>NC_090805.1:37175913-38425913 GCF_036512215.1 Solanum lycopersicum
TTTTTCATAACATCAAAAATAAAATTCACAAGAGAAATGAGTTCGAAGGTAGTAAAGAAGAATTACCAAACTCAAAACAATGCCATTCACTTAAAATAAGAACAGACAATCTTAATGTATTCAATTTCTTATCTTTTAGAGGTAAAAGAAACTATGAATTATCAAAATAGAAAAAATGTGTTCAACAATGGAAAAAATAAGGCAATTAAAGTCAGTATTTCTTCCCTGAAGCAAAATCTGACAGTTGTTTGGATTAGTGTCTCATTCCTTGAACAAGATCACCATTTGAATGAGTATGTCATTGTACACATATAGCAGTAGATGGTTAGACGGCAAAAAATTGACATGTCAATTACATATCTTACTCACTAAGATCTAGATGACTAAAATTCTAAACAGTGATACAATAGAAAAGCACCACCCATGGTACCTAGTTAAGATATAATATTTCATATCACAACTAAGGAATTAATTGACAAGCAACTGTCTCGTTAGCAAGAGGAATAAACTAAATTAATGACTTTTAAGATCCACCGTGCATTTCATATATATGACGTCTTGACAAGTCTAAAATAGTGTGTTACTACACACAAACTCAAACACTGAGTCTCGATAACATTACCGCCAAGCAAAATCTCAAAAATTATTAATAATCGCATAGTAACTTTTAACCAATTGATTATATTGAAGCATGATAATTATAAGCAAAATAGTTTATCTTATTATGACTAGAGCTACCATCAAACTCAAGACAGTGTTACGGACTTTGGCAGAGTGTCCTGGATCATCACAAAGTTGGAAACAAAGGTTGCTATCTAGTTATCATTGATTTTTGTGTGGACAAAATGGTTGTGAACGCCATGGTTGATTACTAGCAACATTGTTACCTTGATGCCTATTGTTATAATTGGCATTGTTTTGAGGAGGAGTTGTAGATGTTTGTTGTGCTATGGCAGCGGGGATTGTAGGCAGTTGTGGTTTCCTAGACTCTTCATGCTTGAGAAAAAGGTCATGCTCAAGCAAATTTTCATAAAATTCTTCATATGAGATTGTGGAATCTCTAGCTTCCACCAATAGCGGTAGAAAGTTGAAAAAATTCAGATTCAAGTTGTTGGAATGTATGCATCCACTTATATTAGCTGGAACCTAGTCCACATAACAATATATAGCAGTAAATAAATTACAAAGACAGAAAGTAAAAGAAACAATCACTTATACGTGGAAACCTCCTTGCTCAAGCGAGTAAAACCAGGACCTATTCTCAACAGGAATTTTCAACAACCACTTTCACTAATCTTCTCACAAGAAAATGTAAAAGTCAGTTACAAAATAAGAGACTAACCATCTAGCCTCTTCACTAAGCAATACACCCTATTACTTAGCTGAGCACAAGCAGATACAACAATGCTCAGTAAGAACCCTAGTTATCCTTAACTAAAACCCTTACAATGAAACACCCAAGGTTTGATTCATTTCTATCAACTTCGAAAAGAATCCTACAATTTTAGAACAATTACAAGCAAATATGAAAATAGCAAATAACAAGACGAACTGAAAGCCCTTGAATCAATATCTTGTCGTTTTGATGCTTGCTCGTGTTTTTTTCTTTTTGAATGAATAAGTAATGTGTTGTGTTTTGTTTGATATATATCATCAAGTTTTGTTGTCCATCTAACAAAATGACATAGTCACTTATAATTGGCGAAGTACACTGCTCCTTACCAACCTCTCTGACGTAGACAGCTTTTACAGTTGTCTTGTACTTTTCATAGTTGAGACTAGTTTGATACTCTGCAGAAGACCAGGTCCCTGCATTGGTGCGGAATCATCAAAACATCTTGAGGAGAGCCTCCTGTCAATTTCCCCCTTTTTGATGATGACAAAACAACCTGCATTTGTTCCTCACACACATTAATTCAAAAATAGATAGAGCATTATATCAGAAATCGTTCTCTCTTAAACCATGCTTTCCCATGCATCTCCAATCAGACCATGCTTTCCCATGCATCTCGAATCAGACATTGTTCCCCCTTAAACCATGTCATAATTCCCCTGCATAACTGAACGATTACTACAATTTTCCCCTTTTTGACATCATCGAGAATGAGGGATATTTAACATATGGAAAAACTAACAAACCAGAACAAGAGAACCGAGTGCTATAGCCACACAGAACATGTGAATGTAAGAAAAAATAGATGATAATAATACATAAAACTGTGCATAAAACAACATCAAGATGCGATCAAATTAATATAGGCCATTGAACATTAAAACTGCATCACACTAAAAAATACAAGGAGAAGGAGAGACATAACAGGATACATTTAGGAAGGAGAAGGAGAGGGTTGAAGATTTGCAAAAGTAGAAGCACTCGCTCATTGGAATCATCATGAGCCTTGATGAGTTGCTTTTTGAGAACTAGAACTTCCTCACTAAGTAAGGCACCTGTAGCTTTTAGGTAATCATTTTATGTCCTCCATTTGATTAACTCTGAGCCATCAAACTGACTAGGACCAAGTCCTATTGAGATCACTTTCTAAAGTTTAGACTTAAGAGGGACCACCTCTACTTCCTTAGCCGCCAAGAGAACATTAGATCATCCACTTATCTCTTAAGAACGGACTGTTGCTCCAATACTTTTGCAACCAGTGTGCGCCCTGGTGCGTCCCCTTCAATACACTCACAATCCCGGAGAGTAGTTTGTGAGAACATCTATTTGACAGTACCTGGTACGCCCATACCTAAGCGTACCTTATAGTGATAGAATACCCAGTTGAGAAGATAGACATATGGAATTCCATGATTCCCTCTTTTCGAAGTCATAACACGATGTATGTGCTCAAGCATGATTGCTGGAGGATTGATCTCTTCAAGGTCGCTCAATTTTTCCATCAGAAAACGATCAGCAGCAGATGAACCTGTGCGTTTCTCCGACCTAGGCATCATGACCTTGTTAACAAACTAGAAGGTCAACTGATACACCTCAGAGTCTTCAAACCCTGGAGGTTGCTTAAGATACACCTCCTCCTTTGGGTTTCCATTCAGAAAGGCACTCTTCACATCCATCTGGAATAAATTGAACTCTTTTTGTACAGCAAAAACAATTAAAATTCTGATGGCCTCCATTCGTGCAACAGGTGCAAAGTTTCTTCTTAATCAATTCCTTCCTCTTGATTGTAACCTTTCATCACCAATCTTGATTTATTTCTAACAATTATTCCATTCTCATCCAGTTTGTTTCTGAACACCTAATAAGTCCCTATAATAGTTCTGTCAATTGATCGGGTACCAGGTGCCAAACTTTACTCTATTCAAATTGATGAAGCTCCTCTTGGATAAAGACTACGCAGTCAGGATCTTTTAATGCTTCTTTGATACTCTTTGGTTCATTTAGGGATAAGAATACTAAAAATGCCACCATGTTGCATGCCATTGACCTGGTTTGAATTTCTGACTCCAGGGGAGAGATTAGATTGTCTAGTGGGTGAGAAGATTGATGTTTCCACCTAGACTTTCTAGTAATTTCTTCTTCTCTATCATCATCAAAATTGCCTTCGTCTTTACTTGAATCATGAGACTCAGTATTTGGAGAAATGTCTAGCGGACCAGGTCCTTCAGTCGATTTAGCATAAGTTTCTTCCACTTCTTGTGTGATTTCTCTATCTTCAGTCAGCTCTTCCATTTCATGATCATCCTTATTGTCATCCTTTGTTCTAACCTCATCAAATTTTACATGTATGCTTTCCTCCACACAATTTGTTCTTTTATTAAACACTCGATATGACTTGCTGGTAGGGGAATATCCCACAAAAGCACCTTCGTCACTTCTGGCATCAAACTTTCTAAGATCATTCTTTCCATTGTTTAGAACAAAACATTTGCAACCAAATGGCTTGAGATGAGCTATCGAAGGTTTCTTATCATTTAACAATTCATAAGGAAATTTCTTGATTAGAGACCTAATGAGACATATGTTTGTCACATAACAAGCAGTGTTAACTACCTCAACCCAGAAATTCATGGCAAGTTGAGAGTCAATCAGCATAGTTCTTTCAATTTCTACCAACGTTTGGTTCTTCCTTTCTGCCACTCCATTTTTCTAAGGAGTTCTAGGTGCTGAGAAGTTGTGATTTATTCCAAGTTCACCGCAGTAGCTTTCAATTTGAATGTTTTCAAATTCTGTGCCATGATCAGATCTGATGCTTCCAATCATGCAATTTGGCTTTGATTGAATGGCCTTGAAGAACACAATCCATTGTCCAGCTCTCTCATTCTTTATTCTCAAAAACATCACCCATGTATACTTGGAAAAATCATCAATAATAACAAGAATAAATTTCTTACCTCCTCTACTCAGCACTCTTATTGGTCCACACAAGTCCATGTGAAGTAGTTCAAGGAGTCTTGATGTACTGACTCCTTTCTTGGCCTTGAATGAGGACTTTGTTTGTTTTCCCTTCGCACAAGCATCACAAACTTTATCATTGTAAACTTCACCTACCTTGGGAAGTCCGCGGACCAAGTTTGCTGAAACAAGTTTGTTAAGTAGAGTAGAACTTACATGACCAAGACGTGTCATATATCAGATTCATCAATTTGAGCACTTAGACACGACAGATCATCTCCTTTAATGGAATCTAGGTTTGCTACGTACATATTTTTTACTCTTGTAGCAGAGATTACCACCTTCCCTGTTTTGCAGTTTGTAACCAAACAATTATTAGCCAATAAACTTTACTTCATTTCCTATATCACGCATCTGAGATATACTCAAAAGATTGTACTTGAGCCCTTCCACATAATGAACATTGTTGATTGAGTTACTTTCAGACTTTCCTATTTTTCCCATTCCAAGAATAGAATCTTTCTTTCCACCACCAAAAGACACACCACCACCCTCGTGTTCCTGTAAAGAGAGGAAGTTTGAGGTATCCCCTGTCATGTGCCTTGAGAATCCATATCCATGTACCAGCATTGTCTCCTTCCGCTCTTCAGCACAATAATTACTTGTTAGTTTTAGGAACCCACTTTATCAAAAAGCTTAATAAGAAATCTTCTAGTCCAAGGAGGTGAGAAGTTTTTACTAAAATGAAAACAAGAACCAGATTCCTTTTTCAATTTTTTCACCAGTCTGTCATTTCTGATAAATTCATCACATGAACAAGGTACTTGCTCCCTGTTAGTCTGACGACTTCCTAATTTCACAAACTTCACATGCCTCTCCTTAGCATCCTTTAATTTATCACACCTTTCATTTACATCTCCATTTCTTCCACATTGAGTATATATGAAATTATCAGTCACAGACACATATTTGATATGAGGATTATATGGTGGTTCTATTCTTTTGCTTCCTAGACCTCTTTTCCTTTTGAAACTTTGCTGAGAGAGATTAGAGAGAATATTGGAAGAGCCAGTCCATTTTAGGGAGTGACTTAACTCTTTTTTGATTTTCTTTTAAGATCTTTCCTTAGCTGAAAATTTGTTTCAAGAGAAGCAGCTAACTTAGATTCAGAGATTTTAAGCTTATCCTACAATTCTTCCTCATAAATTCTAAGTTTTCTTTTATCATGTTTAGAGGTACTAGTGTTTTATCAAAAAAATATTGATTTCGAAAGAGTTTGTTTTATTTTCGACTTTTAGGAGTCGCCACTTAATTTTTTAAAAAAAATCAAGAAAACTTATTTCCAAAACAACTTAAACAGAAAAAATTATTTTGAAAACATTTTAAGGGTTCGGGATTCCTATTAGCGTCTTAGGAAGGTTTCGAGAAAAGCACCTAAGACGCTCCGTTAACTACGGTTTTCCGGCGATTAACTTATTTGACTATTTTGTTTTAAAGACTTGCGAATTTTGAATTTCTTAAGATATCTAGGAAATTTTACAAGTTTGAAGTATTTATTGTGTTAAAGATTCTGTTAAAGCTAGACTTTTTAAACTTTAATTCTAAGCGACTTTCGAACTTCGAGCATCTTTAAAGTTTCAAATTTTTAGCTCTAAATTTGATAAAGGTAGAAAGGCGTTTCGGAGGGGTTTAGAGTTTTCTAATCCTAAAACTAACGAGAATTTAAACAAATGCACAAACAAGGTAATAGAAAGAGAGAGAGAGATTTGGGTCCAAGTCTTCAGGTTTTGTTCGCCTTGACCGAAACTTGGACCCACCTGTTTTGGGGTTTCGACCCATTTTTTCCACCTGTCCTAGTCTAAACATACAAAATAAAATTCAAGAAGTAAAATGATAAGGGCTTATGCCCATTACAAAATGAAAATACAAAATATAAAAATAAAGTAAAAAAAACGTCTTCTAATCCTCTTCTTCGAATCTCCTCAATCTTCGAAATTGGGGTCCACACTTTGCCATGACTCGGTAGGGGAACGGAGCCTTTCCGTCTCTTCCGAAATGCCAAAAGAGGAGGGGAGTCCCAAACGGACTCGAGAGAGTAATTTCACATACAGTCAAACAAACATGAATTAGCCTTTGGAGTGGTAACATAACCAAGCAAACCTCATTTAAAACATAAAGCAAAAGAGACATGCCCACCCATTTAAAATTCAAATTAACTAAAAAAAACACAATGATTCCAAAAGGAAAACCTATATAAACTAAGCAAAAGCTAGCAAAATCTCAACAGAAAGCAAATTGAGAAAGTTTAAAGTGGAAGCAAATGGTAAGGAGACAGCAAGTGAACTCAAGCAAGACAAATGGACTAGCCATTAGCATGGGAGAGTTGATCTCCTCAAAACCAAAACCAACTTAGATTCTCATTATCTAGGCACCCTTCCTAACAGCTGCGAAAGCAGACGAAATATTTGAATGAAATTCTCAACCAAATCCAAATTACACGTCTCAAAGCTTTTATTTACCCATTTCAGACCAAACTAATAACAACAAAAGACGAATAAAATATGACAATGTGGATGAGAAAGCAGAGAGTGTACAAAACGAAAGACCAACACAGGCAGAACAAAAACCAGAATGCAGGACACACTTCGGGTTCAAATAAGTAACAAGACGCAATATCTCAATATCAAGCGGACTACAGATATAACATTCTACATTCATGGCAACATCGACCTTGTACTCAACGTTCAAATGTCAACAGAACAAAACAAAACGAACAATATTCGACAGCAGCAGCATCCAAAGCGCGAAGCAATAACAACAATAAAAAAATTCTTGAAACAGGCAACAAAACGAAGAAATAAGACGGAACGGGGGGATTACCTTCCGGAGAGCAGCGAAACGAGGACGAGCGACGAGTTTGGGAGGATACTTCCACCGCGAACTTAGTATCACCGGAACGAACACGCAAAATCTTTGGCTAACAGTGCTGAAACGAAGAGGGAGACGAACTTTCGACTCCGAGACTCTCAAAAATGGGAACGTTCGTGATCTTTCCGTAGTTCCAACCCCAAAATTGCAACACTCAAAAATTCTCCCAACCCCTTAGCGATAGAGTTCCTTCTTTCCAAAAATCCAACCAAAGATTTCTAACTGTTTTCCAACTTCTAAAATTCCGATACCCAAGGTATCTAACCGGAAACTCTTTCAAAATAAAATCTCAATCACAAAAAAATCCAACCTAAAATCGCCAACCCTCTTTATATGTTCAAATTCTATTTTCGAAAATCCAGCCCCCCTTTCATGAAGAAGAATGGGGCATTTTATAGAGGAAGAGAAACTGGGTTTCGAATTTTGGGGGTCGGTAACCCGATTTCGGCCCATTTTGAATTTGAAATTCAAAATCTCTCCAAAGAAATGAATATGCCCTTTTGATGCTTCAAAGATATCCCACTCCAACGGAAAGGAGGCACACATAGACGGCTCGGATCGATTGTGTGTCCTTGCACCAATATGTGGAGTAATCTCACGTTGCAAAGACGGATTTTGCAGCTTTCCTTGCTGCAAATTTGCAGACGTACTGTTGTACGAACCGCAGAGGAAGACGACACGAACTCATTCACGCGCGACAGAGAAAGGAGAAACGAGAGGAGGAGAGAGGAAGGAGACGAGAGGAGAGTGCGTGGGAGGGGAAGTTTTTGGCGTCTTCTTCTGGGAATTTTAGGCGAGGGGAAGGGGAAGAAGGGAGGGGGTCGCGTCTGTTCTGGGGAACGCGCGTGAGGTGAAGGGGAAGAAGGAAAGGGGAAGCGGGTCGGGTAGGCGGGTTAGGAATTAATTTAGTGGGTTGGGTTGAGGGATGGACGTTTGGGCCTGGGTTTAAATTGTTGGTGGGTTTTAAAAGAATTGGGTTGGAAGTTTGAGGTGGGCAGCTAAAAAAAGTGTGGGCCTGGGAGTTGGGCTTGAATTTGTGGGCTGCTGGGAATGGGATTAATAAAAATGGGGAATGTGATTGGGTTAATTTGACGAATGACCAATTAAAATGACGAATTTTGCCTTAGTCAATTAACGAGCCTTTTTTATTTAATAAAATAATTATTAAAATCGTAAAAGTGATTCAAAAGTATAATTATAATTTAAATTAAACTAGTTTAATAAGACATTTAAATTTGATGGTTTTTTTTTGAATAATCATAAGATATACAAACTATATACAAAATTATGTAATATATATATACTATCTAAAGTTATGATAAGTAGCATAAAATCTATGTATTATATATATATATATATATATATATATATATATATATATTTTAATTTTCGCAAGATTTATAAAAATAATTAACTTAAATAATTTGGAAAACTCACGAAGCTCGATAATAAATTTATGCCGGCGCGGGTCAAAAATTGGGTGTCAACAACTGTCCCTCATTTTACTCGGGTTGATGCAAGCAATTCGAGGAAAACTAAATTGACCAAGCCAATTTTGACCAACCCCATTCGATTTTTTTAAAAAAAAAAGGATTTGACAAAGAGTTCAGGAATTATGGCCGAACTCTTGAAAACGGGTCTCCTACATATCTCAGGCTATATGAGAATTCAGGCCACTTGTAGTTCGATAAGCTTGATTTACCGCACGACTTGAAAGAATCAAAAGCCACCTCAATACCGAATTATGAAGGTATTGAAATGCTCGAGAATAGAATTTGAGAGCCAATGTTGGAATACAGGCAAGTTTTCAACATTGAATCCGCCTACATAGCCGTAAACCGTCGGAATTAGGCTGTGTGTAGTTCTACTCGATCGGTGGGAAAAGGAAATCTATTATGCTAGATAACCTTCGGTTTTGGACGAGTGACAAGTTAAACGCGTATGAAAAAACAAGCTTGTAACCCCTTAGCCATGAATGTGACGCGTTTCACAACCATAATCAAGAACTTACACGGACATAATTTCCAAAGCTCTTGGCACATTGTCACTCAGATTGGAAACTTGCTTCCGATAAATCGAAACTTCCGGATGCGAGACTGAAACCGACAGAACTAAAGAAAAACCCATATGCTTCGAGAGGGGTGGTTCGATTGTGGTGGAAGTCACTCCTCTGCTCGCGTCCTAAGAGTTTGACATTCCTCTTTGGACTGTGTCCCAGTTCGCTGCTAAGAAAAAGTTCCACGTTGTGCTGCATCCTTTTTGATGTCGTCCGCACCTGTGGTTTTTGGAGAATTCATCCTTTTGGATGCTCTTGACAAAGACTGAGATAAAACTCGTCAGCTTAAAAAAATGCATATAGGATGGGAGACAATGTCTTTTTACCGTGTCGACACTTCATTGTTCTCCTCAAATCGACGTCGACTCGATCGGTCTGACGTCCAGCAAATAAAGCTTATGTCTTGTGTTTTGCAATATAGTCTTCAATGTACTTTATACTTGATGTCGAAATAAATAAATAAACGCTGATGCGATATTGGATGTCCCTTTTGTCGTCATCTTCGATGCTCTTCTTGATGTTTATTTTCTTTTTTTTTTCTATTTTTTTCAAAAATAAAAGATGCAGTTGAGGCCGATGGTTAAACATTGCTCTTGGGATACACGATTTCCCTTTCTTTATCCATGTATGTCCTCTTGCGGGGCATGAATATCTTCCCGCAATACGTAAATTCCCGCAAGATATGAATCTTCTCGTGATGCGTTAATTCCAACGAGGTATAAAGCATTCTTGCGATATATAAATTTGACAAGGCATGAAATCTTCTCGTCGTGCATGATTGTTGACTCGCAATGCATGATTTCGCAATGCATGACTTTTCCGCGATGCACAAATTTCAACGAGGCATGGATTCTTCTCGTGATGCACAAATTTCAACGAGGTATAAATTCTTCTCGCGATGTATAAATTCCAACGAGGTATAAAGCCTTCTCGCGATATATAAATTTGACGAGGCATGCAGTCTTCTCGTCGTGCATAAATTCCAGCGAGGTATAAATCCTTCTCGCGATATATAAATTTGACGAGGCATGAAATCTTCTCGTCGTGCATAAATGCCAAACTCGCAATGCATGATTTTTCGCGATGCATGATTTCCGCAATGCATGATTCTCCGCGATGCATGGATATTTATATCGTCTATGTTGATGACAACGGCAAGACGACCTCTAGATAATATATTGAGTTGATCGATAACAACAAAATAACTATCTCTTCTGGGGTAATGTGTTGTCTTGATTGACAATAATTATCTTGCCTTGATAATGTAATGCAAATAGCGTCCTTTACGGAAATCGCGAAATCTTTGTTGGGATTCTTGTTTGATTCACCTTTGAATCTGGCCAGACACCTTTGTAAATTTCATATTGTTGGGGAATGGCTTGAAATATACAAACACATTCACAAGTTTCCGACATAAGTGATATAAAAAGCTTCCTGTTCTCAGTAAAATTACTAATTTTAGGGATAGTTTTCTCCTCTTTGGAGTTCTCTGTAACGAGCTACCTAGCTCAATAATTATCCAACTGTAACGAGGTGGATGCTCGATAATAGTCCAACTGTAACGAGGTGGACAGCTCGATAATATTCCAACTGTAACGAGGTGGACGGCTCGATAATATTCCAACTGTAACGAGGTGGATGCTCGATAATATTCCAACTGTAACGAGGTGGATGCTCGATAATATTCCAAATGTAATGAGGTGGATGCTCGATAATATTCCAACTGTAACGAGGTGGACGGCTCGATAATATTCCAACTGTAACGAGGTAGATGGCTCGATAATATTCCAACTGTAACGAGGTGGATGCTCGATAATATTCCAACTGTAACGAGGTGGATGGCTCGATAATATTCCAACTGTAACGAGGTGGATTCTCGATAATATTCCAACTGTAACGAGGTGGACGGCTTGATAATATTCCAACTGATTCAAAAATAGAAACCTGCAATGGAAAAGCACATATACGAACCACTTATGGGGTGGATACCCAACAAACCATATGCTAAAGTCTTTGATTGGCCAATCAAAACACATAATCCACTTATGGGGTGGATACCCAACAAATAAGAATTATGACTCTGACATATTCAAGAAACAAAGTACGCCGAAATTGCTACGCGACAAACATATTAAAAACTAAATTGACGTTTATGCACGTCGCGACTATGATTCTGTTCTTTAAAAGAAAGAATTATCGAGGTGAATGACTTAATTCATTCACATGAATTATAAAGACACTCTCGTCTTCCCTAACAAACTCAGCAGAATTTGAGTTAGTTGCAGTCATTTTAATCATTTATTGAAAACTTGTAACAATTCGATAATTTTGACTGTCAAGGAGATATTGGTCACCATCATCATTCTGATGTGATGGACTCGGCAAATCCTCGCAACACTTTTAAGTTAGTGTCACTTTGATCATCTTCAAAATTTGATGTCTCTTTAAAATATGACTCTTGACTTTATCAATTCTATCACCTGCAAAGCTCGACACCAAACATTAGTATCGATGATGAAGTAAAGAATAAAAGTAAAATTGAGGAACTAGATTGAGTCATTTGGCTTATTCAGATTAGGTTGTGATGAGTCCAACGGTAACTTTGATCATGCAACTTTGAAAGAATCTATCAGTGTTTGACCTTAATATTCCTGCAAGATAAAAAGAAACTTGTTTATCACTTGAGGCAATATAATGCAATAGAGATAAAATGAGATTGAAGATTTTCTAGGTTTCGCTGATGAGTCCACGATGGGTGCAAGTGACGCCCTTTGTCATTCATGACAGCTTTGTATAGCCATTTTGTGACTTCAATGTTCCTACATCCAAATAAAAATTCTTAGTTTGAAGGACTGATCTGTGTTGGTCTTGTCTCCATGCTCCTTCTTGCAGTTGGTTTATACGCTCGCCTGTCATTTATATGACATATTTGATGGAATTTTTGAGGACCCTCCTCAAAATTTGTCCCGGTCTACAATACATAAGAACTCTCATAACTTGCTCTGTTAACTCTGAGGTTGCTCATTCTGGAATTTTGAGGACCATCCCCAAAATTCGTCCCAATTTACCTCAATAAGTAACAAATGACATTTGTGGAATTTTTGAGATCATCTCAAAAATTCTGTCCCAGTTGCAAACAAGATTGTCGTAGTTTTGAGATCTACCCAAAGCTAACTCCGTAGAATTTTGGCCTTCCGTTTTGACTTGTTAAAGAAGTCCAACTTCAAATGAATTTTTTGAGATCCTCTCAAAAATTCTGTCCCAGTTTCCATTATGAAGAGAAATGGAAATCTTACTGGGTATATGACCGAGCCGTTGTGGCGCCTACGTATCCCGTTGGAGCAAGAATCAGGTCAAACGTAGTTCCCCTTATCAGGGATTAACCAAAATAGAAAGTTTTGATAATGAAACGACCGAGGCCGACATAGGCCGCTATGTCTCTCATTCTTGAGAATTCAGGTCGAAAGTTCAAACAAGAAATGTGCGATACATTTTCCAAAGAAAGGTAGAAAAAAAAAACTTCACATGCAAAATTTTGGCCAATGTCAGGAATTCTTCTTCTCGACCTTTGATGATGATATCTTCAGACGACTCAATTAAGAGATGTCTTGTACTCACTCTTGAGTATCCAATATGTCATCCATTCAGGTGGTTTCCTCAATATTGATCAAGTTGTTGTTGATCATGTTTTGTATCTTGTGCTTCAGAGTTGAACAATTCTCTGTGTCATGTCCAACAGCTCCTGAATGATAAGCACATATGTGGTCAGCTCTGTAAAATTTTCCCAAAGGATTGGTTGGTCTTCCTTCTATAGGATAGAGCAATACCCATTGCTTTCAACCTTTCATAAAGTTGAGTTTGAGACTCCTTTAATGGGGTAAATACCTTAGGGGCCTTCCTGAATTTTGGGCGAGGAGATTTTTCCTGAATGACATTATAGTTTTGATATTTCCGTTGAGAAGCTGACCTCGTATGAGTAGCCGTGATCATACTTACCTCCTCCACTTTTCCTTTTTATTTATCCATATCACTGATTCTAGCAGATTTTCCATTAGATCGCAATGCGGTAAGTCTGGTGAGCTTTCCAGTCTTGAAACCATCTTCAAAAGCTTCTCCCACTTTGACAATCTCGACAAACTTTTGTCCCATCATACACAACATTCTTTCATAGTACTCAGGCTCTTGAGTACGAATGAACATTTCGGTGATCTCACGCTCGGACATTGGAGGTTGAACTCTCGCGGCCTCTTTTCTCCAACGAAAAGCGTACTCTCGATAATTTTCTGTTTGATCTTCTCCGAGTAGTAGCGATCTGGGGCATCTTCTATGTTATGCCCAAATCTTTTCGTGAAATGCTTTGCGAGTGCATTCCAACTTTTCCATTGTTTCAGCTCCTGTGATGTAAGCCACTCCAGAGCTTCTCCACTTAGACTTCGACCGAAGAGACGCATCAACAATGCTTCGTTTTTGCCGACTCCCACGAGTTGATCACAATAAACTTTCAGATGTGCCAGAGGATTTCTTGTTCCGTTAAAAGTGACAAACTTTGGCACTTTGAACCCTTCTGGAAGGTCGAGATTTGGATGGATGCATAAATCCTTATAGCTTAATCCATCGACTTCAGAAATATAGTGCAACTCCTTCATGGCTTTCCTGATCTCTTCTTTCATATTCACCTTGACTACCTCTTCTTTAGACCTCCACTCTCTCTCCTATTCCTTATAGTGATCAAGCTCGGAACAGTCAGCATAAGGTTCATTTGAAGTTGGGATTTGGAAAGTAGTCTTTTGAGGTATGGGTGGAACAATGGAGGGATTCTGGGTATTTTGAGTGGCTTGATAATTTTGGGGGAAATTTTGAGGATCGCTATTTTGGTTTTGAAGATGGGGGAAGGTTTGAGCATTGTTCGTATTTTGGTTTTGAGTGAGCTGAAGGATTTGATTGGTATTGTGAGGATGATGTGGTGCTTGACACGATGTGGTGGTGTGACAGGGATTGGGGGTAGTTGAATCAATGGTTGGAGGATTTTGAGCAGGGTTAGAGAGAAGGTTTTGAACTTGTTCCGTGCTTGAAGGAGGAAAGTAGAGTGGAGGTCTTCCGTCTCTTGGAGGATTGAAGGATGAAACTGGATTAGACCCATCTTGCATTCTTTA
The DNA here is from genome assembly GCF_036512215.1 of Solanum lycopersicum. Classification (NCBI taxonomy): domain Eukaryota; kingdom Viridiplantae; phylum Streptophyta; class Magnoliopsida; order Solanales; family Solanaceae; genus Solanum; species Solanum lycopersicum. The sequence continues at coordinate 37,190,399 of NC_090805.1, forward strand.
CATTTCGACCCTCATTTCGGCAATTTGTTGCATCAACTGCATAATCAATTCATTTTTATCAGCGGCAGCGGGTTGAGCCACGACAACATCATTCATGTCAATTTCATCATTGTTATCCCCCATTGTTGTCTTTTCCCTTTTGCAAATTCGATCGGAGAAGGAATCTTTAGGTGCCTTAGACCTCGTGAAATACGGACGATAAACCAACTTACCAACACAGATCAGTTTTAAATACCTGTCAATGAAAAAACTCAAAAGACCAATATGTTAGTGCTTGGAGGTGGTAAATAATACAAGATATCACATATAGGTGTAAACACATAAGAGTTGTTTTATTCGGAGATTAACTTGCTCACCAATATAAAGAAATGGTTAAATAGACAGGAATTTGTCTACTTGACTTTGGGATTAGTGAATAAAAATGTCGACTTGAGTCGAGACAAAATTGGCGGTATCTTTCATTATCGTACTTTGATTTTTGATTGAAATGTAACTCTAATTTCTTTGTAAGAGTCAAAAAGATAAAAAAATTCAAAATTCTTTGATTTGAAATTATGAATCTTTTTTGATATTAGGAAACTTAAGATTCGAAGAGCATTTGAACGCACTTTTGATAATGACTTGATATTTGTGCTTACGGGCTCTAAAAGTATTTGAGGAAGAGTGAGCTAGAATATCTCCAGATAAAACAACATATTCACATAAGCAGTTGTAACACATAAACAAATATTACACATTCTAAAATGATATGTGACCCTTTTCTGCCAAGGATGGGCCTAGCGATTTGAGGGATGTATACGTCATTTGAAAACCGTATACACCCTTCAAATTTAAGCACAAAAGTATGAACGTCCATTTAGGCCGTGGGCCGTTTTGGGCTCAAGGTGGTCTTTCTAATGGGCCCGACACTCCTTGGGTGTCGGGTCGTCTTAGGTCAATGCGCTATTTTTGGTTTTGGGTTCCACTCTATCTAAGTTTGACTAAGAGTGGGTTGTATTTAGAATGGAATGGGTAACCCAAGTGAACTACTTGGGCTGGAACAATTAACGATCGTTGACTATCATAGTCAACTACACTCGTCAGGGTGCCCCGAGAAGATTTTTGATTAACGAACGACTGCGAACCCGCATAATCGTCCTTTAGTGATAATGTAATCAGTGTCGTTTGACGGAAGTATGTATGTTATGCATGCAACAGTTTAAAGATCTAAAGAATTTAAACACTTAAACAATTAATCACAAATAATCAAATACGCTAATTCTAGGGTTAGAATCCTCCAAATTCCCCAGCGGAGTCGCCATTTCTGTTTTATCGAAAAAATATTGATTTCGAAAGAGTTTGTTTTATTTTTGACTTTTAGGAGTCGCCACTTAATTTTTTAAGAAAAATCAAGAAAACTTATTTCCAAAAAAACTTAAACAGAAAAAATTATTTTGAAAACATTTTAAGGGTTCGGGATTCCTATTAGCGTCTTAGGAAGGTTTCGAGAAAAGCACCTAAGACGCTCCGTTAACTACGGTTTTTCGGCGATTAACTTATTTGATTATTTTGTTTTAAAGACTTGCGAATTTTGAATTTCTTAAGATATCTAGGCAATTTTACAAGTTTGAAGTATTTATTGTGTTAAAGATTCTGTTAAAGCTAGACTTTTTAAACTTTAATTCTAAGCGACTTTCGAACTTCGAGCATCTTTAAAGTTTCAAATTTTTAGCTCTAAATTTGATAAAGGTAGAAAGGCGTTTCGAAGGGGTTTAGAGTTTTCTAATCCTAAAACTAACCAGAATTTAAACAATCGCACAAACAAGGTAATAGAGAGAGAGAGATTTGGGTCCAAGTCTTCGGGTTCTGTTCGCCTTGACCGAAACTTGGACCCACCTGTTTTGGGGTTTCGACCCATTTTTTCCACCTGTCCTAGTCTAAACATACAAAATAAAATTCAAGAAGTAAAATGACAAGGGCTTATGCCCATTACAAAATGAAAATACAAAATATAAAAACAAAGTAAAACAAAACGTCTTCTAATCCTCTTCTTCGAATCTCCTCAATCTTCGAAATTGGGGTCCACACTTTGCCATGAATCGGTAGGGGAACGGAGCCTTTCCGGCTCTTCCGAAATGCCAAAAGAGGAGGGGAGTCCCAAACGGACTCGAGAGAGTAATTTCACATACAGTCAAACAAACATGAATTAGCCTTTGGAGTGGTAACATAACCAAGCAAACCTCATTTAAAACATAAAGCAAAAGAGACATGCCCACCCATTTAAAATTCAAATTAACTAAAAAACCACAATGATTCCAAAAGGAAAACCTATATAAACTAAGCAAAAGCTAGCAAAATCTCAAAAGAAAGCAAATTGAGAAAGTTTAAAGTGGAAACAAATGCTAAGGAGATAACAAGTGAACTCAAGCAAGACAAATGAATTAGCCGTTAGCATGGAGAGTTGATCTCCTCAAAACCAAAACCAACTTAGATTCTCATTATCTAGGCACCCTTCCTAACAGCTGCGAAAGCAGACGAAATATTTGAATGAAAGTCTCAACCACATCCAAATTACACGTCTCAAAGCTTTTATTTACCCATTTCAGACCAAACTAATAACAACAAAAGACGAATACAACATGACAAGATGGATGAGAAAGGAGAAAGTGTGTAAAACGAAAGACCAACACAGGCAGAACAAAAACCAGAATGCAGGACACACTTCGGGTTCAAATAAGTAACAAGACGCAATATCTCGATATCAAGCAGCCTACAGATATAACATTCTACATTCATGGCAACATCGACCTTGTACTCAACATTCAAATGTCAACAGAACGAAACAAAACGAACAATATTCGACAGCAGCAGCATCCAAAGCGTGAAGCGATAACAACAACAAAAAAAAATTCTTGAAACAGGCAACAAAACGAAGAAATAAGACGGATTAGAGGGATTACCTTCCGGAGAGCAGCGAAACGAGGACGAGCGACGAGTTTGGGAGGATACTTCCACCGCGAACTTAGTATCACCGGAACGAACACGCAAAATCTTCGGCTAACAGTGCTGAAACGAAGAGGGAGACGAACTTTCGACTCCGAGACTCTCAAAAATGGGAACGTTCGTGATCCTTCCGTAGTTTCACTCACTCCTATTTTATATGCCTATTCTCTTTGTTTTTTTTTTCACAATCAGAAAGAAGAAATAAATTTTGTTTCTTCTCCATCTTCCAACCCCAAAATTCCAACACTCAAAAATTCTCCCAACCCCTTAGCGATAGAGTTCCTTATTTCCAAAAATCCAACCAAAGATTTCTAACTGTTTTCCAACTTCTAAAATTCTGATACCCAAGGGTTCTAACCGGAAACTCTTTCAAAATAAAATCTCAATCACAAAAAAATCCAACCTAAAATCGCCAACCCTCTTTCTGTGTTCAAATTCTATTTTCGAAAATCCAGCCCCCCTTTCATGAAGAAGAAAGGGGCATTTTATAGAGGAAGAGAAACTGGGTTTCGAATTTTGGGGGCCGGTAACCCGATTTCGGCCCATTTCGAATTCGAAATTCATTATCTCTCCAAAGAAACGAATATGCCCTTTTGATGCTTCAAAGATATCCCACTCCAACAGAAAGGAGGCACACATAGACGGCTCGGATCGATTGCGTGTCCTTGCACCAATACGTGGAGTAATCTCACGTTGCAAAGACAGATTTTGCAGCTTTCCTTGCTGCAAATTTGCATACGTACTGTTGTACGAACCGCAGAGGAAGACGACATGAACTCATTCACGCGCGACAGAGAAAGGAGGAACGAGCGAAGGAGAGAGGAAGGAGACGAGAGGAGAGAGCATGGGAGGGGGAGTTTTTGGCGTCTTCTTCTGGGAATTTTAGGCGAGGGGAAGGGGAAGAAGGGAGGGGGTCGCGTCTGTTCTGGGGAACGCGCGTGAGGGGAAGGGGAAGAAGGAAAGGGGAAGCGGGTCGGGTAGGCGGGTTAGGAATTAATTTAGTGGGTTGGGTTGAGGGATGGACGTTTGGGCCTGGGTTTAAATTGTTGGTGGGTTTTAAAAGAATTGGGTTGGAAGTTTGAGGTGGGCTGCTAAAAAACGTGTGAGCCTGGGAGTTGGGCTTGAATTTGTGGGCTGCTGGGAATGGGATTAATAAAAATGGGGAATGTGATTGGGTTAATTTGATGAATGACCAATTAAAATGACGAATTTTGCCTTAGTCAATTAACGAGCCTTTTTTATTTAATAAAATAATTATTAAAATCGTAAAAGTGATTCAAAAGTATAATTATAATTTAAATTAAACTAGTTTAATAAGACATTTAAATGTATATTTTGATGGGGTTTTTTTTGAATAATCATAAGATATACAAACTATATACATAATTATGTAATATATATATACTATCTAACGTTATGATAAGTAGCATAAAATCCATATATTATATATATATATATATATATATATATATATTTTTAATTTTCGCAAGATTTATAAAACTAATTAACTTAAATAATTTGGAAAACTCACGAAGCTCGATATTAAATTTATGTCGGCGCGGGTCAAAAATTGGGTGTCAACAACTAGGTTCTTCTTCGTCAACATTGTTGTTAGACTCCAGTATCCTTTTTTTTTTACTCATTTCAAAAATCTGTGTTAGAAAAGCTACATTTTCATTTTCAAATAAAATTAATTTTTCAGTCAGCATTCAGTTTTCAATAGACCTCTCATCTATAGAATCAATTAGTAAAGCAGCAAGTTTCCTCACACTTTTAGTAGAAAGATTTTCCAGATCATCTTTTAATTCAAAGAGAGTTACCTCAGGTGCATGGTCCTCATCATCTGATCTTGACATTAATGAGAAGATTGAGTTGATGATGCTTTCATCATCTTCAATGGCCATCATGGAAACATCTTCATTCTCCTCAACTTCTTCCACGGACTCACTTGACTCATCACCCCATACAGCAAAGACTCTTTTTACCATTTGATCAGCATGTGCGTTCCTTCAAAAGTTGTCTGGGACCAGGTCCTTCATACGATATCTCACTTCATGAGATTCTTGTTTTTGACTTGGACAGTCTCTCATAAAGTGACCTGGATTACCACATTTGTGACATAAGTCTATGGTTGTTGCTACTCTGCTGGTTGTTCCTTTCTTTTGGAAGCCACCATGCTTTTTGATAATATTTTGGAACATTTTTATCATGTATGCCATCTCAGATTCTTCTTCAGTCATCTCGCTTTGTGAAGATTTCAAAGAAATGTTCTTTTCTTTCTTTGACTCCTTCCCAATTGTTCCTTGCTTCCTATTCAACTCATAGGTCTGCAAATTTCCTATAAGCTAATCCATAAGCAAGGTCATTAGATCATTTGCCTCAATAATTGCATCCACCTTGCTCTCCCAAGATTTTGGAAGAATCTTGGGAATTTTTTGAACTTGCTTGCACATAGGTATAGGTTCTCCTGGACCCCTGAGCTCATTTGTGATAGCAGTGAAATGAGAGTTCATTTAAAATATAGTTTCACCATCCTTCATCACAAAGTTTTCATATTGAGTAGTAAGCATGTCCACCTTTGATTCCTTTATCTTCTTGGTTCCTTCATAAGCAGTTTGAAGACAGTCCCAAATATCCTTTGTTGATTCACAAGCTGAGATTCAGTTATACTCATCAGCACCAATACCACAGACTAGGATTTTTTTCGCCTTGTAGTTCTTTTTCATACTTTTTTCTATCAATCTAAGTAAACTCCTTTTTTCTAGTCTTAACCACGAAAGTGGTAAGACTTCCATCCTTCACCTCCTTCATCGGAACATAAGGACCATCCAATATAACATCCCACAATTCTGAATCCTCTATATTAATGTAGTCATGCATTCAATTTTTCCACCATCCATAGTATTGTCCATTGAAACGAGGTGGTTTTGTGAATGATTGTCCCTTCCTCCAAATTTGGTGGAGCAGCCATTCCTTCAGGATCTTTCTTTTCTTGGTGTTAGTCAAAATGAAAAGTCAAGATCTAATACCACTTGATGGAATGTATGCGTTCACTTATATTAGCTGGGACCTGGTCCATGTAACACTATACAATAGTAAATAAATTACAAAGACAGAAAGTAAAAGAGACAATCAGTTTTATGTGGAAACAACCTTACTCAAGGGAGTAAAACCACGACCTGTTCTCAATAGGACTTTTCAACAACCACTTTCACTAATCTTCTCATAAGCAAAATAAAAAGTCGGTTACAAAACAAGAGACTGACCCTCTAGCCTCTTCACTAAGCAATACACCCTATTACTTAGCTGAGCACTAGTAGATACAACACTGCTTAGTAAGAACCCTAGTTATCCTTAACTAAATCCCTTACAATGAAACAACCAAGGTTTGATACGTTTCTATCAACTTCGAAATGAATCCTACAATTTTAGATTAATTAAAAGAAAATATGAAAATAATAAATAACAAGACAAACTGAAAGCCCTTGAATCAATATCTTGTTGTTTTGATGCTTGCTCGTGTCTTTTTCTGTTTGAATAAGTAGTGTGTTGTGTTTTGTTTGATATATATCATCAAGCTTTTTGTCCATCAAACAAAACAACCTAGTCACTTCTGATTGGCAAAGTACACTGCTTCTTACCAACCTCTCTGACGCAGACATCTTTTACAAATGTCTTGTACTTTTCACAACTGAGACTAGTTTCATATGCTGCAGAGGAACAGGTTATTGCACAGGTGCGAAATCATCAAAACATCTTGAGGAGCCTCCTGTCACAAGTTCAATAAGAATTTTAACAGTTGTGTTCTACGTTAGATACAGGTGCTTTGGTAGTTCCAAGCTCCTCACACAATGATCTAACTTGATGGAGATAATCAGCAACTGGATGAGTGTCTTTGGTTACATGGGCCAGTTGGTCACACGAACTAAAGATTCTTATTTAAGACTTGCTTGCATAAGCACTATGTAAAGCGTCCGAGCAGCTTTGGCAGAGTCAGCATCGGCTACAGTAGCAAAAAGAGTTGGTTTAACAGAGGCCAAGATAGCATTTTGGATCAACTAATCTTGACGAAACCAAACAAGAAACGCATGATTTTTGATATCTTGATTGTTTTGAGAGAGCATGTGAGGGGTCATAAATGGATCAACCAAGATTGCCATAGATATTATGGCCACATATAAGCATCGATACTTAACCTTTCCAACAGAAAGAAGTTGTGGATGCCAGTTAATTTGATTGGCAACTCTGTGACAGAATTGAACTCGACAATCGTGGAATTGTTATTTGCATTGCAAAAACATTGGGGGTCAATTTAACGTGATGAATAGAGAAGGTACTCGTGAGAGTGAAGAACAGAGAAAGTACTTCTGAGAGTTAGAGACGCTCTAAAACCATAAAGAGTAAAGCGATACTAGAGAATGAGTTGATTTTTTATTAATTTATGTTGTGCGGTATATAAACAGGGTGTGCTCAGCTGATACAAATTCTTAATATATACAAAGTTTGTATATTATAAAAATAATAATAAGAGATAAAATAAAACCAACATGGGTTGTAGTGCAGTAGTGTGAGTACTTCACCCTTAACCAGAGGTCTTTTTTACTTTTCTGCATAAATTCTCAAATAACTTGATTCTTTAAATGCTATTTCGCTTATTATTTCCGTTGGAGATAATCTCACTGTATAACAAGTCATAGAACATATAATGTCCGCTTCAGTTTTCGCTTAATTGACAGTTTTTCAAATTAATTAGGCCAAATGATAATATATAGCCCAGCCTAAGGAAGGACAGCTACTAGATTTTTCCTTTTGCTTTTCTAATTAACAATGACTGAAATTACACAAAAATAAATTGTTTGTAAAGGTTTAAAAAAAAGAAAAAATTGTTGTAAGAACTGCAGAATGAAGAAGGGACTAAGTGTCAAGAATGTGAAACAATGCGTGAATAAAGGAACTCGTTCCAAGTATCGGGCAATCCAGGGAGGCACCAATGTATACAATCAGCATAAGTTGCAGGATCATCCTGTTGTTCAGGCGTTAGCATTTTGCCTTGACGAATTGTGTGAACTGATGTGTGTGCATCTTTTCTATACTCTGATAATGTTGTAATGTTGAGAAAGTATACTGGAACCTTGATGGATCTAATCACATTTGCTGCTATCACAAACAACCTTTTATCTGTTCCAACATTTAGTGGCATTGATGTGTTCAGTATTGGCGATGTCTCTTTTGCACATTTTATTCCATCAGGATTTTCCCAATCAAAGCTCCTATTTAAATAACGAATTAGTATATTTCATCATTAATGTCAATGAAAATTCAAAAGAAAACGATTTGTTTTTACTTGATATGAAGAGGAGACATGCTCATGAAGAAGACTTGGGTGCGATTGGGATCTATATTTTTATCGACCCATTGGGACCAAGTTGTCAACACTCTCTTATAAGCTGTTGGTCTGTCTGTCTCATCGTATTCTGTTGCTCCTTCATCGAACGATCCTCGTCTGTTGGGTAGGAAACACAAAATCACACAATAATTGTTTGAAATTTGGAATTATTAATTTGTTTGGTGAGTTATTTTACTTACAGAATTTTCATAGAGAAAGTGTTCATCCACCAAATATATGTGTTGAAGATGAGATAGTCAACATTCTTCCAGTTGTTGCCATGCTTGTCGATAGATTCAGGCATGATGATTCTGTTCAAGATGCTATGCATATTTGGATCATCCGAGTTTGACTCTACTAGAAATGGAGCCCAATAAAATTCCACCGTGGCATTGTAATCCTGCATATGTTGTTAAAAGACCTAAAAAGTTATTCCCTCGGTCTTATTTTATATGAGTTAGTCTTGCTTAAATTTGAACAGAAATTTTTTTTGAAATTTGTGGTCTAAAATAAGTTATCGATGTTTGTGTAGCTATATGTCATTTCATTCAAGGTAAATAAACATTTTAAAGTTAAATTGATACTCCTTCTACTCATTTTATGTGACACATTTCATTTTTTGAAGAACCAAACGATTTCAGTTTGATCGAGAATTTGCTCAATTTTTTGAAATAAAATTTATATATTTGTAAACTACGTAAAAAGTATCATAAGTCACAATAATTAACAATCAAAATAGACTTATTTCAAAAATTACTTAAAAATAGACTTAGTTGAATTTTAAAATCTAAAAATAATTGAATTGAAATAGAGGAAGTACTTATTATAAGAATATATCTTTTTTTACAGAATAAAAAGTAATGTGAATCATATGATCCAACCGAAAGGATTAATCGAATATATACACTAAATGTCTACAACTGAATTTTCCTATAATCAAACCACTATTAGAATTTAGAACCTTTCACCAATATTAGGTGAAAAAAGGTTTAAATAGACTATGAATCTTTCTTATTACGCAGTGGTGACGTATCCAACTAATCAAGATTATTTAGTACGCAACAGTACATCATAAAATTGACTAGTGGAGATGCTTTTTTAAAGCACGCTAGTTCATACTTATTTGGGATAATTAATTAGTTTGTTAACATTAAAGTGATCTTAATTGATACAAAAGTATTTAACATTATAGAATTTAATTATAGCATTAAAGTCTTATCAAACTAAAGAAAGGAAAAACATAATCATTATATTTTAGAGAGAATCAATCTTTTTAAAGAAGTTCCTACTAGCTACTTCCTCTCCTCTATCCCTTTTTATGGAGCATCTTTTATCAACTATATTCTTAATTGTTTAGAAGGTTAATGTTTTGAAAAATTAAATTTTTTTAATGAAATTTTGATGTTAAATTTTTATTAATTAATAAACGTAAGATAGTAAATTTATTATATCAATTGTTATTTTCTTAAATAAGTGTATCAATACTACATAGAAATATAGGATTACCTGAATTGTGAAAACAGATAAAGAACCAATTTTGTTTAGGCTTTTTTTGGCAGAAGGAACAACAGATTGAACCAAACAAACCATGGATTCCCATTGATTCCTGTTCAATGAGTCTCCTACAAACATGAGTCTCTTGTTCCTCAATTTCTCAAGAAGCAATCTTGGTTTAAACCTGAAATTCTTTTTAATTAAATGAGTAAACACATAAAGTACGTAATAGCTGACAAATACCTCCCTAAACAATTTCGAACTGGTGATATTATTTGTCTTACTTGGGTAAAGAACAGTCTCTGGGTTGCCATCTCCAGTTCTGATACATAGAATCCTTTCTTCCATTCCTCAAGCAAGTAACTTGAGAAGTAAGGAACTCACATTGATCTTCTTTGTAAATTGGGTGACTTATATTATCATAAACCCAATTCCCTGTAAACAGATCGCAATCATCAGGTGGCAATTCAATGTTCTCATCCTCAGCCATTTCAATGCTCTGTTCTATCTCTGTCTCGACTATCGTCCTTGAGTTCATTACCATTGATGGTGAAACTCTGTTTTCATCACTTTCTAATTGAATTTTGGGTCTTGAGAATGGGAATTCTGCTATGGACTTGAAATCTTCGTTGTATATGAAACAACTAAACAAGAATATGGAGAAAACCACAACGACTATTGACAGGTTATTGTTCTTCTGTCCGCCGTGCTTCATGTCTGTCTGTTGAGATGGGAAATGCCACTAACTGCTAATAATTGAAAATATAAACAAAAAAATAGCATCCCTAACTTTTTTTTCTTTTTCTGGTTATATTTATATTAAAGAATTTTTATTTTTGTGTTACCAAAAGTATTTGGTGAAATGGGGTTTTCACAAAGATGTTGAATTAGTAGAAAATTGTCATTCTCAGATTTTGGTATTTGTTTTAAACGAACAACTACCATTGTTGGATGTGTGATGTGTGATGTGAGAGAGATTGGGAGAGAGGAGTGATCTCAAAGCTTTATTCATCTCTTTCTTTTATCTTTCTAGATTCTCCAGTAGAACCAACGAAAAAACTTATTCGCATAGGGTGTTTACATTAAATTAATATAATTTTTATTATTACGTGATTTGATGAAGTAAAACATATATTAATTAATGATGATTAAGTAAAATAAAAATTATAAATTTAAACACATTATGTATTGACTATGTGTATATACCCGGTACGTGTAAGTATTATTCAAACTAATCCATTAGCATCAATTACGAATATATTTTATATATATATATATATATATATTTCAAAAAAAAATATCATATTTTAAAAATATCTGAAAAACATCAAGATCATGTAAACTATAAAATATTATAAACTAGAGTGTATCAAAATAATTACCCTCTTAATGTAAAACTTTTTTATGTAAGTTCTCTTAATTTTTTTATACCAATTGATCATGTTTTTATAATACATGGAATGATATCTATTATTATTTCAAAAGCAAGTTAGTAGACAAGCCATAAGTTGTTTCACAAATTTAATACGGGAAACTTACATAAATATATTATAATAAAAAATATTTATCATTTATAGTAATAATAATTTTTTCACTTGATCACTTTTAATTCATTTATAATACAAGTTTAATTCATATTACAAAGAACAATTTATTATTCACATATAATACAAATTTTAATGATGAATAATACATTTATCACACATTTTAATACACTTATAATATAATGTGACAATTTTTTACCAAACAAACATGATATATTTCAAAAAACAATTATAATTCATATATATTGCATACATAATTCACTTTTAATACATATTATAGATTTAACAAAGCATTATTATAAATGATAATAAACAAAAAGTATCGCTAAAATCAGTAATTATTTTTTAAAATATATTAATTTATGCAATTTTTACAATTTGGGACATTAACTTCAAATAAAATATCAAAATTTCAGGGCAAAATTTTCAAATAAAATAAAATTTATTCTTAAAACGTGAATCTTACTTCAATAGTCAAACAGTAACTAAGAAGTGGAAAAAAAAAAAGAGGGACTATCCAAATATTTTATTTTTACAATTTTCATATCAACAAAAAGAACACATAGTTACTAGGACAAAATTTACTCTGTCCTTTAGATTTAGTGAGTCTTATATTAAAAATAGTTCTAAAAAATAGTCAACATTAACTACTTATTCCGCAGATCATTTTTAAGACATAAAATTCTATACTTAATTAATAAAAAACACTGATTAATTTGTAGAAACATGTAAAACTTAAAATTCAGAAATAAAAATAAATAAAAATAGATAAGACAATATAAATGGAGTCCACAAAATATTTTCATGGTCCCAACTTCTGAATGATAGTAAGCAGGCATATTAACAGCCTCCGCTCGGAGATGGCTCGACAGTGTTAACAAAAAAAAACGTCTCTTAAGCCTCTAAATTTAAAAAGCCTTATTTTTAATAATTATAGGTTATAAAAGTTATTATTTTTTAACAAATATTGAATATTAATTGTAGAAAAAGTAAATTTTTCATGAAAAATGATGGAATTATAGAAGAAATTTGACATATTTAAAGTATTATATCTCATGAAAAATAATTTAAAATAAGGATGATTATATTATCAATTAAAAACTAAAAGAAATTAATTATATAAAGTTATTGACGATTCAAATTTAAGGCCCCTTTTAATTTTTACTTTAGGTCATTAATTTGCTTGAGCTGCTCCTGCTTCCACTTAAAATCACACATTTATTGCCAAGTATATAATAATGTAATATATCATGATCAATTATGGCAACTTCTTATTGCATTTCATGTATTGCATAAGAAAATAATTTTTTTAATCTATAATATCCTCAATTTATTATTTTAAAAACGGTAAAACTTTTTGTAAATCTTAACTTTCTAATTTATTCACTTCATAATTAATATAATTAATATGGATAAAATTGTAAACTCACTATGTCAATCATTATTGCATGTGTAATGTGTTGATAAGATACAATTGAGACCTTTTTTGACCTGTTGAAATCATAATACTCTATAATACGAGTATATATTAATTAAAACTGACCAAATTATGTTTACCAATTTATGATGCCACAAAATATTGAAACCAAATTTCAAAATATCGAAATCGAATTTCAAAATATCAAACTATACCAAATAGCAATTGATATGGTAGTGGTATACTAGTTTTAAAAATCAAATATTAAGATTACGTAATCAAATTTCAAAAATCGTATCATATCATATCATATCCAACCCTATCAGCTTCTATGTAATACACCCTCCATGCACTATTAATTGTCATACTTTCCATATTTAGAGTTAAATTATAAAATTTTTGACTAACATCTTAGGATATATATTTTTTCATCATATTGATATGTAAAAAATTGCAATGTATAATACCTTTTGTAAAGTTTTTGAATATATAAAGTTTTTGTTTAAAAAATCAAATAAATATGATCTAATTTAATTAGAAAATAAATCAAATTGATTTTTTAAAAACGTTACATACAAAGAAAAGTGGACGGATAGACTAGAATAATAATAATAATAAAATTTATGAAGCTGTTGAACTACGACTCTAATTAATACACAAATGTATTAGTCTCCATCCATTTTATTTTATTTGTCCTTGTATATAGAATTAAGAATAAATTTATTTCTAATTATTGATTATACTGAATCAAGAGAACTATAGTATTAATTAAATTTAAAATTTTAAAAACAATTAATAAGGTTAATTTAGTAAAATAAAATTTTAATAAATATTTATTAAGTCAATGTGAACTAAATAAGATGAAGCTCATGGATATATTATTAGTTCCTCATTTTCAATTAATTGTCATAAATTTTAAAATATTTACCTCAAATTATTTAATTATTTTAAAAGTTCAAATACAACTAGTATTTTGCTATTAATCATAAGGAAAAGGTCTGAAATATATCCGTATTTTGACTGAAATTATTGTAACAACATCGAACTTTAGAAATGACTTTTTAATCCCTACACTATTTTATAATGTATTTTTAAAGATATATATATATGCCCACGTGAACATCGTAAATATTGCATCATTATAAGTTGTAATGTATCCACGTGGATACATATATACCTTTATAATGTACTAAATAATACAATAGATAAATAATTCTTATAGCATCTAGTATCAGAATCTTAATTTTGCCCAAAATTAAAAAATATAATTTAGATCCTTTTCCGTTAATTAAACAACTAAAAGATCACGGGAGAAGGGTGGAAAAAGTAGTTGTTGCACCATTAAACGATAATGAGGTTAAGCTAAGGGTCAAAAAGTATTGGTTAGCTTTTTATTTATATTTGAGAAAAGCAAAAGCTACGGAAGCTTTTCTATATCGTATTCGTATGACACCGACAATTTTCTATAGTGTATCCCTTTCTTTTCAAGTTAAGGCAACTTCCTACTATTGCCTTTTTCTTTTCAATTCCCAACTTACTCACTTATTTTTGTATTGTAGGCGAATTTAAAATTTAAAATTTATGTATTTTTAATTAAAAAAAGATTATGCAATAATGATGAGATAAAAATGAGTATTGAAACTCTGTATATAGTTAAAAAGTAAGAACTATTTAAACATAAGATACTAAATAAACATTACTATTACAATTATATTCGATGATTGTCATGTTTTGAAGAGTATCAGTGCTCGCATAAATTGATATACTTTCAAATATTTGTTTTCTCTATAAAACAACTATATAATCAATCAAAAAAATTCATCACCAAGGAAAAAGCTCTTCCAACTTTTGTTGTAGTGACCAGTGTTATTAAACTCAACTTCACAATTAAATTAACAAGTCGTCAAGCTTTGTACAAATTTATTTTAATCAATGTTTCTGAAAACTATTCAAATCTTTTCACATTTGAAACAATCATTGTTTACTTGTCTCACATAGTCAATATAATTGTCAAATTCAAACTAAGATCCTCAAGCATGGAATCACTAAAATCACTAACTCACTAAGCTTAATTAACTTGTGCACGTCAAAAGTTATACTTATTGTTGTATGCTGTTTTGTTCATGAGTTGTTGAGAGAATAAGATTTTAAATGGATGATCATATTGCTTGTTACTCATAGCACATCAACTTAAGGTATGACCATGTAACCTTCTTTTATGTATGTGATTTCTTCATATTCTACGTGTAAGACTTATGGGACGGCAATAGGAAGCCGTGAGTCCAAGTTCCGCCTATGTAAATTGATGTTTTTGGAGAGGAGGGTGTGTGTAGAGTGGTCTGGTAGTTGCTGGTTAATGTGTTAGGATTCATTTGAATGTATTGTATCACTGTTAGTAACAAGAGGGGTTGAATACTATGAACGCCAATCGATTTGAATGTCACTTGAGTTTACGCCCACCATGTGTTTGTTGAATTGATGACCCGGCTTGGATGTATCAGGTAACTGCCTATAGTTGAATTTTCATTGTCTGTTGTTTTATATTTAAGGAGCAAGGGATAATTCAGTCGTTGATGTATGTTAAAGGACTCAAATCAAGGTATGTGAAGGCGCCCCTTTCCTCCATTTTTCAAGCACGAATCTACGTTGTTGATGGTGTAAGAAACACAAGTGTCTGAATAAATATTTTGAAGAATGTCAAAGTGCCAAGTTGCATAGAACAGGCTGTATTGACATGGTCTAGCTAAATCCAAATCTAACTGGGAAAAGGGTGTTTTTATGTAATTAAGGAAAACAAGGATAACTGTGTGTGAGTTTTCTTTTCCAGCCGAGTAGAAGTCCAAGTCGAGTTCAACAAGACTTCGAGGTGGCAAAGACAAAAGTTTATTCAAACAAGGACTCGGTGGAGTTTTTGATGTATAAATAGGGGGTTATTTTTATCAAAAAAGTTGTGCACTTACATTGAGAGTAATATCAAAACACGATCAAAAGTTTGTGAGAGTTTTAAATTTTTATTTTTGGGGAGTGCTGCGGTTGAGAGAAAAATTGTACAATTGATGACAAGATTTTTTTGTTTAAAATCAGAGTTTTGAGAGTAGGTATCGTTCGACAAGTTGAAGAACAATAAAAGACTTAAAATCGGGGTTTTTTGCCTTGGGATAGAAAAGAATTAGAGCTTATAATTCATTAGAATACATAGTTTTGTAATTGTTGTGTTATTTTAAGGTTTATAAATAATAATAGATTGTGTTGAGTGTATTGTCATAAGAAATTATTTATTATTAAATGTCAAATAAAGAGGAACAACCAATGAATACGTGTTCCTTTATAGAATTCAAGAGGGTAGAATTCTAACAAGTGGTATCGGAGTAGGTTATCTTAATCAAGAGTCTAATAACTCAAGATAAAAGATCAATATGAGTTCTGCGCCTCCTCTTGGACATGGCCATTGACAACACATCAACAGACCACCCTTATTCAATGGCCAATACTACTCATGGTGGAAGACAAAGATGGAAGACTTCATTCAAGCTGAATACTATGAACTATGGATTAGAATCCAGATGGACCGTTAACACCCTACTATTACGGATAGTGAAGGAAATACTGCACCAAAACCTAAAGAGAAATATGGAGAAGCTGACTACAAGATGTCGGGAAAGAATGCAAAAGCCAAATGCATTCTTGTATGTAGTCTAGAATCTGATGAGTTTAATCGCGTCTCAAGTTGTACCTCTGTGAAAAAATATGGGAAACTTTACAGAACGCTCGTGAAGGTACAACTCAAGTTCGAAAATTCAGAATCGCCTGACTATGCTCTAGATATGAAACCTTCAAGATGAAATCCGGAGAATCACTTCAAGACATGATCACTAGATTCACTATTGTGATAAACAAGTTAATCTCCTTGGGGAAGGTATACACCACTGAGAAACAAATAGACAAAGTACTTAGGACCTTGCCTAGATCATGGGAAATAAAGGTTACTGCGATCAGACAAGCCAAGAGAGAAGGTCGAAATTGAGCCCTTGAAGTGAAGTCTTGCTCCACCCAGGTTCGAACCTAGGCGGGAGCAATGATTTAATGTGACTTTTTTTAATTGGTGAATTAATTTAATAAATTAATAATTAATGGCTGATTTAAAAAAGGAAAATCAGATTTTATTATTAATTATTATTTATTTACTAATTAATGTGTTTTTATGACTAAGTCTCCTAGTTGATTAAGTCTAAACTACTTCACTTCTTTTAACTCTCTCTCACGCTCATCTCTCTCACGTTTCTTCACTCTTTTCACGTTCTATTTGCTAAAAAAACACAAGAACTGATCAAAACTAAACGTTTTTTACACTTGAAGAACTTTCACGTTAAAAACTTATTCAAACATAGCAAAAAACGTTAGGCAAAGAGAGGAGTTTTTTCGTCAAGATAGTGTTGAAGCTTTTGGACTTAGACGTGTTCTTGGGAGGAGTTTTTGGGCAGCAAGTGAAGGTTTTAACGTCAAAAAGGTATGAGTTTTCTTCTCTCTTGGTCCCTTTCCCAAGAGACCCCTTAAGGTTCATATTATTCATCCGAAAACTGAATTGTTTTCCCTTTTGTATGCCCCTGTCACTAGCTCCTAATGAATCGTAGATTGGGTATGATTTCCGGTAGATTTAGGTATATGTTATGTTTTCGTGATGATTATGATTATATTTGTGTACTTGAAATTGTATGAAAGACAACCATGTATTTGAATGTTTGAGCAAGTATGTGCATGTCAAAATGTTACTGTGAATGAAGTTTCGGGTTAAGGCTTCAAGTTTGATATTGTTTTGATTGTCATTTTACGTGCATAAACCTATGTAAATCGTGATGTTCATTAAAATTGAAGTGGGGCTGATTTGAGTATCAATTTTTTGTCTAAATGAATCTATGAAATACACCCCAAAAAGTGTTACATGATCCATGAATTTTACTAAGTTTTCAAATGAAACTATTGGTGAAAATAAGCTAAGAAAATGATTAAGTTTCCAGCAAAAATTATAAGTTTAGTTTAGGCTAAAGTTTAGAGGAGCTTAAACTAGACCTTTCTTTTTAACCCCAATTGATCTTTTCTGAGAATAATGTGTTGGCCCTAGTCCCTCCTTGGACATGTGCACCTCAGCTTATGCCAAAAGCATAAGTTGAGGGTGGTTAATGCAATAAACAACCCTTTTTATGGCCGTGACCCAACTTTGGGTACTGTGTACTTTGACTCATGGCAAAGCCATGAGTTGAGGGTGACTATTATGAGGAATGCTCTGAAAAGTGGGGTTGAAAGAACTAAGAGAGAGAAAGAACAAAAGTAAAGTGACTCAAGAATCAGTTGAAAGAAAAGTGAAAAAAAAATACAAGAAATACAAGCAAGAAAAGAAGAGAGTCACTTACACAAATGAAGAAAGAAGGGAAAATAGCAAGGTGAAAGAATATGAGAAGCTGGGCGAAATAAAATGATAAAAAGTTGTATGTTTATCCGATATGTCAAGGAGGACAAAAAGTCACTAAAGTATACCTAAATATACCCTACCTGACCCTGAGCCTATAGCGAACTTAGAGTAGTGAAAATAAGGGCAAGCTTATGGCAATATGTATGAATGAGTATGAATTTGTTCTGAGAGTGAGTGTTAAAAAGTAATCCTTATACTAAAACTGAAATCATTGTGTGAAAAATGAGGATATTGTTTTGAAGTGAGGACACTAGTTGCAATACCGGAAATATTAGCACCTCGGTGAGAAATTGAAGAGGATAGGTGTTAGTGCATGGTGAGTCTGTGTCATGGTCTGATTCCACATAATTCAAGCCTAATAGTGATACCATGCATAAATATGATGAGACTAATCGGTATTGATAGCCAAATGATTGCAAAAGATAAAACATGGATACTATTGTACAAAAATTTTGTATTGAGTCATAGTGCGTTGCTTGAGGACAAACAACGAATTTAAGTTGAGGGTGTCGATATACCGTGATTTCACGGTATTTTTAATACTTTTTCCTTAAGTTTAGTGTGTCCAAAAGCCTTTTTGTACTAATTTTTATGTAAGTTTCTCTTTATTTGCAGGAAATCTGTCTAAAAAATGAATGCGAAGGTTTTTGAGCGAGAAATACAGAAAAGTACCACTTACGGAGCTTGTGACGGTTCGTCGTGCCTGTGACGGTCCGTGGGTGGCATCGTAGTGCAACTGCTGAAGGAAGATGGGGAAGTCTGACCAAGTGTGGGGTTACGGAGTGCGTGACGGACCGTCGTAGCCATGACGGTTCGTCCTGCTGGTTCGTCATGAAGATCAGAGAAGTAGTCCAGTACCCAAATTTCAAGAGTTTACGTGTTATGAAACGGTCACCCCCGACAGACCGTTGTGCCTGTGACGATCCGGCATACCTGCCGTCGAGGGTGATGAAGAGAGCATCAGAAGAAATTGCACAAGTATGGACGACGAAGTCCATGACGGCCCATCGTGACCACGACGATCCGTCGCGAGGTCCGTCGACCCAGCCGCGTTTTGACAGATTTACAGCAAATAGAGTCCTTATGTAATTAGGTTTTTATTTTTTATAAATAGTTCAAAAAACCTTGTTTTTGGGGTTAGACTCTTGATTATTTTTAGACTCTTTGTTAGACTCTTGGTTATTAGACACTTTTATGTTATATTCTTTGTGAGGAGATTATTTTGATTATTACACTTTGGATTGTTACACTTTTCTCTAGAGTTGATTGTTGGAAATTTTGTCGATTAATCAAGTAAATTTCTGGATTTTATTCTTTCTCATTGAAGTAAGTGCATGAATTCTTATATCATATATATGAATATTGTGATTATGACTATGGGTAATTAAACTCCATAACTAGGGTTGTGGGAACCATAGGCGAATAATGAGGTAAAACCTAACTAAAAATAACAATTCTAGAACAGTGTCTTACATGTATTGATAATTATTTCGCTTAGAAGTCTTTTTAACGGATGATCAACGTTAGAACTCGCCTTAATGCTACTTGCCGGACCAAGGAGATAGATAATAGGAAAATAATTATCAACATAGATTTAGTGTATACTATCTAATAGGCTAGTATTGATTGGTACGAGGTAATAACTTAGTCAAATATCAAATACGATGCTTAATATGAGGTAAAGGTAAGGGTTAATATAGTAACACACATAGCCGGACCAAGGTGCGGAGTGAAATTTTCTAAATGCCGGGCCAAGGATTTTGAAATACATAACTTATCACTTTGCATGCAAGATACTAGGAAAAAATTGTTATAGTTAGAATTATCAAGTTATGAACCTGTGGAGAACACGTAAACCCTAGTTACTTTTATTAATTGATTAAACTCCAACATTTAAAGCTGTTAGTTGTCTCCTTTAATTTCTCTAGTTATTTTCATTTATTTAGAAATAGAAAACCCCCCTTTTATCGTCTTTGCTTTCCAAGGAAGTAACTGACTGAACAATAGTAATAATAGATTGAAGTTAAGTCTGAACTATTTTCCTCGTGGGAACGATCCCAACCTCATTAGTTGGGTTCTTTACTTGATACGACCGCTTTACTTCTTATTTGAGAAGTAAGTTTGAGCGTATCAAGTGTCATGCAATCATGAACCCCATAAATAAACAAAATTATAAAAATTATTCATTTTTATTTCTTCCCCTTAATTATGTTTTATCAAATTTGTAACTTTTTTTTGGAACTATTACATACAATCAAAAAAAATTTCTTATCAACAACATTTTTAAAAAGTTATAATCAACATTGGGAATAAGAAGTATTAAATTTAATGGCACCGACTATATTGCCTCTTGTGAAGCACCACTGTTAGCTTAGAAAAGAAAAAGTCAACAATATATTGTATCATAATAGGTGTCTCACATAACCACAAAAAATTACAAAAATAATTTATGTACTATGTTATACATGCTCAAATCTTGTCCATAATGAAGTGTTTTGGGTACATTTTGCGGTTTGGATCTTCATTTCAATTTTTCTGTATATGCATTCTACTCCTATTAAAAATAAGAGATTATAAGATTAATTGTCTCTGGACAAATTCAGTATAGACTTTATATCGCCTTTATGTGGATGAAAATTTTGGGGAGAAATAGAGAAAGAAGTAGAAGAAGGAGGCGGGAGATTTGAGCAAGAGAAATAGGGTTCTAGTATTTTAGAAGAAGACAATTTGTGGATGGTTGGGTATATTAATAAATATATTTTATAATTTTATTTATTTGTGGGTCCATTAATTAAATGGCATAAAATATATCTTATTTTGTCATGTCAGATTTATTTTGATAACAAATATAGTTTAATGATTTTAGAAGATAAAAGTGTTAAGTTGAGTAATTTTAGTGATACAAAATAAAATTTAGTGACTTTACAAGATAAATTCTCATTCAGCGACCTTTTAATTATTTGTGGATTCTAAAATTATTAGTCAGTTGTTAATGTTAGGATCGAATCCCCCCACTTGATGAATGAAGAACACAAGAACTTTAGAGAAAGAGATGAGAGATATAGAGAGAGAAATAGAGAAACCAATAGTTCGTGGTAATACCCCGTGAATAAACTTCCACGGTGATGAGGTATATATTAATAATTTAGAATATAAACAGTAATTTATGAGGTTCCACGACCTAATAGGTAATCCAACAGATCAACAACCTCAATGTCTCTTATTTAAAAGGCTGATTTTTATTGTTTGAACATATAAAAAAAGTTGGTCAAATCTTTGCCTATCTGCAGGCCTAAACTATATATCAAAATAGTGAACTGGTTCAAACCAAACTTCAATTTTCTCAAGCTCTATGTTGATGGATTCTCCAAAGGAAATACTAGTACAGCAGGAGGTGATGGAATACTCAGAGATCATATGGGCTACATGGTCATGTCATATCCTGAATTTTATGGGCAAAGTAGTAATAATTATGCAAAGGGGATAGCTATTTTATTGGGTATTCAATGGTGTCACTGAAATAACCTTAATCAAGTCATTGTAGAATCAGATTCTATGTTGACTATCCAGATGATCATGGAAGAAATACACATTTCTTGGCAAAAAACTTGAAGTCTCTTTTTTCTTCTTAAAAATACAGACGTAACATTTCACTCCATTTCTAAAGTACAAGGAGAATCAAACAGCAGCAGCCTTAACATGAACCAAAAAGAAACCCAAAACAAATGAATAAATGAAAAGAGTGAGATCCATACAAACTAAAGCATCAACATACTTTGATACTTTCTACCATTTCTCATGCTAATTGGTAACTCCGATCCGATCCAAACCGAAGCCAATAACAACAGTAGTAATAATCAAACACGGTATCTCACAAGAGGATCCTTAAGAATAAGACGTTCGTGATAAACTCTCCATGCATAATCCTCGAAAGAAAATGAATTGAACATTTGACTTTCCTCCTCTACCGCTATAGTTTTTGAATCATTGTTGCCAAGGCCATCATCATCTTCGCTAAGTGATAGCGATTTGATACGAAGCAAGGGAGAGACAGTGTTTTCATGAGCTAGTGTAACTAACAATGTCATTGATAGACAGTGTGAGTTACTACTACCGCTGTTGATTTCACCATTAGTTATAGGTACTGGTCTTCCTCTCACTTGTTTCACCTTTCCATTACTCCATACCTGTCCATTATCAACAAAAATTATAGTTAATCTCAATTTGACAACACTTAAAATAGGAGCAAATAACATCATTTTTACACTGATATAATAAGTTCAATCAATCTATAGTTTTACCAACGCTGCAAATTTCGTTCATTTTTATTTGACAGCTCCGTATATTTTTACTAAACTAACTTTGCAAAAATTATAAGCTAGGGGTACCCAATATTATTCCTTTCAATTGACGTTGAACAACCAACTACAAAATTCATACTTAATTAAACGTCCAAAATCTTTTAATTCTATTACTTGTGCCTTTTAAGTTAAGCAAAATAATGCAAATTATGTCACAATCATTAAAAATACTTTGTCTGTAGCCTATCGATATATCCTGTAGGTAGAGAATAAAGAAGTGTGGAGTTAAAAGGGTAAAAAAAATTGTCACAAATTCCAAAAGGGCATATCAATTTTTTTTTAAATCAAAACGGTAAAATCGCTCACGATGTAGCGACTTGTAACTTTTGAAAAAGCGAAATCGCTGCAATAGCAGCGATTTCTTAAATTTGTCTTTTCTTTTTTAAAAAAATAAAATTAAACAAATCGCTCCACCCGGAGCGATTTTCAAAATAAAATAAAAAAATTTCTATAAGTCACTGCAGAAGCAGCGACTTCCATCAATTTTTTGTTTTTTTTATTTTTTGCTTTATTTAAAAGAAAAATTGATTCAATTTTTTTAAAAAAAAATCAATTAAATGTTGAAAAAAAATTAACCGATTAAATTAAGTTTTCAAAAAAAACTAAAATTTAAGTGTAAAGCAAAAAATGTGTTAATTAAGAATTCATAACATAAAATGAATCCTTAATTAACACATTTTTTGCTTTACACTTAAATTTTTAATTTTTTTTTGAAAACTTAATTTAATAGGCTTTTTTTGTAGCGATTTAATTGATTTTTTTTTTAAAAAAATATAAATTTAGTGTAAATCGATGCCTTTACAGCGATTTGATTTTTTTTTTAAAAAAAAACTAATTAAAAATCGCTGCCAATGATTTTTTTTTTAAAAAAAAATTGAATCAATTTTTCTTTTAAATAAAGCAAAAAAAAATTTAAAAAAATAAAAAATTTGATGGAAGTCGCTGCAGAAGCAGCAACTTATAGAAAAAAATAATATTTTTTTTTATTTTGAAAATCACTCCGTGTGGAGCGATTTGTTTAATTTTTTTTTTTTAAAAAAAGAAAAGACAATTTTAAGAAATCGCTGCTATGGCAGCGATTTCGCTTTTTCAGAAGGTACAAGTCGCTAGCGTTTCTATCGTTTTAGTTTTAAAAGAAATTGATATGCCCTTTTGAAATTTTTGACAATTTTTTTTACCCTTTTAACTCCGCACTCGAGAATAATGGACATTGAATTTCCCCCCTTTAATTAATACTCCATCCGTACGTATCTTTATTTTTACCATTTATTTGATATATAAAGAAAAGATAATTAATTTTTCCATGTTTTATATACCCGTTATTCTCCAAATCTTCTTAAAGACCTAATATTAAACATCAATTACTAAGAATAATACCCATGTCAATAATTATTTTCTTAATAAATATGTCACATTAAATAGTTACAAGTAAAATTGAATATAGCAAATATTAACAAATAAATGCCCTTTCCCTATCGAAGATGAAGCTTTTCAAACGGAACAAGTTATAACACGATAGAAGTCTTAATTATTAAATTAGGTAATCAGCTACCTATTTATTCAAATTAAGAAACAATTTTTTATGCGACTTTACTCTAAGCCGTCAGTCACATTATAACTAAATGCATTACCAATAAATCCAAGGTAGACGATTAATGACAAATATTTTTAAACTTGAGCAATTTTATATTACTGCACCTACAATACATATTTATTTCATTCTGGAATGATCACGAGTAAAATGAGAAATAATTAGCATATTCTTCTCTAATATAATTATATTTATAATTACTTATAAAACCATTTAGACCACACACGATTTGTCAATTAGAGCTCAAAATTATAAAATAAATGGAGCATGTAGGTATCCAAAAAATTTCAAGTTGAGACACAAGATGTAACATTAAGGCGGCAAACCTTACAACTAATTGTCGGTTTAATAATATTATTATTTTGTAAGCACATTCATCGATCCAAATAAAACAAAAATTAAAGTTCCAACTATGCATATCAAAGGGCCTAAATATCTGAGATATGTTAGGTTTAGTGGGTCCTTTTAAGGCTGCTAATTAATTATATCATATTTATCTTGATCCCGACCAAACTGCCCGAGATAATTCAACGAATTAAGGGGTCGATTGATTTGAATAAATAATTTGCTATACTGGAATTTTGAATTAGTTGTTTTTGTCTTATATTTTAATAAAAATTTCATCTATATAAAGCATAATTTTTAATAATAAATTATTTGGATAGAAAATATTCTTCATTAACGTAAAGACGTAAAAAAGTAGACGTATAAAAATAATTTAAAAGGGATACTTTTTTCATTATAATTATTTTATCTAGAAATGAATTATTTATTAGTTATTATTCCACCCAAGACAGAATTAAGTTATTCCATTTCAATACTATTTACTCTATTAATCATGAAATAATTTATCCTAAATTAATCTTAATAAACAAACAAGAAATTAAAAAAAATTAATTCACTTTATCCATTACCCCAAGTGTGTCTTTGAGGTGTGTTTTATAAATTATTTTTACGATATGGTTTTGGTCATCTTCAATGGGAGAAAAAAAAGTTCTGAAATTTATAAAAGTGCCGTACAAAGAGCTTCACTTCTTGTTATAGATTTTAAAGAGTAAATTATTAAATAAATTAGGATTATTGATTATTATGATCTAGTTTAAAAGTTAAATGATAAAAATTGTGAAATATGAATATTTAATTCATATTAAAAATGTTACCTGAGCAATATCGCCGAGCGTTACCATGACTGAGTCGACTTGAGGAGTGACAGATACCCAACTGGAATCAGCCAACATGGAGTACTTCCGGCAACGTATTTGGTAATTTAACCCGACTACATACGGGTAAATCCGACCCGGTGAAAGTGGCATGTTATTTGAGCCGCTTTCGGTGTCGGATATCCACATCAATGAACAGAGGCGGGTCCTATCTTCTCTTACCGGGTTCTCAAACCCAACAGCACACGCCAGTTCTTCAATCAACTCCAACCCTAGTTTTTCCATTTGGGAAGTAAATTCATGAATAGAACTAAATCCTAATTCCATTGAACTTGACTCGTCGAGACAAATTGACCGGCCGCTGACAACGTCATCGTCGTCATCCTCATCATTATCGAAGCCTAAGGGCCAGTTCTTCGGAAAGCAGAGTTGTTTCTCATCATTGAAAATGGATGCAGATTCCGATTCAGCTGATTGAGCGAGGTGAGAGGAGATGGAGTGTTGTGTGAGCTGGAAGAAACCGTGTTGTTTTGCCGCGAAAAGGAGGTTAGAGTGAAGAATTGATTTTGCATCGGAAAGAGAGATGAGATGAGGAGAGACGGTGGTTGGTGGAGGAGATTGACGGCGACCGGGAAAGGAGAGGGAAAGGGTGGGTGGGATACGGTGGAGAAGACGAGATAGAGAGTCAGCGGCTTCAGAAGTGGAAAGGAGATTATGATTAGAGTGTGCCGATGGAGTTGGTGGGGGAGCAGTAGTGGTGCCATAAGGGGTAGGAAGATGATGGAGGTGGTGTTCCTGTGTAGACGACGCCATCTTTTGATGCTATGGAGTTTCTTCTTGATATGCCTACTCTATATATAGTTGAGACAATTAAGTGGACAAGGCAGGTGGCTCATATATATTTTGAGGACTAAATTATTACTCTAAAATTAAACCAACATTCTGAAGGAATGATGAGTATTGTTTCTTGCTTCCTATTTAAATTTAATTCGGGTTCAAATTAAAATATATAGAATTTTTTTTTTATAATGTCAATATTTTAATATTTAAGAGGGCTCATTAGTAATACTTTTAATATTTAATAAAAATGTCAAATTTTAATTTGTTATGTATTTTATTTATGTTTTTTTTTATTTAAAAAATATAATTATTTAATAACAAACGGGAGAGAATATTTCAAAAAAAAGGATAAAGATCACTTAATTTTCTCATCAGTTACATTTTCAAATAAAATTTAAATTTTGTTCTTTTTTTTCTCGAGAATTTTTATCTTTTTAAAATTATATTTATTTCACAATATATTCTATTTATATTTATTATAGTTTTTTATTAGTTTGTATTCATTCCAATAGGTATGCTGAATGTATCTATATAGTCATTTAAGAAATATATTTGTATTCATATATTTTTTTCTCTATATAGTCATTTTTTTCTTCAAAAATCTTGTATGTATTCATTTCAATATGTATTTTGTTTGTATTTCTATTTATTCTAGGTTTTATTTAGAATTTTGTATAATAATATATAAAATACAAAAAATCAGTATGATGAAAAAGTGAATGAAATATAAAATTGAAAAGAAATAATTGAATATTTGGTGTACTCATTCTTAAATAAAATACATAACTAGTTGACATACCTTTAGAATGAATACAAATTAGAAAAAAATGTCAAATTCAGAAACAATGCAACATAATTTTTGAATGAATACAACTATTAATTGTAAAAATAAATACTGACTGAAAAAGTATCAAAATTCAATATATACTTCCAAATTTATGAATATAAAAAACAATAAAACTATGAAATACAAAAATAAATACTAAATGTGATACATTGACATAACTATCACAAAAAAAGAACAGATATACAAAATGAATTAAATATATGAAATACAATTCCAAATCTATGGATACAAAATACAATAAAACAATGAAATACAAAAATACATACTGACTAAAACAACAACAAAATTCAATATACACTTCCAAATCTATGAATACAAGAAACATTAAAACTATGAAATATAGACAATCAAACTCATATAATGTGTTACAATGACATAACTAACAAAAAAAAACACAAAATACAATAAGTATATGAAATACAAAAATAAATCCTAACTATAACATAATAAAAATTCCATATACACTTCCAAACGCATTGTAACATGAATTTTTTTGAATCTTAAAAATCACTAAACAAATTAAACTAAACATGCAAGACACAGAACATGCAAAAAAAATACCTCTTCTCCAACAAATTGGTCATCTTCAACTTCATGGTTATGAATTTGTGTGGGATTTACTTATATATATATATTGCGATGATTGCACACTAAAATGCTGAAGGGCCTCCATAACTCTCGAAAAACTCAGATTTCCTTTACAGAAAATCATAAGATCATCTTCAAAGATTAAGTAAGTTAGTAGGTTCCTTTTACACATTGGATGAAACTGGAAGTCTGGCAACGTGCTCATTTTATTTAGCTCTCTTGGCAGATACTACATGACGATAATAAACAAAAGAGAAGATATAGGGTCCCCTCTTTCTAAGGCCCCTCTGTCATTCGAAGTATCCATGTCCGTCACCATTCACCTTCACAACCAATTTAGTAGTCGTAACACATACCATTACCAGCCTAGTGAAGGTTTCAGGAAATCCAAAACCTCTCATTGTTTCCTCAATAAAATCCTAACTCACCGTGTCATAAGCCTTTCAAAGATCAATCTTCATAAGACATCCAGCAAGAGGTCTTCCTATTGTAATGTCGAAGTAGATCATGAAAAATTAACACATTGTGTATGAGGGATCTACCTTCCACAAAAGCTGCTTGTGTTTCGCCAATCAAACTAAGGAGCATCTTTTTTAGTCTTGCACACAATACTTTAGGAAAAAACTTATAAATCACATTACAACAGGAGATTGTCCTTAATTGACTCGCACAACAGGAGATTGGTTTAAATTGACTTGCATGCTCTGGAACTGCAATCTTGAGAATCAGGGCTATAATTGTTGCATTTGATTTGTTTCAAATATTTACCACTGTCCAAAAGCTCTAAAACTGCCTGAATCACACCTTCCCCCACTAAACTCTAAGAATCTCTGGAGAAACCACTCCCATACCTATCCGGACCAGGGTTGTTTTTCACATTAGTACTAAACATAGCTTGCTTGACCTCCTTTGTTACATATGGATTGATCAATTCCAATTGTTGTGGAATTGTGAGCATGTGTCCATTCATTAAAAAGTAACAAAATCTTTGACTCTATACCTCTCCTTTTGCCTCAACAACTCCTCATAGTATTCAACAAACACTTTCGCAATACTTGTGTTCTCTGTTTGCATTTTCCCTTTCTCATCTCTAATTTGGTTTGTAGCTTGTTATAGCCTTTTGTGCTTTATGATGGAATAAAAATACCTTGTATAATAATCCCCCCACTTCATCCAATTTGCTTTGCTCCTCCGTTTTAGAAAAACTTCAGCCAAATATGAGGATTTCCTGAACTTTTGGCACTTCTATTTCTCTTGTTCCTGGAGTGCTCTATCTGATGGATTTTGGTGCAACCATTTTTGTGCTTCTGCCAATGCCAATGCCATCCTTTCCTCCTCTGCCTCAATGAGTATGTTCCTAAAATTCTCTTTATTAAGCTCCTGAAAACTCTTTAAACCCTAAAGGCTTTTTACTACTTGGAACATACTGCACCTTCCCCTTGAATTTTCCATTCTCGTTAAACAATATCGATAAATGGATGTTTGGCCCAAACATTACAATATTTGAAAGCTCGTTTTGAACTGTTAAGTTTTCCCTTCTTGGCCAGTTTTAATGGTCACTAATACCCCCCATAAGGAAATTAACATTATACACCGGCATAGTGTCTATCCACTCTTTATTTACAAATGCCCAATAAATTTTTGAGAAAATTATGTTCTCTCCATGCTTATCATTCCATGTGTATCTATTTCCACCATATGGTAATTCTATCAATTCATAGGCTTCTATACATGCCTGAAAATCTACCACCTTATCTAAGCTGATAAGGTTGCCTCCAATTCTATCATCTGGTTGCAAAACTGAGTTAAGATTTCCAAGTATCGGCCATGGGGTATTACTCCCTATACTAATACTCCACAAGTGGTTCCATAACAATATCCTCTCCTTTCTAGTATTAAAGGCATACACAATTGTTAAGTAAAACTCTAATTGAGCAACTATATCCTTAACCCCATATGTTAAACTCTGTGTATCTCCAGTAATCTTATTCAATTAATAGTAATCAGATTTCCAGAACAACATTATTCTACCATTATACCGATACTCTAGATTTGTAATATTGTTTCATCCTTCAAACATCTTTTTTGCTACCTGCTCCACTTTAATTATTTGACTTCACTTTCATTTCTAGTAAAGCTACCAGACCTATATTCCTTTTTATAGAGGATTTCCACCTCCCTTTGCTTGTTAGGGGAATTCAAAAACTTGACATTCCAACAAAGTATATAATCCACTCCCGTAGGAGACAATACATTGCCCTTCCACCATGGATTAATAGACTATTGAGTGCTTTTTCACTAGTACTTCCTTCACCCAAAACATTATAAGGATTCAAGTGTACCACATTCTTTTGTCTCTGCTTAGATCTACTATGATGTAGTGGAGTAAGCCACCCCGTTTCTGTAGTGTTCTTTCACTCAGTCCCTTAAGTCTAGAAACCATTTGCATTTCATTTTTCCACTTTGATAAATCTCTTTTTGTCCATATCAAACATATCTGAGGATACTACCTCTCCTCTCTGCACTTATTTCATTGTACCATTCTTCTTTCTGCATTCTATTTCAGAGTGTCCATTTTTTTTACAGTGCTTACATAACATAGGTTTCCAATCATATTGATTTTTTGTTCAATGAGTAAACCTATATCATTCTTAAAATACACCATATTTGGCAACTCAGTATCTACTTCAACTTCAATCACTAATCGAGCAAAGTTTAAACCTATTTTCCGCTCAGTGTTCCTGTCCACCATCAGTGGCTTCCCGATTACGCTTCCAATCTTGTTCAATCCTTTAGGCCCCCAATACTTAAAATCAAGTCCTGGAAGTTTCACCCAAATTGTCACTATTACAACTCATCACGCGTAAACTCCATCTCTTCATGCCAAGCCTTAACTATGAAAGGCTTATTATCAAAATGGTATATCCCACCTTGCAACACCTCACTCTTTCCCTTAGAAGTATCAAACCTCACTAACACTTTCCCATTCTTCAACTTTTTTTGGGAAGATCCACTATAATAATGAAAAAGATTTCTGCATTCTGGTGTCCTCCAAGAGCTTGAGAAGTGCAAAACTTGCGCGAAGAGAGATCGAAGATGAAGATTTTCTGACGCAGTGCGGGCACTGGATGGAAAAGACAGATAAAGGAACAACCCACCGGAAGGGCATACCTCAAGGGGCACCAATCTCCCCCGGCAAAGATCTATCTGCTAAGAAATGGTTAGAGCCTCTTATTTTGATTTCTCGAACTGAGAGATCCATGAATCGGGATCCTGATGCATATAGATACAAATGGTCCAATGGGAGCAAGAGTTTCCAGGAACATTTGGAACAGTCCGTTTCGAAGCAGAAAAGCCGTTTTCAAGTAGTGTTCGATCGATTACGTATTAATCAATATTCGATTGATTGGTCTGAGAAGAAAGATTGGAATATCAATCTCATCGAGATCATCGATCTCATACCAAATCCCATCAATCGAATCACTTTTTCGAGCACCGGCTCTACGAAGTCAGAATTGAATCTTTCTGTTGGCTTTCCCAATTCATTCGTGAATAATAATTCAAGGGCGTGAAGCAAGTACTTCTAGCTGCTTCGCCTGCTTCTTATTATGGCGGCTATGTTTTCATGGCCCGTCGATAATCTGTAAAAAACTCTTTATCTTTTTTTAGAAAAGTAGAAGACAAGAACAAAAGACAAAGAAATGAAGAAAAATAATAAAGTTTATTGTCATACATATCTTTCTCATGGAGGAGATAAATATGTCCATTTATTTAGTTCTACAGTTCTACATTCTTTGCACTTATTCTTCGAAATCCAGGATTTGAATTGATGTCCTCTCATTGATTCCTCCTAAATTGCATTGATTCCTCCTAAATACCTGACTATGGGTAATCAATGAAATTTTTTCGAAATATTGGATATTTTTACAGCAAAGGAGTTCTTTCGTTATGGAATCGCTTACTATTTCTGAATTTCCAAAAATAGATAAAAATAACTGGGGATATTATGTGATTTATTAGTATTCTAAATCTTAGTTGGTATTCAAAATATCCGATTCAAGTCTCCTTGCATAATATGGATTTCAAACATTCATGATCTCGATGTGAATGAGTCGTATGAGTTATCCCTCGGTCTATTAGTGAACCATCTCTTAGACCTTATTAATTCCAAACTCTCCCACTTCCTTTGAATATATCCATTTAGTACTACAAATAGTGAATGGACTCCAAGTACATAGCAAACCACTGCAGTCTTCCAATAATCAATATCAAATGTAATATCGTCCAGATCTATTTCACATACAGGTGTATTACCCTGAGTGATAGGAGAAACAAAGTCCAGCTTGAACCCTACATTGGATGTTTTTGTGGTATCAAAATTGTCCCAAATCTAGGGTTTTCGTCTCACCTTATTTTCAGATTCCATTTCATCAGCCCATGACTTCCTTGCGGACATGGTTGGGGAGTATGTTGCCTCATTCCACTCCTTTAGTATCGATTTTGGGCTACTTACTTTTTCATTCACCTTCGTATGCACCTTTTCATTAGATTCCGATGCAATTGTTGTTTCAATCTCGAATTGTATTGGTAATTCATCTCTATTACACTTTATCCCTATTACTACATGCCCTTCTCTCGATTTCGCTCCCCCCGAAGTTAGGTTTTGAGAAATTCCTCCCTGGTTTCCTTGTGTCCCCAAGTTCCTTGATTACCCTTCCTTTTCTTTATGATATGCATCTGCTTCATGTTTTGCTGAGCTTCAACAGCCTTCTGAGTAGGAATTTGAGCTCTCTTTCCCATGGAAGCGCACGTTAA
This sequence comes from Solanum lycopersicum, assembly GCF_036512215.1. Classification (NCBI taxonomy): domain Eukaryota; kingdom Viridiplantae; phylum Streptophyta; class Magnoliopsida; order Solanales; family Solanaceae; genus Solanum; species Solanum lycopersicum. The sequence goes on from NC_090805.1 coordinate 37,222,891, forward strand.
GTTAACATGCGCTGAGAGAGTTTTCGTCTTCCTTTATCTATTGTTATTTCCAATTGAATACCATTTTGCTAGATAAATTCTCTACTTGAGTGATCTTTTGAGATATTAGAGAAAACAAAAAGAATTATCTTAAATGGAAAAGTGAAAAGGGTTAATATAATGTCGACTTTCTTACTTATTTTCTTATATTCGATAGATTGACAAAAAAATATTATATTAAAGGAATTTATATGAGAAACTATGATAGATGAGGTGGCGAGATATGATTGTGACAGTGTGTGTGTCTTAATAGGGATGAAATTAAATTAAGGTGGGTTAAATAGTGAAAAAGACACCATTAATATGAAGTGTTATTAGTGAAATTTATTTTTTCTATTTTCATTAGAAATAACCTTTTCTAATTTTAATAGCTTATCTTCCTACAAAATATATTTTTCAATTTTTTTGTCAACTAATATAACTATTTTTTAAGAAAATATCTTATGAACATTATTTACTTCATACTTTCCTTACTCTTATTGTCTAAGAAAATCAATAATAAAAAGAGAATTCTGAGAAAAGTTTCTATTGAAGACTTCTTTTTTCTCATATAGTGTTTGGTATTATTGTTGGAGCCTGACTAATTTACATTTGTATCGCACAAAGCCTAGATATAACATTTCCTACCAATGATTCTTTTAATAACAAAGGCTCGAATTCGAGACCTTTGATTGAGAGAGAAGTAACCTCATTTACTGCATCACATTTTTTGGTAGAATTAAATCTTCATCTCAAGTTAATTGTCATATTTTATTTGTAGAGAATTAAATAATATTAATTTTAATCGATAGTTGAAAAATATAATTTTTATTATATAGACCGTAAAAATGTATTCTGATGCATAGTATTTCTAGTAAGTATATAACTTTTGAATATACAAATATTAATTTTGAAAATATTAGGTTAACTAATTCAATTTAATTTTAAAAAGAATTAATTCAAAAGGCGAAACACGACAATTACTCCCTATTTCAATTATGGACTAATTTAAAGAAGAATATTTTTGTTGGAATGTGAATGGTGGACGGACAACCTCTGTCCAGGTTGTTGTCTTATAAAGCTTCGTTTGTTGGATGGTTAAACAACAATAAATTCGATATAAATTTTTAGTAATATTTAATTATTTATTTGGTTATAAAGTATGGAATAATTTATTAATACCCTAAGTTATTTTTATCGTGAATGAAGTATTAATCCTACAATAACTTATCTCGAGATAAAAATGTAAAATTATAGTCGTCTTTTATTTAAGGACAGAGAAAAGCAAATTTTGATATCCTCTTTATCCCTATGTACTGTCAAATACTTCTTACTTGATTTTTTCACTTGTCATTTTTGATAAATTAAGAAAAGATAAATTTGTTTTACCTCTTATATCCTCAATTTATTAATATTGAGTTAATTCCTTTGAAAAATATAATAAGTAAATATGTGTAAGACCCGAAGGCGGAGCTAAGTGGGGTTTCGTAGATTCGAAAGAATCGAGTAGTTTTTCATCGATTTTGTATTTGTACTAAAAATCGATTGAATATATATGTATATTAATTTATAAACCTCTCACAAAATTGATAGACGGTTCTAATAAAAATTTAAAAATCCCACACTTTTAATTTTTTGCTTTGCCTTTGGTAAGACCCTATCTATAGAAAAAAATTTATAAACTCACTATAACAATTATTATTTTCAAGTAAAATTTAACGAGTAAATTGTAATACTACATGTATAATACAATTATACAAAAAAAAAAAAAAAGGATAATGGCATTTCTAATTATTGATTTGTTGTTCAACGTTCTATTTTGGTTGGGACATTGGTGAAGAATCTTTATTTTAAAAGGGAACACTAGTGGTAGTGCTGAAGCTAGTTGTTTATGAATTATTCATTCCTCCAATGAAACTTATCTAGTAACTTTTGCAGATTAGAATGGCAGGTTACTGTCATGTTATGCGGAAACCAATGCGAGTCCTCAACAATAAGCTTTTTAAAAAGGGAGCGTAGGTTGTGGTTATATGATTACCTGACATTAGTTTTTGGTGTACTTGTCCAAGTATGGCATTCTTAATAAGAGATTTTGAGTTAGAATTGTTGGGTTTTATTTGCCCTAAATTTTTTATCAAAAATAGGTTTTCCTTTTAAAAAAAGGTTTTGGATTGACCAATTCTTTTTATGGTAGGAAAATGTTTAGAATTCTATAAATAGAGAAATATTCCTTCTAACTTAATTAACATTCACAATGTAGTTGTTGTGCGAAATTTGAGATAATACGAGAAAATATAAACGCGAAAAACAAGACAACAGATTTACGTGGTTCACCAATAAATTGGCTACGTCCACGGGAAGAGGGGGAGCAGTTTTATTATGGAGAGGCAAAAACAGAATTACAGAATAGGGTTTCCCATAGCGTCTATATATAGTGCTAAGCTACGCCCTAACAGGCTTGGGCCAACATACAGAATCAACAGAAAATTAAAGGGCCCAATACAACAACATTGTATACCGTCGGGCCGGGGGCGTCTCCGCCCCCCCGGACCCCCAGGCCAGGGGGCGCGTCGCCCCCCTGGACCCCCCGACTCGCTGACCGGGCAGCGAGACCCCCGTCCTTTCTGTTTGTAGCGGGTCCGATTCAAGGCATTCAACAGTAGTCTTAAAGGCTTTGAGAGTTTTGGTTAGAGGGAGAATTTGTGGGTCACAAGCTTGATACGTTATCACTTGTGTGAACCTCCCATGTATTCTGAGTGAATTGGTTGAGGTTGTTTCCCTCTGTATTTTGTACTCTCATATTTATAGTGGATTGCTCATCTCCTTTGTGGACGTAGGTTGATTGACCGAACCACGTTAAATCTTGGTGTCTTTTGGTATATTTCTCGTTGTCTTCTTACTCGTGGTCTTTTGAGGTTTGCTTTGCTAGCTTCCGCATTTACACCTGCTTATTTTCGGTCCTAACAAGAATTTGGATTTAAATAAAATTTTATTGGAAGCGTTATCTCTAAATGGACCTTGCAGAGTGCGATCCAAATTTCGTTAGAGCTCTAATGTGAATTTCGAACACTGGATGAAAAATTAAAACAAAGTGATTTTATTTTTTACATAAACTCCAAAGCAACAAAAAGGTACACCCATTGTCTTTATTTCACTTTAAAATATTTTCTAATTTTTTTTCTCTATATATTTGTTTTTTATATATATTTGTTATTTTTGACAAATAAAAAAAAGAATGATTTTTTCCTATTACATACTCAATTCATTAATATTGATGTAATGTCTTTGAAAATGTAGTGAATAAATTAAAATTGCTTAAGAGTGTTGGAAAAGGCAAAACACTAACACGAATGTCAAACTACATAACAGTGGAATAATACTCAAATCTAAATTTTTCCTTTCAATTTGAACAAAGAGAAGACAAATCAAATAAAGCATATGAAGAATGGACAACAAGTATATCAACCAAACTAAAACAACAAGATAAGAATAAGCCAATCACACAAGACACAACGATTTATGTGGAAAACACTTTGATATGAAGAGTTAAAAATTATAAGACCAAAAGCTCCACTATGAACACCAAGAGTTACAAAAATTTTCTCCAAAATTGGTCACAAAACAAGCGCAAACAACGAACAACAACAAAACAAGATTGCATCAAAACTAGAGAATTAAAGGATAGAATTCACCCAAAAACAAGTTACTGTTCACGGCCCCAAAAGCGGAAGCTACAGACCTCCAAATCTGATCTCTACCGCTGAATTGCAAGAACCAGATGTTGATAAATCCCAGTTAAAATTTGAACACTATCCAACGATTAATGAAGCGGAAAAACTCTGTCTGAAGTGGACTGCCTGGGCAAAAAATTTCTAGATGCAAAAATGAGATTTTTCTCTTTTTCTCTCAATCTTTAAGACCAAACTCTCTTGATTTTTCTCTTGTGTTTCTGAAAATAAGACCAAATAAGTCTTATATATGCCACATAATATTGGGGTTGTGGGCTAAGTTGGCTGGTCTTAATAAGACTTTTATTAATCCACATAGGAAGAGAAAAAAGATCCTAAATCCAACAATTCTCTCTGTCACAACTATGTGGAAGAGACTGCATCCCGACGATCATGCAACATTCCTCAAACTTCCCACTTGGCAAAGCTTTACTCATCATGTTAGAACCATTATCATTAGTATAGATCTTTTCAAGTTCAAGCAACTTAGAATTCAACACATCTTGAATCTAATGATACCTCACAACAATGTGTTTATATCGACCATGAAATGTAGAATTCTTGCCAAGATGAATAGTACTTTGAGCACAACCAAGTTCTCCCAAAAATCTCTTCATCCAGATCAACTCTTTGCAAGCTTCAACAACAACAATAAGTTCAGCTTCTCTAGCAGATAAAACAACACATTTTCGCAACCTAGATTGCCAAGACACAACTCCTCCCATAAAAGTAATCAAGTAGCCTGAAGCAGACTTACGAGTATCAACATAACCAGCCATGTCTGGATCAGTGTAACCACAAAGGATAGGATTTCTTGTACCAAAATAAAAACTCAAACTAGAAGTCCCATAAAGATATCTCATAATCCATTTTACATCATTCCAATGCTCTCTTCTAAGATTAGAAAGAAAATGACTAACAATACCAACACGATGATCAATATCTGGTCTTGTACACAATATTTTTCACATCCGGGGAGCACCCCCTAGATGTAACCGGCGTCGTCGTCCACTTTGAGGACTAAGACTAGCCTCTTAGCTTACATCATTACATTCATAGGTTCAAATGCGGAAATTTTAAGAACTTTTCATTACTACTACATGGAGGTTTACACAGACCTCTACATACACATAATATTTATATCAAGTATACATAAACCCTTCGTATAGAAAAATTACTTAGTCTTCTACTTTTATTACACATAGATATATAAAATACGATGTAGTCTCAAAAATATGTCTCATCTCATAACAATCTAACAAGAGTGTAACAATTTGGGCCTAGCCCATACATCAATATAACAAGACCATATATAGGCCATACAATGTTTAGTATCCAAATGAAAAGGAAAGAACATAAGAGTCTTAACACTAAAACAACTTCGTAAGCTTGATAGTGACATTTCCCTCAGAAAGTGAGGACCTACCCAACTTGGATGATTGAGAATACCAAGTCTTCTTCAAAGTTTTCTCAAAATCCCTTTAATGACCGAAACCTAAAACGTTGGGGAAAAGTAAGAAATGGGGTTAGTAAACCACTTGTACTAAGTATGAGACCATATGCACACATATCATGAAATTATGCTAAAAAGGGACTTTTAATTAAAACATGCTATTTTTACATTTAGAAAGCCTTATGCACATTCAAGAAGACCATACCAATCATAAGACATGTTCATTAAATCATAGGCATGTACATCACAAAACCGACAATACTAAGTCTAGTCAAGTCAACATGTATATCATATGATTGCACACATAGTCAAAACAACTCTATCATCAAGTTATGATAGCAAAAAACATGAATAAGAGCCCATTACAACATAACCAAAGTAAGACCATTACTCATGACCCTCTTTAAGTCCACTTGTGGAATGACTAAGCAAAGCCCCATAACTATACTTAATCAAGTAAACCTAGCAAGAATTTTAACCAATGTCCAACTTCACATAACATAACATTAATGGTACATAATATCATACTTTAGCAATAGAGACCAAGTACATGTTCAAAAGAGTAATCAACATCACATGTTGTCATTAACATGTAAGATCATCATATACACATCATTTACATTTATAAGCATATATATACATAAGAGCATCCTCCTAAGACTTCCCTTAAGGCTAACTAGCGCAATGTATAGGTAAAATCTCATACCCTTACCTAGACTAATCTAAACCCCTTAGGTCATATTAGTTAGAGTTCAATCCTTTAGTTCATTTTACCTTTTGGAAACATCTTGCCTTAACCGACATAGATCACATGAGCTAATGTGGAATTCGGTGTCATAAAACCCTACACCAAAAGAAGGCGGACTACTTGCCAAGGTAGTACCAAAACATGAACATAGCAACTACGTGGAACCACTAGCTAGTATTTCTATGGGGAAAACATAGTTCAAGAACTAGGAGATATAGTTGGGACCCTCCTTATGCTACATGTGTTGGAGTCTCCAATCTCAAGAGTATTTCCCTATATGAGAAGGGACACTCCTCACTCTAGTTCACTCGGTGCTAAACTAGAGTCCCTTTTGAAATGTCTTTAATACCTTTATTAATCATCATAGCTTAATGTAGGTCATAGGGTCTATCCCTTGCATGAACATCATCGTCATAACTCAATAAGAATTGCATGAGTATTTTCCTTTCATTACAATTCATACATGTGAGGTTAGCACATTAACATATCATTTCATAATAAGGCACATTGGTAAATCATCACCATCCTTATTACATTTACATCTTAGCCGGCACCTCACAATCCATAGTCAAGACATTTCAATTCAACATCATACCAACCCTATCAATCCTAATACAAGGCATACTTAAATACAACATCATTTCTTAACCACAAGTAACCACAATTGAAGTAAAGAATAGAGATCACAAGACTTACCATGTCTCCTTCATAATCCATCATCAAGGTCTTACCATAAACCCTTAATTCAACCCAGTAAGGGTGTAATATCATCACACAACAATAACCAACATGATAATAAGGCTAATTGAATCACTAGATCACAATCCATCACTAGTTCATATGTTAAGACAATAGATATAGGTCAAAGTCATAATCTAGATCAATTACTCAATAACTAGCATGATAGGACTATAATGCAAGATCATCATCTAGTAGTAATTTAATCGATAGCCAATGCAATTGAACCAACATTACACAATTCATGTCAAGATCATAACCTAGGGTTAAGGGAAATAGGTAATCTTCTACAAACTAGACCAATCCATCAAGAAATAACATAATTGAGTTAATACAAATGTTGATATATTCATAATATCCAAAATAAATCATAAACAAAGTAATAAATAAATCAATTTCGTATTGGATGGAAATCCACTTGAAAACCCAAGCTTTGAAATCAATTTAATGGAACCCTTTGAGGAAAGAGATCTCAAAGGTGAAAGAGATCTCATACCTTACTAATTGATGAAGATTGATGAAGAAATTAGACCTATTTTCATCCCTTGAACCCAACCCTATCTTGGTCTTCAATGGAGTTCTTCAACTAGAGAGACAAAGAATAGAGAAGGAAGAGAGTTTGGGTTTGTCTAATTATGAGAGCTTAGGGTAGTCTAAATAGCTTAGGGGATTTATATAGGTGGTTAATTAACTTAATTAGACCTCACCCAAACTCTAATTAACCTCCTAACTAATCCTAATTAAATTAATTAATTCAAAATATGCACCAAAACAGTGGTCTCACAAATGAGATTTCGACGCCCCATTTGTCAATCGACGGGCCAAGGACCAACCGTCCTGTTGGTCTGTCGTTAAGTTTATAGAATATGAAAATATCAACCTTAGAAAAATATTTTAAGTGTCCATCGACTCAGCCAATCGATGCCCTGTCGATTAACATATGAATCATCGATTGCACTCGTAGGTGCACACTGCCTTTTGGCAGCTTCTTGCCAAATCGCAAGGATCCTCCTCAAGGGCCATTGGTTGGTCCTTGGGGAGTCTTCCCTGGAAGTTTCAAATACGAACTAACTCTAATATGTGTTAGAAACACTTCCACCAATTTTCATCATTTTTTCGACTCCTAAAAGCTAGTCAAATAAGCTAAGGCATGCTAGACCTCATTGAATTAGTTTCTAGATGTCATGGACGTTCTTTGACGTTTTGATTCCCAAAATTCCTAAATGACCTATATTCATTAAAATTGACCTTAAAATAGTGTTTAAACCTTTTGACACTCAGTTAGGCTCTAGAATACGCCTTACATTTTTTAAGTGTTACACCATTACATACATTAAACTACCAACAACTGAAGCATAAGAAACTTTCTTCATATCTTCCTTCTCACCATCACTAGAAGGAAAATGTCTAGTAATCAATTTGAAGTGCATATCTAAAGGTGTATTAACAACCTTGCTGGTCCTAAGTCTTTCATAGCAAAAGACTTATTCAACTATTGCTTTAACTCTTTAATCCTGCAAGCATTATGACCAACAACAAAAATGTTATCAAGATGAAATCACTATAACAAATTCGATTATCAGGGATAAATAATTTTATTATTAATAAATCATATTTCGTCATTAAAAATCTTGTGCGACTAAAAATAATTTGTCACTCAGTCTTCTCTAACTGTATCTCTCTAAAAGTATACAAAGACGATTTAATGTTTCATTGCTAAAAGTATTATATTAACTACAAAAAGAAAAATCATCACCAAATGCTTAATCATTTGTGAAAAATATACTTGTTGTAAAATGTATATTTTTTGTAGTTAATAGTATGCTTTGTCACTAAAAAAGTTATTATTACCGACAAAATTATATCGTCGCTAATTATTTTACTTCAATTAGTGACGAAATCAATTGTATCTAAAGTATATATATTTTGTAGCTGGAAAAAATTTAATTTCATCACTAATGATATATATTTTATATACAAAATATTATTTTGTTTTTAAATGTATGTATGATATAATTTAACATTATAAAGACAATTATAATTTTAAATGTATCTCTCTAAAAGTATACAAAGACGATTTAATGTTTCATCGCTAAAAGTATTATATCAACTACAAAAAGAAAAATCATCACCAAATGCTTAATCATTTGTGAAAAATATACTTGTTGTAAAACATATATTTTTTGTAGTTAATAGTATGCTTTGTCACTAAAAAAGTTATTATTACCGACAAAATTATATCGTCGCTATTTTTAAATGTAAATATGATATAATTTAACATTATAAAGACAATTTATATATATGATCCTCCCCTCCCCCCCTACTAATCACATCTCAATTTTTTTTTACATTGGCCAGGAGCTCATACATTATGCTGCCTTGGGGAATCGAACTCTAAACCTTAAGGTTGGAAATGAAGAGTCTTACCATCAGACCAACTCTCTCTTGTTGTTCATTTTTGTTTTATTTTATACTTCATTCACTTTTTTCAAATTTAACTTTTGTAGAAACAATATATTATATGATTATTTATGCTCATACACAAATGCATGAAATTTACCACCCACAATTCATTCAAATGTAGGTTATATTTTAATTAAACTGTGTATTTTTTAAATATCTTTAAATATATTCTCTACAATTTTCTCATTTTATTAATTTATTTTTGTAAATTTTAAAAATTATTCAGTACAATAATAAATTTATTTAAAATCTACTTTTGAATTTGTTTAAAAAAATGAATAATCAGTTCAAGTTGAACATCAATACCAATAACTATAGTACTTCATCATAATATATCTGAAATCCTCGTTATTTCATTTCTTTTATATGTGCTTTCATTTTTTAGTTTATTTCAATTTTCAGGGTGATGTAAAAGATTAATAGAAATTCATGAAATATTGTCACGACCCAAAACGAGCCGTGAGTGGCACCCACACTTATCCTCCTATGTGATCGAACCAACCAATCTAACCCCAACATTTCAATCACAATAACAAAATAAAAATGCGGAAGACTTAAAACTCATTAACGAAATCAATTAAATAACTTCTAAAATTTATCAATTACTATCCCTAAAACCTGGAAGTCATCATCACAAGAACATCTATCCTCAAATTACTAAATCTAAGAGTATCTAAGAAGTTAAAATAACTAAACAGCTAGTCCATGCCAGAACTTCAAGGCATCAAGACGTGAAGAAGAAGATCCAGTCCAAGCTAGAAACAATAGCTCACCCTGAAATCTGACGTGGTGAAGACTGGCTAGAGTTGCGGTTGAGTTGAAGACAACGGTACGTTTGCTGCACTCCACAAATAACAAAGAGAAAACATACAAGTAGGGGTCAGTACAAAATACAGGTACTGAGTAGATATCATCGGCCAACTCAAAATAGAAAGCAATATATATATGATAATATCATAAAATCAACTACAACACTCAACAGGTAGCAGCAACAAGTACAAAATTTATTGATAATAACGCCAAGTACACCCATGAGGACTCAAGCCTCCATACCGTACTCATTTGGGAAGTAGGTTCATTAATTTTGAGTATATTAACATAATTCAAGATTCATTCTCTTTACTATCCTGGTGTCGGAACGTGACACTCCGATCCTCCTCATACTATCCTGGTGTTGGAATGTGACACCCGATCCATTAATACTATCCTGGTGTCGGAACGTGACACCCGATCCATTAATACTATCCTGGTGTCGGAATGTGACACCCGATCCATTAATACTATCCTGGTGCCGGAACGTGACACCCGATCCATTAATACTATTCTGGTGTCGGAACGTGACACCCGATCCATTAATACTATCCTGGTGCCGGAACATGACACCCAATCCACTAACCTCATTGTTTTAGTTCATCAAGCCTTCTTTTATACCAAGACATCATCATTAATAAGGAGGTTTTAAGATTTCAGATTCAACAGCCTCATCATGCTTATTTTATCACCATCATATATAATCACATCATGCAAGCACACAATTAAGCATAATGAAGACTTTACAATACTACCCAATACATATCATTCGCTATTAAAAGTTTACTATGAAATAGCATAAACCATAACCTACCTCCACCGAAGAATTGAAGTCAAGAAATCTACTTTTCCAGTGCTTTGCTTTCTTCTTCGTTTCTTCTTTCTCTCTCGCTCGTTCGTCCCTCTCTTTCTCTTTTTCTGATTTTTCCTTATTCAAACTCTTTTTATTTTACCCTAATTACCATATAATTATGTAAAAAAGATGACCAAAGTAACCCACTAATTAATTCAAGGTTATCTCCTTTAACCCCCAAGTAATTGGATTATTAACATTCAACCACTAACTTTATAATTATAAGCAGGAATAGTCCAAAACGCCCCTTAAAACTTTTAACAGAAATCCGACCCAGTTAGGGTTACGCAGTCTGTGACGGGCCGTCGTGCTTGTGACGGTCCGTCCTGCTGCTTCCGTCACAAAGTTCAGAGACTAACTTTTCACTAAAGGGCCTGTGACGGTCCGTTGTGCCCACGACGGTCCGTCCTGCCATGTCGTCGCGAAGTTCAGAGAATTGTTCTCAGTTCCCAATTTTTCAGAATTCTAAGTGTTTTGGAACGAGACACCCTCGACGGTCCGTCGTGGGATCCGTCGACTCAGACAGTTATTACCAGAAATAAACTCTACTGCTCAAAACGACTAACAGGTCGTTACAATAGATACCAATTTACCCATCGTTCGTCCCTGAACGATCACAAGAAGAAAAACAAGGGCGAAAAGGAGTACCTGAATCTGTAAACAGGTGTGGGTATCTTTCTTGCATATCAGCCTCCTTCTCCCAAGTGGACTCTTCAACGGGTCGATTCTTCCATTGAACTTTGATAGATGCAATCTCCCTTGATCTCAACTTGCGGACTTCTCTATCCAAAATGGCAACATACTCTTCCTTATAAGACAAATTCTCATCAAGAAGGACTGAATCCCAACGAATGATGTAGTTTCCATCACCATGGTATCTTTTCAGCATAGACACATGAAATACCGGGTGCACCCCTGAGAGTGCTGGGGGCAAGGCTAATTCATAAGCTACCTCCCCCACGCGCTTCAGAACTTCAAATGGACCTATGTACCTTGGACTAAACTTACCTCGCTTACCAAACCAAATCACCCCTTTCATGGGTGAAACCTTCAGCAAAACTTGCTCGCCCTCCATGAACTCCATGTCTCTAACCTTTCGATCTGCATATTCCTTCTGCCTACTTTGAGCCGCTAAAAGCTTTTCTTGAATGCATTTCACTTTATCTAAAGATTCCCTCAGAAGATCAGTACCCCAAGGTCTAACCTCAAATGCATCAAACTACCCAATGGGAGACCTACATCTTCTCCCATACAATGCCTCAAATGGGGCCATATCAATACTTGAGTGATAGCTATTGTTGTATGAGAACTCTGCTAAGTGTAAGAAGTTATCCCAATGACCACCAAACTCTATCACACATGCACGAAGCATATCCTCCAAAACCTGAATCGTTCGCTCAGACTGACCATCAGTCTGAGGGTGAAATGCAGTACTAAGATCCAATCTAGTACCCAATTCAGCATGCAATGTTTTCCAAAACTTAGAAGTAAACTGCGTACCTCTATCTGATATGATGGAGAGTGGAACTCCATGCAATCGAACAATTTCTGGGATGTAAATTTTGGCTAACTCCTTTGCATTATAAGTCACCTTGACCGAAATGAAATGAGCAGACTTAGTTAATCTGTCAACAATCACCCAAATAGAGTCATACTTATCCATCGTCTTTGGAAGACCAACCACGAAATCCATTGCAATTCTCTCCCACTTTCATTCAGGAATGGGCATTTTCTGAAGTGTCCCTCCAGGCCTCTGGTGTTCATACTTTACTTGCTGATAATTCGGGCATTGAGCAACAAAATCAACAATGCCACGCTTCATCCTACTCCACCAAAAATGTTGCTTTAGGTCACGATACATCTTGGTTGCACCAGGATGAATAGAATACCTTGAACTATGAGCCTCTGTAAGAATAGTGTGAATCAAGTCATCGACGCGGGGTACACATACTCTTCCCTTGATTCTTAAAACACCTTCCTCATCGATTTTTTCTTCTTTAGCCTCTCCTCGCAACACCTTATCTCGGATCCGGATCAGTTTCTCATCGGTAAACTGTTTTCCCTTAATCTTGTCAAAAAAGGAAGATCTTGCCTCCATACAGGCCAAAAACCCTCCCTTCTCATTTACTTCTAGCCTCATAAGGTCATTAGCCAAAGTCTGAACCTCTCTAGCCAATGGGCGTCTAGAAACCGGCAAGTGGGCTAGGCTTCCCATGCTCCCTGCCTTTCTACTTAAATCATCTGCTACAACATTAGCTTTTCCCGGATGATACAAGATAGTGATATCGTAGTCATTCAGTAGTTCCATCCATCTCCGCTGTCTCAAGTTCAAATCTTTCTGAGTAAAGACATACTGTAAACTACGATGATCTGTATAGACTTCACACTTCACCCCCTATAGATAATGTCTCCATTGCTTTAATGCAAACACTACCGCAGCCAACTCCAAATCATGGGTAGGATAATTATGTTCATGCACCTTTAATTGCCTCGAAGCATAAGAAATTTCACTCTTCTCTTGCATTAGCACTGCACCCAAACCAGAATAGGATGCATCACAATAAACAACGAAGTTCTTTCCTTCCACTGGCAAGGTGAGAATTGGTGCAGTAGTCAACAAAGTCTTGAGTTTCTGAAGCTTTCTTCACATTCGTCCGACCATACAAATGGAACACTCTGCTTAGTTAAGTTTGTCAATTGGGAAGCAATGGAAGAAAATCCCTTGACAAATCGACGGTAGTAGCTAGCTAAACCAACGAAGCTCCTTACCTCTGTAACATTAGTAGGTCTTACCTAATTCTTCACTACTTCAATCTTGGAAGGATCCACCATCACTCCGTCCTTAGAAACTACGTGCCCCAAAAAGGACACTGAATCTAGCCAAAACTCACACTTAGAGAATTTGGCATAAAGCTTTTTCTCCCTCAACATTTCCAATACCATTCTCAAGTGCTCCTCATGTTCTTTCTCGCTCTTCAAGTATATCAGTATGTCATTAATGAATACAATGACGAAGAGATCCAGATATGGATTAAAAATCCCGTTCATCAAGCTCATGAAAGCAGCAGGGGCATTCGTAAGCCCAAAAGACATTACTAAGAACTCATAATGCCCATATCTGGTCCGAAAAGCAGTCTTGGGCACATCCATTGCCCGTATTTTCAATTGATGGTAACCAGATCTCAAATCGATTTTTGAGAAGGTACAAGCACCTTGTAACTGGTCGAACAAATCATCGATGCAAGGAAGAGGATACTTGTTCTTAACAGTTACCTTATTCAGTTGTCTGTAGTCAATGCACATCCGAAAACTCCCATCCTTCTTCTTCACAAACAAAACAGGAGCACCCCAAGGGGATGCACTTGGTCTAATAAAGCCTTTGCTTAACAACTCTTGAAGTTGGGCCTTTAACTCTCTTAACTCAGCGGGAGCCATCCTATAAGGGGGTATGGAAATGGGGCGAGTGCCCGGCTCCAGATCAATACAAAAATCAATATCCCTATCCGGTGGCATACCAGGAAGGTCTGCCGGAAACACATCCAGAAACTCACGGACTATTGAAACCGTCTCAATTGAAGGTACTTGGGTAGTATCATCCCTGAGGTGTGCCAAGAAAGTTAAGCAACCCTTCCTAACCATTTTCTTAGCGCGAAGGAAGGAGATGATACGAACTGGAGTGGAAGTGTAGTCACCCTCCCACACTAACGGCTCTGTCCCAGGCTTGGCCAACGTTACAGTTTTAGCATTACAATCTAAGATTGCAAAATTTGGAGAAAGCCAAGTCATACCCAGAATTACATCGAAATCAACCATTTCTAAGATAACCAAGTCTACATGAGTATTGCTCTCCATAAAAGTCACAGGACAAGATCTATACACCTTTTCAACTATCACAGACTCACCCACCGGAGTAGAAACATGAATAAGCATGTCAAGCAATTCACAATGTAAATTAAGACCAGTAGCAAATGAGGAAGATACATATGAAAATGTTGATCCAGGATCAAATAATACAAAAGCCATGCAATCACAAACCAAAAGATTACCTGTGATGACAGCATCAGATGTCTCCGCTTCAGATCTCCTAGGGAAAGCATAACAATGGGCCCTATCACCGGTCTGTCCATTGCCCCTACCATGTTGTGCTACAGTATTTCCAATTTGCCCGTCACCCCGGCCGTTTTGATGACCACCATTACCTCGGCCACCACGTCCTCCCGAATAACGGCCTCTTCCATGACCACCTCTACCTCTGACTATTGGGGGTCTGTAACTCTGTTTTGGACAATATCTCTTAATATGTCTAATTTCCCCACATCCATAACACTCTCTGGGTTCAAGAATAGGTCTCTGTGAGAACGACGGAGTCTGGGGATAACCTCCAAACTCAGAGAAGTGTTGACCGGTCTGCGGTGGACCCCCAGCTACAGTCTGTAGTGAAGACTGAATAGGGAGGGCCGAATAACCTCCTGAACTCTGCCCTCTAGAGTAAGAACCATTAAACTCGCCTCCTTTACAAAACCTCTTAGATGTCGATGCCATGGTGAAGTCGTCTGGCTTCACTCCCTCCACTTCTATCACGAAATCTACCACCTCCTGAAAGGATTTTGCTGCAGCAGCTACTTGTAAGGCTGAAATCTGCAAATCTGACCTCAACCCTTTCACAAAACGGCGAATCCGCTCTTGTGGACTGAAGCAAAGCTGGGTGGCATACCTAGATAGTGCACGAAACTTAGCCTCATAAGCAGTAACCGACATTCTGCCTTGCTCTAGGCTCAAGAACTCATCTCTCCTCCTATCCCTCAAAGTCCGGGGTATATACTTCTCCATAAACAAACTAGAGAATGATGCCCAAGTCATAGGTGGTGCTTGTGCTGGTTGACATTCAACATACGATCGCCATCACATTTTGGCATTCCCTTGAAATTGATAGGTCACAAATTCGATGCCAAATCATTCTACTAGACTCATCTTGTGTAGTAGCTCATGACAATCAACCAGAAAATCGTAGGCATCCTCATATTCAGCACCCTTGAAGACTGGAGGTTTCAACTTCAAGAACTTGCTGAAAAGTTCATGCTGGTCACTTGTCATTATAGGCCCTGTAGTCAACCGAGGAAACGTGCCTATTTACAATGAGGTATCCATGCGGGGAGCCACAACAGCTGTACGTTGTACTCCCGGAACCTGAGGTGTTGGTGCAGAAAACACTGGAGGTGTCTGGCCCTGATCAGATAACCCACTAAGGTAAGCAAGAACCTGATTAATCATCTCTGGGGTAGGTTGGGGTGGTAATTCCTCATTCTGCACTTGCTCATTCTCCCCTTCCTCCCCCTCTCTTACTACTTCCTCAGTTGGTGGAAGAGTCACCGCCCTAGTACTAGATGGGCCAGGTGCTTGTCCTCTTCCTCTAGAGGACGTCCTCCCGCGACCTCTACCACGGCCTCTTGCCACTGCTCCTCTTCGAGCTACAGTCTCAGTGGTTGGCTCAGACTCCTCTTGTCTTGCCGGTGCTGGTGTTGGCGCGGTTGTTGCTCTAGTTCTAACCATCTGTGAAATAGAGTGAAGATGGTCAGATACCAATTTGTATCACCTAGATACCAATTGGACCCAAGTAATAGAATGAAAGAAAGAAAGAATAGAATTTTCCTAAAGTCTTGTAGCCTCTCAAAGAAAAGTAAAGGCGTCCCCCTACCGTTCCTCAAGACTCTACTAGACTCGTTCTTGTGTGATGAGACCAACGAACCTAATGCTCTGATACCAAGTTTGTCATGACCCAAAACGAGTCGTGAGTGGCACCCACACTTATCCTCCTATGTGAGCGAACCAACCAATCTAACCCCAACATTTCAATCACAATAACAAAATAAAAATGCGGAAGACTTAAAACTCATTAACGAAATCAATTAAATAACTTCTAAAATTTATCAATTACTATCCCTAAAACCTGGAAGTCATCATCACAAGAACATCTATTCTCAAATTACTAAATCTAAGAGTATCTAAGAAGTTAAAATAACTAAACAGCTAGTCCATGCCAGAACTTCAAGGCATCAAGACGTGAAGAAGAAGATCCAATCCAAGCTAGAAACAATAGCTCACCCTGAAATCTGACATGGTGAAGACTGGCTAGAGTTGCGGTTGTGTTGAAGACAACGGTACGTTTGCTACACTCCACAAATAACAAAGAGAAAACATACAAGTAGGGGTCAGTACAAAACACAGATACTGAGTAGATATCATCGGCCAACTCAAAATAGAAAGCAATATATATATGATAATATCATAAAATAAACTACAATACTCAACAGGCAGCAGCAACAAGTACAAAATTTATTGATAATAACGCCAAGTACACCCATGAGGACTCAAGCCTCCATACCGTACTCATTTGGGAAGTAGGTTCATTAATTTTGAGTATATTAACATAATTCAAGATTCATTCTCTTTACTATCCTGGTGTCGGAACGTGACACTCCGATCCTCCTCATACTATCCTGGTGTTGGAATGTGACACCCGATCCATTAATACTATCCTGGTGTCGGAACGTGACACCCGATCCATTAATACTATCCTGGTGTCGGAATGTGACACCTGATCCATTAATACTATCCTGGTGCCGGAACGTGACACCCGATCCATTAATACTATTCTGGTGTCGGAACGTGACACCCGATCCATTAATACTATCCTGGTGCCGGAACATGACACCCGATCCACTAACCTCATTGTTTTAGTTCATCAAGCCTTCTTTTATACCAAGACATCATCATTAATAAGGAGGTTTTAAGATTTCAGATTCAACAGCCTCATCATGCTTATTTTATCACCATCATATATAATCACATCATGCAAGCACACAATTAAGCATAATGAAGACTTTACAATACTACCCAATACATATCATTCGCTATTAAAAGTTTACTATGAAATAGCATAAACCATAACCTACCTCCACCGAAGAATTGAAGTCAAGAAATCTACTTTTCCAGTGCTTTGCTTTCTTCTTCGTTTCTTCTTTCTTTCTCGCTCGTTCGTCCCTCTCTTTCTCTTTTTCTGATTTTTCCTTATTCAAACTCTTTTTCTTTTACCCTAATTACCATATAATTAAGTATAAAAGACGACCAAAGTAACCCACTAATTAATTCAAGGTTATATCCTTTAACCCCCAAGTAATTGGATTATTAACATTCAACCACTAACTTTATAATTATAAGAAGGAATAGTCCAAAATGCCCCTTAAAACTTTTAACAGAAATCTGATCCAGTCAGGGTTACGCAGTCTGTGACGGGCCGTCGTGCCTGCGACGGTCCGTCCTGCTGCTTCCGTCACAAAGTTCAGAGACTAACTTTTCACTAAAGGTCCTGTGACGGTCCGTCGTGCCCACGACGGTCCGTCATGCCATGACGTCGCGAAGTTCAGAGAGTTGTTCTCAGTATTCAATTTTTCAGAATTCTAAGTGTTTTGGAACGAGACACCCTCGACGGTCCGTTGTGCCCATGACGGTCCGTCGTGGGATCCGTCGACTCAGACAGTTATTACCAGAAATAAACTCTACTGCTCAAAATGACTAACAGGTCGTTACAAATATATTTCACCTTTGCAAAGTCAAAGTCTGTAAGTCGATGTTATCTCGGTATAGTTACTCTACATATGTGTGTGAAATTACTATTAAATATGTACATATTTATAGACAAAATCAATTTAATCTATGTAGTTTACCAATAATAAATCAATAGACATGCACAAAAATTCGCACAAAGACTTGACAAATTATTTTGTTATCTTGCTTATCAGTAAAAGTGTGTCAAATAAAAAATAAAAGTGTTAAACTAACAAATATTAGTTATCTATTGGTAGAACTGTGCCCACTCACAATATTTATAACTCGAATTGTATTTTGAAATGATGCATTTTATAGTTGTGTAATTTAAGAAACAGATGTATTTGAACTTTCTCGTTTTAACAAAATTGACCAAATGGACTTGTATTATTCTTTTTTGTAACGAATGGACTATGTCTACTTCTTATGAAGCACTTGTATTATTCTTTTTTGTAAGTTGTCATTTGTAATTATGAACAATTGTAGCAAAAAAATTGTATTTAGCTATGCATTTTTTTCATAGCAAATAGTTTAATTATTCACTAAAAATTTTAAGTTTTCGCTATTTAACACCTTACATATTTTGTGACAATTTTTTTGTTGTCACTAAATCATATATTGATTAGTGATAATAAAATATTTGTCACCAATTATTTATATTATTAGTGATGAAATAAATATCATAATAAAATATAATTTTTCATAGCTAGAATTTAAAATATTTAACTACGAACTCTAATCTGTGGTTATTGTAACAACATATTTTTTTAGATAAAAAAAATTTTTGTCCAAAATTTAATAAATTATAAGATCAAAAATATTTTGTCATGAATTAGTTACATTATTAGTGACGAAATATTGTGTCAACTGATAACTTTAAATTCGTGACTAACACTACTTAACAAATGACGTCAATTGATTTTTTTTGTGGAAAACTTTAGTGGACAAAATATTGCTATGGATTCTTATGTTTTGTCACTAAAAGTATGTGTCTCATATATTTATGCACGAAAAGTAAATTTTGTCACTAAAAGGGAATAATTAGTGACGAATTTGATGTCGCAGTTTGTCATGAATTACATATACTACTAGTGACGAAACAATACGTCACTGATAACTTTAAATTCATGACTAACACCACTTAACAAAATAGCGGCGAATAATATTTTGGTGGGAAATTTTTGTGGACAAAAAATTGTTACGAATTCTTATGTTTCGTCACTAAAAGCATGTGTCTCATATATTCAACCCCTACTGACTCATTATAGAACCAATCTTCTGGGAGCTTATTTTGAGTCATACACACTCTTCTTCAATTTGCAAACATAATTCTCTTTTCCCTTGGCTTCAAAACGTTCCGGCTGCTCCATATAAATTTCTTTATCCAAGTCACCATGGAGAAAATCAATTTTAACATCCATCTGCTCAACTTCCAAGCCTATACTTTCAGTAAAGCCTAGAACCACACAGATGGATGACGTCTTCACAATTGGAGAGAATATCTCATCAAAATCAATCCCTTTTATTTGACTAAAACTCTTCACAGCTAATCTAGCCTTGTACCTTGGAATTAGATTACCATCTTCATGTTTCACCCGGAAAATCCAATTGTTTTCAAAGCTTTTCGATCTTTAGGTAACAATCTAAGATATGTTTATCATGTAGAGACTTCATTTTCCTCCACATCATGAAACCACTTTTATTTTTCTTCACTTTCCATGGCCTCATCAAGAATTTTAGGTTCTCATCCATTAGTCAAGAGTACATACTCATTAGAAGAACAACGAGATGAAGGTATATTCTCTCTAGTAGATCTTCTGAGAGAACTCTTTGGAGCATCAATAATAGTTGGTTGATTACCAACCATATCGTCTTGCACTAGAGGATCAGGACATATGGGTCATTCTGAATATGATCACCATCTTCAATATCAACTTGATTTTCATCATTTTGAAGATTTTCACCTGGTGGAATAGTCAAAGGAACTAGATCAACATCAACTAGGCTGTCACAAGAATCATTTTTCTCAACTTTGTCAAGATTTCCAATTGTTTGGTCTTCAAAGAACACAACATCATAACTTCTAACAAGTTTCTTCTTAACAGGATCAAAGAAGCGATGGCCAAATTCATCTTGACCATAACCAACAAAGATACTTATGCCTAGTTTAACATCTAACTTTGATCTTTCATCCTTAGGAACATGCACAAAGGCTTTACATCCAAAAAGCTTAAGATGATCAGAAGAAACATTCTTACCAAACTAAACTTTGTCAGGGACATCACCATTCAAAGGAACAATAGTAGATAAATTGATAGCATATGTAACAATATCAAGTGCTTCTTCCCAAAAGGAATTTGGCAGCTTAGCATCATAAAGCATACATCTAACTCTGTCAATAAGAGTTCTATTCATCCTTTTCGCCAAACTATTTAGCTGAGGAGTATTCTGATGTTGAATACCCCACTTTCTGCAATATCTATCAAAAGGACCAATATACTCATCACCATTATCAGAACAAAT
Source organism: Solanum lycopersicum (assembly GCF_036512215.1). Taxonomy (NCBI): domain Eukaryota; kingdom Viridiplantae; phylum Streptophyta; class Magnoliopsida; order Solanales; family Solanaceae; genus Solanum; species Solanum lycopersicum. Next base: position 37,243,830 of record NC_090805.1, read on the forward strand.
GCATTTTAATTTCTTCCCTATCTCTCTCTCAACCAAGTCCTGGAAACTCTTGAACACATCAAGTACCTGATCCTTGGACTTATAAGAGAATACCCAGAGTTTGCATGAATAATCATCAATAAAAGTCACAAAATAAAGTGCAACACCATGAGACCTTACCTTAATAGGAACACACAAATCAGAATGTACCAACTCCAACAAATCAAGCTTTTTTGAAGGTGGATAACTTTGAAAAGAAACTCTCTTTTATTTACCTGCTAAGCAATGAACATACTTGTTCAACTTTGCTCGTTTTACTCCAGAAAGCAAATTCTTCTTAGAAAAATTGTTCAACCCCTTCTCGCTCATATGACTCAGTCTTCTATGCTATAACAATGATGATGTATCATTCTCCACCAAATTCACTGAGCCTCTAAAAATGGAGTTCTAAGAAAATACAAGTTAGACAACTTATCACAACGGGCTACAACCATCGAACTTCTCATAAGATTTCACTGGTCAGCACCAAGGGTAATATCATAACCCTTATCATCAAGGTTTCCCATAAAAATCAAATTCAAGCAAACATCAAGGGCATGTTTGACATTATTGAGAACTAGTTTGGAATATTGTTACTTTCAAAAAAAACTATCCCAATACCAAGAAATGCAACCTCATGATTGTTACCCATTTTCAACATTCCAAATCTAAATTTTTCCTTTCAATTTGAACCAAGAGAAGAAAAACTAAATCAAGCAATATGAAGAATGGACAACAAGTATATCAACCAAACTAAAGCAACAAGATAAGAACAAGCCAATCACACAAGACACAACGATTTACGTGTAAAACCATTCGATGTGAAGAGTAAAAACAATAGGATCAAAAAGATTCATTATAAATATCAAGAGTTACAAAATTGTTATCTAAAATTACCCACAAAACAAGTGTCAAACAACGAGCAACACCAAAAGAAGATTGCACCAAAATTAGAGAATTAGAAGAGAGATTTCACCCAAAAATGAGCTACTAGTCACGCCCCAAAAATCATAATCTATAAACCTCCAAATTGTATCTCCATTGTTGAATTTCAAGAACTAGATGTCGAAAATTCTCAGTTAAAATTTGAGCACTATACAATGGTTAACGAAGCGAAAAACTATGTCTGTAGTGGACTACCTTGAGATCTTCTTCTCATATATTCATTCAAGATACCACTTTAGAATATTGCATGGTCACAACGCCATTGGAAGCAATATGAGTCAAAGAAACTCGTAGAGTTTTAAAAGAGTCTGTCAGATTATTAAGAAGCCATAGTCCTTATATTGCTTCATCGAATTTTACATTCATTCCAGATAGCTGGTCAATTACACCATGAAAATCATTAATATGATCAGAAATAGATGTGCCCTCTTTATATATGATATTCATCCATTGTTTCAATAAAAGCAACTTATTGTTGCCAATCTTCAAAGCATAAAGCGTATCAAGCTTGTCCCACAAACTTCTGGCATGTGTCTTATTCAGAATGTGATTTCGAAGATTATCTTCAACCCATTGTCTAATATAACGACAAACCTGCAAGTGATCAACTTCCCATTTCTCATTCGTCACGGAGTGAAGTTTATTAGAGGTAATCACTAGTAAATGAATTTTCTTGAAAAATAGAAGATCTTTCATGTTACCTCTCCAAATATGATAGTTACTACCATTTAAACAAACCATCTTACTCATATTTTCCTTAATCATAAAAATAAATTATCAAAAATAAATCAATAACAAATTCTCTGATCCCACTTTGCTCGGAAATACAAAGCACTAATAAGAATATAGAAAGAATAGTAGCTAAGTAATACCCAAATATAAACTTTCCCTTTCAATTTGAACCAAGAGAAGACAAACCAAATCAACTAATATGAAGAATGGACAACAAGAATATCAGCCAAACTAAAGCAACAAGATAAAAATCAACCAATCACATAAGACAAACCAATTTACGTAGAAAATCGTTCGAAGTGAACAGTGAAAAACCATAGGGTCAATGTAACAACCCTAAAAATGAATAGGATAGATACTTAAGGGGTCAAAAATGTTTGCGATTAGACCAAGGTTCACACGAATTGATACGCGTAGAACCAGAATTCAAAACCCTTGCTACGACAAATCCAACTAACTTGGGGAGTTAGTTGAGCTTGAAAAGGTTGGAGCCAACCAATTAAGGCTCTCAAAAATTAAGATTTAATCGAATGAGTCTTTACCGAACTTAAAAATAAGAAATCTTAAGCTTTGAGGGTCCAAGGGTAAAATGATCTTTTTCAAGCCAAGAGTAATATCATAATTACCCTAAGGATTTAATTAATTAATTAATTTAATTAATTAAAGAACCAATTCTGCTTAGGTTGACCCAAAATAGTCCTTTTCGCAAGGGCCACTCTACCCGTGTTCGAGCCCCATTGGAAGCAACAAGTTGGTGATTTAATTAATGTTTATAATCTTATTTTTAAGGGCATAATGGTCCTTTAACTAAGATAATTAAATCAGGTTTTTATTTAAATTAATAAGAAGTCCTAGTTTGACTAATTCCCAAACTAAAACTCCTATTATTTTACTACTCTCTCTCACGTTTCATCATTCTCTCTCTCACGTTGGTTCTGCCAAAAACAACAAAGAACAGAAGTAATATCAAGAGTTCTTCACACTTAAAGAACTCACACAAAATTTTAAGAAAAACAAAGAAACCAAAAACGTTAAGGCAAAGAGATGTTGTTCGTTGAGTGGTGTGGACATTGAGGTAGCTTGGACTGATTCTGGAGAGGGTTTTGGGCAACAAATTCATCGTTTGAACATCAATAAAGGTATGAGTTTCTTTCCTCTTGGTTCCTTTCCCAAGAGACCCCTTAAGATTCAAGATATTCACTCTGAAAACTAGGATTGTTCCCCTATTGCATGTCCCTGTCACTAGCTCCCATTGAACTTTAGGTTGGGCATGTTTGCTGATACAAAGTAGGGATGAAATGCGTTTTTGTGATGTTTATGTTTAAGTATGCATGTTCGAAATTTTGTGAATAATGATTATGTTTTTCTAAATCATGTGAAAAAGTTATGTGTGTGTGTGTGTGGCAGTGAAGTTGGTCAGTGTTTGGGGGTGTACAAAGGCATGTTAATTGTATTTTACGTGCTAAAGTTGTGTGCAATGTGATGTTCATATGGTGTGTGAAGTTACCAATATTGAGTGAAAACGCTTGACTAATGTAACTACTAAACTACACATAACAATGCACTAAATGCTTGGTGAAATGCCCTAAGAAACTAACATGAAAAGGTTGATGAAAGGAAGCTAAAAATTATGAATAAATTTTCAGCTTAATGTACTTTAAATTTTGTTCAAAAAGGGGGTTGAAATCTGGAAATTTAATACATTTAGATGAGGTGAGGCCACAAGGATTAGAACATGTGACCTCACCCTTTAGCTACTGGAATTCGCGAGCAAGGAAAAAAAGAAAATAGCTGGGGGGGAAATCGAAATAGGGTCTGCTGGGTCGGTAGGAAGAGAACAAGAATTAAATAAATAAATAGGAGGCGTGGGAATCGAACCCACGACCTCCAGGTAGCGAGTGAAGGAAGAGAAAATAAAGAAAAGTAAATGTGAGCCGTGGGAATTGAACCCACGACCTCAAGGTTGGAAAGGCGAATGACAAATTAAATGAGAAAACAAAGTGAGGCTGTGGGGCCTCGATCCCAGTCACTGCCAAAACACCTAGCCTAATGAACTTAAATAAAAAATAAAATAAGGAGGCTGTAGGAGTTCGAACCCACAACCTCCCAATGCTCTAGCAAAATTAATAGCAAAAATAAGGAGGCTGTGGGGGTTCGAACCCACAACCTCCCAATGCCCTGGCAAAAAACTAAAGAATAAAATGGAAGAGGTTGTAGGGGCTCGAACCCACAATCCTTCAGCCAATTTAAGAGGAGACAAAGTAGAAAATTTAAGGTACGATGTTAATGTTGGAGTTCGATCTAGAGTTCCAATGTTATGGAATTAAAAAATAAAATCAATGGAAAAATGTAAATGTCATCCAAGTGATTCGAATTTGGGTTTCCTTGCCCAAACTTCCATATTGATACATAAGCATACGTGAACAAAATATCCAAGAATAATGTCACCTACTTATATCGAAATCAAGATCTTGGCATATATACAAGATACATAAGTCTTGTACTACATAATTTTAGGAATGTATGAATCACTTAACAAACTATGAATGAAGCCCCATGGCTTGTGTGTGTAGACTCATAAGTCTAGCATATGTTCAAAAGTAAGTGAACCTAAGATGAATGTAATGAAATGATGAACCCCAGAAGGGTTAATTATGAGTGTAGGATACACTAAATGGACAAGTGCATTGGCATAAGATGAGATGAGCAATTGAATGAGGAAATGAACAATGAAATGATGAAACCCTAGAAGGGTTAAGTAGAGGTGTGAAACACACTAAAGGGCCAAGTGCATTGGCATATGATGAAATGATCATTCACGTAATAAGAGATGAGTAACTATGAAAAGCAAAGGTGCTAATGATAAGGAATGTGGTGAAAACATGATATGAGGCTAATGTAAATGATGAGAGCAATCTCAAATGAGCCTAAGTAAATGTTACCAAAATGTACTCACCTATGAGAGTTTAAGATAATGAAGAGACCATTCTCTATGAACACTTTAATGAAAGTATTGAGCTTAACACCCTTAATACTAATGATAAGATGAGAAATCATCTAATGAGCTATGATGTCCTCATACTAGAAGCCAACTTCCATGATGTATGAGATGAATTAAATAGAACTTTATACTGAGCAATGATAGGCTAGCTATAAGCGGTGATGCCTTCTTTAAAAAGGGTGGAGGTTCACGTAACTCTCATGAGATGAGACTGTCCGGCTTGTCGAGTATGAGTCTCCTTATATCTCCTAATCTTCGAACCTATATAGCTAATATAGGGATCTGGCGGGGTAATTTCCCATGTACGCTAGCATGTTTTGGGTCACTTTGGACGGTGATTCCACCTTTTTTCGGTGTGGGGGAGACACTGGATTTCATGATGCTCACATGATCGATGTCGGTTAAAGTTAAAGTTCCCAATGAAAGAATGAGGCCAGCCTCAAATGATGCACAAAATGAAATGAATGATACCAAAGGTGTTAGGATAGGATAATCAAAAGGTAAGTTAGATTCAAGTAATGACATTAGGTCATTCTTGGACATTGCACATCGAACCTAATGAAAGTCTTAAACTACATCCTAGGTATAACTAGTGTTTACACTAGCCTATGAATGAAATGAAATGGAGTACGTATGAATGAACGAAGCAGATTCTATTTTTTCTAATGAAGACCCCCTAGTTGAGGCCCCATATGTAGAGCCCTTATTTCTAGGATGTCTTGATGTTAAGTCCATGATTCCAAGGTCTCATGGCATATGAATGAATGATATTAAAGAAGTTATGTGCTACATGCAAAATGTGTTGTATGTTATATGATATGTGCTATGTGTAAATGTTATTTGTTGTGTGCAAATGTGAAAAGTGTGATGATGTATGTTATTCTCATGGCATAACTTTCCTATTCCAAATCTGGAAAGCTCACACTTTCCTAATCCAAATTTGGAAACTTTTCTAATCTCAATTTGGCAAGTCCACTGACTTGACTTCCAAAAATCATGTTGTTAGGAAAGAGCTATTCTTTCTCATGCATGTCCTTGGTGTGCTTGCATATACCCATACTTAGTACAAGTGTGTACTAATCCTATACAAACTCTACTATTTTAGGTGTAGGCACAGGTGGATGATAGAGCTACAGGATCATCGTTGCAGTTATCCGGATGTCCAATATTCATCTGGAGTTGGTAGTTACTCATGCTTTCGAGGATGCTACTGTTTTATATTCTAGATTAGTTTTAGAGTTGAGTTAGTGGAGCATGTTCCACTAGCATTTCTTTCATGTTTTTATTCAGACTATGTATTGGTGCCATTCTGGCAATTATACACTTAATAAGAATTGAACTATTTCTTTCAGTTGTTTATCTCTTAATGTTAAATGGTTGATGGTGAACAATTACGTATTAATGAGAATCTCATTATAAGTATGTTAATAAATAAAAAGTTTCAAATTTTCTGCTAAAATTAACCTATGTAAAGTAAGAATGACGTAATTAGGCTCGTCTGCGACCTCTGAGAGGTCAACGACGCCGGTCTCATCTTGGGTCTAGATGCCGGTCGTGACAAAGTTGGTATCAGAGTGCTAGGTTAAATTCCGAGGATAATAAGTTCACATCAACCACATTGAGTAGTTTTTAAGTCATGGTAGTGAAGTGCACCACTATCCTGGATTAGAGATTGCATGATGCGTAGGAAAATTTCCCTTCTTCTGATCTTATGGTGTTTTTCCTAAAGTCTGAGTTCTTGGTGCTATGAGTGTGCCTAACATCAATCCTTGTTGTTTTTCAGAGAATGAACACTAGGAGAGCTAATGGTCAGAGGAGAGGAGGAGCAGCTGCTGGGGGTAATCAGGATCCACCTCAGGCTCCAACTGACAGAGTGGCCATGCCATTCAACATAGCTGGGTTGACTGATGCTGAGGTGAGGGCATATTTGACTCAGATGGCACAGGCCATTACGACGCAGGCTCAGTCTATGACTGCCCAAGTCAACCGGCAGGATGTTCAGAGAGAGAACACACCGGTTCGCAGCATGGCTGACCGGCTGTGAGACTTCACGAGGATGAACCCTCCTATTTTCGCCGGGTCTAAGACATGAGAGGATCCTCAGGAATTTGTGGATGAGATACATAAGATTCTGGTGGCTATGAGGGCCACAGATACTGCGAAGGCTGAACTGGCTTCATATCAGCTCAAGGATGTTGCACAGACTTGGTGCAAGATGTGGCAAGATAGCCGAGTTTTGGGTGGAGTGCCAGTCACTTGGGAGTTGTTCAAGACAACATTTTTGGAGAGATTCTTCCCCAGAGAGATAAGGGAAGCCAAGGTTGAGGAGTTCGTCAACCTTAAACAAGGCTCTATGACGGTCAGAGAGTATTCCCTGAAGTTTGTTAAGATATCAAGGTATGTTATTTTCCTTAGTATTTAATAGCAAGAATGATGAGAGTACTAATTCTTGTTGAAATTATCCAGGTATGCTACCTTCCTGGTTTCGAACAACATGGATGAGATGAGCAGGTTCCTCATGGGAATCAATGGAGACCTGGAGGAGGAGTGTCGGTCTGCGATGCTCCATGATAATATGGACCTTTTTAGGTTAATGATGCATGTCCAGCAGGTAGAGGACACCCGCAAGAAGAGAGGTACTCGTGATGTTAGGAGGCCTAGGCCTCAAGATCAGGCAGGTCCCAGCAATGGAGGCCACAGAAACAATTTCAGCGTCCGTGAGAAGCCCAGTTCAAGAAGGGGCAACAGAGTTCTGGGAATTCTAACTCTTAGAGGAGTACAACACCTAGAAGAGGCAGACTTGGACCCAAGAGGGGCAATGGCGGTGAGATGCAGCGTTTTATGAAGAATTGTGCTAAGTGTGGTCGAGCTCACAGTGGAGAGTGCAGACATGGCACTAATGCCTGCTTCGGTTGTGGTAAGAGTGGACACATGGTCAGAGACTGCCCATAGAACAGAGGTCAGGCTGGAGTTAATGCTCAACCTAGGCCTAACCCACAGAGTGCAGCAATAGCCGAGCCTCCCAAGAGGAACAAATTTTATGCCCTAAAGGGCAGGGAGGATCAAGAGAAGTACGCTAATGTGGTCACAGGTATGCTGCAAGTATTCTCAACTTCTGTTTATGCTCTACTTGATCCAGGGTCTACGCTTTCCTTTGTGACTCCTCTGCTTGCTCTTACTTTTGAAATATTACCTGAAGTTCTGCATGATCCAATAGCGGTTAGTACGCCTTTATGAGAAAGTGTAAGAACTGATAGAGTATACAAGGATTGCAAATAGTTGTATGTGGTAGGACTATGTGTGCGGACTTGGTTGAACTACCCATGCACGATTTTGATGTTATTCTTGGCATGGACTGGCTTCACAGTTGTTATGCTTTCTTGGACTGTCGTAGTAGAGTGGTGAGATTTTACTTCCCCAATGAAGAAGAGTTAGTCTGGGAGGGGTACAATTCGAGTCGTCCTAATCCCTTCATTTCAAATCTTAAGGCCAATAAATTGATGTTCAAGGGGTAACTATGTCATCTTGTGAGTGTTAATGATTTAGATCATGACATTCCTTCCATAGACTCAGTGCCTGTAGTGAATGAGTTCCTAGATGTGTTTCTTGAAGATTTGTCTGGAGTCCCTCCCCTTCGAGAGATTGACTTTGGTATCGACTTAGAACCCGATACTAAACCAATCTCAATTCCTCCTTATAGAATGGCTCCAGCAGAACTCAAAGAGTTGAAACTATAGTTAAAAGATCTCACTGATAAGGGTTTCATTCAACCAAGCATATCCCCGTGGGGCGCTCCAGTGTTGTTTGTAAAGAAGAAAGATTGGACCCTTAGAATGTGTATCGATTGTCGGCACCTCAACAAAGTCACTATAAAGAATAATTATCCACTTCCTAGAATAGATGATTTGTTCGATCAGCTCCAAGGTTCTAGTTTCTTCTCTAATTGGAAATGGGATTAAGAGATCATCAATTTAATAGGTAATGATCCACCTAATTCATTTTGTGTTGAAAGATATGATCATTTAAGATTTAGACCTCCATTAAGTGAAAACAAATGAGGTCTTAGACACGAGATATACATGTATTCATAGTACAAATTCCGCTAAGATTCATAATGTTGAAAACTCACTTGACTTGAAGTTAGTGAGATTTGTATTGTTCACCTTGTTTTTAAACATTTGGATGTAATTATAATATTTTTAAAATAAGTTTATTACTCTTTAGCAGAGTTCAAAAAATGTATGTATGTGTGGCCAAAAAACAAAATATTTTTTTCTCCTTTTTTGCATATATATATATATATATATATATATATATATATATATATATATATATATATATACTAGTTCCAGGCACGTGCGTTGCACGTGTATTCCATGTTATTTTTTATATTCATTATAACAATTAGAATTCTACATGTACATGTATGTAACGAATAACAAAATTCTACAATTACTAATAAAATTATAAAATTGTGACAAAAAATCAAATGAGAAATCTTATTTTAATGTATAAATTTATCAAAAAACTCTAAATTTAGAACTTTAGATAGTAATTAGCCAATTTGCATTATATATAGTCACAAAAGATTAACTTTAGCCTAAATAAAAATACAATTAAAACAATCATAAATTTATGGAAAATCAAACTAAAGAAATTTAATCACAATAACATCAAATGAGAAATCTTATTTTAATGTATAAAATTTATCAACAAAAAATCGTAAATTTAGAACTTTTGATAGTAATTAGCCAATTTGCATTATATTTAGTCACAAAAGATTAACTTTAGCCTAAATAAATATACAATTAAAACAATCAGAAATTTATGGAAAATCAAATTAAAGAAGTTTAATAGAGAGAAAACACATATACAAAATAAACAAAGAAAAAAACATGCGACAACATACACATTCTTTTGAAGGCTCTAGTCATAACAATATGTATATGGAAAAAGAAATACAAAATGCATATATATTTTTTGAAATTTTTGTAGACACTTCTCCCATAAACAATTATAATTCAAGAGACTTCTTCATTTAGTTAAAGTATGAATCAAATAAAACAATAATGATATAAGCGGCACTATTTAAACTATAGAATGAAAAAAATACCTTAGTTAGGATACTCATGAAACAAATAAAGTTGTATATGGAATAAAAATAGGATAATTAGATGGTGTAAGTTATGAAGATATATACTATTCCTTATCACAATGAAAAGAAAAAAAATACAATAACTGCAACTATTATTCAAAATAATAGTAGTAATTAAAGTTGCATTAAGTAATTTGTCAAAAGTATTATCTATGAAACATTGCAAATCTTTAGTGAGCATTGATTATGGATTTTATCTATTGATTTTAACTCAATGGTCTCATAATAAAATAATTTATGCTTTAGTATAAAGAAAAATATTCAAAAAATTGGAACTATTTTAGTCGTTAAAAGGGTAGAAATGCCTAATATTTATTTATGAATATTGTCTTTCAATTTTTTGACTTTAACAATTTTTTTTAATATTTAGTGTGGCATATAGAATGATTACTATTTATAAATAAATATTTTATAATATTTTGATTTAACACAGGATAAAATGATAATCCAATTTTATACTCTGTTGTTTAAAATTTTTTTTACCCTTCAACCAAAAAAAGCTCCATAGGAAAAAAAGGGACAAATACAATGAGATCTTATCACACAGTGTAATATAACACCAAAAGATTGAAGAGAACACACCATATCAGAAAGAAAATTTTTGCATTAGGATTTTATCATATATAGCCAAAAAGAACAAACACAATGAAATTATTTTATACAATGACAGGAAATCAAAGAAATATAAAAAATATTATGAACAACATATATCAAAATTGTAGTCCACCTTACTTTTTTTTCTATTAATAGACCGATATATTATTTAAATATAACAAAAAATCATTTAATATAGAAGAAAGAATAATATAATTAACAAAACTAAAACGGAAAGCAACAAGGAAAAATTGTTAGCTAAATTGTGACTTGCTCTTTTAATAATACGTTCATCTAAATGTCAAAATAGCACTTCCAAATGTATTAGAACCATATTGTGCCATCATATAGTTTCATGCAATAAAGAAGACCAAGAAAATTTTCAAAAAAAAAATGGTTGGAATATGAATTCTTATACTTTTGAATGCTCTTGATTTGTGTTGTTATTTTCTTTCTCCATGTCTTAAGTATCTATACATTTTAATAATATGTGGAAGATGAAAATAATTCAAGTTAATTAGAAAGGCTGAAGTAACATATAAAGTTCAAAAAAGTCATCTTTTCATTTACCATATTCATTGTAATTAATGTAAGTTAAGTAGTGTTTTCAAAATTTAAAGCTGAAAAAACCTTTCAACTTCAGTAATTAAGTGATGCATGAATAAATAGGAATAGTAAAAAGACTTTAGAAAATCTCATCCTTTGTTTTACTTATTGAAAGTCATTGATGGAATAAATTAAAACTTTCTCCATAATTTTAAATACTTAAGAAAATTAAATAGAAGGATATGATACATACATATCATTGTGTAATTAAAATATTTATATTTAATTAAACAATAAATTAAATTTTAATTTAGTAAAAAGATAAAATAGTAATTTAACTTTTCACTGTAGAACTTCCCACGTATAATAATAATAATAATAATATATATATATATATATATATGAATGATATATATTTTTCTACTGGTGTTCATACCAGCATTAATTTTCCTTGTTATTGAGATTTGAGACGTAACCGATTTTCTCACCTCCGACATATATATAACAAAGATCCCAACAATCAACAAATTGAACAACTGCTCCCCTGGGTAGATTCTACAGCGCTCGCTATGTTTGCTAAATTTTTTGAAAAGCTCAATCCTACGCCACAGGTATATTGCTCCATTTCACCGTTTTTGAATTCTCAATTCTGCAAATTCATCTCTTTTCACATTTTAACACAACCCTGGTTTGCTCTTTTTGGGTAAATGTTTGAATAATGCAATTATTTGCTGAATTGTTTGTTTAGAGCTTTTAGGAGAGGGGTAACCACTGTCAGACATTTTTTTAGTCTTCTTCAATTAATGCTTGATCTTTTGATTCTTAGGGATTCTATGCTACCATTTATGTCGTTTGTCCAATCGTGTAGAAATTTGACGAAAAAAAGAAGCAAAATCTGTAATTATTGCTGCAAGAGAAGAGATATACTCCACCTAAAAAAATGAGAGCAGATGGTATTTCTTAGCACAAATATTAGCATAGGAGTATTTGACGTGATCTTTTATATCTGTTATGAAGTGGAAATGATTAGAAATTTTAATAACTTTTTAAGTTTAGTTCCATGAAATGGCTGATAAGGGTAAGAACTAGAAAGAAAGAGAAACCTATTGAATTACTTCCCTTAAGTGAAGTAATGGCTACTATTTTTGGTTGTTTGAGATGTAAAAGATACACTTTTTCTCCCTCCTCGTCCAGTTTCAAAAAGAGAATGCCCAACACTTCCATTTTGAGCTCTCTTCTGCATCCACTTCTATGCTAAACAGGGGAATATCTCTTAAAGATACTCCTTTTTTTAGCTCAAAAGGAAGGAAAAGATGGTGTTGGTAGTGATAACCAGCCCCAAAAAGTTACGACGGGTAGTTAATTGAAGTTAGTTCGTTGTGTTGTAGTATTCTAGTGATTGATTGTTGTACATAGATGGTTCTTGTGATCAATACAATACACCTTCTGTTTAAAATTCTCTCAGGTTCATTTCTTGGTGCTCTCAGATCAATCTTGATACTTCGTTATTTTTCTGCCTTTTTTGCTTCCCTTCTATCATATGGTTGTACAATTATAATCAGCACTGATTACAGTGTATGGTGCAAGATGCTAATGCAGTAGGGTTCTAAATTTTTTTTAAATATATTCTTAACATGCTTGTCATTTAGTAAAATTTATTCACCACTTGTTTGTTGATGACAAAGTTTGAAGATCAGTATATGCTGCCAAAACTGATTTCAGTGCGAGGCAGGATCAGAGTGTTCGTTGAGCTCCCAGAAACCCTAGATCCATGCCTTAATCTTCCTTTTTAGTGTGAAAGTAAAATCTAAGAGAAGTCATCAGCAATGATTTCTGCTTACAGTGCAGGAAAAATGTGAAACACAAAACAGAAGATTAAACATGCCATGTTGGACAATATGAAGTAAAAGAACTAGCATTTCGTGTTAGCTCAAATGCAATATGGAGAGCCAATTGTTTCTATTGGAGCATCTTTTATTTCTTATAATCTGGGCTAGGGCTAGGGCCAGAGACACATTCCAGGATGTAAATGACTAAATGCTTTGAACTTGTCTCTATGTCTTTGTTGAACTTTTTTCGGTCTTTAAAATGAAGACTTGAAATATGAGGTAACATTATCCAGACCTTGTTTCATGTCCTGTGAAAACAGGGCTAGGGGCTTTCATTTCAGGTTGTGGATGTGATTAGATAGAAATATAGCAAGAGTATGATTAAATGGAATAAACCGTTCTCTTCTTGAGACAATACCAAATTCTCAGAAGTTTGGTTTGTGATATCGTGAAGGGTTAACTTTATACGTTAGGTTCAGCTAGTTGTAGTTCTTGAATGGCTCCAATACAAATACAGAAGACTGGGTCAGGGGTTCTACCAAGTAAAATGCAACACAATGTAAGATCTCGCTTTTTCGTTTAAGATCCTCAATCAAGCATGCTACTGTCTGTAGTCTATTTTTGTTCTCTTCCTGCTTATGAAGGGGAATCAAGGAATGTTAACTCCTCTCTTGAGCTGATGTCGACTCGTGTAGTGGTCGGCCTTCCTACCAGAAAACCTTCTTAGATGAATAGCATCCTGCAAACTAGAACGGATGGAGGAAGCAAAAAAGAACTTATGTGAATGATGTTTTTCAAAGGCCATAGAATAGACCGCATTGAAGATAGAAAACATGATGGGAGAGAATCAGAGAAATGATAATTCTAAGTTCCACTTGTGCTGCTTTGCCAGTCTGAGATGATTAATATTGCTCCCATCATGCATTATCTTCCTTCAATCAGCTCAAGATATGTTACTTACTGTTTGATAGTGCATTTAGAAAGTCCTCCAACTTGCATAACCATACTTGCTCCGTTCACAAACTAGAACTAATGCTTGTTTGCATAGTATATAATTCAAATCTAATAGTCTCTATCTGCTGAATTTACTGTATTGTGCTTTGAAACTCCCTTACCACATTGTTCTCAGAGTAATGCTCCCGAAGGAAGTGAAAAATTGACAGACCTGGAAGCAACAGTTTCTGTTCACTATGGGATTCCATCTACAGCATCCATTCTGGCATTTGACCCTATTCAGCAACTCTTGGCAATAGGAACATTGTGAGTAAAAAAACATAGTTAATTTATATGCCTTTGAAGATGCTTATGACAGTTGCTTTGTCTAGTCTACCAGACCCTTTTATTACATGTTTTTGTACGGCTTATAAGAACCAGATGATAGTGCATTATTTGTCTCATTCAGCATCAGTGTACGAAGGCCTCTCAACTTTAGAAGTAGCACATTTATTAAGGAGTTCATCTGGGGAGTAATAAGTTCCTTTGAGAGAATTTCAAATCATAATGAAGATAACTAATGACATGAATTTTTCTGATTCTCTCTGTGATAGCCTTAGCAGGATCCGAGAGTGCTAATAGTGAAAAGCAAGGTTGCTCAATACTTCAGTGATATAAATACATTTTATACTTCTTTCAAGACTGAAGTAAAACACATATTAGGACCAATTGCCATAATTTTCAGGTCACATGGACATAACATTTTTCCATAGTAAGCTGAATTTATAATCCATTGTATAAATACATGAAACTTCTTCGACCTCAAACATAGTTCAAAAAACATGCCATTTCAGCTTCTGTGTTCATATGCAACAAGCAGGAAGGCACAGCTTGAAGGAACTGCCATCAACTAGAAATGTTCTATCCTCGTGTCTCTGTCCTAGTTCTTTCATACAACTAATAATCATTATAATTACAGGGATGGAAGGATTAAAGTGATTAGTGGATCTAATGTCGAGGGCCTTTTTTTTTCTCCTAAACCATTGGCGTTCAAGAATTTGGAGGTTTGTAATCTGAGCTGCGTGAGGTCTTTCTGTGTATCTGCACATATACACTTTTCTAAATTAAGACCGTGAGCATGTGGGATTTCAAAGCTCTGTTTCTCCAGAGAGCTTCATTTATTGCTTGTAGATTTTGTTTTGGAGTTTGGCATTATCATCTGATGAATTTCATATCTGGTTTCATGATATTTTTGACAATCTGATTCTTGACTCTCGCTTCCAATATTTGATGCTGTATAATTTACTACTTGGGTGATGGTTAGCATGCACTTCAAATTTGTATGATTATGAGCTTTAGAAATGGCTGTGATATTGGTAAAATGAAATAGGACAAGTGTGCTGTGCCCATGTGGAATTTGTAGTTTCAACCCTTATACTTTCATAGTGCATATGTGTTGGGCTCTTTTGATATAAATATATTTTTCTCTTACCTCTTTCCAGTTCCTGCAAAACCAAGGATTTTTAGTGGGCGTCTCAAATGGAAATGAAATTCAGGTAATTTGTGATCTTTCTGCTATGCAATTTGACTTGTTAACGACTAATTTCCGAGCTGGGCATTACTTGAATCTTTTAGCTCACTGGTGGAGATGTATAGCAACATGCTTTTACTTTGAGGGAACCTTTTGATAGGAGAGTATAGGCAAGTTAGTTCTCACAGACACAGGTACCCAGGAAACTCTTCTTTCGCATTCATGTGTCTTTGGGGGAGATGGCATTACTGTTAATCAGCCATGAAACTGCACCACTCTGGTCCTCCTCTATCAGTGCTTATATCTTCCCCGCTTTTCCATATGCTGCATTTGTATCTCTTTAACAGTTAATTTACTTTAATTATTGACAGGTTTGGGATCTAGAGAACAGGAGAATATCTTCTAGTTTACAGTGGGAGTCCAATATTACTGCATTCTCCGTTATCTATGACACTCATTACATGTAAATGGGTAGATATTGTTGCTTCAAAAGATTTTTGTTCGCTGTACAGTTAGTTTTTTATTTGATACATGCGATATGACTGGACACAGGTTCGTGGGAGATGAATATGGTTATCTCTCTGTTCTGAAGTATGAGGAAGGAATCATGGAACTGTTGCCTTATCACATGCCTCCGAATCTTATAGCTGGTAATGGGATTGCTTTCAGATTTCTGGTATAGAGTAGGTTCATATAGTAAAAGGATCATGGCTTTGCTGGAAATTACTAACTAAATGTTCTTTTAGTTGCATCTTTCTCCGGAGAAACTTAAAATGATTTGAAACCGTTGTGTTTCTTTCTTATTTCATTCTTTTTAGCCTTCCATTCCAAGTTCGGTTGTGGGAACTTTCAGCTAGCTAATTTTGACCGAGGGAATAACCTATTGCTGAATCTTTCTTCTTTTCTTGATGCGATTTCACTGTCATTTTATCTCTTGGATTTCTCTCTAGCTTTAATACGCACAGTGAGAAGTTAGAAGGAGAAGAGGATTTGGGAACTACTGTCGTAATTATTCCCTCTAGCTGATAGGATTAATTAATTGTTACAAAGAACGTAAATAAGAAAGGAAACTAATATGAATATAACACAACCTCCTAATTGCCTAA
Source organism: Solanum lycopersicum (assembly GCF_036512215.1). NCBI lineage: Eukaryota > Viridiplantae > Streptophyta > Magnoliopsida > Solanales > Solanaceae > Solanum > Solanum lycopersicum. Next base: position 37,260,220 of record NC_090805.1, read on the forward strand.
TTACAAAGATTTGTGGATATTCCCATATCTATACTATCTATTTAATACCATATTTAACAATTTCAAAAATTATACCATATTTAACACACAGTATCTCAGATTTGCATTAGTGAGACCCTGTTTAACCCTGTTTATTTGACTTATTTCTCTTGATATATGCAAGTTTTTATGAAAACTTATGGTTGATCAATTTGCAGTCGAGAGATTTGGCAAGTAAGTGACTATATAAACTAGTTGACAATTTTATCTTAGCTCAATTGCATTTGTAGCCACAACACTACGGGTAAACTAACTTGAACTAGAGTCCAAGTAGTGAAGTTTGACATGCACTAAGAATATCTACTCTGTGAGTAAGCCTTAAATTTAGCACATAGGTTGATGGTCTGTATAAGAACATTGATATTAACTCAGGGTGTGTATGCCAAACGTTATACCAGCCAGTTTTTTTGGAAATTTCTTCAAATTTTGACGTGCTCCTAATAACTCCATTGATTTTTCAGCGATGGTTCATATTTAGGATTTCCCAGAAGAGTGCAGCATCAATAAGCTTATGATTTTACCATGAGAAACACAAATCTTTTGAATTAGGAGGTAGAATAGTAGGATGACAACTGATAATTAGAAACTCTTAAGGTCAATATGAGTAAGAAATGTATTTTCGTGAAAGTCTTCCCCTTTTCTTGGTAGGTGCTGACTTGTCGGAGTAAGTCAGTATCCTGCTCTTTTGGATATTCCACGTCTTGGAAATTGCAATGTGGTTTTCGTCCTCTAAAAGCAGGTGTACAGATGAATACAATTTCTGTAGACTAACTTATGTGAACATCTTCTCATATACCCGTGATCATCTGTTGCAGAAGCTGCTAATATTTCAATGCCCGACCAACTCGCCATTGTTGGGTTACTTCCCCAACCTAATTCACATGGAAATAGGTAAGAGATGATCGAAATTTCTCCCTTATTTGCTCGTCTTTGGTTTTTCATTTTTAGAGTTGTTTTCAGCATCTACATTCTTCTGTTTCTTATCACACATCTACCCCTGGTCTCTTGCTGCACTCAAGTACTTTTTGGGGTTTTTTCTTTTTGTTTCCTCAGGGTCCTGATTGCTTATGAGAATGGATTAATTGTTCTCTGGGACATTACAGAAGATCGAGCTGCTCTTGTTAGAGAGTATAAACAACATCAATCAAAGGATGAAATTGTTGTTTATGCTTTAAAAAATGCTAAGGAAGAGAAGTTTCGTGCTTCATCAGATAATCAAGAAGGCGAAAAAGAAATAAGCTCACTCTGTTGGTTGTCATCTGATGGGTCAATTTTGGCTGTTGGTTATATTGATGGAGATATCTTGCTGTGGAATATTTCAGTTCCTGGCAAGAAAAGTCCAGAGGCTGAAGCTTCGTCTAATTATGTTAAGCTGCAGCTCTCAGCAGGAGCCAAAAGACTCCCTGTTATTATACTGCGTTGGTCCGCCAAAAATACACAGAATGGTTGTGGGGGGAAACTATTTGTCTACGGTGGTGATTCAATTGGATCAGAAGAAGCCTTGACGGTAAGCTCTAATCCTAATCCTAATTTAATTTCCCATCTTAATCTTTTTTTATCCCCATCATAATTTTGTTAACATTCAGCAAATATGGTGTTTAAAAAAGACTGAGACATGCAGTATCCTAAATGGCTTGAAATTGAGGTCTAGTTGTTATTATTTTAATTGGTAAAAGTCTAAGGAGTAATTTGACATACACATCCAGAAAAGGTAAAAAAACTGATTTTCAAAATTTTGATTTTTAAAGTGTTGGGAATATAATTAAATAAATTAAAGTGTGCTCTCCGTAACAACTTAAGCATTAAGATGAGATGGTCACATATTCAAATGGTACTAGGGCAGACAAATGTCCTGGGTTGAGTCTCGATGCCACCCTTTATCAAAAAGAATTTCCACATGCTTGTCCCTGTAAAAATGAATCAAGCCCGCACTTAAGGGGTCATGTTGAGAATATAGTTAAGTAAATAAAAGCGTGCTCTCTTTGGTAGGCATCACCCCTTCTTCCTTTCAGAATTAATAACAGAGTTTTGCACAAAGATGGGGGAGAATAGGATTTACTTCAATGCTGGTTTTTAGTTGTTTGGCATCACTAGTGGACATCTGATAGTGCCATCTGGTATGAATGTGGAAAGAAGTCATAATATGATTAGAAGATCATGGAATTGATTTGTTTTGTGCTTAGAGAGGCCTCCAAAGAGCAAAGATCAGCATAAAGTAGTTGGTGTTGGAACGCTCTTGCAATCAGCCATATGCAATTCATCTAGAAGATCCATGACATATTTATGTTGAGACAAATATATGGCAGTTGGCATGGATATCAGCTCAGCAGCCAAAAAATAATGCAGGAGCCCAAAGATCTTTTAGACAATCTTGGGGAAGTGATGTAACTATGGACCTGATACTTGTCCGAATGCTTCCAGTAATAACTATGTCATCAACATATATCAGAATGAATACAATGACATCATAATTATGAAGGATTTACAAAGATGAGTCGGATTTTGATTAAACAAATCCAATACTTGTCAAATAGTTGGTGAGCTCAGTACCATGCCCTAAGAGCCCGATTAAGTCCGCATATGACCTTTATGAGCTTGCAAATGTATGTGGAAGTTTGAGAGAACTCAAAACCAGGAGGTTGTCACATGTGCACTATTTCTTCAAGACCACCTTGCAAGAAGGCAGTGTTGATGTCTAACTGATGAATAGGCCAGTAGCATTGGGCAACAATTGCAAGAACTAAGCCAACTGTTGCAGGCTTGCCAATGGGGTTGAGTGTGGAATGATAGTATAACCCTGGTCTTTGAGTAAGCCTTTTGTTATTAGGCGAGTCATATATCTGTCAATGCTTCCATCAGGTTTATGTTTAATTCCAAACAACCACTTATAGTCCACAACATTTTGTGAGGGGTCACTTGGGACCAAATCCCGTGTCTGGTTTCTGACTAGAGCATCATATTCTGCTTTTGTTGCTTCTTGCCTTTGGGGATATAGTTTTGGTTGACGATAGGAGTGGAAATTGGTGGCAAGATATTTGAGTTGGCAAGAAAATTCTGGGGTATCAGTGTTGTGGGCAAGACATATATGCGCCAGAGAGCCAAATAAGTTGATTTAATTATAACACTAGTAGTTTTCTTATTATTCTAGAATAGGAAGAATTTAATTATATTGTTAGTAGTTTTCTTATTAGTTTAGAATAGGATTTATGTTTCCTAGTTTCATAAGGCTTCCTATTACTCTAAGAAGACTCTTATTTAAAGGAGGATTTGAGGAATAAGAAGTATGCAGATATTAATCAGAAACAAGAGTAGGAGTTCTCTCTTCCATTGAACTCAAAGGTTTCAGCTTCCCTTTGATGAGCTGAATTCATATACAAAAATAGATCGATCTAGGAATTCGAACAAAAGCAAGAGAAAATCAAAGGCAGTTAAATTTGGTTTCCGTGTGACTCGATCCTTCTCTAAGAATCCTATCAATTTGGTATTAGAGCCTAACACAATGGACGATGAGATTTCCAGGTTCGGAGCAGCATGGAAAGCGAGGCTCCACACCCTTCTCTGTGGGCTTTAGGAATCGAAACCGGACCAAGCTCGCACACAAGCACGGGTTGAGAAGGGGGAGTTAGCAAAGTTGGACAAGATTGGCTCAGGAAGAACGTGTGATAACAGAAACTGGACGATGAGATTTCCAGGTTTCAGGAAGAACATGTGATAATAGAAACAGCGATGGAACAACGTTTTGGTGACTGAATTGTCCAAGCTATTCAAGAACACTTTTCTACCTTGGGAATTGGCTCTACAAAACTAACAGGTCATGGGGCAGAGTCGAGTAGTGCTCTGATAACAGGCAGATCAACAAATCCGGCTCATAGAGGTAATACGCTGCATATTCAACCGGCTGATCAGAATCATCAAACTAGTGGAAATTCCAATTCGACAATACCAAGGTATGCAAGGATGGATTTTCCTACATATGATGGCTTTAACGACCCATTAATTTGGGCACATCGTTGTGAACAATTTTTTGAAGATCAACATATAGAAGACGCAGAAAAGGTTGGAGTCGTTGGGTTTCACTTGTTAGGATAAGCACAATTATGTTATTATCAGCTTAAAAGAGCGAGACCTCCTGAAAGCAGCAACCTGGTGGGTGAACTAGTCACGCTTCGACAAACTGGTACAGTTGAAATTTTTCAACATCAATTTCAAGAAAAGTTGGCTAGGACTGATGAGCTTATTCTAGAACACTTGCACATGGGAATATTTATGGCACGGTTGGATGATTCGATCAAATTGGACGTACAATTGCCCAAACCACCCGAATGATCGACGGCTATGAGTATAGACAGGGTTTTAGAGCAAAAACAGCAACTGCAAAGAGTCAGTAACACTCGCAAAGCTGCATGGCAGCAGTCTCGGACGAGTCATGGAAGCACAGTGAACTCAGCTAAGTTTGATACTGGTCTAGTTATCCAGACTAGCAACCAAACCCCTTTTTTCAAGTGATTAACTCGTGTAGAAATGGCGGAGAGAAGAGCTAAGGGGTTATGCTATATTTGTGACGAACAATATCAGCCACTCACAAGTGTAAACAGCTTTTCTGGTTGGAATTGGATGATTCAGTTGATGACGCAATTCCTGAAGTGCCGGATGACTGCCCGGAAATTTCTTTACATGCAATTACAGGTCAAAGGCATGGACAAACTATGCAATTGCCTGCACTCATTAACAGACATCACATGCTTAGTCTTATTGATTCTGGAAGTACCCACAATTTTATAAGTTCTACAGATGCTAGTTGATTACTCCTTGTTGTTTTTTCCCTGCACAACATCAGAATCTCCGTTGCTAATGGAGAGAAAGTTCAATTCTTGGGGATCTGCACAGGGTAACAATCTCTATTGGTGAACATAGCTTTATTGTAGACCTTTATGTTATTCTCTTGGGTGGATTTTATATTGTTTTGGGAGTGAAGTGGTTACAGTCTTTGGGTCCTATACTTGAGGATTTTGCGGCACTTACTATGAGTTTTTCGGTGGAAGGGAAATTAATTTTGTTTCAGAAACAACAAGGGTATTGTGGAAAGGCTTTGCATCTGCTAGGAAAGGCAATTACTGATGAGCAGCGACTGGAATTACCTTTTGACCGAGTTCGATGATCTGTTCCAGGAACCTAAGAGTTTACCACCATTGAGACAATTAACGTAGTGATGACTTCAAGGTGAATGTAGCGTATAGGAAGATTAATCAGTCTAATCGGCAGGTTGATAATTGACTTGGAAACATATTTGGAGAACTAATATCCCACACAAAGTAGCTTGCTTTTTGTGGCTCTTGGCTAATGAAGCTGTCCTCACCCAGGACAATCTAATGAAAAGAAAGATCACGATGTGTTGCAGATGCTTCCTGTATGGAGTTAAAGCAGAGAGTGTTAGCCCTCTGTTCCTTTATTGCAAAGTGACAGAACAGCTGCGGAGAATTTTCTTTAACTTTAAAGGCATATCCTGGATCACGCCTCGAAAGATTATGGAAGCTTTACAGATTTGGGAGGAAACAGGATCCAAGGCAAAGAACAAAAGTAGATGGAGAATTGTCCATACTTGCATCTGGTGGACAACCTAGAAGGAGAGGAATTCAAGATGTTTTCAAAATACAGAGAAAAGTATGCAGAAGATCAAATTGAATTGTCTTTTGCTATTATGTTTTTGGAGTAAACAGATATACTTAGATGGTACTGATTCTATTGTTGATGTTCTAGAGTCAATATAGAGATAGATCAGTTTAGCTTCTGGGGTACAATTGTAAATTTGATTTTCGTACAACTCATGTGCTCACTTAAAAACTTAAGCTTTTAGATGAGGTGTCACACACTTGACACTAAGAGGGTGTTTGAATTGACTTAAAAGTTGGTGAAATCTATTCTTAACTCAGTTTTTGACTTCTGGAAGTGTTTGCCAAATACAAAAAATAATTTAATATAAGTCAAAAATGACTTAAAATAAGTTGGGAAGTGTTTGGCAAGGTAAAAAATGACTTAAAATAAGTTTAAAATGACTTAAAATAAGTCAAAAACCAAAAGTAGATCTCCCCCTACTTTTTATTTTTTTGACTTAAAAAGTCATTTCAGTTTGACTTTCTATTTTGACTTAAAAGTTATTTTTGTAAAGTCAATCCAAACATGCTCTAAGAGTCCATTTGGATTATCTTAAAAAAGTAGTTTTTAAGTCATAAATGCAAAGTTTGTGTCAAACTAAAATGACTTTTAAGTCAAAAAAAAAAGTAGGGAGAGACCTACTTTTGGGTTTTGCTTATTTTAAGTCTCTTTTGATCTTACCAAACACTTCTCAACTTATTTGAAGCCATTTTTGACTTATTTTATGTTATTTTTTATATTTGCCAAACACTTTCAGAAGTCAAAAACTAACTTAAGAGTAGGTTTGACCAACTTTTAAGTCAACCTAAACACCCTCTAAGTTTGTTAGCTAAAGGGAATATCACGGCATGTACCTTTTTTTTATCAGCAAAGAGAGCACATCATCTCATTGTTATTTTTCAATTCAAAAGGACACCATTGTGGTGGGGTATAAGTCTATGACCCAACTTGTTAATTTCATCGCATGGTTTAAATTTTCATTCAACAAACTTGCGTGGTTATCTTACTTAATTGTTAATTTTGGATAATTAGCATGTGACTTGGTTAAATAAGAAGAACAACTATATAAGAATGTGAAAATTATTTAAAATCCAATAGTTTCCACACCATAACCAATAAATGAACATATGGAATTTTTAAGCTTTCCCGCATTCTTGTGGAACCATATTTCAGCCTAGGTTTTCTACTTTTTGGTATACTGCTTGTGTACAGGGATTTCCCCAATATTAATAACATTGTTTACCTTCTCAAACAAAAAAGAAGAAATATGTGATTTTTTGTGGTATCTAGTTTGATGTGTGCCTACACTTATGCCAATTTTTTTTCATTTTCTTCTGCTTGTGTTAGGCAGGTTCTGAATCTTGATTGGTCCTCCGGAATAAAAGCACTGAAATGTGTTGGTCGAGTAGACCTTGGACTTGATGGATCTTTTGCAGATGCCATTGTTGTTTCAAATGCTAATGAAACGGGAATTAGTGATGCTTCTTCCTTGTTTGTGTTGTCAAATCCAGGGAAACTGCACTTTTATGACAAGGCCAGCTTGTCTGCTTTAAAATCTAACCCAGAGAAGGAGCATGCAGATTTTGCTGTTAAGTATCCTACACTTGTACCTACCCTTGAACCACGTATAACTGTGGCATACCTATATCCAGTGGATAGGAAATGGAATTCCTCAAGGACTCCTTCAGAGGTACTAGATGTTTTGTAATTTAAATCGTTGAATACAAATCCATCATCGTGCGTTTTAGTAATCTTTTTCAACTAGTATTAGTTGTTTCCTTAGGAAGTTGTGGTTGCGCTAGTCCGTCCAGCTCATGGTGTGACTGAATTGGAAATCAAAATGCCTCTAAGTAGTAGTATTCCCAGACAACCTACTAAGGATGATGGAATAGAGAGAATACTTGTTGCTGGCTATCTGGATGGATCTGTCCGTCTGTGGAATGCAACATTTCCAGTCTTTACACTTTTAGCTGTTCTGGAATCTCAGGTCTTTGCATTTTGCATTTATTTGACTCTTAACTAATAAGATAGTAGCCTTGATGTGTTCTCATATTCACCTATTTAGTAATAAAAATAATCTCTAGTTTCATTGCCATGAGCTTACATGCCAAAGTATGATGTTGGGGTGAAGGGAATTCAAGCCACTGGTCCTAGAACAGCAATATCCGCTTTGGACTTCTCCTCTACTGCTTTAAATCTTGCCATCGGCCACCAATGTGGCCAGGTAAGACGCATCATGTTTCCAATGGCTACATCTTTGAGAATCCGGTAACACCAGCCGTGCATAACTTACTGATACTTTTGGTTTGTGTAGGTGCATATGTATAGCCTCAAGGGGCAGTCTAAGACAACTAGCTCCAAATTGGTTACAGATGCTGAACAGGACGGTATGCCTTTATGTTCTTAACCTTTTCAGTAACTTATGTTATTTTGAAATATTTTTTCAAACGATAGATGGATACTGGCTTGGCATGACAGGAAGTCTGAAAATAGTTCATCAGTTAATAGGGCTTAGGAGCCTTCATGACCACAATCATCACCTATCTGTTTACATTAAGTTGTGATTGCACTAGGTGGTGTTGACAATTGATTGGAAGGAGAGGCATGACGGGAGAAAAACTGGTTTCCTTAATTATTAAACTCAGCATAAAAGATCTCTTGTATAGGAGTATTTAGACGCAAGTGTGGTATTGAAAAGTGATCAGAGAGAAGTAGCAAGAGGAGTAAATTTGTTTTTTCGTGATGATGAATCTGAATTGTAACAGCCCACAGGCTCTGGGCGGTCGAACTTGAGAGGGTTCTCTGTGAAACATGCCTTGGGAAAATCCCACATCAAAACAGGAGGGAAAAGTTAGGGGCCATATAAGGTGTGTTCAGGAATTCAATTGGTGAGGTGCCTTTTAGGTTAAAGCCAGAGGAACAAAACTTTGAAGCCCAAAAGGTTGGCCCAAAACGGACAATACACCTTGGCAGTTGGATTACATATTTCATGTCAATACTAATTCTGTACTGATAGCTAACCTAATGAAGAAGAAATAGGTTTTATGTCTTCCATCAAGTTCCTTGCCCTTACAAATTTTTAACTCTTACACACATACCATCTTGTGCATCATTATGGTGATCCCTATGTAGTCTGTTTTCAGCTCAGTTCTGTCCAGGTGATACTGGATTTCAGTTTTCCCTCATAAAATCTCCAGTATGCATCCTAAAATTTGTAGCTGTGGGTGCCAGGCTTGTTGCTGGTTTTGAAAGTGGGCAGGTAAGATCAATCCAGGCGTGATCATTACTAATTGTTGTGGCAGATACTTTTGGAAATCTATCAGATGTTTATGTTTCTGTTGCCCTATCAGGTTGCCATGCTTGATGTTAGTTCATCATCAGTTTTGTTCATTACGGATTGTTCATCCAACTCAAGTTCCAGAATCACTTCTGTGGCTGTGACATCATTGGGTAATGCTCTTGAAGACACTGCGGAACAAAGTGAAGAGGGAACAAGAAATGCATGTGTGAAGGACGTTATTTCAGTACTAAACAGAGATGCAGAAGTAGTATTGCTTGATGGCTCCACTGGCAAAAAAATTGGCTCCCAGGCAAAACACCAAAAGGAGATGTCAACTGCTATATCTCTACATGTTTTAGGCAAGCATGACTTTTTCATTTTTAATCAATTTATGTTAGCTCTGAATGAAAACAATTATGAAAAGGAAAAATGTCACTATGTTCATATAATTTTCTATTATCAATAACGAAAAAGTTATTAGCTTTTTACGGAACTTTTTTGTTGTCTGTAGATGGCATTACATTGGTCTCTGAAGAATCGCAAAAGCATTCTTCAACGCAAGACAGCGCCGTGCAGCCTGAAGATTTGATGCAGAAGTGTATTGATTCACAAATTTTACTTTGTTGTCAGGAGGGCTTGCATTTATTCTCCTTAAGTTCTATAATGCAGGTGCCTTTCTTTTACCATTCACTACTGCAGCATTTCCTCTTTTTCTCCTAAAATCACCAGTTTGTAACAGATTATGTAATTATAGGGCGATATCAAACCTATACGTGAAGTGAAACTTGCTAAACCATGTTCTTGGACTTCCATTCTTAAGAATGACATTGAAAATTTTGGACTGGTTTTAGTGTATCAGAATGGAGCAGTTGAAGTAAGGTAACATTTTTTTATTTGCATCTTTCTTTACTGTTGTACTCTTCTCATGCATACCTTTAGCAGTGAGATGAACATTACTGTATTACAGACATGTTCCAATTGTACTGTTTTGGTGATGGATTTTATTTTTCCATGAGATTACCAATTATTTTGAGGTTCATTTGTTATTTTTCGAGTATTTGATGTATGTTTGTGGAAACTGTATGCTTAATCTCTTTCTCCAAAAAAAAAAATAATCAAGAATGTATGGTTAATCTATCCAATCTCTTGCCAAATGGTTAATCTATCCAATCTCTTGCCAGGTCCTTGGTGGATCTTGCTGTCTTGGGAGAATCCTCATTAATATCTATTCTTCGATGGAATTCCAAGATAAATGTGGATAAGATCATAAGTTCTCCTGGTCAATCGATGATTTCACTGGTTGGTATTTTTCAACTCTATTTCTCCGTTCTGCTTAAAATATAGACTACTTGTTTTACTCTTAATACTGCTTGCCATTTACATTAGGAACTGTGCTGTCATAACATTTCATTAGTATAGTGGACCTCTATGTTATGTTGAAACCAATAGAACTGATAACAGCTGCTTTCCCTTCCCACGTTCTAGATTATCATTAACATCTGATTCTCACCATAAGCTTCTACTCAGTTTATGGTGTTTGTAGATATTTTCCCGACAATTACAACTAGTTAACAGTCTATGACAATGTTTAAAGGTGTCAAGCAAGTAGAAACAATCTTGGAAGAATAAGGCAGGATAACTTGGTACAATTAAGGGGTTATGATGGCTGCTAAGGCCTCAGTATTGACTTCACTCTTGATTGTGTTTTCTTTATTTGTGCTAATATTTTTGCAAAGTGTTCTTACAATTTGTAGGTGAATGGGTCTGAATTTGCTGTCATTTCACTGTTGGCCTTTGGAAATGACTTCAGGTCTGTCACCCTCATTATATTCTGTCTTGCATGCAATCCCCATTTTTAAAATACTTGGGCTGAACTCTGAAGCCCAGGGTAAGATCAGAAGAGTTTTCCCCACACATTCATGAGCTTGCTGTTCATGGCACAAAGGATGACAATGACCTTTTACAGGGTTCCAGATGCCTTACCTTTACTTTATAAAAAATCACCCGCAACTGCTGTAGATGATGCCAGTGCATCCCAACATCAAAAGAAGAAACAGGTTCGTACAATGTGCTCCCAGGTTCCCATTCTCTGTCTTTTGATAGACCTCTTATGCAAGGTCATTTTCTGCTTTTTCTAGAATGTTACCACCAGTATTTTTGGTGGTATCGTGAAAGGGTTGAAAGGGCTTAAAGGAGAGCAGGCTGCTGATTCTGTGAATGCTCGAGATGCTCTTGTTTCTCATCTGGAAAACATATTCTCGAGATTTCCTTTCTCAGACCCTACAGATGTAACAGATGACCTTGGAAGCCTGGAACTGAAGTTAGGTATTTTCCCTGGCCCTACTATGCCCATTCTTGAAAAATGATTATGGTCCACTAGTACAGATTTTCCCTCAACTGCCTGAGTTCTTCCATTGCAGATGATATTGAAATTGATGAACCTGTTCATGTTGCTTCATCATCTCTCAGCAGTGATGATGTCAAAATAGGTATTCTTTCATGCTATACAGTAAATAGAATCTTATTTCCTTCTTCTATCCTTGATGAATTTGTCGTTTTATTCCACTCATCCAGAAAAGGAAACCGATAGAAACAGGTTGTTGGAAGGTGGTTCTAGTGATGCCAAGCCAACAGCTAGAACTCGTGAAGAAATCATTGCTAAATATAGAAACAAGGGGGTAATATTATCCTACAAATAAATCTCAAGTTGAATAACTGCATTTGGGCATTTTTATTTACTGACTTGCTTATAACTTTGTAGGATGCGGCCTCTGCTGCATTACAGGCAAAAGATAAGCTTCTCGAGCGTCAGGAGAAACTTGATGTATGTCTATTTAATGCAAGTTTATGTTTACTACCTCCTGCAATATGCATATGCATTTTTTTGTTCTCTTCTAGTATATTGCACGATTTATGGCAATAATTTCTTTTACAATTTTTGTTTAATTTTCTATTTTGAATTTAAAGTGGTAGTTATTTCCACGAAATGACATTGAAAGAAGTCATGATGCTAACTTGTCACATGTCAAAACCATGAATCTAGACACCTGTAGTTGGTTACAAAGAGCTGAATTCTCACCTCCTAAAGTCTAGTATCATCTCTTTAGATATTTTTGTACTTAAGATACCTGGCTCTAATTCAGAAGACCTTGATGAGGCGTAGTTTGTGATATTGTTTTAGATCACACCAATCTTTTTCTTAATTTAAATTGGACGATGGACTGACTTCTTGAGTGCATGGTGTTTAGGCCAGAAACTTCAGGGGGGTTGACTGAACATCATGAATAAATTCCTCCCTCCCCATATATCGTAAGATTGTTATTATTTGATGGAAGTGAAATAAATTTAATTAGTGATGTGTCAGTAGAAATTAGTAAACACCATTTACCTCCTCCTTAATTTCTTTTATACCTTAGCTCTAAGAAAGACCATATGGTTTTTTTGGATCATGTAGTGTTATTAAACTTTACGGCTGTACTAGAAAGCAATGGGCACCATTGCTTCATTGTCTCGGTATGGGTTCAATGTTTTGTCACATAACAACTGTTCCGGTGTACTTCTCTTGATGAAATCATATTTTATACCATAGGGCTAGCTTGAATTTTTGAAAATGTTTCTCCAAGGAAAATGATTTCCTTTGTCTTTCCCCTAAAAAGCATCTCCAACTCCTTTTCTGTATCAGTTGCTTCAATCAATTCACTTAAGACATTGTTATCAACTTCATTCAAAATTATTGTTTGAACACTATTTCAATATCCGTCATATGTTCTACTGCCATTTCCACTACAAATTAGGACATTTATTTCCATGATAAACACGCCTTTCTTTTACATAGGCGGCTTTAACTTTCTATCGTCTTTTTCTCGTAAAAATTGCCTAATAACTGAACGTTGAACGTTGCTTTTATCTTTCTATGGTCTTTTTCTAGTAAAATATGCCTAATAACAATTCTGATACTTTGTTGTAACTGTGCTTACCAGAGGCTTAGTAGAAACACTGAAGAATTACAAAATGGTGCGGAGAACTTTGCGGATCTTGCAGGTGAGCTTGTCAAAGCCATGGAGAAACGCAAGTGGTGGAACCTCTAATTAAGTAGTTCGGTTAACACACAGCATAAATGTACATATTATAAACGTGTAACATACATTACTCTCTGTATGTTGAATGCTACAGAAAAAGCAAAATTTATTATTTGACTAATTTGTTGGAGGTCACCTCAAACAAACATTATCAACTATTGATTTAGTGGGACAATAATGGACGGCAGTTGCCACTTTGTGATTTAGAGTATGCCGTGAAGGCGCAGTATTTTGTTCACTTTTAGTTTTATGTCATCTTCGGACCGGCCATTCATAAACTAGTAATCCGTCCATCTTTATTAGTTCATTATATATTACTTTGAAATATTAATAATATCTTTTTATTTATAAAGTCAATAAATAATTTATTATTTTTTATCTATTTTATCCTTATTATTAATAATTATTTGTTTTTTAATGTTTAGATGATTTATATTTTGTAGAGGTGATTTGGTAAAATTATTCTTGTCATTTATCACTTTTTAATTCTTGTGTCAAGTTAATACTCTTTCGACTCATTTTATATATCACATTTTTACTTTGGACTTGCATTAAGAAAATTTTACCCTTCTATCCTTATTTAATTTTTTCTTAAGTCAACTTTATAATAAATGATGAATACATTTTGAAGGATTAATTAACTACTCTATCAAGGATATAATAGGCAAAATATGATAATTTATGCATAAATTTCATACAATAACAAGTAACCCTCCGTCCCTTTTTACTTGTCCACTTTTGAATTGACACATCTATTAAAAAAAACTAATTAATGACGTAATGAGTTTACTATTTTACTCCTATTAATTATGAAGTGGATGAAAAGTTTTACATTTTTCAAAGTAATTAATCATTTAATTGAGGATATAATAGGTAAAAAAAATTATCCTTTCTTGATTTACCAAAATTGATAAATAATTAAGGACAACTATAAAAAAAAAAGTAAACAAGTAAAAAGGGACGGCAGAGTATTAAATAACGGAAGGAGCAATTTCAGAATTGATTTTTTCGTATTGAGGTTGGATAAGTCTCAAACTTCGATTCATTGCGGTCAATTGCTTTTATTACCTATGTAATGTGACTAGTTCCGGAAACGTGTGTGGCACGTTTATCCCAAAATATTTTATATAAATTTTGTATTATAAATGACATATTTTCTCTACTTCAAATTTATTGGTATTTACTAAAAAATCATTATTTTTACAAATGAAAGTTCATACATCTTCCTAATAAAAAGAACACAAATCCTTAATTATAAAATTGACCAAAAGTACATAAATGGTTGATTCATGTACTAATATGATGATTTACTATTCAATATTTAGTTTATTATATAATTTATAACATTTAAGTTTAATGTAGAAATAGAATTGTAATCTAACTTTTCCTAACATATATACACACGATGAAATAATATTATCATCTTAGCTTACTTAATTAATTGTAATTACGCTTTCTTTTTCTTTTGTATGTCAATGGTTCATAAGAAGTTGGTATTATTTGGTAATATTGAAATTGTTGAAAGATTAAAAGATTGCAATTTATTCAATTTCTAAATTTCGTACTCTTCATTTTTCTACTTTTTGATAATTAAAATCCAAGTTTCACAATGTTCTTTTTTGGCATAGAAAAGATTAAGAAAAAGACTTAGACTCAACAATTTAAAGATCAAATATGGATGAAACTACCACTGCTACATGAAATTAGATCCTTTAGAATACTCTCCTCTCGAACTAATTAGAGAGTGTGATATAATAAATATAACTCATGAGGGTATTAAAAAATAATTTCACAAATGAACTGAAATCAACATATTTATTCCTACTTCACGCAAGTAATGAAATATTATTATTAGATAAAATCAAAGAAATTAGCAAGTCATAACATTCTTGCAATTAACACAACTCCACTTCTTCTTCAAATCAGAAACATCAAACATATTAATAGAGTAATACTCAAATGTAACAAACCAAATAAAAACAATAGGAAAAATTGCAATAACATTTTTCATTTATTCACACTTTTCATTTATTCATGCTAATAACATTTTTGACTGCATCTATCAGCCCTTGTATGGAACTCCTTAACTAACACATTAAAGATAAATAATGAAAAAGAAGAAGAGGGCATGTGGTATTGAAACTCTAGAAGAGAATCTCAATGAATTTAACATGATTAACTGAAGTGACTATTATAAAACTCTATAACTATAGTTGGAAGTTGAAAAGACCTGCCAAACATTGAACTATTTAGTAAGATGAAAAGTATTCTAAAGTATTGAAATGTTGAAATAAATGACAATTGCAAGTAAATTAATCCATTTGTATACTCAAATACTTAATTGATTGTTATAAAACTTTAAGTATGCAAGTGTATTGTACATTATGGAGTAGTGTTGAATACAATGATTTTTTTCATTAATGATAGAATATCTAATTAATAATATTTTTATAATAATTTTATTTACTGTAGGATAAAATGGTAATTTAATTTTTCAATTTAGAGTTTTCCACTTATAATAATATATGATAAATGAAAAAAAAATGTTTGTTTGGACTATTGTTATTTGTTGTATTGTATTTTATTGTTAGTTTAAATGTAATGCTTATTTTGATGGTTTCTTAAATTCTATTGTATCGTCAGAGCCGTCTTAACCCCTAAACTACTAAAGTCATAGCGTGGGGCTCCAATATTTTGGGGGGGGGGCATTTTAAAAAAATAATTACTCATATATTTTATTTTTTTAAAAAAATTATATGATCAGCGTTATAATTTTTAGTAAGGAAAGTCCATATGAGATGAAAATAAATCTGAATTTCGTAAGACATAATTTGATGAAAATAGGAATACTGAAATCACAAAGTCCCTCGATGAATCTTTTGGAGTTTATCGCTTTATATATATAGAGTAGATCAAATTATTTTTTCACTTCAAAATAGTTTTGAACCAATTGAAGCATGTGAAAATATTTTTAATTTCTTATTTAGTGGTAAAATATTGAGATCACTAGATGGTGAGAATTTAAAAGATATTGTCTTAACCTTGAACTTTCTTTAAAATGTAATATTTATTCTGATATTAATGGTTTAGATTTGTTTTTTGAATTAAATGTGTTAAGAAAAATAATACAAGTAGAAGATAATGATCTAATTGAAATACTGAATCAAATAAAAGACTTGATTCTTACCAAATACACATATTGATTTATATTGAGAGAGTAGATCAAACTATTTTTATTTTTTTAAGATTGTTGTCAATCTGTGTTTGAAAAAATAGAATTACTGATACTGAAAAAACTTTGCAAAAATATGAAGTAACCAAAGTTTATTGAATCAGTACGAAAGATGAACAAAAATTAATTCATAAAAAATTAAAATTTGTAACGTATCAGAATCTGAAAAAAGTTTGAACAGGAAAAAGATCAAGTCCATTGAATTCACAGTGTCTCCTTAAGGAAATTATTCCCTTCTAGTATCCGAGGAATTTGAAATATGTCCTCCCAGGATAAAATGATCTCAATCACCAAATTATAGATATCAAAAACTCTGGTGTCAGCAAACCACTCAACAGCAGTAAAGTACATGAAGAAACTTTTGTGCAAAAGAAGAAGAAGAAAGTTAGTAAAATTCGTAAGAAAATATTCTGAAGAGTAAACGGTATTTATAGGAAAGAGGAACATGTTCTGAAAGGTTGCAACCCTTTTAGAATTCACACAACCACTAATGAAAGTTTGCAACCTTTCAAACAGTCCTGGTTGTTCCTGAAAGTTGCAAACTTTCAGAACAGACATTTTCCAAACGTTGGAAAATTTAAATAAAATCATGAACGATTTAAATAAAATGGGTCGCACGGATCCGAGTCGGGCCGGGTTATTCAACTAAAATATTAAAATATTTTTATTAATCTCAACTAAATTATTGAAAACGTTTCTGTTATCAACTATTAATTGAAAACATTTTGGTCATTTAATTTAATTTATTAAATAAATAAATAATTAAATAATTAAAATAAATTTTGTCCAACAAATAATCTCTCAATCGATCATTTTTCAAACCAAAGTCGAAGCTGAGCCGAGCGACGACGATGGCGACGCGGGGGGCGGGGGGCGCCTCTTTCCAACCCTTTCAATAATTAATAGGAGTGTTGCTATATTTAAAGTCTTCTCTTTTTCTTTCCACCTCCGATGAGGGAAAATTGTCTTTTCACTAAAGCATAAGAGGATTTTTCAAGTTCCCAACTATATATTTAAGTTTCCAATTCTCAAGTTCCTCTCTTTTCATCTTCCCTCCATTTTCCATTAATTCTTGCTACATACCCAACAATCTCCCACATTAATGGGGAATGGTTATAACATAGGAATGCACGGACAAATGTGTACTTTATAGGCAAGGATCAATTGCATCTGAATAAGTAGATTCTCCCTTGGACTTTCCGTAGTGAACATATGTCGGATATACTCGGTCAATCAGTAAATGCGATTTTTTGAAAGGTCGAGTTTTGGTATATACCTAAACAACCATATGTCACACAATTAACCTTTTACTATCTATGGTTCTTACGATTGTGTTCGTTTCGATCATGAACACCTCCTGATATCATGAGTGTATAAAGAATAGACTTTTGACATAAAATTCTCTTTGCAGCGGCTTACACTTTACACTCATATAGGTGATTTTTATCCCTGTCATCTCGTAGATACACTATTTGGTCAAATCTGTCAAACTTAGTAAATCATTAAAAATCTTAAGTTTTATTAACTCAATAACAAGTCTTAATTCTTAACCTTATTCCTGAGCATTGTCTTCATCATGAGAATGGATTGAGTTGATTTACAAAGTCGAACCGTCAGCTACAACTTTGATTTTCTCCTGAACCTAGCTCTTGGGATCTCCAGTCTGCTAGATAGAGTTATCGTCATGTTGACTTGTCCTAAGCCGTAAATTCATTCCCTTAGATGATCTTTCAACTGACTCCCTCACTAGGCCTTTCGTTAGTGGATCTGACACATTATCGCTTGACTTCACATAGTCAATTGTGATAATTTCAATAGAGAGCAGTTTTCATACGGTGTTATGTCTCCATCGTATATGACGAGACTTACCGTTGTACATGAGGCTCCCCACCCTACCTATTGTTGTTGACTATCGCAATATATGCAAATAGGTTCTATAGGTTTAGTCCAAAAAGAAATATTCTTTAGGAAATTTCGGAGTCATTCAGCTTCTACACCAGCCTTACCTAAAGCAATAAATTCAGATTCCATTGTGAAGCGAGCGATACATTTCTGTTTAGACGATTTCCAAGAGATTGCTCCTCCACCAAGTGTAAACACATAACCACTTGTGGATTTTACTTCATCAACACAAAATCACTATATCCTTCAATTACAGCAGGATACTTATTATAACACACATTTCATTGTCATCCAGTGAGTTTGATTCGAATTACAAGTGTATCGACTCAGTTTGCTAATAGCACATGTCATATTTGGTCGCGTACAATTCATAATATACATCAAACTTCCTTACACTCGGGCATATTTCAATTGAGAGTCACTTTCACTTTCATTCTTTTGAAATGTAAAGCTTAAATCAATTGGAGTTTTGACAACATTAAAATTCAAGTATTTGAACTTATCCAATACTTTTTCAATATAATGAGATTGAGATAATGCTAGTCCCTGAAGAGTTTTGAGAATCTTGATCCCTAAGATCAAATCAGCAACTTCTAAGTCCTTCATATCGAACTTGCTGGACAACATGCGTTTAGTAGCATTTATATTGTCAATATCTTTACTCATTATTAACATGTCATCAACATACAAACAAATAATGACTTCATGATTCAGAATGTTTTCAATGTAAACACACTTATCATATTTGTTAATCGTGAATCTATGTCAATATTGTTTGGTCAAATTTAGCATGTCATTGTTTGGGTGCTTATTTAAGCCCATAAAGTGACTTCACAAGTCTACACACTTTCTCTTCTTTACCAGAAACTACAATCCTTCAGGTTATTCCATGTAAATGTCTTCCTCCAATTCTCCATTTAAGAAGGTTGTCTTTACATCCATTATACACTATTTTTAGTGCTATTAACATCCTAATTGATGTTATCCTTGTTAATAGAGAGTATGAGTCAAAATAGTCCACACCTTTTTGTCTGTATCCTTTGACTACAAGTCTAGCCTTATATTTGTCAATAGTTCCATCAGCTTTCATTTTCCTTTTAAAAATCCACTTTAATCTTAAAGGTTTATTTTCTGGAGGAAGATCAATCAATCCCAAGTATGATTACTTAAAATTGATTCGGTCTCATTATTGACAAATTCTTTCCAATAAATTGACTCAGACGAAAACAGAGTTGCTTTAAATGTTTAAGACTGATTTTCAAGCAATAGTGCCACAAAATTTGGTCCGAAAGAAGTGACCTTCCATTGGCGAGTGTTATGCCTAGGACCCTCACTAGGTAGTGTATTTCTCATTGATTCTTCCCGTGGTCGTTTAGGTCTTTCTCTTGTCGAATCACATTCATTTTTATATGGATAAATATTTTCAAAGAACTTTGTCTTATCTGATTCAATTATCATATTAACATGAATCTCAAGATTATCAGATTTGTGAACCAAAAATTGCAGGCCTTATTGTTCACAGCATATCCAATAAATACATAATCTACCCTTTTGGGTCCAATTATCACTCTTTTGGATAAAGGAACCTCTACCTTAGCTAAACACCCCCACACTTTGAAATGTTTCCTTCCTTTCCACAACTCATATGAAATTGATTGTGTTTTGCTACGGGGTACCCTAATGAGTATCTTATTAGTCGTAAGGATGGCTTTCCCCCAAAGGTTTTGCGGTGAACCAGAATTGATCATTAAGGCATTCATCATTTCCTTTACTTTTTTGTTCTTTCATTCTGTCAAACCATTTGATTGTGGTGTATAAGGTGCAGTGGTTTGTTGAATAATATCATATTCCAAACATATCTCTGCAAAAGGATATTCATATTCTCCACGCCTATCATTTCGAATCATTTTTATGTTTAGATTCAATTGATTCTCAACTTTATTTTTGTATTTCTTAAATGCATCAATTGTTTCATCCTTACTATTAAGCAAATATACATAACAAAATCGAGTGCAATCGTCAATAAAAGTTATAAGATATTTTTTCCCACCACGAGATGGGTGTCCACTTTATATCACATATATCAGTGTGAATTAATTCTAAAGGTTTTGAATTTCTTTAAACAACAGACTTGTAAGGATGTTTAACAAACTTACTTTTCACACAAATTTTACATTTCGATTTATCACATTTAAAATCAGGCAATACTTCTAAAGTAACCAATTTTCGCAAGCTTTGTAATTTACATGTCCCAAACGGGCATGCCATAAATCATTTGACTCCAATAAGTAAACAGAAACAAAATTCTTATTAATACCTGTCAACAGCCATTACATTCAATTTGAAAAGTCCCTCATTGAGGTAGTCCTTTCCTATGAACATCTCATTCTTACTTATTACAACTTTATCACTAACTAGGACACACTTAAACACGTTCTTAACGAGTAGTGCAGCAGAAACTAAATTATTCCTAATAGTAGGAACATGCAAAACACTGTTCAAAGTCAACACCTTGCCGGATGCCATTTTCAAAATTACTTTCCCAGCTCCTGCAATCCTTGTAGTTGCTGTGTTTTTCATGAACAAATCTTCATCGTACTCAACAGGAGTGTACGTCGCAGAGTAAATATGTCGAGTGGCACCTGAGTCGAGAAACCACTCCTTGAAATTTCCAACTAAGTTACACTCCGAGATCATTGCACACAAGTCATTTGCATCTTCCATCTCTTCTACTATGTTTGCCTAACTTTTGTCTTTGTCTTTGTCTTAGTCTTTCTTGGAGCACGAAAGTCAGAAGACTTATGACCAGTCTTACCACAATTGTAATAGTTGCCTTTGAATTTCTTTTTGGCCTGTTCCAACTTCTGCTCGTTAAACTTCTTTCTCTTTTTGTCGTTGGTAGAAGCTTCTTCAACAATATTAACTCCAATGATTGTTGAACTCTTATAAGACTTCTTTTCGGCGTTTTTGTTATCTTTCTCTATCTTGAGTTGAATCACAAGATCTTCAAACTTTATTTCTTTACGTTTGCGCTTTAGATAATTCTTGAAGTTGTTTCACGAAGGAGGCAACTTCTTGATTATTGCAGCCACTTGAAAAGCATCACTTACTATCATATCTTCAGCAATAAGATCATGGAGAATAAATTGAAGTTCTTGCACTTGTGATCCAACATTTTTAATATCTATCATTTTATAGTCTAAAACTTTGCGACCACAAACTTTTTCAAGCATGCATCTTTTGCCTTATATTTCTTCTCAAGTGCATCCCACAACTTTTTAGAAATTGTATTGCACTACAGACATTATATAAGTCATCTTATAAAACACTCAAAATGTAGTCTCTACATAGGAAGTCTGTTGTTTCCACACTTCAATAATCATCAATTGTTCTCTGTCTGGCATATCAGCAGCAGGCACTGGAGTTTCTTCGCTTTAAATTTATGCAGACCAAGAGTGGTAAGCCAGAAAAAAATACCTGTTGTTGCCATCCTTTGACATCGTGAATTTACCCGATTTCTCTGCTTGTGGTACAACAGTTCGAATTTGTACAACAACAACCATTGTAACATTGTTGTTTGTCATTTCTGATAAACAAAAATCGATATAGTCTTAGTAAGCAAAAACTTATAATTGCAGACTTCAAAAAGTATAAAATCACAAAGATTTTTGTCTCAACCAGAAACACAGATTAATATAAAATAAGTAATGTCCTTAAGATCGTTGTCAATCTGTGTTTGAAAAAATAGAATTACTGATTCTGACAGATTTTTGCAAAAACATGAAGTAATCATAGTTTATTGAATCAGTACGAAAGATGAACATAAATTAATTCATAAAAAAACTAAAATTTGTGGCGTACCATAATCTGAAAAAAGTTTTAACAAGAAAAAGATCAAGTCCACTGAATTTACAGTGTCTCTTTAAGGAAATTATTCCTCTCTAGTACCCGAAGTTTGATTTGGAATATGTTCTCCCAGATAAAATGATCTCAATCACCAGAGTATAGATATCAAAAACTCTGGTGTCAACAAACCACTCAACAGCAGTAAAGTACACGAAGAAATTTTTGTGCAGACGAAGAAGAAGAAAATCAAAAAAAATCGTAAGGAAAAATTATGAAAAGTAAATGGGATTTATAGGCAAGAGGAACAGGTTCCGAAAGGTTGCAACCCTTTCAGAATTCGCACGACCATTAATGAAAGTTTGCAATCTCCCCGGTCGGGTTATTCAACTAAAAAATTGAAATGTTTCGGTTAATTTCAATTAAATTATTGAAAATGTTTTGGCCATTTAATTTAATTTAATTAGTTAAATAAATAATTTAAATAAACTTTGTCCAAAAAATAATCTCCAAATCATTTTCTAAAGCCAAATTCGAATCCGAAGCCGAAGCCGAGCGAGGATGACGGCGCGAGGGGAGTCCCTCTTTCCAACGCTTTTAACAATTAATAGGAGTGTTTTTATATTTAAACTCTTTCTCCACTTTTTCTTTGCACCCTCAATGAGTGAGAAATGTTTTTTCATTAAAGCATAAGAGGACTTTTCTAATTCCTAACAATTCAAGTTCCCAACTTTTCAAGGTCCTCTCTTTTCATCTTCCCTCCATTTCCCATAAATTCTTGCCAAATATCCAACAATTGAAGCATATGAAAATATTTTTAATTTCTTGATTAGTAATAAAATATTGAGATCATTAGATGATGAGAATTTAAAATATTATCTTTACCTTGAACTTTCTTTAACACGTAATATTTATTCTGATATTGATGGTTTAAATTTTTTTTTGAACTAAAAGTGTAAAGAAAAATAACACATGTAGAAGATAATGATCTAATAGAAATATTAATCAAATTAAAAGACTTTATCTTTTAACCGTTGCCTCAGCTGAAAAAAGTTTTTTTAAAAAAATTAAAATTGATTGAGATTAGCAATGTCTAAAGAGAGATAAATGAATTATCTCTATTATCATTTGTAAAGGAATTATTAAAACAAATGGATTATAAAACAGTACGTAATGATTTTACATCTAAAATAGTTAGAAAAGTAGATTTTAAATTAAAGTATATGTGCTGGAAAAAATAATAATATTGGGACTCCTTTCTTAAGTTTCGTTTTAGGCCAATGTTGTTGAGTCAGCCTTGTGTATCATATTGTTTAAATTTATATTTAGATAATTACAAATAGATTCATTTTTATTTTATTTTTCTTATAAATTTATTATCCAAATTATAAATATATAACATTATATAACAACAAAAAACGATATAATATATCCAAACACTACATATTCATTAAATTAAAATAATATAATATAACACAATATATTATAAAATAACATGCCATAACCATCCAAACCAAATGTAGTTTGTTTTCATCACAAAACTATGTCTCTTCTCGTTCACAAATCACAAGTGCCTTTGCTACAATTGTATGTATTATGTAGGCGGACCATTAAAATAGACATACACACTCTCAAGCCAACAATTTTATCATAATACAGCTCATAAATATTAATTGCAACATAGTGGTCCAGATCTGGGAAAACTATACAAATTGCCTCCTAAAAGTAAACTAATTATTTTGACTTATCCTTATGCTAAACAACCAGAAAAATGTGCTCAGAATTTAATCAGAAATGTATAAAGACTATACTAACGTTTTAGTTTAAAATAAAAGGAAAATACATTAAAGGAAGAATTTGGTTTTTCAAAAAACCTTTGCAATTCTTAGTACAATTCTAGATTTCCGTAACTTTATCCTCCTAAAATAAATTGAGAAAATATTGAATAACTTATAAAGCGACAAAAATTACATGGATTTTGAATAAAATATACAAATGTTGTAAAGTGAAAAAAAATAGTAATATAAAAATTTAGGTACTATGAAAATTATTTTTCTTTTTACTTTCATACTCTTATTCTTGATTTTATTATTTGATTTTATAGTATAAATTAAAAATACTTGCATAAAAACAAAGGCGTCTTATCATTTTTTATCCCTTATGTTATATCAATTTGATAAATTGTAAATCATTATTTGTTACTAAAATATAACTCAAATATTTATTTTAATTATAAATAATTTAACATCAACATTTTCCTCTTGAATATAATTTAACGTCAATATTATTCGTAATTTATTTACTCTTGAAATAAATCTTAGCTTTTTTTTTTTTTTGAAATACTCTTAGCTTGTTGTTAACTAGGGATATCACTTAATTATTTAAATAAGTAGTTTTATTTTTTAAAACATAATAATTAGAAAATGTGCAAAACTATAATATTATGTGTAACTATCTTATGAACCATATGACTTTAAGTATTTTAACAATGTGTATATCAATTAATTCTAAAGTGTTTTGAGTTTTTTGATTATCGTTATTAAAATATTTCAAATTATATTTTTAATTTTATGCATAGTTTAATTTTTTAAAACATAATAATTACTACAATTACCTAATTAGAGCTCATATTAGTAACAGATTATAATGATTCTCAAATCATCAAAATGGCATAACAGAGGAGCACAAGACTACAATATTAATGCTTGGGTCTTTGGTCTGTTATATGAACTAGAGTTTTTTGAATTTTGACTGTTATTATTAAACTATTTTACATTATATTTAAAAAATCATGTAAAATTTAATCTAAATTTATTTATATAATAACTACAATAAAATTACTTAATTTTAAAGATTTATAATTAGTTTAAAAAATATTAATGTGAGGAAAAAATAATATTAATATTATGACAATAACTATGTAAACTTAATATATTTTAACATATTATTTTATAACAAACATTTTTTTTAATAAAACAACAAATAATACTAATAAAGAAAAATATATATGTTATAAATTTAAACAGTTCATGCTTAACATATTTGTGTTGTCATTATTATCGGATAATTATATGAAGATGTTTTTCTTTTTATTTTTTTTATAAAATTTTATTTTGAAATGATAAAGAATTTTAATTTCTATATCCGTTCTGTATTATTATAATTTTTCAATGAAGCGACAACAATATTTCTATCCAAAAAATATTTGTATGTGTCTCTTGTACTCAAATAAGAAAAAATTAATTTGAATGAGTCTTTATTTGTATATGATATGATTCATATATGATCGAGGATAGGAAGACAACTACATAATAGGATATACATTATTGTAGTTTCAGTTTTCTTCATATTTCGCTCACATACATTCTAAGTAATCAGATAATATATAATTTCATTATTTAACTTCTTTCTATAAATTTGATGCATAACAACAACTCCTTTAAATGAATAGGAGTAATTGTTTTGCCAACTGATCAATTTTAGATTTTTAATTTTGAATATTATAAATATAATTTTTTAATATTAAATTAGCTATGATTTATCTTTTCTACACTATAAATTATAAACTAAAATAGATCATCTACAATTTACTCCTATTTTATACTTTTTAAATTTTCTTTTTTTTATCATTAAAAAAATAAGAACTGGAAAATAATTAAACAAAAAAAGAATAAGCAAAAAGGAGGATATTTTAAACGAAAAAAGAGATATAGTTTTCTACTAATCTTTTATTATTATGCTTACATTTATAATAATTTCTTTTTATATTTTGAAAATTTCAAGAGAGAAAAGTGAGTGAAACTTATGTTTTGTTTGATAGATTTTGTGGTTCATTTTAAATATATATTTATGAAGTCATAAATAATATATCTCATCAATAATTTTTAATGTATTGTATATATAATTGAAGACTATATTCAATATTTGAATTAAAAGGCAAAAATATCCAAAAATAAATTAATTTATGGAGTGAAAATATACTTTTACCATTCTAGCCAATTATAACTAAATTTTTCTGATCAAAAGAATTTTTTTCACCAAAAGAATTTTTCCCTAATTTTGTCAATACCTCCAAAATAGAAAATAGTGAAAATTATAGAAATATATTACTTACTATGCATATAGTTTTATTTAATTACGAATGTAGTTTATAGATTATCACATAGCATTAATTAACTTTTTTAAAAAAATTAATTATTTAATTTCGATCTTCTTGGGATTATACGTCTTATTTATCTCTTCATCATAGTTTTTAATACACACTTTTCTACCTTCTCAACTATTCTCTCTTCCTATTTATTGGTTTATATTTTCTCTTTTAGTTGTTCTCATTTTTTATTTTTTTTGATAAATCAAGAAAAATAATTTTTTTATTATATATTTATTTAAATTTTTTGAAAATTTTTAAATTTTAATTTATTATTTTTTAAATTATAATTAATAAGAATAAAATTATAATTTTACTATATTAATTGTTGCTATTTTAATATATATATCATTTTTAAAATAAAGAGACGAGTATTATTTATTTTATTTGTTTTTATTCCATCAATGTGTATGCAGAGTAAAAGCTTTTTACCTTTCCAACAATTCACCCATTTCTAAATTTCAATATTCCCTATGCAGTTTTTATTGAGCCTGTTTAAAAAGTTTTGGTAATTAGAATTGGTGTAATTACTAGATTAGTAATAATATAATTTTATAATTAAGTTGATTTAATTAGTTATCTTAATATAAATTATATTATAATCATACATTTTATTTAATATCACAATATAATTACATAT
The DNA here is from genome assembly GCF_036512215.1 of Solanum lycopersicum. NCBI lineage: Eukaryota > Viridiplantae > Streptophyta > Magnoliopsida > Solanales > Solanaceae > Solanum > Solanum lycopersicum. The sequence goes on from NC_090805.1 coordinate 37,287,034, forward strand.
TTTGTTTGAACACACAACTGTAATTCATAAATTAAAAATAATAATTAATTATTCAAAATTTATACTAAATAAATAAGAAATTTTATAAATAAAGTTAAATTAAATATTTAAGATGTATATTATTTTTTAAAAATTTATTAATTAATAAATATATGTTCTTAATTAATATTATGAAAACACAATTGAACTGATTATAAAAAGAAAAAGTATAAAGTTTCTATGAACATTGTGAAATGCATGTTTGATAAAAAAAATTAATATATTAATAAAATGTCATAAATTATTAAAATGTTGACAAAAGGATAATTGATGAAGTCTAATTAAAAAATAACTTGCAATGTAAATTTAATATTATTAAAACAAATGTAACTGAAAAATATAATATGATTTATATATTCAAAACAAAAAAATTTAACATATTACTCTTATCACAAATTTCAATATAACATATATTAATATGATTAAATTTTTATTTTTTTGTCAAAAAAAAAACAAAATTCTATAATCTTACGTTACAATAAATTCTATTTTAATTTAAACATTTTGAATACTAATAAAAATATTATGTTAATAAGAAAATAAACATGACATAAAAAATAGATAATACAAAACAATTGCATAGAATCACGAGAAGAAGATCAAATCTAGTAATATATAATAAAAATTATTATTTTTTAAATATTTTAGAATAATAATAAAAAATGAAACTTAAAATAATAAAAATAAAAATATTAAAACAAAAAAATATAAATATAAATTAAAAAAACAAGAAATTAAAAAGTAATTAACTCGTAGTTACACCATGTAATTACCAGCAATTCGCAACCTCTCCTTACGAACTGGAGAATGTCATTATCCGTGTCAATTACATCAATTACTTGCTTGCTGATCAAATAATTACCCATCTAACTAAACAGGACGTATAGTAATTACACTCAATTATACCAAATTCAATTGGCCCGAGAGAGAGTTTAACCATTGTTCTTCTCTCTTCCTTTCATATTTCATCATTTCGTCACTTGCACCATTTTTATATTTTCTCTTAAGTTCATCACTCAGTATTATATTTTCATATTTCGAGTACTGTTAATGAAAATGAAGCAATTGGAAGACGCGATCAGTTAATTTGAAAGGGAACGAGTATTTTTATATGTTCAAATGAATTCGAAACACAAAAATTATTAACATTAGATTTTGAATTTTAGAAAAATGTGAAAATTTTTCTATAAAACAGACAATTTACTATTGTCCTTGCTCAAAAAGTTAATCAAAATTACTCTTATAAAACCAAATAAGGAAGAAGAGGATCTTACTATTTAATTAATTAATGGGAGAAGGGTCAAATATGCCCATAAACTATTTAAAAAGGTTTAGATATACCCTCCGTTTAAAGTTTGGTCTATTTATACCCTCGCCGTCCAACTTTTGATCTACATATGCCCTTTTGAGCGTTAGTTGGCCAACTCGGAATATCCAACTCATTTTACTTTTATTTAAATGCCAAATGGATTTTCCACGACATTTTATGTATTATCACTTGACATTTATATTCAAGGAAAAAGCGTCAAATATGCCCTTAAACTATTCGAAAGGTCTAGATATACCCCCGTTCAAAGTTTGGTCAATTTATACCCTCGCGTCCAAACTTTTGGTCTATGCCCTTATGGGTGTTAGTTGATCAATTCGAAATATCGAACTCATTTTACTTTTCTTTAAATGCCAAATGGATTTTCCACATCATTTTTATATATTATTACTTGACATTTATATTAAAAGAGAAAGGGGTCTTTTATGCCCCTAACTATCCGACCTAATTTTAAAACACATATATGACCCGTCTTTTAAATAATCTATACAAGCCGACCCTTTTTTTTAAAATACCTTATACGGGTCGGATTAGGGCATAATTGAACCATTTAAATGGCGAACACTATCGTGCTCTGATTGGAACCGCCGAGGAATCAATGGCACGACAACTAAAGGAAAAGGAAGTCGAGGTTTGAAAAGCGTTTTGGCGCAATGCAGAGCTGGAGGCACAAACCTGATAGGCAAGGGCTAGAGCAGAGGAATTCATCGCAACAACGTTATAGACACAACTGCAAGCTGCAGCAGGCGATGATGATGTAAATAACAAAATAATTCACCCATATATGAGTCGGATTAGGGGCACAATTGAACCATTTAAAAGACGGCCGTATATGTGTTTTAAAATTGGGTCGGATAGTTAGGGCATAAGTGACCCCTTTCTCTTTTAATATAAATGTCAAGTGATAATATATATAAATGATGTGAAATCCCATTTGGCATTTAAAGAAAAGTAAAATGAGTTGGATATTTCGAGTTGACCAACTAACACCCATAAGGGCATATGTAGACCAAAAGTTGGACGCGAGGGTATAAATAGACCAAACTTTAAACGGGGGTATATCTAGACCTTTCGAATAGTTTAAGGGCATATTTGACCCTTTTCCCTTGAATATAAATGTCAAGTGATAATACATAATAATGACGTGAAAAATTCATTTGGCAATTAAATAAAAGTGAAATGAGTTGGATATTCCGAGTTGGCCAACTAACGCCCAAAAGGACATATATAGACCAAAAGTTGGACGGCGAAGGTATAAATGGACCAAACTTTAAACGGAGGGTATATCTAAACCTTTTCAAATAGTTTAGGGGCATATTTGACCATTTTCCCTTAATTAATACTGTTTTATCTTTTAGTAGGACTACTCAATGTGTATATCAAGTAATTGAACTAGTAGGTTTTGTACTGAATGATTATGCCTAAAATAAAGAGAATAAGTTTGAATTAAACTTCATTAGAGACGATTAGTTATCCTGTAATTAACTATTTTGAAATTACTTAATTCATCATGATGATTTAAATTGTGGAATGACTTATATAATCGAACAAAGATATAAAAGAACTCATCACTATTTAATTATTTCTATCCATCAAACAAAACAAGTTTACCTATATACATTCTCATACACATTAGATATACAATTACACATAATCATTCATATTTATGACTTATATTTACTAATAATAGGGTTTATTATTTTTATCTATTAACGGAAAAGAGTTCAAAATGCATTTTAACGATGGGAATTAAATCCTCCTTCTATTTTGTTGGACCTAAAATGCTATCTACATAAATATTTTTACTTGTTATAAAATCAAGCTCATGACAATATAAATATAAAGAGATGAAGACAAGAGGAGTAAGATGGAAGATAAGACTTTCTTCTTATTCAAGTGTATGCAAATCTCATATGTATCTATATTACAATAGTGAATGAACAACCCTATTTATAGAGTGAGAAATCACTCCAAAGGTCACCATATTAAGTATCATAATAAATAGATACATTCTTATCCAAAAAGGTTCATGTAACCTAGTGAATATGAATGGTTGTTTATGTACCAACCTTATGGACTATCCACGCATTCAATGAATTTATAACACTCCCCCTTGGATGTCCATAGATAATGTGCCTCGTTAAAACCTTACTAGGAAAAACCCTGTGGGAAAAAATTCTAGTGAAGGAAAAAGAGTACACATATCTTTGATACGCACCATTTGTTGCCTCATTAAAAACCTTGCCAGGAAAACCCAGTGGGAAAAAACCTCGATCAAGGGAAAAAGAGTGCAACGCGTATTGTACTCCCCCTGATAAAAACATCACTTAATTTCTTGTGATGATGTCTCCAATCTTCGTACATTGTGGTTGGTATATTCTTTTTTTAAAGAAAAACCACACATTTCTTGAATATGGTGTGTCATTTATCTCAACCAGACGCACTTTTGACTTGCTTCATGGAGGACTTTTATTTCTGTAGAGCAACATTTGCTTCATTGATCCCCAAGATATTATTGTGCCTCCACATGCAAACACATAGCGTGCTTGAGATAGAGCTTTATGCGGATCAGATAAATATTCTGCATCTGCGTAATCAATCAATTTTGTCTTGGATTCCTCGGGATAGAATGAACCCATAACTATGGTCCTTCGAGGATATTCAATCATGTGTTCAACACCATTTCAATGTCCTTTTATCGGGGAGAAACTGAAACTTGCCAGTAAATTTACTGCAAAACAAATATCTAGTCAAATATTGTTAGTAAGATGCACTAGTGCCCTGATTGCACCAAGATAGAGTTTCATCACCAAGAAACTCATCATCCTTCTTTTGACATCAAACTGAATCATCATTTATGTCAAGTGATCTCATAATCATTGGGGTATTCTTGAAGCTTTATTGGAAAAGTTTCTTTTAAACTTTTATATGCTTCAGACACCTCGATTGTTTCAAGGATTTTCATATAACCTTCATTGTCTAGCTAGACATTACAATTATTCATTACATGCATTCAAGTTTTCATATGTTGCCAGATTAAAACAAACCTCATTGCATCCACCAAAATAGGAAATATCCCCAATAATGTCAAGATTTTTGCGATAAACCTTTATGCTCCAAGGCACAAATCGTATTTGATATCTTACGGTTATACTATCGCATAATAATATATTTGTACCCCACTGACATTATACCTTGATTTATGGACTACCAGTCCAAAATGTCACTTTTCTAAGTGAAACAAAATATACTTGAATTGTGCATTTTACTTGGCCAACCATTTATCTGTCCACATTATATGACAGATTTGAATTCAAGATCCTCATCACAATTTATATCATTGAGCGCTACCTCATATCAAAGATACCGTCGACGGTTATTTGATATCGATTCCAACAAGACATAACTTATCGAGATCTCTTCATTTTTCATTATTTCAGGTACCTGAACCTTTTTCAAGATTTTATGAATTGTTATGTCAATGTGCTCTTTTATAGCACTTGCCTCATTATCATGACCATATTGATCATTTGCTCCTTCCTTCTTCAAAGAATTTTATATTTGGAATCGATTGGTCTATTACGCTTCCGGCGTATCATAGACTCTGTCCTTCAAGGACTTCACATTGGAGCATTTGCAGCTGAATTATATCATAGGGTCAGTGCATTCATCTGGCAACTGATTTGCAACATTATGCAACTGAATTATCCCTTGAACTATAAGTTCACATATTTATTTTAACGAGGATCTAGATAATCATAATTAACCTCACACATAATTTTCAGTTGTTAATCATCTCTCCCCCTAATGTTAGAAAATCTAACATTCATTCCAACCTTATTTGGAAGTTCATCTTTGTGTGTGGTAGAGTAATTAAAATCATAACCGCACATTCAACATTTTAGATGAAAATTATATGGTTCCTGATCCTGAACCAATTTTAATGGGGAAACCTTGTTGGTTTGATGCATACATGTGTTGCTACATGTTAAACAAAATTATCTCATACCAAATCTTATTTGGAAGTTTTGTTCTCATAACCATGATTTAGCTATAATTGGAGGCATACAATTTCTGCTAAATCCACCAGCATTATCAATATAATTTCATAATTTGGAACTATTTCACCTTACAAAAACCAATTTGTAAGTTGACAACAAAATACATGTGACCATTGCATAGATGCATTAATCATATAGTTGCAAATGATCCACATGACAGGTGAACGGGCCCATATTCACCCTTTTATATGTTCCAAAAATTTTAGGGGATTACAGTCCCGATCTTAGCTGGTACAATGATCATTTTATCAAGAGAACAAACAACACAAGAGAATTCTTGAAGAATCTTTATTTCTTCATCATATAAATCACCTGAATTCTCAATCACGTTTGCATTACATTTAATGGGAATGGTCAACCAGTCATGCCAACTGATCTTTATTTTAGTACACTTATAATTTACTTTTACATGTGATTTCATTAGCATGTACATGTTTGTATGGAACAAACAAGAGGAAAAGTGGGGTAATCTTTTACATAAACATTATAACCCTCTTCGGTTGTAGTGATTTATAGTCTCAATATTTATTTTCATTTCATCCGAAACTTAAAAAGTTTCTTTTGAGACTTACTACAACCCCAATATTATTCCTCTGATAATAGCACAACTCGTTAGAGCTTGCAATTAATTTTATGTACTATTACATATTGCATGACACCATCCCTATGGTGAGCATCTCCTTCAAGGAGGAAATTGTATTATTATTGTCATGGTCAAAAATCATTACGAGTAAGACGTCTTTCTTGCTTTACTTTTGTTGTACCATAGGTACACAACCAGTGACAAATTTGTATCGACACACAACGTATTTGATCATGGCCACAACCTTTATAGACAAGACTTATTTATTTCTTTTTGCACTTTCGGTAGTTCATAACAAACATACCATAATATTCATGACGTATAAACGTACACGATCATTAACCATTCATGTCAAATAAAATTTATTTATTTCTCTCAAACCTTCCGTAGTGTTGAGATGTGACATATACCATTTTCTTTTCTCAAATCTTCGATAGAGGTGAGTTATGACATATATTCAACCCATAATGATGATCACATCTTGAATCATTCTCTTATAGAATGGTCGAGCATTCACGATACTCATCACAAGTCACATTCTCTTCAAGGAATGGACTAATTATTTATATGTACTTCATAAATTTGCATTATAAGCACATTGTCATGGCTTTAAAATTCATCATATTTCCATGACACACCTCAACATCACTATGAAAGTTTAAGTGTACCATCACTTTATCTTCTTGTATCATGATAGAGGATTTATAAACTTGTCAAATTATTGGATTGACAACATTCACAAGTCTAATGACCTTTCATACCATTTTGATATTAAAAATTGCCTTCACATTTTGAAGGACTATTTGAAGTTTTCATAGTGTTCTTCCTTTTATCATTACCACAATGATGACTATTACAATTCTATCCCTCCACGCCCTTATTCATATCATTAATTATTTGTCATCTTTCAGACTAATCATTCGTTGCTACCACATTCATTTGATTGAATGGAGCAAGTCAACAGGCGGATTTCAGAGTTATCACATGTTGCTACCACATTCTTTTCAAGGAATGAAGCAAATTCAATATGATCAATTTCAAGACATTTTGTCAAAAATATATTATTTTTCTTAGTCATCATTTTATCATCGCTATGGTGCATTGGCTCAAACTCAATGTCTTACCCATATAAGGTGTGTTACGCCATAATTCTATGGTCTTGAACCCAATCACGGTGCATCAAAAATCTAATTGATGTCTTATCCTTTTGGTGCGATAGAACTTGAATCTATCGTCTTATCCTTAAATATTTTTCATTATGGTGCATCCGGACTTTAACCTGATGTCTTACCCTTTTGGTGCGATGAAACTTGAATCCATCGTCTTACCCTTAACCAACGGTATAATAAACTGAAGTACAACATGCTTTATTTTTTGAGTCTTTCAAAACAATCTAAATAATATTCAAACTCATGCTATTAAAATTTTATTCTTCTTCAATTTAAGAAGTTTTGTATAGCATGTCATATTCAACCAATAATAGTATATGTCTTCAGTTCATGATAATTGTTAGTGACTGAATACTATTTTTATTCTAAATCATAAAAATATTCTAGAAAATACATACCTGATTTTATGCATATAATACTTTGATCTTCATAACGAGATCAACCAAAATATGAGCTAAAGAAAAACAAGAACTCACTCTCAATTAGATAGAGACTCGTGCTGATAACGTGTTATAAAATCAAGCTCATGACAATATAAATATAAAGAGATGAAGACAAGAGGAGTAAGATGGAAGATAAGACTTTCTTCTTATTCAAGTGTATGCAAATCTCATATGTATCTATATTACAATAGTGAATGAACAACCCTATTTATAGAGTGAGAAATCACTCCAAAGGTCACCATATTAAATATCATAATAAATAGATACATTCTTATCCAAAAAGGTTCATGTAACCTAGTAAATATGAATGGTTGTTTATGTACCAACCTTATGGACTATCCACTCATTCAATGAATTTATAACATTACTCTATTTTATCTTTATTTACAACAGAGCAGATCATAACATTAATTATAAATTCAATAATGAAGTTTGACCAATGTATTTACAAGTGTACTTCCTCACTCTCTATTTAATAGTATCAAAATATTTTTTAAATTTTACTCTTATCATTTGTATTTGCATGTATAGCTATTGGCTGTATATTGTCTTTTGCATGTACACCACATGGCTGTGAATTGTCTGAATTTTACCGCTTTACTATGAGAAAGCCAAACTCTGCCCACGTATCCCTTCTCTTTTTCACCTCCACGCGTTTTTGACTGCTGACACTTCTTTTCCCAATTTTTGTTAGAAGAAAATGTGGTCCCCACTGCTCATTTGGTTTATGAGAAAATATTAAATAAATTAAGGTTTTGATAAATTCCTCATGGTATTATTTATAGTGATTAGACTAGTAGTCAACGAATTTGATCGAAGTCAAAACTTTTTTTTTAATCAAGAGGGTCTAAAATAATGACGTGGAATTATAAAAAATAAAATAAAATAATATTGTTACATTTATAATTTGAACTCTAAACTCCTAATGGATAACCATTATGTTCACGCAAAATATATATAATTTATATTAAAATGTTCAGTTTCAAAATATATATTCTTTTAAATATAAAATTTAATATGTATATCGATACAACACATTTATCAGAATCATATCATTAATAAAAGCAAAATTAAATGGTGGAAGAGAAAAAAAGTAAAGCAAAATTAAATGAGAAAATTGTATATAATAGCAAATTAATAACCTAAATTAAATGAAATAGCTAGGGTTTGATTTAATTGTGCTCCATAGTAAACATTAGCTAAAATTTGCCAGCGTTTCTCTTCCAAAAATCTCGCTCGCCACTCTCCTTTCTCGCTCGCCTCTCTCGCTTTATACACATAAGTGTATAATTCTATTTTTGTTTTGTATAAAGCGAGAAAAAATTTTATATACAAATGCAAAAATGTATATCTTCGTGTTATATACTTAATTATACAATTTACAAATATTTTACTTCAAATATTGCAGAGAAAAAGGCCAACAAATTATACAATTGCAGTGAAATACAATTTTCTCTAACTTTATACAACAGAAGTGTATATATTGTGTTTCTGTTTTTGTATAAAGCGAGAAAAACATATATCTTCTTGCTATACACTTATAATTATGCAATATACATACATTTTAATTCGATTCAACTGTATGCAAAACAAATTATACAATTGCAGCGAAATAGGACAGCGAATTATACAATTGTATATGTATAGCAAATTGTACAGTTTTATGTTTGCTATGGAGCGCAATTATGCAAAGTTTGTTATAGCATATAAATATGAATTTTTTATTTGCTATAGGTGAAAGTTACCCTAATTAAATAGCGGAAGAGAAAAAAGTGTATTGTTGTATTTGCATAAAAATCACGTTCTTACTTTTTTTTTTTTAATAAAAAAAATAATATATTGGGCGGAGATGTGAATAAGAAAAAAAGGAAGAATGAGAGATGTAGGTGGAGGTGAACCTAAAATATTAGTATCACTACTGCTAATATAACTATAACAAACAACAACGACAATTTGCAAGTATGAAGAGATAAGAGTAACAAGGCAATCAACAAGAAACACAAGTTGAGATTTCTGTGCCTCCCTCTGTGGAATAAGGAGAGACACACATCTTCTTACCCTTTTAAAAGAGAAAATATATAGTATAATTTCAATTTCAAAACTCTTTATATCTATCTACATTCACACTTCACCTAACCCAACATCTCATCTCTCTTCTTCTCCCTAACTAAAATGGCAAGTTGGGTTCTATCAGAATGTGGTTTAAGACCACTACCAAAAATATACCCAAAGCCTACAATAGGTTTTTCTTCTTCCGTTTCTGTTTCCGCCACCAGTTTGAATTTGAGAAGAATTTCACCTTCACCTATACGAACAGATCGGAATTGTTGGGCATTGAGGGTAAGTGCACCGCTTAGGATCCAAATTGCCGGAGAAGAAGAGGAACAAACAACAAACAATGGGGATGAGTTTTTTGACCCAGGGGCACCACCCCCTTTTAAGCTTTCTGATATTAAGGCAGCTATTCCTAAGCATTGTTGGGTCAAAAATCCATGGACGTCCATGAGTTATGTTGTTAGAGATGTAGCTATTGTGTTTGGGCTGGCGGCTGCTGCTGCTTATTTCAACAATTGGCTTGTTTGGCCTCTTTATTGGTTTGCTCAGAGTACAATGTTTTGGGCTCTCTTTGTTCTAGGTCATGATTGTGGACATGGAAGCTTTTCAAATAACCATAGCTTGAATAGCGTTGCTGGACATATTCTTCATTCTTCGATTCTTGTTCCTTATCATGGATGGTTCGTTTTGTTTTGAAGGAATTTTATTTATTCAAAATCGTATTTTAGTTTTGATTGATTGATCATATATTTCAGGAGAATAAGCCACAGAACTCATCATCAGAACCATGGACATGTTGAGAATGATGAATCATGGCATCCTGTAAGTTTGTTTGATGTATATTCATTCCACTTGTCAAACAAACTATTTTTCGCCTCTAAATTACCTTTTTATTTTTTCCCCAGTTATCTGAGAAGCTTTACAATAGTTTGGATGATATCACAAAGAAATTTAGGTTCACTCTACCCTTTCCCTTGCTGGCATATCCTTTCTATCTGGTGAGTTGTTACTAGTCTATATCCAATGACAATAACAAAATTTGATGTAACTTGTATAACTCATAATAATCACTACCACAGTGGGGTAGAAGTCCGGGAAAGAAAGGTTCTCACTTTGATCCAAACAGTGATTTGTTTGTGGCAAGTGAGAAGAAAGATGTGATCACTTCAACTGTCTGCTGGACGGCAATGGCTGCATTGCTTGTAGGATTGTCCTTTGTCATGGGTCCTCTTCAAATGCTTAAGCTTTATGGCATCCCCTATTGGGTTAGTCCAATTTCCAACCTTGCCTTGTTTTGTTGTTACTTGACTCATTTTATTAACTGAATTCAATTCAACATGTAGGGCTTTGTCATATGGCTGGATTTAGTTACCTATTTGCATCACCATGGCCATGAAGATAAAGTTCCTTGGTACAGAGGAGAGGTAGTATCTCCTACTAAGCTAGAATGCCAAATGAAATATGTTTAATGTGTTTTGTGTATTTTAGATATGTCTAATCATGTCTTGTATAAATCACTTGCCTTGGGATATAAGCATTTAGTTGTTAGTTACTCTTTTTTTTTTTTTATGAAGACATAAAAAAGTTGGGAGGTGATATGTTATGTATGAAACAGGAATGGAGTTATCTGAGAGGAGGGCTTACAACACTTGATCGTGACTATGGATGGATTAACAACATCCACCATGACATAGGGACTCATGTGATACATCATCTCTTCCCTCAAATCCCACACTATCATTTGGTAGAAGCAGTAAGTATGACATACATTTTAAGTTGCTTTCAATAGTTTGTTTCTATTGGTGTCTTAATAACAACATGGATTGTTTTGCAGACTGAAGCTGCTAAACCAGTGTTAGGGAAATATTATAAGGAGCCAAAGAAGTCAGGGCCTCTACCATTTTACTTGTTGGGATATCTGATAAGAAGCATGAAGGAGGATCACTTTGTGAGTGACACAGGGAATGTAGTATATTATGAAACTGATCCCAACCTTTATGGGTCTAAGAAATAGCAAAACCCTGTTAGCTGATTATTTTTTCACTAACACTATCTATGGCCATTCAAGTTGGTTACTACTAGTTGAGCACAGAGTAAAGTTAGAAGATGGGGGAAGGCATATAGTTTCAATTATTGTCTTCAGGACCTTTTGTTGGGTTGGCCAAGAAAGTATATTATTTGTATTCTGGATTCTGAAATGTTTTATTTATAAAAAATATACTTCAGTTCCCACCATCTTCATCTTCTGTTGTTTTTTCTGCTGTGCGTGGATCCGTTAACATTAGTTATGAAGGTAAAAGTTATTTTTGACACGTTATAGAGGAAAGAAACAACCATCACATTCAATAATAATCAACTTAAACATTTTACACGTTGAAGAGTCTATTACATGTGGTTGTTATCATTGTAGTCAATATCCACTCTTTGTCAAACAAGTCATGTGTTTCACTTCTGTAAGGAAGTTGACGTAGTAATTTGATGTGTCCATGAGATATCAAACAAGGATTTAGTATAGTAATTATATTTTTATGACCCAAACAATTCTAAATTGGCAAGAAATACACTATGATATGTTAGTGGTCTAGATTGGTACATACGAAAGCTATGGTCTTAAGAGAATTTCGATTCTACTTGGATTCCTCTACTAAAATATTATGAGAAGACACATATCTACCTAATTGGGTTCCTTTTAAAGAATTTAGTCGATATCAGCAAGGAAAATGTTTTGAAAATATTTTCTATTAGTTGTTCAAGGAAGTAGCACTCTTACAAAGAAATTGATGTTTTTATAAGAGTACAAAACTGATGTATCATGAAAGAGATATTAGTCTTAGCCTACACTAATCAGCAGAGCAATTACAAACGGTATCTACACCAACAATTGCAGTTGATTTAACAATCTGCAATAGGAAACTTGCCTCAATAGTGTAGCTATTCAATATCAACTAAAGGTGTAAAGATTTCACTGCGTTCATGAATGATTGTATCCGGGATTCGTCCTTTTTGATGCCGTCTTGTCCACATATGCCACTACTGACATCCACTCCATTGGGTTTAAGAGCTGAAAGAGCTTCACAAACATTCTCTGGGTTGATTCCTCCGGCCAAGAGCCACCCCTGTTTGCTTCTAATTGATGGTAGCTTAAACTGAGCCCAGTTGAACCCTTTGCCACTGCAGAAGTATGTGAATACAAATTTTATTTCATAATTTACAGTCCAACACTTGCTCAACCATAGCTATCATGAATTCATCTCCTCTAAAATGGTCAGTGTCCTCATTGCTAATAGTAGTGCTTTTCTTCTCTCATTACAATGCAACTGTTAGTGATTTGATTCCTGTCACATTAGACTCAGTTGCTTGGTCGTGCTTAAGTTTTTTTTTTTAAAAAAAAGTCTGCTTCGGCATGAACGAATCCAAAAAAGAGTTTGATAATACTAACTCAAATGGAATTGCATTATATTAGCTCCATATGGGGTGGGATTAAGCTTAGTCCAAAAGAGACTCTGTATGATAGCATACCAGCCATGCCAATGGTAGGTATATCTATAAGGTAAAAACTGTACCTGCCACCTTTCGCGCTATCCACTAGAATCCAGTCAACTAGAGAAGACTCCTCATTAGAGATAGAGTTCAAAAGGCCTCCCTCTTCATCTGCATGAAGTACGTATACTAAAGGTCTCTCTCTGACTAAAACTGGAAAAGCATCTCGAGAATCATTTCCATGAAGCTGCTCAATTTGAACATGTTGTGGATTTTGAGTATTGAAAACAATAGATACAAGATGGTGAAAGATAACAGTCTTCACCTGCACCAATTCAAGGTTTGCTGCATCAGAGGCCCTTAGTATTGTGTTAGCATTATCATCTACAAACACCCCAACTGGAAGAGCTCCATATTCCCGCGCAACCTTTGAGATTTCCTTTGCAGTAGAAAGTGAAACAGAGCGCTTTGAGTTGGGCCATATGATCATACCAATAAAATTGGCTCCAGCTTCTGCTGCAAGAGCAGCATCTCTAGCTGATGTAATTCCACACATTTTGACTAAAGTCCTACTTTCTGTTTGTGCTGCTTGAGCCGAGACTCCTGTTGACTGATTTAATGTGCACATAAATCTGTTGCTGGTGGAAGTCCTCAGTTGTGCTCTATTTATAGAATATACTTCTACATCCAATACACCTGTAAGAATAAGATTTGGATGTATCAGTTCTAATATATTCTACTTTAACCACCAGATCTGTGAACATGTTTTAAAAGAATCTCAAGGAAAAATCATTACTTCTAAAACGCCGATCAATTGCAAATTTGCATCATTCCACTTATTGTTGATAAGAATTAGAATAAGAGAAGGTTAAAAAGGAAAACTTTTCTCTGTAAGATTAAAAAGAACTCGAGAAAAATGCAGTGGCTAAGCAAGCAATCAAAATCCAAAGCTTAACTCTAGAATTGTCAGGTGTAAGCTTCCTATCCCAGTCCTGGTTGACTTCTCTTTTTTTCTTGTGTGAAAAAATTAAAAGAACAAATAGAATAAGTAATAATTGTGTTCTCATTGGTCTTTAGATCACGTGTTTTCTTAAGAGAACCCCAAGTTCTCAAAATTCCCAACTTATTATCTTCTGAAGCTACAAATTATTTCTTAAAAACTGTTGCTCTCTTTCTTCTTGTTTTTTTCTTACAATTATCTTTTAGGGTGGGGATACTATAATGCAAAGAATGTCCATATAATCCAAACTTTCACTTACCTTGACTTCTGGGAAGGCCTATTACTCTTGGTTGAAGCTGAGCTCCCATGTTGAACACTGAAAAACACAGAACTATGGCTAAGACTTGAGTAAATAGTGACATGATCTAACACAATGTTATGTGCTCTTATGCCACTCAAACAAATCATTAAACAAGCAGGACCTTGGAAATTGAAAGAAGTAGATCTCTGAGATTATTGAACAAATTTTAGCTGCTGAATAACAGCTCTTAAAAAAAGCAAACATCATACTGGCACGTCTACTGGGGCTTACGATTGTTTCTTTGTTTGTATAAAAATAGGAAGAGCCTTCAGGGTGATGATTGCATTTTGATAGAAATCCAAAGATCTATTGCCCACTGTTTTTCTGGTGCATGTTGCACTGAGGAACACACCACATCTCTATAAACTGAAATCTATTAGTCTCTGGATGAGACGACACTTGTATTGTTAGTTGTAATAAGACTAATGGCAGATAACACAATGAAGACAATGTCTAGTTTGCTACAGAAAGGAAAGCAGGGGAATGCAAGGAACTAAATGTGAAGCTGACTTAGAGAAAAAGCTTATGCAGAAAGTTCTCTATTCTGTAAAAAGAACCAGAAAATACATAAACATTCAATTGAAGT
The DNA here is from genome assembly GCF_036512215.1 of Solanum lycopersicum. Classification (NCBI taxonomy): domain Eukaryota; kingdom Viridiplantae; phylum Streptophyta; class Magnoliopsida; order Solanales; family Solanaceae; genus Solanum; species Solanum lycopersicum. The sequence continues at coordinate 37,302,078 of NC_090805.1, forward strand.
TGTCTATTAACTGATACACTCTTGGTGCTCTGGCCTATAAGAAAAGGTGCATGTGTAAAGATGGATGAAGAAAAATATAAGTAAAGAAGAACCTGAGAGCATCCTTCCTTCTTAATTCTATTCTACCACTATTGTGATACTCGAGAGAGGAGAGATACCGCGAAATAGTCCTGCTACTCATCAAATAAAGGAACTGGTCAAACAGAGGAATTGCTAATTGCTAATACATTCTAATAACTAGACTAGTCAGCTTATGCTAGCTAGTCAACAAAGAAACCTTTTAAAACTGACAATTCACAAACAAGCAACTAAAATCCAAGAAGCTGGAAAGCAACATTGACCAACAAATCATGGAGATATCCAGAGTATTTCACTACATGATTAAATTCTAGAATGAGTACAACATAAATATAAACATATGATATCTTATGTCTGTTCAGAATCTAAAGAGTAGTTTGGTTTGGGTTTTAGAAGAGCTAGTAATATAAGAATAAGTTAAAAACAACAACAAACCTAGTGGAATCCCACAAAGTGGGGCCTGAGAAGATAGAGTGTATGCAAGCCTTACCACTACTTCTATGAGGTAGAGAGGGTGTTTCCGAATGACCCTCGGCTCAAGCAAATCAAAGTAGTAATTAAACGAAAAGCATGACAACTAATAGGAAAAAGTGTGGAGCATATATGCAAGGAACCATAACTATAACAGCAAGACGAAGTCACTAAAACAGAGTAAACCACATATGATATCACATAGAAAAAACCAAAGACAACATGAATATGCTAATACTACGACCGACATGGAGCTATAAACTCCCACCCAACCAAAGACATGAATAGATAAGTAATATGACAACTCTCAACTACCTACTAGCCTTCTATCTTTTCTACGACCGCCATATCCTCTTATCTAAGGTCATGTCCTCGATTAGCTGAAGATGCGTCATATCTTGCCTAATTGCCTCTCCCCAATATTTTTTTAACCTGCCTCTACCTCTCCTCGACCCCACTATATCCAACCTCTCACACCTCCTTACCGGCAGGAGTGTTCAAAACTGAACCGTAACCGATAAGCCAACCACAAAATTGGCTTATTGGTAATAAGGTTGGATATACAGTTGGTGAATGGATTAATATTTTATAATTAACGGCTTATTGGGGGGGGGGGATCACTTAATTTTCTTATTGGGTAAACCATTAACCCGTTATGAGATATCATACTTGCACTTTTACCAAAGATATATAAACTAATAAGAATATATAATACTACAACAGGTGATCAATGCGTGATAACAACATATGGATCATGTCTCGAAACATTTGATGGCATCTATCAAGTGTGTTAACAACTAAATATAATTGCTAAAAGGCACTTAAATCAACGCTAACAGAATTTTGTTGAGCAAATATTATAGTAATTAGGTAAGATATTGAGAGAGCGCATAGCTAATATGATCAGACGGCAAAGCAGGTTGCAAGGGCGGACAAAAGAAAACTGACAACTGATTGAGCAAGTCTGTCACCCGCTGTTCACAAAGGAGAAAAAATCAAATTTGATCCTAGATATATACCACATAACATTAATAGCCCCATAACATTTGCAAAAAGTAAAAATATTTTTAGTCCAAACCTGAAAACTAACAGACCTCTCCAAGCTTTCTGTTAAAAATTAAAATCGTCAGAAATACTCAGGAGTATTTCACGTGATATGCTAACAGTCAAAACAAAGAAACAGTTCATTTTCACCACCTGGTGGAGATATCATCTCAGCCAATCATTTGGACCCAAAATCAATCCAAAATCCTAACATTAGATAGTGATGTTCATTAGAGGAATAGTGGAGTATAATCAACTCTTTGTTATGGTAAGAATCTATTTTCCTTTTACATTTCACATTGTATGATTTTATATTGTTCTACTATATACTTTTGACTGCTATGCACTATTTTCTGTCAATATTGATTACCAAAAATGTTATCTTCTGTCTGAACTCCCTCACTCTCCTGAGATTGTGCTTGGTTGTTTTGCTTTTTCTTTTATGTTGTAATTTTGTTTATGCTAATTTTTCTTTATAGCTACACTGATCTTTTCTTCATATCTTGACAGAATTTTAAATTCTGTTTTTATTTTATTGATACAGAATAGTGGTCCTAAAGACAATTTTAAGTTTTTGACTTAGATATTGATGATCGAGCGGATGGACCTTAATGTCTAACTGAAGAATTTAGTACGGTTATGTCATCTGTCAGCCATAGATTCTGTCTGAGACACCTCCACAACAATGTTAAGAGGCAGAGACAGGACGAGATGATACCTTTATCTCATCTTACATTGTGGACATCAAACATGGTCATATTTGATGCTACTCTTATTCTATTTTGCTGTCAATTGATGTTACAAGATGGCTTTACAGATCAAGTAGTAGTCATTTTGTTATGTGCAGGCTGGAATAGCTCCTAATGAGTTGCAGCCAGTGGGTAGTGTTTTAAGTGATGGTTGTTGATGTGAAGTTGGTGTTTCATTTTTGATGGTATCTTTGGTTATATAGAAGTGTAAAGTCAGTTCCGTTGCTGCAGATTTTTAACATTTTGCTTTGTAAACAATTTTAATGTATTTTGCTGGTGTATTTCAATGTATTTTGCTGCCTCGTGTTAAAGCTTATATGCATCTACTATACAGCAATGAAGCTGACTATTTTTGACATATATTGCACCGTACCAAAGGATGTAGGAAGCCCATTTTAGTTGCATTTTAATATTCTTCAGTTGACCAGAAATGTTGTAGAATATAGCTAGCAGCCTAAAAAACTGTTCTTGATTCAATGGTCATTACTGTACTGAAGATTTTGTTCTCTCCTTTTTGCTACCAATACTGTCTCCACTTCTTTTTTTACATGCCTCTCAGCTAGTAAGCTCTTCCCAGCACCAGATTCAACAGAACAACAATTCAGGGGAACTCTACACCATAAACATAGGTACATACAACAGCCAGTAACGATATATCAGGGGGAAAACGCTCTGCCTAACCACATTCAACAGAATAATCATTCACCAGAATAACGAGTCATGTGATGAAAAATTCTTTGTAATTGACTAGTGAAACTCTCGGAATGAAAAATGGAAACAACTTCAGATAATAAGCTTGGAATTTCGTGAATAAACTGGGAATTTCAAAGTGACAGGCTAAAGAGAAGTAGACTTTTCAACTACAAAAGCATAAATTTTGATTTTGAATTGTGTTAATTAACTGGGAATTTTTATGCAATTTTTTTGGGTTTAACATTTGGAAATGTGGCTTTTAGGGATGACATCATGTCAATGCAAATAAAACTGACCAGTATATGATCTTGAATACATCAAACTAGATGAGATATTGTTTCTTTTAAAGCTAAAGAAAACACATGGAATAGAAGCTTGTTACACTCAGGTCTATCTTGAATGCTCAATAGCTAAAAAATTGATGCTTCAAAACAACTTAAAATTCGCTATTGATTCAGGAGAAGTAAGCTGTATCATCACACCGAACAAATTACTCATTGGTATCCAAGACACTTCTCCTATCTAAATTCAGTACCCTTTTCTTTTGGATGGTAATATTGATCAATTTTAGATTAACTCTTTCTTTTTTTTAAAAAAAAAACTTATACTTTAGAAACTACACCACAAAGTAATCTAAATCCCAACATATCCCTAGTCAACAAAATAGATAAAGATCATTAGCTGACTCTTGAAAAGAAAAAAAGGAACAGAAACTAGTAACTATAACTCATAGTTTTTTTCAAAATGGAAATGTGAACGACAAAAATAATATGAGATATAATTCTAGTCACCCAATTTGTACATAAAAGAAATCCTCAGAAAGCAGCAAAGAGAGCAATGAAGACAAAAACTAGGAATATTTCAACACTATTCATTAAGAACTACATCGAAGTCTACATTTTGCAGATAATGAATCTTTCACATACAAAAGAATGGCCAAAATAAATTGAATAAATTTATAGAACTCAGATTTGATGAATGCACACATGAAATTTTACATCTTTAAGGGAGAAGAAACTGACCTGAAAAAATGGTTCTTGAAGTTTCAATGGTCTCCTCACATACTTTTATTACTCCAAGATTGTGAGGATTTTGCAATTTTTTTGTATTATATTTGTAATTACTAAATAATTGCTTAGTAATAATTAGGGGTTAGGTTCGATTGGCTATTTTTTTAAAATTATATCATCTCAATTTTTTGGTTATTTTATAATATATAACTAAAATTAGATTTTTCAAAAGTCATCCAAATCATATGAATTGCTCTTTGTGACAGTACGATTCGGTTAATTTTCGGTTATTTTTACTTTTAAAATATCACCTCAAAATACAACTATTAAAATATTTTTTTAAAATTTATTTTTGAAAAAGCACTTTAATTCTTCATCAAGAAGACAAAAATGTAAAACCTTATCGCCGAATTGTTTGATCTTAAGCATTTAATAGGACTGTTTTCATATGTTTTGTTGTATTGTTTGATAGAGTATATCTATTATAGTTTTTTTCATTTTAAACCTAATTAAGTAAAAGTAAATGAAAGAGCGAAGATCTAAAGTTATCTAGTCACTAGAGGTCTAGGACCTAGATAATATTTATATTTAAAAAATTATTATAAAATATATTTATATATTAAATTTAACATACTATTAATATATAAAATGCAATTACATACATGTAACGTTATTTGTTTCGGTTTGAGAATTTTTCGATCTTTATTAAATTTAAAAGATCATCTCAATTGTTCTTGGAGATTATAAGCTTAAATAAAAATCCATAATTTTATTGAAAAAATAACATTAATCGATTCGGTTTGGTTAGGTTAGGTTTGGTCAATTTTCATATTCTTTTGACACCCCCAGTAGTGCTCCTTCTATTCCATAATATTCCAAGAGAAAGAAAAGTTCTACCCCAAACAACAAAAGGTTTTTTAGGCTAAGCTCGACAAGTGTCATAATCAGTCCTAAAAATAATTTTTCTTTCTAATTTTTTTCCCTCTTTCGCCATTTTTAATTTATAAATTCTCCCAAACATGTGCATTGCACCACACTTAATAGTATAAATTTTTAAAGGTTGAAGTATTTGAATGAATTTTTTTTAGATATAGTATGAACATGTGAAAGAAACACCTTTTTTTTTTTTGAACTATTTTCTTACATAAATTTCATTTTAATAAGGTAGTGTAATCATTTAAAACTTATTAAACATAAATTTATAAAATAATTTGAAGTATATTAAATTCATGAATATATTAGTCTAAATAAATTATGGATTAATATAATTGAGTTAATTATTTTAAGTCCAATAAATATGAATCAAACTAAAGTCCAAATTAATTGTTTAAGCTACAATAGATGAACCCAGTTTGCTAAGTCCAATTTCATCTCATCCTAGAGACCATTTTGGTGTCACATGGAAAATGACGTGACATTTCAAATCAAACAAGAAGCCAATAAGATCATGATACGTGTCAAAAATGACGAGCGCTCTCCATGAAGTTCATATGTCAGATAACTTAAATATGATTGGTCGAAGGAAATCTTGATCCAATCACAATTTCTTTATTCTAAAACTATAAATAGGGGTCATCATAATTTACAAAAGGGACTGGAAATTCTAAATAAGGAGCTAGAAAAAGCTCGTGGAAAAAATGCCACAGATTTATCTATAAGTTACAAGTTTAAGAATTCAAGAACTCAAGTTCAAGAACGATCAAGATCAAGATCATCGAATTCAAGAACAAGTTCTAAGCCCTTGAATTCAAGTAAAAGTAAAGATTAAGATAAATTTCAAGTTCAACTTTATCAAAGATTTAAGAATAAGCTTTAAGGCCCTTGAATCCAATATCAAATTCAAGACAAATTCAAGATTAAGCTCAAGGGTCCATGAATCAATATCTTAAAAGACGAATCATAGAGATTGTAACACTCGTAATTTAAATCAATAATACGATTGTTGTAATACTTTTCCGTTATTGATTATTGTCTTTTCGATGCAAATTTTATTGTCTACAAATTCTGGCACGCCCGTGAGACAATCTCTACCTCTCATTTTAACTTTTCAAGCATCAAACAATATCGAGATAACTTCCAAGAAGGTCAAAGTCTCAATCAACTACCTCTAAGGCCACTAACTCAAATGTTGAAGAAATTCATGGTGTTACCGTTGGAAGTTTTTGAAAGTTTTGGAGCTGTTATGAGGAGCAAGTTCACCATGATAGGACAACAAAAACTTCAAGTTTCATCCACATCACATTTTTTTGGGTCTTCGACTCCAAAATCATCAAAGTCCTCCATAAATGCTTTAAGAGGAGGGAGCGGTGTTGCTGAAATGATCAAGATTACCTTAGCGCTACTTGAGCAATCTGGTTCCAAGAACTTAACCACAAAGGAGAACTATGATTCAACTAGTTGAATCCTCTCCACATGCATCACGTAATGTGATTCTGTTAAAGATTAATTTGTGCGACAATCCATGCTACTCTTTTATATCCCAATGATCATGCAAGCAATGGTAACTATTGCTTCTTCCATTGAGGAACAACTTGCGAATTTGGCAAAGTTGGTTGAAGGATTGACAAAGCATGTATAACACCAGGAGTCTCGAATTGATAATTCGATAGATAGGATGTAAAGCCTTTTATATGGAGAAGTTAGTCATGCGGCTTGAAAGGGTGTTCAAGTTCAAGAGATCAAACATTCTGCTAAGCAAACGATGCTTGTCAATGAGATGTCAGTTTCTTTTGAAGGAATGATGCTGCTCAATATCTTGAAGAAGTTAATTGAAGGGACAATCAAAGATAAGTATGAAATCTTTACCAAGTTTTCTCATATGTATGCTAAGTCATACACGACAAGAATTGATAACTTTAAAATGCCTTTCGATTATCAAGCTCCTAGGCTTCAACAATTTGAGGGTAAAGGAAATCTGAAACAATATGTTGCACACTTTATGGATACATGATCTTGTCAAACAGTTTGACCGGTATCTAAAAAGAAATTCCTTTCATTGGTACACAAATATCGAGCCTAATTCTATCAATAGTTAGGAGCAACTAGAGCACGAGTTTCTCAATCGCTTTTATAGCACAAGGAACACACTGATCACAGTAGAACTCACAAATACGCCAAAGGAAGGACAACTGATTATTGATTTTATAAATTGATGGAGAAATGCAAGCCTAAATTGCAATGATAGGCCTAGTGAAGATTTTGCAATAGAAATGCGTACCAAAGGAACACATTGGGAGATTTTTTACATCTTACAAAGAATAAACCAATTTTTTTCGAAGCTCTAACTATTCGCACTCATGATATAGAGTTGAGCATGTCCTCTATTGGAAAAGATCTGTCGTTTGCCCACGATCCTCGTAGAGATAAGGTCAAGCAAGAACCCAAAAGATGGAGCAAATTTGTGCCCATGAATGACAACAAAGAATCCATGAATATCAATCTATCGCCTATGAAGTTCACTCCGAAGTAACGTAAGAAGCAAAGTGTGAATGACTTTCCAAGAGTGTTTGAATCAAAAGGCAACACTTAGGGATATGCAAGAAAAGGAATACCCTTTCTTGGATTCTGATGTGATTGAGATTTTTGATGAGTTTCTCGAATTAAAGTTCATTGAGTTGCCTGAGATGAAGCAACCTGATGAAGCTGGAGAAACTAGTGACTAAAGTTATTACAAGTCATAGACTTGTGACTCACCCTCTTGAAAATATTTTGTCTTCAAGAATAGAGTTATGTGATTTTTTAACTAAAAGAAGATTGTCCTCGATGATGAGAAGTCTAGTTATTACCAAATCTCTATCATATTCGTCTCGTTTAATCTATTCCAAATATGTATCGCTGAAAAGCATGAAAAGAGTAATTAGAGCAAGAGAAACCTTAAATTGATATAGATCGTAATGAAGACTCGAACAAGTCAAACTTACAAAAGAAATAACTTGAGCAACCAATTAGAAGCAAGTTGGTGAGGAAACCAGAGAAGCAGAAATGAATCAAGCGTCCAAAGAGTGCATCACTACCAAAAACCCCAGTGTTGTGTGACTATAGAGGAATTCTTACTAAGTTGTTACTGTCAAAAGTTTATTCAAGACAACGTCGATGCATTGTGTTTCATGTGATGAGTGAATCTTCGCCAAAGGTGTCTCTTACTGATGAAAAAGAAATAACAAGAGAAATCTCATCAATGATGTGTCCTTCATTCTCTGAAAAGTCTGTTGAACCTTCTTCCCAAGAATTAGATGTATGTGATACAAAAATCTCATTTAGAGATAATGATCTTCTATTTTGTGATACACTATGCAATCGTCCTTTGTATATGGTAGGTCACGTGCTAGAGAAGAAGATAACTAAACCTTAATAGATAAAAGATTTGGAGTCAACATTCTGCCTATCCATATATTGAAGGAACTCAACATCACGACTCAAGAACTTAGTGAAAGTCATTTGTTGATAGAAGGATTCAGTCATGGGGGACAAAAGTTCATAGGCTCTATTAAATTAGAAATCCACATGGAAGATTTGCGATCAAACGCATAGATACATATGACCAATGCAAGGACTTCATACAATACATTACTTAGTAGGACTGGGGTACATGTAAATAAAATTGTCTCATCTTCTTACTATCAATGTTTGAAGTATTTTGGATGAGGAATTGAAAGGAAATAGTTTTTGATGATAATCATCTCAGTGAAGTTGAGCTGCACTTCCCCGATGCAGAAATCTATTTGAAGATTTATATATGTTGTTAAAGGAGCAAAATCTAATGATTTCAAATCAATAATATTGCGAGCATAAGAATCGATGTGGTTGTCAAAAAGGTAAAAGTTGACACTAAAGCACCTTGTCTCATTTCAAATGAATGTAAGATCATGTCTTCAAAGAAGATGTTGGCTTTTGTACCTCTTTACATCACAAAGGTGAAAAAAGAAGAAGGTCAATCATCTAACTCGTAAAAAGATTTATTAAGAGGACTAACTCTTCCTACCAAACATATTGATGCAATAAACTTGTCTTTGAAGCTACCATGAAAGACAATCACTGAAAATCAATCCAAATGCTTACAGGTTATTTGTAAAGGATGGATACAACCCTAATGAGCCATAATTATTAGGAAAACTCCCATAGGAAGATACAACCAGGCAAGAACATGGAGGTCTATTCCATAACCAACCGCCTTCAATTCGTACGGACAAGCAATAACCATATCAATGTAGAAGATGATTTCATTAATTCCAACAAATATCCTTCCATCTTTGATTGAATAGGGAAATCGATTGCAAGAACTTCTGTGTTTGAGAGGTTAGGTCCATTGAAGAATAAAAAGCATTGGAGAAGTTATCTAAGAGTTACAACACTTGCTTCACATATGATCCAAAATTATTTCAAAAGTTTAATTCTTTTTAGAATGAGACGACGAGTGGAGCTTGTGGTTTCAGAGAAGAGCTAAATGTAAATACTCACACCGTGATTTACACTAAGGAGTGCGATGAATATGAAGAAAGTGTAGGATCCTCATATAATGCACATTATAATTCAGAATGATCATATTGCCTTACGTAAAACGAATGGTGTTATCACATATCTATTAATGAAAATAATCCTCTGAAAGAGGAACATGTTGGAGATGCTCCACCAAAACTTGAAGAGGGAGTGAAGACCACAATATATCCTTTCAAAAAAGTTAACCTTGGCACTGATAAAGACCCAAACTGACTTACCTAAGTTCTTTTCTTGAATTTGATGAATAAATCACTTTTATGAATATACTCAAAGAATATAGGGATGTATTCACTTGAAGTTATAAAGAAATGTATGTCTTGAATCCTAAAGTAGCAATCCGTCAGTTGGCAGTCAAGAATGGTTCTTGTCGTGTTAAGCAAACCCAAAGGCATTTTAATCCAAACTTGGGGTCATTGATAGAAAATGAACTTAATAAAATCATTGATGAAAACCTTATTCGTGAAGTCAAATATCCTATAGGGATTGTAAATATTGTTTCTGTGAGAAAGAAGAATGGCTAACTTCGAGTCTGTGTTGACTTTAGGGATCCCAATAATGCATGCCCTAAAGATGAGTTTTCTCTTCCCATTTCATAGTTGAATGATCAATTTCACTACTGGGTGTGAGATAATGTCATTCATGGATGGTTCTTCTAGCTATAATCAAATCCACTTGTCACCAAAAGATGAAGAACCCATCGCATATCACACACCTAATGATATTTACTGCTACAAAATAATGTCATTTGTTTTAAAGAATGTCGGTTCCACATATCACACGGATGTGTAGAATATATTTGATTGCTTGCTCTATAAAGATGCTGAATTCTATGTTGATTTTTTGGTAAAGTCGATAAAGAGAGGTGATCATTTGAAAGACTTTAGAATGGTGTTTGTTTTGATCCAAAGATATAAATTAAGGATGAATATATTAAAATATGCCTTCAGAATTACTTCTGCAAGTTCCTTGGCATCATTGTAAGACATCAAGGAATTGAAATTGATCAAGCCAAAGTTGATGCAATTTTGAAGATGCCCGGACATCGAAATATTCAAGAGGTAAAAAGTCTCCAAAGAAAGCTATCGTACTTGAGGAGGTTCATCTCAAATCTAGCAGGAAAATGTCAACCATTCGGTCATCTCATGAAGAATAGTGACACCTTTAATAATATCAAATTGTATCTAGCAAAACCTCTAATTGTGGCACCACATATACCTAGAAATTCATAGGTACTCTATATTGTGGCACAAGAATGGTCTGTAAGGATCCGTGTTAGCTCAAGAGAATAGTGAAAGCAAAGAAAACTCTCATTATTACTTGTGAAGAACAATGATGCTAAATGAGTCGAACTATTCGTCAATTAAAAATTTGTGCTTGGAGCTAGCCTTCTCAATTAAACAATGAAGCATTATTTTCAAGTTCACGTTGTTCACCTTATTTATAGAGAAAATCTTATCACGTTGTTATTTCATAACATGTCCTTAGTGACAAACTAACAAGATGGTATCTCTCATTCCAACAGTTTGGGATCGTGTACATCCATAAAAGAGTTGTAAATGTACAAGCATTAGCAGACTTTTTGGCAGACCACCCGATACCAAATGATTGGGAGTTCACTAATGAGCTTCCTGATATAGATGTGATGTTCATTGAAATTCTACCTCCTTGGAAATGTACTTTGATGGGGCTGCACATTATGGTAGAGCTGGCGTCGGCATGGTGTTTGTCACTTCATAAGAAAAAATTCTTCGATTCTCCTTTACTTTAAATCAACATTTCTCCAACAATGTCGTTGAATACCAAACATTATACTTCGACTTGAAATTATCGTCAACATGAAACAATTATACTGAAAAGTCTTTGATGACTCTCAATTCGTGATCAATCAACTCTTGGGAAGTTGTGAGGTGAAGAAGCCTGAATTATGCCCTTATCATGATTATGGTCAGAAATCGATAGGGTGGTTTGGAGATATAACCTCCAACATGTTCCTAGATGTCATGACCCGAGTCTAAACCTGGACGTGGCATGTACTTGAATACCATTGTTGGTCCCCAAGCGAACCCTCATCCTGGCTGACTACAAGCGGAAGACTAACTTAAGCATGCAAAATCTTAAAATAGATTAAAAATCATGAAACTCAATTACAATGCTTTAACTTAAATGAAAACTTTAAATAATGAAATTAACATATTCAACTCACCATAAATAGACAACTTTAGTATTTAAAACATATAATAAAATAAATGAGTAATACAGACTTTTTAACTAAACTGAATATCTATGAAGTCTCTTACTGATAAAGATAGAAGTCGGGACAAGACTCACGACATCCTGAATAAACTAAAAAGTAAATGAAATCCTCCGGAAGCAAGGAGGCTCACCATAGCTAACTCGAATCTCGGATGTCTCAACGAAGCTTCTTTTGATGATCCTGAATACTTGTGTCTGCATCATCAAAAGATGAAGGCCAAATGGCTTAGTACGTGGAATGTACGAGCATGTAGGGGAAATCTAACGCATAACATAAGCTTGATACTTGAATAAAAGATGAAAATATACTTACCTCTTCTCAAACTTGAAACTCAAGGAATACTCAAGAATATGATACTAAACTCAGAGATTAAATGAACTCAAAGATATGATACTCGATTGTGGATACTCAACTTGATATAAAGCAATAATACACATGATATATATAAAAAGCTTTATAAAACAGTAAAATCAACTTAGTTCATTAAAGAAAATGCAATAACAAACTCAACTTTACTTATATAAGAAAGTAATATACTTTTGTGGGAGATTCTCTAATCGAAACCCATCACTTTGAGCCTAAGTGATGATACCACATTTTACCTCACGTTGCCCAAGGACCATCCTATACCTTGCCATCGGTATAGGACCTTACTTAGTTTAGTGGATCCACTATATTAACTTATGTGATCATCTAAAAAGTATGACCTGTCAATTCTCATGATGGCTTCATGGTTTACATGGAGACTTGAGTTAATATCAATTCTCATCCCCACATCGATGCTCAATACTACTCCCAAAACATACTTTATCTCATGCTTTTAATAAAACTTCCTTCCTTTGGGTTGAGATAATTTACTGAACCCTTTAGCTTTAAAAAGCTCCTTTTGGAATCAATGTTTCCTTTTTAGTTCAAAACTCTTTAGGAACTCTTAGTTTCCTTTTAACTTAAGTGTGAAACATTTATAAATCTTTATAAAATACTTAGTTCCCTTATAACTTTTGAGAAATGAACTCAACTCTTGTTCTTTACTTAACTTGAAACTTAACTCTTAGGGAATACTTGGTTCCTTATAGATTTTGAGAATTTAACTCAACTTTTTACTCTTTCTTGACTTGAACTTTAAGTCTCTAAAATAAAGTGAAAACTTTTGTGAAAGACTTTAGAAAACTCTATAACTTCACTCTGACTTGCTTCTTAACTTCTAGACTTGACTCTTACCTTTCCTTGAATTGAAGTATGGATTCAAGGTTCACGATCTCATTTTTATGGATGATTTCATGATTTTAAACTTGGAGGGTTCATGCGGAATTATGAGCATGAATTATTCAACTTGAGAACTCAAAGATACTTCTCAACTCAAGATTGTTCGACCTATATGGTTCATGCGGAAATTATGGGCATGAACAACTTGACTCGACTCGAAGGTCTAAGTAACTAGATGGAACCCATGTATATGAATATCTCATTCTCTTATTTACTTCCTCAAAACTTAGTGCAAATCAATGATGGATCTCAAAGAATTCATAATTTAACTTATGACTTTCTTGAATTTTACTCTTAACTTTCTCTTGAATATGAATTATGAATTCAAGAGTTTTGATTCATGATATGGAGGATCTCATGATGACAAGGTAGAATCATGAATAAATTCTCTTCATCCTCATACTACCTTACTTGAGTCTTGAAACAAGTTACTAGAAGTTGTGGACGACTCCTCAAAAGGACTCAAAGGGATATTCTTAGTACACTCAAAAGAATTCTCAAAACTTAACTCTCAACTCTACTTTGAATTTGAATTATGAATTCAAGGTTATGATCATTTTAGGACTGATTTTAGGTGTTTATAAGTACCTTATATTAGTTAGAATCGAAAATGAGTGAAGGTGCACTTTAAACGAACTCAAACGGAGCAATCAGAGGCAAACTAGATGGGGAAGGTGACCCTGGGATATGGGTGGCGCGGAGAGCCATCCCCTGAAGTACAGAGATGGGTTTGGGGAGATCTAGAAGGCACGCCGCTCCAGGCCCCAACCCAGAGATTCTGTCGAGCACTTTTGCTTGTTTTCTCACCCTAAATCGCCTTAAATGGAACGGTTTCTTTTCCAATCACTTGGGTTCGATTACTTAACTTAATTACACTCTAATATACTGGAAACAAAACTAAATTACTCAATTTTATCTCAATGAATCATCAAAACTCAAACACAACAAGATTTAGAATGAACTTCAAGAACACCTTTCAAGAACTCATCAAGAACTCTAATCTTTAAACTTTAAGAATTAAATTTAGCTGAAAAATAACATTATTGGCGTGTGGGGTGAACAAACCCAACACTATGGAAGATTACATACCTCTTAGGATTAAACCCATGGTGAAAATGTACAACTAAACTCAAGAACGTCGATGAACGCCTTCATCCTTTCATCTTTTCTCCTCTTTTCTCTTCTTTTATCTTCTTGCCTCTTTTTGAAATCTCAACTAAAACCCTAGGTGTATATTAATATTTTAAAACTTAACCTAAAAACATTATAACCCTAAAGTATAACTGAAAACGAATTAAATCTGTTTGGGTAAGGAAAGGACCAAAATACCCCTCACTATTTTCGGCTAACTTTTCTTAACTGAACAGCCTATCTTCAAAAGGTCATATGTCACTCATCCGAACTCGAAACTTATGCAAAATCGATAGCTTTTGAAAGATAATTTAAAGCTCTTTCCTATGGTATCTTGTAGCACACCTAACTCATCTTGTGGTGGGAGTTATGGTAATTTGAAGTTGATCCATAACTCATACTTAACTTAACTCTCCAAATTTTAGACTTTTGCTAATTCTAATTTAGTTCTTTTTGGAACTCTTCGTGCTAAGACTAGTGAAATGACCTTAATACTTACGGAAATTTTAATTCCTTGGTAAAATCTCACTCATTACGATACGATAAATGGTTTGAATCTTAGTTCGAAATAAGAATTTGGGGTGTTACACTAGATGTCACAAACCACAGTAAACCCTAGAAGTCACATGTCTTATAAGACACTGAGAGTCCCAACATAAGCCACTTAGCACATATCATACAAGATAATAGAATTCAAAAGAGTTAAAAGAACATTTTTATATCATAAAGAGTTTGACAAAAGCGGAAGTCTAACATTTGTCTCAATAAGCCATCTAATACATCATCAGAAAAGTGATTGAGATGTAACTCATACATAACATACAAAGTTTTAAACTGAAATGACAAAGAACTATAAAAGTGACCTTTGTCCTCAAAGTATGAGGACTCACCAAGTCTTCAAATCTCTAATGAAATCAACTAGCCACAAACGGAAGGATAAGAATCGCCAAGCCCTACATTAGTGAAACAATGTAGGCACAAATATGCATTAGTAAATGGAATGTACTAAGTATGATGAAGGGAATGCAATAAAATGTGAGACATGATCATACAGGAAATAATGGAAAACATAAAATGTATGATCAAGTTAAAACAAAGAAGAATCATTTAAGAAGATCCATAAATCATTAACATGGTCAATGCATCTTTAAATCATAAAGGAAACTTCATAAAATATTAGGAATCAACTTAGTTCTTTTTGTGGAAAATTTAGTGTTAACTGATATATAGACCATGTGAGCTATATAACATGGAATTCAACCCACAACAAAAAGGGGTGTCCTACTTTTCACGATAAGGACCATGAACTTCTAGCTTAGGTGGATCCACCAGCTAATGTCTATCTAAGGCAATCCACTAGCCAATGTCTATCTAAGGCAATCATTATATGGGGTCACATATGTATGAGATAAAGAGGTTGCCATTACAAACCTGACCTCAAGCTAGCGAGAGTTTCCATCTCAATATTCTCTCAGTGCTAAGCATAAATCTCACATAATGGTCTTTAATCTTACTCCTCTTACTATCCATGTAAAAGTACAATTAAGATATTAATCCAAGCTAGAAACATCATATGATGGCTCCTGCGTGAGAAAACTTTTCACCATCCATGATCTTTTCATAATAGTTTTTAAGGCTCATAGTTATTCACTTCATGCTAGAAATGCCCTAATTACTAATGAAAATAGTTTAAAAGGCATGATTTATAATCATTGATGGCATATCCAGATATCATGCTAATTAAGACCTAATTTAGGAAAATAGCTTGAAAAGCATTGAGTGCAAATCTAGATATCACTCATGTCATCTGGTCAAGCTTCATAGAACATATAAATACCTTTATGTATAAGCTTATTTGAGTCATAAATATTGCTTTCATAAAAACATGCATAATTTCATAAAATAAATTCATTAATTCAAGCTTCTTCATGAATTTATGTAAATTAGGGTTTACAATCAAAATTCATAGATATATGCATGAATTCGCATGAAATTGGTTGAAAAGCATGTAATTAAATTCAAATCATCAAACTGAGATCATAATAGAGCGGTTGAGTCCATACAAATAGAACCCACGAGGAATTTAGAGAAATCTAATAAAATCTTGAGAAATTGAAATGGGGAAATGAAGAAACTTTAGAGCTTGATTAAAGCCTGAAGCAATGATGAAGAAAGAAGACTTGAACTTGAAGAACTCTAGCTTCTTCTTCCTAGATCTAAAGAGGAGAATTTTGGAGAGAATGTATTTAGTCAAGTAAAAGAAAATTTAGGAGAATAAATTGAAACTGGTAGTTTTTGGGCTTAATTCATTTATGTAGGCCTTGAAATAGGGTTTAAAACGATGTAGTCTGGGTTCCAAACACTTAGGGAAAATGCCACAATGACCTTAATTTAAAAAAAAATACGAGGTGACTAAGAAGAATGGTTTTACTAGCCATATAGCCGGTCGTGAAACTTCACCCACCCAACAGTGTTTTACTAAAATATGAATAACTTTTTACCCTGGGCTTGAAATTAGGAAAACTTGATAGAGTTGGAAAGAGGACTCAAAGATCTTTAATTTGATAGGTCATGGGTCACCTAAACTATTATCATTTTAAAATTATCTTAGCAGCACGTTGATTCTAAGAAAGGAACTTAGCACTCTTTCTGAAAAATATAGAAGAGAGTAGTACTAATCATATCATATTATATAACAAGTGGGAAGAACTCAAGTCAAAATTTGAATTACCATTTTAACATTTATATATATAAATCAATTATCCATTTTACATTAATAATATTGCAGTAAAATAAATACTCATAATTATGAAAAGAATAAAATTATAAAAAAAATTAGCCAAAAAGTAAAAAGACCCATTAATTTCCAACTTAATGATTTGACCTTTGATCTTCATCTACATTAATAATATTACATAAAAATACTCATAACTAATTAAGTCAATAAAGTACTTCCTTTTCTCAAGGCACAATACTTCTTCATCTTTTGTTTGTGAGAAAACTAATGAAGATTAAAGGTCAAATAATTAAGTTCGAAATTGATGGTCTTTTTAATTTTTGGCTAAAATATCTTTAATAATTTGATTTTTTTTCATCTTCCCTTAATAAGGTTCCGTATTTAAGTCATCCAAAGAGCAATTGAATTTTTAAATTCCATTGAATCTCTTTAGTCAAATATGGTGACGAAACCGTAGAATGATTCATTGGTTGGTCCACAAGAAGATCATCCTATAGATATTACCACGGCTTCATAGTTGTCATCTTCGACATCTTTGTTGCCATGTTAATTATCAAATACAAGATTTGCTCGAGGCTTGTTATTATATTCAGTGTGCAATCCATTGCTAACATAAGGAATATGGAAAATGATCTTAAGTAGATCTCAATGGCTATGATGTTTGGTATCACAGAACTCATGACAAACTACTTGGGTGTTAGTTCCTGGGCAAGCAAGACAACTTGATGGAATTGTTTCAGACACATAACTCATTTGTAAGAACATTTGGATGTCGTCCCGAAATATTTACTTCCTGTGATGATTCTTAGCTAAATTAAGTTGTAGAGTAGGTTTTTTTAATATATAGTTTGAGTTCTTTTTAAGGGGCTATTCTGTTTCAAATTCTAATGACTTGAATCTGAGCAAACATTGTCAAAATAATTATTGTGCTGATATAACATTTTCTTTGTGAATTAAGGTTTTTATACCTTAACTAATGTCTTGTATTGTTGGAAGCAGCTAATGATTGACTCCTCTTCAATATTCTACCTACATTTCTACATTTCTCTGTTAGTTAATTTCATGCAGAGGTTAGAGAATGAAGAAGATCAAAAAGTTGTTGAAATGACCAATCATTAGAATTGTTTGATAATAATTATATGAGACAAACGTGCAACGCACGTTTTTGAAAGCTAGTTATATTATAAGTGGGAAAAACTCAAGTCAAAAGTTAAATTACCATTTTAACCTTTATATCTATAACAACAATTATCCATTCTACATTAATAATATTGCAGTAAAATAAATACTCATAATTATGAAAAGAATAAAATTATTTTAAAAAATAGCCAATAATTAAAAAGACCCATTAATTTCCAACTCAATGGTTTGACCTTTGATCTTTATCTATATTAATAATATTGCATAAAAATACTTATAATTATTTAAGTACCTTTGATCTTCATCTACGTTAATAATATTGCTCAAAATACTCATAATAATTTAAGTCAATATACTCTTCCTTTTCTCAAGGCACAATACTTCATCTATTGTTTGTGAGCAAACTGATGAAGATCAAAGGTCAAACAATTAAGTTGGAAATTGATGGATCTTTTAAATTTTTGGCTAAAATATCTTTATAATTTGATTTTTTTTCCATCTTCCCTTACCTAAGGTTTCTTATTTAAGTCATCCAAAGAGCAATTGAATTTGCAAATCCCATTGAATCTTTTTACTCAAATATGGTGACAAAACCATACAAGGATTCATTGGTTGGTCCACAAGAAGAGCTTCCTATAGATTACCACGGCTTCATAGCTATCATCTTTGGCGTCTTTGGTGCCATGTTAATTATCAGATACAAAATTTGCTCGAGGCTTGTTATTACATTCAGTATGCAATCCATTACTAACATAAGGAATATAGAAAATGATCTTAAGCAAATCTGAATGACTATGATGTTTGGTATCACGGATCTCATGATAAACTACTTGGGTGTTAGTTCCTGGGCAAGCAAGACAACTTGATGGAATTGTTTCAAGCACAAAACTCATTTATAAGAACATTTGGATGTCGTCCCGAAATATTTACTTCGTTTGATGATTCTTAGCTAAATCAAGTTGTAGAATAGGTTTTTGTTTTTATAGTTTGAGCTCCTTTTACGGGGCTATTCTGTTTCAAGTTCTAATGACTCGAATCTTAGCAAACACTATCAAAATAATTATTGTGGTGATATAACATTTTCTAAGTGAATTCAGGTTTCTATACCTTAACTAATGTCTTGTAATGTTGGAAACATCTAATGATTGACTCCTCTTCAATATTCTACCTACATTTCTACATTTCTTTGTTACCTAATTTCATGCAGAGGTTAAAGAATAAAGAATGATAAAAAAATTGTAGAAATGACCAATCATGAGAATTGTTTGATGATAATTATATGAGACAAACGTGCAACGCACGTTCATGAAAACTAGCAAATTAAAAATGGTGAAAAAGGAACATAAATTAGAAAGAAAAATTATTTGTGAGACCTACTATGGCACTTGTAAAGCATAGGCGGGTCTCACACTTTTTGTTGGTTGCGCCTCACCCGTAGTAAAACCTTTTATTCAGTTTTATGTTTGGTCTCCATTGATATGCTATAATTTAAAGTCACAACTTTTCATTTAATCTCATGTTTGTCGATTGAGTTAAATGAGTACCCACATTATCCATTGGATAACTCTTTTCTATAAGACTCATATTTTATCTACTTTTGCTCACCTCGTTTTCAATCAACTCATATTCAACTTAGCCCGCTCATTTGTCACTCCTGACTCAAAGGTACTAAAGACAAGCCTTAACAAAATGTTTGATCCTCCCTCATAGCAACAACCACCGCAGCTTTAATTATCACAGGCTATTTAACGCAGAAATTCAGGACAAGCTTTCAAAAAGTAATTACTTATCCACAGTGCTATATCAGGGAATACAGTTTTAACAATTCCATAGCGTTAACCTGTACTCTTAGCTCATCAGAACAAATTAGATCAAATAATATGATCATACTATTGTACTAGCTGAAGATCTAATCCAAACGAATCCAAGAAAAATCAAAAGAAGAAAGAAAGCAGCAGTTTTTAATAGAGTTATACGAAAAGGAACTGAACATGCCAACAGTTACAAGGAACTTGATTTTATCCCTCCTGATATAAAGCTACATCTGTAAACTAACGACAAACAGAAATAACTTCTGAGAAAAGAAACAAAAGTATAAATTAAAGACAGAGTAAGGGGCTGCAGAATGGGAGTTGTGCAGGTCAGGGGGTTCATCTGCAGATTTAAGGAATCTTCAGGTTATGCTAACATGAACTCAACTCTTCCTAAAGCTATTAACTCAAGCCATATGTTTTGCCCTTTTATTGCTGCATGAAGGACATCTGTATTCCTTGATACTTTGAGCCTTTGCAGGAGTTATTTTCACACACTTGCCATGATACCACTTTTCACATATATCACAGCCAATCCAGAACTCATCCTCATTGCCATTTGTTCCACAACTTCCACATAGAGTTTCTTCATGCTCATCTTCATTCCCTTCATCCTCATCATCACTCTCCTCTTGCAGCCTTTGATTTGCTTTCATTTGTTTTTCTCTCTGCAAGTAAGCACGTAAACAAAGTTTTATACAAAAAGCGTGACCCACAAATATCAATGATTTAATCAAGTACCTTTGCATTGTTCTTTGATTTCTTTCCACTATCAACACTAGGTTTGTCCTTTAAAGGCTTCCTCCCTGTCACGGCTTCAAAGACAGTTGGTAGATCATTTATCAGGGTAAACACACGACTCCTGTTTATCAAAAGAACACCAGCAAAAGAAATGACAGAAGATATGGTTAGGCATAATAAGTTTGATTAATGAAAACAAAAATAAATGGTTTAAACAATAAAATTGTCAAGACTTCTTAGAATGCAAACTACTACAGCGCCGTTTGTTTTTATTGTGATTAAGATGATTTAATTTTGAATACATAGCTAATTGTTAAGATATTATACCTAGATTTAAACACCAAATAAATAGAAGTAATTGTTTTCTCAGCATCTGAATATGTATTTTATCTTTTAAAAACTATATAGACAGAATTTCGTAAAAAAAAAATACTCATTAAAAGCTAAAGGCTACTGCAGCTAATAGTGAAGTGATGGTTGGCGGTGGTAGGTAGGTGGAGGTGCTCCATTGTAGTGGTCTTATAGTGGTATCTCATTACAGACAAAAGTGGTGGTAGTAGTTGATAACGGAGGTGGTTAGTAGTGGTAGCTGGTAGAGTAAGTGGTTGGTGGTGGTAGTTGGTAGAGTAAGTGATTGGTGGTGGAAGTGGTCAAATAGTGGTGAATAATGGCTAGTGATGGTGGCAGCTACTGATGGAGGTGGTTTGTGTTGGTGGTTAGCAGTTGGGTTGGCATTAGAGGTGGCTAACAGAAATGGTGGTCGTAGGTGGCAGTTGAACGCTTGCGCTTGGTAGTGGAGGTGGTTAATAATTGAAGCTGCCGGAAGTGTGGTGGTGATTAGGTGCTATTGTCAGTGGTGATAATTGTGGGGTTGTAAGGGGAGGACAAAAATATCACATTCTGAAATCTTGAAGTGAATAACGGTCTTAAAGATATTAAGACTCCCTACAGATTTAAAAGATTCAAACCTATTAAAACAAATAAGTAGTTGTAACAAAGGAAAAAATGCACTTAATGGGCTAACATTTGAGTATTCAGACCCGCATTGAGTGCAAACAAACTGGACCTTAGTCTAAGTACGCTCACTCAGATAAACAACCAAATTAGCTTTACCACCAAAAAGGAAGGAAACATTTTATCAAATATACTAAAGAATTGTCCACCAAAGCAATACTTCAAAACAGTTTTTGAATTCCGAACACAAAAAAAAAAACTATTAAAAAAAACCAAGCTTCTAGTTCTAGGAGACCAAGAGATGCTAGCAAAATTTCAGGAACAAACTCAATGGTTCCAACATAGCCAGTAGGTTAAAGAGATGACGAAAAAGGAATAGCAAGGTGAGTCAGTTTCTTCTCACCAGCCAAGATGACCACCACGTTTCTTGGAGTCATATCCATACTGGCGTGCTGTCATACCAGTACGCTAGTTAAGTACTGCCAGTTCAGTGAACTGAAGTACATCCGAAAGATGTTTTTGTAAACTAACTAGGTCAGCGTAAAATGAAAACGACTAAAAGGCTACATAGTACAACTCAATTTATCCTAGGTTGCCACGCAGTGGACACTAAAGGAGATCCGAGCATGCAAGTTGCAAAATTCAAAGAAATAAAGAAGGAAGAAATGGAAATAAAAACAAATTGGATTACTGCAATATGGAGATGAGATACTTCGTGCAAGTCCAAATCAGATAAAAGATGTAGCTTACCATTGTAACCCATTTAAAATCTTACTTAGCACAGTGAAAAGATATGTTTGAGCTAAAACAATATCTTTCTTATAGTGCCATAGGGTGACTGGTGATTTAGGTCAGGTCACAAATTTGAGCCCTACACCAATTGAACCAAGTTTGTCTGATGTTTAAGTGGAGAAGAGTGTGTGTGGAGGACGGGTTATTATCCCAGAGTTCCAAAGGTTGGGATTGAATCTGATAGTTGGCCTTAAAAAAATTCTGTCAAAAAAGAAACAATATCTTCCTTATAATCTAAGGTAATGAAGTTAGCATGACAAGCAAATTTTCCCACATGGCCTAACACATCATTTATTACTTCATCTTTTTGGTTGTGGTCATGTCTGCCAATTGCAAAACAACATGGGGTTGGTCTAGCATTGCCCAACCTAACCTTCGGAATATGGGAAGTGGCACTAGAGTTATACTAGCAGCAAGATCACACAATCCATGTCCGGAAACCTTTCCTCCCACAGCGCATGATATAGTCAGATCATCGGGATCTTTCAATTTTGGAAGCAATTTATACTGAATGGTGGAACTGCATCTTCAGATAGTTTAATTGCTCCATACTCATATAGCCTCCTCTTGAGCAAATTGTCTAACAAAATATTGTATACACCAACATTTGCTCCAAAGTATCAACAAGTGGGACATTGATGTGCAGTTGCTTTAATTCAATGAACTTCTTCAATCCTTATTTGCGCGTTCAACTTTGATGCGGCACCCGTCTCGGATTCTTCAAAAATATACTACTTTTGGCAAATCCGACACGCACCCGTTGACATTTTGAAGAGTCCGAGCAACATAGCTTCAATCTGCTCCCATCTTCTTTCCTCTCTAATCTTTGTGGAAATGGACGTGGTGCTCTTGGTTGTTCTCTTGAGATGTCATCATTGGTCTTCTTTTGTTGATCTGGTGCCGATCCTCCCTCAATTTCTTATGATTGCTCGGAGATGATCACTTTCTTTTTCTTGATAATGGTAACATTTTATATATGAACTGGTATACCACACAAACTGTATAGTTCCCCCGAAAAAGGAAGGAAAGATCATAAGTTAAAGAAAACCTTCCTATCTGTATTGCTTCATAATTGTTGTCTAAAACATTAAAAATATCTTCAGCCTCCACTAAACATTCTTGTTTAGACCAAAAACAATAAAGGACAAAGTAGTTCATCTTTAATTTCTGAAGGTATCATTTCTTGTCCACAAAATTTCAATGATTTCTCTCTTGGCAGACAGTCGAGCAAATACATGCTGGGACAATCCTCCATCTTTCCTTCTGATTGGTTAAGCTGTCATCTCTGCTCCAACTGTTTAGTACATCCCTTGTGTTTCCTGGCATACCCACCTATTCCCCTAAGATTGATGAAGATTTTCCATAAAATGATCTGTCCATTTACAATATAAAAGGAGATGGTTGTCTCTGCCTGTTCTTCACATAAATAACATCTGGGGCGTAATTGGTAATCCCTCCTCCTTTTCAAATTATCCTGTCTCAATACTACTTCTTTGGCCACAAGCCAGGTAAAAGATGCTACTTTGTAGAGGATCTTGACTCTCCAAATCAGCTTCCCTGGCAAGCATCCCACCCAATTGTGGACAGCTTGAGTTCCCTGAATATAGATTTCACAGAAAACATTCCTAGCATATTCCTTTGCCATTCCATACAATCCTTGTCTCAAGAAGTGCCTTTGAATTGGGACAAGTTATTGTAAAATTCAGCTATTCATCCCATTTCAGTCATTTAGAAATTTTCTGACACTGAAGTTCCATCCTTGTTCTGTCCATACAAAAGCCGTTGTTGCTACTTGTTGACATAAATTGTAAATGTCTAGATATAGTTGCTTGAGACATGGTTTAGCCAATTGTCCACCCAGAAAGATGTCTGGAGACAATCACACTGTTACTTGCTTTTGAAACTTTGGTGTTATTGTTGCTGAGCTTTCTGCATAGATTGGGGCAACTCCATATTTCTTGAATATATCTTCCAAAGTGGAATATGAGGATGGAGTAGCTGGTTGGGAGGATAGCTTGTATGCATTCTAATGTAGTCCAAACTCTAGGAGGCATGGCCATATTAGGCAACATTGAGCATGTGGTATAGAGGACACAAGAGTTAGTGGTTGGATTGGTTGCACATTTATTTAGATCAAGAGGCTTTTGTTACTCTTATTGCCGTTGATTTTGAAATCCTTGATTCCATGCCCTTTTTCCAAGATCCCTTTCCCCTAGACGTGGTACCCACATATTTGCATGCATATGAAGCTAAGGCAATTTTTTTTGGTGATCCGATCGGGGCCAGGTGGACCCACCTTGAGTAGGGTGGGTGCTCAAGCAACTAGGGGATGGGCACTGATGAAAGCCAATTGCAACGAACCCCAAAAACATTTTTAAACAAGTCATCAGTACAAGAGTTGTGACAATGAAAAATTGAGGGGAATGACAAATAATTTGCAACTTCCCAACCTCAGTCTTCAACCAGTCAGAGGTCATTTGGTTTCAGGGATAAAAGATGACAATTACAACATAAAATGTGAGACCATTTCATCCTGTTTTTGGTTGAATTTTTCATTCTGGAATTAGCAGTCCCACGATTAGTTAAACCATAGTTGTGGTATTATTTTTATAATAACTTCAATACGGGATAACAATCAACCTTGGGATAAAACACCAAAATGAACAATTCTCCAAGGCTCTTTACCTAAAGTCCTTTAAAATCCCAAGGTTAAAATTTAAGCTAAACATTTATCCGAACATATCTAGTGCAAACTAAACAAATGTTTTACATTATACCCCATATATCTCAGTTTTGTACAATAAATCAAGCATCTCCCAATAAGAGTATATTCACTAAATAATCATGTCATGATTTAAACCTCATATTATAATCCTGTGCTTGTAATCTCAGATTAACTTATTCACCAGCCAAATGACCTCTTAGTGAACTAGTTCCTCTAAGAGAGAGAAGGCAAGGAGAGGGGCGCAATAGATGCTTTTGCCCTCACCTTTCATGAGAGACTAGAGAAATTCATATTGTTATTTCTTTCTTTTCCCTTTGATTTTCCCCTTTTTTTTTACAGGTATACTACCTATTCTATCTTTAAATAAATGACAAATCATCTGTACCTCCACTTAATAAATCCCACAACACAAAATCTGATGAAAAAGATTAGAACTACTCCACGAGTAAAATTTGCATAAAGCATTTTACCATTTCTGCATCAATACCAAGTCTTTTCCCAATGAGATCAATCTTATTAGTAGACACATGAATTAAAAGACTACGCAGTTCCTCCTCATCAAATTGACGAAACATAAGCACCCTGAATAGAAACAGAATATATACTACTGCATTTCTTACCTAAAAGAAACAAAATGCTCAACTATGTTTTACCATAACAGACAACTATCCATACACTGGTAGATAATTTTGGACGGCCAGAAAGAGCTGATTGACTATAAAACTTAACAATGGCCTCTATTCGAATGGGACCTATGCTTACGTTACAACACATTAGTAGGAGATAACAAGGATCCTTCCATCCTCTTTCTCAACAACTTCCCATTTTAAAACTGACAAAAGTCCAAAAGCAAGGGGGTTCTCTCTCTCTCTCTCTCTCTCTCTGTGTGTGTGTGTGTGTGAGAGAGAGAGAGAGAGAGACTGCTCTTGATTTGACTGCAGATTATACTTCTACAATATTTACAAGAGTTTCAGATAAGTTACAAGGCTTTGGAGCCTGTATTTTGCAAGAAAAATGAAACATCACATATTTGATCAGGTACAACTATTTATGATTAATTGGGTAAAGCAGCTTTGGCAGATTTTTCAGTTTTTTTTCCCAGTTATATCTGAACCAACTTGTGCATCTGAACCAACTCGTACAGACCTCGACCAATCCACCAAACAGCACATCCAGTCCACAAGCTATGTTGCTCATACTATTCAAAAATGTTAATGAGTGCATGTCGGATCCTTCAAAAGTGTTGTACTTTTTGAGGATCCGACACAGGAGCGGAAACATTTGGACTGTCTTGAGCAACATAGATGTGGTTCTCAGTCCTTTTTATACAGTTCCTGACAAGACCATTTGTGGCACGTCACTCCAGCCCTGAAGTAGTCTGTGAACCCTATCTGTTTAATGTGGACCCACAAGTGAATGACTGGCTACAGTGAGAAGTTTGGTAAATGATGCATAATAACATCACTAGCACTTGAGAAATGTGTTGATACTTGGACGCGGTGCCAGGGAATAAATTAACTAAAATTGCTCATTTAAAGGAACGCTTATCACTGGAAGAAGCTGGGCAAGTATAAAAAGAGGAATCTAAGACCTTGCAACTGAAGGAACAGGATGAAACAGCAATTTGCATCGAAGATGTTATTCCATTGAAAATTCATTACCAGTTGAAGAGGCTGTTCAAGACACCAACACTTCAGAATAGAATCAACAACACATAATCAAATTAAGCGCAGAATTGGGTGTAGATCTTAAAGGGTGCGATGAGAAGGCCAAAGAATTACTTATGAAGATAGACAACAACAATTGGATAAATAAGGGGGAGCAAGCCATTGTAAAAAGAAGGGGATGAATGAACTGAAAGGGTTAGAGCTTGATGCTAAATTCTGTAGTTATGGCTCAAGATGTAGGGGGGGGGGGGGGGGGGATACCTGGCAATAAAAGATGAATGAAGTTGGAAAGAGTGCCTTGGAATGCTAGGGGGCTATGTTGTGGCAGATAAAGGAGGCTAATCAGAAACATTCTACATACATGGATAGTTGATGTAGTGTGTCTCCAGGAAATAAAGCTAACGGGGATATTACAAAGACACTGAAGGAAGTTTGGGGGCACAATTGGGTTAGCCATGCCCAATTGGAACTGGTGGGACTAGGGGTGACATTATTATAATGTGGGACAAAAGGGAATGAGAAATTCATTATAATGTGAGCTACTCTACTAGGGTCCTAGTTAAAGAAGTGGTATTGACATGTCAGAATTTGAATCAGAGAGGCATTCATCTATGATCTAGAGGTTTTTATGTGGGGAACAAGTGGAGACAATCAACCATCTTTTTATACATTGTATGTGGACAGACCAGTTACGGAACATACTTATTTATCTGAAGAGCGAGGGAACATAAAAGGATTGCTAAGCTGCTGGAACAAAGATGGCAATGCAGCCAAAAAGGAAGATGGAAGATTGTTCCTGCATGCATTTCATGGACAGTGTGAAAAGAAAGGAATAGGAGATGTTTTGTTAACAGAAATTAACAGCTCAAACAGAAGATAATTTTGACGTTTTAGACTATTTATAGGAACAACAGATAGACGTTCAAGTTGTATGTAGTAATACTTTTGAAGGGGAACTACATATGTTTATGTAGTATAGCTGTGGATATATAGATTAGCTATTGCCACTCTCAAGCACTTGTTTTTAAGAGTGTGTAATCATGCACTTTATCCTACTAGGCAAAACAAATGTCACATAAGGTCGGTCAACCTTCAAAGGGTCTAAAATACAAGTAGAACAGGTTCAGATGTCGGGATTAAACTCCATGGAGTTAACGGAGACAAATTTTTGCAAGTACAAGTGTCTATTAAGCTATTCGGACTAACAAGAGAGTTTGAATGCTGGTTCAACAAAAAAAGTTGATCTGTCTCACTCGATGGCACATTTAGTATTGGACATCAAATGACCAAGGCTTCGTTATACTTTTTAGAGAAACATTTTAAGACCCCAATGTATAATTTTCCCTCTTTTCTAATAAATGAATATTCTATTCAATTTTAAGCACCAAAAAAGTGGTGTTAACCAAAGGTTAGTATTGTTACTCCTCTTTTAACTAGGAAACAATTCATGAAATAATCAATATCATCTATATTGGTCTTTGTATACCAAAACACCAAAACTTTAGACATTCTAAATTTTCACTATGAATAGGTCCATATTTTCCATCATAGAGTCTATCTTTACGCTCATCAACCCAAAATCTTCATTGTATCAATACAAGGGCATGATCAGCAAACAGTTCACAAACTTCTCTATCTTCTCCCGTGCTAGCATTCTCAAATACCTTTTGCTGTAAGAAGTGTTGTTTTCCCACTCCAAGTACCACACATGAAACATTTGTTATATAAAGTTGAACTCCTTTTCTACAGATTTCTTAAGGGAAACATGGGCCACAAGTTGTTCTCAAAGCAAAACAACTCACTTTTGGGGGACTTCAAATATCAAAATTAGTGCCTATGTCCCTGTAAATAATTTAAGATATTATAGCATGATAAAACAAGGAACTTGACATCCTCCTCATTGCCGAACAAATCAATTTCAAATCTAAACAGGGAACTACCAAAGCAGGCTCATTGAATAAACTGGAAAAGAAATGACCTGCTAGACATAGTATATCCTCGACAGAACCTACTTTCACAAATGATCTCTCTGAAATATAAGAAAATTAATCATTGCACTGCGATGTCTCATTCATGCTTTGGCAAATATCCCACATTTGGTTTCCGGCTTTCTGCACTGTCTCAAACTTAAGTGAGCAAAATTTCATGGTCCAGCAAAGTGCTAATTTGTTCCTTGAAGTTTTCTAGCTTTCTGAAAAACTGAATAACATTTTTAATCTCCCAATCTTGAAAATTCCTTGTCAACCTTTTATCCCAACCATCTCCACTTGTATACACAGCTATTGAAGTATTAAGTGCAAGGTTGTAAAGATATTCAAATGTATCTTCCACAGGAAGTTTATGTCCAGAAACCGATCAGAAACTTATTTTTTACCATCGGACACTTTAACTTCAACAAATTGTGGTACTCATCCAAAGAAACAGCATATATGTTTCCTTATGCCCACCTATGTAAAGATGTGATGGAAGAGTACACCATCAATCACCCATATCATATTTTTCCTATACAAACTTGTACCATATATCCATCTGTTGGTCAGAACATGATCATTTAGCCATAACCGACAAACTTTTATCCCAGATACTCAAGTTCTTTATCCTAGCCTTTTATTTTCTTTGTCAATCACTGTACGCCACTTCCCTAGATGTATCTTCCTATTCACTATGTAACCTGTCCATAGAAAATCTTTCTGATCTTATTCCATTGTTCTCCCAGTATGTCTGATAAAAAAGATCTTGATTATTTCCAAGCTATTGGGTGTCTAACTAATATAAGCATTATTCTATACCATATTTTCAACACTCCCCCTCAAGTTAGTGCAAGCTATCCATTTGACTTCATGGACTTTCTGACAATGTCTCCTGAAAGTATTTTATCTGACAAAGTGATCACCAATTGCCGTGTTTTAAATTCCCTTTTTTTTCATAAGAAATGTGTTTAGCTCTCTCATGAACACTAAATTCAATGCAATATGAAGAGCAACTTGATTATGACACGCAAGTTATATCTGGCTTATTTGTCTGAACTTCAATTCTTTGAGCAACCGTACAAACTAGTCCGCAAGTTGCCACAAGCATTGCTCGTCATTTTGCTTCTACACTAGACTGAGCAACCATTTCTATTTCCTAGATTTCCAAGACACTAAGTTACCTCCAACAAGAATAAACTATGCAGAAGTGGATCTATCAGAAACGGATTCTGCTTAATCCGCCTGGTTGTATATAACAATATGCTCATGGCCCTGATCCTCAAAGAGTATCTTTTCCATAGGGATGACTTTATGTATCAAAGAATTTGGACAATCACATCCCAATAGCAGCCACACGGGGACAGTATAAAATAAATTGACTTACAACCTCACTGGATAGACAATGTAAGAATGAGTCATTGTGAGGTATAACAAGTTACGAGCCAACCTCTTGTACCTTCTAGGATCACTAAAGGGCTCCCCTTAACCTAACAGGAAGTTAGTATATGAATCCATGGGAGTACCAATGAGCCTACAATCTGTCAGTTCTGCCTCCTCGAGAATGTCTAGAGCATACTTATGCTTCCTAATTGAGATTGAGCGACCTCAACGCCTATGAAATACTTCCTCTGCCTAGATCATTGCCCGTGATAACTATATCATAACTTAAACTACCAAATAACACAGATTTGGAGAAGCGTGTTGATAGAACACATATTGATCAACCTCAATGTGAGTCATACTAAACTCTTGAACAACCATGCTGAACTTACCAAACCATACTCGAGGAGACTACTTCAGACCATATAGCAATAAATGCAATGGGCATACAAATTACAATATAACTAGACTCCCTTCAGCAACAAAACCAATGGTTTTTCCATAAATACTTCATCCTCAAGATTGTCGCGGAGAAATATTCTGAATGTCAAATAATAAAAGAAGTCAACGGTAAAAAGGAACCGTGAACCAAGGCGTACATATGCAACTTTAGCCATAGGAGAGAAAATTATCACTTTAACCAAGCCCGAATATTTGAGTATAACCTTATGCTGGTCAATTTTTTATTACCCAAGCCTACTTTAACTGCATAAACCCAACAACAACCTATAGTAATTTTATCTGGAGGCAAGGAAAAAATCCTCAAAAACCATTAGAGTGTAAAGCACCTTCAATCATAACCTGTCATCATCGTCATCCTGAACAAGAGAGGGTTTTGCCTGTAGACATGGGATACTAACAAAAGATAATGATGAGACAAAGACATGTTAGTGTAATAATAAACGATGATAATTGGACCTAGGATCAAAAGTAGATCAGTACCTTTAGGAAAAGCAATTGGAGAACTAAGAGGAGAGAAATTCGCACCAGGTGAAGAATTAGATGCAGGGCATGAATCATCTAGATCTGATGTGGAGAGCTTGCAACAATGTTAAGTCAAAAGAGGTGGAGGTGAGCTGAAGGAGTTGGTGCAGAAGATAAAGTACAAGGTGCTCAAAGGTGGTGGCACTTGATGAAGTGATACTAATAAGTCCAGGAAGGTGATATGGGTGAGACAGTTGTGGGAACAAGAGAAGACACAATTGCCTTCTCCTTCTAGTCTCCTCATATTTGATCAACCCTCCACACTTATCTATCCCCCATTTTAAAATTTGTTCTCATCAAATGTGTAGAGAAAATTCCAAAAATTTGATGTACTTATCATAAAAACCTGTGAAGTTCTCTAGATGAAGTGAT
The DNA here is from genome assembly GCF_036512215.1 of Solanum lycopersicum. Classification (NCBI taxonomy): domain Eukaryota; kingdom Viridiplantae; phylum Streptophyta; class Magnoliopsida; order Solanales; family Solanaceae; genus Solanum; species Solanum lycopersicum. The sequence goes on from NC_090805.1 coordinate 37,333,543, forward strand.
GGTTATTTGTGTCCCTAAGTTCAAGTCTGAGCAAAATTTTCTATTCCACAACCATTGCCCCCTTCCCCTGTATAACAGTGGGATTTGATTCTCTCAATGAAACTTCCCCTTCTCTCTGTGTGTTCAGTCCAATCAGAATTATCAGGTTATTTTCTTCCAAGTCAAACGATTAAATGTTACTCTTTTCGATTTTAATTGCAAAAGTTGGTTAATTTAATCTGAATTTCTTAGTTTTCATATACTAGGCTAAAGTTACTCTGTAAATTTAAACACTTTGCTCAAACAATAATTAGACTTGTTATGTTCCGCAGATAGAAGAAAAATTCGGATGACTCATTCTATTTTCATTGGCATGTAACAGTAAAGGCATATGCTTTACAAGAAGTAACTTGTACCAACAAAACCCTAGTCAAATTTTCTGTGTCTACACAGAACAGCAAAGAATTGAATCAGTAAAAAAAAAAAGAAGTGGTTTTGTTTCAAGTTTGAATGTGTTTGACAGAAAGATCGTACCTTTCATTTCTGTTTAAGCGAGCACCAAAGTAGAAAGCGACAGAGAGCAGCCACGAATCTGTGTGCATAGCAACCAAAGACAACCAGTCTCTACGCTCCATCCCATCCCTAGCAAAATTGATACCTAACACCGGCTCCGGTAACTCCGGCGGAACTTCCTCGGCCGGAACAGCAACTTCCCAAGACTCATTCGGATGTCCATACAAACACAAATTGTCTCTCTCTGGATCGCACTGTGAGTAAAAATCCTCCACATCTGAGAGTGGCAGCGAATCAATTAAACAATGAGATAGTAGAAGTAAAGAGGAATCTAGAAAAAGCAAAGTACCTGTAGTGAGGGCACGGAGGACGGCGGCGTGACGGGCGGAGAAGTCTTTGAAGATCTCCTCGACGGTGCGAGGGCTATGGGAGGAAGAGTTGGTAGCCATGCGTTAGTCAATTACAAGTCACACCTATTTCTGGGTGTAGGACAAATAAGTACACTGCAGACTCCCTGAAGAAATTCGGGTGCCACCAGTCATTTTATTTTAAAGTCTACAAGTGTTTTTATGTTCCCAACTAAGTACCAAATTAGAACACAAATTGGGCGTGTTTGGCTGGAAAATATAAATATTTTCTAAAAAATGTTATTATATTTTCTTCTATTTGGTTGACTTAAATATTCTGTAAATTCGCTTATTTTTCTCAACCCTAAAGAAAATAATTTACTTCTATTTTTAAAAAATATTTCAAATTTTAAAATTTTTAGTTATTTACCCCCCCCCCCCCCGACACACACACAGAGAGAGAAATGAAAGTTTATTTCTAAAGAATATTACAAATTTTGTAAAAAATTGTTTTTTATCCTATTCCTACCTCAACCCCGCCCTCCCCCAGAAAAAAACACTAAAAAATTATTTTTTAATGTCGATTTGAAAGTCAGAATCTGGGTCAGGTGTGGTCGAATCCCGCTCAAAGAGTAAAGGTCAAATCCCTATTTAAAAGTCAGGATCCAAGTCAGGTGTGGTCAGGTCCCGGTCCAAAAGTAAAGGTTGAATCCAGATTTGGAAGTTAAATCTTGGGTTGCAAGTTGACTCGGGTGTGTTAGATTTTGGATTGATCATCGAAATTGTATTCCGATTTGAGTATAGAGGCAGGGGTCAAATCACAGATCGAATATCGGGACTCATATCAAAATTAGAGTCAGCTCCCAAGTCGGAAGTCGATGTTGGTTTTAGGAAGTCGAATATGAGGGTCAGGTCCTTATTTGAATTGCCAGGTCTCGAATGGGAGTTGGTAAAAATCTTAAGTCACGCCTTAGGGCCGGATTCTAGATCAATCATTAGGGTCTTGACTCGATTTGGGTGTCGGGGTTGGGTGGGTCCCTGTTTAAATGATCGAGTTAGGAGTCGAGGTCAGGTAGCGGATTGAAATCGAGTTCCAGTTTGAATGTCGGGTCAGAGATCAAAAGTTAGAGTTAGCTCCTACGTCAAGAATTTGGCTAGATCTCATATCAATCATCGGGGTTGAATCTCATATCAGTTTTCGGGGTTGAAACCCAATTTTGGTGTTGGATTTGAGTTTCAGTTCGGGTGTCGAGTCGAGTTTTGATGTGGGTGCCATAAATGTGATTGGGTCACAATCCGAGTGTCGGATCCCAAGCCGAGAATTGGGGTTAGCTCCTACTTTAGAGAATTGGGACCAGATTCATTGAGGTCGAATCCTGATTCAAATGTCAGGGTTGTGTCTCGAATCGATTATTGGGGTTTATTTCATGTTAGAAACTATTTTTTAAAAAGTATTTTCTACTCTCTAGCTAAAAAGAAAGATACTTTCTGGAAAAAATATTTTATTTACCAACCAAACAATAGAAAATATTTTTCACTTACCAACCAAACATAAGAAAATAAGTTAGAAACTAACTTGTTTTTCCAAGAAAATATTTTTCTTCATATCAAATATACCCAAGTAAAATTAAGGAATAATGTAAGTGCATTCTAAAGTTTTGACCCGTGACATATATAATATAAAGCTTATAATATAATATTATTCCTTTTGGTAATAAACATATATTTTTTAGGGAGAATGCACAAGTATCCCCCTAGACTATGACCGAAATTTCAGTGACACATCTTAACTACACTAAGGTCCTATTATCCCCCTGACTTATTTTTTTTGTAATTATATACATCTTATGTCTTACGCGGCACACTCTATGACCCCACGCAATTGAGACGCGTGAGAGATACTTTAATGTCACGTAAGCCAAAAAGGTGAAAAAAATTACAAAAAAAATTAGTTAAGGGGGTAATAGGACCTTACTTTAGTTAAGGTGTGTCTCTGGGATTTCAGTCATGGTCTAGGGGGTACTTGTGCATTTTTCCTATTTTTTATATACTAAGGGGTCGTTTGGTTCGAAAATAAGTTATGTTGGAATAAGTAATGATGAGATAAGTTATGTTGGGATTAGTCATACTGGGATGAGTTATAGTGAGATTAGTTTTTATTGCTTGTTTGGTTTATTGTATTATAACTAATAAATATTGAATACTTTCTAAGAATTAGTTATTTATTTTCAAAAGTGCCTCTATTTTATTTAACTTTTTATATGTATTTCTTTTTATAGAGGTTTAGTTATTTACTCCTAAAAATAAAGCCAGATGAATCTCAATAATTGATAATTTTACGATTAACAAGATTCAAAGTTAGAGCAATCTATTAAGGCTAGTGGGAAGCCTCTTTTCTTTACTGTAATAAGCAAAACATAGATATATATATAAATGAATCAAAATAGGAATCAAAACTGCACCAATCCAATTTTCACGCCCCGAGCCTACACCCTAGGCAGGACTGGCATTCGAGAATCATTGCTGGCCCAAGCTAACCCTTGGTCTGACTTATTTACTCAGTGGAAGACTTTGAGCATTAAGAAAAGGATCCACATGCTAAATAACTCAACTGTCTCAAACTAAACTCATAATGTTTTTAAAATAAACATTTAACTTAGCCAAAATGAAAACTCAAATCTGAAAATAAGCCAATAACAAAGTAAAGACATATGAACTAATTGATTGTCTATCTATGAAGCCTCTAAAACTGAGATATATCTCGGGACAAGCCTCACGACATCCTAATGAACTAAAATATTGAAAGCAATAAAAGATCCTCCGAAAATCTAGGAGGCTCACCTAAGTGCTAAATCGGATAAACAAGGCGTTGGATGTTAATCCTGGTTACCTGCGTCTGCATCATAAGACAATGCAGGCCAACTGACATTAGTACATTGAGTGTACGAGTATGCGAGTTGGAATGCTAAACATAACATAAGCTTGTAAAGAGTATGAAAGAAACGCTTACCTGGATTTTGCTTAACTCAGTTGATTTCAACATAAAGTAGTGTAAATAAATGCAGTATAAAGAAAAGCTTTAGAACATGATTTTCAACTCTGTGTATTTAGAAATATGATGACGACTTTGTATGTATGCACAGATACAATAAAAATACAAATATTTCTAATGTATATAAAAATAAAAAATACTATTGTGGGAGTTTCTCTAACCGTCAATCATCACATAAGAGCTATTGTGATTATAAACGCTGTTACGGTCTTCCAATACCTTGCCATGAATATAGAACCTAAACTACTAAGTGGATACACTATTCTATGCTAAAAAGCACTATAGTATCATCTAAAAAGTATGACTCTTTTCTACCCATGGTGGCTACATGGTTTATGGCAGCTAAGAGTTTTCTGAACTCTCCCCCATATCGATGCTCAATACTACTCCCAAAATATACTAGCTCTTTATGTTTAAAAACATAACTTCTTTATGTGATTTAACATAATGACTCAAAAACTTAATTCAAAGGTTATCTTGTAGATCTCAGTTTCTTCTCTTGCTTAATTGTGAAACATTTACTCTTTATCTGAAAATCAGCTCAAAGGATCTTTACTGACAAACTAGCTCAAAGGGTCTTTACTGAAAAACTATCTCAAAGACTCTTTACTAAAAAACTAGTGTTGACACCCAATATTAGACCTCCACAATGTATATTAATCATCGAGTTTCTTCAATTTCAAATGATCTGCAATAATTAATTTTATAAAATTTAAAATATCTTTGAAGTTATTTCTAAAGTAATTTTGTCTTTTCTATATAATTTTTTAAGTAATATGTAGGTTTTTTATAATTTTGTACATAATTAGTATAATTTATAAACATTTCGAAAATCATCTCAAAAATATATTAATTTTAGTATGTATTTTGTTAAGTTAGTTTAGTTTAAATTATTCATAGTTTTAAATTAATTAGTCTACAATTAAGTTAATTATTTGATTTCGTTAATATTAAGGAGATCTTTAATTAATTAATATCAATTTGTCTTATTTAATTACTAGCGAATCTATCTTAACTAACTCAAATTGGCTAAGTTTTAATCCCCTTTCAACCAACCTAGCCAACCCAATATTTTCAGCAGCCCATTCTTAATTCAATATTCCCAGCCCACTTCATTACTCCAGAAAATCCACTTAGCTGACCCAATCTCTTAATGATTCGACCCAATTCCTTCATAAGCAAAGAAACCCAGTTCAACGTTAGCAACAACTTCCAAACGTCAATGACAACATTTCACAATCACACAACATCAAAATTCACGGAGAACACGTCAAACACACGACATGAGAGCAAATCACGTTCCCAATACTATTTTCTTTTGTATTTCTCACTCCCTCGACAATTTGTACATGAGCAGTGCCAAATAGAGTGATCTCATCGCCTATCTCGTTCTAGCGTCGTTATCGAACGCTACTCCTCAACGATCCATTGCAATTTGTTGAATTTTGTACTATTTCTAGCTGGCTGAGCCTTACCCTCAAGGGAATTCAAATTTCAAATTTGGAATTCCATAAAAAATCCCTCCCATTTTCCCCCCAATTCAACCTTAAATTCCTTTATATAAACTTCTTTTTCTTCTTCATTGGTAGAAGTTGGCATTTATTGGTAAAGAAATTCTACAAAAAATTTTAGTTCACGAGAGAAAGAAAAAAGAGGAAAAGATATAGACAAGATATAGAGGTGAATGTTCAGATATACATAAAAAAGGAGTAATACATATGAAACTAGGTAAAGGTATATTACAATAATTCAGAGTCTAGATTTAGGAGTTTTTCCCCTTCGTTTTCGGCACACTAAAGCTGGTCGGAACTTGACTTGATGGTAATACAGCTCGCCTCAAGTTGTGGTCTCAGTCCGCTGCTCCAATTTAGAGCATGTGACCTAACAGCCAAGGCGTTTGGGCCTATTACAAGACCACATTGTGTCTATTTGGCCCATCGGTCAACATAACAATCATGTTTTTATGTGATTAAATTTGTAGGATGTATACATCTTTTCACAAAATATTGTCTCTTGGTTTAGAGATTTAGATTATAGCTTTATTCTAATGAAGAAGGAGCAAGTTATCATTGCAAACAAAAGCTTAGACATCCAAAGATGAAACAAGAAAAATCAAGAACGAAGAGAATATTTCAAATGACGTACACACCCCTCAAATTGTTAAGTCTACTTTTGCGCAGAGGGGTCACATATTTGTTTAGAAAGTGCAATATTTATTTATGCGTTATAACTATTTGTATGATTATGTTGCTTTATTTGGAGATATTCTAGCCTTATTATTCTTGAAAAAGATTATTTTTCTAGTTACCTTTAAGCACATATATTGAGTCACTATTAAAAGTCCGTCCAAATGCTCTTCCAGTCTTTAGTTTCCAAACAAGAATTCAAACTTCAATTTTTCAAATCTTACTCATATTAGAAAAAAATTTGCCGTCTCAAATCAAAAGAGATTCAAGTTTGGTCGAACTACGTAGGACCTGAATTTTCCCTTGTGAAATACGTAGGCTGTCTTTCAAGGCTCGATCTCCATTTTTGAGAAAAACTATCTTTTCCAATTCTTGCAAAGAAATTAGAGTTACATCTCAATAAAAAATCAGAAGTACGACAATGAAATATCTAATCCACTTTGTCTTGACTCAAGTCGACATTTCCATTAACTAGGCTTAAAATCAAATAGATAAATTCCTCTCTATTTAGTCATTTTTCTATATATGTGGGCTTGTTTATCTTCAAATGAACCAACTCTTATGTGTTTATAGTACTATGTGTGATATTTTGTATTATTTATCATTAACCTAGACGAACACATTTGTCTTTGAGTTGTTTTTCTTTGTCAGGTATTCAAAACTAATATTTGTTGAGAAAATGGTTGAACATCCATACTTGACAAGGTCCAAAAACCCCAAAGACTCCTTCTCTGACCAATATTTGTCAAAAGGCAAAGAGAAAATGGTTGAAACTATCGAGAATACTGATTTGACTGAAATCACAGTGAATGATTCGATCGCTGCTGAACAAAACAAGTTCATTGCACAATTATTCCAATAGATTGTTGAAATGAGGGATGAAATGGATAAGACCTGAGATTGACGAATTTGGCTATCATTGCCAATACTCCTACTCCCGATAACAAAAGTCTTTCACTCCATTTTCCTACTTCGAATTCAACATCTGTAGCCACCGCTATGATTTCAAAACCTCACATCATCGACTTAACCACCCCTAACCTGCATCATGCTAGCTCTTCATACCACAAGTTACCAATTCCTCAAAATCCAAATGCAAACATTTTCCAGAATTTTCATGTAGTCCATCAAATCCATACTCAAATTTTTCAAAACCCACCTGCAACTCAACCCATACCTCTAAACAACCACATTGCATCTTCTAATATCGCCAGAATCATATCCTTCCTCTACTACACATTTTGAACTCGAACATTATGAGAAGAAGGAAAAGGAATGGAGGGTCATAAAAGGAAGTATTGAGCAAAGCATCATGAAAGGAAGTTATGAATGCAATGAAGGACTACCAATACACCCCAGACATTATGGGGTTGAATTATGAAGATTTGTGTCGCCATCCACATTTGGAGCTTCCAGAAGGTTCTAAAGTACCAAAGTTGATACTTTTAGTGGAGTTGAAAATTCTTTGACTCATTTGAGGGCTTATTGTGATAAACTTATTGGAGTAGGGTAAGATGAAGCTTTGTTAATGCGGCTTTTTAGTCGAAGTCTGAAAGGAGAAGCTTTAGAATTATTTATTTCTAAAGAAATCAATCAGTGGCCAAGTTGGAACTCTTTGGCTAAAGACTTTATCGAAAGGTTTGGTTAAAATGTAGAATTCATTCCCGATCGATACTCTTTGGAGAGAATCAAACAGAATTCTACTGAAAACTATCGAGAGTATGCTTACCATTGGAGAAAAGAGGCCGCAAGGTTTAGTCCTCCCATGACTGAGAGAGAGATTATTGAAGTCTTCATACACATTCAAGAGCTGGAGTACTGCAATAGGATGTTGCTCATTCTAGGAGGAAAGTTTAGTGAGATAGTCAAGGTTGGTGAAACTATTGATGATGGTCTAAAGACCGGAGAAATCATCTGAATGACTATCCAAGACGAATCCTTAGGACCATTAAGGAGGAAAAGGGAAGATTTTTCCTCTATCTTATTTGAATCAAGCCACAAGTAAAATAGGCATGTCAGTCTCAATGTTGCTTAGATGAAAAAATACATTCTTGCATCACTTTTTTGTAGAAAGCTTACCCTTTAGCTCCAGAAAACCCTTACTCCATCCAACAAAATCATCCAAATTACCAAGGTCCATTGTCAAATTACCCAAATGCTCAATCAAGTTACCAAGCTACATTATCAGATTACCCAAATACCCCTCATAGTTACCAGTTTCACAATACAAAAATTTCCAAACACCAGCACCTACTCGCCAAAATCTTCTTAGTTATCGCCAAGTACCTCCATCTTTACGGAATAATTACAATCTTTCTTGTCAGGAGTTTTTGAAGAAACCTCTCGAGTCTTTACTCTTTTGGTTGAAATTTGAACCCAAATATTTTAGAGATTGAAAGTGGCTGGTTTGATACGAACAATTGATCCTAAAAATGTTAATGTCAATTCAAGACTTTACAAGAATAATCTTTATTGTGCTTACCATTCAGAGGGTGCTGGATATACCATTGAGAATTACATCAACTTGAAGCATAAAATTCAATACTTGATTGATCAAAGAATTTTCACCATTCAAGTTGGTACTTCCAATGAAAATGGTGATTCACTGTGGAATCGTAGAGGATTCACCATTAATATGATTGAATCAAAGTCTCAACCTCTCTATCAAAACCCCTGACATGATTGTCAAATGCTTCTCCCTCAGCAAGAACATTATGATCCCCCTTGTCCATGTCTTGAGAAGAAATCTGCTCGAAAGTTTACTCCTCTCATTGAAAATCGGACGAAGTTGTTTTGAGAAATTGTCTGCGGTAGGCCTTATCATCCACTTGGACCCAAACCGATTGAAAGTAGTTTAACATTTTATAGATCGGATCATAGGTGCGCATATCATTCTAATTTTTTTGGACATGATACTAAAGACTCTATTAACCTGAAGCACAAGATCCATGACTTGATCGACCAGAAAGTGGTCAGGACTTTTATACCCAAGGTCAACAGTAACCATTTTCCAAACCACGGAGGTGACACTATCAATATGATATAGACAATGGATGAATGGTGCATGATAAAGGCGATAGTTCCAACTAGCCATGTCAGCCTTGAGAAAATTGTAGCTTCTTCGAGCATAATTGAGAAACACAATTTTATGAGCATGACACCCCATCAAAATTTTCTTTTGTGTCAAGAGAGGGTCAGAACAAGAAGGGGATTAATCATGTTCTACCGAATTCTTTGCCTCATTTATGTCAGTCCTTTCTGGTAGATGAATATTCCAAAAGAATAGAGTCATCACTTAACTTTTTTGTTTTGTTGAGTTATTAGCTTTCCATTCATGAATTTGTGTGAAGTCGTCATATGTTTTTAAAGATGTAATATGGGATGAATCCTTTGTCTTTGTGTTTACAAAGTTCTCAATGTATAGCTTTGGCATGCTTTTATTTGGTGTTATGTCTCTTACAATGAAGAATGCAGGTCATATATTAGATTTAGCTTTGGTAAAGTTTAATTTTTGAGTCTTATGATTTCCATTTAAAGGTTCTCTAGTACTAGTTTGTATATTTAAAGCTTGACAAAGTAAGTTCCATTACTTATCCTTTGGTATTCAATTAGATAATGATTATTAAGAGTTAACATGTGAATGGTTTAGGACTTATTCATATCAGTGTGTGTTGAGGTATCTCATTATTGTTAAAATTCACATAGCTTTTATGGAAATCATGTGATTTGTTTCAAATTTTTCATGGTTAGAATCCTAATATTTATTGTTTATTTTTCTTGCATGAACCCCTCGATTTGAGTCCATTCGACTCCCTCTTATTCCTCTCTTTGCATCTCGAGTTGGTTCAAAACTCAATTTTCATCTTGAGTTAGCCCGTTTATAGAGAAGTCAAAGGACAAGTTGGAAGCTGCAAATAAAGGCTAGAAACTGAAGTTACAGAATCTAGAACCGGAAATAGGCTGAGCTAAATCCTGTATACGACCCATGTACGACAATATACCCTTGGTGTATATCGTTTCATTTGAGAGTGAAAAGTGGGACAAAAGTACAAGCCATTTGCAACAATGACAGATTGAAAAAGAAACTAAATGAGTTGAATTTCCAGCTTACCCATTATTTAGCATAGGACAGGTTGGGCCTTAAGGGCCCATATTTTGATCTTATTCTTCTTTCCTTCTATTATTTAATTGCATATTAACTCTAAATTTTTTCTTTTTTCCTCAGCTTATGTTTTCTTTTGCTTGGTTTGAATTTTAACTAAGTCCCCAAAATAGTTATTTTCTCTTTTGTTAGTTGAATCATTCAAGTCCTTATGGATACTTTATCAACTTAGTCGCTTTTTCAAATGAAGTTATTTTTCAATAATATTTGTTGAGTTTTTTTTTAAATATATATATATATAAGTAGCTTTGCTAATCACAACTTGATTTATATATTTTTAAAATAAGTCATATTAATCAAATCATCGGTCAACCGCAAGTTAGCAGACATTTCGAGAGTCTAACACCTTCTCGGAACGTACATTGAACTTCGAACCCTTTTATTTTTAAATTTATTTTTACTAGCTTAAATTCTTTTGAAAACCTAAATTACTTTATAAGTTTTAACTAAAAGTGCTTACAAAAAGTTTATTCATAAAAGTTATGTTTTTGTAATTATCTCTATTTTCTTTATATTTTTCGCATGTTAACTATTTAGATATAAGCGTTCTCCTACTTAGGTGTTAATGTGGATGCCTGCACGGCCCAGTGGGTTGGGTCGTGACAGGAGATCACTGATATTATAAATGCCTTATACTCGACAAAAATAAGAGCGAGTGCGGTATTGCTACACAGCCACTGCGTACTAGTAGGATTATACGTCTATCCCACTAAGTGAAAAATATAAATAAGTCATTACAACATCATAAACAGGCATACATCGATCATATACAATATCAATTATCATTTACCATTAACATACAATTTAACATGCTTTAATAAGAGAACCACACCACAACCACTCTTAAAGTCCACTTGCGCAATGCATGAATGAAGTCTCATACCCCCACTCCCACTAAGTTGAACTCTATGAGAAGTCATAATTCATGGGTCATGTTCATGTTCATGTTCATGTCAATAAGTCAATATATAACAAGTCAATGGTCCTCTCATATAATCCAAACCCAAACTGTTAGTGCACCAGTTCGTGGTACCTAATCCAATATTTATGGCAAAACTTGGTAAACGATCCCATATTTATACTGGAACGTGGCAACCGATCCTAATTAATTATGCCAGAACGTGACAAACAATCCCAATAAGTTATTTTGAAAAGTGGAAACGGATCCAATCCACACCCCACAATCATAATCACAATGTATATTTCACAATAATCATACAATTAAGAATTAATTAATGGCACATAGTTATTCATCATACTCATTTACAACTAATATGATTAATAATGAAACATTAACATACATATATGATTCATAATGGAGCAAGAACAAACATATAACACACAATCATGAAATCACAACCATCACTTACCTCAAATCCAAGCTTAGATCCCCTAAGGCACTCAAATCGTCCTTTTTCGGATACTTTCCGCTTGTTCTAGGTATACAAACAATTAATATTTGCAAGAATCAACAATCAATGGTCTAATTATCCGGATTATAACAAACCCAATAACCCTCGACCAAACCCTTGATCCCTCACACGCAGGTTATGATTTTTCCACCATAAATTTCATATCAAAACATTTCTCTCTCAATATTAACCTAAGAAAATAGGTTCTACGGATCAAAAAATGGATTCGGAGAGTGAAAACCTTACCTTTGGCCTCAAGAATGGTGTAAACTGTTAAGAAAACTCTTAGGTTTGTTTCTTAGCTCTCAAAGTTGAAAAGTACAACTTAAAACATTTTTGGATTTATTTACGACTTTAAATCGTATATGCCCCGACATGGCTGCATTCACCCCTCTATAGTTGCCTTGCCCTAGCGGCTTGCACGAAATTAGTGAGCAAAATTGATAATTCCAAGATCATATTTCATAAGACACCTTCAACCACACTCAGAAAATATTGTTCGCACCAAGATCAATTTTGGAAATTCTACTCGTTCGAATTCAATTTTGTAAAGTCGTATAGGTTCTTTAACGCCTTATCTATCCACTCATATAATCAAATTCATTAATAGATCTTTTTTTTTTTTTCAGATTTCCCAAAACCTCACTGATTGCGATTTGCTCCAAATCTGGACTAGACTAGAAAATCTTAAGTTGCTATTGAAAAGTTTTCTTGCCCCAATTCTTTCCCTATTGGATTTTCTCAAACGACGAAAATCAGGTCGATACAGGGAAGACTTTGGATGACATAATAGGTAGGCTTGAAAATTCTTAGGGGTACAAAAAGGGTAGGCTTGAGATGCTTAGAGTGGTTAGAGGGTCAAATGTTTAATGGTAGAGTTGACATATGAATAAGGTAGAAGGCTAGGATCGAAGTGTAATAGTTTATGAATATTATACTTTAGATGATGAAAGCATGTGGATAGATACTTGGGTGGTGTAACTTTCATATTGCATGTTTCCTTCTAAATGTTGACTTTATATATGCGGCGGGTTTGATTCGATTGATGATGCTTACAAGTACGTGTTGTTTGTAGTGATGCTACTTTTATTATGCCATTTAGCATAGTTTAGTTATAGGTTCAATGATGTTTCATAGGTGAAAAAGATGATGTTCACCAACAACTTTCATTATCCTTTCTTATGGTGGGAAATGTGTCTTATTTCTTTTATAAGTTGTACTCTTAAAGCTCTTACAACTATTTAGACTAGTTTTGTGGTTGTTAGTATGTTTCCTTGTGAAGAACTTTGGAGTTTTAAATGAATTTATGGTAATTTCATAGATTTGTTTATTTTTCTACATTTTATAATTGGTTTGGGTTGCGGGTTCTCCTATCTAGGTGTTTGAATAGGTGCCCGCACGAACCAGTGGATTGTGTCATGATAGGTATTTAGTAAAAAATAGTTATTGGTCTTTCCTATGCATTTTAAGACAGTGGCAATATCAATAAAACTCATTTTTCTCATTTTTTTGACATTTTTCTAACTTTTTTTAATTGTAATTTTTGGTTAATTTATGCTATTAAATTAAGTATAAATTAGGCAAATCACATATTATAAAAAAGAAATTACTTCCTATCCCTACTCTTTCATTTAATTATCAAAAATCTCCCTTTTTTTTAGTTTTTTTCGAAAACATTATATTGTAGGCAGATACTTTAATAAATAATGGTCTGATACTTAAATTATTAAGTTTTTCTTATCAGTTTAAGCATTAATAAGGGATTAAAACACAAATTATAATTTATTCCCACATATCACACGTACGTTTCTTTCTTCAACCAATCAGTCATAAACATCTAACTAAACTATAATTTTTAAATTTTAAATTGTGAAACCTTCTTCCCGTTCTTTGAAAAAATAATAAAAGTTTGATCCAAACAATTTTGAAATGCAATTTTGTGAAGATTCTAAATGAATATTTTCATCTTGTTAATGCATTATGGATCTTGGAAAAGTGATGTTAAGTACGAGCGATACAGAGTTGGAGATAATAATTCGTTCGTAAATCTTATTTCAGCAATTGTAGCTAAATTGAATATTGATAAATTGAAAAAAAAAATCGAGATCAGATACTTTGTTGAAGGGAATTTGTCTCCACTATGTATTCAGAATGATATGGGGGTGAAATTATACATAGAAATGAAGAAACATGAGGTAGGATTCAGTATGTATCCGCTATGCATTGACACATCGGATAAAAGTGATGAAGATATACAAAATTTTGATGCAACAACAGGTGCAATTGTTTGTGTTGAAAGTGAAAAAAAGGGAAGCAAACATGTACTTTCTTCCGGAAAGATTCTTGATGCTTGTTTTTTAGAAGAACTTTTATGCTTCACTCTAATAATTCTCAATTTTGATACTTTATGAAGTACTTTTTGGTTACTATTTTATAATGCAATAAATGAAAAATATTATGTTTTCAATTCTGGTTACATTTTTTATTCTTAATATTTGATAAAGTTAGTTTGATATACATTGTTGTGTATCTGATACTTATTTGTTTCTAAATTTTGTATGAGATAGAATAAAAATATCAATAGTTATGATGCGTCAAACTTAAAAGAGACGACATCTAAAAAAGTATCATTTGAAGCAATGATACATCATATACATAATATCTTCTTTCAAATTTTGTATCTACTAATAATAGAGTATCGGATGTTGTATATTTTACCAATAATATATATCATATACATACAATTTTTATATTTGAGGACGCAATTGTGTTTCATTTGCATAATAACTTTGTAGAAATTTAATAGCAACTTAAAAAAGTTAGAGTAATTTTGGTATCAAAATTGTGTATTTGATACTTAATATCTTTGTAACTTTAGCATGAGTATACTAAATCATATCAATTTGAGATGTTTGAATGTCACGACCCAAACCGGGTTGCGACTGGCACCCACACTTACCCTCCTATGTGAGCGAACCAACCAATCTAACCTTAACATTTCAATATAATATCAACAGAAAGTAATGCGAAAGACTTAAACTCATTAAATAAAGACCAATTCATTAACTTCTGAAATTCAACATCTATTATTCCCCAAAATCTGGAAGTCATCACCACAAGAACATCTACAATCAAATGACTAAACTAAGAGTATTCTAAAAGCTAATAATACATAAGAAGCTAGTCCGTGCCGGAGGTTCAAGGCATCAAGACATGACAGAGGAGATCCAGTCCAAGCTAGAAGCGTTAGCTCACCCTGAAGATCCGGTGTAGTAAGACTGCCTTGAATTACTGTTGAGTTGAAGACGATGGCACGTTTGCTGCACTCCACAATTAAACAAGAAGACAACATAAAAGTAGGGGTCAGTACAAAACACGGGTACTGAGTAGATATCATCGGCCAACTCGAAATACGGAACAGTATATATCAAGTATTATCATAAATCAACTATAAAACTCAACATGCAACAACAACAAGTACTATAATCATCAATAAGTACCATCAAGTTCATACGTGAGGACTCAAGCCCCAATACCATACTCATTTCGGAATCATGTTCGTTAGATTGAGTATATTAACATCTTTCAAGATTCATTATCTTTATTTCTCTCGTGTCGGTACGTGACACTCCGATCCCCTAAATCTACGTGTCGATTCGTGACACCCGATCCCCTAATTCTACGTGTCGGTTCGTGACACCCGATCCCCTAATTCTACGTGTCGATTCGTGACACCCGATCCCCTAATTCTACGTGTCGATTCGTGACACCCGATCCCCTAATTCTACGTGTCGATTCGTGACACCCGATCCCCTAATTCTACGTGTTGGTTCGTGACACCCGATCCCCTACATGTGTCGGCACGTGACACTCCGATCCACTAATATCATTCTGTAAATCATCAAGCCTTCTCCATACCAAGGCATCATTATTAATAATGTATGTTCAAGTTTCTTTTCAAGATTTGGGATTCAATATTTTCATCATACTTAACTTATCACAATCACATCATCATATTCATGCAAACATACAATTAAGCATATAGTAGGGTTTACAATACTACCAATACATATCATTCTCTATTAAGAGTTTACTATGAAAGCATGAAAACCATAACCTACCTCCACCGAAGAATTGAAATCAAGCAAGTTAATCCTCAAAGCTTGGCATTTTTCCTCTTCTTCTCGATCGTTTCTCTCTCTCTTTCTCTGTCTCTCTTTGTTCTTTCTATTTTTCTTATTCCCCCCTCTTTCTTTTACCCTAATTAGTATATAACTAAGAATAAAAGGTGGCAATAATACCCCACTAATTAGCTTAGGGTTACCTCTTTTAACCCTCAAGAATATGAGTTATTAACATAAACCCACGAAGTCTATAATTAAGGAAAGAATAGTCCAAAAACGTCCCTTAAAACTCCACCAGAAATCCGACTCTGCCTGGGATTTGCGTAACCTGTGACGGGCCGTCGTGCCTGCGACGGTCCGTCCTGCAGGTCGTCGCAGAGTTCAGAGACCCAAATTTCCTCCAAGGGTCTGTGACGGTCCGTCACACCTGTGACGGTCCGTCCTGTCATTCCGTCACAAAGTTCAGAGAGTTGATCCTCCGTACCCAATTTCAGATTTTCTAAGTATTTTGGGACGAGACCCCCTCAACGGTCCGTCGTGCCCATGATGATCCGTCGTGGGGTCCGTCGCTTCTGCCAGTTTTTCCAGAATTGAAGTCTGTTGCTCAAAACGACCCACGGGTCGTTACATTAGATACCAATTTACCCATCGTTCGTCCCCGAACGATCAAAAGAAGGAAAACAAGGGCAAAAAGGAGTACCTGAATCTGTAAACAGGTGGGGGTATTTTTCTTGCATATCCGCCTCCTTCTCCCAAGTGGCTTCTTCAACCGGTCGATTCTTCCATTGTACCTTGATGGACGCAATCTCTCTTGACCTCAACTTGCGAACTTCTCTATCTAAAATAGCAACAGGCTCCTCCTCATAAGACAAGTTCTCATCAAGCAAAACTGAATCCCAACGGATAATGTAATTTCCATCCCCATGATATCTTTTCAACATCGACACGTGGAATACCGGATGTACTCCGGACAGCCCTGGGGGCAAGGCTAACTCATAAGCCACTTCCCCTACTCGCTTGAGTACTTCAAATAGTCCAATGTACCTTGGACTTAGTTTACCCCTTTTTCCAAACCGCATCACCCCTTTCATGGGCTAAACTTTCAACAAGACTTGTTCACCTTCCATGAACTCTAAGTCTCTAACCTTTCGATCTGCATACTCTTTTTGCCTACTTTGCGCCGCTAGAAGCTTTTCTTGAATAGACTTCACTTTTTCCATCGAATCCCTCAAAAGGTCAGTACCCCAAGGTCTAACCTCGAACGAATCAAACCAACCAATGGGAGACCTACATCTCCTCCCATACAATGCTTCAAATGGGGCCATATCAATACTTGAGTGATAGCTATTGTTATATGAAAACTCCGCTAAGGGTAGGAAGCTATCCCAGTGACCACCAAACTCTATCACACACGCACGAAGCATATCCTCCAACACTTGAATCGTCCTTTCAGACTGGCCATCGGTCTGAGGATGGAACGCAGTACTAAGGTCCAACCTAGTACCCAATTCCGCATGCAATGTTTTCCAAAACTTAGAAGTAAACTGCGTACCTCTATCTGATATGATGGATAGTGGAACCCCATGCAATCGCACCACTTCCGAGATGTAAAGTTTGGCTAACTTTTCTGCATTATACGTCACTTTGACCGGAATGAAATGAGCAGATTTAGTCAACCTATCAACAATCACCCAAATAGAGTCATACTTACCCATTGTCTTCGGAAGACCAACCACAAAATCCATTGCAATTCTTTCCCACTTCCATTCTGGAATGGGCATTCTCTGAAGTGTTCCTCCGGGCCTTTGGTGTTCATACTTTACTTGTTGACAGTTTGGACACTTAGCAATAAAGTCAACAATATCACGCTTCATTCTACTCCACCAAAAGTGTTGTTTTAGGTCACGATACATCTTGGTTGCACCCGGATGTATAGAATACCTTGAACTATGAGCCTCTGTCAGAATAGTGTTGATCAACTCATCGACGCGGGGTACGCATACCCTTCCCTTGATTCTCAAAACACCTTCCTCATCGATTTGTGCTTCCTTAGCCTCCCCTCGCAATACTTTATCTTGAATTCTTCTTAGTTTCTCATCATCAAACTGTTTTCCCTTAATTTTGTCAAGAAAAGAAGATCTTGACTCCACAGAAGCCAACAATCCTCCCTTCTCATTTACTTCTAATCTCATCAAGTCGTTAGCTAGAGTCTGAACCTCTCTAGCTAATGGGCGTCTAGAGGCTTGCAAGTGAGCTAGACTTCCCATGCTTCCCATTTTTCTACTTAAAGCATCCGCCACAACATTCGCCTTCCCCGGATGATACAAAATGGTGATGTCGTAGTCCTTCAGTAGTTCCATCCATCTTCTCTGTCTCAAGTTCAAATCTTTCTGAGTAAAGACATACTGAAGGCTACGATGATCCGTGTAGACCTCACACTTAACCCCATATAAATAGTGTCTCCATTGCTTTAATGCAAATACTACCGCAGCCAACTCCAAATCGTGGGTTGGATAGTTACGTTCATGCACTTTTAATTGCCTCGAAGCATAAGCAATCACACTCTTCTCTTGCATTAGTACTGCACCCAAACCCGAATAGGATGCATCACAATAAACAATGAAGTTCTTACCCTCTACTGGTAAGGTAAGGATAGGTGCGGTAGTCAACAAAGTCTTGAGCTTCTGAAAGTTTTCCTCACACTCATCCGACCATACAAATGGAACATTCTGCTTAGTCAAGTTCGTCAATTGGGAAGCAATAGAAGAGAATCCCTTGACAAATCGACGGTAGTAGCTAGCTAACCCAACAAAGCTCCTTATTTCTGACACATTAGTGGGTCTTACCCAATTCTTCACTGTCTCAATCTTAGAAGGATCCACCATCACTCCGTCCTTAGAAACCACGTGCCCCAAGAAGGACACCGCATCTAGCCAAAACTCACACTTAGAGAACTTGGCATAAAGCTTTTTCTCCCTCAACATTTCCAATACCATTCTCAAATGCTCTTCATGTTCCTTCTTGCTCTTTGAGTATACCAATATATCATCAATAAATACGATCACGAAGAGGTCCAAATATGGCTTAAAAATCCCGTTCATCAAGCTCATGAACGCAGCAGGGGCATTCGTAAGACCAAAGGACATCACTATAAATTCGTAATGCCCATACCTCGTTCGAAAAGTAGTCTTTGGCACATCTGTTGCCCGTATTTTCAATTGATGATAACCGGATCTCAAGTCAATCTTAGAGAAGACACAAGCACCTTGTAACTGATCGAACAAATCATCAATGCGGGGAAGAGGGTACTTGTTCTTAATAGTTACTTTATTCAGTTGTCTGTAGTCTATGCACATCCGAAAACTCCCATCCTTCTTCTTTACAAACAAAACCGGAGCACCCCAAGGAGATGCACTTGGTCTAATGAAGCCTTTGTTCAATAACTCTTGAAGTTGTGCTTTTAACTCTCTTAACTCTGCGGGAGCCATTCTATAAGGGGGTATAGAAATGGGGCGAGTACCGGGTTCAAGATCAATACAGAAGTCAATATCCCTATCCGGTGGCATACCAGGAAGATCTGCAGGGAACACATCCAGAAACTCACGAACTACTGGAACCGACTCAATCGAAGGTACTTGGGTAGTGTCATCCTTGAGATGTGCCAAGAAAGCTAAACACCCTTTACTAATCATTTTCTTAGCACGAAGAAAGGAGACGATGCGGACCGGATTGGAAGTGTAGTCACCCTCCCACACTAACGGGTCTGTCCCAGGCTTGGCTAACGTCACCGTTTTAGCATTACAATCCAAGATTGCAAATTGCGGAGAAAGCCAAGTCATATCCAGAATTACGTCAAAATCATCCATTTCTAAGATAACCAAATATACATAAGTGTTGCTCCCCACAAAGTTTACCAAACAAGACCTATATACCTTTTCAACTACCACAGACTCACCCACCGGAGTAGAGACACGAATAGGCATATCAAGTAATTCACAATGTAAATTTAGACCATTAGCAAATGAGGAAGATACATAAGAAAACGTGGATCCAGGATCAAACAATACAGAAGCCATGCAATCACAAACCAGAAGATTACCTGTGATGACAGCATCAGATGCCTCCGCTCTGTCCGTTGCCCCTACCATGTTGTGATGTAGTGGCCCCAGTTTGCCCATTACCTCTGCCATTTTGGTGACCACTATTACCTCGACCACCACGCCCTCCAGAAAAACGGCCTCTACCATGACCACCTCTACCTCTAGTTATTGGGGGTCTGTAACTTGGTCTGGGACATTTCTCCTAATATGTCCAATCTCCCCACATCCATAACATTCTTTGGAGTCGATCATATGCCCCTCGGAGAAGTGTTGACCGGTCTGAGGTGGTCCCCCAACTACAGTCTGTAGTGAAGACTGAATTGGTCGGACTGAGTAACTTCCCGAACCTTGTCCTCTAGTGTAAGAACCATTAAACTCACCTCCCTTTCGAAGCCTTTTTGATGTCGATGTTGTGGTGAAGTCGTCTGGCTTCACTCCTTCCACTTCTATCACAAAGTCTACCACCTCTTGGAAGGATTTTGCCGTTGCCGCTATCTGTAAGGCCGAAATCCGCAATTCTGACCTCAACCCCTTCACAAACCGGCGAATCCGCTCTTGAGGACTGAAACAGAGTTGAGTGGCATATCTGGATAGTGCACGAAACTTAGCCTCATAAGCATTAACCGACATCCTACCTTGCTCTATGCTCAAGAACTCATCCCTTTTCCTATCCCTCAAAGTCCGGGGGATATACTTCTCCATAAACAAACTAGAGAATGAGGCCCAAGTCATAGGTGGTGCCTCTATTGGTTGACACTCGATATGTGACCGCCACCACATTTTGGCGTTCCCTTGAAACTGATAAGTCACAAACTCCACACCAAACCGTTCTACTATACCCATCTTGTGTAGTAACTCGTGACAGTCAACCAGAAAATCATAGGCATCCTCCGATTCAGTACCCTTGAAGACCGGAGGTTTCAATTTCAAGAACTTACTGAAAAGTTCATGTTGATCATTTGTCATTATAGGCCCAGTAGTCAGACGTGGAAATGTGCCTATGTCCAATGGAACATCCATGCGGGGAGCCATAGTAGCCGCATGTTGTACTTCTGAAACCGGAGGTGTTGGCGCAGAAAACACTGGAGGTGCCTGACCTTGATCAGATAACCCGCTAAGATAAGCCAGAACCTGATTGATCATCTCTGAGGTAGGTTGGGGTGGCATTTCCTCATTTTGCACTTGTTCAGTTTCCCCATCCTCCCCTTCTCTTATTACTTCCTCGGTCGGTGGAGGAGTCACTGCCCTAGTATCAGATGGGCTAGGTGCTTGTCCTCTCCCTCTAGAGGACGTCCTCCCACGACCTCTTCCACGGCCCCTTGCCGCTGTTCTTCCTCGAGCCACAGCCCCAGTGGCTGGCTCAGTTGTTTCTTGTCTGGCCGATGTTGGTGTTGGCGTAGTCGTTGCTCTAGTTCTAACCATCTGCGAAAGAGAGTGAAGATGGTCAGATACCAATTCGTATCGCCTAGATACCAATTGGACTCAAGTAGTAGCACGAAAGAAAGAATGAAAGAGTGAAATTTTTCCTAAAGTCTTATAGCCTCTCAAGGAAAAGTAAAGGCGTCCCCCTACCGTTCCTTAAGACTCTACTAGACCTGTTCTTGTGTGATGAGACCAACGAACCTAATGCTCTGATACCAAGTTTGTCACGGCCCAAACCGGGTTGCGACTGGCACCCACACTTACCCTCCTATGTGAGCGAACCAACCAATCTAACCTTAACATTTCAATATAATATCAACAGAAAGTAATGCGAAAGACTTAAACTCATTAAATAAAGACCAATTCATTAACTTCTGAAATTCAACATCTATTATTCCCCAAAATCTGGAAGTCATCACCACAAGAACATCTACAATCAAATGACTAAACTAAGAGTATTCTAAAAGCTAATAATACATAAGAAGCTAGTCCGTGCCGGAGGTTCAAGGCATCAAGACATGACAGAGGAGATCCAGTCCAAGCTAGAAGCGTTAGCTCACCCTGAAGATCCGGTGTAGTAAGACTGCCTTGAATTACTGTTGAGTTGAAGACGATGGCACGTTTGCTGCACTCCACAATTAAACAAGAAGACAACATAAAAGTAGGGGTCAGTACAAAACACGGGTACTGAGTAGATATCATCGGCCAACTCGAAATACGGAACAGTATATATCAAGTATTATCATAAATCAACTATAAAACTCAACATGCAACAACAACAAGTACTATAATCATCAATAAGTACCATCAAGTTCATACGTGAGGACTCAAGCCCCAATACCATACTCATTTCGGAATCATGTTCGTTAGATTGAGTATATTAACATCTTTCAAGATTCATTATCTTTATTTCTCTCGTGTCGGTACGTGACACTCCGATCCCCTAAATCTACGTGTCGATTCGTGACACCCGATCCCCTAATTCTACGTGTCGGTTCGTGACACCCGATCCCCTAATTCTACGTGTCGATTCGTGACACCCGATCCCCTAATTCTACGTGTCGATTCGTGACACCCGATCCCCTAATTCTACGTGTCGATTCGTGACACCCGATCCCCTAATTCTACGTGTTGGTTCGTGACACCCGATCCCCTACATGTGTCGGCACGTGACACTCCGATCCACTAATATCATTCTGTAAATCATCAAGCCTTCTCCATACCAAGGCATCATTATTAATAATGTATGTTCAAGTTTCTTTTCAAGATTTGGGATTCAATATTTTCATCATACTTAACTTATCACAATCACATCATCATATTCATGCAAACATACAATTAAGCATATAGTAGGGTTTACAATACTACCAATACATATCATTCTCTATTAAGAGTTTACTATGAAAGCATGAAAACCATAACCTACCTCCACCGAAGAATTGAAATCAAGCAAGTTAATCCTCAAAGCTTGGCATTTTTCCTCTTCTTCTCGATCGTTTCTCTCTCTCTTTCTCTGTCTCTCTTTGTTCTTTCTATTTTTCTTATTCCCCCCTCTTTCTTTTACCCTAATTAGTATATAACTAAGAATAAAAGGTGGCAATAATACCCCACTAATTAACTTAGGGTTACCTCTTTTAACCCTCAAGAATATGAGTTATTAACATAAACCCACGAAGTCTATAATTAAGGAAAGAATAGTCCAAAAACGTCCCTTAAAACTCCACCAGAAATCCGACTCTGCCTGGGATTTGCGTAACCTGTGACGAGCCGTCGTGCCTGCGACGGTCCGTCCTGCAGGTCGTAGCAGAGTTCAGAGACCCAAATTTCCTCCAAGGGTCTGTGACGGTCCGTCACACCTGTGACGGTCCGTCCTGTCATTCCGTCACAAAGTTCAGAGAGTTGATCCTCCGTACCCAATTTCAGATTTTCTAAGTATTTTGGGACGAGACCCCCTCGACGGTCCGTCGTGCCCATGACGATCCGTCGTGGGGTCCGTCGCTTCTGCCAGTTTTTTCAGAATTGAAGTCTGTTGCTCAAAACGACCCACGGGTCGTTACATTGAAGCACCCAAGTATCATATACATAATATCGATTTAGTAATATATGTGGTGATTTGTACCAATCTTATAAGATATAATTTGTACCATGTTGTGTGAAAAATAAAATTGTTATTTCTGAAAACAATATTGTATCATATATTTAATAATTTTGTGGAAATTTGTACCGATTTCGGTTTCACTGTAGTATAAGCTAAAGTGATATATATAATACTTATGATATACAAAAGTTAATAACGTATTAAAATGTATTGAAAACGAATTTAAAAGCGACATAAAAACTCTTCAAATTTAGAAGTATGAATTACTTATAAATATAATGTTAACCTGGAAAGAAATAATCCAAAACACTTGGGGGTATTTTTACTATTATTCTACATTATTCAGTTCATCATCTGACAATGTAATGAAGAAGACACCATTTAGCCTTGTAGGATCATCATTCTTGTTGCATACATTGAGCGAAGATATTCACTTCTGAAAGGGATCGATGGGACATTCATTTCGTCGCTAAAACATTTAGCAAATACAGCTACTTACATTACCAGTCACTGCAAACAAAAAGAAGATATATTATGAATTGAATGAAACGTGTAAGTAAAGTTGGGTGAATACAATACCGACAGGCCATCACTCTTCTGTTGCATTATGTCTCGAGTAAATTACACCTCAAACGGGTGTTGTGGACCCAATAATTCACCACTTTTGTTTTATTTATATGCATCCAAAGCTACCGAATCATATTCAGCAATTCCATAAACATCAATGATGTTGATCCGTCACTAAACCGATAAATGATGCATATAGAACTAAAAGGGAAAGGCCAGGACATTGATTCAAAATATTATGTTTCAAATCATTTTATACTATATGATAACAATACATGACCGATACACAAAATCAACAAAACATAAAATGGAATATATATATATATATATATATATATATATATATATATATATTTATTGAGAATTATCTTTTTTTCATGAAAAAATTAAACATGTCTTTCCTTTTTTATAGAAATTTGAGGCCCTAGAAAATTGAACGCTTAAGGCAGTAGCGTAGAAATTCATAGGCAAGAGCCGATCTTGCTATGACCAACATTTGTATTTATCCTTTTTCTTATTTTTTTAATTTTTTATTGAAAATTTTGATTAATTAATGCTATTAATCTATATCTATCTATATCTATATAATAATATAAATCTGAATTGTGGCATGCTTCTAAAGCCAGGATTCATTTTTTTTATTTTGACATTTTTTTTGAGTTTTCTTCTTAATTATCTATTTAATTATTTAAAATCTATATAATAATATAAATTTGAATCATAAGGAGGCTGATGTGGCATGCTTCTAAAGCCAGGATTCATTTTTTTTATTTTTTGACATTTTTTTTTAGTTTTCTTCTTAATTATCTATTTAATTATTTAAAAATCTAACATATTTATTATATTCAATTATTATTGATGAATTACAAAAAAACCTCCATCTTTTTGCATTCTCCACTTAAATAATGTGTCTTCTCAACTTCCTCCTTTATTCTTAGACTCAAATAATCTATAAATAACAATTATATATGGAGTGTTTGATACACAATATATTATTTTTGTGGTCAGACATTTTTTTTTTGTTTCACTTAATTTTCTTCTCTTTTTTATTTTTTAAATTTTGGAGGAACATCAAGCAAGCTTCATTGAACATACATGCATGTATCAGTGAGAGGAAGATCAACAACACACCAATCAACAACAACAACAATCAGAAAGAAGACAAAAATAACAAGCAATAGAAAAAGAACAATAAAATTGACACAACACACTACAAGTTAATTTAGAGATGAGGAGAATAGATCTTAGAATGAACAAAAACATCGTGGCTCTTTTACTTTGTTTGTTGTTCTTCCGACGATGGAGTGTTATTTTTTCATGAAAAGAGAAAGAGATGATTTCTCATGATAATTCTGAAGATATTGATGCAAGAACAAAATCATGCAATAATCAATTTTTTTCAAAATATAAACAGTTTTTGAAATGACACTGCACTATAATTTCTTCTTCTACAAAAATTATATATTGAGAGAAATAATCATTTTGATTGAGTAACTTATAGAATGAATAATAAGTGGTCCAAGAGCAAGAAAAATTATTTAGAGAGATTTAATTTATTTATGGAATTCATATTAAATTAGGAGGAGAATAAGGAGAAATCTACCAATATTTTAATTTCAATTTTTTTGTTTTTTTTCTTAAACCGTATTTCTAATTTATTTTTCCTTATCTATCTTTAATTAATGTTTGTTTTATGATCTTTTATATATTTCTAACTGAAGTTTGTCTATATTTTTGTAAAAAAAAATTGTTTTTAGATTTGATGTTTATTTCTAATTCTAAACAACCGAAAATTTCACTTTCAAATTTTACTGAAGATCAAAGCAAACCATATTTAATTTCATTCATCATTAATTTTACTTCCTTGCCTTAATTTGATCTCTTTATAATTTATATCATTTCTTTAAATTGCTTCTTTCCTTTTCTTTTTTCTAAAATTTTATTTATTTATTTATTACAAGATAATAAATATTATAAATTTAAAAGAATTGCATGTATATTTTACAAAATTTAATTTTTTTTAAATTAAACTTAGTTCATTTCTTCTGCGAA
Organism: Solanum lycopersicum; assembly: GCF_036512215.1. Taxonomy (NCBI): domain Eukaryota; kingdom Viridiplantae; phylum Streptophyta; class Magnoliopsida; order Solanales; family Solanaceae; genus Solanum; species Solanum lycopersicum. Next base: position 37,359,557 of record NC_090805.1, read on the forward strand.
AAGATTCATATCTATACGTAATAATAATAAAGTTAAAGTTAAAAAAGGATGACAACCTTCTCATTTAAAATATTAATTTATTTTATCATATTTTTATAACACTTTCTCTTATATTTTCTTAAAATAATTGCTAAAAATTGTGTCTAGATTTATTTATTTATATTTCTAATTCTTATTTTGTGTATTTTACCTAATTTTTAATGAATTTTTTACCTTGAAATTTTGCACAATATCAAATATGACCATACTTAAATCCTTTCATCATAGATGCAATTAATTTTAAAATTTTCTTTCCTTAAACTCATCATTAATGTACTTTATATCATTTCGTTAAATTATTTGTTTCCTTTCTTTTTTGTTATATATTTCCGATCAATTTCATCATGTTTACGCATGTGATCACTATTAGGCTTAAATTATGTGGAATCAGATCATGACACAAACTCACCATGCACTAACACCTATCATCTTCAACTTCTCACCGAGGTGCTAATATTTTCGGTATTGCAACTAGTGTCCTCACTTCAAAACAAAATCCTCATTTTTCACACAATAATTTCAGTTTGAGTATAAGAATTACTTTTCATCACTCACTCTCAGAACAAATTCACACTCATTCATACATATTGCCATAAGCTTGCCCTTATTTTCACTGCTTTAAGTTCGCTATACAACTCTTAGGATCACGATAGGACTTTCTTAGCTTGTAACATAAGTTCAAGGTCAGGTAGGGTATATTTAGTTATACTTTAGTGACATTTTGCCCTCCTTGACATATCGGCTAAACATACCATTTTCTATCATTTTATTTTGTCCAGTTTCTCATATTCTTTCACCTTGATATTTTCCCTTCTTTCTTCATTTGTCTAAGTGACTCTCTTCTTTTCTTACTTGTATTTCTTGTATATTTTTTATTTATTTATTTTCCTTTTCTTTCAACTAATTCTTGAGTTACTATACTTTTGTTCTCTCTCTCTTTATTCTTTCAACCCCACTTTCCAGAGCATTCCTCATAATAACCACCCTCAACTCATGGCTTTGCCATGAGTCGAAGTACACAATACCCAAAGTTGGGTCAGGGCCATAAAAAGGGTTGTTTACGACATTAGCCACTCTCAACTTATGTTTTTGGCATAAGCTGAGATGCACATGTGTAAGGAGGGACCAGGGCCAACACATTATTCTTAGAAAAGATCAGTTGGGATGAAAAAGAAAGGTCTAGTTTAAGCTCAAATCATTTGGATAAAAGAAGAATTAATTTCATTTGGTTTTCCTTTTATTTAGGCTCAAAATGGCTATTATTGAATAAGAGTCTATGGTTCTTTCCTAATTGTTTATTACAACTTACTTTTAGCACGACTAACCAGACAAGTTCTAGCTCAATACAAATAGTGGATTATCCAAATCTTTCTCACACTTACTTGACATCTCATTACTCTACCAGATTATCACACACCTAGTTCGAATTTTAGACTTAGCATCATGCAGTGGTGTACCTCTATGTCATGCTTAGAGCCACACATTTATCAATTACTATGCCTAGTCATGCATCATTTTCATTTTATCAGGATATCATTTTAGTCATCATACTTCAGAATTAAACAATATACACAAGATATAGACATGTCGATTCAACATAAGAAGTCTATTGGGAAAAAAGAACACATGCAAGAAAACCCCAAAGGAGTATCATGAATTGGGCTACTCAGACTTCACCCTAGCACTTACTTTCCATTTACCCCCCCCAAACAAAAAGATATGCAATTGTCCCCAATGCATAAAAAAAACTGAAATACGAGAGTGGTAGGTGAAGCAAACCTGGGGCGCAAAGCACTGGCGATCAGCAAGCTGGTGCGTCCGAGTCCCCGAAACCCATTTCATATGTAGTATGAACACCCTCAATAGTGTCCTCATCAGCAACAGCACTATCAGTAGTGCCTCCTACTGTCTCCACATCTTTGGAGCTAGATGCCCCAGCAGCCGACTCTGCAACTCTGATCCGATGCGCCTCCTCATCAGCAAGCAAGGCTCTCCTCGCAGCCTCCATCTCACGGCGCTCCTTCTTCTGTGCTCTAGCATCATACTCCTCTCGACCCCTACGCCTCTTGGCATGCTCTCGAGGAGGAGGTGATGGAATCTCAGAAGTGGCGAATAAGGCAGTCATCACTGTATCCTCAGCAGGCTCTGCAGAAGGGGCTTCAGACTCAAGTACCCTAGCCTCTAGGATCATATCAATATCTTCTCGCAGACTCTCAACCGCAGCCTGAAGGGTCGACACGTCCACCTGAGGGGCAGGCCGGGCTAGCACCCGCAACTCAAAAGCGTCTAAGCGCTGATGAACCTCAGCGATCTTCCGCTTCAAGTGCTAGACCATTTTACGCTCCAAGCGCTCCTCCGCCTCAGCAAGAGACCTTTGCATCCAAGGATGGATGTGATGCAGAAGTGTGGCCATCTGAACCTCTAGTCTCTGGACTCTAACAAGCGGGACCAAAGCGGGGAACGGGGATGAGCGAGAGGAGGTAGGGGCAGTGCTACTACTCGGGATAGACTTGACCGGGGTAGTGTCAGTGGTTTCAAGAGCAGTCTGCGTAGCCGTTCGAGCATGTGCTACCGTATCCGCCATATTTTCACTAAGTGGAGGCAACTATGGAGTTGATTTTGCAAGATGAAAAGGTAAACTTAATTCAAATTTGTGTTTTTAATGTTATTCTCTACTTATCAAATTCTATTATACACATTATTATTAATTTTAATGCTTAATGATTATACAAATTTTATTTGCATATAAGATGATCGAATACATGCTTCTATTGATAAGTTCACAATAAAATATTTCAGAAACAAGATTTATGATCATGATTTATATCGAATGAAATATTTTGTCATATATGTTTATCACTCGGATTTTAAATCAAATTCTCATAAACACAAGCTTACACTCACTTAAAATACTATTATGACTGAAATTGAAGATTCATCTTTTTCATATGGATGTTTTGAAGCTACATACTTTTGAAGAAGTTGAAATTCAGAACAACATTAACGAGAATAAACTAATTGATAAGTAATAATTTTTTTATATTATTCTTTTCATTATTATATTTGAAATTTTAAATGTTATAACTAAAAATTCATTATTTTTTCAGATGTTGTTGGACATGCTGTTTCATATGGACCAATTCAATTGTCACAGCAAGGAGACAACAATTGTTCTTATGAATATTGTTGTAGAAGATGAAATGTAATTATCAATAATTTACATTTAATAGATATATACCATTATAAATTATCATTTTAACAACATTGTTTACATAAGAGAAACAATTTTTCTGTCACTTTATGGGGTGATCTTGCCTTTCAAATGCAATCATATTTATCTCGATTTTAATAAATGTTATAATTTATTTTACAGATCTATTCTATTCATACTTCCAATTTGAAAAACAAGTTTTACAACTCCTTTGTATTATTAAGTACTCCAAATGAATTAGAATCAACAAATATACAAATACAATTATATGATATATTTACAGGTTACTTGCATCTGGTAAATATGAGAAGGTTTTACAAACAAGTTCACAACGACATATTTCATTTTCAGAGGAGTTGTCTACATGAATGGTCTCTTTTAAATTTATTAGATATTTTCCTTCAATGCAATGAAGTGAGTTGTATGTATTATACTACTAATTATAATCTTATTTTTTTTTATAATACATATAATTGTCTAAACATTATGATTAACTCATAGGAGGCTAACTATTGGATTGCGGTAAAGGTTTTTCCAATTTTTTGTTTGGAACTTGGTCACAGATGGTCATACTTGGCTTGAAGTAAGAGTGTAATAAAGTTTGATCCTCCCGGAGACAAATATGATTGCGTAAAATGCAATGTTGAATTATATATGTTATTCACAGGTTGGTCCAAACAATATAGATGTTTAAAATTTAAATTAAATTTATATAACGCTCTATTTTGTACTTTTTAGGTATCGACTTTAAATGCATGTTACCGATGACACTGGATTTATATCATTATTATTGTGGAATAAAGACGTTCTACAACTAATTGGAAAGGTTGTCCAGTAGTTAAAGGCAGGATTAATAGGAGATGTTGACATGGGTTATCCAATAGAACTTGATGCTTTGATTGAGAAAAAGCTCATGTTTAAAGTCCAAATACAGGATTCAAACATTAACAAGAATGATAATGTTTACAAAGTAGATCAGTTCATTGATGAAGAAGCATTAGTCTAGGAATATTGTAATCCTTCTACAATTTGAATGCAAGTTTCTATATTATTAAAATTTAACTCCGATTTTCATTTAAATAAATTAACTATAATTGTTGAAATAGAAGGATTCCTTGAATGTGGTCAAAGCTATAATGAAGATAGTCTGTGGTATATAATTTAATTCAACATATATTTCCTCATTTTAACTTTTCAGCTTTTAAAACACAGTATGTTATTTTAAATTGTGTATTTCTACTATTCTAGCACACATAAATTATTACATTATGGGTGTATGTAAATTATTTTCAGACGCCTTTCAAGAAGAGCATTTCAGATTATGCTTCTTCACAAAATGAAGGTGTGATTGATTTGACTGGAACATTATGTCCCAATAGTGGCAAACACATTGGAGTTTGACCAACACATTCAGATGACGAGGGATTGAACGTCAAACTACCAAGTAACAAGCTATGCAAAGTTATAAAGGAGGAGAAGAAAACAATTTTTTCAACTAGGAAATAGGCTTTAATTATTGAAGTTAGTTTATTTTAGTATTAAACTTCCCAAATTATGTTTAAGAATGTATTTCATTGTGTTAGGACTGAGTGTTCTTTTTACTTCCTATATATGCATATGATGTTCTTTTAACTTTTTAAAATGTGTTATCTTTGTGTGCTATATTATCAAGTATCAACTTATCAATATACTAATAGCTAAAATTGCCAGAAAACCTCAAATAACGATGTGGTAAATACAGATAATATTAAGAATGATGATACAAATAGTAACTACATACTTACCTTAGGTAGTCCATAGGCATCAATTGTCATTTCCAACAACACATTTGCGTAAAATATTCCATCCATCAAGCTATAGTATAAGTATATTACCTGATATATTTGTATTCATAATAAAATATCACACACAAATAAATTGAAATAATGCCAAGAACAATGTTGATAACAGTATATCCATACTGACCTTAAGTAGTCCATAAAATTCAATTATCTTTGCCTCCAATACTTCTTCATTAAACAACCTCTAAGCACTCTACACAACATTAAAGGCAAATATATTAAAAACAAATTAGAAACCTGTTTTTAATTAAAATGAATTAAGTTTGAAGTAGTGATACGATAACAATGTACAAAAAAAAAATTACAAATATCCAAGATATCATAAAACCAAGTCTATACTAATCACATAAAAATAACCATCTTTATAGATAATCAATAAAAAGGCTTAAATAAAAATGAAAAGTGGTCATAAGTAACACCAGAACCGCCTTAACATGTTAGCTACCAGAATAGCTATATATTTCCTCAGGAAATCAAATAGTTACTGTCATAATTTGCACAATTGTATAGATATGATACAGAAAATGAGATGCAAAATAGAATTAATGTTAATTAATTATCAGGTAAGTATTTATAGTACATATAAATTTACAAAGTTTAATATAATTATAATTATTAATCACTATTATTTATATAACTATTTCTTCTTTAGTCTAGTGAAAACAACAGTCAAATTTGCTCAAACTGTTAATAATCTCAAGAAAATGCTAGATGAATACAATGTGTTCACAAAATCTTTTTCGATAGTCTGAGAGAGATTCAAATTGATCAAAGTGCTAATGTTAAACTAAGACTGAGAGAAAAAAGAGGAACAGGTGGAAGAAAGGTACAATTTGTCAACAGTTTCTGAGATATCAGCTTTTGGTGGTTGGTGATTTTGAAGCAATCAGTTCTGACATAGATATAATAGTTGAAAGTCATTCTGGACGATTTAATAGAATAAGTGAATTAAATGCAGCATACTTATGTTTGTAATATCCATTACTTTTTTCATTTGGTGAAGATGGATATAGAGAAGATATTCCTTAAAATGGAAGTTTGATTAATCATCTAATGGAAGGAAATATGTTAGCGTTCTTGAATACTTTTCATACAAAATTCAAGAAAAGGAAGAATGAAATCCCTACAATTGTATCGGTCAAAAGATAATTTCAACAATGCTTGGTAGATAGATATACAATGATAAAATCTTCTCGATCGTTATTTTATAGGCTCCATCAACCACACTTGAGAGCAGAATTCTATAAGAGATTACAAGAAGTTGTTTTGCAGGGAGACACTCAACCTTCTTCTCAAGGACAAAGATTAATATCTTGTTCTTTCACTGGAGGTACACGTTACATGTTGCAAAAATATCAAGACACAATGACAATATGCAAATGGGCTGGATATCCTGATCCATTTATTATATTTACTTGCAATTCTAAATAGCATGAGATCACTAGATTTGTGAAAATTAGGGGATTGGCTCCAGAAGATCGGCCAAACATTGTAACGAGCGTCTTTAAAGTCAATTAGATCACCTGATTAAGGATTTGCAAGACAAAAAAGTTTTTGGACAAGTAAAAGCAGGTATATTATTGACTTATTACTATACCACAATTGTTTATTTTAAATTTAATATTGAATTTCAAAAGCGTGGATTGTCTCCTGCACATATTTTGCTATTTATGTACAATAAATCTCTGAATATTGGTGACATTGATGATATTATTTCAGCTGAGTTGTCAAATAAATTAATTGATCCGAATTATTATGTGATTGTTACAAACTTCATGATGCATGACCCATATGGTTCTGTTAGAAAATCATCTCCTTGCATGCAAACTGGAAAATGTTCAAAACACATTCTAAAAAGGTTTATTTCTTCTATACCTCAATTGATGAGGAGGGATGTCTTGTGTTATAGAAGAAGAGATGATGGCACATCTACAAAGAGATCAAGTATTGATTTGGATAATAGATATGTTGTACACACAATAAATTTTTGTTCTTGAAATATGGGGCGCATATTAATATTAAATGGTGCAATCAATCAAGGTCAATTGATTACTTATTTAAGTATGTTAACAAAAGTTTATGACCGTGTTACAACTGTTTTTTGTGATAGTGGGAATCTTCATATTCAACAAGGGTTGATGAAATAAAAAATGTGTTGTGATTGTCGATATATATCACCATGTGAAGCAGCTTGGAGAATCTTTAAATTCCCAATTCACCATAGAGAACCTTCGGTAGAAAGGTTATCTTTTCATTTACCAGGAAATCAGAATATACTAGGTTCATATGATGATTTAATTGATGTTGTCATCAATAAACCAACCATAAAGGAATTCAAGTTTTTAAGTTGGTTTGAAGCAAACAAGGGAATTTTCTGAAGCAACAGATTTAACCTATGCAGAATTTCCTTTTGAAGTTTGTTTGGAAACAACAACCTAAGAGATGGGATAAAAGAAAAACTTCTGTATTTTCGATTGGAAGAATTCTTTTTGTTTCCCCGGGATCTGTAAGCAATATTATCTTAGATTGTTATTCAATATTGTTAGAGGTTCCCTCACTTCATATGAGGATATCAGAAGAATAAATGATATTGATCATAAGACTTTTAGAGATGCATGTTATGCTTTAGGATTATTAGATGATGACAAAGAATATGTTAACACTATAGTAGAAGCAAGTCATGTCTTCATATCTAAAACAATTATTTGCTATGCGACTTATATCAAATTTAATATCATGCCTGGAAGTTGTTTAACAATCAACAAGAAATTTATTATCTGAAGATATTCTTCATGAACAAAGAAAAGTATTAGATAACCCATGTACCCAATGATATTTTTAAATTTAAAATAATCTTATTAAAATCATGAAATCTATATTATTTTTTTTATTAATTATTTATTATATTTATGTTTAAATATTAATTTATTATATATTTATATTTTTTCATAAGCTGATCTATCAGATGCTGATTTGAAGAATTGTTGCTTGCAAAAGATAGAAAGTTTTTTAAAAAGTTGTGGAAGAAGATTTTCAGATTTTCCTACAATGTCAATACCTGTTTACAATGAGGATGATGTTGACATCACTAATAGATTAATTTGTGATGAAATGCGTTAGAATAAACGCGCATCAACAATTGCTATTTAATTTAACGGATGAGCAGAAGTCAGTTTATAAAAAAATATGGCAACAGTTCATGAAAAAATGGATGGATTTTTCTTTTTATACGGATTTGGAGGAACAGGAAAACTTTATAATTGGAAGACTCTATCAGCTGCCATAAGGTCTAAAGGAGATGTTATTTTAATAGTTGCATCTAGCGAGATTGCATAACTTTTATTACCAGATGGCCGAACAACATATTCAAGATTTGTTATCTCGCTAAATATAATTGAAGACTCAACATGCAATTTAAAACAAGTTATTCCTTTAGCACATTTGCTAATCAAGACTAAGTTGATTATCTGGGATGAGGCTCCCATGATGCATCGACATTATTTTGAAGTTCTTGATAAGGCTTTAAGAGATATTATTGGCTACAAAGATGAATCCAAGTCAGAATTACCATTTGGTGGTAAAACAATTGTTCTTGAAGGTGACTTCAGAAAAATTCTTCCTGTGATCCCCAAAAGGGAGTCGACAAGATATTGTAAATGCAACTCTCAACTCTTCATATTTATGGCTCCATTGTGAATTATTAACACTGACAAAGAATATGAGAATGCAAAACAGTGATACTGCTTCTGATCTAAAAGAGTTGAAAGAATTTATGATTGGATATTGACAGTTGCGGATGGTAGTATTGGTAATTCATTTGATGAAATTGATAAAGTTTTAACAGCAAAGGATCTTCTAATAACTGAGTTTACTGATCCAACAGCAGCTATTGTGGAAAGTTATGTATCCAGATTTAGTACTAATGGTAATAATGTTGGGTACCACAGCAAAGAGTCATTCTTGCTCTGACTCTTGATATGGTAGAATCAATCAATCATTATATGATCTCTTTGAATCATAATCCAGAGAAATCATATTTGAGTTCTGACAAAATATGCAAGTCTGTCATACTTATTCAGCTTTAGAACATGTACATACCCCAGAATTTTTTAACACTATTAAATGTTCTGGAGTTTCAAATTATTCAGTCACTTTAAAAGTTGTAGTTCCAATGATGTTACTAAGAAATATTGATGACGCAGCAGGATTATGTAACAGAACTAGGTTGATTGTTACTAAACTTGAAAATCAAGTAATTGAAGCAAAGGTTTTATCTGGACAGATAGCTGGACAGAAGGTATTTATTCCAAGAATGACTTTAACACCTTCAGATGCCAGAATCCCATTTAAGTTTCAAAGAAGACAATTTGCCATGACAATCAACAAAAGCTAAGGACAGTCATTATCTCATGTTGGATTATTTTTTAAGAAATCAATTTTTACTCATGGAGAACTTTACGTAGCTGTTTCGAGAGCAACAAGTAGACAGGAAATTAAAAAAACTGAGTTACGAATTACAATGAAGAAGGATAATTAATGAATGAGGTTATAAATGTAGTATATAAAGAAGTGTTCCAAAATCTATTGTGATATACAGGTTATTTGAGATATTGGATATTTTTATGTATATTGAAATTGTTAATGATTATTATAAAACAATTCAGAAAAAGTAGTTGTTATAATTACGAAATCATTTAGAGGTATGTTATTTTAACTCCTTAATAATTTTTTGTAATATTATGTTTTGCATAGTATACCTAATTATAACATTATATGATCTAAAATGTTATGCGATTACTTAAATTAATATAGAGATTTATTAATTTTTAATATTTTATCATGTAAATTGATTGATTTACCTAATTATAACATTATATGGCAGTTAAAAAAGGTTAGAAAGTGTTTTATGCAATCAAAATAAACAAGAGTTCTTCTAAAAGGCACAAATATTGATAATGAATTTTTCGGTACAATTTTAATTTTTAGTATTTGCATTATACATTATCAGGTATAATTTTAATCTCAAATAATTTCATTCTAATTCTCTAATATCTTCTTTATTCTTCTCTAATATTTTCGTACTGTTTTATCATTAGTTTTTTTAAAAAAATATTTATAATAGTTATAATATTTAATACCTTAAATAGATTAATATTGTCAACTCTTTATTTGCCAATGGTAGATAAAACATCTAATATTTTGAGTTCTTGAATTTGAAGAATTGGTAGCAAGAGTTTGAAATAGTGGAGGGGAATAATACACTTAATGCATATGTTGGAACAATTTCACATTTAAGTAACTGAGTGTGTTTTGGAGATAGTATCAGACTCTTACATTATTTTAAATGGAACCGCGTATTGACATTTTTTTAAAAACTAAACTATATATATATGTAATGGAGGGCTTGGTTCTAAATACATTTAAACTTTAAATTTAATATTGATATCATGTAACAAGTATTTAAAGGAGTTCATATATACTTTCAGAAATTCCAAATAAGCAAATTAAAAATAGACCCCAATAAGTTTGAACAAGTAAACACGCAATTATATACGTTATGTTGATTTTAGTGGCCTGAACTATAATCTATCAAATACAGGAATTAGATCAATAAGCTATTCATCTGAAGCATGAATCATAATATAGGTATGAGCACATTGAAAGTACAAAAAATATCATTATAAACCAAATTAAAATATAAAGACTGCTACAAAAAGAAATCAATTTAGAGGAAAATAAAATAGCTTAGCTAAATATTTGTAGATTTAAGACATATTTTCGAATTTTAAAACACAAAAAATCAATTCCCTGCATCCGCAAGAATCAATAATTCATCACAATCTACCCTAACAACATGGTTAAGCATAAAAATAAAAAACAAAGATAGAGTTCTAACCTGACATTGCAAAGATCGTAAAAACAGACACGGTCATATAATAAACTCTCCGACACCAAGCAAAATAACAAAATCTGCATCAACACAAGCTTATTAGAACTATGTAATAGCATGCATGTACTAATTAAATTAAATTTAAAATGTCTTAGTTGACCATCCCAGATAAAGTAACAACGAGGCAAAAGATAGCTGAAGAAGACATCAACCTATAAATTTTGCGATATTAACTCCACGACAAGAAGTTGATGCATGCTAATATTCTTCAATCAAATTTCTTATTAACCAAGTTCAATTCAAGAAATGAAGAAAAAAATGAACTCACAATTTCACAAAACATACGATTGTTGGTGGAAGGACTCTCAATCTATTACAATGTAACGACCTGTTTAGTCGTTTTGAGCAGCAGATTTTATTTCTGGAAAAACAGGCTGAGACGACGGAACCCACGATGGATCGTCATGGGCACGACGGACCGTACGGGGTCTCGTTTCAAAACACTTAGAAATTCTAAAATTGGGTACTGAAAATCGACTCTCTGAACTTCGTGACGGAATGGCAGGACGGACCGTCACAAGCGTGACGGACCGTCACAGAGCCTTCAATAAAAATTCATTCTCTGAACCTTGCGACGACCTGCAGGACGGACCGTCACAGGCACGACGGGCCGTCGCAGGTTGCGTAATCCCAGTTCGGGTCGAATTTCTTTATACGTTTTAAGGGACGTTTTTGACTATTTCTGCCTTAATTATAAAGTTAGTGGGTTAATGTTAATAAGTCTAATTACTTGGGGGTTAAAAGAGATAACCTTAAGTTAATTAGTGGATTATTATGGTCATCTTTTATTCTTAATTATATACTAATTAGGGTAAAAGAAAGAGGGTTTGAATAAAGAAAATAGAAAGAACAAGAGAGAGAGGGAGAATCGAACGAGAGAAAAGGGAAACGAAGAGGATAGCAAAGGTCTTGAGGAATTGCTTGCTTGATCACTAGTCTTCGATGGAGGTAGGTTATGGTTTCTCTTACGATATTCGTAGTAAACTCTTAATAGTAAATGATATGTATTGATAGTATTGTAAACCCCTCTATGTGCTTAATTGTATGCTTGCATGAATATGATTATGTAATTGTGAATAAACAAGCATGATGAAGCTATTGAATCTCAAATCTTGAAAGGAACCCTAATTCACTTGTTAATGATGATGCCTTGGTATAAAAGAAGGCTTGATAAATTATATAATGAGATTGATGATGCCTTGGTATAAAAGAAGGCTTGATAAATTATATAATGAGATTGATGATGCCTTGGTGTAAAAGAAGGCTTGATGAATTAGAGGATCGGGTGCCACGTTCCGGTACCAGGATAGAATGAGGATCGGAGTGTCACGTTCCGACACCAGGATAGAATATAGATTGGGTGCCACGTTCCGGTACCAGGATAGTATATGAGGATCGGAGTGTCACGTTCCGACACCAGGATAGAATATGGATCGGGTGCCACGTTCCGGTACCAGGATAGTATATGAGGATCGGAGTGTCACGTTCCGACACCAGGATAGTATATGGATCGGGTGCCACGTTCCGGTACCAGGATAGAATATATGGATCGGGTGTCACGTTCCGACACCAGGATAGAATGAGGATCGGAGTGTCACGTTCCGACACCAGGATAGTATATTGAGGAGCGGAGTGTCACGTACCGACACGAGGGGAATAAAGATAATGAATCTTGAAAAATGTTAATATATTCAAATCTAATGAACCTAATTCCCAAATGAGTATGATGAGGAGGCGTGAGTCATCATTGATGTGCTTGGTGTTGTAACCAAGGGTTATGATAACTGTAAATGCTGCATGCTAAGGATATTAGTTGATTTTATAATATTGCTTAATATATACTGTTTTCTATTTTGAGTTGGCCGATGATATCTACTCAGTACCCGTGTTTTGTACTGACCCCTACTTTTATGTTTTTCTTCTTGTTATTTGTGGAGTGCAGCAAACGTGCCGTCGTCTTCAACTCAACAGTAATTTTAGCCAGTCTTCGTCACACCGGATCTTCAAGGTGAGCTAACGCTTCTAGCTTGGACTGGATCTTCTTCTTCAAGTCTTGATGCCTTGAACTTCCGGCATGGACTAACTTTTATTTGTTTTAGCTTCTTAGAATACTCTTAGTTTAGTAATTTGATTATAAATGTTCTTGTGGTGATGACTTCCAGATTTTGGGGATAATGATAAGTTTTTGAGTTATAGAAGTTGATTATTGATTTCTACTTATGAGTTTAAGTCTTCCGCATTATTTTCTGTTGATATTATATTGAGATGTTAAGGTTTTAGATTGGTTGGTTTGCTCACATAGGAGGATAAGTGTGGGTGCCAGTCGCGGCCCGATTTGGGTCGTGACATACAATTTCGATCAAAATCTTATTCTCAGTGTGATACCTGCTTGAAGAAACTCTTTCTTAGTCTTTGTTCTAGATTGAAAGATCGAATATTGGAATGAATTTTTCTTTAACCATATTAAGGTTGATGAGGTTTAAAATTAAAGAACTCGTTCTACCAAGAATCTTTACAAGGAAACATCTTTAAAAATTAAAATTTGAAAGAACCCAATTGAGAATGGGTAACGGAAGAATATAAAGAAAACAAAGGAAGAACACTTACACTAAGATGAAAAAGTACACAACAGATTAGAGTTCTATAGACGAATCTTACTTTTCTAATCTCTAAAATTAAATTTCATCAGTGCATGTCTAGATAGATCCAATTTTTTTTAAGTTTTCATTTTGTTATTTTCTTATTTTCTGTTACTGAAGTTCTCTTCCAACTTTTTATTTTTGCATTTTTTTGTTATAGGTACAAAATGACTTACAAAGATCTACAAAGCTGAATACTAGGCTCACACCCTTTTGAGAGCTTGACAAGAACTCTTACCGGATAGTACACCTACAAAAAAGAAAAGAGTTAGATTATCAAAAGAATAATAGGAAGAAGTACAAAAAAAATGGAGCCCAAACCTTTGACAACTGAATTTTTCAACAGTCTTCATCATTGAAGAACATCAAGGGCGGCGGATAAAGATGCAGAAATGGAGAACTGAAAAAAGTGGAAAGAGAAGAAGGATCAAATTAGGTTTTGGGCCAACAATGTACTACTTTTCTTTGTTTTGTTTGAACTTTTAGCCCATCAAGGTATTAATAAAAGTACTTCAAAGTCCAAAATTAATTTTTTTTTAAAATTAAATAAATTAACTATGGCAAATGATTAATTAAAAATAAAGAAAGAAAAATGAAATTATTAAAATGTATGTCTTACTTGTAATCAAGACACGGTAATCAATACACCTAAAGAATTGTATATTTTATATTAATTCCTTCATTTTATACCTTCTTTGTCAATTTTTTAATTGTAATATTTAGTTTTCCCAAATTTAATTTGACCACTTTTTAAAATAAAATAAAATCATATTAATTTGATTTTTTATGATTTTTTTATATTCTAAAGCTATAAAAAAGTACTATAAATATTCATTATTTACATATTAATATGATGAAAAATATATCATAAATTATTAATCAAAGCTCTTATATTTTTAATCTTACAAAAATGACAATAAAAAGTGAATTGATGAATATTAGTTTATTATTATATTAAATATAATTATAGCATATTAATTTATCATTATATTAAATATAATAAATTTATATTAGTTGATCACTTTACTAAATTAATACAACTTAAACAATTTATTTTATTGCTCTTGCAATTAATTTTAAATTTTGAAAGTATTCATATTTGTTTGTGTAATTCACAAGAAGTATTATAAGGCGTGAACTATAAAAAGACTATTTCTATTTATGTTTTTTAAGCACCGTAAAAAATTAATTTTGATAAATTAATATGAGACGAAGAGAGTATTTCACATACACAATACTTTATTATATATTATCCTATATATTAATATAAGTGGCTTATGTTTATTATGAAAATTATAATTAAAAAAATTCTGTTTGGACCTCAAAACAACTATTATGATTAAAATAATTTCAAAATATTATATATTGTTTTTCATTAAATTTTTAGTTTATTTAATTTCTTTAGATACTTATATTCCATATAATAAAATATAATTCAATAAGGGGTCGTTTGGTACAAAAATGAATAATGCAGGGATTAACAATGCAGGGATTAGCAATGCAGGGATTAGTAATACATGGATTATTTTTATCAAGTGTTTGGTTCATTGTTTCTTATCTAATTTTATGTGTGGTTTAAAAGTTTTTTAAAAAAAAACTTTCCAATTATACCCTAGAGTTATTATGAGATTTTGTATTTCATGTAATTGAGTCAAAGTAGATAATTAACGGAGCATATTATTTTTTTATAACATTTTTAACTAGTTAGGAGAATATTTTTTTTTGTCATGTTCACTATTTTCTCACTTAAATTATTTGAGAGTAAATAATTGTCATCTTAATAAATTAGAGTTAATAACTCAAAAGGTCACACAACTATAATGATTATAGAGAAAATTTATTGAACTTTCTTTTGTATCAATAAACTTTAAAAAAACTCTTTAAAATAAACCCAAAACGGGTCGTGAATGGCACCCACACTTACCTCCTTAGGTGGGCGAACCAACACATCTAAACCCCAACATATACCAATAGTTCAACTATAAATAATATAAATAATGCGGAAGCTCCAAAAGATACCAAGCAACCAATTTAAATAAGTTTCTAAAGTTTAATACTTATCATCCCAAAATCTAATAGTCATCACATCAAGAACATCTATCCTCAAACTACCAAGTCTAAGAGTATTTAAGAAAACAAAATAAGTAAAAAGACGGTGCATGTCCGAAATTCAAAGACGTCAAGACGTGAATGAGAGAATCCAGCACGAGCTAGAAATAATAGCTCACCCTGAACTCTGATGTGTTGGAGACTGACTAAAGCTGAGGGCGAGTCGAAGTCGGTGGTACACTTGCTACACTCCACAAAAGAACAAAGAGGAAAAATACAAGTAGGGGTCAGTACAAGGAACACGTACTGAGTAGGTATCATCGGCCAACTTGTAACGACCCATTAATCGTTTTGAGCAGTAGATTTTATTTTCTGGTAATAACTGTCTGAGTCGACGGATCCCACGACGGACTGTCATGGGCACGACGGACCGTCGAGGGGGTCTCGTTCCAAAACACTTAGATTCTGGAAATTTGGGTACTGAGAACAACTCTTTGAACTTCGCGACGGAAGACCAGGACGGACCGTCGTGGGCACGACGGACCGTCACAGTCCCTTTAGTGAAAAGTTAGTCTCTGAACTTTGTGACGGAAGCAGCAGGACGGACCGTCGCAGGCACGACGGCCCGTCACAGACTGCGTAACCCTGACTGGGTCGGATTTCTGTTAAAAGTTTTAAGGGGCGTTTTGGACTATTCCTGCTTATAATTATAAAGTTAGGGGTTTAATGTTAATAATTCAATTACTTGGGGATTAAAGGAGACAACCTTAGATTAATTAGTGGGTTACTTTGGTCATCTTTTATACTTAATTATATGGTAATTAGGGTAAAAGAAAAAGAATTTGAATAAGGAAAAATCAGAAAAAGAGAAGAGGGAGAAATGAAGAAGAAAGCAAAGTATTGGAAAAGTAGATTTCTTGACTTCAAATCTTCGATGGAGGTAGGTTATGGTTTATGCTATTTCGTAGTCAAACTCTTAATAGCGAATGATATGTATTGGGTAATTTTGTAAAGTCTTCTATATGCTTAATTGTGTGCTTGCATGATATGATTATGTAATTGTGATGAATTAGCATGATGAGGTTGTTGAATCTTAAATCTTAAAACCTCTCTATTAATGATGATGCCTTGGTATAAAAGAAGGCTTGATGAACTAAAAGAATGAGGTTAATGGATCGGGTGTCACAAATCGACGCATAGTATTAGTGGATCGGGTGTCACGAACCGATACATAGTATTAGTGGATCGGGTGTCACGAACCGACACATAGTATTAGGGGATCGGGTGTCATGAACCGACACGTAATATTAGGGGATCGAAGTATCACGTTCCGACACAAGAGGATAAAGAGAATGAATCTTGAATTATCTTAATATACTCAAAGCTTAAAGAACCTTTTCTCAAATGAGTATGGTATGGAGGCTTGAGTCCTCATAGGTGTGCTTGGTGTTGTTGCCAATGGTTCTTGCACTTGTTGTTGCCGCCTGTTGAGTATTGTAGTTGATTTTATGATATTATTTGATATATATTGTTTTCTATTTTGAGTTGGCCGATGATATCTACTCAGTACCTGTGTTTTGTACTAACCCCTACTTGTATGTTTTCTCTTTGTTATTTGTGGAGTGCGGCAAACGTACCGTCGTCTTCAACTCAACCGCAACTCTAGTCAGTCTTCACCACGTCAGATTTCAGGGTGAACTATTGTTCCTAGCTCGGACTGGATTCTCTCTCATTCATATCTTGATGTCCTTGAAGTTCGGACATGGACTATCTCTTGTATTTGTTTTAGCTTCCTAGACATTCTTAGATTTAGTAATTTGAGGATAGATGTTCTTGTGATGATGACTTCCAGATTTTGGGGAATGATAAGTATTGAATTTTAGAAGTTGTTAATTGATTTCGTTAATGAGTTTTAAGTCTTCCGCATTATTTTCTGATTCTTATGGTTGAAATGTAGGGGTTTAGATTGGTTGGTTCGCTCACATAGTAGGATAAGTGTGGGTGCCACTCGCGGCTCGTTTTGGATCGTGACACAACTCAAAATAGAAATCAATATATATAAAACAATAGTATAAAATCAACTACAATACTTAACAGGTGGCAAACAACAAACACATGAACCATTGACAACAACACCATAATAGGTACATCATCAATCACAACATCAAGCACACCTATGAGGACTCATGCCTCCACACCATACTCATTTGGAAAATGGGTTCTTTGAGATTAAGTATATTAAGTTACTTCAAGATTTCTTGCATTTAATGTTATTGTGTCGTAACGTGACACTCCGATCCCATAATACCGTGTCGGAACGTGACACTCCGATCCAATAATACCGTGTCGAAACGTGACACTCCGATCCAATTATCTCAATATTTTATTTCATCAAGCCTTCTTTATTCAAGGCGTCATTTTACTAGAGAGGGTTCAAGATTTGAAATTCAACAATCTCATAATTTTAGGCCAACCACAAACCACACAATCAAAACATACAACCACACAATCAAGTACGTAGGAGACTCTACAATATCACTCAATACATATCAATCGCTATTTAGAGTTTATCTATCAAATAGAAATAAACCATAACCTACCTCCACCGAAGAACCGAAATCAAGCAAGCTACCTCTCCAATGTCTTTGCTTTCCTCAATGCCTACGAATCTTTTCAATCTATCAAATATATATATACATATTTGTAAGTTAACGAGTCTACCAACATCATATTATTCTATGTCTAGCCTAGACCCAAAATTTACCTAACTTTATATATATATTTCCTAAAATTCAAACCTAATAGTAAATCTTAATTCCTCCACTTAGCACAATTTTAGTAATAATCATATAATATAATACACTAAATATTTAATTACCTATCTCAATATATCGAACTTTAATTTCTTATATCATAACAAAGTTTTATAATATTAAAATTAGGCCACTGGTTACGAAATCAGTGGCAGAATAGCAACACCTTGAAGCCATTTCCTAATTTTTCCACCGACGTTACCAATTGAAGCCACTGGTCACGAGACCAGTGACACACATGCATGACGACTCCTTTTCTCAAGCAGCACCTCTATGTCCTTATTCCATTTTCCATCAAATAATATAATATAATTATATATATATTAACATTCCTCACTTTCTTTCCAATTTCATACACATATTCCTATTGTAAAATTTTAGCGAATGATTTACCTGAAGTCTAAGTCGCTTGCGTTCTTCTTTCGTTCACGCTGTTTTCTTTCGTTCTCCTCTTTCGTTTTTTTTATTTTTCTTCTACAGATTCTTTTTATCCTAATTCTTATTTAACCAATTATAAAAAGTAGTAAAAGTCACCCACTATTTATTTTAATATTATTTTCTTAACTACTAACTAAATAAATTAGTAAAACTACCCCACTAATTTCATAATTATAATTATGAATAGTCTAAAATACCCACTTAATTCTATCGTAAAAAAATTTCTAACATAAAAAGTTGTAGTGCTCAAAACGACCAAAAATGGTCGTTACGATAAAATAAAATAAAAATAAATATAGAAAAATAAATTAAACTATTTTTATACTCGAGATGTGTGTGTGTGTGTGTATATATATATATATATATACACACACACACACACACACACATTCTTGTTTTAGACTACCTGTGTAATGTTTAATGAACTTTCATTAAGAGACAATATTTTACTTATGAATTGTTCTTAAATTCATACATCAACATTAACATATTAGTTGGATTATAATATTTTATATTAATAATAAATAGATTAAGTAATTCATATTTTAGAAATAAAAAATTATATCTAAATAATAAAATTTGTAAGCTAATATTTAAATAACTTTATTAGTATAAATATAAAATATAAAATATAAAATATAAAATCAAAAAAATAAATAAAATATTAAAAGGATTTGAGGGGTATTTTTGTCTTTACCTAGAATAGTCTCATGGTATTAGAGCTAATACCTCCAAATGGAAGGTATTAGTAATACATCCCATAATACCATATTGGAGGTATAACTAATCCATGGATTAATTATACATAGGCTCAAATTCCTACCAAACATAGTACTAAATAATACCTTACATAATCCATGGACTATTTCTTCTAATACAGCCTACCAAACGACCCCTAAGTCTAAAACTCTAACACCAAGTGGAATAAGATTATTGAATAATTTCATTCATATTTTTCTATGTCATGTACATGACTTTATATGTACAAATAAAAGATTGTGGAATATAATCACTTAAATTCTATTAAATATGATATTACATACAATCATATATTTTACATTAAGAGAAAAAATCACAGATATAATATTTTAGATTGCCACAAATATTTTAAGATCTTAGAGGAACATATCTTGATATAAATAATAGGGAAAATGCACAATACCCTCTCAACCTATGCCTAAAATCTCAGAGACACTTATACTATATTGATGTCCTATTACCCCCTGAACTTTTTTTATAAGTAATTTTCTATCCCTTTTCGGCTTACATGGCACTAACTTGAAAAAAAATTCAATCGGCGTTGGGCCCATAAGATAGTGTCACATAGGCCGAAAAGGGGTAGAAAATTATTAATAAAATAAGTTCAAGGGGTAATATGACCTTAGTATAGTATAAGTGTGTCTTTGAGATTTCAGGCATAGGTTGAGGGGTGTTGTGCATTATCCCTAAATAATATCTTCTCATCTTAGAGGATCACATCTTTGATGGCTAGAATATCTTCTTGGAAATCCTTTATCAACCAACAAATACTTAGGGCCAGTTTGGCCATAAATTTTGCAAGTAAAACTTGGGGAAAAAGTTGGCAAATTTTGTTTGTCCATACACTTTTTTATTATTTGGCAAATTTTTTTGGCAAATTTTTCATATTCCCAAATACTAGAAAAAACTAGTATTTGGGCCAAATTTCATTATTTGGAAAGTTTTAGAAATTCAATTTTTACCCTTAACTTTTTATTTTACAAAAATAATATATTTATTTATATTTATTGACACCAACCAATTCTATTAGCTCCCTTCTACATGCATTCTTTTGATTTCATACATTCCTTTGTTACAGTTAGTCTTAATGAACTAGCTACTAAATAAAACATGAATTGCATTTATTTTATTTTGATAGATAAATATTACGTTGTTGATGTTGGTCTACGGAACACAAGAGGATTTTTAGCTCCATTCATTGGAATGCGCTATCATTTGCAGGACTACCGAGAAAGTGAAAGAGAGCCTAAGAATGGAAAAGAGCTATTTAACTATAGACATGCTTCTCTGCGCAATGTAATTGAATGAACTTTTGGTGCGTGGAAAAGTAGATTCAGAATACTAAGACAGGGCATGAACAACTATGAATGTGACATGCAAGTGAAAATAGTAATTGCTTGCGCTGTATTGCATAATTTTTTACGTGAACACCAAAGTAGTGATGGAATATTCAATGAATATGAAAATGATGATATGGTTGTTGATGAAAGTGACGAACTACTGGCTCGGGGTAACAACATTGCTTCATCTTCTCTATCATCTGATTCGAAAATGCAAGCTCATCGAGAAGAGATTGTTCATAAAATGTGGGAAGATTATATTAAAGAATAGGTTGAACTCTTTCAGATGAGAAAGCATAGGTTCTTCAGTGATTGCAATATTTATTTCCTTTTGTTTTCTTCTCTCTTTTTTTCCGAATTTATATTAGTTGTATTTTCATTATCATGATTTGTACCAAGACCTTTTCACTATATGAATATTTACTGTAATGATTCTTGTTGATTTGTTGCGGAAGTCATAAATCTTGTTACGTGAGATTTCTATTGTGCTATGTAATACAAATTTATGGTTAGTTTGATCGTTTTAAAAACTTATGGGTGTAAATCATATTTCTTAAAAAAATGAAATATGTTTCTCAAATTCTATGGCCAAACACATGGTAAAATTTCACCCAAATTTTCATCCAAATAATATTTTCCAAAAATATTTGAATATATATGGCCAAACGCTAGCTTAGAACAAACTTTTAAAGAACTTGGTAAGAAATACCAAAGTTTAAAGATTATTTTCTAAACTAGAAAATTAAAACTAGTTGATAAAATAGAAGCAAAAACAGATTAGAAACAATATACAAAATATTATTTCTCAGAAAAAGAAAATCGAGCCAACTGAATGCACAATGTCCCCTTAAGAAATTATTTCCCTCAAGTACACAAGGTTAATGAAATATATCCTCCCAAAATAGAATGATCTTACTCACCGGTGTATCGGTACCTAAAATCACGATATCGGCTAACAACTCAATGGCAGTAAAGTGCACTTAAAATACTAGATTTAGTAGTAGTAGAAGGTCCAGAAAATTGGTTCTTTTAAAAGGTGAGGAAATCCCTCATTTATGTAAAACAAAGGGTAGTATGAAAAGATTCTTATTTTACCATACTGGAAAGGTCACAAACCTTTGGTAAAACCACAAACTTTAGGAAAGGTCAGAACATTTCATAAAAGTCTTAATTTTTATAAAAATCACAACTCTTCATAAAAATCACAAGTTTTCAAAAAAATCACAACATTCAAGTGATACTTTTTCATAAAAAAACACAACTATTTCGATTATATATATATATATATATATATAATTTGATAGTTTCATACTCGTCATATCATATAAGAGTAAAATAAAAACTTAACAATCATAATATCAAATATACTGCAAGAATTTTGTGGGTCTAACATAACACAAAAGTATCATTAAATTTATATCTTTTGCTCCAAAATTAAATTAGACATAAGCAAAGAACCCCAATATTTTAAATATGATCTCAAAAGAATATTTCAAGTATTTGAAAAATAGTTTCACATATTTTTTTATATTGTCAAAATGTCATCGACAATATGAAACCTATTTTGAAAACATTATTCTACGAAAGAATTATAGTATTGCAATTCTCTTTGAGAATCTTTAACAATGTCAAAGTTCATTCCATAGAAGCACAAAATCACAAATTCTAAGTCAGTGGTATTTTTCTTCTATCACAAATAGATATATACTATTTAGAATACTAACAATGAGGACAAATTTTTTTGTACAATTTATTTCTATATAATAGGGAAGTTTATAGAAAATCAAAAATACAACACTGAATTATTATGTGAAGTTTACGTATTCTTAAAATTAATTGCATTGTTCAATTTATCCAGAGTAGAAAACTACAAAAGTTTTTAATCTGCAATAATCAGACACAATCAAATTTCACATGGAGCACAAAACTACAAAAGTTAATAAAATATATTCTTAGATTATCACATAGAAATGTTTTTTTGACAAATAGCCTTCCAACTATAACATTTTGACATGCTATTTTATAAAACAAAAATGAGCATCTCTCATTCTGCAAACTAAAGAATTTTAAAGGCAATAATATATGCCAAGAAAAATTTATTTGAAAACATATGGTTGCATTTTCTTAAGATACACATGATAAATATCAAAAGGATTAACTTTTAGAAACTACTTTTCATTCTTGGACAAAATAATAAGAAGGTTACCTAGTGCAATCTTTAATTGAAATACCATCAACTTTTCTGATACATTCTCAATTCGATCTTGCTAATTAAGTCACGAAATTCTGAAGAAGTAGTGCATTAGTCTTCTACTTCCATGATATGTTTCCTTCAATCAGTAGAATACAAGAACTATCCACAATATACGAATTTCCTTAAGATGTTGTGCATCTTGTATTCCTAAGATACTTAGAACAAAAAATTTAAGATTTCATAAGAAACAACAAAGTTTAAATAGTATTTTGAGAAAAGGCATAAAAATAAACATTGAAGTTGTCCCGAATTTTTAAAAAGACACTTTAACTTTGTAACTCTCCTATTACCCCACTAAACAATTATGGGCTGGTATTATGATACCATTTTCGATCCGTCCCAAATTTTAAGAAGCAAGTGTGTTCACACACCAATCAATACATGACACGTGTTAATTAATTAAAATGTATTTTTTTCATTTTAAGTTTTTTCTTTATCTTTTTTTATTTCTCTCTCTCTCTACTTTTTGGATTTTAATTTTGATTTATTTTAAATTTCATTTCATCTTCCACCTTTGTCCATTTTCTTTTTTTTTTCTTCACCTCCCACCCCTTATGTCAAATTGAATCTTACTCCCATTTCTTTTCTTTTCTTTTCTTTTCTTTTCTTTTTCTTCTTCTTCTCCGATCAAATTCTATTCATAATATTATTTATACTTTACTAAATTATTGATAAAAAAAATTAATTATTTTTCTAAACAATTTAAAATTTTAAAGTATCATCAACTATTCAGTTTCATATAAATCCAAAATTAGAATCATAATTTTAAAAGAATAAATTAATTTTTGAAAATTGAAAGAACTTAGTTGAAATCAAATAAAACAAATACTATATGATACTCCCTAATCATCTCATTAATTTAACTCATTTTCATATAATTTCAAAACTAGAAATGATAATTTTGAAAGAATCATAATTCTCCGAAATTTGAAAAAGTTTAATTGAATTTGGATTAAAAAAACTAAATAATACCTAGTAATTATCTTGAAATCTAATGTGCTTATCAAATTGTTCGAATGTAATATAATGTTTAGATATAGTTTTAAATTAAAGAGATAGTTAAACTAATAATAGTAAAAAGGAGAGATGAAATTGTGATGAAAAGTGACATTTAAAGTAAGGAGCTTCAATTAAGATGAAAATGATTTTATGAAGAAGAAGGAAGAAAGAAAAAGAAAAAAAATAATAAGGAGAAAAAGTTAAAATAATAAGAAAAACAAGAAAATGTATTTTATAGAAAAATACTTGCAAAGATAAAATTATATTCGTTTTTTGTTTGTTCATGCTCTTTCAGAGAATGCATACACTCTCCATGCCAAGTGGACAATAAATGATGTAATAATAACAGTTCAGAATTGTTTAGGAGGGTAATAGGACATTTGCATTTCGGGACAACTTCAGGTGTCACTTTATGTCTTTTCTCAAAATTTTCAAAAACTAGAAAATCAAAACCAGTAGAGAAAATAGAAATAAGAAACAAATTAGAAATAATATAAAAATATTTTTCTCAAAGAAAGAAAATTGAGCCTACTAAATGCACAATGTCCCCTTGAGGAAATTATTCCCCTTAAGTACTCGAGGTTCATGAAATATATCCTCTCAGGATAGAATGATCTTACTTACTGATGTATCAATAGCTAAAAAATCACGGTGTCAGCGAACCACTCAACGACAATAAAGTATACTTAGAATACTAGATTTAGTAGTAGAAGATTTTTGGAAAAATAGTTCTCTTATAATGAGAGAAAATCCCTCAATTTATAGAAAACAACGGATAGTGAAAATGTTATTGTTGTGCCTTACCGAAAAGGTTACAATCCTTTGAAAAAGTCACAATCTTTTGGAAAGGTCACATTAAATTTGCAACTTTTTATTAAAGTCGCAACTCTTAATAAAAAAAACAAATCTTTGTTTTCCAATCACGCCTTTTAAAACCCAACAAAACAGTCAAAATGCCCTTGGTTTGTAGTTTGATGACCTTAGTATCGTATAAGTGTGTCACTGAGATTTCGGACATAGGTTGAGGGGGTACTTGTGCATTCATAAATATATTATTTTCTTTTTGACACATTCTTTTTTTTCTAATAATTCTTCTTTAAATTAAGAAATATTATCATACTTCAATTCAGAGAAAATAAAAAAATGAAAATATTTCTTATTTTATATAATTATTTTAATTGTTATATAAAGTGATAATGCCCAAGTACCCCCTCAATCTATGCCCAAAGTCTCAGAGACACACTTATAATATACTAAGGTCTTATTACCCCCCTGAACTTATTTTATTAATAATATTTTACCCCTTTTTAGCCTACGTGACACTATCTTGTGGGCCCAACGATGATTGACTTTTTCTTTCAAACTAGTGCCACGTAAGCTAAAAAGGGGTAGAAAATTACTTATAAAATAAGTTCAGGGGGGTAATAGGACATGATTCTTTAATAATATTTTAATCAGGAAGAATACTTGTTTAAAAAGAAAAAAGTGTAAATTACATAAATCCCATAATTTTAATATGAATTGCAATATATCCCTAATAAGTTTCTAATTACATTAGTTCTTTAAAAACTAAAAAAACTGGATACAATAATTGAAGCTCGTATACATTAATATGTAGCTCGAATACATTAAATATCTCGGGTACATTAATATGTAACTCGGATATATTAAAATTAGGTCGGATACATAATATGTAGCTCAGATACATTAAATACTGGCTTGAATACATTAATATGTAGCTCAGATACATAAATGTGTAGCTCAGATACATTAAAATACAGCTCAGATACATTAAAGAAATAAGAAATTTTAGAGATTTTAAAAAATAATAGTGGATAATGGAAATAAATGAAATGAAATGTGTGTATTTCTATAATTTATTTTAAAAAAAATTCTTTTAGAAAAGGGTATTTTTGACCTATTTAGTAAGCAAATGACATTTCTGGATCAAAATATTGATTGCAAAGACATTTTTTAACCAAAATATGGATGGCAAGGACATTTTGGATCAAACTACAAACGAAAGACATGTTTATTTATTTCACATAATTTAAGGATATTTTTTACCTTTTTTCCTAAAATCATTAATATTCAGTTATTATAACTATAACCTAAAAAAAGGTATTAGATAGTGCTTACTTCAAGATTTTTTTCCTTTATTGATATCCTAAAAATCAAATAAAATTTATAAATTTAACCATTAAAATATGCTATTCTAATATATTTCAAGCTGAAGATCCAAAAGAATCTTTAGAATCTTTTCATATCGAGTATAATTTGTCGATTTATCCATCGGTGGCCGTTTAAACTTGGCATGGAGTTTCAGTTAGACATCTTAACTAGTCAGTGTTCATATGAGACACCTCATATAGGATATCACTGTGTCATTTTAACACTTTTTTTTCAATCAACAAAAATATATGAAGTGTGTGTATTACACTCGCGAATGACGTGTAAAGTGACAAATTAAACGATGACATTTGTCATTTGTGTCAATAACAATCCTTAAATAATAAATTTTAAGTAAAAATAAAAAATAACCAATGAATTAATGACATCTGAATTTTTGGCCAAATAACTTTTTTTAAAAAACAAGCTAATACCCTATTCCCACCCCCACAACCTTCTTCTTCAAACACCCCACCCATTTTGCAGAAATATTTGTACACACCCCGTTATCCCCCCCCCCCCCCTTCCCCCTACAAAATCATTTTGCAGATCCCTCCCCCCAACCCACCCACCCACCACCTAAAAAAAATCCAAAGTGATTTTCTTCTGTAAAAACATATGAGCATATTTTTTAAAAAATTACTTGTATATAAATATTTAATTCTTTTAGGAAAAAATCTCATGAATTGATTTACTAATTAAATTTTAGAATTGACATATTTTCAAATTTCTAAAACAATTTTCATCATTTTTCAATTGTTTATGATAACTATTTTGATTGAGAAAATACATAAAAATCCCTCTGCACTTGGCTAGAAAATCCGCTTTAGTTATTAAACTACACGGGTGTTTATATACCCCCTTAACATGTTTGATGTGAATTATTTTTAACCTTCCGAGCTCCAGCCTCCTGCTCGTGTTAAAACAACTTTGTAGGGCGCATAATTCATCTTTTAGCATTTTTTAAAATTAAAGTTCGAACCTCCAACGGTAATATTCGACCCATTGCATATTTGTATGTAAATCTTCTCTTTTGAAGAACCCTAATTTCCTCTTCTCCTCACCAACCTAATCATCCAAAATGCTGACCTAATTCATGCTTTTTTTCTTTATTTTTCTCAAATCTTAACTCTTCAAACCAAAAAGTTGAATCTTTGAAGGAATAATTGTTCTTCAAAATGTAAGCTTCAAGCCTATTCTTCTTTATATATTATTTTGATTTTCGTCCCTTTTTCTTATTATCTGGTTTTTTCCAAAGTCTTGTTACTTCTTGCACAAAATTGTAGCACACAATGCAATAAATTAATTTGACAAATCTTTTATGGAAGAAGATGATTATACTACGAAGAAATTTTTTCATAGTAATCATGGACTTGTGGTGCGTTTGAAAACATCTTGGACTTCCAATAACCCCGGAAGAAGATATTGGTCATGTCCTTATTATGGGGTAAACATCATTTTTGTTTATTTTATTTTAGCCGATTAAGAATTTGATTACTAAGGACCCGTTTGGATGGACTTAATGAAAGTAGCTTTAAAAAAGTACTTTGAAAGTGCTGAAACTTATTTTTAAAATAAGTAGTTATGCGTTTGGATAAAAGTGCTGAAGTTAAAAAAATATTGTTGATGTGTTTGGCAAATAAGTGCTAATAAACAACTTTTTAAATCAAAATGTCTGAAATACCCTTAAAAGTTGTTAACATAATAAAAGTTAATTAATTTATATTTTACAGCCATAAATAATTATATTTTGCTATCATTCACATATTTTTTTCTCATCACAAATTATTTGTAAGATGAATATAAACTTATTATAAATTTTAAAGATATATAATTTGAATAGATTAAAGAACGATTTAAGATTTTATTTTAGTTTCATCCATAGGTAATAATAATTGTCTATCATTCACATATTTCTTTATTATCACAAATTATTTATAAGAGGAATATAAATTTTTATTTAAGTTATATGTGCAACTTATTTTACATTTTATTAATATATAATTTGAATAGATCACTTGAAAGATTTAAGATTTATTTTATTTTCATTCATTAGTAATAGTAATTGTCTATCATCCACACGTGAAAAGGGAAAAATAGAAGAAAGAGATGTTAGGGTTATGTGGGTAATTTGGAGATTGTATAAAAATATTAAGGGCAAAAAGGTAAAACTGTGGTCAGCTTAAAACAGCTTATAAGCTGGGAAAAAAAGCACCCCTACCCCAGCTTTTAACTTTTGGCTTAAAATAAGTTTTTTTTAAAACTTAAAATAAGTTATTTTGAGTATTGCCAAACAGCTAAATAAGTCAAAAATCAGCTTTTAAGCTAAGCCAAACAGACTCTAATTCCTTCATCCTTTATCATTATTGAAGGGTCCTAGATCTTGCAACTTTTGGTGTTGGAATGATAAAGAGAATATTGATTCGAGCTCGAAATTTGTGATTCCTAAACTAATACAAAAATTGGGTGAGCTTGAGAATATAATAGAATCATCTTAAACCTCAGTCACTGCATTTGAGGATAATGAAGAAGTTGACAAGTCGGGAGATTTCAAACAAGATGATGATTGTCTAGGAATGAAAATAAAAATGTTGGAAGAAGAGGTTGAGAATATGCAAGTAATGCAGAATAGATGGTGAAGAACATGACAGAATGTGCTTTTTTTTGTTGTAGCTTGTTGTTGTGTTATGGTAATAGCTATAAGCTATTGTTTCTGGGTGATGTATAAGAAGAAAGGTTCAATGAAGTTACCTTAAGCTCTTGATGTAGTGAGATCAATGTTGGAGTAGAGAAGCACTATTTATGTTGTAATCTGAGATCAATGTTGGAGTAGTGTAGCACTGTTTATGTTGTAATCTGAGATCAATGTTTGAATTTTATTTTTAAAAAAATGCTAAAAGATGAATTACGCGCCCTACAAAGCTGTATCAACAAGCGCAGGAAGCTGGAGCTCGGAAGGTTAAAAATAATTCACATCAAACATGTTAAGGGGGTATATAAACACCCGTGTAATTTAACTACTAAAGCGAGTTTTGGTGCCAAGTTCAGATTTTTGTTAATGTATTTTCTCATTTTGATTCACCATAGTTGGATTTTTGAGTTTCAGAAATGGTGGTTGAAGGTGAGAAAGAAGAAGAAAAAAATTTGAAAAGTCAACTAAATAGATTTTTCACACGCAGTCAACAAGTATATTATACTCACTAAGCCATGTAAGCAAAAAATGTTAAAATGATACAACAATTTCCTACATGAGATGTCTAATATGAATACTGACCAGTTAAGATGTCTAAGTAAAATTTTGTGCCAAGTTTAAGAGGCTACCGATTGATTACACCAAGTTTGTTTAAATTTACTAGCAGAGATAAAAGTGGATTTTTTGAAAGGTTGAAATATTTTTTATTCAAAATAATTGCTTAAATTAAATTTAAAGGATTTTTTCGAGTGTTTTATTATTTGTAATTTAAAATAATTGCTATATTAAATTAGAAAAAATCTATTATAAGTAGTATATTATATATGGTAAAAATATATTTTTTTAATATAGTATTGTGATTTAGCCTTTTTCTTAAGGCGTCAGGGAAAAGTCCAAACTCGTCTAGAGATCCCCAAATCTTCAGCACCACCACCTTCTCCCCTCTCCTCCGACTCCCTTTCACAGTCGTGCGTAACCGCCGATCAGCAACCTCCATGAACCGGCAACATCGGCATAGCTTCAATCTTCATCAATGGCGTTGAGATCAACTGGACGTAAGATCTCATTTGACATTCTCTCAACTTTCCTCTCAGATGACGATTACGACTACGATTCCTCCATCATCCCGACTTGCCTCCGATCGAATTCCGATCCTTCTCCTCAGATTATTCCGATCGATGACGCCACAAGCCCTACCGGAATTCGCAAGAAGAAGAAGAAAAAGAAGAAGCATAGGAGAATTACAGAGCATTCCACGATTTCTGAATTTTCCGTCACGGACGAGGAGCTAGACCGCTCATTCCCTGTGGGAGAATTTAATGGTTACTGTTATAGTGTTGCTCAGAGCAGTAGTGTTGTGGTATGTGAAGAACCTGAGGCGATGCCGCCACCAATGCCTCACAGTAGTTGTTCAGTGAGTTCAGTTACTGGCCTTCCGTTTGGGGAGTTGAGACAAAGAAATGTAATGGTCAATGGAGTGAGCGAAGAGAGTGTTGGGTCACCACAGATTGCCGAGAGAGAAAGTGAAAGTGTTAAGGAATTGGAATCGAGGTCAAACTCGAGAGTTGAAATGGATTTGAATATGGATGGGATTGCAGGAAGGAGTTTGGAGAAGGAGGTCTCTTTAGATTGGAAGAGGTTGATGGCTGAAGATCCCAACCGTAAGTATTTCCTTGTTTTAATTTTTTTTTCTTATGGTTTTCTAAATATTTTCAGAATGTTTTGACTCAATTATTAACAATATAAGGCAATTGTGGACATCGTTAGCTCTTTCCCTCCCATTTTGCCTGAATGTGTTTGAATGATTTATATTTGTGGTTGATAGATATATAGTGACATGATGTGGTAAGTGCTAAAAGAGTATAAAGGTATAACATCAAGCTAGAAATACTCTAAATTGCTAATACCTGTCTTTTTAGGGAAGATGCCATAATTTTGGGAAGGACTAAAATTGGATGTAGGTCAACTAAATGGAGTAGAGGCTAGAGGGTCTACATGTTAATGCAATTGAGAAGTGAATACTGTCAAGCTTATGAAGTTAGGAACTGATAGAATATGCCTAAATCCTCTAGCAAAGCTAGTTATCCTAGGCCTACTATCCTCTAGAATAATAGAAACCTTAACACTTGTGCTTACTGCTTTATGGGGCTTTACCTTAAAATGAATAAGGACCCATTTACGAGGGAAGCAAACTTGTTGGTTTTGTCAGTATCTTTATCTGTACCAGTTGCTTCTACAACTGAGAAAAAGGAAGTTTCTACGCTTATGATCCTTTAACAGATGATATTATAAATAGTTGGAGGGAAAATCCCTTAGATATCACCAAATGTTGGCATTGGTATGTCATGAAAACCTAGAAGAATCCTGTTTTATCCATGGTACACGAGGGAATAAGGCAATTGATACTCACGTACTTGAATGCTATAATTTTGTGAAAACTACACCTGTAGAGAAACAATGGCGATTAGTACTTGGATTGAGAAATTCTAGTTCTTAAGAAAAGCTTGAGTGAGGTGTCCTTAGTCTTCATTTTTTAATGTTGAGAAGCAGTGTCATTGTACTTTAGATGTAGTCATGGCAGTTATTTACCATTTGCTTTGTTCTAAATATCAGACTAAGATAAATTTCTCTTGTTGGGTGGTGGGGAATTGGGATGTCACCATTTGTCTCTAAATTGAATTTAGCTTCTAATTAATTTTAGTTACAGAAGCCTACTTTCCATGTATTCTTTGTTTTCTCTCACTTCAGTTGTGTGGTATTTTGCTAGAAACATTTCCTGTGGATAAGTCGCCAGTGAAGTGCTTCATGGAAGAGATGTATGCTGGTAATTCGTTAAGGAGTACGGTTGCCCTTGGGAATGAGAAAGAGCGGGAAAGAGTTTATGATACCATATTCCGCTTACCATGGCGATGTGAGCTGGTATAATACTTTATTAAGGCACTGCAATATGAAACATTCTCAAATTATATGTTGAGTACGGCTTTCTTTTTGGGCTGAGTTGCCTTTTGTTCACTGCTTGACTTGCATCTTGTGATCCTTGGTCATTTATCTATGCTATAGTATGATAGTGCAAATACTATCTTCTCTTTTTTACTTTCCGATTTCTGTCCGAACTAACTACAGGCCAGGAGGTCAATTCCTTGTTCTTTGTAGTTGTTCTTCTTGGATATGTCTCAGAAACTATCAAGATGGTTTAGCTTTATAGATGACTAGAATATTGCTTTTGCAGCTTATTAATGTTGGCGTTTTTGTCTGCTTGGATTCATTCCTCTCACTGCTTACTGTCATGCCCACGAGGTTAATCATGATCTGTTGGAGGTTTCTGAAAACAAGGTTTGCATCTCATACTTTCCTATACCTTTTGTTTGAACTTAAAATGATATATTTTGAGATCTCCACTGTGCGGGGGAGGATTTCACTGGGTACGCTGTAGTTGTTATTATTGTTGTTGTAGTATTGTGACCATACAGCAGATGGGATCAGATGTTTTCTGTAATCTCAAATTAATCCAGTTTGAGGAGTGTTAAGATTGTTCTATGATTTTTTATATATTTGGATTGTTAAGGTTTGGTTTAATTTGATATGAATATCATATTTATGCAAAGATAGGTATGTAATCTTGCATAGGATCAGTCTTTTACCAAAACTGTTAACATATGTAATCACTGTAATATCTTGAACTAAATTTGAGGGGAAAAGGCAAGTTTCTCCTTCATTATGTCATCTTTTCTTCTTTACAAACTGTCTTATTCAAAGAGACTGATAATTTTTGGTGGTCCTGATATGTGGGACCAGTGTATCTGTGCAATGGTTATTAATTACTGGGTTGATCATTAAATTCTTTTGATGTGAAGTCGTAGCTGGTATATGGTGTGCATTGCATAAAATGTCAATTTGAAGGAGAGGAGGGACAGTTATTGGTGGGTGTATTGCTAATAGATTTTTCCCTTTTTATGTATTTTTGGGAGCTTATTACTGATTTGGCATACCTTTGTGTCTTGTGTTCTGTTTGGATTTATTTGTGATTGCCTTCATATCTAGATATTGGATCCAATTGTACCATCGTTTAATTAATTTTCAGATATTGTATGGTTCATAAAATTAAGAAGTACAATTTTTGCTTTCACAAAAAGTTCAAGGAACATAAGCTTGTTTCTTGTATTATTTCATTCCCTATTTTTCTTTTTAAATTTAGGAGTTCAATAGATTGTCAATAAAAACAATAAAAGGGAAAAAGGTTTTTTTTCTTTCTGAAAATAGTGTCTGATTGGTGCCCCCAAGGTGATGTTTTCTCCGAGATTGTTGTCCAGTTGCACTTGGAGAAGTTTTGGTTACTGCCAAGTAACGGTGCCTGGTAAAGTGAATTTGTAGAGAGGAGCTTATGGGAGGAACTATCAGTGGAAGCAAGGGTAATGCCCTCAAGTATCTAAGAGGGTGAAAGTTGTGGGTGTATTGCTTTCAAATTTGTTTTATTGTGTACCTCTTGAAGTAGGATAGATTCCATCAAATTGCAGAGGGAAAAAGAGAGACTGCTGTCTCGATTTACTCTTCAAAGCTGAGAGCGTCCTTTTTTTGTTTTTCTTTCCCCTGTTATTGACTTATTATTGTTGGTTATGGTAAATCTAACAAAGATTATTCACCTTCCCATCTGAAGCATATCTTTACTTTATTATTTTCCTAATTCCTTTCCCTTCTTAGCCCTGATTTTGTTGTGTTAAAGTAAATCTATTTACCTGCAGCTTATGTTTACAAAATAACCTGACCATGCTCATGGCAGGCAGTTCAAGAAGCTTTCCGCGGTTGAGCTTTCTGATATTGGCTGTTGTGTTGCCCTGTCTAGTGGAGCGATTTTGTTGCAACAAACAGGTACAGTAAGATCCCTTAATCCTCACCAATACTCTTAGATTTTTTTTACCTGCTAATTACCCTAACCGCACATCTGAGCTTTGACTCTTCATTTCATGGCTTCCTTATCGGGTTCTTTTGGTTAAACTTACCCCGGTTTTCCATTTGCTATCACAGATATCAGCCTAATCTATCACATGATTCGTGGTCAAGGAACAATCAAGCTTTATGTGGTTTACAATGTGTTGGAGGTGAGAAGTTGTCTAGTTGATCTATGATTAAGGCCATGTGATAATTGCTACAAAGTGGTTGTATTTTAGGTCTTCATAGTTTCATATCATGTTGAAGTTGTTTGCACCCTTAAAACATCCTCCTCTATTTCAATTTGTTTGTCTTACTTTCCGTTTTAGTTCGTTTTAAAAAGAATGTCTTGTTCCCTTTTTGACAACTCTCTAACCCCCCTCTACAAAAAGATCTAACCCTTGCGTTTAAGAGAATAGAATAACATTGATGGAGAAGCACCTCTAGTCATATGCTCAGATATGTTCATATATCCTTCATCACATATATATCCTTTTTGTTCCAGTCTGGTACAAGATATTGGTCTATTACATGTGCATGTTCCTGTCCTAACATCATTCACTATGCTATAGTATTTTACTGACACTCTTTTTTTGAAATTTGTAGACAAGTTTGAGGTTACATTTGCCTTTCTTTGGCAGGTTTTTGATAAACTGTTCCAAAGCTTTGGTGGAGATGTGATGCAGACACTCTTTAATACAGCAGAAGGGCTTGCAAATAGCTCAACGGAAAATACGCAATATTGGGTTAGAAGATTTATTGTGGATGAAGTTGTAGCTGTTGCTTCATCAAATATCCTTTTGTATTTTGGTCAATATCAAGAAATTTCATTCCTCGCATCATCTGGTTTCCTTAACTCCCCATACTTGTTCATTCTTTCATCCTGCTAGCTCAAGCCATCACTTTGTCAACCTGTATAGTTGCCCACAACAATGCATTATTTGCTTTGCTTGTATCAAACAATTTTGCGGAAATAAAAAGCAATGTCTTCAAACGCTACAGCAAGGATAACGTTCACAATCTAGTATATTATGGTGAGTTATCTTCTTGCATTATTTATCTGAAACTTTTAGGTTCTCATGCAATGATTAAGAAATTGTTATCTATCTGCTGTTGCCAAGGCCAGTTTGATCTTTATCATGTTGTATGAAGTCTGTCGCTTGTGATCATTTTTAGTCTTCTCTAACCTTTATATACTGGGCATCAATCTTGACATCCAGATTTCTATGATTCTCATGGTTACATTAAGTGTTAGAGACCTTAGATATACTGCTGTTTCACATTCCCTCCACCACTACTGGACTTGGTCTTTCAGTTTGTTAGGGTTGTGTTAAATGTTAACAAAAATAAAAGCTTAACCCACAAAATACAAATAAGGTGATGATTGTTGAGTCCTTCGTGGATCATTGTTTTGACTGACAGTGTGAGTGGTGATTCCAACACACAGATAAATGGTTGTATCTGATCTGCCATGTTATATGTGCACAGAGAAGTGCTCCGAGTATTTAGGTGCAGAGTAAAATATATTGTTTGTAATCAAAGGTGTTTTGAAGACAATCATAGCTCTACCCAGAAACTGAAGATGAAGTGCCTAGCCCTTTTCTATTTTTGGTGTAAAGATGAATATATGGAAGACATAGAGTCTTTTATTGATGTCCTAGGATCTCTGTAAGTAGGTTATACTGTAGTAGGTCTTCCTATATTTCCTTGTAAGTATGGATAGCTGTAGTTTTTATGCAGCAAATAGTTATACAAAAAACGTTACCTTTTCAAAATAAATAAATAAATACATGAAGTAGAAATGGTTGTGGAACCTACTTTACTATAAATGGTAGCAGCACTACTTTATCATTACCCTCATATGGTGTCTATTTATTGTTAGTTTTCAGTTTATGTATAGCTAGTACCAATCTTACCCAACCTTCTCCCTCTCTAACTAGAAGAATTGCAACACAGAAAAGGATTCCCTCTTCCCTCAACATAGTGCTTCTTGGTTCCTCGGAAGAAGGAAGCTGAATGCTAATTTTGGTATTGCCTATCGATAGATTTTGGATTTTAGTGCTAGGTGTGGGCTTTTTTGTTTTTCTTGTTCCTCCTGTTTTACTAGTTGCCATGTTCACACATCCATGTATTAGTTGCCGACTACTTATTTGTTGTTCTACTTGTTGTTTTGTTTAAGCTTAGCGATGTTTGGAAATGCTCAAATCTTCTGTACTGATTTCATTTCCAAGGTTGTGCTTGATTAATAAGCTTCTGTGCATTTAAACTTTAATTTCATTGGCTGTTGGCAGATTCAGTGGAACGGTTCCATATTTCAGCATTTCTCTTATTCGTCTTAGCTCAAAACCTTCTGGAGGCCGATGGACCTTGGTTTGAAAGTTTTCTTTGTGTAAGGCCTGCTCCTGATAACTCCTTGTGCAATGAAATGATTAATTACCTGAATTGTTTTCATAAGAAACATTTACTCTTTTTCTCAAAAAAAAGAAGAGAAACACTTCCTCTTCCTAGCAATTGGCTCATATTAAAAACTTCTTTTTAATTCTTGCAGAATGCACTCGTTGTCTATGTAAGTGAGATGACAATTGATATCATCAAGCATTCATTCATTGCAAAATTTAACAACATCAAACCGATTGCGTTTTCAGAATTTCTTGAAGATCTGTGTAAGCAGGTACTCCTAATTTAGAGGCTGATGTTTGGCTTGGCTGGTACAGTCGAGTTATTTAAGCTGGTGGATTTTTCTGATAGCTTGAATAGTTTGTAGTGTGTACTGCTTTATTGCTACAAGTCTTCATCCAGCTAAGCTGTTGTGGAATCTAGTAAGTTCCTCTATTTTGATGATTCGGGTTTTCACATTACTCTTATTTTGACTTCCAACAGACACTGAATATCCAAACAGACAATGTAAAGAATAATCTCACTTTTGTCCCTTTGGCGCCTGCTTGTGTGGTAAGTTTTTATCTTTCTGAATTTGACTGAAGCTACCATTTCTCCCTTTTATTTTTTTGTGAATCACATCATGGTTTCTTTAAATATGGAAAATAGGGGAATAGGGATTTATTCACTTGAGCCCTATCCGTTTTATCCAGAGCTGATGTATTCCTTACCGAGCAGCCTATTTGCATGGCAGGTAATCCGTGTGTTACGTCCTGTGTTTGCTGCTCATCTTCCCTATAATCCGCTACCTTGGAGGCTCTTTTGGATTTTCCTTCTGTCCGCAATGACATTTGTTATGCTTGCAAGCCTCAAAGTAATGATTAGCATTGGGCTAAAAAAATATGCTAGATGGTATATAAACAGATGCCAGAATAGAAAACTTCACAGCGACTAAGATAGGATATCATGATGGAAGTTGCATTTTTTGCCTCAGATTTAGAGATGTCCTTTGTATGAGAAGACAAGGAGGGTGGAGGCAGGTAAGGTTGGGTGAGATCTGGTTGGAAGTTTCTGTTGCTGCTCCCAGCACTCGAGGTACTGATCGTGCAACAGGATGCACTCATGTGGAAGTATTTACGTTAAATGATCAGATGGCCCATACTTCCATTTTGTATAGGGAGAAGGTCCATATAATAATGAGGAAGTTATATTGATTAATGTATTTCATGTGCAATTATTTAAAACCTTTTTCTAAA
Source organism: Solanum lycopersicum (assembly GCF_036512215.1). Taxonomy (NCBI): domain Eukaryota; kingdom Viridiplantae; phylum Streptophyta; class Magnoliopsida; order Solanales; family Solanaceae; genus Solanum; species Solanum lycopersicum. Next base: position 37,397,308 of record NC_090805.1, read on the forward strand.
TCGTTATTTCGAACAAATGTCTGAACTTCCTTGGTAGATTCGGAAAAGATTGATTGATGGCTAATTCACATAAAGCTGTGGAGGTAAGAGCGAGCATAGAAAGGACCTACGCTTGGCTGTGGTGATGGTGGAATTTGTTAAGCTGTTGTTTATAGTGTTTCTTAGGAAGTTGGAGAGGGACGTTTGATTCTCGACCCTGTAGCTGTTCTTATCTACCAGCGTTTAAAGGATGTATTTCTTACCATAGTAGCTTCATGCCTCTTTATTTCTTATGGTCAGTTACTTGCAGATTCTTTAGTGCTGCTAAGAGGATACATAGGTCGATTTGTTTTTTCTTTAAAAGATAATTAAGTCAATTATGTCGTTTTGTTTAATTTATAAATTGAATCAAGTCAATGAAAATAGATCGTTTCGGTTTTAAGTACTTCGAATGGATACAAAATATCCTTTATCCACCTTTTAGTTTTAAAATACTGTTAACGTCCACTTTTTGGTAAAAAAATATTCTTGATGTGAATTCTTTAGCTCATATTTGTCTTTATTTTTAATAGCTCTTTTAAAATAAAATTATTAAATTTTACAAGCGATAATTATCTATAGTAGTTATAAAGTAGAAGTTATTAGCACCAGACAACACTTATTTACAACAATAGCTGTTTCTATCTATCTGTTAGGAGTTATTCATGTTTAATATAAATATTTGTACTCTGGGAGAATTCTTGTGTCTGGAGATTTGTCCACCCCATATGGACATTATTATTGGTTAAAGCAGTGTTAAAGATTCCTACACTTTATTTAACTAGTGAAGTTTCATTTCCATTTCGTTTTGATATCAATTTCTATCATTTTGGTATCAGAGCATATTGATTCAATATGGTTAATACCAGATCTTCTACTACGCAATCACAAGAAGATGTTCTCATATGTTGAAACCCTTGCGCAATAACTATCTGCTATTGCATCAAAATTAAACACAATTGCTTTATTAGCAACAAATATTGCTTCACTTAAAGTCCAGACTAGTCAGATCCAACAAGAGAAACCAGTCATCGAACTCGTAATAGAGGAAAAAGTGCAAATGTTTGGCAAAAGAGGAAGATACATCGATAATACAGGGTGGCCAAAAAATCTCTCCGGAGGCCATACACCAAGATGGATTTTCCCATATTTGAAGGAGGAGACCCTAGAGGTTGGATTTTGAAGCATAAAAATATTTCTGCTACTACTAAATTCCAGATGAACACAAAGTTGACATTGCTGCTATGTATCTAGAAGGTGATGCTCTCTTCTCTCGGACAAACCGTGAACGAACTTCTATTGGTAAGAACTTGTTAAAACATTACAAGAAAATTATGGGCTTGCAGAGTACCAAATTCAGACGAGCATCTGTCAAACTGGTTAAATACAGAAGTACCATCAAGAATTTGCAAAACGTTCATCTAGCCAGATCACTCTCTTAGGGGTTTTCATGAATGAGATTAAAGAAGAACTCAAATAAGATGTGAGAATTCATAAGCCTACAACTGTTTATAGAGTCATGAGCCTTGCAAAAGAATTTGAGCAAAAAAACAATGGAATGATGCAGGTACAAGTGACCTTGCTGAAATTTCATTCCACATCTTTCTAGGTAACACAATAAGCACAACAATAAAACTTCAAGGGACCTTAAATGGACGCAAGGTGATGCTTTTGGTTGATACCCACAATTTTATTTCGGAAAAAAATGTTGAAGAATTTACAGTTACCTGCTCAAGTTGTGCCCTATTTCGGAGTGCAGATTGGCAATGGAGACATCATATTTGCAACCGTTTGTGCCAAAATTTTATTGTTAAATTCCCTGGATTAACTATTGATCAAGATTTTATCCTTTCTCTGTTGGAGGAGCAGATTTAGTGCTTGAAATTAAGTGGCCTGCTTCTTTAAATACGGTTCAAGCAAATTGGAATGAAATGTTTTTATTTTTAATTTAAATGAGAAGCGATAAAAACTTCAAAGGGTTGCAAAAATCAAATGCACAAGTTGCTTTTCAGTATTTCTCTAAGGAGGTTGATACTTCAGGTAATTCTCTATCCATTGATATCCAGAGTTTGCTTCATAAGTTTGAATCAATTATTGAAGAACCCAATTCCCTACCACCTTTTCGTCAACGCATTCATTCTATCCTTTTGATTCCTAAGACCACCCAACATCCGTCCGTATCGTCACCGTATTTCCAAAAATCAAAATTGAAAAACAATTCTAAATTACTCAAAAAGGGTTTTATAAGGTCAAGTACCAGTACAATTGCTAGCCCTACCCTTCTCGTCAAGAAAAAAGACAATACATGGCGTATGTGCAATGATTATAGAGGTCTCAATCGAATGACTATTCCAAGTAAGTACCCCATTCCAAATATTGATGAGCTTCTAGACTTGCATGGAGCAACTGTTTTTTCGAAGATTCATTTTTATTTTAGTAACCACCCGATAGGTGTTGATCTACCCGACATTCATGAAATTGCTTTTCATATTCATTCTGGACAGTATGAGTTTACTATTCTGCCATTTGGTCTCACTAATGCTCTTTCGATGTTCTAATGTGCTATGAATGATTTGTTCAGACCATATCTGCGCAAATTCATTCTTGTATTCTTTGACAACATCTTGGTATAAAGTCAGACTTTTGAGCAACATATCATTCATTTGGAACTTTCTCTCCAAATTCTAAGAGACAATTGTTACTATGCCAAAACTTCTAAATGTTCATTTGGGCAAGTCCACATTTCTTTTCTGGGTCATGTGATTTCAGAAAAAGGGTTGGTGTTGATCAGGATAAAGTTCAAGCGGTCTTGGAGTGGTCAGTACCATTAATGTGAAAGACTTACGTGGATTTCTTGGGTTAACAGGTTATTATGGCAGATTTGTGAAGGGTTATGGAATAATGGCTCAACCACTCACTGAACTCACCAAAATAAATGCTGTTCAATGGTCGAACTCCGAAGAGAATGCTTTCCAACTTCTAAAGCAAGATCTAATAATTGTTCCGGTACTACAACTTCCAGATTTCACTCAATTATTTGTGGTGGAATGTAATGCTTCTTCAGAAGGAATAGGGGCTATCTTCTTTAGGATGACCATCCTATTGCTTATTTTAGTAAGGGACTTTTTCATTTCAGTCGTTTGAAGTCTACTTATGACCACGAATTGCGTGCTCTTATTTTAGCTTTGCAGAAGTGGAAACACTACCTCTTGGGCCATCATTTTTTTGTCCGAACAGATCATTGCTGTCACACCTCTTTTACTTAAGTTTTAATTGTTGAGGATATGACGGATTTTTTAATTTTTCTTTTTAGAATCGCCACTTGAAATTGAGTTTTTTAGGTGTTTCAAGTCACCAGATAGTTCTTAATTTATAGTAAAAACTTTTTTTTTTGGGTCTACGAAAAACAGAGATTGGGTAAGGAATTCTGTTGAGCGGAGGGAAGGTATGAGGCACCCCCCGAGTCCCGTGGTTCTAGCACGGTCACTTTATTAACTTATATTTGGCTAAAATAATTTATTTATTTAGTTTGGATAAAAGGGGGGAAAATAATTACTATTTTTTTAAAAAATGATTGGCCTAAGAGCGTAACCGCACACAAGACCTTTCTTTTAGAAAAGAATACACACCAAGGATCGTAACCGAATACATGATGGTATTTGAAGTTTTAATAATTTTTTTTATTTTTTATTTTTAATAAAAACAATAATTAATTACTCAAAAAAAAAACGTTATGAATGGATAAAAGAAAATGGTGCAACATATAAACCAAGCAATGATTAGTTTTTATTTATTTATTATTATATAAAATTTTTTTTTAGCATTTATTTATGGTTTTACCAAAAGAAAAAAAAATTACTACTAGACAATGAGAACAAAAGAAAAAATTACAAAATTACAATTAAACACGCTTTTAAACTAATGATATACTAGTTTAAATTTTTTATATATATATATATACTGATAAAAATTTAAGAAATAACCAATTTTGTAAATTTTTTTTTATATATATATAAATGACTACCTTGACTTATTTGATAGAAGATTGCAAAATAGCAAATTTTTAATTGTTGAATTATTAAGTCAAGTTAGTCAAATTTGTATTTTTACTTAAATAATCAATACAAAAATTATTTTTTTTAGAGATTCTTTTTTTTAAAAAGAACATATTTACTTTTTTTTTTTATAGAAACAACCAAATTTTATTTTTTTGCAGAAATAACCAGATTTACATTTTTTGTTGCAGAAATAACCAGATTTTTTTTGTAAAAATAACCAGATTTACATTTTTTGCAGAAATAACCAGATTTTATTTTTTGCAGAAATAACCAGATTTATATTTTTTTTTTGCAGAAATAACCAGATTTACATTTTTTGCAGAAATAACCAAATTTACATTTTTTCTTTTGTTGCAAAAATGACCAGATTAAACCCTTTTGCAAAAATAACCAGTTTTACGTTTTTTTTTAAATATATTTTTTCTTAAGTTCACTCCTTAAAAAAGAAAGTTACCGAAAGCCTAAAAGATTTGCAATTGTTATATTTTAATTACTTATTTTATTTTATTTTATATATATATATATATATATATATATTTTTTTTTTTAATTTTACTTACTAAAGCTAAAATTTAAGCTAAAATGATAAATAATATATATGTACATCATAATAAACATAATCATATGAAAAACACTATAGAATAATAACCTAATAGAAATATACAAACAAAGTAACATAAGGATAAACATAATCATACGAGAATCATAATAAGCTTAGCAAAAATTATCAACAATTTTTCAAAAAATAAAACATAACAATAACATAAAGATTACATTGAAATGTAAAAAAAAAAGGAATACCTAGAGTTGATGACAAGCAAATATAGGAGCATATTTAATTGAATTCCCAAGACAACCCAATAGAGATATCTTCTTCTTTTTTTTTTTTTAATGAAGAAGAAGATTTTTTAAGTAAGTTTTTTTTTGCAATTTTCTTTCTATATCTTCCCCTTTTATTTCTTCCCCAAGAGGGTTTAAATAGGTGATCAACATTAACATCCCACCTTTCTTGAAAACGTAAGAGCCAATGCGTGCATTGGACTCTTTGTTTTCCCAAGGTGCCACCCCAAGATGGCCAATGAAATTTTTTTCTTTTTTTGTTTTTAAGAAAAAATCAGATTAATTGCATAATTCTTTTGCCCTTTTAGATGACCCATTTACTTTATTCATTAATTGAATATAGTTATATGGGTCATCAGAAAATAATAGGCCTAATGTTATTTAGATGACCCATTTCTTTTATTCATTGTTTGAATAATAGTTAATGGGCCATCTGAAAAAAATTAAAATAGGCCCAAATGTTGACCCATTTCATCAAGACTCAAACAAATTGACCCACTAACACAAAATCTAAACATCTAAACAATTTTAAAGATCAAACACAATAAAATAATGCAGAAAAAAAGTCAAAGTAAATAAATAATACACATGAAAATCGAAATAAAAACATAATAATAATACTTCAAGCAACTCATCAATATGATAAACTTAAAGAACATTAATAACATAATCCGACATCAAACGACTTATATGGTCAAACCAAAAAAAGATAATGATGAATTTGGATAAAGATTGAGAGGGGGGAAAAGATTGACATAACTTCCGGGTAAATGAAGGTCGCCGGAAAACTTTGTCGGAAATTTTTTTGATGGATTTTGAACTTAAAATTTATATCAAATGATAGCCCTTGAAGAGCTCTACACATTTATGTAAAGGGTTTAGGATGGAAATGACCGGAACTTTATAAATCTAAGGAAAAAGTAAAAATTTATATTTGATTTTCCTTAGATCTACGGAGTTTGGCTATAGATATGGATGAAAGGAAAAGATGGTAAATTTTTTTAAAAAATTCCGGCCAAAAAGGAGTGGCCGGGCGGCGGCATGGTGGCGGTAGCGGTGGTCGGCCGGCGGCATGGTAGTAAGGGGAAGAAGAAAGGGACAAAAAATCTAAAATAAAAATAAAAGAAAATGCTAACTTTTAGGTTTTGTATTTTTGTTTGGGTCCAATAACAGCCCTTGGATCAAAATATCATGAATGGTTGAGATTCAACTTTGACCATTTCTATGGACCGGGTCAAGAGCAATTGGGCCATCAAAATTGATTTAAATCAGCCCAATTTAAACAAAATTGGGTCATTTGAGCCAATAAACTAATAAAGACAAATACCAAAAATTCAAATAAAAAAAAATTCTTACTAAAAATATTATAGGAGTAAAATAAACACGTCAAAAATTAGGTGTTCACAGCACGCCCCTCTTTGCTAGGAAACATGAAGAGTTTTCAAGCAAAGAAAGTGAACGAAGTGGCTAATTTTTGACTGTTTCAAACTCTGATGAAGCCCTTTTGAAAAAGATGACCGAACCTTGCTTCAGAGATTGCCTACATATCCTTGATTAAAAGCAAATCAGACCAGTGTAGTTCGAGAAACTTTGATAGTCGAAACTATCATAAAAGACGGCCAAAAGATTGCTTCATATTGCTTGTCATCATCTACTGCCTATAGTTACAAAGAAAAAGTTAGAGAACTATGTCTCTCTATATTATAAATGTTACGAGATCCCTAATTGATGTATCCTATTAGGATCTTGTCTAGATCTTTCACTTGCTCTGTGCATTATCTTTGAGATCGGTCTTCATGCTATCTGGGCGGCTGGTGGATCATTCTTAAGTGCATGTTTTAACTTGAGTGGGTTGTTGAAACTCAAAAACTCAAGATCACAACCCATGAAGAATATGTTTCCTTAAGGAAAGAAGAAAACATATGAGAATCTTGAACTAGGAAGAATGACCCTAGAATGAATATGTTAAGTGAAACGTGCTGCCCTGAGAGTTCCAAATAAGACGCATTGTCCTAAGATTGGATGTATCCCCAAAATGTGAATAGGGTGTGTATAACCTATGAATGTTAGTGCGTATTGCTCCAGACATGAATATGGTGCGTATTGACCATGAATAAAGGATGTGTGCTTGTTGCACGAAATTCAGATTGGTGCGTATTGCACGAAATTCAGACAGGTGCGTATTGCACATAAACAGAGGATGGTGCGTATTGCCCATGAATAAAGGATGTGTGCTTGTTGCACGGAATTTAGATTGGTGCGTATTGCACGAAATTCAGACAGGTGCGTATTGCACATGAACAAAGGATGGTGCGTATTGCCCATGAATAAAGAATGTGTGCTTGTTGCACGAAATTGAGATTGGTGCGTATTGCACGAAATTTAGACAGGTGCGTATTGCACATGAACAAAGGATGGTGCGTATTGCCCATGAATAAAGGACGTGTGCTTGTTGCACGGAATTCAAATTGGTGCGTATTGCAAGAAATTCTCGCATTGATAGGCAAAATGCGAGTAGAATGAGATGAAACACCAAACATTTGAAGAATTTGGAGATCTTCCTTTTTGCGATGTTTTCTTTTGACTTGTAATCCGACATTTTTTCTTCGATCATTTCTCCAACTCTACTACAACACCATGGTTAAGCAACCTTTGAAGCTCCCTCTTTGTTAAACAGGGGCCTTGATCTTTTGGTACTACCAAATATCATGGTGCGAGTGATGTCCCAAAGAATGATGACCTTCATGAATTTTGAGTGAAGATCTGAGGTATTTTAGTCCTTGGTCCATGGCTTGTCAACTCAGATACTCAGCTTTACTTTTGGGAACCCGTAGTAAGCTTTGCACTCTTTACTTTATTTTGTCAAGAGATTATATCAAAAGGAGAAGAGAGAAAAAGAAAAAAAAATAATAATAATAAAATAAATAAATAAAATATATCAAACTTAAGAGTAGGAAAGATTGGATCAAGAAAACTATAACTTAATGAAGGATATTCCTTTAAAAATGAGAAAGAGAACTTATCTGGAGGCATATGTCGACTTTGATTGAACCATGACATGCACTTGGACTTGCCCCCTGATCCATTTTTTTAGTTCTCAAAATCTGAGTCATCTTCCATTGATCTATGTGCCCTCTATGCAGAGGTGTCGAGAAATGATCATTTTTGCAGATTTCATTCATGATGTTCTCTCCCTTTATCTTAAGGTGCCCGTAGGATTTTCACCTATAAGATTTTATTTCGTCTTCTGATGCCTATGAAGGTTTTCACCGATAAGACACTCTCTTCTCTTTTTTTTTGCCTTTGATGATTAGTATCATTTTCAGATTTGACCAAAAAGTCGGTTGCAAGAATAAACAGAATTATGATCTGACCTTATTCTATATATATAAAAAAACTAAAATTCCCCAGTTTTCTGTAAATACTGGAAAACTGATTTTTTTATATGATATGACCGAACCCCTAAAGGGTTGCCTACGTATCCTTTCGAAATCAGGTCAAACGTAGTTCAGAAATTTCAATGAGAGATTTTTTTAAGGAGGTGCCTCTGTTCTTTCAACCCCAAACATGTCGCAGAACCTTAGAACGCATTAGATGTAGTATCTTTTGACTGAATCTGCATTAACAATTATGCCCGTGATTTTTCCTTCCAAATCAGTAAGGTGCAGGGCTCCTTTGGACAATACTTCCTTGACAAGATATGGACCTTGCCAATTTTGGGCAAACTTTCCCTTGGCTTCTTCTTGGTGCGGGAGAACGCGCTTTAAGACCAGTTGACCTACTTCAAAGTGTCTTGGGTGCACCTTTTTGTTTTATGCACGAGCCATCCTTTGCTGATAAAGCTGACCAAAACAGACAGCCGTCAATCGTTTCTTGTCTATTAATGTGAGTTGCTCTAGTCGGGTTTTGACCCTTTCGGTATCTTCAATTTCAGCCTCAACAATAATTCGAAGAGATGGAATTTCAACTTCTGTTGGAATCACAGCCTCAGTTCCATACATTAGCAAATAAGGAGTTGCACCAATCGAGGTACGCACTGTTGTGCGATATCCTAAAAGTGCAAAAGGCAGTTTCTCATGCCATTGTCTAGTGCCTTGAACCATCCTTCTGAGAACTTTTTAATATTCTTGTTGGCTGCCTCCACAACTACATTGGCTTTCGGTCGGTATGGAGTAGAATTGTGGTGCACAATTTTGAACTGCTTGCATACCTCCTTCATCAGATTACTATTAAGGTTTGCGGCATTATCTGTGATGATAGCTCGTGGGATACCAAATCGACAAATAATGTTTGAATGAAGAAAATCCACGACCGCCTTCTTAGTGACTGCTTTGAAAGTTATTGCCTCCACCCATTTGGTGAAGTAATCAATTGCAACCAAAATGAATCGATGTCCATTAGAGGCTTTGGTCTCAATTGGTCCGATTACATCCATTCCTCATGCAACAAAGGGCCAAGGAGCAGCCATGGGGTGCAACTCTGAATGAGGTGAATGAATGAGATCTCCATGGATTTGACATTGATGACATTTTTTCACAAAGTGAAAGCAATCTCTTTTCATGGTAAGCCAATAATACCCCGCCCGGAGTATCTTTTTCGCAAGGACATATCCGTTCATGTGTGGTCCACATACCCCAGCGTGCACTTCATTCATAATTTTCTCGGCTTCTTCAGCATCCAAACATCTCAATAAATTCAAATCCAGAGTTTGTTTATACAAAACATCCCCGCTCAAAAAGAAACAATTAGCCAACGTCTAATAGTTCTTTTTTGGCTTTTGTTGGCATGTTCGGGGCATCTCCCTGTCTTTAAAAAATTCTTGATGTCTGAGTACCATGGCTCACCATCAGGTTCTGCTTCCACTGTATTACAATAGCCATGTTGGTCCCGAACTTGAATCTCTAATGGAGTGATGTAAGTGTTTTCCGGATAGGGAAGCATTGAGGCCAAAGTAGCCAGGGCATCGGCCAAATCATTATGAAACCCGGGAATGTATCTAAACTCGATGTACATGAACCTTTTGCTAAGATCTTCCACACATTGTCTATATGGAAGGAGCTTGAGGTCTCGAGTTTTCCATTCGCCTTGAGCTTGTTGGATAAGCAAATCAGAATCTCCCAACACAATTAATTCTTGCACACCCAAATCTATTGCCATATTTAGACCCATGATGCAAGCTTCATACTCAGTGGTGTTATTTGAACAAAGAAGCGAAGTCGAGCTGTTGCAGGTTAATGTTTCCCTGTGGGCGATATTAAAATTGCCCCAATCCCCGTGCCTTTGGTGTTGGTTGCTCCATCAAAGTACAATTGCCAAGCTTGATTTCCATTTGAACCTACTTCCTCAATTGAGTTAATCTCTTCATCTGGAAAATATATATCCAATGGTTCATAATCCCCATCTATTGGGTTCTCTGCCAAGTGGTCTGCCAAAGCTTGGGCTTTTATTGCAGTGCGAGTGACATATATAATGTCAAATTCAGTGAGCAAAATTTGCCATTTCGTGAGTCTGCCAGTTGGCATTGGCTTCTGAAAGATGTACTTTAAAGGATCCATCCTTGATATGAGGTAAGTTGTGTAGGACAATAAGTAATGCCTTAACTTTTGAGCTACCCAAGTTAGGGCGCAACACGTCCTTTCCAAAAGGGTGTACTTGACCTCATAACTAGTGAATTTCTTGCTCAAGTAATAGATAGCCTGCTCCTTCCTTCTTGTAGCATCATGTTGACCGAGTATACACCCAAAGGAATTATCTGTTACTGAAAGATATAGAAAGAGAGGCCTGTCAGGTTCAGGCAGTACCAACACGGGAGGGTTGGACAAATACTCCTTGATTTTTTCAAAAGCTTGTTGACAATCTTCTGTCCACTTGACAGCAACATCCTTCTTCAAAAGTTTGAAAATGGGCTCACATGTGGTTGTGAGTTGAGCAATAAACCTGTTGATGTAGTTCAACCTCCCAAGTAGACTCATAACTTTGGTTTTATTTTTCGGGGACGGCAGATCTCGAATGGCTTTTATTTTGGAGGGATCTAATTCGATTCCCATTCTACTGACAATAAAACCCAGAAGTTTTCCAAATGGAACTCCGAATGCACATTTTGCTGGATTAATCTTGTGTTTTAGACTTGATGATTACGTCGTCGACGTATACTTCAATTTCTTTATGCATCATATCATGGAACATGGTGGTCATAGCCCTCATGTAAGTCGCCCCAACATTTTTAAGACCAAATGGCATAACCCTGTAGCAATAAGTTCCCCATGGAGTGGTGAAAGCAAATTTCTCAGCGTCCTCTTCATCCATCAAGATTTGATGATACCCCGCATAACAGTCCACAAAAGATTGCATTTCGTGTTTTGCACAATTATCAACTAGGATGTGGATATTTGGCAATGGAAAGTTGTCTTTTGGACTAGCCTTGTTCAAATCCCGATAGTCAACACAAACTCTTGTCTTTCTATCCTTTTTCAGCACTGGAACAACATTTGCTAACCAAGTAGTATAACGAATAACTTGGATCACCTTTGCATTCAATTGTTTCATTATTTCTTCCTTGATTTTTTCACTCACGTCCGGTTTGAAATTCCTTCTTTTCTGTTGGACGGGTGGACAATCAGGATAAACGGGCAACTTATGAACCACTAAATCAACACTCAAACCTGGCATGTCATCATAAGACCAAGCAAATACATCTTTGTACTCAAACAAAAGTTGTATTATTGCCTCTCTAATTTCCTGATTGATATGTAAACTTACTTTTATTTCCTTAACATCCCCGGAACTTCCCAAAATTTTTTTAGCATTTATTTATGGTTTTACCAAAAGAAAAAAAATTACTACTAGACAATGAGAACAAAAGAAAAAATTACAAAATTACAATTAAACACTCTTTTAAACTAATGATATACTAGTTTAAATTTTTTTTTATATATAAACTAATAAAAATTTAAGAAATAACCAATTTGGTAAATTTTTTTTATATATATATAAATGACTACCTTGACTTATTTGATAGAAGATTGCAAAATAGCAAATTTTTAATTGTTGAATTATTAAGTCAAGTTAGTCAAATTTGTATTTTGACTTAAATAATCAATTCAATTTTTTTTAGAGATTCTTTTTTAAAAAAAAACTTATTTACTTTTTTTTTATAGAAATAACCAGATTTTATTTTTTTGAGAAATAACCAGATTTACATTTTTTTTGCAGAAATAACCAGATTTTTTTTGCAAAAATAACCTGATTTACATTTTTTGCAGAAATAACCAGATTTACATTTTTTGCAGAAATAACCAGATTTTATTTTTTTGCAGAAATAACCAGATTTACATTTTTTTACAGAAATAACCAGATTTACATTTTTTTTCCAGAAATAACCAGATTTACATTTTTTGCAAAAATAACCAAATTTACGTTTTTCTTTTGTTGCAAAAATGACCAGATTAAACCCTTTTGCAAAAATAACTAGTTTTACGTTTTTTTTAAATATATTTTTTCTTAAGTTCACTCCTTAAAAAAGAAAGTTACCGAAAGCCTAAAAGATTTGCAATTGTTATATTTTAATTAATTATTATATATATATATATATATATATATATATATATATATATATATATATATATATTATTTTTTTTACTTACTAAAGCTAAAATTTAAGCTAAAAATGATAAATAATATATATGTACATCATAATAAACATAATCATATGAAAAACACTATAGAATAATAAACTAATAGAAATATACAAACAAATTAACATAAGGATAAACATAATCATACGAGAATCATAATAAGCTTAGCAAAAATTATCAACAATTTTTCAAAAAACAAAATATAACAATAACATAAAGATTACATTGAAATGTAAAAAAAAAAAGGAATACCTAGAGTTGATGACAAGCAAATATAGGAGCATATTTAATTGAATTCCCAAGACAACCCAATAGAGATATCTTCTTCTTTTTTTTTTTTATGAAGAAGAAGATTTTTTAAGTAAGTTTTTTTTTTGCAATTTTCTTTCTATATCTTCCCCTTTTATTTCTTCCCCAAGGGGGTTTAAATAGGTGATCAACATTAACATCCCACCTTTCTTGAAAACTTAAGAGCCAATGCATGCATTGGACTCTTTGTTTTTCCATGGTGCCACCCAAGATGGCCAATGAAATTTTTTTCTTTTTTTGTTTTTAATAAAAAATCAGATTAATTGCATAATTCTTTTGCCCTTTTAGATGACCCACTTACTTTATTCATTAATTGAATATATTTATATGAGTCATCAGAAAATAATAGGCCCAATGTCATTTAGATGACTCATTTCTTTTATTCATTGTTTGAATAATAGTTAATGGGCCATCTGAAAAAAATTAAAATAGGCCCAAATGTTGACCCATTTCATCAAGACTCAAACAAATTGACCATCTAACACAAAATCTAAACATCTAAACAATTTTAAAGATCAAACTCAACAAAATAATGCAGAAAAAAAGTCAAAATAAATAAATAATAAATATAAAAATCGAAATAAAAACAAAATAATAATACTTCAAGCAACTCATCAAATGATAAACTTAAAGAACATTAATAACATAATCCGACATCAAACGACTTATATGGTCAAACCAAAAAAAGATAAAGATGAATTTGGATAAAGATTGAGAGGGGGGAAAAGATTGACATAACATCCAGGTAAATGAAGGTAGCCGGAAAACTTTGCCGGAAATTTTTTTGATGGATTTTAAACTTAAAATTTATATCAAATGATAGCCCTTGAAGAGCTCTACGCATTTATGTAAAGGGTTTGGGATGGGAATGACCGGAACTTTATAAATCTAAGGAAAAAGTAAAAATTTATATTTGGTTTTCCTTAGATCTACGGAGTTTGGCTATAGATATGGATGAAAGGTTTGTAGATTTAGGTAGAGGAGGATGAAAGGAAAAGATGGTAAATTTTTTTAAAAAATTCTGGTTAAAAAGGGGTGGCTGGCCGGCGGCATGGTGGCGGTAGCGGTGGTCAGTCGGCGGCATGGTAGTAAGGGGAAGAAGAAAGGGACAAAAAATCTAAAATAAAAATAAAAGAAAATGCTAATTTTTAGAGTTTTGTATTTTTGTTTGGGTCCAATAACAACCCTTGGATCAAAATATCATGAATGGTTGAGATTCAACCTTAACCATTTCTATGGACCGGGTCAAGATCAATTGGGCCATTAGAATTGATTTAAATCAGCCCAATTTAAACAAAATTGGGTAATTTGAGCCAATAAACTAATAAAGATAAATACCAAAAATTCAAATTAAAAAAAAAATTCTTACTAAAAATATTATAGGAGTAAAATAAACACGTAAAAAATTAGGTGTTCACAATTGCAGCCTCAAATATCTCCATTCTTAACGTATTACTACTAATGAGAAATAAAGATTATTAATGAAATTGCTTCCCTTCGACTTCACAATTGTTTAAAAATCTAAGAAAGACATTTTGGGAGCTGATTCTCTTTCAAAGAGGCCATTAAATTCTGAATTTTGTGCTCTTGCCATTTCTGTGCTGATGGATTTTTCCAATTGGCAAAATGCTCTCCAAGCAGATACATATAATCGTGAGATTATTCAAGCTATTCACCAAGATCCTTCCTTACAAGCATATTTTCATCTTGTGGATCAAAAACTTTATTTCAAGAAAATATTTGTCATTTTTAATCAATCTTCAATTCGGCAAAAGCTTCGCTCAGAGTTTCAAGAACACCTTCTGTCGGGCATAAAGGATATTTAAAAACCTTGAATCGCCTTTCCTCCAACTTTTTCTGGCCAAGGATGAAACATAATGTTAAGATCTTTGTTTAGAATTGTTTGGTTTGTCAACAAGCCAAATACCAAGGTCTAGTACGTGCTGGACTTTTATAACCCTTGCCTATACCTAAAAGAATTTAGAAAGATGTCTTACTTGACTTCATTGTAGGACTTCCTAAATCTGGTGGTTTTGATATAATTTTGGCTGTCGTAGATCGTCTCAACAAGTATTTTCATATCATCCCACTCTCTCTTCCATATACTGCCAAGATTGTTGCTTGCGTAGAAATTGTGCGACTTCATGGCATTCCTTGGTTAATTATATCTTAATCGGTGCTTGAGTTCCTTAAGGATTATTATATGATTGTGCATTACCATCCTGGTAAGACGAATGTAGTGGAAGATGCTCTTAATAGATTATCTATGGGTAGTGTAGCCCATGTTGAGGGAGAAATAAAGGAACTAGTGAAAGATGTTCACAGGCTTGCTCACTTGGGAGTTCTCCTTATGAGCATATCAGACAGTGGTGTAACAGTTCAGAATAGAGCAGAATCTTCTTTGGTATTGGAGTTCAAGGAAAAGAAAAACAGTGATCCAATCTTGTTTGAACTTAATGGTGCATTCCATAATTAGAGAGTGGAGGTTTTCTCCCAAGGGGGAGATGGTGTACTTCGCTACCAGGGTAGATTGTGTATGTGTTCCTGATGTGGGTGTGTTGGGACAATATATTCTTGTAGAAGCCTATAACTCCAGATGTTCTATTCATCCAGGTACCACTAAGATGTATCGTGATCTTTGGGAAGTCTATTGGTGGAATGGCATGAAAAGGGATATAGCAGATTTTGTGAGTAAGTAAGTGCCCCAATTGCTAGCAAGTCAAGGTAGAACATCAGAAACCAGGGGGTATGACTCAAGAGATCAACATTCCTACTTAGAAGTGGGATGTGATCAATATGGATTTCATCACAGGGTTACCTCGTACTCATAGACAGTACGACTCCATTTGGGTGATAGATGATAGGATGACTAAGTCTTCTCACTTTTTGGCACTACAGATTCGACA
Organism: Solanum lycopersicum; assembly: GCF_036512215.1. Taxonomy (NCBI): domain Eukaryota; kingdom Viridiplantae; phylum Streptophyta; class Magnoliopsida; order Solanales; family Solanaceae; genus Solanum; species Solanum lycopersicum. The sequence goes on from NC_090805.1 coordinate 37,413,072, forward strand.
GAGGACTATGCCAAGCTTTACATTAATGAAATTGTGAGGTTGCATGGGGTTTCTTTGTCTATCATCTTAGATAGAGGTCCTCAGTTTACCTCTCATTTCTAGAAGTCATTTCACAAGGGTCTTGGTACTCAGGTTAACCTTAGCACAACATTTTATCCGCAGATGGAAGGACAGGCAGAGAGTACCATTCAGACCCTAGAGGATATGTTGAGGGCTTGTGTGATAGATTTCAAGAGTAGTTAGGATGATCACCTTCTTCTTATTGAGTTCGCTTACAACAATAGCTACCACTCTAGCATTCAGATGTCCCTTATGAGCATTGTATAGGCGTAGATGTAGGTCTCCTATTGGTTGGTTTGAAGTAGGTGAAAAAACTTTTATAGGGCCATATTTAGTCTTTTATGCTATGGAGAAAATGAAACTCATTGGAGATGGACTTAAGACAACCCAAAGTCGTTAGAAATCTTATGTAGATGTAAGAAGAAAGGAACTAGAGTTCCAAGTTGATGATTAGGTTTTTACTGAAAGTGTCACGTATGAAGAGGGTGATGAGATTTGGAAAAAAAGGGAAGCTCAGTCCTATATATGTAGGCCCTTACAAGATTATGAAAAGGGTTGGCAAGGTGGCATATGAGTTAGAATTGCCAACAAAATTAGCAGCAGTACATCCTGTTTTTCACACCTCACTATTGAGAAATGTGTGGGTGATCCAGCATCCGTAGTGTGGCTGTGAAAGATAGACTTTATTATGAGGATGTACCAGTTGATATTCTTGATCGTCAGTTTAGAAGGTTGAGGAATAAAGAAGTCGCTTTAGTCAAGGTTTTGTGGAGGAGTCAGTCCATAGAGGGAGCTACTTGGTAAGTAGAAGTAGCCATGAAAGCCAAATATCCTCACCTCTTTCCTTCCGATGCGACTCCAACTTGAGGTAATAGTTCCTTTTCATTTTTTCAGTCATTCATGCGTGAATTCATTCTTAGAATCATGTTCCTCAGTTCGTACTTGCATTTTCAGCGTAATTGCGTGTTCTTGGAACTCAATTCAATCAGAAACTTAGTAGGTTGATACAATAGTTAGTTAGACTATAAGATACTCAAGATTGTAAAAGATATTCAAGATCGTTGAACAAATCACCTAAGGAAGGAAAGAGATAATATGCATCAATCAATAGATACTCTCCAGACAACAAGATCAGTTAACATTCAAGACTACAAGGAAGAAATTGAAATCAAGGGATACATTCAACTTAACGAGATCAACCAAAGATTCAAGACCACAAGAAGATCATCATACAAAGGAACAAATCTATTTGCTCATGCACATATCAGATATGATAATGAATCAGCAAATCAATCACAATAAAATCAAGGACTTAATCAAAGACCCTTGATTTACACTACTTTGGGTTTCCGTAAAAGAACAAAGTCCTCCAAATCTATATAAACCTTTCTTAGTCATTGTTGTGTAGTACGCACTTCACTTGAACTTATATTGTAGTCTTTTTTTTATCTTTCGTAAAACTTTGTACACACTTGAGTGAACAACTAAAAGAAAAGAGAAAGAAAGATCTGAGTGTAGGTTTGTAATATCTCTCACTTCATAATAACCCATAATAAGCTAACAAACTAACTATAATCACTTTCGAAAAGACTAGGAAAAATCTAGAAATTTCCCAAGTTAAGAAAGTGAGTTATTGGTCATTTTAAAAAGGCCATAACTTCTAGCTCAGGATGAGTTAGGGTTAGTTCTTTATATGGTTGGAAATCCGTTGAAGAGATCTTTCCAATGCCGCTGACTTTGCTAACTTTTGGTGTCATATGAGGGAGATGCCTTTCAGAAGTTGGGTTGTTAGATTGAGGAAAGTCCAACACAGATTTTAGTTAGGTTAAAAGGGTCTTTTCACCTTGCTATTTCCTAATTAATTTAAGGGTTTATTAGGGGTAAATCAAAGCCTTAATTCTGTTTTAGAAAAGTTTAATACGCTTAGGGCTTAGGAGAAAAGAGAAAAAGAAGAGAAAGATCAAGAATCCTTCAAGAACGTGAAGGTTTGGTGAGTGGAATTCATCGGGGGTGATCCTTATCGAGTTGTGTGAGATATTTATGTTTTGGATTCGTTCTCCCACACATTAACATGTTTCAACGAGTTTTGAATAGATTGGATGATAAATATTGAAGTTCTTGATGAACAATTGTTAAATCTTGTTGGTTGAGTTGTAGTATGCCTTTAGTTATTTTGATTCGTGTTTCAGGGATTTCTTATGAGTCTAAAATATTGGGTAATGATAATTTTAGCGATCCTAAGTTTTTGGGGAAATATTCATGGAAGTTTAGAAGTATTAGAGTTGAAATCAGAGAAGAAAAGTCGGAAATCTCGTTTGAAAGACTCTGGGGTGCCGCACTCGCTAGAGCTCTGAGGAAAGGATCTGACACGCCCTGGTGCATCGCGCCAGCCAGAGCGCCTCAGAATAAAGTCTGTCCGTCAGGCTCTGGCGCTCCGCCTCTCTCAGAGCGCCAAGGTCACCTGGAGACCTCATTCATTTCATATGTTTTTGTACAAGTTCCTAAGTGATGTACCCACATTTATTGGTTTATCCCAACACTATAAAGTATATATAAATATTATGAAATCATCCATAACATGAGATCATGATCCTTGAATCCATAATCCAATTAAAGAAAAGTTAAGATCAAATTCAAAGAAGTTAAAAGTCAAGTCTAAAGGTTAAGAATCAAGTCAAAGTGAGTTCCGAAAGTTTCCAAGAGTCTTTAACAAACATTTTTAACTTTTTTTTTAGATTCAAATTACAATTTAAGCAAGAGTAAAGAGTTGAGTTCGTTATAAAAAGTTATAAGGAGACTAAGTAATCCCTAAAAGTTACAAATGTTTTTACACTTAAGCAAGTAAAGAGACTTCGGGCTAGTTTTCAGACAGAAGTAATAGCTTTATAAAATGAAGCAAGCATGGAAACTATGATTTTCAAGAGATATTTCAAAGCTAAGTTTTGAGCACTAATCTGAAAATCACAGAATCAGTATATTTTAAAACATAAGAGCCAATATATATTAGGACTAGTATTGAGAACCATGTGGGATGCGAGTTTCATATTAACTCAAGTCTCCATTAAAACCATGTATCCATCATGGGTAGAAAAGGGTCATACTTTTTAGATGAACCTTTTTCACATAATATAGTGGATCCATTAAGCAGTTCAAGTACTATACTCTAGCAAGGTTAGAATGGCTGGTGTGCGTGGATCAAGTAACGTTGTATCACCACTATAGCTCTTAAGTGATGGTTGTCGGTTGGAGAATCTCCCACAAAAGTTATTATTTTTTCATATACATCAGTTATTTGTATTTTTACATATATCTCATAGATTTATTGTATCCATGTATATATTTAGAGTGTACAACATATTTTCAGTCAACTTTTCTTATATTGCATTTACTTTTAAATTGCATTATATTGAAATGAGTAGTTATTCATAAGTTGAACAAAGCTAAGATAAGTGTTCTCTCTTACTCCTTTTACAACTTAAGTATTGTACTAGCATTCCAACTCGCATACTCGTACATTCAATGTACTGATGTCAGTTGACCTGCATTGTATTATGACGTAGATGAAGGTAACTAGGATCAGCATTCGGCGCACCGCTTATCCAGTGAGCAACTCAGAGTAGTTGGTGAGCCTCCTATCATTCTGAAAGACATCTTTAGTTTTAGCTATTTGTTTAGTATTCAGTTGTTAGGATGGTTGGGCTTCTGTCCCAACATATATCTTTATATTATAGGCTTTATAAACAAATGATATTAGTTTTCTTAGTCTTTCCTTTCACTTGTAATTGACTAAGACTTGGATTGCCTTTTTGGCTAATTACTTTCCTTAAAATTATTTCTTGAGATTATATCTTGTGATATGTCTTCCGCTGATTTAAGTAAGCCAGGCCAAGGGTACGCTCAAGGCCATAAATGGTCATTGGGTGCCGACTACGTCCAGGGTGTAGACTCGGGGCATGACAAACTTAGTATTAGAGCCCAGAGTTCAAGAGTCCTAGGGATTCTATGGAGCCTTGTCTTAATCATCGGTGTGAAATGCGCCACATCTATGATTAGGAGGCAACAATATTTAGGTATTTGTCACTTCTTTCATATTTCTTTTCTTACATTAGATTTTAACTCTAAAAAGTTTCCATCTAATTTGTGCTTACACGTGTTTCAGATTGTCATGCAACTAGGAAGAGCAGTAAAAGGTCGTCCAACCAGAAGGAATGTTGAAGAGCCAGAGGTACATAATGCATCAAATATGCAACATCAAGGAGAAGTCACCAATGTTGAGTTTCGTAAGGCTATCCGGATGTCGAGTCAAGGTGTGACCAACCAACTTGGGCACAAAAAGAAGCTCGACAAGAAAGGGTTGACACTTTGAGGATTCGGAAATTCTTGAGAATGAATCCCCTAAGCTTCACTGGTTTGAGAACTATCGAGGATCCAAAGAATTTTATGGAAGAGTTGAAGAAGGTATTCGATGTGATGCATGTAATTGATGATAAGAGAGTTGAACTAACCATATATCAACTCAAGAATGGGGCTAGGACTTGGTTTGATCTGTGGAAGAAGGGCAGAGATGAGGATTTATTATATACGAGTTGGGCTTGATTTGAAGAAGATCTTTTGGAGCGTTTCTTTCCCCGAGAATTGAAGGAAGCAAAGGTACGGGAGTTCCTTACTCTGAAATAGGACTCCTTGAGTGTTCATGAATATGGGTTGAAGTACACCCAACTGTCTCACTATGGTCCTGATATGGTTAAAGATATGAGAAGCCGAATAAGCTTGTTTGTTGTTGCCTATGGTTGGCATAAAAAAAAAGGGCAGATCCATCATGCTGTTGGGGACATGGATATTTCAAGGTTAATGGTCTATGTGCAGTAGGTAGAGAACGAGAAGCTTAGGTATAGAGAGGAGTTCAAGAGGAAGAGAGATAAGATAGGGAATGAGACAATGGGCAGAATTCCAGAGTTAAACCTGCCTACTCACAGGGTAGTGTGGCGCAGGGAATAATAAGCTTCCTGCCTGCACCAAATGTGGTAGAAATCACTCCCACATTTTTCGTAAAGGATCTGCGGTTTTTTTCAAGTGCGGTCAGACCGAACATTTCATGAGAGAGCGTCCAAAGAGCAAGCAAGGCAGTGGTAATGGGGGCAATAGAACTCAGTCTTCATCAGCTGCTCCAACAGACAGGGTTGCACTTAAGGGAACTACTTTTGGTGCTAGCGGAGGAACAAGCGTCATGTATGCTCTCAATAATCGCCAAGAACAGGAGAATTCACCAGATATTGTCACTGGTATGATTAGAGTCTTTGACTTTACTATTTATACATTGTTAGACCCAGGAGAGAGTTTATCTTTTGTAACTCCCTATGTTCCTATGAACTTTGAAATTATTTATGAGCAACTTAGGGAACCATTCAATGTTTCCACACCTGTTAGTGAATCCATTCTAGCAGAAAGAGTCTTACATGATTGTCCTATTTTCGTCAGTCACAAGAGTACCATGACTGACTTAGTAGAGTTAGACATGGTAGATTTTGATATCATTCTAGTTATGGACTGGCTCCATGCCTGTTATGCATCAATAGATTACTGAACCCGAGTTGTCAAGTTTAAGATTTCAAATGAGTCATTTCGTACCTTAAGGCGAGGAAATCATCCATAAACATAAGATTATAATCCTTGATTCCATAATTCAATTTAACTAAAGTTAATATCAAAGTCAAAGAAGTTAAGAGTCAAGTCTAAAGGTTAAGAAGCAAGTCAAAGTGAGTTTGGAAAGTTTCCAAGAGTCTTTAACAAATAATTTTTAACTTTGTTTTAAGACTAAAGTTACAAGTTAAGCAAGAGTAAAGAGTTGAGTTCGTTCTCAAAATTTATAAGGGGACTAAGTAATCCCTAAGAGTTACAAATGTTTTTATACTTAAACAAGTAAAGAGCCTTCGGACTAGTTTTCAGACAGAAGTAATAACTTTATAAAATGAAGCAAACAGGGAAACTAAGATTTCCAAGAGATCTATTAAAGCTAAAGTTTGAGCACTAATCTGAAATCACAAAATCAGTATATTTTAAAAACATAAGAGCCAGTATATATTGGAAGTAGTATTGAGCACCGATGTGGGAATGTGAGTTTCATACTAACTCAAGTCTCCATGAAAATTATGTAGCCATCATGCGTAGAAGAGGGTCATACTTTTTAGATGAACCCTTTTCACGGAATACTAGTGGATCCATTAGGCAGTTCAAAATACATATACATATATATACATATACATACATATACATATACATATATATATATATATATATATATATATATATATATATATATATATATATATATATATATATATATATATATATATCCTATACTCTAGCAAGGTTAGGATGGTCGGGCAACATAGGTCGAGTAACGCTATATCATCACTATAACTCTTAAGTGATGGTTGTCGGTTGGAGAAGATCCCACATAAGTTATTATATTCTCATATACATCAGTTATTAGTATTTTTACATACCTCTCAGAGATTTATTGTATCCACATATATATTCAGAGTGTACAACATGTTTTCAGTCAGCTTTTCTTTATATTGCTTTTACTTTTAAATTGCATTATATTTAAATGAGTAGTTATTCATGAGTTGAACAGAGCTAAGGTAAGTGTTGCATTAGCATCCAACTCGCATACTCGTACACTCAATGTACTGATGCCAGGTAGCCTGCATCATATTATGATGCAAACGTAGGGAACTAGGATCAGGATTCGACGCACCGTTGATACAGTGAGCAACTCAGAGTCAGTTGGTGAGCCTCCCATCATTCTGGAGGACATCTTTAGTTTAGCTATTTTTTTAGTATCAGTTGTTAGGATGGTTGGGGGTCCTGTCTCAACATCCATCTTCATATTAGAGGCTTCATAGACAGATGGTATTCATTTTTTCAGTCTTTCCTTTCACTTGCAATTGACTAAGACTTGGGTTGCCACTTGGCTAATTACTTTCCTTAAAGTTATTTCTTGAGATTATATCTTATGTTAAGTCTTCCACTAAGTTAAGTAACCCAGGCCAAGGGTACACTCAAGGCCAGAAATGGTCATTATCGGTCAGGTCCAAGGTGTAGACTTGGTGCGTGACAAGGTTTTATAGGTAGAGGTTGTGTCAAAGAAGAAGATCTAATTTGGATATCAGACGGGGCTCTTAATTGTAACATTCTGTAACACCCAAGTTCTCCACAAGCTCTTGAGGAAACCCTTGTAACCCAAGGGGACTGGACTAGGCACCACATCAGTGATTCGAACCAGTATAAAAACATTCCGTGTCATTTACTTACTGCAAGTTATTAAAACTGTTTATTTATTCTACTATAATGTGTTGGTGAGTCGACTAGTCATAACAGGAAATCGACTAAAGTGAAATTTTAATTCACCCCCGTCTTGACTTTCAAATTGTACAGAGTAGACGATCAATTCAAAGAGAATTTTTCAATATAGTCTTTTATTTTAACATAGAAAAATTGATAGCTTGTCAATAACTAAGTCTCTAGGGGATGATAAACCCGAATGCGCAAGTATCACTTATCACTTGCGACCACTAACATTTGTATGTATGTTTGGTGAAAATCCAAAATGAGCACCGCATCTCCACCTACAAGGCCTAATCTCTCAAGCTTATAGTTCTTTTAATTCTTTTCAACTCCAACCTTGTACACAACCATTGTAAGCTCAAATCCTTGCGTTTGTACCTGGGCACAACCAAATTCTATGAGGCTCAAGCCTAATTACCTGCATTAAAAGAGTTTATCTTTACCTGAGAGTACGGGGTATTGCAATAAGAGTGTCACAACGGATGTTTAGAAAGAGCAAAAAACCCGATGGTAATAATAGGAAAGAATGATCACCTCATAACATATAGATAGTTCATACCTGAATTAGCTGTCAAATCTTACAATTTATGGCTTAAACTATAACAAAAAAAAACTCCAATAAAACATGGGATAAATCTGGTAACACAAACATAATTACCTAGGTGTGCTAAAATATGAACACACTGTATATTACATATTATAAATAGTGAAACTTAAATTTTAGTTCACTATGATTCTGCCAGGAAGGAGAACCCCTGGTATATGAACTTGTGGGGAATAGCTCTCGCAGGTCACGAGTTTCACTACAGATCGGGCACTTAAGCTATATCTTTCATGAGCTTCTACAAATCCCCTGCCAAGAACATGTTGAATCCAATCTTCTATTTTCTTGCTGTCACTTAAAAATGTTGCTGCCAGAATTTGTTCCAATACTTTTGAGTCAATCTCTAGCAAACATTCTGGACCGACAACTCTGTGGAAGCATAGTCTGATCTCCTTCAATAGGTTCTCAGCTAGTGAGTCTAAATCCAATGGCCTAAAAATCACAGTCTCATCAAATTGTGTAAACAACTGTTTCAACCATGTTGTGGTGTTTTCATTGGAAAACTCACAGCCAGAATCTCCAGTTAAGTTTTCATCATTTTCAATCTCTTCAGCTGGAAGATTCAAATCTAAGCATGTGTTTGATGTCTTGTGAGCTCGTTTGGCCATCTCCGAGCTTCCAAATTGCTGATCTACACTTTCGATTGGACCACTAGTTATAAGCTTTCTATTATTCACAAAGATTTGGCTTGAAGATCTTTTTCTAGTTGTTATCAATGCAGTTGAGTTTGGACCTGTGACATCATCTGTAAGATCAAATGCAATTAGTATCTGGATTTGATTACCTTTAGATGCCAATATGTCTTCTTCCGAATAGTCAGCTGTTTCTTTGGTAGAAGGAAGAGTTCTCTCTTCGTCTAATCTTGATGATGTCGTCACAAAGATTGTATTACCTATGCTAACTTCCCTACCATGAGAGTCCAAAAATCTACCAGTCTTAACAGCTTGGGACAAGCTTTTCTGCATCAGTATATCAGCTTTATTCACATTTTCAAGGAAAACAACCGATAAGGGGTTGTTCCTCAGTTTATCAGCAACATAGTCAACAACATGCTTTCCTCTGCATCTCACGTCGTATTGATTCAATACTTGAAGATCAACCAACCCGACTTCATCCTGTAGACTTAGGTCTACACAGATTAAGTTGTTTGTGCTTCCATATAGAATATCAGCCAGTGCAATCACAATTTTCTTCTTACCAAGCTTATCAGGTCCAAGAAAGTTGAGCCATATGTCTCCTCGACTTGGACAATTGTTTCTTTCATTTCTACATCTGCACCGCGCTATTGTTTGGCTAATAGAATTTACAGCCTCCTCTTGCCAATTAACCTTTTCTATAAAAGCTTCATATAACATCTTAAAATCTTTTGGATCCAATTGCTGCTGAAGAGGAGACCGGTTAATGAAACGAGGCGCCTCAACACTGCATGATATGTCATGTGGTTGATTAATGCTACCGTGGTTTATGACGTGATCTTGTTCTTTGCTTGGAGAAGTAGAGGCCATGCATAAGCCTAAATCTGTTGTGACTGAAGTTAGAGAGGTTGGAGAGTTGAAGCCATGGTCATCATCACCTTGTGACGGCGTTTTGGAGAGAAAAATGCTGCTTTCATTTGATGAAGAAATTGTGCAAGTCATTTTCTTCCTCCCACTTTCAATGTTTTCGTTATTGAGACTTTGTTTTCGGTCTTCAACAACTTGAAATCCTACAACTGATGGAATTTCAGAAGCCATGTGAAAGTTGCTTGTCTTGGGTAATGATTGATTGTAGTGTAAACGCTGGCATAGATTGTCCCATTTTCTCTGCAAACCAGCAACTTTAGCACCCAATACCATTTTATCATCTTTGGCCTGCACTGAAGCCATATAAAGAAGTTATTACATGATTAGAATACATTTATTATGCTCGTGTTGAGTGTTCCATGTGTATTTTCATTTAATTTGACTTTAGCTGACATATACGCCCTTCAACTTTTAGTATGCACAAGTAGGACGTGTGTGTCTACTTGTTCAATGTTATACAATTGTGAGAAAGAGAGATCGGTGATGGAGTAGAATTGTGAGAAAGACAGACCTTCATTGGGTCGAGTCCTCCGTTAGTGTTGAGTTGAGTCATTTGCAACCAAGAAGGCAAACTTGATTGATAGTGATCTGCAACTGAAACAGTGCTTATTAATCCACACTTTGAGAGAGTATTTACCTCTTGTTTGCATTTCTCATTGCATAAGTGACACCGCGATGCAGTGTGGTATGAACTGCTTAACGGACTTTTAGTATCAGCAGCTGCCATTGAAAAGAATCCTCCCAATGGCACAAAGGATTCCATCAACCTATAAAACATGTCAATCACAGATGCAATCAAGACATGTACACTATGTAAAACCAAAAACACTTACACTTTGTTTGGATCATTGTCACCCATTGTTTCATAATGTATTGTATTGTATTGTACCCTGTTGTATTGTATTGTATGGCAGATACAATATTTGGCTAGACTGTATTGTTTATTGTTGTTTAGTTTGATTGTATTGTACTGTAGTGTAATTTATAAATTTACTAAATTATCCTTAATTATTCTAGGGTAGGAGGTTTGACTAGATTTAAATAATTAAGATAAATGGTAAAATGATATTTTGAAATATTATGTAAAGATATAATTGAAAAAAAGAAATTAAGTAACAATGGTAACACACCAAATTGGTTGTTCCATAAAATATGAGTTTTCATTGTTATGTAACAACGAAATTCAACAATTAAAACAAATATTTATAGATATAGTAACGATACAATACAATACAATGAATAACAATCATCCAACATAGTGTTAATAGCAGGGGTAGGGAGGGACAAACTTAATAACTTTTTTCAAAGACTCTATTTATATTATATTAGGGTTATATATATATATATATATATATATATATATATATATATATATATATATATATATATATATATATATATATATATATATATATATATATATCAACTTGTGAACTTCTGACAAAACTAATTGACAGCTTAGTAATAAGGAATGTGTTGTGGAAAGGAAACTCAATAACCAATTGAATAAAGGGAGAATGATCAAATTCATTCTTGTCTTTATATAGATTTGTGGGTTTGAATTCCCAATGATGATTTTTTCTATATTCAAAATTAAACACAAGACTCTTTCTTTACTCAAAACTAGAAAAAAAATATATCAAACAATGATATGAATATTGTTCCATGTACCCAAAGAAAGAGACATTATCATTTATAAGATTATCTGTAGAACCTTGATAGTTTGTCTCTCTCCTTAGGTTATTTTTATATCATGAGTAGGAGTGACAAACGAGCGAGTCGAGTTGAATATGAGTCGATCAAAAAATAAGTTAAATAAAAATGGATAAGTTACCGACTCGACTCATATTTTAAATGGATAAAACGAATTCACTCAATGAATAATATGGGTACCATATTACCCATATTATATTAAAGATCTTAAAAACTTTTTTTAAAACAAAAATTATAAACTCTTTATCATTTCATTAGCATATCAGTCTATTCAAAACTATGATATGGTGGGATAAGTTATTTCAATCAGAACAATCAAAATTTTATTCCAAAAGTATTTATTCTTATCTCAAACGACTCTGTTATTTATGTCTATTCTAACAAGTCCTTCACCGGAATGTGACAAGAAAAAGCAAACAAACTACACCATAAAAAAGGAGAAAAGAATAAAAAAGCCAAGATATGCTGCATATCTAAAGTACATCATACTTAGTCCCACTTGATGGTGCAATAATTACTAACTAAAAAGCTTAAATAAAATTATTGAAGAAAAACAGTATACCTGGATCTAGGAAATGTTTCTTCCTTTGGATTTCCAGAAGAAATGATTGTCAAAAGCTGCAACTCCCAATCTTTTTCTATGTAAGGAAATCTATTCAAAACTTTCAAATATATCTCATACCTCTCTACCCATCCAATCAACCAGAGTTTTCCGCGATTAATCTGTAGTAAACTTGTCAATTTGCTAACAATATATCTGCAAGAATCAATATAACTGTCATCGCTTGATAAGATTTTTAAATCTCCGTAATTGACAACAATACCAGATCCTAAACTATTGTTCATCAATATACTTGCAATCTCCTCAAACTTGGACTTGATTAATTCCTCATCATATTCTCCTCTAACAAACCTTATGATCTCTGTGTCAATACAAATCACAGTCGATCCATATACCTCAACAGGAAGGATCCCTCCTCCTCTGTTACTCTGTATCATTTCAAGGAAATTGTTCATAGCAGCCTGTGCACAAGTACCAAGAATAAGTGGATTTTTTCCTCTGTTATTGACGAAAACCTCCCCAATTCTTCTGCAATCATCTTCTCCCCCAGAGAATCCCAAGAAAGGGAAGCTAAAACTTCGATCGGATTGATTGGTTAAATTACACAAAAACAAGGGTGGTCCTTTGAATCTTGAATATCTGAAGAGTTGATGAACAGGTCTAAGAATTGCAAGCTTAATATCACAACTCCTGAAGCCAGCTTCCCCAAATACTCTGCTTACAACAGGGTCATCAAGTACAGATATTATGAGATTCCGTAACTCAACCTTGACTACTGGAACTGATGAAGATGAAGAAGATGACTGATTCTGAAGCTGTTGTTGATAAAAACTGAAATTCTCCGGCTGTCGTCTCTGATTCGCTTGTGACCTCTTTATGGCTGCCATAAGAGAATTCGAAACAGGTGGATAATCTACCTTGCTGCTGCTGGGACACGAAGGCAACCGATCCATTGAAACCCCTAAACAGAGGTCTAGAGCTTTGAATTGAACACGAGCAGAGTACGCATTGTTCCTTGTACGAGAACATGCCTCACGTAAACATGAAGAAGGAACAGAGAGTAAGGAAGATATATAATGAAGAGATGTAGTTTGAGCATGGCCACGACGACCTGCCATGGCTACAGCATCGTCAAGAGTGATGGAAGCTTCATTCGTCAAGCATTGCCTAGCAGTATTAACTGGTGTTGGCATCGGAAATACAAGAAAGGAAAGAGAACAAGTACTCTGTTGTTGTTGTAAACGTGAACACACAGTACGGAATGTAATCAAGAAAACATAAAATAATTTTTTTTTTAAAAAAAGAAAGACAATAGAAGTACGGAGTAGTAATAGATATAATACTTAATACTCCCAAGTGTATAAGAAAGAAAATAGAGAAACAGAAGGTGTTAATAGAAACATTCAAGTGTATCCATCACATTGAGTTATTTATGAGGTTTATGGAAAGGAAAGGGAGGAGGTAGGAGATGGTGGGGTAAGATGTTTGTTGATGGTGCTTGACACTGCTGGTGGTTGCTGTGGGTGGTGGGGGGACTTGTGAGGGTTATACCAGTAGCTAGTAGGGGACCATTTGAGTGAAAAAGGCAAGTGTAACCAACATGGTTCACTGATGAGATTGTTTTATCCTTTACTATACATTTCGGGTTCAAGTTATGAGTACCAAGAAAATTTTGTTGAAACCGTCATCACTCCGAATGAATCCTGTAATGCGCAATTTGTATTTAACCGGGGCTCTAACGTAAACTCCAAATACTTAGTGGAAAAAGAAAGAGGCAAGTGTAGGTGGTAACTGAGTATAGATTCTTTTGTATTTCACATCTTTCTCAACTTACAATTATAATTCTTTGTTACCAATACTTGGTGCGTCATGACATTGACACAGAGATGCTGAGTCCACTTATTAAATAATGGGCCAAATAGGACTCTAAAGTCACTTTCTACTCCCCTATTTGTAGTCCAACAATACATCCAAAATCTATGTCAAGACTAAACAACCGTATGTTCCTATTTACTCAACCTAGCTACATTATTCTCCTCTCTCTTTCTTATTATAATGTTTCACACTAGGTTGTTGTTTCATATATAGTTTTTTTAATAATTTCAGGCATAATATGCTTCTTCTTCTTCTTCTTCATATTTAAGTCCCACCAATTCATATTCTTAATTTATTCATGATACAACCTTTTGCTACAGCAGCTCAACGAAATTGGTGGTTAAAGTTGAATCTTAATAAAAGGTCTCTATATTTATTTCATAGGAAGATTTTATATATAATTTTAAGTAAATAAACAAGTATCCTCTAAACTATGTCTGAAATTCAGAAATACATCTTAACTATTAAACTAAGGTGTTATTACTCCTGAATCCATTTTTTGTGTAATATTATGCAGTTTTTTGGCTTAAGTGACATCCTAAAATCTTTCATGCGCTTCAATTGCGTGGAGTTATAGAGTGTGTCACATAAGACAAAAGATGTATAAAAATTACAAAAAAATAAGTTCAGGGTTAATAAGATCTTAGTTTAGTTAAAGTGTATCTCTGAAATTTCTATAGGGTAGAACCTATGTCGACCATACATCTACTTGTAGAAATAGATAGATTGTTTTCAATATATAGGCTTAGATTTAAAATAAAAATATTTTCGAGCAGTTTGAAGAAGTGAAAACAAAAATGAGAGCAATAGCAACAAGAGAATGATATGAAATGGGAAGAACACACAACATACACTTGAAAGAATCACAAAACTTACGTTCTAACGGCTCGTTGGGTATGAGAAATAAGGGATTACTAAATTTGAGATTAATTTTGAGAAGAGCTTATTTTATGTTTGGTTGGAATAATTAATTGTGGGATAATATATTATGGAATTATTTATCGTGCGAATATAGTTTATTGTTATTCCACATTGAGGGTGGAGTAACAATTCTAGAATAACTAAGATAATTAATTCTAGAATAACTTGTTCCCAATCAAATGAGCCCTAACTTGCTCAACTTGAACCCTTTAAACTCTACAATTTATCTTCAAACCTCTAGCTTTAGGATTAACTCCGCCGTCACAAATCTCATCAATCAGTACTATATCATTGACGAATAAATAATATATAAAATAAAATATTTTGGGCCTAAATCAATTCTTGCTCCATCAGCCAACCTTACCTTATTTATGCGTGGTGTTAAAATGTTTTACGTTAGCCGAAGGAATTAATAATTTGTTTTTATATATTCTTACCCAATGAATTAATCGAAAAATTTAGGTTAGGTTTACTGTATATGTTCTTCAATAACCTTTAGCCACTATATGACTATTAAGTTAAGAACAAGATGCATCCTCATAACTTGCAAATTTTCTTTTTGATTCTTAGGTCAATTGTATTCCAGGTTTGCTTAAATACGATTTAAGTCTTCAAAAGTCATTTGATATGAGGTATAATGTATAATTTGAGATAAAATGTAAGATAAATTTATCATGCGTTTGATTGGTAATATTAGCTAATTTTTAAATTATTTATCCACCATTTATACCTTAATGATGCGATAAATTATCCTATATAATGAAACAATTTATTGTGGAACTATTAATTTCAGGATAACTTATTTTCAACCAAATAACCCCTCCGCTATGGACATTAGTAGCATATTGTTAAGTCAAAACATCAATAGCTTCGAGAGTTTTTTTTAAAAAAGAATTTTCGTAAATAGCCATTATAATAAATTTAATTATGTTCTACAACTACAGTTTGCATATTTACGGATTGTAGTTACAGTTTAAGCTGTCTCATTTTTATAATTTGCGGAATTGCATAATTCACGAGGGGGTTTGTATAATCCCTATGTACATTTGTATAATTGATCTATTTTTGTATAAACTCGAAATAACAAATTTATACAAACACAAACATCTGAGCTTTAGACAGTTATAAAAATTATAATTATACAAAATTGCATTATACAAAAGTTATACAAATTCTGAATTATAAAACCGTGTCGATCATACAAACTCGAAAATCCAACCCATATAATTATCACTAGTATTGATCATGAGTGATAATTAACTAATATCATAACTATGATGACTAATTAACTATGTAATATATAATCCATCCGTTTAAAAAAGAATGACATCTTTTCCTTTTTAGTATGTTTTAAAAAATGATCTTTTTTTGTAACATTTTAATTTCAGCTTTCCACGCAACATGTTTAAGGTCATAAGATCAAAGAATAATTTTGTACATTCGAACTAACATTAATTTAGGACCATAAGATTTAAAAGTATTTTTTATTCTTTTAAATTCCGTGTCAAGTTAAATTATGTCATTCTTTATAAAATAGAGAGAGTATTTATTTAATCATGTAATTTTTCCTTTTCTTTCCACTTGTTGTGAGATTATTTTAGTGAAGAGTTGTTTACACTATAATCATTAGTGTTCAGTTCGTGCATTGTTGGAGTTAATTTTTACTACTATTATTTTTTCGTTTGGTAATTCTATGAAGTAATTATAGCGCATAGTTGAAATGATTTGACAACAAAAAGAAGTGAAGAAAGTCGTCAACCATAGACTCAGTTTGTCGTCTTCCCATTAGCCCAAAAAGTATTTGATTCTGATTTTCTCACACTTTCTATTAGAATGATGAGCACTTATGTGAAAGAAATATTGAAAGAAACCTATCAACTTTCTTGAGACCACTATCACATTTCTTGTTAGTTTTGTTTTTTTATTTTTAAAAATAAATCATTTGATTCACGATGAACAAAATCGAATCGGAAACTGCAAATCGAGAAAAAAAATTAACTAGTGATTTAGTTTAAATTGGTTTGGTATTGAAGAAAAAAAATCCGCTCTATTTAGTTAGTTTAGTTTTTCACTTTAAAAAGTCAAATTAAGACCAAATCAATCCGATATTATGCATAAAAGTATTTACTTTAATATAATTTATAAATATTTCTTATATTTTTATCTTATAACAAATTACTTTAATGTTAAGTTAGAATTTTGGACCATCCAATAAAGGTTATATTCCATAAATATGAGTAAATCTGACAAAGTTCAAAACAAAATTAAATCAATACCATCAACAGAAAAAAAACAGATCAACTCAAATACTAAGAGTAACAATAATGTTAAGGTCAAATACATACGCAGGTCCCTAAAGTTGTTCGCGTTTTTCCCCCAGGTACCTCAACTAACCAAGATTCCTATTAAATCCTTTAACCCCCTATAATTTGATCCTTTTAAATATTCTTGGCTGATGTGGAGCCGAACGTGATCTCACGTCCTGTAAGCGCGTGCAGACGCTTTAAAAGTGCTGATGTGGATCTTGAACCACCCACCAACGATCTTCTTCCCCCTTTTAACCCTAATTTCTCCCATTCTTCCCTTATTTCTCCTCTTTTGTTTCTCTTCATCCCTTATTTCTCCTCTTTTGTTTCTCTTCATCATTATTTCTCCTCTTATATCTCTTTTTCATTGATTTCTTCTTAATCATTTAGTTCCAATGTCGAATTTATCTTCTTCATCGATTTCTTCTTCTTCAACTACGAAGGTACTATGTCAATGTGGGAACGTTGTGGAAATGAAGACCTCATGGACGCAATCCAATCCTGGACGTAGGTTCCTTTGTTGCAAAACTTCAAAGGTAAATCAAATTCATTTTTTTTGTCCAATAAAGTAAAGAATCACCTTATTTATAATTCAATTTTTGTCTTTAATTTTGTAGGCACGAGGTGGATGTGGATATTTTCGATGGTATGATGATGAAATGTCTGCTCAAGCTAGGAGGGTGATATGGGGTTTGTTGAAAAGAGTCAAAACATATGAATTGGAGAGGAATCGATCAAGAAAAGTATGGATAATATGCATCATCGTAGGGGTGATATTGGCTACTTGGATTTGTGTAACAAAATAATCTTAGTTGATTCATTTGTCTTCTATTAGATTCCTTCATAAAAGTATGTATGGTAGATTCTAGTGTTCTTTATGGGCAATTTAGATCAATTTTTCTATTGTAAATGCCTTGTGTTTTTCTTGTAATGATTTAATTGAAGGAGTGAAGATAATTTGTGCCTCAAAAACAGTAAAAATTGATCATTCATGCCATTAATTTGCTCTAGTGAGCTCCAAGTTTCAAAGCAGTCAATACAAATTTCTGCTGCTAATTACACAACCAAAAAGTGACTTTTCTACATAAATTAGGCATTCTTTGGTACACTAGATATTCCACGCTTGTTTTTCCTTGACTGAGTGATACGTTGCAACTGTGAACCAGTGACAGCATCTCCACCATTCCACTTGAGTCCTCGAGGCTTATAACCAATATCAATATTTGTTGGAGATGCATCCTTATAAACTCTCAAATTGATAACTTTTTCTCCTGAAGTACCAGGCTGCATGGAAATATCTTAAAATGAGACTTTATATAGTAGAGTAAGAAATGAACAAAATTATGTATACACTTACATTAAAGGTTTGACTACCACTTGCATTTGTATAGATGCCAAATCCTATTGTCTTGGTCCTTTTTTGTCTTCCTGTTGATATTGAAGCTTCCACAGCCCTTGGTTGATCAGGTTGCTGACTTGATACACCTCCAATGTTGAAAACACTGCCTCTTCCAGTTTCATTGGCAGTGCCAGTACCTCTCCCAGTTCCTCTCCCAATGCCTCTCCCTGTGCCTCTACTTTTAGCAGGTTGTTGCTCTCTTCTAACAGCAGAAGAATCAAAATACATAGAACTGCCTTGATGATTGAATACTGGTGGCTGACTTGAGCTTGATGGTCTACTAAAAAGTGGTGGCTGACTTGAGCTTGATGGTTGGCTAAAAAGTGGTGACTGGCTTGAGCTTGATGGTTGGCTAAACAATGGTGGCTGGCTTGAGCTTGATGGTTGGCTAGACAATGGTGGCTGGCTTGAGCTTGATGGTTGGCTAGACATTGGTGGTTGGATTGAGCTTGGTTTCCTGTTCGGGTAGCCTCCAAGTTGTCTCATTCAGCCTATTAATACAGTAATAATAATTGATTATAGTAAATAATTGAAGCTTATTGTAAATGTATTAGAAGAGAATAATAACTTACCAATGTTGGACAAGATTTTTTGTTGTGGCCTACTTGATGACACAGTGAACATGTCATTTTTACTCCTCTTTTGGATAACTTTCCATACTTTTTTCTAGGCTCATTCTTTGCCTTTCTTCTGCACTTTGGTGGCCTACCAGGCATGACTTTTGGTTCAGGAGGTTCAATCACTACACCACTAGTGTGAGGCCACATTTTCATGTTTGGTATTGGCTGTAGAAAATGATTATAAGCCTTCAAAAAAGTCTCTTTCCTATACTAATGTACCACTTCATGTTCAGGTTCTATGCCTTTGTGTTGATATGCAAGCACAACATGTTGACATGATATGCCCCTCAATTGTCATGTTCTACATGTACATGTCTTCTTTCTTATATCAACAATATGTCTGTATTGACCATCTGAGATTTCATACCCAATATCACCATTGAATCTAACTTCACAAAATCTAGCAAGATCTTTGTTCTCTTCTAGTACTAGTCTAGCCATAGGAGAGATATTTGAGATCCAATTGCAATATTTCTGTCCATTATCTTGTGCCTAATCTCCTCTAGCATAGTTATGATAGCCTTATGTCTAGCAACTAGTATCCAAGAATTAAAAGTTTCACACATATTGTTTTCAACAATGTCACACTTAGAATGCTCTTTAAAATATGCTTTGCACCAAGTAGTTTTTTCATAATGCAACAAGTCCTCACAAATTTTATTACCTAATTTGTTGATTTTATACATCTCATATTCAAATTTCACTTCAAAACTTGACTTAGTACATCTTCAGAACCGTTTCCTTCTTTCTTCACCACTCCATAATTGATGCCAGTTGGACCAGATATGTCTAGCACACCTTCTCTGCTCACTATCTGGTAGCAACTCACATAAAGCTGGTACAAGGCCCTATGTAAGCATTTGTAGCACAAACATTAAAAAGTATTAGCAACACAAGAAAAAAAATAATAGAACAAGATACAATTGAAAAACCATCTAACCTTCTGCATATTTGACATAACAGTCAGTACATGTCCTGTGCCTAAGTTCAGATCTTCTATCAAGTACTTGAGAAAAAAAACTCCAACTATGTTTTGTCTCTGTGTCAAAAACAACTCATGCGATTGGAAACATCTGTTGATTTCCATTTCTACCAACAGCAACCAACAATTCTCCCTTGCAAGAACCCTTCAGAAAACATCCATCAAAACCAATAATTTTTCTGCATCCTTCCAACCACCCCCTCTTCAATGCATCAAAGCAAACATAGATGTAAACAAACAAAGTTTTTCCTGGCTGAGACTCTCTATTTGTCCTCACCCAACAGGAAGTACCAGGATTAGTATGTTTAATCATGTCTACATAATCACACAATCTTGAAAATTCCATCTTCCAATCACCTAAGGACTCCTTGATAATCCTAATTTTTGCCCTATGACAAATAGTTCGTCCAACATATAACCCAAATTTTTTTCTCACCAATTCCTGAATTTCCCATAATCTTATATATGGTTGACAAGTTATTTCATCCTTGAACTTTTCTGCAACAAACTTAGATGTACACAACTTGTTCTTGGTCGATTGAGGATATACATGCACAAGATAATAATTTTTGACAACAAAATCACCAGAATCTTTATCTATACTAGCAAACAACAACCATTTACATTTCTTGTCCTCACATTTAACTCTAACTCTTTTTTTGTCATTAGGCTTCAATTTTAACCTAGTTTTATATTGACAAGAATAGTCTGCAACAGCTTTTCTAAATTGTTCAGCACTTTCAAATACCATACCAAGCTTAAAAATTGTTACAACACAATCAGGATCAAATCTTACCTTTTTACTTTTTCTTCTTCTTGGTAAATCAACACCCTTCACAAATTCTGAATCCAATTCATCCCTACTGTCTTCACTATCCAATTCTGAGCTATCTATATATTTCTCATCAGCCCCTAGTCTTCCAGTGTATCTAGCAGCCTTATTCCTTCCTATGTCTTCAAAGCCTCTATCAACACCAGATGTTCCAAGCTTTATTTTCTCAGCTTGAGTAGGTTTTCTTTTTCACTTTGTTTCTCTTTTCATTTCTAAGAGATCTTAATTCTTCATCAACCTCAGAGTCATCCACATCAGGAATAACATCCTTTTGAGAGTCATCACTACTTTCTTCATTTGATTCAGTCCATTCCACATCTAGATCTGATATATCTCCTGGCTCAACTTCCACATTAACATTTTCAGATTCAGCCTCATGATTCAACCCTTCACTTGCAGTCACATTTATATCTTCTAAGTCTTCTTCAACAACAGAACCACAAAGCAAACTTGTTGTGACCACTTCTACATCATCCACCACATGCTTTACATAAATGTCTAAAAAGTCACCATCTTTTAGGTCTTTGATGAGATTTACTAATGTTAAATCAGTGTCCACCTCAATAAAGCCATTTTTTGTGGGGTCTTTAACACTGAACCCACCAACAGTAATATACCCCAATTGTTTAGTGTAAAAAAGTAACTCGATTATTGAGAAGTGGTCCTTGTCGATATTAACATATTCCACCTCGGCTTCCCCTTTATAAGTAATTGCAGTTTTGTCCTGAATAAACTTACCACCATAATGAAAACGAGTTATAATAATGGCGTCCATAAGATTTCCTGAAACAAGGCTCCAAATTTTTCTAACAGTTATGAACAATAAAAACCAAAAAACCCTAACTTTATCTAGATATTAACAACAACAACCACATTGATACTAAAACCCAGTATATATCAATAAAAAGCACAGGATAAACACATATATTAAAAACACACAACCACAACAACATGCTTGTCACTTACCTCACACTCGTCAACTCGAAAATCTCGAATGAACTCCAAAATCGTCTGCAATCTTCGATGATTCCTTCAACAAAACACTCGAAATCACTTTAAAATCTAAGAATTCAGCTGTAAAAGTCATTGAAAAGGAGAGATTCTTAGGGTTTTGTCGTTTAGAAACGGGTTAAAAGTGATTTGGGGGGAAATTGATTTTTAGGTTTGATGACTTAATATGTAGCACTGACGTGTAATTGGGTTGGAGTGTATTGGTCAAAATTTCCACGTGGGGAAGTTTCATCTCACGCGCCTAATTACCGAAAATAATTTATTGAAATTTGACTCTACATCAGCCAAGAATATTTAAAAAGATCAAATTATAGGGGGCTAAAGGATTTAATAGGAATCTTGGTTAGTTGAGGTACCCGGGGGAAAAGCGCAAACAACTTTAGGGACCTGCGTATGTATTTGGCCTAATGTTAAATATTAATTCTTTAGTTATGTATTTGTTTAAATAATTAAAATATATAGCTTAGTTTTAGTTCTTTCTAATGTTTAGTCATATAATTAATTCTCATTAGATTTATTTTGATATGATTTAGTACTTTAAAAATTATCGTCATTTTCATTTTGACTTATTTATTTTATGTGATTTCATTATTGTTTTTGTTGAACATTTTAGTGTCATCACTCACATCATATTTTGTGTTATTTTCTTAAGAAACATCTTAGATAATTATATTTTGATAAGACTACATAAATATTTAAAATAAAAAATAATCGTATATTTAGTACGAACACTCTACCGGAAAAACTCCAAAAAACCAGAGAGCCCGAAAAATTTTGACTTTGAAAAACCTAAATATAATTTTGCATTTTATAAGTTTTGAAAGAAGCATTCCTATTAGGAAATTTGGAATTCTAAATTTTTCTAATACAATCATTGATTTTAAAGTTAAGATGCATCAATAATATTTACATAAAACATAAAAATTAAGTACATTGCTTTATATTACAAAATATGCTTTATAATATTATTGATAGAGTTATTGTCAACCCTTTTACATATTAACTTTAAAGTCAAAGAATATATAAGCAAATCTTTATCCTACTTCAATTTAAAAAAAGATTAAGAACAAGATATTTCTATTTTAATGAAATTTCTTAAAAATTAATATCTAGATGAAAGTTAATGACGAGACATATATATATATATATATATATATATATATATATAGAGAGAGAGAGAGAGAGAGAGAGAGAGAGAGAGAGAGAGAAAGCAAACTGTTTGTTAGTCAGCTCTCTTCCTCAAACTCTCGCTCGCCACTCTCCTCTCTTGCTCGCTCCCTCTCACTTCAATACAAACACAAGTTTATAAAATGGGTTTATGTTTGTATAAAGCTAGAAAAAATTGTATATATACATATATGTTCGTTCTCCTTTGTCTCCTCTCCCAGATCTTGCTCACCACCCTCACCTCTATCGCTTATACAAACAGAAATGAAATATATAAATTGTGTTTCTGTTTGTATAAAGCGAGAGAAAATTGTATATACACTTGCAAATACATATATCTTCGTCCTATACACTTATAATTATACAATACAAATATTCTCCTGCCCAATTTTCTTTTATTTTTCTCTCTTTCTTGTTTTTATACATACACAAATTATATAATTAATTTGTATACAACTGCTTTCTTTTGTATATGTATAGCGAATTATATATATATATATATATATATATATATATATATATATATATATATAATCTACAATGTCAGCTTAAAAAGTAAATAGGATAATCATATTTTAATCGGTCAAAGGAGATTAAGAACAAAAAAGATTGCTTCCGGTAAAGAGATTTTTTTTTAAAAATAAATAAATAAGAAAATGGCTTTTCAAAAATAATACTTTACTAGGAAAATAATGTGTTTCAAAGAAAAGAAATAATATGTTTATTATGAAAAATACATTTTTTAATTCAAATTAACAATAATCATATTTCTGGACCAAAATTTTAGACACATAGCATTTATGGACTAAAAGTATTAATGAAAGGGGTTGTTTTGGATAAAAATATTAATGCTAGAAGAACTTTTGGGATCAAACTATTAACACATGGCCCTCTAGCTTATTATTGGATTTTCAAGTACATATCTATACTCCACGTGAATTCTATTACCCCAAAATTACTTTAAAATGAACTAAATAATTCATGAAGTACTGAATTGACATAGAGAATGTATTTCACTCTCTTAGAGGATGAGTTACCTATTTTTTCTCTCTTTCTTTTTTGTTATTTTATGTATACAACTATACATTTTTCACCATTATCATTATTGAAGTTTTATCAATGGATATCTGGTATGAAAATTATCAAGAACTAATGCATTTTATGAATAAATAATTTTTCAATAATTTTATTTAGAATATATTTAAAAAATTAATTTATTTTTTAAAAACAATACCTATTAGTTGATTTATTTTTAATGTCATGGTCTCAAGAGTAACAAGTCAAAGTGAAGTAATTGTACTTTTTTTAAAAATACTTTCAAACTCATTAAAAGTAATTGAAAAAGAATAATTTCTTTTACATTTTCAAAAGAAGATATTACATATTCTCCTAAAACCCATGAAGAATAAAAATAAAAAAAAGGGAAAGTGAAAGAGAGGTTTCTCAAATTTGTGTTACAAATTGGTCTTTTCATCCGCAATGGTCGAGGAAATCTTTGGAGGTTGAATCTGATCTCAAATATTCATGACCCATTCGATGTGTATATGAAATTGTTTATTGAAGAAAATCAAACAAATTAAAATGTAAAAAACTGTGAAAAGATTGTTGAATTGGTTGAATGAAAGATTTGATTAGGAAAATTATCATCAATGCTCTAGAGATTCTGAGTGGATGGAAAAGCGACTTGAGTTTTTGTTTTTATAAATTGTTAAAGAAATAGAAATTTATTGAGGTTAAAAATGATGTTTATTATAGTTAGAGTTGAAGAAATGATTGGAAAAGAAAGGAGGAGAATTTTTTTTTCTTTAAATATTAAATGGAGAAATATACGTGTCAAGCAGGGACGACTCGAGGTCTAAAACGAAATTTTAATTAGAGGCCTAAAAACTTTATAAAAATTATTCGCATTTATTTATTTTTCTAAAAATTTTAAATGTAAATTATTACTTAATATCTTTTTTATAATGATTTTCTCAAATACTTATTCAAATATTATTTTTAAGCAAGATTTTATCAATTCAACATTGAAAACATCATTTTATTGAGAAAATTATTATATGAATTGAAAATATAGCTCTATAAGCAATAAGTTGATAAATTTTAAATAAAGAAAGCGTTAGAATTATAGAATCTAATTCATAAAGTTGATAACTTGATCTATATCTTACTTTAATACAAAAATTATGAAAAATAAAAGAATATTTGTAATTTACTTTGTTAAACAATTTTCAGCTATTGATTCATATTTTTCACAGAATATTACTCTAACAATAAAAAATTTGAAGAAATAAAGTACATAAGGAGTTTTTTTAAAAAATGTAAGTGTTAGCAAAGAATATATATATATATATATATATACTTTTTATTATGAATTATTAATTTTTTTTTCATGAAAAAATTAAACATATTTTTTTATTTATAGGAATTTGAGGCCCCCAAAAATTGGAGGCCTAAGGCAGTGGCCTAAAAAGTCATAGGCAAGAGCCGGCACTGGTGTTATATTAGTAAAATAATATAATAGATGATACAATTAGATATTTTGAACACCCTAAAATTACATTTAAGTGTCATAACCTAATTGGATTTTTTCAATGTTAAGGCGTGCACAACTAGTTACGTGCTGATTCGATTCCTTCTATCTACATTATTCTTTATACATTTTAAAAAGGTTCCTAATTAACGCCTAAATCATAATTAATAATTAATAGATCTTTTATTCTAAAAATAATTCAAAAAACCTATTATCTTTTTATATTTTAAAAAGGTTCCTAATTAACGTCTAAATCATAATTAATAGATGTTTTATTTAAAAAATAATATTATCAATTAAATGAACTAAGAGAAATTTTTAAAAGGTTCCTAATTAATGCCTAACTCATTATTAATAAATCTTTTATTTTTAAAATAATTCAAAAAGTAGTATTATCTATTAGATTAATTAAGAGAAAAAAGTTTGAATATTATCTATTAAATTAATTAAGAGAAAAAAGTTGAGTTGCCAATTGATTCGACTTTTGATTTTTCAAAAAAATTTAAACAAAATTCAAAAGAAATTATTTAATTTAAATTTAATAAGCAAATCCTATTTATTTAATTTTTCTATAAAGCTACTAAAAATGATAAAGGCTTCATATAAAATTTCTTTTAGTAACACTCTTTTAGTTCTACTTTTTATTTTTCATGTTTCATTATTAAAAGCATAAAAGAGATTCATTCTAAATTAAATTCTTTTTGTTTTTTTCTTTGTCCATTCACATCCTATTAAATAAACATGAATATTAAAACTAAATATGATGTAGTTGATTATAATTTTTTTGATATATTTTTTAATTAAAAAAATTAATTACTAATGTCACGTAGTTTGATTTGCATATTTTTAGTGCACTCATTCATTAAATATTTTATTTACCTATTCAATTTTTGAACACCCTTCATGAATTATTTGAGTACGCCACTGTATATTTCCACGTTATACTCATAATAGCATGTTGGTGGTGCTTATAACTTATAAAATTTATCTAATTAATATTTAAAATAATATATTAATTATTTATATAAATTTAGTTTAAAAGTTTTTAGTACT
The DNA here is from genome assembly GCF_036512215.1 of Solanum lycopersicum. Lineage (NCBI taxonomy): Eukaryota > Viridiplantae > Streptophyta > Magnoliopsida > Solanales > Solanaceae > Solanum > Solanum lycopersicum. Next base: position 37,439,619 of record NC_090805.1, read on the forward strand.
AAAATCTAAAATTATTTGCCATAGTAGGTTATACGTATTTACTAAAGAATAAAATCTACAACATTTTTAAAGGCTAAACAAATCAAAAAATCCATAAAAAAAATATTTAAAAAATTATAATGAATCAAAGAAGTGTAAGATGGTCCACTTTTTGCATCTTTTTTTTTTTGTCTTTGCATTGAGTATAATTTATTTTCGTGTGGTATAATATTAACTTTATTTGAAAAGAATTGTGATATCTATTGATTTGATTGTAGTATCTTTTATGTAATTGATCACTTGTATTCAGTATTTTGTACATTTTAATTGTATGAAATTGTGTTAGATTAAAATCAATTTATTTTGCAGGATTTAACGAGAAATGATTGTGCTAAAAAGGTCAACATGCTTTATAAATATATTTAAAATTTTAATTAAAATTAGAGACAAAATTCTTAATACTAAGTTTTAGATTGATTTATGAATCTATAATTTAATTAGTTAACACAAATATCAATTAAACACACGCAACATACTCTATTAATCTTCATTATACTTGAAGAGGGAGAAGTTGTTAGAATAACATTCTATGTCTTTGAAGAATATACACTTATTGCATATACATTAAGATAAATTTTGTTAGCATTAATTGTATATATAAAATGAAAGCATTATATATGTTATACATGCATTTTTTTACTCAATAATAATTTGTACTAGTTATTTAAAAAAATTTAAAAAAGCACGGAAACGTATACTAGTTACTATAATACTCTAATTAAAAATATTCAATTTATTTTATTTATTTATGAAATTAATTGTATTATATTAAAAGTAGATATCTTTTCACATTAAAAGGTTGTGACTTTTCAAAGGGTTGCAACTTTGTGACGGGTTGTGATATTTCTTATGAGTTGTGACTTTTTCGATTGGTTGTAATTTCTTCAAAGGATTGTGCCTTTCATGATGAGTTATTTTTCGATAAGCAATGACTTTTCAGATGATCCGTGACTTTTTGAAGGGTTGTGACATTTCTGATAAGGCACAATTTGCACATATTCGTACTACTATTTGTTAGCTATATATAGAAGCGTTTCATCTCACTTTTAAACTACAATTTTTTTAGTTTTTATACTCTTCTTCTTCTTAAAAAAATATCAAGTTTTATTTTCAATATTTGATTATGTTCAAGATTCAATAAAATTTGAGATACCACATAAGAAAAAATTGGTGAACAAATTGTAGCAAATCATTCATCAAGTCACACTTGTACTTTCCTCTTATGGTTTTCATCACATACGTACTTCAGTATTATTTTGTATCATATTACATCATTAATATCCTTTAAATTAAACTGCATATTTTATTTATTAATAAAAAGACTTATTTTCATACAATCACAACAACTTCAATCTTCATGTTTCTTCGGTCATAAATCACAATAGTTTTGTCACTATCCAAGTCTACACCCTGGAGTGGCCGACACTAGATAACCATTGTTGGGTCCCAAGCGAATCTCTATCCTGGCTGACTACAAGCAGAATACTAACTCAAGCATACAAACCTTAAAACTGAATATATCAAATCAATAACTCAAATACAAAGGTTTAACTCAGAAGATTTACTTTGAACAAAAAATAATATATTCAACTTGCCATGAAATAGACAATTTAAGTCTTTAAAACATTTAACAAAATAAATGAACAGACTTCTGAAACTCTATTGTCTATCTATGAAAACTCTAAATGACAAAGATGAAAGTCGGGACAAGACCCACAACATGTGGACAAAACTGAAAAGTAAAGGAAATCCTTCGGAAGCAAGGAGGCTCACCATAGCTAACTCGATACTCCATGTAGTATAAAAAAAGCTCCTGTTGATGACCATGAATGCCTGTATATGCATCATGAAATAATGCAGACCAGATGACTCAGTACGTGAAAGGGAAACTACAAAGCATAAACATAAGCTTGAACTTAATATAAAGGAAATATACTTACCTCTTCTCAACTCACTCAACTAAACTAAACTAAACTCAAGAATAAGTTACTCAACTCAAAGATTAGATACTCAACTGAAAGGTCCTCAACTCGAAGTACTCAACTCATTATACTCAAGGATAAATCAATGGTAAAAGATGCAATAAATATGAAAAACTATAAAAATGTAGATAGCAACTCTATGCATTAAATAAAACAATAATACTCGGTGTGTATATACAAATTTAATATAAACATATGAGAGTTTCTCTAACCAACAACCATTACTATGAGCTATGTGATGATACAACATCTCACCCATGCTGTCAGAACTATCCTATACAACATCTCACTCATGCTGCCAGAACTATCCTATAAGTTGTTAAGGTATAAGACCTCTAAACTAAGTGGATCCACTAGTTTGTGCACTAAGGAATCATCTAAAAAGTATGACCCTTTCTACCCACGTTGGCTACATGATTTGTGGAGACTTCAGTTATTTGAACTCATCCCCATATTAGTGCACAATATTACTCCCACAATGTACTCAACTCATATGATTAAAAACATAACTCTTTCTCTGGTTTGAGATTATTACTCAAAATCTTTCTCTAAAAAGAGATGTCACTCAACTTGATCCTCTTTAAAAAGTGAAAACATTTACTCTTGGGAATACTTATTTCTCATATATCATTTTAAAGAAAATAAAATCTACTCTACTCTTTCTCTACTCAAGTGCTCAAGTCTTAAAAATATTTTTAAGAAATTGTAAAAGACTTCTCAGAATAAAATTCATGTCAAATTATAGAAACGACTCAATTTAAAATTTTCAATAACCACACATAGAACAATACTCAGGACTCAACAACTCATAACTCAAGAAATTTAACAAAAATAACTCATTTAAAAAATACTCAACGCAGAGGGTTCATGCGGAATAATGGGCATGAACAATCTCAATTCAAGGACTTCATGATACAACTTCATCTCAAAAATGTTTGAGTCATAGGATTCAAGCGGAATATGGGCATGAAAAACTCAAAATATTGATATTCACTACTCATAACAATATTGATATTCACTATAAAAAGTATATTTTTTTTGTAAAAAAAAATATCCGTATAAAGATAAATTATTGAAATATTTATTATAGTCCCTATTAATACTATACGCATACTAAATTACAAGTATGAATATTTAAGAGAAAAATTGTATTAGATGGTGTTCATCATTCATGATCATAACCTCAAAGAAAAAAGGCTATAGGTGACCTTTTTCAAATAAATATTTTTTTTTCTATTTTATTCGTTAAATTTGTTTACAAAATTAAGTGAAATAAAAGTCAATACTACAAAAAAAATGTCACTTCTCTCCTTTTTTGAAACTTTGAATGTATTTTAAAATGTTTTAATGATATCTGATCATTTTGATCGCAAAAAATAACTCTACGATAATTTATATTAATCATTTAAAAGTACTTTCTTTTTATGTTCTTTCGATTATAATTGTTTACTAAAAAACTTTAATTTAATAATTTTAATTCAATTTCACTATATCATATACTATATGATACGATACGCACGTGCAACGCTCGTGTCCTGAAACTAGTTAATTATAAAAGTAACAATAATAATGTAAAGTTGGTTTGAATATGTAAAGTTGAGAGAGTGACAGAATATAAGGGGGGGTCTCCACCGCACACATGTCATTCATGATCACTTGAGAATAAGAAAGGGCATTGGAGAAGTATCATTTTCATACTTTCTCATGGTGGACCTTCCCATTACCTTTGGCTTTCTTACATCTTAATTTAAAAAAAAATCAAATGTCTACATCTTTCCAACTATTATACAAAAGAGAGCCACAGACCTCCGTTTAGAAAGTGTTTGATTTGATATCTTTTGTTTTTGCCAACTTTTTCATCTACTTTTACTCCTTTTGCTTTCTTTTAACATTTCACAAATAGTTCTCTCTTTTTTGCAAATACAAAAGATGCAACCTCTTTCCCACTCCGTTGGAAGATAAAGTCGCTTGCAAATTGTTGACTCCTATTACTTCACTTAGTTATTTACCAGAGTATAGTATGTGTACTTTCTCCATCAAGAAAAGACATAGGAACGAGCCGGGAGGATTGATTTCTTCACCTTAAAGTCTTATCATTGATGTTTGAACGACTAAGCTCCTGAGCAACCCCCGAACCAATTAGGGGTCTTCGTTATGTCGTAATAGCATATTGGTATACAAGCAAACCGTGCTCTAGGATCATCTTGTTAAAAAATAATTATTTCATATTAATTGTCCATCTTATTAAATTAAAAAAAAACGTTAATTTAATTTTTCATATATTACTCATGCAATTATTTATTCGGAAAAGGGCCTAAATTACCCTCAAAGTATTGGAAATGGTACAAAATTACCCTCCATACACCTATTGGCTCCAAAATACCCTTCCCACCCACCTATTGGGTCCAAAATACCCTTGTTATCCATCTTTTGCTTCAAAATTGACCACTTATTTTTAACGATTTTATATTTAAACTATTTAAATATTTTTTAAAATATGTGGCCCTCAACTATTTGTTATAATTTAACTTATTAGTATAATTTATAAATCAATTCACTACCCACTCCGTTACTAATTAAATTCCTCTAAATTAATGAACCCGTCACATTTTAATGCAAGCTACTGCCAATTGAGTGTTTTTAAAAATTATAGAAGTAAATTATCAAACATTCAAGTTGCTAAATAAAAATCACCGATAAACTTAAAAGTCTGACTATGTTTATCTTAATTATTCTTACGTCTCAATTATGTGATGTTACTTCATAGGTAACTTTTTTTTCAAAATAATATATTAAAGTTTTAAAACAAATCATAAATATTTATAAAAATTATATTTAAAAAAGTGCATGAATTAATTCGGGATGGATTACTTCTTTACCTTTAATCATAAATTTCTAATTCAATTTTGAAAGAAAATGTCCTCCTAAATAAGCGGCTCAACCTAAATTTAATTGGGGCTTCGATTCGGACTCGAATAATTATGAATGTCGTTTTCAGGAATCTATAATTTCTTCGTGTTTTAGTAGTGCTTATGAAAGATTTTGATATTATAATTGAATTATTAATTGGGTGAGATTTAGATAGTAATGAGTGGGTAGTGGGTTGGTTTATAAATTATATTAATAAATTATAATTATAATCAATAGTTGAACGCCAAGTATTTTAAAAAATATTTAAAGACTTTAATTTTAAAACAATTAAAAAAGTGGTCAATTTTGAATCCAAATGTGGATGACAAGGGTATTTTGGAGCCAATAGGTGGATGAAAAGGGTTTTTTGGAGCCAATAGGTGGATGAAAAGGACATTTTGGAGCCAATAGGTGGATGAAGGGTAATTTTGTATACTTTTCAATATTTTAAGGGTATTTTAGGCCCTTGTAAACGGAAAAAAAGGCCTCAAAAATACCCTCAAAGTATTGGAAATAGTACAAAATTATCATTCATCCACCTATTGGCTCCAAAACATCCTTCACCCACCTACCTATTGGCTCCAAAATACCCTTGTCATCCACCTTTGAGTTCAAAATTGACCACTTATTTAACGATTTTAAATTTAAACTATTTATATATATATATTTTTAAATACATGACATTCAACTATTTGTAATAATTTAACTTATTAGTATAATTTATAAATCAATCCACTATCCACTCATTACTAATTAAATCCACCAAATTAATAAACCCTTCATATTACTAATACAAAAACAGAAAAGCTTCTGCCAAATGAGTGTTTGAAAATTTGATGCGAAAATAGATATAGAAGTAATTGTCATACATTCAAGTGTAAAATAAAAGCTATCAATTAATTTAAAAGTCTGACTATATTCATCTTAATTATTCTTTCGTCTCAATTATGTGATGTTACTTCATAAATAACTTTTTTAAATATAATATATTAAAGGTTTTTAAACAAATCATAAATATTTATAAAATTATATTAAAAAAAATGCATGAATTAATTCAGGATGTACAACTTCTTTACCTTTAATCATAAATTTCGAATTCAAGCTTGAAAGAGAATTCTATTGAAAGTGTCCTCCTGAATAAGCGGCTCAAATTAAACTTAATTGGGGCTTGATTCGGACTTAAATAATTTTGGATGTCATAGGATCCTATAATTTCGTCGTGTTTTAGTAATGCTTATGACAATTTTGATATTATAATTGGTTTATTAATTGGGTCGGGTTTAGTTAGTAATGAGTGGGCAGTGAGTTTGTTTAAAAATTATATTAATAAATTAAATTATAACCAATAGTTGCGCGCCAAGTATTTAAAAAAATATTTAAACAATTTTATTTTAAAACCTTTAAATAAGTGGTCAATTTTGAACCCAAAGGTGGATGACAAGGGTATTTTGGAGCAAATAGGTGGATTAAAAGGGCATTTTGGAGCCAATAGGTGGATGAAGGATAATTTTGTATCATTTCCAATACTTTGAAGATATTTTAGGCCCTTTTCCGAAAGTTAAAACACCTTACGACACACACTAAAAATGAAAATCTCAAAACTCGATCCCACCATCTATTATATAAAAAATGACCATTGAAGTTAATAACGATGACAAAATTCTCATCTCAGTGCGTTCACAAAAATATTGACCAAAGTCAAATTTTGGCCAAAACATAATATTTAGAACACCTAATGACACAAACAAAAAACGGAAGCCTCAAAACTTGAACCAACCTTTCACCAAGATTAAAAAATGACCTTTCAAAGCTAATGAAACTGATATAGTTTTAGTCTGAGCACGTTTACCAAAAAAATTAATCAAATTCAATTTTTGGTTAAAAGTTAAAAGTTAAAACGTCTAATGACACAAGCTAAATATGAAAACTCAACACTAGCGCTTATATACTAAAATATTAAATTTCAATTGGTAAATTTACCAACTATTTTGTAACGACCTGTTTAGTCGTTTTGAGCAGCAGATTTTATTTCCGGGAAAACAGGCTGAGGCGACGGACCGTCATGGGCACGACGGACCGTCGCAGGGTCTCGTTTCAAAACACTTAGAAAATCTGAAATTGGGTACTGAAAATCGACTCTCTGAACTTCGTGACGGAATGGCAGGACGGACCGTCGCAGAGTCTTCAGTGGAAATCCAGTCTCTGAACCTTGCGATGACCTGCAGGACGGACCGTCGCAGGCACGACGGGCCGTCACAGGCACGACGGGCCGTCACAGGCACGACGGGCCGTCACAGACTGCAAAATCCCAGTCTGGGTCGGATTTCTTTACACGTTTTGAGGGACGTTTTGGATTATTCCTACTTTAATTATAAAGTTAGAGGGTTAATGTTAATAAGTCTAATTACTTGGGGGTTAAAAGAGGTAACCTTAAGTTAATTAGTGGGTTATTATTGTCATCTTTTATTCTTAATTATATACTAATTAGGGTAAAAGAAAGAGGGTTTGAATAAAGAAAATAGAAAGAACAAGAGAGAGGGAGAATCGAACGAGGAAGAAAGAAGAACAAAGCTTTGGGAATTTTCTTGCTTGATCACTAGTCTTCGGTGGAGGTAGGTTATGGTTTTCATGCTTTCATAGTAAAGTCTTAAAAGAGAATGATATGTATTGATAGTATTGTAAACCCTGCTATGTGCTTAATTGTATGCATGCATGAACGTGATAATATAATTGTGATTATATTAAGCATGATGAAATTATTGAATCCCAAATCTTGATAAAAACCTAATCTCTTTTTAATGATGATGCCTTGGTAAGGGAGAAGGTTTGATGAACTAAAGTAATGAGATTGATGATGCCTCGGTAAGGGAGAAGGCTTGATGAGTTGATAGAATGAGATTAGGGGATCGGGTGTCACGAACCGACACGTAGAATTAGGGGATCGGGTGTCACGAACCGATACGTAGATTTAGGGGATCGGGTGTCACGAACCGACACGTAGATTTAGGGAATCGGGTGTCACGAACCAACACGTAGATTTAGGGGATCGGGTGTCACGAACCGACACATAGAATTAGGGGATCGGGTGTCACGAACCGACACGTAGATTTAGGGGATCGGAGTGTCACGTACCGACACAAGAGAAATAAAGATAATGAATCTTGAAAGATGTTAATATACTCAATCTAATGAACATAATTCCCAAATGAGTATGGTATTGAGGCTTGAGTCCTCATGTGTGAACTTGACGGTAATTGTTAATGATATAGTACTTGCTGTTGCTACATGTTGAGTATCATAGTTGATTTTATGATATTACTTGGTATATATTGTTTTCTATTTTGAGTTGGGCGATGATATCTACTCAGTACCCGTGTTTTGTACTGACCCCTACTTGTATGTTTCTTTCCTTGTTATTTGTGGAGTGCAGCAAACGTGCCGTCGTCTTCAACTCAACCGCAACTCTAGCCAGTCTTCATTACTCCGGATTTCAGGGTGAGCTAATGCTTCTAGCTTGGACTGGATCTTCCTCTTCATGTCTTGATGCCTTGAAGTTCCGGCATGGACTAACTTTTATGTATTTTTAGCTTCTTAGAAACTCTTAGATTTAGTAATTTGATCATAGATGTTCTTGTGATGATGACTTTCAGATTTTGGAAAATAATAGTTATTGAATTGGTTTTTATTAATGAGTTTAAGTCTTCCACATTATTTTATGATGATATTACATTGAAATGTTAAGGTTTAGATTGGTTGGTTCGCCCACATAGGAGGGTAAGTGTGGGTGCCAGTCGCGGCCCGGATTTGGATCGTGACAAACTTGGTATCAGAGCATTAGGTTCGTTGGTCTCATCACACAAGAACGAGTCTAGTAGAGTCTTAAGGAACGGTAGGGGGACACCTTTACTTTTCTTTGAGAGGCTATAAGACTTTAGGAAAATTCCATTCTTTCTTTCTTCTTTCGTGCTATTACTTGAATCCAATTGGTATCTAGGTGATACAAATTGGTATCTGACCATCTTCACTCTCTTTCGTAGATGGTTAGAACTAGAGCAACAACTACGCCAACACCAACACCAGCACCGGCGGGACAAGGTGCTTCTGAGCCAGCCACTGGGGCTGTAGCTCAAGGAAGAGCAGCGGCAAAAGGCCGTGATAGAGGTCGTGGGAGGACGTCCTCTAGAGGAAGAGCACGAGCACCTAGCCCATCTGATACTAGGGCGGTGACTCCTCCACCGACTGAAGAAGTAATAAGAGAAGGGGAGGATGGGGAAAATGAACAAGTGCAGAATGAGGGATTGCCACCCCAACCTACCCCAGAGATGATCAATCAGGTTCTCGCTTATCTTAGTGGGTTGTCTGATCAAGGTCAGGCACCTCCAGTGTTTTCTGCACCAACACCTCCGGTTTCAGAGGTACAACATGCAGCCACTATGGCTCCTCGTATGGATGCTTCATTGTACATAGGCACGTTTCCACGTCTGACTACTGGGCCTATAATGACAAATGATCAGCATGAACTTTTCAGTAAGTTCTTGAAATTGAAACCTCCAGTCTTCAAGGGTGCTGAATCTGAGGATGCTTACGATTTTCTGGTTGACTGTCATGAGCTACTACACAAGATGGGTATAGTAGAACGGTTTGGTGTTGAGTTCGTGAGTTATCAGTTTCAAGGGAACGCCAAAATGTGGTGGCGGTCAAATGTTGAGTGTCAACCAACGGAGGCACCACCTATTACTTGGGCCTCATTCTCTAGCTTGTTTATGGAGAAGTATATCCCCCGGACTTTGAGGGATAGGAAAAGGGATGAGTTCTTGAGCCTAGAGCAAGGTAGGATGTCGGTCAATGCATATGAGGCTAAGTTTCGTGCACTATCCAGATATGCCACTCAACTTTGTTTCAGTCCACAAGAGCGGATTCGTCGTTTTGTGAAGGGGTTGAGGTCAGAGTTGCGAATTTCAGCCTTACAGGTGGCGGCTACGGCAAAATCCTTCCAAGAAGTGGTAGATTTCGTGGTAGAGGTGGAATGAGTGAAGCCAGATGAATTCACCATGGCATCGACATCAAAGAGGTTTCATAAGGGAGGTGAGTTTAATGGTTCTTACTCTAGAGGACAGGGTTCCGGAGGGTACTCAGTTTGACCCATTCAGTCTTCACTACAGACTATAGTTGGGGGTCCACGTCAGACCGGTCAACACTTCTCTGAGAGACCTATGCTTGACTCTAGAGAGTGTTATAGATGTGGGGAGACTGGACATATTAGGAGGAATTGCCCCAAACAGAGTTATAGACCCCCAATAGCTAGAGGTAGAGGTGGTCATGGTAGAGGCCGTTATTCTGGAGGACGTGGTGGTCGAGGTAATGGTGGTCACCAAAATGGTCGAGGTGATGGGCAAACTGGAGCCACTACATCACAACATGGTAGGGTCAATGGACAGACAAACGATAGGGCCCATTGTTACGCTTTCCCTGGGCGGTCTGAAGCGGAGGCATCTGATGCTGTCATCACAGGTAATCTTCTGGTTTGTGATTGCATAGCTTCTGTATTGTTTGATCCTGGATCCACATTTTCTTATGTATCTTCCTCATTTGCTAGTGGTCTAAATTTACATTGTTAATTACTTGATATGCCTATTCGTGTTTCTACTCTGGTGGGTGAGTCTGTGGTAGTTGAAAAGGTACATAGGACTTGTTTGGTGAACTTTGTGGGGAGCAACACTTATGTAGATTTGGTCACCTTAGAAATGGATGATTTTGATGTAATTCTGGGTATGACTTGGCTTTCTCCGCAATTTGCGATCTTGGATTGTAATGCTAAAACGGTGACGTTAGCCAAGCCTGAGACAGATCCGTTAGTTTGGGAGGGTGACTACACTTCCAATCCGGTGCGTATCATCTCCTTTCTTCGTGCTAAGAAAATGGTTAGTAAAGGGTGTTTAGCTTTCCTGGCACACCTCCGGGATGATACTATTCAAGTACCCTCGATTGAGTCGGTCTCGATAGTTCGTGAGTTTCTAGATGTGTTTCCTGCAGACCTTCCTGGCATGCCACCGGATAGAGATATTGACTTCTGCATTGATCTTGAACCGGGTACTCGCCCCATTTCTATACCCCCTTATAGAATGGCTCCCGCGAAGTTAAGAGAGTTAAAAGACCAACTTCAAGAAAGGCTTCATTAGACCAAGTGCATCTCCTTGGGGTGCTCCGGTTTTGTTTGTAAAGAATAAAGATGGGAGTTTTCGGATGTGCATAGACTACCGGTAGTTGAACAAGGTAACCATAAAGAACAAGTATCCTCTTCCTCGCATTGATGACTTGTTCGATCAGTTACAAGGTGCTTGTGTCTTCTCTAAGATTGACTTGAGATCCGGTTATCATCAATTGAAAATACGGGCAACGGATGTGCCAAAGACTGCTTTTCGAATGAGGTATGGGCATTACGAATTTGTAGTGATGTCTTTTGGTCTTACGAATGCCCCTGCTGCGTTCATGAGCTTGATGAACGGGATTTTTAAGCCATACTTGGACCTCTTCGTGATCGTATTTATTGATGATATACTGATATACTCTAAAAGTAAGGAGGAACATGAGGAGCATTTGAGAATGGTATTGGAAATGTTGAGGGAGAAAAAACTTTATGCCAAGTTCTCTAAGTGTGAGTTTTGGCTAGATGCAGTGTCCTTCTTGGGGCACGTGGTTTCTAAGGAGGGAGTGATGGTGGATCCATCTAAGATTGAGACAGTAAAGAATTGGGTAAGACCTACTAATGTGTCAGAAATACGGAGCTTTGTTGGGTTAGCTAGCTACTACCGCCGATTTGTCAAGGGATTCTCTTCTATTGCTTCCCAACTGACGAACTTGACTAAGCAAAATGTTCCATTTGTATGGTCGAATGAGTGTGAAGAAAGCTTTCAGAAGCTCAAGACTTTGTTGACTACCGCACCCATTCTCACCTTGCCAGTGGAAGGTAAGAATTTCATTGTCTATTGTGATGCATCCTATTCGGGTTTGGGTGCAGTGCTAATGCAAGAGAAGAATGTGATTGCTTATGCTTCAAGACAATTAAAAGTGCATGAACGTAACTATCCAACTCATGATTTGGAATTGGTTGCGGTAGTGTTTACATTAAAGCAATGGAGACACTATTTATATAGGGTTAAGTGTGAGATCTATACGGATCATCGTAGCCTACAGTATGTCTTTACTCAAAAAAATTTGAACTTGAGACAGAGGAGATGGATGGAACTACTGAAGGAGTACGACATCACTATTTTGTATCATCCGGGGAAGGCGAATGTTGTAGCGGATGCTTTAAGTAGAAAGGCGGGAAGCATGGGAAGTCTAGCTCACTTGCAAGCTTCTAGACGCCCATTAGCTAGAGAAGTTCAGATTCTGGCTAACGACCTTATAAGATTAGAAGTAAATGAGAAGGGAGGATTTTTAGCTTGTGTGGAGGCAAGATCTTCCTTCCTTGACAAGATTAAGGGAAAGCAGTTTAATGATGAAAAATTGATCCGGATCCGAGATAAAGTGTTGCAAGGAGAGGCTAAAGAAGCGACAATCGATGAGGAAGGTGTTTTGAGGATTAAGGGAAGGGTATGTGTACCCCGCGTCGATGATTTGATCAACACTATTCTGACAGAGGCTCATAGTTCAAGGTATTCGATACATCCGGGTGCAACCAAGATGCACCGTGACCTAAAGCAACACTTTTGGTGGAGTAGAATAAAGCGTGATATTGTGGATTTTATTGCCAAATGTCCAAACTGTCAACAAGTAAAGTATGAACACCAAAGGCCCGGAGGAACACTTCAGAGAATGCCCATTCCTGAATGGAAGTGGGAAAGGATTGCAATGGATTTTGTGGTTGGTCTTCCAAAGACATTGGGAAGGTTTGATTCCATTTGGGTAATTGTTGATAGGTTAACTAAGTCTGCTCACTTCATTCCGGTCAAGGTGACTTACAATGCAGAGAAGTTAGCGAAACTTTACATCTCGGAAGTGGTGCGATTGCATGGGGTTCCACTCTCCATTATATCAGATAGAGGTACGCAGTTTACTTCTAAATTTTGGAAAACATTGCATGAGGAATTGGGTACTAGGTTGGACCTTAGTACTGCGTTCCATCCTCAGACCGATGGTCAGTATGAGAGAACGATTCAAGTGTTGGAGGATATGCTTCGCGCATGTGTGGTAGAGTTTGGTGGCCATTGGGATAGCTTCTTACCCTTAGCGGAGTTTTCATACAATAATAGCTATCACTCAAGCATTGATATGGCTCCATTTGAAGCATTGTATGGTAGGAGATGTAGGTCCCCCATTGGTTGGTTTGATGCATTCGAGGTTAGACCTTGTGGTACTGATCTTTTGCGGAATTCGATAGAGAAAGTGAAATCTATTCAAGAAAAGCTTCTAGCGGCGCAAAGTAGGCAAAAAGAATATGCAGATCGAAAGGTTAGAGACTTAGAGTTCATGGAGGGTGAACAAGTCTTGTTGAAAGTTTCGCCAATGAAAGGGGTGATGTGGTTTGGTAAAAGAGGCAAGTTAAGCCCAAGGTACATTGGTCCCTTTGAAGTACTTAAGCGAGTAGGGGAGGTGGCTTATGAGTTAGCCTTGCCTCCAGGGCTGTCCGGAGTACATCCGGTATTCCATGTGTCGATGTTGAAAAGATACCATGGGGATGGAAACTATATTATTCGTTGGGATTCAGTCCTGCTTGATGAAAATTTGACTTATGAGGAGGAGCCTGTTGCCATTCTAGATAGAGAAATTCGCAAGTTGAGATCAAGGGAGATATCATCCATCAAAGTTCAATGGAAGAATCGACCCGTTGAAGAAGCCACTTGGGAGAAGGAGGCAGATATGCGAGAAAGATACCCACATCTGTTTACAGATTCAGGTACTCCTTTTCGCCCTTGTTTTCCTTCTTGTGATCATTCGGGGACTAATGATGGGTAAATTGGTATCTATTGTAACGACCTGTTTAGTCGTTTTGAGCAGCAGATTTTATTTTCGGAAAAACAGGCTGAGGCGATGGACCCCACGACGGACCGTCATGGGCACGACGGACCGTCGCAGGGTCTCGTTTCAAAACACTTAGAAAATCTGAAATTGGGTATTGAAAATCGACTCTCTGAACTTCGTGACGGAATGGCAGGACGGACCGTTACAAGCGTGACGGACCGTCACAGAGTCTTCAGTGGAAATCCAGTCTCTGAACCTTGCGACGACCTGCAGGAAGGACCGTCGCAGGCACGACGGGCCGTCACAGACTGCGAAATCCCAGTCTGGGTCGAATTTCTTTACACGTTTTGAGGGACGTTTTGGACTATTCCTACTTTAATTATAAAGTTAGAGGGTTAATGTTAATAAGTCTAATTACTTGGGGGTTAAAAGAGGTAACCTTAAGTTAATTAGTGGGTTATTATTGTCATCTTTTATTCTTAATTATATACTAATTAGGGTAAAAGAAAGAGGGTTTGAATAAAGAAAATAGAAAGAACAAGAGAGAGAGGGAGAATCGAACGAGGAAGAAAGAAGAACAAAGCTTTGGGAATTTGCTTGCTTGATCACTAGTCTTCGGTGGAGGTAGGTTATGGTTTTCATGCTTTCATAGTAAAGTCTTAATAGAGAATGATATGTATTGATAGTATTGTAAATCCTGCTATGTGCTTAATTGTATGCATGCATGAACGTGATTATATAATTGTGATTATATTAAGCATGATGAAGTTATTGAATCCCAAATCTTGATAAAAACCTAATCTTTTTTTAATGATGATGCCTTGGTAAGGGAGAAGGCTTGATGAACTAAAGTAATGAGATTGATGATGCCTCGGTAAGGGAGAAGGCTTGATGAGTTGATAGAATGAGATTAGGGGATCGGGTGTCACGAACCGACACGTAGAATTAGGGGATCGGGTGTCATGAACTAACACGTAGATTTAGGGGATCGGGTGTCACGAACTGACACGTAGATTTAGGGGATCGGGTGTCACAAACCGACACGTAGATTTAGGGGATCTGGTGTCACAAACCGACACATAGAATTAGGGGATCGGGTGTCACGAACCGACACGTAGATTTAGGGGATCGGAGTGTCACGTACCGACACAAGAGGATTAATGAATATGAGGGAGCGGAGTGTCATGTACCGACACAAGAGAAATAAAGATAATGAATCTTGAAAGATGTTAATATACTCAATCTAATGAACATAATTCCCAAATGAGTATGGTATTGAGGCTTGAGTCCTCATGTGTGAACTTGACGGTAATTGTTAATGATATAGTACTTGCTGTTGCTACATGTTGAGTATCATAGTTGATTTTATGATATTACTTGGTATATATTGTTTTCTATATTGAGTTGGCCGATGATATCTACTCAGTACCCGTGTTTTGTACTGACCTCTACTTGTATGTTTCTTTCCTTGTTATTTGTGGAGTGCAGCAAACGTGCCGTCGTCTTCAACTCAACCGCAACTCTAGTCAGTCTTCATTACTCCGGATTTCAGGGTGAGCTAATGCTTCTAGCTTGGACTGGATCTTCCTCTTCATGTCTTGATGCCTTGAAGTTCCGGCATGGACTAGCTTTTATGTATTTTTAGCTTCTTAGAAACTCTTAGATTTAGTAATTTGATCATAGATGTTCTTGTGATGATGACTTCCAGATTTTGGGAAATAATAGTTATTGAATTGGTTTTTATTAATGAGTTTAAGTCTTCCGCATTATTTTATGATGATATTACATTGAAATGTTAAGGTTTAGATTGGTTGGTTCGCCCACATAGGAGGGTAAGTGTGGGTGCCAGTCGCGGCCCGGATTTGGGTCGTGACATATTTAAATATGAGTTAGTAATTAATAATTTACCAATATATCTTATCGCAGTTGGTAATAATTACTATTCAACTAAACATTCATATGTAATATATTACCAACTAATAATTAATATGTAAGTAAATTTTACCAATAAATTTATGAATAGTTGAAATATAACCAACTAATTTATTGAGTTCAATAATTTACTAACGACAATATTTATTCGTCGGCAAAATTTCTAACTAATTGAATATTGATTGGCAAGTTTACCAACAAATTACATTTCATTACAAATTTATCAACACATTTATATTTGGTTGGTAAATTTAGCAACACAATCTTGCCGTTGGTAAATGTTGGTAGTAATTTATTAGTATTATATAAATGAATCATATAAACAATCTTTTTTGTCATATTTACCAACCGATTTACCACTTTATTGGTAATATTACCAACAAAAGGTGTGTGTTAGTAATATTTCAGTTGGTAATCCATTGACAAATGTTACTAAATTTGGTGCCACTTTTCCCCCCCGTATTTACCAACTAAAATACTTAGTAATCTTTTTGATTGGTAATAAGTCTCAATTTCGTTGTTAAGTTTCAATATATAATTTAGTTAGAAATATGTTGATAATTTATTAATAGAATACTAACCAACTTAAATTATTAGTAAAATCGGTTGGCAATTTGAGATATTTTTTTGTAGTGTAACTATTAATCCAACTTAACCCATGCACACATGAATGAAACTTCCACAAGCCATGTTTGGAACTAAAGTTCCATTTAGGAGAGTAGATGGTCTCATGTATGGAGGAAAAATATTAAATTTAGACAACACTTATTAGTCCCACTTTATACAACTTTCCACCTTTTCCTCTCTTTTTTAATCACAATAAAATTGACCCCTCTTATTCTATAACACCTTATAAGCTCTATGTTTAGCTTATCTATCAGAATATGAAGGTGTAGGGTGCCTTGTGACTTACTAAATTATGGGTATATGAGTTTTCTAAGGCCACCAACAAGTCTCTTATAAAAAGTTATGAACCTGAGTTTCATAGATTCAATCTATGGGTCGTAGATCAATCCATGAATCATAAATTGAACTTCAAATACTAGAATTTGGACTTGGATTCTGGGGCCATAGATCAAAGCATAGAGCATAGATTTCTTCGTGGAAAGTTTTGACAATTTTTAAAAAGATTGTTTCGATCTTTCCTCACTCTTTTAACACATATACCATGATGTTTTGTCCTATCCTTAGTGGAGTTAAAGGGGATTCAGTCGACTAAACTCGCCCAACACTCAAAATTATAAGGCAACTTATGCTCTAAGTTTTCTCGAACAGTAATCTAGGGTTCTTCATTTTCAAGTTTATAAATGATTCATATATTATAACATAAAAAACTTCTAAGACATCGATTTCGGTACCTGCATACTAACACAAGCTAATGGTGTCAAAATACCAATACAATCTATTGGTGTCATAATACTAACACAAGTCAATGATGTCAATGGTGTCAATGGTGTCAATACACCAATGCATTTTAATGGTGTCAATTACCAATGAAAGAAATGAACTTATATAGTCGTAGTTTGTTTTATTACCACACGAGACTGGCTTTGATTGGAAAATGGACTCATCCAGAAAAGTCAATGAACTGTTATTGAATATATAGACATGTATATCGCTCTTTGTGACTCTGAATTCATTTTAAATGCTTAGATTACTAGTTTGGGAGTTAGAATAATGTCATGACTAGAATAGCCGAGTCAGGTTGGTACCTATCATAACCTACAAAGTAGGCAAGTCAATCCATATCCCAAAATGACAATTAACATGTCACACTCCGATGCTACCCCTTGACATAACACGGGACCTAGGATCACGAGTGATCTCAAACTAACCCTGTGTCTGGCATATATCGAGCATACTGAGAATCACTGAATAAAACATGTACTATGCGGAAGCAAAAACATGAATAACTAAAGTGGGGAATACCCAACTAGTCTTTATTGTATAAACCATACTTAAGATTTTAATAACAACTGAAAGATAAACTTAACAATTAAAGTTGATTCTACTATAATATCTTAAAAGACTCTAACTGAGTTGAGTTGTTGGGACATGCTTGAAACGCTCAAATTATACTTCCCTAAAGAAGTATAAGCGATCGTATCAAATAAAAAACCTAATTGTTAGGTTGGGGTCGATCCCACGAGAAAAATGGTTTAGACTTAACTTTAGTCTACGATTACGTCTATTTAGTCAAGTCCTTTTCGAAAACAGTTAATTAAAAGTTTTTTTTTTGTGTGTAACAAAAGTGTTTAAATTATTTCTAAGTAAGACAATTAGCAAGTTTATAACTTCGGTGTTTATCAAGTGATGAGAGAAACTAGGGTGTAAGTGTTCCCATAGGTTCATAACGTGGTAATCCTAGCTATCTAATTCCTTGGTCCGGCAACTAGAGAATTTTTCTCCGTACCTTGGTCCGGCTACATGTGTTCAAATTACTAACTCTTACCTTTTACCTCATATTAAGCATCATATTCGACGTATGACTTAGTTACTAGTTCGCACCAAACGAAACTAGCCTATTAGATAGTGTATACTAAATCTACGTTAATAATTCTTTTCCTATCAACTACTTTTTTGGTCCCGCAAGTAGAAATAGTGCAAGTTCTAACGCGTGCACTCCTTAAAAAGACTTCTAAACGGAAAAATTATCAATACATGCAAGAAACTATTCTAGAATTGTTATTTAGCTAGTTTTACCTTGTTAATTACCCATGGTTCCCACAACCCTAGTTGTGGATTTAGTTACTCATGCTTAGAAATACACAATTCTTTGTAATTAAACAATACTTTGACAAGCTTGAAGAAAATCAAGAAATAACACTTGAATTAAAGAAAATATCTTGAGAATCGATTCTAGACACTTGAAGTAAATCCCAAAATTCAAAGTTCAACTTCTAATAACAAGAGTATGAAAATAACAAAAATTCTAACCCCAAAAGCGAGGTTTTTAACCCTATTTATAATAATAAAGTCCTAAATTAAAGGAGTTCTAAATAGGAAGTTTGTTTAGAAACGCGTCTTCAATCGACGACACCACTGATGGTCCGTCGATGGAACAACGGACCGTCGACTGCCTCCGTCGGTCCACACTTAGCATCTTCTTCAAGCCTCCAACTCGCACCTTCTCTGATCCAATCGATGGACCAACAACACGGTCCGTCGATGCACATACGGTCCATCGGTGCATATCATTGTTGCATACTTAGCAATTTCTTCAGCCTTCATACTGGCATATTCTCTTATCCAATCGACGAATCAACAACATGGTCCGTCGATACATCTATGGTCCATCGATGCCTCCATTGTTCAATACTTAGTTTTTCTTCAACTTCGGGTACTGGATTACTCTCTGATATGATCGACGATTTGCCAAGACGGTCTGTGGATCCTTTCGTAGCCCTACAGTTGGTCAAAATTCCCCGAGTTGTTTCCAGATGCTTGGAACTCCAGTGGACGACCACCACCTATGGACCATCGATGGAATGACGGGCCATCGATGGCTTCGTAGGTCACATCTTCTGCACAATCTTCTGCATTTCTATTTTGAATGACTCTCCTGCAAAACACAGATAAAAACCACTAAAATTACACAAAAAGGCCCTAGGCACACACTAAACTTAAAGAGAAAAAAATTGAAAGTGCCGTGAAACCATGGTACATCAATGCTCCCAGCTAACTCTAACCAAACTGAAAACTGAATAAAAAGAATAAAATGAAAGCATATCTATTGTCCTCGACGTATGAAGACTCACCACTGAATTTGTTGCAATGCGGATCGAGAACCGACCTAAGCATGATCTAAATGTTGAGTACCTGAACCTACATCATGAAAGGATATAGCGCAAGTATGCACCAGTACTTGAAATGTACTGAGCATACAAGATATAGATTCAAAGCTGAACAAGTATATATAAGTTGAAACAAGGCATAACTAAGCAATATTGTAAATTGAACAAGAATGTAAATACTGAAAAGATAAATGAAAAGCTAAACTGAATGCAATGACCAAGTGTTAATCATGAACATGACATGCTAAACTGAATACTAAAGTAGATACTGAAAACCTAGTCATTGCACTAGGAGTCTGTGGGAACTACTATTAACTAACATAAAACCACGTGAGCTAAACATGGAGTCTGATGTATACGCCCCATCAAAAGGACTTAACGTACCTTGTCGGGGGTATAAAGTCATGACTGACATGTTCACTAAATATGATGCCCAACAAAGGGGAGTTATACTCCTACGTGGGCGCATAGTTCTGGAACTATGAGGTTACGCTGAATCTTAGTCCGATTTGGTGCTAAGTCTACTCCTAACTCAAAGAGAATATAATACAAATGTAGTGGAATGTTGAATTACTGAATAGCTCAAGGTTGATATGTTACACTTGTGTGAACCTCCCATGTATTCTGAGTGAATTGGTTGAAGTTATTTCTCTCTATATTTTGTAAGACAAACGTCCGATACATAATTTTAAAAATGAAGCAAAGACTTAACTGGAAATGCATAAAAATAAAAGAGGAGTATAACAAGAAAAAAATAGAGAAAAATTTGGATAAAGAAGATCAAAAAAGGGGTAAGAAAAAACTGAAATTTGTCTAATAGTGGTGTCAAATGTTGATGGGAAAGAAGATGTCTTTATAAATCTTAATGTGGCTATTAGATCCTTTTAACCAAATCTCACGCTCCTTAGGTATGTGATGGTTGTGTTTGCCACATAGGATGTCAAGTCAAAAAAGGTGTTTAAAATGTAGTATTTCGAGGAGTTTAAGGATTCAGTTGACAAATGATTAAGTATAAAGGTTTAGAATACAAACTCATACAAGTTCGAGAGTCCACAAGACCCTTTTGCCTATTCTGTACTCTCATATTTATAGTGGATTTCTCATCTCCTTTGTGGATGTAGGTCGATTGACTGAATCATGTCAAATCTTTGCGTATTTTGGTATATTTCACGTTTGTCTTCATACTTATGGTCTTTCGAGGTTTACTTTGCTAGTTTCTACATGATACATACTTTCGATCCTGACAAGTCGAACCCAAGTCCAATGTAATATTTTGAAAGTATATATAATAATAATATATATGACAGTGCAATATGTCTTATTATGTAATTTTTTTGCTAGAATTAGTCGTCATGAAGTATAAATGTTGAGAACTGGGTAGTAGATTGGGAGACATTTGGTTATTTTCTGTTTTTTTCCTTTCTACCCTGAGTACTCACTCTATTCAATAATAGTTGTCCACTATTGAGTTGACACAAGTATTAAGAAACAGTAAATTTTACTAAATTAGTCATATTATTTACAAGTCATCTAATTATTGACAAATGAATAGTATTTAATTGTAAGGGCAAAATAGACACAACATGATAAATTATTCATTGGTTTTATAAATTCGACAAGTATTGTAGGACATTCTAAAATAGTATAGCGGACAAGAGTAAAGATCAATGACATGAAAATTAAATATCTACATAAAGTAATTATAGTCAAATTTAAAGATTCAAACTATTATTAATACAATTAGTTTAATAAAATACTCCCTTAATAAAAGTTTTTACGGTTGTCTCAAATTAATGAGGATCAAATAATATGAACGGGGGATAATGGTTTATTGGTTATGTAAAACTTTCTTTAGTTAAATAAGAGAAAAATTGAAAAACAATCATTATTGTCTTCTTGATTATGTGAAATATTACTTATTTTAAAATAAAATAAACAGATGAAATATCATTTATTTTACGGAAAGGATCTAAAATATCTTTGAAGTATTGAAAATAGTACAAAGTTATCATCCATCCACCTATTGGCTTGCCTATTGACTCCAAAATGCCTTGTCATCCACCTTTGGATTCACCATTGACCACTTATTTAACGGTTTTAAATTTAAACTATTTTTAAAAAAATTAAATACGTGACACTCAACTATTTATTATAATTTAATTTATTAGTATAATTTATAAATCAATCCACTATCCACCCTTTACTAATTAAATCCCATGAAATTAATAAACCCGTCACATTACTAATGCAACATAACTGTTACTGCCAATGAGTGTTTTTAAATTTTGAGGTGAAAATATCTATAGATTTATATTATTATACATTCAAGTATCTAAATAAGAATTACCGATAAACTTAAAAGTCTTACTAGATTCATTTTAATTATTTTTTCGTCTCAATTATGTGATGTTACTTCATAAATAATTTTTTTTAAAAAGTAACATATTAAATGTTTTAAACAAATCATAAATATTTATAAAAATTATATTTTAAAAAAGTGCATTAATTAATTTGGGATGTACTACTTCTTTAACTTTAATCATAATTTCGAATTCAAGTTTAAAAGAGAATCATATTGAAATTGTCCTCCTAAATAAGCGGCTCAACCTAAATTTGACTGGGGCTTTGATTCAACTCGAATAATTTTGGATCATTTTAAGGAATCTATAATTTTGTCGTGTTTTAGTAGTGTTTGTGACAATTTTGATCTTATAATTGGTTTATTAATTGGGTGGGGTTTAGTTATAATGAGTGGGTGTGGGTTTGTTTATAAATTATATTAATAAATTAAATTATAACCAATAATTAAGCGCCAAGTAATTTTAAAAAATATTTAAACAGTTTAATTTTAAAATAGTTAAATAAGTGGTCAATTTTGAACTCAATGGTGGATGACAAGGAAATTTTGGAGCCAACAGGTGGATGAGAAGGACATTTTGGAGCCAATAGTTGGATGGAGGGTAATTTTGTACCATTTCCAATACTTTGAGGATATTTTCGGCCCTAATCTGTTTATTTTATAAATGAAAAGAAAGTCTTTTTGTTTTATAATTCTTTTTTTAATTATTTATTATTATTATTATTATTATTATTTTTATTATTATTATTATTATTATTATTATTATTATTATTATTATTATTATTATGTCTCTTGACATGAAGGAAAATTTTAGTAAAGTGATACAAAAATGGTTCCAAAATTGTTCCTAGATTATATATTGAAATTCCAAGGCTGGTATTTTTATGTTTTTCTAATTCTCTTTAAAATACGAAAATTATTGTTAAAGTTTTCCATATTCGATTAGTTAAAATTATTAAAAATTATTTTCTTTACAAAAATTACTTTGAAATGAGAAAAATGGCGTTTAATATTGAAAGTAACGGATACAATAAATTTCACTAATAACATTTCACTTTGATTGTTTTCTCCCTACCCTCTAACACACATCATCTACACCTCATCATCGTAGGCACCATTATCACCACCCCACACGGCGTAGCTATAACCAACCTAGATGTCTAACTGGACACCTTTGTCGGAATTACATTGGACACTCTTGATAAAAATTATACGTTTGATGCAGTGGTAATGAGTGTCTATTTGAAATTTGAATGAAAAATTTTTGGGTTTCGCACACAAAACAACACAATTTTTTTTAATTTTATTTTGACACTACACACCATTATTTTTAGACACCCTTAATAAAAAATTACTCCGCCACTGACCCCACACCCCTCATAATATTATCTAGATTAGATATTTAATGATTTGTATAGATCATTTTCACATAACTTTGCCCTTTCCCTCTCAATATTTTTGAGGAGGCACACATATGGTCCCCCACCCTTAAGAAGAAGAAGATGATGAAGATCAATCTTGTTGGAAGATTCTCTCTTATCTTTTTCACTCATGAGGGTACAACAAGTTGTAAATTGTTGGATGTAAATATGGGAAAAGAACCCTATGTTTCTTTAGACTCTGCTGGCATTTTTATTGTATTATGCTCTTGATTATTCCACACAAGTCCAAAATAAATATCATTTGTCTGCTCTTATAGTCCGCACTAAAATTATATTGGTCACGATATATATGAACAACAGTACTAAAGCTTAAATCTTTTAGCTAAAAAAAGAAGCATTAAAGCTTAAAGTTGTTGCTTTGTCACCCTACTTTTACAAGTTGCAAAAACTTCTTCAATCACCATCATGTGACAAATAAAAATTTTAAAAAATAATTAGTTGATTTCTTTATGCTTGTTTAGTGTGAACTGCAACACTAAATATAGTCAGGTGTCATATTCGAATAGTTTAATTTTTTTTTTCCTATTCTATTCAATTATTCCCACTTTAATTAATCAAGCATAATTTATTGTGTCTGCCAAATGGGTGTACATAAGCCCATGTTATAGTGCCTAGCAATATTGGTTTTGATGGTGTTCAATGATGAAAGGGGTATATAAAATTTGAAATACTTAGCTAAGCAAGGCTCTCATACATACAGTAGTGACTGCTTCAACCTTAGTCAAAAGTCTCGAATTCTAATTTTAACTTTTGGATATATAGAAAACCATGTTAAATGCGTCATTTTCGATAGATTATGCAGTGAACAATTCAAATTTAGTTAAAGTTATACTAAACAGTGAATTAAAAATATATAGGTAACTAGTGTAGGAAATTAAAAGAAGATTTTATTTCAGCAAGAAAAAGCAAGTTATGCTGTTGGGGGACCAAAAACGTTAGTGACTTTGATGATTTTTTATGGATCCCCCACTAAATATAAATAGAACATATTCAACAATGCCTTTCACTTTGGCGTTGAAAATTGCTTGACACCATTAGTGAATAAGATTTTCTTGTAAAGAGTGATGGGATTTGACTTCCATTTTCAGATTCTCCCATATTTGTTGTATGCGCTATTTATTTTTCCTTTCTTTATGGTCAATCCTTTCACTTATAATTATAGTATTGGAAAATGGTCAAAACGTTTTAAAATTATGTTAAATTAAACAAAAATGGTCTTATTTAAAGTTTGACGTAAAATGCTTTTATAGTTATGGGTCAAAAAAACCCTTTTCCTATTTAAAACATTAGATTTTTTTTTCTTTTTAAACATATTCTATTCTTAATAAAAAATAATTCAAGAATCCAATTCTTGATTCTTTTCTTTCAAATCACTTTAGCTAACAGACCGGTAGAAAATATTTCTTTTCTTTCTTAATCTCATGTTAACAATTAAAATACTATAATTTAATGTACTTTTTAAACGAATAACATAGGTTATATATATATGCTTCATCGTTAATTTTTATTTCGATAACAATAAAAGAATTACTAATATAATAAAAAATATTTTTATTTGTAAAAAAATTTCACTTTCAACTTATTTAGGATAAATATATCTAATTAAAATAATCATCATTGGCAGAAGAATGTGTTAAGAAACAAAAGAAATATTGTACTTATTTGAAAAGAAAAATCACATTTTTTTGACTCATTATATAACAATGTGGGTATTTTAGGATTAATTTATTAATAATGAAGGTATAAACTATTAGCTAAATCCATTTTCTTTTATTTTATATAATTTAAGAACACCTTAAATCCTTTTCTGTGATATTATCAAAAATTTGTTCTCTTAATAATTTTAACTTTAAAGGAGGTTGTCATATGAAGATTTTAGAATCCAATAGATTTAACTCAAACGTACTATTGATGTAAAAAAAATTATTTGATATATATATATATATATATATATATATATTATTTAGAACACAATAGGAGAAACAACTAAGATCTAAAATCTGTAAATTAAAATATTTGGATCTATTTTTGTTAACACGTTATTACAATCAAACTTGGTTAACCTAATATTGATACATTATTCATACATACCCCATTATATGTCGCCAGCTCCAAGCGTACAAGTAAGGGTTTGGTTAAGAGAGGCGGTTATCGATCGATTCAGTTTGATTTTATGTATTGATAGTTTGGTTTATTGGTAATTAGATCGTATATATTCTACACTTATAATTAAACCAATAAGATATTTATTATCGGTTTTAAGCTAATCAGTCTATGATTCTTAATGTTTCAGGTTTCGATTTAACCAATAAAAAAATGTTCAAATGACCATATATACACAATGTTCATAAAATTAGAAATAGTAGCAAGAATGGAAATTCAACACATATTTCTTCATTGATCACTTTTGTTTAAGATATAATTATTTGAATTCCTTCTAAAGACTCATGCAATAAATTGAGGTAAAAACATTAATTTTTTTTTTGTCTAAATTAAATCTAAAATTGAGAAGATTAAAAGTAATATTTTCTCTAGCCAACAATAGTTGTTCACTATTAACTTGACGCATATCTTAAGTAGCACAAATAATAGGGTGATAATAGTATAGTATCCTTTAGTATATTAAATTTAATTCTTTGAAAATTATATTAGATAATAGCAAGGGCTAAATAGACATAATATGTTACATTTTTTCTTGATTTACCAAATATAATTGGACAACTATTTTTGATATAGTCGACAAGAAGATGAATGAAGAGAGTCAGGGGCGGACCCACATGGTGTCCGTTGGGTGCTCGATCACCCATTAACTTCGTTACGAAATATATATATCTATAAAGAAATCAACAAGTATTTGTATAAAATTAACATAGAGCATCCAATGAATAAATCATATAGTTGGCCCAATGGTTCTAGGATGGGTACTTAAGACTCTTTTAATATTGTTGTACCAAGGTTTGAATAATAATTTGTTTCGATAATTAAAAAAAAGTGTTAGCTTTTGTTGTGCACTTTGTTACTTGAAAAAGGGAAAAGAAAAAAGAAGATGCTTTTCTTTGAGAGAATCCATGGTTGACCTACATTACATATGATCGTATCTGCATCTTTGTTAGACTACCTTAATAATTGAGAGCTACTTCGTGGCACATTATTTACCAACCCTTTTGAGTGGAGAAAGTTAATTGCAAGAGGGCCATCCTATTACATTAATCCCACATGTTTGGGAAGATATAATGAACAAAAGTGTGATAGGGATACCTTACAATGACATTCCTTAACAAGTGAATTTTATTAATTTGAGAAAAAGAAGCATATATCATGTAAAATAATCTTTCTAGTTTATATTAAGTGTGTAGTTGAAATATCAAATATTCTTTTAAAAAACTCAAAGGTTATTTTTACTATTATATTTTTTTTATATTATTTAACTTTTCTTTTAGATAGTGTAAACTAGTTATAAAATCCCGATTAAAAAAAAAGGTAACTATTCAAAAAAATCCTAACAATTTTTTTAAATATTAAAAATTACAGACTGCGATCACTGTCGCCCTCTTGGTCACCCTTTCTTGCGGAATTTCATCAAAAAAGTTTATGTGCTCAGATGCACCTAAATTCTTATCATCTATATCCATTTTTCGTATTGCAACGATTCACTCGATATAAAGCGGAGGAAGTAGTAGGGAGAAACTAGCTAGAGGACCAACAAATATTTGAAATCAAACTTCATCCTTTCCAATCTCGGACATCGACTTCTCATAATTCTCTTTCAGTATTCTCTGCTTCCTAAACAACATGCATGAAAACCACATTTTAATCAAATTAAAAGAAACATGTAGCAGTCTAAAGTAGGAATTTACAAGAATCGAAAGGTGTCCAACACTCCTTAGCACTCTACGAACGTAGCCACTATAATTACCAACACGTGGGACTTTGAATCAGCCGAACCGAGCTAAAATCAAAGACAGATTGAAGATTTAAACATTCTATGTGCCAAGTAGACACATTGCTTAGATCACTATATTAACCTTAGATTTCGATTCCTCACAAAATCCATAAAGCATAACTTATTTAAAAATAATTTTACTAATATCATATATATATATATTATTCATTTGTAATAATTCTCGAGTTGAATTGCTTATATTTGTAAATATATAACTTATATGTAACAAAACAAATCATTTGAATATTAATCACCACTCTTATTTCATATTTCATTTTTTATCTACTTCATAAAAGAAAATGATATTTCCACAATTGCGATAGCTACACGAATTACATTTACTTATCAATTTTAAAAAGATTAAGAAATAGAAATATTTTCTTATTTTGTTAGGAAAAAAAGATTTTGTATCATATTTATATAAAAAAAAATTAAGATGAAGTTACTATGATATTAGTTATAAAGTATATGACATTATTATATTGAAATTACAAGACGAGATGAAGAAAAATATAACTATTTCCATTTTTTAGCTAAAAGGATTTCAAAAGAAAAGAAACGAGAAAGGAATTTTTTAAAACAATAATTTTATTAGAAAAAAAAATTACGTTCATTAGAAAAAGTGTATTTTTGACATAATAAAGTAACAGTATAGACATTTTTAGGGTCAAACTATTAATAGTGGAGATATTCCTAGAACAAATTGTTAACCGTAAGGATTTTTTTAATCAAATTATTAATAGAGAATAACTTATTTAATGTGACATAGTTTAATGATATATAACACTTCTCCAGCAAACAAATAACTAAGTAACAAATTATAAAAAATTTAAAGATAAATAAATTAAATTTGTCAACAATAATTACTAATTAAAACTAACCCAACTAGAATTAAAAATAAAAAAGAAAATATAATCTTCAAAATATGAATTGTTGAAGTTGAATTCCTCGTGTATTCAAGGTTGCGGGTTGTATTTTTTTTAAAAAAAAGTCGTTACCCATACTCGATTCCGTTTCTAGAAGGGGGAGCATCGCCCTTTACTAGTGGCATCACAACTCCTTTTGGTTATGTGAGTGTCATTTGTTTATTTGTATGCATATATACACCTACACATACATCATATTTTGGCCGAAGCTCGTGGGTGGCGTGGCACCCCAAGAGTGAGATATGACCAAAACAAGAAAGTCAAACATAAGAACTCGAAAAAATGCAATGCAGACAGGTTAATTGCGAAATTTACCTCAAACAAAGCACACCCAAGAACTTTCGAACACTTAACAGCGAAGCAACTAAAAATGCGAAGCTCACGCACTTCTAATCGCCTAATTTAGTTGAGAGATGAGAGAGATATAAGGTTTTCTAAAAGTGCAAATTTTTCTGCATTTTTTTCTGAAAACTTGAAAAATTTTGACACGGTGCCCCGAACTCGTTCAAAACCTTATGCACACAAAAGAGATATACAACCATACCAAATTCGATAGTCCGGACTCAATGGTGTAGTCGAAATTTCTATACGAGGTCATCTTGACGAAAAAATGAGTCCCACACCCAACCACCATTTTAATTCGAAAACCATGAACGGGCTCGGAAAAATCTCAGAATCCTCGGGACACAAAAGAAGGGTCAACCTAAACCAAAATCGACATTCTGGATCTAATCACACTAACGAAATTCCCATTCGAGCGCTTTTACTCAGAATGTTGACTAAATTCAAACTTAGGCTTAAACTTAAAGTTAAAATCCCTAACCGCACTAACTCACACTGAAAATCTCGAGAGTCATGCTGACCATGCTACTAGCCTTAAATGACCTTTTCAGAGCTAATGGAATTGTCAAAATTAGATTCCAATATCATCTTCTTTAAGTATTGATGAAATTGATCGTTCAATGTTCTTAAGCTCAAAAAAAATTAAAACTGGCACAATAACCAAATGAAGACTAGGTGACCGAACTGTCAGTCTCAGCAAGTCATAAATGACTTGGGGTCGCTATAGGAACACTCTAAACGACACACGAGGCAAAACACAGAAATTACAATTAAAAATCTAAACAATAGCAGATTCATGCATAACAACAAATTCTGCAGCTAATCAATCAGTACCCATTAAATTTTACACCCACATGCTGCTTGTGTGCATACATGCACACCTAACTACATATTTAGCTACTCATGAATGGAGAAATAAAGACTATACCCATAGAGGAAAACTCTATTCCAAGTATAATTGGTAACCAAAGTTGATATTTTTTTTCTAATGGAAGTCTCTCTTGCTCCAAAAATTTCTCATTAGAAAGAAGGTAAGAGTACATAATTACACATATTCTTATTTAGTTCTTGGAACCTTCTAAAGGAAGCACTTTGTCTCCTTACACCCTAATTTGCCCTTGAATTAGTAGAATATCTATGAATATTAATCAGTGTCAGTGTCTTAGACAATTTTTTTCATTTCTAGTTGATGTTTAGCCAGTGAGATGTTGGTTGCCTCCTATTGAACACCAGTTCCTTTGTAGTGATTTTTCACTCAAAATCCTTCAATCTCTCTTTTTCAAGAAATGTCACCTAGAATCCGCTTGATTTGAATTAATATGTAGAAATAATCTATGAATATGAGTCTAATAAGTTGGTAAAATACCAACACATCAGATGGACTATTATGTCCATGCGTGCCCCCCGTGGAACATAGATGAGAGATATAATTTGTACTCTAAACAAAACTTTCTGGTAAAACACTTGTTCTAGACCATATCTAAATGATTTTGTAGTTGCGACTCATACCTCCAACACAAATGCCCTAAGAATATGTGGGGGTTTACTGGTGTGGACATGTGTTGAGGCATCATAGCATGGTTTTTCACATGCGAATTATCTATGAAACAAGATTCTTCTTTAACTGACAGCTACATCAAAGAAAATATGTCATAAGCACAAAGAGACAAACAAAGAAGAATAGAGTTAAATACTTGAATTACCTTTCAAGAAGTGCTTATTTGAAACTGTGACTTGATGATTGTTATTTTTACAATAACTTGTATTTATAAAGTTAATAAACAGAAACAGAAACAGAAATAAGATGAAGCAGAATATAGAATACAAGAATTAATCCGAGTCCACAGAAACTACTGTGTGTCCTTAAGAAATTTAATCCCCTCACTGTACCCAAGGTTATGGATTAATTTCTCCCAAGATAAAACGGATTAAACCTGCTAAAGAAATAACGGTACCTCAAACTTCTTTAACTTCAACGAACTTATTAACAACAACAAGTCACACAGACTCAGTCGATCGACACTTTGATTTTATTTGAGAGAAAAATAAATGCAGAGAAAGAAAAATTTTCAGTGATTAAAAAATCAAAAATTGACTTCCTTTTATAGCCATTTTCAGCAAGGAACATGTCTGTTCAGTGAAATCTGTTCAGACCCATTTTATCTAGAAAGTTGTGTCTTTTGGAAAAAATAACAACTTTTCGAAAAATTGTGTCTGTTAAGAAAATAACTACTTTTTTGGAAAGTAACGACTTTTCGGAATATTACCGTTATCTGCAAATTTATAAGAAATGACTTTTCATTTGCACTTTGCAAATGACTTTTCATTTTCCCTCCAAAGTAGTTCCCTCACTTTTCATATTCTCTCTTTTCTTTTCCCATTCACACTTGCTAAAACCCAACAATCCCCCACATGAATGGGGAAGGCTATTGTTAAAACATATGCATGAAAAAACTTGTGTGTCTTGTAGGTAAAGGTTAATCGCATCTGGATAAGTAGGTTTCCCTTTAAACTTTCCGTAGTGAACATATATCGGATATACTCGGTCAATCGGTAGATTTGATATCTTTGAACCGTAGACTTTGGTGTAAACCTTTGACAACAAGTCTTGCTTTATATTTGTCAATAGTTCCATCGTCTTTCATCTTCCTTTTAAAGATCCATTTTGAACCCAACGGTTTGTTCCCCGGAGGAAGATCAACCAACTCCCAAGTATGATTGCTTAAGATTGATTCAATTTCACTATTAACAGCCTCCTTCCAAGAGGTTGAGTCGCTTTCCTTGAATGTTTGAGGCTCACTTTCAAGAAGAAATGTTACAAAATCTGATCCAAATGAAGTAGATGTCTTTTGACGTTTACTGCGTCTTGGACTTTCTTCATTTTGTTCATTCTCTTTTGGTTCTTCTCTGGGTTGTTTAGATCCCCCACTAGATGACTCAAGTCTAGTTTTATACGGATAGATATGTTCAAAAAATTCAGCACTATCTGATTCCATTACAGTATTATCATGAATATCCGGATGTTCGGACTTATGAACCAAAAAACGACATGCCTTACTGTTTGTGGCATATCCAATAAATACACAATCCACAGTCTTAGGTCCTATTTTTACCCTCTTAGGTATAGGAACTTGGACTTTGGCTAGACACCCCCACACTTTGAAATATTTCAAATTGGGTTTTCTACCTTTCCATTTCTCATATGGAATTACATTTGTCTTTGAGTGAGGCACTCTATTAAGTATCTGATTTGCTGTAAGGATAGCTTCCCCCCACAAGTTCTGTGGTAAACCTGAACTTATAAGTAATGCATTCATCATTTCTTTTAAAGTTCGATTTTTTCTTTCTGCAATTCCATTAGACTGAGGAGTGTAGGGAGCAGTTGTTTGATGGATTATTCCATTTTCTAAAATTTATTTCTACAAATGGAGATTCATATTCTCCACCTCTATCACTTCTGATCATTTTGATCTTTTTATCTAACTGATTTTCAACTTCAGTTTTATATTGCCTAAATGCATCTATTGTTTCATCCTTACTATTTAGCAAATAGACATAACAATATCTAGTGCAATCATCAATAAAAGTTATGAAATACTTTTTCCCACCACGTGATGGTGTTGACTTCATGTCACAAATATCAGTGTGAATCAATTCTAAAGGATTTGAATTCCTTTCAACAGATTTATAAGAATGCTTAGCATACTTAGATTCAACACAAATTTGACATTTTGATTTATTGCACTCAAATTTTGGCAAAATATTTAAGTTAATCAGTTTTCGCAAGGTTTTGTTATTAACGTGTCCCAAACGTTCATGCCATAAACATTTAGACTCAAGCAAGTAAGAAGAAGCAAAATCTTTATTCATATCAACTGCAATTACATTGAGTTTGAAAAGGCCATCACTAAGGTAGCCTTTTCCTATATACATATCATTTTTGCTTACTACTACTTTATCAGAAACAAATACACATTTAAATCCATTCTTGGTCAGAACTGGAATTGAAACTAAATTTTTTCTCAATTCTGGAACATATGAGACCCTATTCAAAGTCACCACCTTGCCTGATGTCATCTTTAATAGGACTTTGCCAGTTCCTTCCACCTTTGCAACAGCGGAGTTTGCCATAAACAATTTTTCATCTGTAAGTGCTGGAGTATATGATGAAAATAATTCTTTGTTGGCACAAACATGGCATGAGGCACCAGAATCTATCCACCATTCTCTTGGATTTCCAACCAAGTTACATTCTGAAAGCATTGCACAGAGATCATTCATTTCTCCTTTGGATTCAGCCAAGTTTGCTTGATCCTTCTTTTTCTTGTCCTCCTTAGGACCCCGTCATTCATTAGCCCTATGACCATGTTTACCACAATTAAAGCAGTTTCCATTGAATTTCTTCTTAGGAGGATTGCTTTTTGGACCAAATGTTTTCTTTCTTTTCTTTAATTTTGTGGAATCTTCTTCAACAAAATTTACTCCAGATATTGCTGAATTACCACGTGACCTCTTTTCTGCAGCCTTATTATCCTCTTCGATTCTCAACCTTACTATGAGATCTTCAACAGTCATCTCCTTGCGTTTGTGTTTCAAGTAGTTTTTAAAGTCCTTCCACAATGGAGGTAACTTTTCAATAATTGCAGCCACTTGAAAAGCATCATTCACAATTAATCCTTCAGCAAGGAGATCATGGATTATGACCTGCATTCTTGAACTTGGGTGACGACAGTCTTACTATCTATCATCTTAAAGTCCAGAAATTTTTCCACAATGAATTTCTTCATTCCGGCATCTTCTGTTTTGTACTTCTTTTCTAAAGCATCCAGAGTTCTTTTGAGGTTTTTGTATTGTTGTACACATTGTACAGATCATCTTGCAGACCACTCAAAATATAATTTTTACACAAAAAATTTGAGTGTGTCCATGCTTCTGTTACCAAGAATCGTTCATCAGCCGGAGTTTCATCTGACATAACAGGAACATTCTCATTGATGAACTTCTGCAGACTCAACGTAGTGAGATAGAAGAACATCTTTTGCTGCCATCTCTTAAAGTCGACTCCAAAAAACTTTGCAGGTTTCTCAGCCGGTGCTAAGGCAGCATTTGAACGATTATGTGCAACCGTTGTTGTTGCAACACTTACTGTTCCAGCATTTGTTTGACTTGAATTAGTCTTTTTTTCTGTCACAAATGACAGATAAATTAAGTATTTAAAATAATAACAATAAAGAATAAATCTTTACACAAACTGTTTCTGATTTAACGATAAAGTTTTTATGTTCTTTTAATCGTTAATCGAATGAATTTTCAAAATTCAAGCAGAGTAGAAAACCATAAAGGTTTTAATCTCCAGAAACCTCAAATACAGAAACTGTTAAATTTCTTAAGATTGTTATTCTTACAATAACTTGTATTTATAAAGTTAATAAACAGAAACAGAAACAGAAATAAGATGAAGCAGAATATAGAATACAAGAATTAATCCGAGTCCACAGAAACTACTGTGTGTCCTTAAGAAATTTAATCCCCTCACTGTACCCAAGGTTATGGATTAATTTCTCCCAAGATAAAACGGATTAAACCTGTTAAAGAAATAGCGGTACCTCAAACTTCTTTAACTTCAACGAACTTATGAACAGCAACAAGTCACACAGACTCAGTCGATCGACACTTTGATTTTATTTGAGAGAAAAATAAATGCAGAGAAAGAAAAATTTTCAGTGATTAAAAAATCAAAAATTGACTTCCTTTTATAGCAATTTTCAGCAAGGAACATGTCTGTTCAGTGAAATCTGTTCAGATCCATTTTATCCAGAAAGTTGTGTCTTTTGGAAAAAATAACAACTTTTCGAAAAATTGTGTCTGTTAAGAAAATAACTACTTGTTTGGAAAGTAACGACTTTTCGGAAAGAGTAACAACTTTTCGGAATGTTACCGTTACCTGCAAATTTATAAGAAATGACTTTTCATTTGCACTTTGCAAATGAGTTTTTATTTTTCCTCCAAAGTAGTTCCCTCACTTTTCATATTCTCTCTTTTCTTTTCCCATTCACACTTGCTAAAACCCAACAATGATGAAACTTCACATTCATGGTTCCTCAAGATAAATTACCCCAATCATGGAAACCTTCTTCGGCACTTCCAAATATTGGTTAAATCTTCATCCATTTACTTTGAATTGATGTAAATTTTTCCTTTTAGGAAAAATGGCTTAAAACTTTTTGAATGATCCACACCACTTGTATTTTAACTTTCGTAGGTTTAAATAGAGTTTTGAGTTGAATAACAACACTCAATCACAACTCACAAGTATAAAAGCCTCTTTTCAATATTTTTGAATCATGAAACTGTTTCATACATGTCTTATGGATGGAGGCTCTCTCCGAAGACCGCAATCGAAACTCATAGATTTCATTAAGATCTTCAATGCGAGCATGAACAACCTTTTTCCAATAAAAATTAAACGTCCTTATGCCCATATTTTTTTGTGCTTAATCTCAATAGACAAGTGGCAAGCCTTTCCACAACACCCTTTGTACCATCATTTAAGCTGTCAACATTGTCAAAGTCGGCGACATTCATTTACTTCGCCTTATGTATTTCATCGAATAACTATTCTTGCTCTACTTCGCCGATAATTGACCTTGAGGATTGACGCAGTGCACTGTCAACTAAGGCAGTCTCAGACTTCTTTGGCAATT
Organism: Solanum lycopersicum; assembly: GCF_036512215.1. Lineage (NCBI taxonomy): Eukaryota > Viridiplantae > Streptophyta > Magnoliopsida > Solanales > Solanaceae > Solanum > Solanum lycopersicum. The sequence continues at coordinate 37,474,956 of NC_090805.1, forward strand.
CAATCTTCTTGTTAGGTGATCAACCATGCATAGTTCACACTTCTTGTTTGCAACTTTTGGCCATTCTTCCAAGCACTCAATCATTGCCTTGTCCATTTGACCTTATTACTACAAATTATCAATATATCATCAAAATAGGACAAAATTAGGCATTGATAACACTAAGTATTAGGCTAAATGGACCTTGAATGAGTGTAAATCTACCACACATCAACACCACTAACTTTAACTTTTGTTTGTCCTCAAGTAAATCAAGAACACAAAAGAACTCAATAAGGGTGTCTACACTAGTTGTCATTAGACCTGACATGCAAACTTCAAATCAAATGATGACTAGCTAGTCTTAAGCAATCTCAAGCTCACTTTAGCTTCTTGTCTAATGCAAGATCATGTTTCAAAAAATGCATTAAGTTTCCTCACATCAATAACAATTCCATGCTCTCACGAAGGAAAATCAACAAAGGTATAAGGAATCAATGCAGCTCTTGCTCTCTCAAAAGACAAACACATACAAGCTTTGTCCAATAGGTTTGCCCATACTTCCCAATCATCATATGACCTAATTCATGCAAGATCTCAAGAGTATTTTAGGCTTGTAAAAGGGTTGAGTATTAGGGTTTGGTCAATTTGAATTGGTGAATTTACCGTTTCAAAACATTTTCTCAATCATCATCACCCCTTCTCAGGTTCTTTTTCATCATTTGAGAACTCACACCTTGACTTGTCACTCAATTTATTTGGAATTCCCTTTTATTTCAATTACTTCTCTTTTTCATTTTTATTTTTCCCAGACATTTTCATCGATATATATATGTATATATATATAATTTAAAAGGAGGGGTTCGTTCTTTTTGTATCACTTTTAAAGTTGAATCTCATATTATCTTTCTTTAGCCTTCACATGGCTTCCATTCTTCCTTCCTTTCCATACCACCAACTTAGACTTGGCTATTCAAATATCACAATGCTTCAAAAAGGATTTTTGATGAGAAGGTAGGGATGATTTGGTTCAAGAGACTTTCTTTCGGTTGCCAACAAATAGGTTAAACTCGAATAGTGGAGTTTTCCAACGTCTCCTTGTAGCTCTGGAATTTTTCTGTCTTCCGATCGACATAGCTCCGCATTTTTATAGTCATGCTGCTGACTTATTTTTTCATCTTTTGTAACTCTTTATCCATACTGTCCACTTTCGTAGAAAGTTTAGTAATGGCTTTGAGTATTTCTTCCATTGTATCTTTTTCTAGTTCAGTTTGGGTTCCTTTTTCTTGACAGATAGTCTGCAACAAGATTCTTGTCAGTCTTAATTACTTCAATTGTAAATGTAAAATTTAATATATTTAATACTAATCTCTATATAACCAAGATCCATTACAAGGATGGGAAAAACATAAGACAAAAGTAAAAATTGAACTAATAGATGAAAATAGTATAATAACACAGATTCCATTAAAATATAACTTTGATGATTTAAAAGAATTCAAAATACAATATAGATGAACTATTAGAAAATAATTACATACAAGAAAGTAATAGTAAACATACAAGTCCAGCATTCATAGTTATAAAACATAGTGAACAAAAAAGAGGTAAAGGTAGAATGGTCAGGTTTTGAAAATAATTTATTCATGTTTATATTTGGGTATTTTACCTTAGTTTCTTCCTTTTTGTAGGTTGTTCTACTGTAGATGTGCTGGCTATAGCTGCATTTAAATAAACATTGTTATGGGTTTTATGGAGTTTCCCAACGTCTCCTTGTAGCTCTGGAATTTTTCTGTCTTCCGATCGACATAGCTCCGCATTTTTATAGTCATGCTGCTGACTTATATTTTTCATCTTTTGTAACTCTTTATCCATACTGTCCACTTTCGTAGAAAGTGTAGTAATGGCCTTGAGTATTTCTTCCGTTGTATCTTTTTCTGGTTCAGTTTGGGTTCCTTTTTCTTGATAGATAGTCTGCAACAAGATTCTTGTCAGTCTTAATTACTTCAATTGTTCAACACTTAAGTCTAATTCTTTTCCTTTTATTTGTTCAAAAATTGTATTATCAAATATAATTTTTTGGTCTGATAATTATATTCCTGAAGTCCAGCTAGAATGAGGACATATGTAAAGTATGAATGAGTAGTGTCGGCCATATGTAAAAGTAAAGGCTAGTATGTAAAAAAATAAAGTAGAAAGTTAGTGTGTCGGCCATAAAAGGCCAATTATGTAAAAAATATTTTGTCTTCTTAAATTAAATAGTGTGTGTCGGCCAGAAATAAAAAGAAGAGACCATTATGTAAAGTAGAAATAGTAAGTATTTTGTTTTTAGTGTCGGCCAAATATAATTAGGTCATGTGTAAAGTAAATGTCGGCCACTTATATTGTCCAGATATGTAAATTTAGTAGTATAAATAGAGGGTTTTCCCTCATAACAAAATCAATCCTCTTTCTTCTCTACTACATTTCTCTCTAATATCGCTTCCACCCTCACATTGGTATCAGAGCTAGTTCACAATGTTGTGCGGAATTTGAGATAATACGAGAAAATATAAACGCGAAAAACAAGACAACAGATTTACGTGGTTCACCAATTTGTTGGCTACGTCCACGGGAAGAGAGGGAGCAGTTTTATTATGGAGAGGCAAAAACAGAATTACAGAATAGGGTTTCCCCGTCCTTTCTGTTTGTAGCGGGTCCGATTCAAGGCATTCAACAAATCTCCACCTTGACTTGAATTCTCCGAACAGATTCTTCAGACGCACTATGATAGTGCCAAGCCTCCCCCTCTTCCTCAGAGTTGCCCCGCAGGGCAATTAACAGCTTCTGATGTTGAGCAAGTCCAAACAGTGTTGAAACTTGCTCTGTGGAACCGGCTTTGTGAACATATCAGCAGGATTATCAGCAGTTCCTACTTTCTTCACCTTGATTCTCTTCTCACTTCTTAGAAAATGATACCTTACGTCAATATGCTTGGTTCTCTCATGATGGACTTGATCCTTGGCTAGACAAATTGCGCTCAAACTGTCACAATACACCGTAGCCTGATCATGATGCAGACCAAGATCACTAACCAGCCCTTTCAACCAAATCCCTTCTTTTGCAGCCTCTGTCAAGGCCATGTACTCCGCTTCCGTAGTAGACAAAGTCACTGTAGGTTGCAAAGTTGCCTTCCAACTGACGACAGATCCTCCAAGGGTAAACACATAGCCAGTCATCGATCTTCTTGTGTCAACATCTCCAGCATAGTCTGAATCAGAATAGCCAATAACCAAGCACTGAGTATCACCTCCATAAATGAGACCAACGTCAGATGTACCTCTAAGGTACCGGAAAATTCTCTTCACAGCCTGCCAATGTTCTCTCCCTGGTTATCCCATGAATCTGCTCACTACACTGACTGCATGTGCTAAATCTGGCCTTGTACAGACCATAGCATACATCAAACTTCCTACGGCACTGGCATAAGGGACTCGTGACATATACTCCTTCTCTTCTTCTGACTGTGGAGCGAACATGGCAGTGAGATGGATATTGGCAGCACTGGGGGTATCAATGGGCTTAGATGAAGACATGCCAAACCTCGCCAAGACCTTCTGAATGCAGCTTCTCTGTGACAAGAAAAGTTTCCTTCTCTCTCTGTCTCTAATGATCTCCATCCCTAAAATCTTCCGAGCGGCTCCCAGATCCTTCATCTCAAACTCAGCACTAAGTAAACCCTTCAGCTTCTGAATGTCATACTTCTTCTTTGCAGCTATCAACATATCATCTACATAAAGCACCAGATAGATGAATGAATCATCATTGAGCCTATTGTAGTAGACACAACAATCATATGAGCTCCGAGTATAGCCCAACTTCACCATATAGCTGTCAAACCTTTTATACCACTGCCTTGGAGACTGCTTAAGTCCATATAAGGACTTCTTCAACTTGCAGACGTGATTTTCCTTCCCTGGAACTTGGAAACCATCCGGCTGAGTCATGTATATCTCTTCCTCCAACTCTCCATGTAGAAACGCTGTCTTCACATCAAGTTGTTCAAGCTCCAGATTCTGATGTGCAACTATCGCTAGTAACACTCGGATGGAAGTATGTCTGACCACTGGTGAGAAGATCTCATTGTAGTCCACTCCCTCTCTTTGGTTGAAACCTCTGGCAACAACCCTGGCTTTATACTTGACTCCTTCTGCTGGTGATATCCCTTCCTTCTTCTTAAAAACCCATTTGCAAGTAATAATCTTTCTCCCCGAAGGCTGTATGACCAGATCCCATGTCTGATTCTTGTGTAGGGACTCCATCTCATCTCCCATAGCGGCAAACCATTTTTCAGAATCAGAACTTAAAATGGCTTCTTTGTAAGTAGACGGCTCAGATGTATCTACCTCTTCAGCAACCTGCAGTGCATAACCCACCATGTCCTCAAAACCATACCTCGTAGGTGGCCGAACTCCAACCCTCCTTGGCCGATCTTGAGCTATACTCTGATGGATATCTGATGGGATAGATTCTGGAATATCAGTTTCTGTCTGTGGCTCTTGATCCTCCTCTTCAGGTTCCTTTAAATCTCTCTCGTTCTGAATGACTTGAAACTCCACCTGTTTGTCAAGACTCCCAGTTTCTAACGTAGTTGTAGGCTTCACAATGGTTCTAAGCAGAGAACTTTCATCAAAGACAACGTTCCTGCTCATAATAACCCTCTTTTCTGCTGGAGACCAGATTCTGAAACCTTTCACTCCATCTCCGTAGCCCACAAATACTCCCTTTTTAGCTCTTGGTTCTAACTTACCTTCACTGACGTGATAGTAAGCCGTACAACCAAAAGCTTTCAGATTTGAATAATCAGCAGCTTTTCCTGACCACATCTCCATAGGTGTCTTGCACTGTATGCCTGTATGTGGTCCGCGGTTAATCAAGTAGCAAGTTGTACTAACCGCTTCTTCCCAGAATCTTCTATCTAGCCCAGCATTAGAGAGCATGCACCTTTCTCTCTCCAGAAGTGTTTGATTCATCCGCTCAGCTACACCGTTCTGCTATGGTGTATTTCTGACTGTACGATGTCGAGCAATCCCTTCATCCTTACAGAATTGATCAAATTCAGACCAACAGAATTCCAGCCCATTATCAGTTCGCAACCTCTTGATCTTCTTCCCTGTTTGATTTTCCATCAAAATTTTCCACTCCTTGAACTTCTGGAAGGCTTCACTTTTATGCTTCATCATGTACACCCAAGTCATCCTTGAGTAGTCATCAATAATGGACACAAAAAATCTGCAGCCTCCCAAAGACTCAACACGGCATGGACCCCAGCAATCAGAATGGATATAATCAAGTGTGCCTTTTGTTCTATGAATGGCCTTTGGAAACTTGTTGCGATGTAGTTTTCCAAAAACACAATCGCAACGCACTAAACCATTTATCCATACCACTTCAACATTGAGAGATATTTAGATTTTAGTGAGATTGCACAAACAGACACGTGAAGGTACGCCCCTAGCTCCTATATCGATTTAGCTTTATATGATCTGATTTCTCCTTCATTTTTTTGACAAAAATAAGAATTAAACTGTCCTAAATCCTCTCAGAAGTTCCCCTATGATCCAATCAAAGATCTACAAGATTTCAATGTGGTATCCCCCTTAAAACGTTCATAGAGATTATGTTTTTTCCTCCTCGTTGGTTGTGATTTGAGGGATTCTTCATGGTAAAGGAGTCTCATTTTTTTTGTGTGTTTTTGCTGCTGTTTGGAGGTAATAATTCTTAACCTTAATTTTATTGAGTGAGTCCAAGTTATAACATGCTGATTTTTCTGCGTTATGAGCCTCAAATTGTGTTTCATTTTGGAACACAAGTTTGGGGTACTCTTTTGGGTCTCTTGGCAGACTCAAATCGGACAGTTCGGTGCGGGTCTAACGATTCGCACCTTGACTCAAAAATCAACCCATCTCTGTTTGTTGTGATTTTTGTGTCTAAACGACTGTACTAACATTGTAATACTATATTTGATGGAGTGACAACTTTCAAAGGTCATTCTAAAAGGAAAAGCTCTGGTGAGGTGCATTGGAGCACGTGCGGCCGTCCTTAAGGTAGGATACGACTTCTTTTCTATTAGATTGAGCTTAATTATGTAAAAACTTGTAAATTTGAGTGAATTGGGGGTGGGTACAAGTTTATTACTTTACTTTGATTAGGTACCTTGTGTTAGAATTGGTTGGCCATGTTTTGGGCGTAGTGTCATGTTAATCGGTTTAGTAGAGTTGCATGTTATATGCTAAAGGTTATTGTATATTTGTATGCTATGTGTTGTATGTTTTTTTAATCCTTAACATTAAGCATGATGTCCTTAGTATAGGTTAGGCTATTATTGCCTCAGACTTATGAACCGTGTGGGCTGGATAGCATTGACTTCCTGTCGACGTTGTTCGGATGACTTAGCTCCTTGAAGACTGGGGTAGCAGACTTTATTCTAATAGTTTGAGCCTTAGTTTAGGAGCTATCTCTTCTTGTTTCACTTTTGTATCTTCTGCCTATAATTTTGCAGTTTCGACACGTTCTTAAAGATTCGGTACATCACTAAAGTTGTGGATTGAGATAGTATATGCTTGGATCCTTTTCTATGATTTCTTAGAGTGGACGACGTTCCACGGTGGATTTTATTGGATCGGATCCTATTGGATATACCATCACCCCAGGGTCGTTCTTTCTAGCTGGCTGGGAGAGTATCGCTTGCTGGGTAGACTCGGCAATTTTGGTTATGGCCTCGGGCTTCTCTTTCTAGCTGGGTTGAGAGTGTGTTGATGGTTGGATTTCCCCAAGTTTGTCTTTCTAGCTGGGATGGGAGCTGACTACATGGTAGGACGACTCGTGATATCTACCTCACCTACGAGTCCATCTTGTTAACTGGGCTGGAGTGGACTGTTTGGTTGGATGCCCCCAGGTCACTTTTTCTAGCTGGGTTGAGGGAGAACAATGCTGGCTGGGTGGAGTATGATGGACTATCTTGGTACTTTGGGCTGAGAGCCTGGTTTTCTTCTTTCTGAATAGACTTAGCTATTATGTGTATCTGTCAGGCTTTTGGGGTTCATTCAGGTTTTATTTAAACTTGTGCATGAGCGAACCTTATGATCTTATGGGGCCTAGTTAGGTTTCATTTACTTCTGGTATACTTGTGTTCTTTCTTTCCATATTAACTTTGACCTCTCTATGTCTAGATTTTATCCTTTCTTAGTGTTTTTACCCCTTTTGCTCAGTCGACCTTTGAAGCCTACTGAATACATGTTGTTTTGGTACTCAAGCTACACTCTGCATCTATTTCATGATGCAGGTCCCAGTACCAGTTATCAGCGGTGAATAGTTCCAGCCTTCTATTGCAGTTGTGGCCCAGAGACGAGGGTGAGCACTTGAATTTTTGGGATTATTCTGTATTTTTTTGTTTTAGCTAATCTTGTTGTCTTTGAGGCACACTTTGTTGTGGTCAACTTTTGGGACTTGTACTCTTTCTTAGACAACTCTGTAATAGTGACTTCTAGGTTATTCTGTATATATTTATTTTGTCTTGCTTCTGCCTTATTTTTCTTGTTTAGATTATTATTTTTGATATTTTCTTCCATTATGCTCATTACTTGGTGTTCTGGGTTAGGGGTTGGATTACCTACTAGTGGGATATAGTAGATGCCATCATGACTCGAGAAATCGGGTCGTGACATTAATATAAAAATCATGGTTGCAAACATTCGCTAAATTTTTTAACACTATTTTGACTTAAGAAAGACAAATAGATTATAGTAAGACTTTATTAATGAGGACTTGTGAGATTAGTAGTTGGATTAGAGCTAGGAACAATTTAATCCAACTAATTTTTCATTTAAGGATAGAGATAGAGATAGTTTATCTACTCAAGCAATTTTTGATATTTGTATTGTCTTGGTTGTTATTACCATCACAAGTGGAAAATCGATGCGCATTTGGTTCCAGCTTGAATGATGTCAGAATGTCCCAGATTTTAGGTTACATATGTGAGTCGTTGGTGTATAATTGTCTAATGCAAATGCAATTCTAGCTTACAAACAGATTATTGAAGCTTTCAATTGAAATCATCACAACATTGGTATTTAACCAGCATAACCCCGCTATAGTTTTAACACCTCTAATCTCAAAATGAAGAAAAATCCTAGTTTTTAGAAAACTAGTGCAAGTACCGATGGAACCACCTACGGTACCTTAGGTGGGGTTCTGTCGTTAAGGCCCAAACCTTTAAAGTCCTTGATCCCACCCACGATTGATCAGTAGAGTCGTGGTTATACCTACGGGGTCCACTAGGTCCCTAGAATTTAGTCAGATTCTTGATTCATATATCTTGCTTAGACCTAGGGTTTATAAAACCTTATATAATAGTTGTGATTTAGTTGTTAGAATATTCCTAAGAATATCATGTTTTTGGGGGAATTGTTGCTTAGTTCTTTGCATGACACTCAGAATCCTAGTTGTGTAGATTCTCTTAGTTCACGAATTACACATGTTAGGTCAGTTAAACAGATATACATACTCCAATTTCGAATGTCACATTATCAGTATATTTCAGCACGAACCCTATTTTGAGTTATAAATCTTGAGAAACTATTTAAAGAAAACACTTGAGTTTTAAACTGAGTTTTTGAGAAAGTTGAGATGAGTTTGACAAAGAGCTTCTAAAACATGATTAGTATGACAATCGAGTAGTCCATCAATGAATGAGTAGTACGGTATCTAGATGTAACACTTCAAAAATCCAAGACGTGTCGTAAATCCTAAGATAGGTTTTATGAGGTCTAGACACTATTTTAAGTCTATTTTAATGAATATCGGTCATTTAGGAAGTTTAGAAACCAAAAAGTCCAAGAACGTCCGGAAGTTGGTTCAAAGAGGTACTAGCGTGCCTTAGTCTAATTGACTGACTTTTAGAAGTAAAAATGTATGAAATTTGGCCTAAGGGTGTACAACATCTGTTAAAGTTGTTTCATGGTTGAAACGTCCGGGTAGGACTCCTCAAGGACCAAATAAGGTCCTTTGAGGAGGACCTTTGAAACTTGATGTCAACAATGTCTGGGTAGTGTGCATCGACGAGATGCAGGCCACGATCCGTGTGTGGATCGATGGGGCATCGTTTCAAATCGTCATCCCATACTTATACAAAATGGGTAAGCCCTCGCCTGCACAAGTATCTGACCAAGATGACGAGTGTGCAGGACGAAGGGGCGCCAAGTCATCGACACATAGACGACCCATCGATCGGGGTTCCGTCTGTGAGGATCAAGCTTCTCTGCACATTTTAAGTTAAGTTAATTTAATTAGTTAAGGGGTTAGGGGGTTATTTAGGGGATTAATGGATCCTAATTAAGTTAATTAACCTCCAATTCAAAGATCCCAACCCTCATTAGTCTAAACACAACTCACAAAATAAACTCTCTTCCTTCTCTCTTCTTTCTCTCTCTATTGGAAGATACCATTGAAGACTAAGCTAAAGAGTGGTTTTGGGGTCTGGAAATGGACTATTGCATCTCCTAATCTTCATCAAAACGATAAGGTATGGTATCTATTCACCTTTGAGACCTCTTTTCTCAAAGGGTTCATTCAAAGTATTTCCAAAACTTTGAGTTTTCAAGTGGGTTTCATCTAATCTAGAAATTGAAGTTATGAATTGAGTTGTTGATGATTTATTTAGGTAATATTTAATAGATTGACATGTATTTTAACTTAATTATGATAACTGTTGATGGTTTGGTCTAAATTGAAGAACATGATCCTCAACCCCTAACCCTAGGTTGTGATCTTGACCTATATTGTATTGTGATCATTCAGTTGACTTGGTTATTGATTAAATTACTATCCTATGGTGTAATTATGAATAGATTTATAGGAATTATATGTATATCATGCTAGTTTCTTGAGATGTGATTTAGGTTATGGAGTATGTTGTGAAATTGACCGAAGTATCTTGTCTTAAACTATGATCTAGTGTTGAATTGTGTTATAGTGATGCAATTGGCCTTGTTATATTATTGGTTATGATTGTTTGATGATGTTACTCCCCTAATTGGTTTGAGTTATGGGTTGATGGTAAGACCTTGGTCATGAATTGTGAATGAGACTTGGTAAGTCTTATGATACATATACTTTACTTCATTTTATGGTGAATTGTGATTAAGCCATGATGTTGTATTGGATTGTGCCTAATTAGGTTTGATAGGGTGGTATGATGTTGAATTGAAATGTCTTTTCTATGGTTGTAAGGTTGATTTAGGTGAGAGGTTATGAGGGTGGCGATAACTACCAATGTGCCTTATTATAAATGAACATGTAAATATGTTGACCTTACTTATATGGATTGTGATGAGAGGATTATATTCATACAATTCATATTGAGCTATGATGATGATGATTATACAAGGGCTAGACCATATGACCTAAACTAAGTTATGCTTTATAAATAAATAAATTAAAGACATTTCAAGAAGGGACTTAGCTTAGCACAGAGTGATCTTGTGTTTGTGTGGGTGACACTTTTCCACATAGGGAAGCTAGGGTTCACTACAGTCCTCACGGGGTGGATAGCCTCATGACCCAAATAAGGTGTAGAGTATGTTTCCAAAACGGCCCCAAGTTCCTTAATTATGTTGCCACCATAGGAATACTAGCTAGTGGATCCACCTAAATGCTACGTTTCATGTTAGATTCTATCTTGGGATGGTAGACCACCTTTCATCGGTGTAAGGTTTTACAACATCAGATTCCATATTTAACTCATGTGGTATATGTCGGTTAAGGCAAGTGTTCCCTAAACTAAAATAAAGAAATAAAGTACAAACTAACTAGGGTAAGTCAAGAGGTTTGACTTAGCTTGGGTAGGGGTATGGGACTCTACCTATGCCTTGCACTAGTTTGCCTTGAGGGGAGCTTTAGGAAGTTGATATTATGTATGTATATGCTAATGATGTAAATAATGATAGTATATTGACTTTATATGTAAATGATATCATATGGTGATGGTTATGCTTATGAACATGTATTTGGTCTATATTGTTAAGGTATGATGATATGTATCATTAAGGGTCATATTGTGTAAAGTTGGGAACTTATCATGGATTTCTTGTCGAGTTACTCGATTAAGTAAGGTTATGGGGTTTTGCTTAGTTATTTCACTTGTTGACTTGATAGGGATTCATGAGTACTTGTCTTGCTTATTATGTCGTGATAAACTCTTATTCATGCTTGTGATGTTATTTCTTGCTGATAGGGTTATACAAGATAATGGGTTCTTGTATGATGGTATACATATTACATATTTTGCTTAAATGAATATGTCATTGTTGCTTGGTATGGCTTGTTTGGTTATGCATAAGATTTTCAATGGATAAAAATGGCATGATTTATGTAAATGACCTTTTTAGCATGATTTGACCTTATATGTGAATATGATCTCATAATTAGTACAAGTGGCGTACTAACCCCATTGTCTCCCTTTTGCCAAATATTTTAGATTTCGATCGTTGAAGGCTCACTCGAGATAACATGAAGAAGACTTGGATAATATCTACCATCCAAGTGGTTAGGTCCTCACTTTCCGAGGGCGATGTCGATATCTTGATTACGGAGTTTCTTTACTTTTTAGAATCTTATGTTTATTCCATTTTGTTTGAGTACAATTCGTACAAGCCTATATGTGGCTTCTTGGTATTGACGTAGGGCTATGCCCAAATTGTTATGATCTTTTAGATGGTTATGAGATGAGACGACTTTGAGACTCTATTTAATGTTATACATACATATATACATACATACATACATATATATATATATATATATATATATATATATATATAAGTAGAAGACTATGTAATCTTCTTTACGAAGGGTCTATTTATACTCGATATAATTATAAGTATATATATGTAGAGGTCAATGTAAACCTCAATATAGAATTATTAAAAGTTTTAAATTCTTCTCTACTTATGAATGCAATGATGAAAACTAAGGGGCTAGTCTTAGTCCTCAAAGAGGAAGACGACGCCGATTACGTCTAGGGGTAAACCCGGATGTTACAAACTTTGTATCAGAGCATGTGGTTGAATATCCTTGATGTTGATGTCTCTCTCAACCACGTCGATGTAGATTCATTTTCATAATTGTGAAGCGCACCAGACTTATAGATAGGAATCTATATGATGCTTAGGAATATCTCTCTTTTCTTAAAAATCCAATATTGTGCCTCTAGAATAACTATTGTGTGATTTTACCTAAACCTTTTATTTTGGTTGTAGGTCATGAATACTCGGAGGAATGCAGATCAAAGACTTGAAGAGGATATTTCCAATGTGGGAGCTCCTCCCCATGGTGACCAAGTTCCTCCTCTTGAAGAAGATGTTGTTGATGACCAAGCTCCGGTCAATCCTCCACCTTTGACTGGTGAGAATATAAGGGCTGACCTTCTCCAAATGGCTCAAGCCATCACTACTCAAGCCCAAGCCGCCAATACTCAATCCCAAGCTAATCGAGAGGTTGTACCCCGAGCTCATCAAAATATGCTCTTTCTTTGGTTTTCGATCCTAGAGATGAAATGAACCACTTTGTTTTGGGGGTATAGGAAGACTTTCAAGATGAGTGTCATTCGGATATTATACATGACAACATGAACATTTCCCATCTTATGGTGCATGCTAGGCAAGTGGAGGTGGCAAGGGATAGGAGCAAAAGTAAAGATGCAGAAAGAGAAAGATCTTATGATGGTAGTTCTTCAAAGAATAGGCTTGAGATCGAAGACAAGCCTAGGTTCAAAAAGAGGTTCTCAAGTCAAGTTCCAACCATGTTCCCTAAGGCTCGTAATGAAAAGGGTGTAAACCCTAAGCCTAAAAGGGGAAGAGGTACTATTTCACCAAATGAGAAGCTAACTTGTGGTGAGTGTGGAAAGAAGCATTATGTTGCTTGACTCATAGGGATGAATAAGTGTTTTAGTTGTGGGAAAATTGGGCACAAGGTTTGAGATTGTCCTGATGTGAAGGGACAAGACAAATGAGGTCAAGATCAAGCAAGTGGTTCAAATGAGGCTCCAAAGAAGAATAGTTTCTATGCTCACCACTCTAGGGGTGAGAAAGAGACTTCTCCTGGCGCGGTGATCGGTATGTTAAAAGTGTTCTCCATTGTTGTATATGCCTTACTTGATGCGGGAGCTACTTTATCATTTGTTACCCTCTTGTAGCTAAAAAGTTTGATATTTTACCCGATATCTTGCATGAACCTTTTATAGTTTCTACTTTGGTGGGTGAGTCGATTGTTGCAAAAAGGGTGTATAGAAATTTTCCAATAATGTTTCCCAATAGAGTTTCTAATGTAGATCTAGTAGAACTAGATATGTTTGGATTTTATATCATTCTGGGTATGGATTGGTTACATTCTTGTTTTGCCACTATTTATTGTAGAATAAGGGTGTTGAGGTTTAATTTCCCCAATGAACCCATTGTTAAGTGCAAGGAGGGAAGTTCTATTCCTAGGGTTCGTATCATTTCTTGTTTAAAAGCATGCAAAATTATCTCAAAGGATTGTCTTTATCACATAGTAACATTCCAAGATTTGGTCTCCGAAATTCCTCCTATTGAGTCGGTCCCCGTAGTGAGTGAATTTCCGGAGGTCTTTTGTGATGACCTTTCTGGTATTCCTCCCGAATGGGAAATTGATTTTGGTATCAATTTGCTACCGGAAACAAATCCCATTTCAATCTCCTTATCGAATGACTCTGGCCGAATTGAAGGAGTTGAAGGCATAACTCAAGGATTTACTAGACAAGGGTTTCATAAGGCCTAGTATATTGCCAGGGGGTACTCCATTTTTGTTTGTGAAGAAGAAGGATGGGTTCTTAATAATGTGTATCGATTATCACCAACTCAATAAGGTCATTATAACGAATAAGTATCCTCTCCCTCGGTTTGAGGACTTGTTTAATCAACTCCAAGAGGCAAGCTACTTTTCTAAGATTAACTTGAGGTCGGAGTATCACCAACTTAGGGTGAGAAGTGAGGACATACCAAAGACGACATTTAAGCCTAGATATGGTCACTATGAGTTCTTAGTTATGTCCTTTTGTCTCACTAATGCTCCGGCGACATTTATGGACCTAAATGAATAGGGTGTTTCAAAGTTACCTAGATTCTTCCCTCCCATTTTCCCTAAACCCTAATTCTTCCCCCTATATATTAGATTTTTCTGTTCACTGAATGGGGGACGGAAGAAAAAATATCACAGAGAGAGATAGAGAATTGGGGAAGAAATTTTCTTTACGAGAAGAGAGACGAGAAAATTGAAGATTGAGCATCTTCCAAGTAATACTAAGAGAAAAGCTTAAAAATAGATATAAGTCACGTTTAAAGAAAGTATAACAGGGAATAAATCCTAGCCTAGTTCGATTCTTCTATTTTCTTTCGGCATAAGCTTGGTGGAGATCAAGGCTTCATCCATCGTTCTATGTGTTAGCCGTGTTCGGGTTCGTGTCCGTATTTGTGTGGTGGAGGAGCTCGTTGGTTGTCTCAGTTGCTCTGGCTCGAAAAAGGTATATGACCTTGTCCCTTTGCTCTAATTTGATCTTAACTGGAATAATCATTTGGTTTTAGTAGGCATTATTGCCATCACAGTTCATCTAGGATAGAAAATCCCTCATGTGCTTGGAGTCATGTCTTATTTGTTTTGTTCTAAAATAGTTCAAGCATATGTGTTTGGAGTCATGTTCTTGTTCATCTAGGAAAGTTTTTTGTTGGTTGAGTTTATATTTTGGGAAGTTTGTAGCCTCATGGTTGAGTTTTCTATACATCCTCGCCTGGTTAAATGCATGCCTAATGTATAAAAATTGTGGCAAAGTGTTCTGTTGCCTGTGTTTGTAAACATATTAGAATTTTTGGTTTCTCATATTTCCTTATAATTTCAATTTTCAGTTGTGTGCACTTTATTTTATTTCACAACTTTGCATGTTTTTTCCATAACATTTGTGAGTAAGTTTGCTATTGAAATGATTTGGGTGTGTTGTGGTCTCCTAAGAGTGATTAGATTTAATACCATAATACTTCACTACAGGGAATTGTATTGACCATGTGCATGAACCGTTTTTATTTGATACAAATGTAGCATGCTTTTCTTGACCTTGTTTGAGTCTAATTATTGATCATTAAATGTTTATTCCCATGAATAGCATATGTTTAGCAGTATATATATGATATGTATGCTATTGTATAGTGCTTATGAATTTGTTAGTGTTATTTTGATTCACTTGGTTTGCTTTAGAGTCATGTATTCCGGTCTAATTAAAATCTCTTAAGTAGATTTTCGTTTTGGTAAAATCTGTTCTCGTTCCAAATATACCTTGTTTATTATATCATTTCATATGCTAATTCACTTCTACTTTATTGCAGGTAAAAAATTCCTTTTGGGTCCCTACACATCCTACTTCATCCATTTGCATTCTCTTGTTGAGCCGTAAAGGCTCAAATCTTTATCCCCGAGTCGGACAGCCTCTTCGAAATTGACCTACAGGTTAAGAGAAGCAAGTATACTGTTGGGAATTAAATTTACAAAAGAGAAGTAGGGTTCAGGACAATCGATCCTATTTCGATTATACGGCTGGGTTCTAAACCAAAAAAGGGTATTTGAAAGCCTGTGATGAAACCAACAATGTAAGCTGGAAAGTATCTCATTCCTCCATTAATGGAGGTTGAGTTCCTGGCAGTAGGACGAAAGGAAGAAGAAGAATGTGCCTTTTAGTTTGGAATCTTCTGATCTTAATCAATGTATTGGATGTGTATATATACACATCAATGAGAACTTAACAGATTAACAAATCAAAAAAATGCAAAACATGTAAATACTAACTAACTATAACCAACTATAACTAACTACTTGAAAGATGAATAGTAGTAACTAACTAACTAACTAATTGATAACTAATTCATACTAATTAAGCTAGTTTTATCACCCCTTCCCCCCCTCAAGTTGGAAGTGAGCTGTTTACAGACAACTTGTTCAACAAATTAGTATGCTTAATACCAGTCAATGCCTTAGTGAAAACATCAGCCAGCTGAGAGTCTGTTGAAACATATTGGAGTGTAATCAGTCCTTCTTGTAGCTTTGTCCTGACAAAATAGCATTCAACCTCTATGTGTTTAGTTCGTTCATGAAATACTGGATTCTTAGCAATGTGTACTGCTGCTTGGCTGTCACAAAATACATGTATAGGCAAAGAGTGTCACTGAGAGTTCACCAAGTAGTCTTTCTAGCCATACCACTTCTCCTACTACTTGTCTTGTAGCTCTGTATTCTGCTTCGGCTGATGATAATGACACTGTAGGTTGCTTCTTAGACTTCCAACTGATAGGTCTATCTCCCATGAGGACCAAATAACCACTCACTGACTTCCATGAATCAGGACAAGAAGCCCAATCTGAGTCACAGTAAGCACTAATGGTGATGTCAGGTCTATTATTGATAAAAACTCCCAAGGTAAGATCATGTTGTAGATATCTGAGTACATGATAAGCTGCCTTTAAATGAGGTTCTCTAGGAGATTGCATGAATTGACTGAGGTGCTGGACACTATATGCTATATCCATTCTTGTGTTAGCAAGAAAATTAAGTTTACCTACTAATTTTCTGTAGTGAGTAGGATCTGGTACTAGTTTGCCTTCTTTAAGCCTTAGTTTCTCAGTGGGATCCAATGGTGAAATGGTAGACTTGTAGTTCATAAAATCAAATTCCTTCAAGAGATCAAGAGTAAACTTTCTCTGTGAAATAAGGACACCATCCTGCCTGTACAATATCTCTAACCCAAGAAAGTAATGCAATCTTCCTAAATCTTTTATTCTGAATTTCTCATGCAAGAAGAACTTCAAATATTCAATCTCCTTCATATCAGTACCAGTTAAGACAATGTCATCAACATATACAGCCACAAACACTAAAGAGTTACCATTTTTCTTGTAAAACAGTGAGTAATAACTGTCTGAATGAACATAACCCTTTGAGCAAAGACTATTAGCAAGTTTCTCATACCACTGTCTACTGGCTTGTTTCAGACCATATAAGGACTTCTTCAATTTGCAGACCATATCACTACTGTCCACTACCAGCCCTGGAGGTAATGACATATACACCTCTTCATTCAAATCACCATGTAGGAAGGCATTATTTACATCCAATTGATACAATTTCCAGCCCTTCTTTACTGCCAATGAAATTAGTGTTCTGACTGTAGTCATTTTTACCACAGGTCAGAAGGTTTCATTATAGTCTATCCCAGCTTGTTGAGTGTATCCTTTTACCACCAGTCTAGCTTTGAACCTTTCTATGCTCCCATCTGCCTTATGTTTAATCTTATACACCCATTTACATCCAATAACATTCTTTTCTTTTGGCATCTTAACCAGCTCCCAAGTATTATTAGTATGCAATGCATCAAATTCTTGTTTCATTGCTGCTTGCCAGGCTAGATTCAAGCTTGCCTCTTCATAAGATGTGGGTTCAATA
Source organism: Solanum lycopersicum (assembly GCF_036512215.1). Classification (NCBI taxonomy): domain Eukaryota; kingdom Viridiplantae; phylum Streptophyta; class Magnoliopsida; order Solanales; family Solanaceae; genus Solanum; species Solanum lycopersicum. The sequence continues at coordinate 37,492,470 of NC_090805.1, forward strand.
TCATGTGAAACATTATGAATCAACTGCTGACTCTCAGAACATAATGCAGAGAAGCATACATGATCAGGATGATTTGTGAAAGATGTGAGTGAATGTTGAGAATCAGCAACATTATTTATAGGTAAAGAAGAATGTAGCTTAGGTAATGAATAGTTGTAGTCTTTTAAGTAGCTTGGAGGATGACAGGATCTAGTTGTCCTTCTAGGTGTAAGAACAGATACATTTGGTCCAGTAGGTGTTGTGACAGGTATATTTAGTCCAGTGGGAGGTGTTGTGGATTCAGTTATAGGTGTATTTTCAAGTATGGGAACTTGATCACAGGTGACTTCATCCAGTGTGTGATGATTCAACATTTCATCATCAATAAAAGTATTTGTTTTACTAGACATGCAAGGCAACTTATCAGAGTAATGAACAAGACATTGCAGTATAGAATCAAAACTGGAACCAGCAGGAGTAATGACAAAAGGAAGAACAGTTTCATAGAAAAAAACATCTCTAGACACATGAATTCTCTTGGTAGCCAAATTTAAGACCTTGTACCCTTTTGTATTAAAAGGATATCCAATGAAAATGTGAGGTACAGTTCTTGGTTCAAATTTGTCTTTATGAGTTTTTAAAGTAGTTGGAAAACAAAGGCATCCAAAATTTTAAGATGAGAGTAAAAAGGTTTCTTCTGATATAACAACTCATATGGAGATTTCCCTTGAAGTAGTTTAGTAGGTAATCTATTAATCAAATAAGTGGCAGTTAGCACACACTCTCCCAATACCTCATAGGTATTTTTTATTAAAATAACAGTGCCCTTGCTGTCTCAAGAAGGTACTTGTGTTTCCTTTCTACTACCCCATTTTGTTGTGGTGTGTAAGGACAAGATTTCTGGTGTATTATGCCTTTTTCTTGAAAGAAACATGTTGCTTCAGTACTATAGAATTCTAAGCCATTATCAGACATGATAGTTTTCAATCTGGTGTAAAATTGATTTTCTATTAAGGATATGGAGGCTTTTATAGTATGAAGAGCATTACTTTTACACCTAATAAGTTGTGTCCAAGTAGCTCTACTGTAATCATCTACCATAGTCAAGAAGTAGTGATATCCATCATGTGTTGGTACATTAAAAGGTCCCCATTAATCAACATTCAACAACTCAAATATTGAACTAGTTGTAGTAACACTTTCTGGAAATGGCATTCTAGTTTGTCTAGCCATTGGACAAATTGTGCAAGTGAAAGGTTGTTTGTTAGAAAACTTTAAAGGAATGGTAGATATGTTTTTCATTTTCACAAAAGGTACATGTCCTAATCTAGCATGCAATAAGAATTCATTGTCTTGACTGAAGGAAAAATGAGCAGCTGAATTAGAAACCTGATCAGTGGAACAGGCTTTTTTATTGATTATATGAGAGTGTATTGTACTAGGTGGTGATGGTGTTTTACAGTAGCTAAGAAGAGAAACAGATTGACAGTTCTGATGAGAAACAGTATCATCATTTACAGATGGAATGTGACACTTTGAACAAAAGAGATACAAACCATTCCTTGCCTTACCAAGTGCCAGAGGGCTCTTCGGAGAAGGGCCCTGCAGTAAACAAGAATTACTGTTAAAACTAACCATCCCTCTAAGTTGATTAGCTAAACAATAAACTGATATTAAGTTGAACTTGAAGCTAGGTATGTACAATACTTTATACAGAATTAATGTTGACTTCAAACACACATCACCAATTTCAGTCACTTTAACCTTGTATCCATTTGGTATGGTGATTAAGAAGGGATAAGGTAGAGGCTTAAGGTTTGTGAGATTGTGTTTTGTGTAGGTCATACGGTGAGATGCCCCTGAATCAATGATCCAAGAGCCAGCAATCAATTTCTCACATTTACATGACATATCACCTATCTTACTGATAGAATAATGGCAAGAAAGTATACATGTTAGGCTTGCAGCTCCACTTGACACATTGTTTGAATATTCAGATTCATTTCCAACATGCAGATTTCCAAGTAAATTGAGTAATTGTTCATATTGACTCTTTGACAGATTCACTGGCATTTGTTTTCCCTGTTCAAAATTTTCTTCACACTTGTTCCCATCACCTTCAGAGGTATGTACATTTGCTGCAGATCCTTTGCCTCTTCCTCTTGGATTTCTTGTGTTGGTTGGATAACCATGAAGTTTGTATCACCCATCTTTGACATGTCCAGTTCGTTTGCAATATTCACAAAACATATTTGATCTATTACCAGCATTAGAGTTTCCCTTATAGGTATTAGTGTTGTTGAAATTGCCAGTATTGTTATTGGTGAAGTTGCCAGTGTTGTTGTAGCTTCCATTTCCCCTACTTGTGCTTCCTCTACTAGAGTTTGTTGCATTATTTTGAGATAACATAGAAGCATTAAGTGAAGTGGACTCCAAGGCCATATGATTTAGAGGCTTCATTTCTCTCTGCCTCTTTTCTTGTGACAGTATAGCAAATTCATGTGCCATTGTAGGCAAAGTAGACATAATGAGGATGTTCCCTCGCACAGCAGTATACATCTCATTAAGAAGTGTATAAGTCTTCTATCCTGCTCATCCTTATACAATTTTACATTTCCTCCACAATTACACACACAACTACACTGTGAATTGACATCAATTGCACTCATTTCCTCCCATAATTTCTTCATTTTAGTATAGTAACCAGTAATATCTAAAGTACCTTGCAACAAGTCATTTATTTCCTTCCGCAATTGATATAGTTTGCATTCATTAGTCTGATCATATCTATGTTCCAATTCCTCCCATAATTCCTTAGCATTGTTAACATATTGTAGGCTATCTCGCAGCTCTGGGGAGAGGGAATTTAGGATCCAAGATGTCACCATATCATCACATCTCTCCCACTGCATGAATGCTGGATCTATAAAGCTTGGTTTGACAATCTTGCCATTGATGAATCCAGTTTTATTCTTAACATATGCTCTAAGAACTGCTCGTCTCCATGATCTGTAACTAGTTCCATCAAACACTACAGGAAGCAAGGTAGAAGCAGCATTTTCAGATGGATGTAGGTAGAAAGGGCTATTGAAGTCTGGTCGTTTTAAGGAGTTACTAGCATTCACGTTAGTTGAAATATCACCCATGGATAATGGATTGATATCAGCAAATGGAGAGTTTATGAATCAGCAACAAGTAACCAACCAAACAAAAAAAAACAAAGAAGAGAAGAGAAGAGAAGAGAAAATAGATCAAAGGATCAACTTGAATAAAGAAGATCAATGAATCGATCAACAATTAGATCAGGAGATCTAGTGTGAGAAACCTTGCTCTGATACCATGATGAAACCAGCAATGTAAGCTGGAAAGTATCTCATTCCTCCATTAATGGAGGTTGAGTTCCTGGTAGTAGGACGAAAGGAAGAAGAAGAAGGTGCCTTTTAGTTTGGAATCGTCTGATCTTAATCAGTGTATTGGATGTGTATATATACACATCAATGAGAACTTAACAGATTAACAAATCAACAAAAAATGCAAAACATGTAAATACTAACTAACTGTAACCAACTATAACTAACTACTTGAAAGATGAATAGTACTAACTAACTAACTAACTAATTGATAACTAACTCATACTAATTAAGCTAGTTTTATCAGCCTGAGAAGGAGGCTGTAGGAGAAAGTCTAGTATAACAGAAATCATCTAAGCTGACAAGGACCCAGAAAAGGAGGATGCTGAGGCTCAAAACAGATGGATATACCATATGTATACACTGATATACAGTCTTAATATACGACATACATGTTCAAGAAATGTAAAAACGCTGGAATTAAATAAAGGATATAATTTTCAACGAAAATGCAGGCGTAGAAGGTCCAAAGAGGGGTCGTGTACGGCCTATATACCAGAGTATACATAAAGTATATACACAGAATATTTTTGAAGGAAAATAGGCCTAAAGGCCCAAAAATTACAGCAGCAAAAAATGGGCTAAAAGGCCCAAAATTGATGCTTCTATCCCTGCTCCTTATTCATTAATAATTATTATAGCCACTAACATATTATTTGATTTTTTATTCTAATTTAGTTAATCCCGAAAGATAGCCATTTTTTAGATACTAAATATATATATCTGTGTGTGTGTTTATAACCTTGTCATTACTTTAACTTATTTCTCTTTAATAATTTCTCCCTTTAGTTCATTTCCATTTTAAATAACTAAGTAAAAATGAAGTAGTAGTAAAAAATAGTAAAAGAATTAAATTTGTTTTGTTTAGATAAATATTTGAAAATTATTCTAGAAAGGTCATTTAGTCAAATCGCCGATCAACCGCGAGTTAGCAGGCATTGCGAGGGCCAAACACCTTCTCGAAATTTACATTTGAACTTTGAACCCTTTTCAATTGATCTTTATCTGTTTTAAAATCTTTTGAAAAATATTTTTAAGTTTTTCTTGATTTTACTAAAAGTGGTGACTCTGTCAATTTGGAAGGTCGATTTTTCTTAAATCATAAGATTAATTGATTTTTCGAAACTTAATCATTTTTACTTTACTTATACCACATATATTTTTAAGTAAATCAATGATAATTATTGTTTGAACTAAACCTCGCGCTATCCTACTCTTCCCAATTTTACATTATTATATTGACAACATCTTCCTACTTAATCTTGAGTTGACGATTGAATAAAGTCTAATCATTACTATAAATGAATGTCAGCGAAAGCTTTTCTATTTCAATTGTTTTGACAAATACGAAAATTAAAATTTAAAAACTTCGAAGAATAGCCAGCAAAAGCTTCTCTATTTATATTTAATCGATAAAATAAAACAAGACATTATAAGTTCAAATTTACTTTTGTTAAGGTAGAAATCTCTAATTATGATGATCATTAATTTTGAAAAGGGCAATAACTTTAAAATATTGTTTATATTTTGTATGTGTCCACACGCGCAATGCGTGTGCTACAAAATAGATGACATACACGTTTGTTACGTATAATATTTTCTTGTTATTCATTTTCTTAATATTATCCTTGTATCGTGCAAATACATGTCCTAATATGTTATTAATAATAAACTTAGATTAGATGAGATATTTGAGGGATATAGCATCTAATGATGAAATAGAGAGGGAAAAAGAAAGAGCGCCAAACAAGAGAACAAAATCAATGATTTTGAAGTGGGTCGTTCAAATCATTCATCCACCCGTGGAAAATTGGTTGTACCTAAAATTATATGATACGGATAAAATTTCAAAATTAAATTAAATTTAACATAATTTTTAGATATTTTAAATTATTAATTATTGTGGTTTATAGTATTTTGTACAGTTGTACGTAATTATTAAATAATATATGTTGCCTACTTTGTCCCAATACATGTAGCATTGATAGAATTTTGAGAGTCCAACCGAACTTTTCAGATATTTTTAAAAAATTTAAATTGTTAATCATTGTAATTTATATTATTTTTCACGTCATTATTAAACAAAACATATTACTTTCTCTATCTCAATTTATGTGACATTCATGAAATTTTGAAAGTCAACTGAACGTTTACAGGTCTTTTGAATATTTTAAGTTAGTAATTACTATGATTTTACAATAAGTATTTTTCATGAACTTTTCAAACAATATATGTTACTTCTTCTTTCACAATTTGTGTAGCACTGATAAAATTTCGAGAATTGGTCAAATTTTTGTCTTTTAAATTTAAGTTACAAATTACTGTGATTGATAATACTTTTTACATAATTTTTAAATAAGATATATTACTCTCTTTGTCCCAATTTATGTGGCACTAATACAATTTCAAGAGTCAACCATTTTTTATATGTTTTTAAATATTTCAAGTTACTAATTATTGGAATTTACGGTACCTTTTATTTCGACTTCAACTTATACATGTTAATTTCTCTATCTTATTTTATGTGGCATCGATAAAATTTTAACAGTTAGATCGAAATTTGTATGTTTTTAAAATATCATAAATTATTAGTTATATATCCTAATTTATAATACTTTTTACTATATTCTTCGCTTGGTGATTGGTTCCCCAAATGGCCAATATCAAATTCCAAGCATATAATAACTTGTTTAGATGCTTGAAAACATTTAACTATGAATCAAAGAGGTTCAAATCGTTGTATGGAAAGATGAGAAACCACTTGTTATCTATTTTCTATGTTCTAAGAAACTTTGAAATTTTAATTCTACTTCTTTCTTTTTTTCATAACTATCTTAGAATCAATTTAGGATTATTACAAATAGGGGACAAATATTCTTAATCAGTTAGCAGCCATTTTATTGTGTTTCTTCATAAAGTTGCGACTATGCGTTATTTGTCTTCTCCAAATTTCTGTTACTTCTAAGAATTATATTATCAAGATCTAAACGTTTGGCCAAATTGGATAGTTATGGGGAGTAAAAATTTTATTGTATTTATAACATATGTTTTATCTTTTACTTACTAACAACATATTCTTATCCGCGAGGTTGTGAATCTGAAGCGTGAGGGTAGTATACTCCTTCACTTATGCGCGTATGTTGCCCGTCTACTTCAGCTCCCTAAACTTGTGGTTCGACTCGTAGATGACGTTGTTAGAGAAAAATGTCTTCTTGAACTCCACATAGAACTGCTCCTAAGTGTTGATGGTGCAAAGTCCCTTCCCTATTTTTGACTATTTACGCTTCCATTACATCATGGCCATATCTGAGAGGTACAACACCGCAGTGTTGATCTTACTCTCATCACTCTTCACTTTATTTGACTTGAATTAATTCTTAAAATGCCACAGAAAATTCTCCATCTCTATGTATGACGGACGCCTATGAATATAGGTGGTTTTGGAACCTCGACCTTGGCCTCTCTATCTCGGTCAAGCGAAATGATCCTCCAACTTCCACGCCCTCCTTGAGTGCTTTCATCTCGGCCTTTATGATCTCAATCGTGCTCAACACCTACATGAGCCTACACTCAAAGGAAGTGATGGACTCTTTTATATTGTACTCAGCCTGCTGGCGCTCCTCCAACTCCTTGCAAATGTATTCGGTCTCCTCAATAGTGAAGTCTTCAACAGTCTTGAACTTATCGTCATCCACATTCATGTGCCGACCTAATATCTCCACGACGTACCTCGTGACTTCAACCCTTGCGACCCATTCCTTTTCGCCAGTGACACCAATGGCCTCCTCACCAAGTTCATTGTAACTTGCTTTGGTGGTCAAAAGGTGGATGAGATGTTAGTGCCTCAATTGGTGTGGGGTCGAGCAGTACTTAATTATTACCCTTTTGGTGACTCCTTCCCTTGTGATTCTTCTTTCCACCATCCAGCCTGACGTTGATAGGGCTAGCGGCATTTACTGCTCCTTCGTTAGCCATTCTCTTAGTAAAAACTTCGTTCTGATACCACGTTTTCACCGACTTAAAGTTTTTGCTAATGCTTTGTGCTGTGCTTGACAACTTACTAACTACTCTTGCAAGATCTTATAAGCTCAAGCAAGCCTTTAAGATTACTAAGATAATGCATAGAAAGACTTAGAGAGATTTAGAAGAATTTGGAAGAAGGCTTGGTTTTACTTGGAGAATATTTTACAACTTGTTTGATTGCTTTCTTAAAGCTTAGATCCCTTATAAATGAGAGGAACTTCTATTTATACTACTTCCTAAAGGCCTAAGTGTAGATATTATTTAATTTACAAGTTCCTACTTATTAACACTATACTCCATGTTCTAGAGTTATCTACAAGTTCTAGGTAATTCTAAATCTTTCTTAGAAAATATCTATTACTCCTTTTAGAACTCTCTTCTAGTATAGAGAATTCCAAGGCATTCTAGAGGATTCTGGAGGAACATTTAGGGAATTCTAGAGTTTTACACTAACCTCCACACAAATCTAGATTCTTCCCCTTATTACAGTGCTAAATTTGAATTGTGAAGTGGTGGGACATGACATTACGGATCTACCAAAAGGGCAAAGGACTATTGGAGTTAAATGGGTTTATAAGACTAAACTCAATGAGAATGGTGAAGTTGCGCACTTAGTGGCCAAGGGATATAACCAAGAGTATGGTGTGGATTACAGTGAAGTCTTTGATCCAATAGTTAGACTTGATACCATAAGGTTGATGGTGGCATTGGAAGCCCGAAACAAATGGTTTATTTATAAATTGGACGTGAAATCAGCCTTCCTACATGGAGAATTTCAAGAGCAAGTATATGTTGATCAACCCCTAGTTACATTAAGTATGGTAGCAAAAATAAATTTTGCAAATTGAAAAAAGGCATTATATGCCTAAACAAGCTCGACAAGCTTGGTATAATCAAATTGATGCTTATTTCAATAAGGCAGGTTTGACAAAATGCCCTTGTGAGCATTCACTTTATACTAAAGTTGAAAATGGAAAGTTTGTCATTGTATGATTATATGTAAATGATTTATTTTATAATGGGAATGATCATGTACTTCTTAAAAATTTTAAGAAATTGATGATGAGTGAATTTAAAATGATGGATCTAAGCTTGATGCGTTACTTTCTGGGAATTGAAGTGAAGCACTATTATGGTGTAATTTTTATTTCTCAAAAGAAGTATGTCAAAAAAAAATATGGAGATTTAGTATGACAAACTACAACTCTGGCACCACACCAACAGAGACATGACTGAAACTTGAAAAGGATACTACTTGAAAAAGGATTGACAACACTTTCTACAAGAAGATTGTGGGAAGTTTGATGTATTTAACAATCATTAGACATGATATAATGTAATTTGTAAGTAGCATAATAAAGTACATAAAAAGTCCAAGAAAAGCTCACTTAATGGCTGCTAAAAGAATTCTCAGGTATTTGCAAGGTACTATTGATTTTGGCATTTTATACAAGAAAATAGTAGAATCATATTTAATCGGCTTTACAAATAGTGATTATGATGGAAATAAAGATGATATAGAAGCACATTCGGTTATATTTTCATGTTTGGTTCATGGTCTATTTCATGGTGCTCCAAGAAACAAACAATTGTTACATTATCAATTATTGAAGCGAAATTTGTGGCAGAAACTGTGTGTAACATTATGTCTGAACTATGTATCTTCCGTAAAAGACAACTCTAATTTATGGTGATGATGGTTCAACAATTAAGCTTTCCAGAAATCTAGTGTTATACGGGAGGAGCAAACACATTGATGTGAAATTTCACTTCCCGAGAAATATCACAAAGGACAAGATCATCGACGTTGACTACTACAAAAGTTAAGACCATACTACTGGTATTTTGACCAAGTCCCTCAGTTATGCAACAGTTGTGAAGATGAGAAAGCTACTGGGAGTTTGTTCATTGAGGGAGGTTATTGCTTGTGAAAAAAATCAAAACTGATGTATGTGACTTATCAGTTTAAGGGACGGATTGTTAGAAGTATTATTTTATTTAGGAACTATCTGTTTCACGTTTGTTGGTATTTTATTTAGTTGAATAATTTAACTCCTAGTTATTATGAAGTAGACGTGTTTTACAGTTTAGATAGAAAAGTTTTCTAGGAGTCCTATTAGTGTTTGAGTTTAGTGCTTAGCAAGAAAATCTCTGTTATCCTATATGATCCTTGTTTGAACACCCTTTGAGTCTTACCTCTTTTCTTGAAAGAAACTTGATGAAATTGTGACCTTCGTTGATTCATTACCCATAATCCTCAAAATTTGTGGTTTGTTAGAACAACCAACTTAGGTCAAAAGCCTAAGTTAGGGGTGTGGTGAAAAGAGAAGGTAAATCAAAAGGTTAATAGAAGTCCCCTTTGACCCATGATTTTGATAAAAATGGAACCCTCCATACAAAAAAAAAGTTTGAAATCAAGTTTGTGAAAGTGCAAAAAAATGGGTGTCCGGTATCCCATGGAAAGTGAATAATGGGTTGACGTATGAGTATAAATGAGAATGATGAAGAAAAGGAAAAAAAGTGTTGTTCACACCAATTTTCATGAGGATAAAAGTCACTGAGCCTAAATGACCTTACTTTTATACTCATCCCTATTACAAGCCTTGGAAAGACTTTTTTAATCTTGAGTGAGCTGAGACAAGTGTTGATTGGAAAATAAGGGCAAACCTATGGGTGAAATCATGCATTGTGTTCATCTTTGTGAGTGTGAGTATTGATCGAGATTCTGGAGCTATAAATTGTTTGACCATTGTGTGTGGGTAAGGAATCATTCTTTGTGTGAGGGCATTTGAGCACTTTTGTTAAGTTTGAACTTCCATTGAAGCAAGTATTGTAAACTTGAGAATCTTTGATAATAGTGAGTCACAATTTGAGTTTTTGAGTGAACAACTGATCTTTGCATGAGTAAGTTGAGTCTTTTTGTGTGCATTCATGATTGAGTCTTGTATAGCACTGTTTGAGACATCCCTTTTTAAACTGCAGAACTTGAGGACAAGCAGAAGTTTAAGTTGGAGGTATTGATGAGTCCACGATTTGGACTCATTTAGGGCACTATTTGCACAGATTTAGAGTCCTCAAATGCTTATTTTATGTCAATAACTGATGTAAAACCCTTGATTTCTAGGTATTTCGATGAGGAACAAAGCTGGATGGTAAAAAGGAAAAAGGAAAACACAACTGAAAGAATGAAGAAAAGAAGGTTGTTCTTAATTGTTGTTTGTTGGTATTCGAGAGAAACAAACTTGATTCGGGGTAAATTATTTGAGAGAAAGTTTATCCCCACTAAAGACTAGATTATTCATTGATTTGCAGCTATTTACTAACAGTTGCAATCATCAACGTGTCTATATTAGCCTATAATCCAATCACATCGCAACAACTCGTCTTATTACTTGTTAATTAGTGTTATTTGTTGATGTTGTAGTATATAGTTACAACCAAAACCCCGCTGATGTTGTAGTATATAGTTACAACCAAAACCCCCTTTTTGTTATTTGACATTTGTTTCACCCCCTAATTTGAACTATGTTTTTATTCGCAAATGTCTATTTTTATGGTTGGCTTGAACATATTTATACTTTGCTATTGAATCTTAAACATGTATAATTATATACTGACTAATAATCGTTGACTCTTATAGCATTATTTGATCAACCAACAATTTCCTCATCCTCCACTAGAGTGATTATGAGCCTTGAATAGTGAACATATTCCACTGTAGCGACAATGCCATAAAAACTAAGTTCCACAATATTAGAGGCTACGGATGTCACCAACTTTCATTGGTACTTATGTCTCCAACAATAGTGTGACAAGCTCCACAAAACTGACTACATTAGTATCTTGAACAAATTTCCAAGGTCCTCGAATGGATCCTCAAGATTCATTTAAATCCCTATGAACACTAATTGAACATGTTACCCAACAAAAACCTACATTCCACTCAACGAAATTGATGAAGTAAAAAATAGAGGTCCTCTCGATGAAATATTGGTTGAAGTAAGCATTTCACTCGATAAGGGTAATGTTGTTGCATCTACGGTTCTATGAGGGTGTACAACATCTCTTAGTTATAGGATAGCTATTAAATATATATGATTATGAAAACTATTAGTTTAAGAATTTCACCTTGACAAGTGTGAGTGTAAGCCCATAATGAGTGTCAAACTCATTGGACTTTGTGACATACACTCCTTTCATAATTTAGACCGGTATGTAGTCAATATATTCTATATTATAAGGCTTAACAAAGCCTAACTCATCAAGATGCCAAAGTTATATCTCAAGGCTTTCTATAACCGATATCTTTTTTTGGTTATAGACCACAACATTGTCCCCAAATTTATGATCTCAACAATCATCAATGCATATGCTAGGTATACCATGTACTGATTGATATGTTTCATGTATGTATGAGGAATGAGATAGGTTCATACTAATGGAGCCACACCCTGGCCTCTTTATTCAAATGATCAAAGGGGATATCTGGTGTTTTCTAATAATCTCGTCATGGGACCATCTAGCTTTGGATGACAATCCATATAGTATATGGTGATATCCTGATATGGAGGTCATATGTATAACTACTCCTTCAATGGAGCGAGGTCATAAATTGGAGTGTGCAAGTGCACATTCAGTGTTGCAGCTTGGAAATCAATTATTTTGGCATCTAGTGACCACCAAATTGTTGTGGTTGTGAGGATCCCAATTTACATATAACTCGCTACAAAATTAAGGTTGCATTATCCTTGGATATTTAATATTAAAACCAACCCATTGGTATGAAACTTTCCGAGTACATAAGGAAATTATAATTCTAAGATCGCTTTTTCTATCATTTCATCAAGGGTAGTCTTTATATTATTTGTGCGTATTAAATCATTGTTTACCCTTTGACTCATCTATCAAGTGTAGCAAAAATTGATGTGTAGGTGCATGAGATGCAATTACTAGTGCAGAAGCATATGATCTTTTTCCATTTGGGGCGTTTTTTGGGTTCTTAATAATGGAGTCGACCTTAGCTTTCCCTTTGTCTAGCCTTCAACACATAATAGTTGTGATAACACAATATCGAACATTAAATTTGAAAAGAGTTAGGATGATCGCACATTTCATTTGCTAGCATGGTGGTACTAGTGTTGTGTCCAAACACTCAGACATTCCCTACTTACAAAGATCGTTAACTCTGAACAATTATCAATAATCATGTAACCTTCATTAACAACACAAAAAAATATGTATTTGAAATTTGAAAATGAGCATAGGGCTATCCACAATTCACTCTATACAATTTTAAGTTTAGTGTTCCCTACACAGCAAAGCTTACATTAAGCACAACATTTTGTAATCTTAATTACATGTCAATTATAAACTCCATGTATGATTCATAAAATAGTGAATAAATCTTTAAATAGCAAAGCAACTAAATATAAAGCTATTTAAACTTATTTTGATGCTTAAGTAATGAAAGATGAAGAAAAGGTTTAATATTTGAGCGTGCCACTGGTTTTTTTTCTTTTTGAGTGATTTCAAAAAAGGTGTGGCATAGAGGTAAAAAATGAGGTCTCACATTTTAAATTAAGCGTACCGATTTTGGTTAACTTAGTTATCTTAACTAGATTTATACAGAACAATTCAGGTGTGGCATGGAAGACATAGCAAAGATTAGGGTTCGCATCGTGGAGATCGATGCGCGTCTTACCTAAATTTCAACCCCATAAAAGTTTGTAAACAATCATGGTATGGGGATCAATGTGTGGGATAGGATCTGTTCCACAAAGCCTAGTGTATAGACTGTCTATCTGTGATAAATATGTCCTTGCTTGACAGGCCTGGAGTTTTTCCAACAGTTACGTCTACAAAACACTCATATAAATATCATTCAAAAGATGGATTCCTACAATGAAGAGTCTTAGCTTTAGCCGTGGTATGACTTATATTTTTGTATTTGTATTATTATGTTCTACACTATTACAATCATAAGTTGTCTTTAGGTAGAGCTTGATTTAACATCAAAACATGAGAAATTTGTTTAATCAACTAGTTTGTGGATCAAAAAGAACTTCAAAATAGGTGCACTTCCATAGTGTTGGGAAAGACAAGGCACTAACAAAGAATGTCTGACAGGATAACAGCGGAAGAATACCCAAGTCTATACTTTCCCTTATCGATTTGAACCAAGAGAAGACAAACAACCACAAGCAATATAATAGTAAGGCAGCAAGTAATTCAACTAAACAAATATAACAAGACAATAATAAACCAATCACACAAGACACCAAGATTTACTTGGAAAATCCTTCGATGTGAAGAGTAAAAAACCACGGGACAAAAAGCTCCACTATAATCACCAAGAGTTACAATATTTTTCTCCAAAATTGGCCACAAAACAAGTGCCAAACAACGAGCAACAACAAAATAAGATTGAACCAAATCTAGAGAATTAAAGGAGCAAAATCACCAATTTCGCAGCTACTATTCACGATAGCAAAACTGAAGCTGCAGGCCACCAAATCTAACTCTGACAGTTTTTAATTAAATATTGAGATGAATATAATATTCTGTCCAAAAATCAGCTCAATCGGACAAGAAACGAAGCGGAAATCGCAATTTGAAGTTGGCTGTTAGGGCTGAATTTTGACTGCGAAAAACTGCTCTTTTTCGCTGCTGAAAAAACTCTCTGTGTATTTGAAAATAAGACCTAAATAGGCTTATATTTGCCTCATAAGAATGGGCCTATGGGCAAAAATGGATTGGTCCAAATTAGGCTTTTATTTATCCACATAGGAAGGGAAAAAAGACTCATAACCCAACAATTCTCCCCCTCACGACTATGTGGAGGAGACCGCCATCCCAGCGACCATGCAACAATCTTCAAACTTCCCTCTTGGCAAAGCTTTAGTCATCATATCGGAACCATTGTCATTTGTATGAATCTTTTCAAGCTCAAGCAACTTAGAATCCAACACATCTCGAATCCAATGGTATCTCACATCAATGTGTTTAGACCGACCATGGAACGTAGAATTCTTGTCAAGATGTATAGCACTTTGACTGTCACAATAAAGCACATACCTCTCTTAAGCACAACCAAGTTCCCCCAAGAATCTCTTCATCCAAAGCAATTCTTTACAAGCTTCAACGATAGCAATAAGCTCAGCTTCTGTAGTAGATAGAGCAACACATTTTTGCAACCTAGATTGCCAAGACACAGCTCCCCCTGCAAAATTAACCGAGTACCCTGAAGTAGACTTGCGAGTATCAACATCACCAGCCATGTCTGAATCAGTATAACCACAAAGAATAGGCTTCCCTGTACCAAAACACAAACTCAGACTAGAAGTGCCACAGAGATATCTCATAACCCACTTCACAGCATTCCAATGTTCTCTTCCCGGAGTAGAAAGAAAACGGCTAACAACTCCAACAGCGTGAGCAATATCCGGTCTTGTACAAACCATCGCATACATCAAACTACCAACAGCTGAAGCATAAGGAACTTTCTTCATATCTTCCTTCTCATCATCACTAGAAGGACACTGTTTCGTGCTCAATTTGAAGTGCATAGCTAAAGGTGTACTGACAACCTTAGCTTTGTCCATGCTGAATCTGCGAAGTACTTTCTGAATGTACTTCTCTTGTGATAATACCAATTTCTTGGCCTTTCTATCACGGACAATCTGCATGCCAAGAATCTGCCTTGATGGTCCTAAGTCTTTCATAGCAAAAGACTTACTCAACTCTTGCTTCAACTTCTGAATCCTGCAAGTATTATGACCAACAACAAGCATGTCATCAACATAAAGCAACACAATAATAAAGTCACCATCAGAGAACTTTTGCACAAAAATACAATGGTCTGAAGAAGTCTTCTTGAAGCCCTGCTGACTCATAAAAGAACATAACTTCATGTACCACTGCCTGGGAGCTTGTTTCAAACCATACAAGCTCTTCTTCAATTTGCAAACATAATTCTCTTTGCCCTTGACTTCAAAACCTTCCGGTTGCTCCATATAAATTTCTTCATCTAAGTCATCATGGAGGAAAGCAGTTTTAACATCCATTTTCTCAACCTCTAAATCTAGACTTGCAGCCAAGCCTAGAACCACACGAATGGATGACATCTTCACAACTGGAGAGAATATCTCATCAAAATCAACTCCCTTTTTCTGATTAAATCCCTTGACAACTAATCTAGATTTTTACCGTGGAACTGGATTACCATCTTCGTGTTTCACCCGAAAAATCCACCTGTTTTTCAAAGCTTTTCTGTCTTTAGGTAACTTAACCAAATCAAAGGTATGATTATCATGCAAGGATTTAATCTCATCTTCCATAGCATCAAACCACCTTTCTTTTTCTTCACTTTCCATGACCTCACCAAGACTCTCAGGTTCTCCCCCGTCAGTCAAGAGTACATACTCATTGGGAGAATAACGAGATAAAGGAATTCTCCCTCTACTAGATCGTCTGAGAGAACTCTCTGGAGCATGTATAATTGGTTGTTGGACAACCACATCATCTTGCACTGGAGCATCAACAACATCATGCCGGTCATTCTGAACATGATCACCATCTTCATTATCAACTTGATTTTCATCATTATGAAGATTTTCTTCCGGTGCAATAGTCAAAGGAACTGGATCAACATCAACTAAGCTCTCACTACTCTAAAAATCAGCCTTGTCAACTTTGTCAAAATCTTCAATTGTTTGGTCTTCAAAGAACACAACATCACGACTTCTAACAAGTTTCTTCTCAACAGGATCATAGAAACGATAGCCAAATTCATCTTGACCATAACCAATGAAGATACACTACCTAGTTTTAACATCCAACTTTGACATTTCATCCTTAGGAACATGTACAAAGGCTTTACACCCAAAGACTCTAAGATGATCATAAGAAACATTCTTACCAGTCCAAACTCTGTCAGGGACATCACCATCTAAAGCAACAGCAGGAGATAAATTAATAACATAAGCAGCAGTATTAAGTGCTTCTGCCCAAAAGGAATCTGACAGCTTAGCATCTGAAAGCATACATCTAACCCTCTTAACTAGAGTTCTGTTCATCCTCTCTGCTAAACCATTTAACTGAGGAGTCTTTGGAGGAGTTTTCTGATGCCTAATACCATGCTCTCTGCAATATCTATCAAAAGGACCAATATACTCACCACCATTATCTGAGCGGAGGTATTTCAATGTCTTCCCTGTTTGTCTTTCAACCAAGGCCTGAAAACCCTTGAACACATCAAGTACTTGATCCTTGGACTTCAAAGGAAATACCCAGAGTTTGCGAGAATGATCATCAATAAAAGTCACAAAGTAAAGTGCACCACCATGAGATCTTACCTTAAAAGGACCACACAAATCAGAATGTACCAACTCCAGCAAATCGAGCTTTCTTGAAGGCGGATGACTCTGAAAAGAAACTCTTTTCTGTTTACCGGCTAAGCAATTAACACATTTCTTCAACTTTGCTTGTTTCACTCCAGAAAGTAAATTTTTCTTAGCCAAACTATCAATCCTCTTCTCGCTCATATGACTCAGCCTTCTATGCCATAACTCTGATGAAGTATCATTCTCCACCAAATTTACTGAGTCTCTGGACATGGAGCCCTGAAATACATACAAGTTAGAAAACTTGTCACCACGGACCACAACCATCAAACCTATAGTAAGCTTCCACGGGCCACAACCATCAAACCTATAGTAAGCTTCCACTGGCCAACACCAAGTGTATTAACATAACCCTCATCATCAAGATATCCCATAGAAATCAAATTCAAGCGAACATCTGGAGCATGCTTGACATTATTGAGAACTAGTTTGGAACCATTGTTACTTTCCAAACAAATTGTCCCAATGCCAATAACTTCAACTTCATGATTATTGCCCATTTTCAACGTTCCAAAATTACCAGGAGTATAAGAAGAAAATAATTCCTTCTTTGGCGTGACATGAGAAGTAGCACCAGAATCCACAAACCAGCTAGACTCATCACGAACAAGATTAATGGCATTTGCATCACAAGAAACAAGAAGATCATCATTAGCAACAACTGCAACACGATTTTTATTATCGTCTTCTCTCTTTTGTTGTCTCATATCTCTCTTGTGCTTGTAACAATGTTTCATGATATGCCCATTCTTGTGGCAATAGTCACATGTAATATTCTTGTATTTAGCCTTTGACTTGCTTCAACTTTTACCTCTATCATTCTGACCTCTGGACTTGTTTCTCCCCCTATCTTCAGTAACCAAAACATCGGAGTGTGAAACTGAAGAAGATAAGGCTTGAGATCTTCTTCTCATTTCTTCATTCAAGACACCACTCTTAGTATATTCCATGGTTACAACACCACTGGGAGCAGAATTAATCAAAGAAACTCGAAGAGTTTACCAAGAGTCTGGCAGAGTATTAAGAAGCCAAAGTCCCTGTATCTCATCATCAAACTTTACACCCATTCCGGACAGCTGGTCAAGAACACCCTGAAAATCATTAATATGATCAGAAATAGGAGTGCCCTCTTTATACCTGATATTCATTAATTGTTTCAATAGGAACAACTTGTTGTTGCCAGTCTTCGAAGCATAAAGTGTCTCGAGCTTGTCCCACAAACTTTTGGCATGTGTCTCATTCACAATATGATTTCTAACATTATCTTTAACCCATTATCTAATATAGCCACAAACCTGCAGATGCTCAAATTCCCATTCTTTATCATTCAAAATGCATCTTCTTGACAAATAAAAGATCTTTCATCTTGCCTTTCCAAATATGATAGTTACTACCATTAAAACGCACCATTTTGCTCATATTTTCCTCCATCATTCAAAACGACAATCAACAATAACCAATGCTCTGATACCATTTTGTTAGGAAAGACAAGGCACTAACAAAGAATGTCTGACAAGATAACAGCGGAAGAATGCCCAAGTCTATACTTTCCCTTCTTGATTTGAACCAAGAGAAGACAAACAACCACAAGCAATATAATAGTAAGGATGCAAGTAATTCAACCAAACAAATATAACAAGACAATAATAAACCAATCACACAAGACACCAAGATTTACGTGGAAAACCCTTCGATGTGAAGAGTAAAAAACCACGGGACCAAAAGCTCCACTATAATCACCAAGAGTTCCAATATTTTTCTCCAAAATTGGCCACAAAAAAAGTTCCAAACAACGAGCAATAACAAAATAAGAATGCACCAAATCTAGAGAATTAAAGGAGCAAAATCACCAATTTCGCAGCTACTATTCACGATAGCAAAACTGAAGCTGCAGGCCACCAATTCCAACTCTGTCAGTTCCTAATCAAAGATTGAGATGAATATAATATGCTGTCCAAAAATCAGCTCAATCGGACAAGAAACGAAGCGGGAATCGCAATTTGAAGTTGGCTGTTAGGGCTGAATTTTGACTGCGAAAAACTGCTCTTTTTCTCTCTTTTTGGCTGCTGAAAAAACTCTTTGTGTATTTGAAAATAAGACCTAAATAGGCTTATATTTGCCTCATAAGAATGGGCCTATAGGCAAAAATGAATTGGTCCAAATTGGGCTTTTATTTATCCACATAGGAAGGGAAAGAAGACCCATAACCCAACACATAGTGCTAAATCAACTTGCTTGTGGTTAAAAAAGATCCTCATAATAGGTGCTCTTTTGTAGTCTATTTATATTATCAAGAATTTTGCTCATTACTATTATTTGAATTTCTCGACTTTTATTTTGATATTTTTATTGAAGATAGTTTCTTTATATAGATTAGACTTATTTTTAGTATTTGCTAGTTATAGAAACTTTAGAAAAATAAAGGCTATCACTAGTTAGGAAGGTACTCTAAATAAATGTTTTTTCTAGATTTTATGAAAAATTATTCTTCATAAAATATAAAAAAAACTAAGTACTTTAAGTGTAGAATCATATATTTTCTAGCATAGATTCTAAAAATAAATACAACAATAATCAAGGTATAGACGTGAAAGTGTCTAATTGGTAAGTAAATTCCATAACAATAAATTTTCACCAACTTCATATTTAACATTTACTAGTGTGCTATTCATGTGCATATTCTCTTCTAGTAAAACTAACTTCAAGGTTATATGTTGCTCTGTATTCATTTTTACTTCCACATCCACATTTTCTTTCACAAGAAAACTAGATCTTTCCATTCCAATTAGCCCCTTTGGAATGTATACTAAGCTTTTTTCTAGATTATTGAATATGTCTACCCTATTGAAAATGTTCCATAAGGAAATTAAACAAAACTAATGATGTTTGTTTAGCATTTGGAGCTTGTGAATGGATTGTGATATTGTTCTCATCTCATAAATTGGTAACTCTTCGCACTGAGATACCCTTTCCGTATTGCTTTCATGTTCCCTTTCACCATTATAATATACATATTTTGGAGGATAAATATTCATCTTCCTAATTTTTTTCATCTCTGATCTCTAGGTTGCAATTTCTTCCTAATTTTTGAAATTGCATGCTATATTTATCTGCATTAAACCTTCATGTTCTTTTACGCGCTTCACTGTCTGCTTTTTCTTTAATATCACTGATTTCTCCCTCTTTTGTATCTAGAAATTTTTCTTCTTCTACTCGCTCGCTTTAGGGCTTTGTGGCTAGTTGCATGTTAGAAGTCTCTCCTTATTTGTTTCCAAAAGTTTTTGATATCTAAATAGTATTGTCTTTTTTTTTTATGTTCTTGGTTGCCTCTCTTTTTATGTTTTTCTTCCTTGTTAACTACTAATATTGGTTTATCGTAGTCAATTTATTCGGTTTTGATTTTCAATAGTCTCCTCTAAGTTGTTGATCCTCTATATTTTATCTTCTTCTTTTTTATAAAGCCTCAAATTTGTTGTTAATGTCTATCACCATTTCCTTCTCATAATTTTTTTTGATGACTTTTTTGTTGTTTACTCCTTTGGCACTATTGACATTGTTCCAACTGTGTGGATTACCCACCACTCTGTTAGGTAGTGGAGCCTGATTAATTTTAGGTTTTCCTATTTATTCTCTATTTTAGGCTTTCCTATTTAATCTCTATTTTAGGTTTTCCTATTTATTCTCTGTAACCAAAAATACTCTGATTTATTAATATAAATATACCTCACCGCCGTGGAAGTTTACTTACGGGGTTTTACCACGAAATATTGGGTTTTCTCTTTCTCTCTCTAGATCTCTCATCTCTTTCTCTTGAAAGTTCTTGTGTTCTTCATTCATCTAGTGTGTGTGCGTGAATTCGATCCTAACAACTGGTATCAGAGCTAAGGAGATTCAACACGATCACTGAAGATGGATAGTTCAAAGCTTGGAATCGAGAAGTTTGATGGATCCGATTTCAATTTCTGGAAGATGCAGATCGAAAATTATCTGTACCAGAAAGATCTTCACGAACCGTTGACCGGGGTGAAGCCGGAATCCATGACGGAGGAGAAGTGGAAACTCAAGGATCGCCAGGCTCTAGGGTTGATCCGGTTGACTTTGTAAAGAAACGTGGCGTTCAACATCATGAAGGAGAAGACTACGTCCGGTCTGTTGAAGGCACTATCAAATATGTATGAAAAACCATCGGCTATGAATAAGGTATATTTGATGCGTAGATTGTTCAATTTACAGATGTCTGAAACTAGATCCGTTTCTGATCATATAAACGAGTTCAATATGATTGTGAGTCAACTCAATTCTGTGGATATTAATTTCGAAGATGAAATTAAGGCGTTGATTTTGATGTCATCTCTGCCCGAGTCTTGGGATACTATTGTTGCTGCGATTAGCAGTTCCTGTGGATCTGAGAAATTGAAGTTTGATGAAATCCGTGATGTTGTTCTTAGCGAAAGTATTCACAAACGAGAAGTGGGAGATTCATCGGGCAATGCTCTTAGCGTTGATCGAAGGGGGAGAAGTAAGACGAAAGGCCAAAATCAACATGGTCGATCAAAATCAAAGAATCGAGGAAAATCACTGAACAGACCAAACGTGACTTGTTGGAACTGTGGAGAAAAAGGGCACTTTCGGACGAACTGTACAAAGCCAAAGAAAAAACAGAATAAGAAATGTGGAGATGACAATGATTCTGTAAATTCAGTAGAGGACATTGGGGATGCTCTAATCCTTAGTGTGAACAGCTCGGTTGAATCATGGATTTTGGATTCTGGTGCATCTTTCCATTCGTCTCCAAGCAAGGAGTTGTTCCAAAACTTCAAATCTGGAAATTTTGGAAAAGTATATCTTGCTGACAATAAAGGCTTAGAGATTGAAGGAAAAGGGGATGTTTGCATAAAGACCACCTCGGGAAACCAGTGGACGTTGGAGGATGTCAGATATATTCCTGGGATCAAGAAAAATCTGATCTCTGTTGGTCAGTTGGATAGCACGGGATATGCAGCAGAGTTTGGGAAAAGTTCGTGGAAGATCGTGAAAGGTGCTATGGTAGTAGCTCGTGGCACCAAATCTGGAACCTTGTACACCACTGCAGGGTGTATAAACATGGCCGCTGTTGCTGAAGGTGCATCCGGTTCATGTCTGTGGCACAACAGACTTGGACACATAAGTACTAAAGGAATGAAGATGCTGGTTGCAAAAGGAGCATTAGAGGGTCTGAAGTCTGTTGATATGGGTCTTTGCGAGAGCTGTGTTATGGGCAAACAGAAAAGAGTAAGCTTCACAAAGACTCCTGGAGAGCCAAAGAAAGTGCGGTTGGAAATGGTCCATACAGATGTTTGGGGACCATCTCCAGTATCATCACTTGGAGGATCCAGATTCTATGTTACCTTCATTGATGATTTCAGCAGGAAGGTATGGGTTTACTTCTTGAAGCATAAGTCAGATGTGTTTGAAACTTTCAAGAAGTGGAAAGCTGAAGTTGAGAATCAGACCGGTTTGAAAGTCAAATGCCTAAGGTCTGACAATGGATGAGAGTATGATAAATCAGAGTTCAAGGCATTCTGTGCAGCTGAGGGAATCAGATTGATGAGAATAGTTCCCGGTAAGGCAAGATAGAATGGAATTGCTGAGAGGATGAACAGAACATTGAATGAGCGTGCAAGGAGTATGAGGATACACTGTGGGCTGCCCAAAACACTTTGGGCAGATGCTGTGAGCACAGCTGCATACTTGATCAACAGGGGACCATCAGTTCCTTTAGGGTTCAAGATTCCAGAGGAGGTGTGGACAGGAAAAGAACTCAAGTACTCACACTTGAGGACTTTTGGTTGCACTGCTTTTGTTCATGTTGATCCAGAAAAGAGAGACAAACTTGATGCCAAGGCTGTGAAGTGTTACTTCATAGGATATGGTTCTGATTTGTTTGGTTACAGATTTTTGGATGACAAGAACAGAAAGATCCTGAGACATTGTGACGTGACATTTGATGAGTCTGTCCTGTACAAGGACAGAGAGTAGAAGGTTCTAGAGATTACAAAGCAAGTGGGAGTTGAGGTTGAGTTGGAGAAGAGTAACCCCAGAGATGTCGAAGCAGATACTCAACCAACTCCTACTGAAGAATCTGAAGTGGAGCAAGTTACACCTGAGCAGGTGTTAAGGAGATCATCCAGATCCATCATGGCACCAGATAGGTATTCACCTTCATTACACTATCTATTGCTGACTGATGAGGGGGAACCAGAGTCTTTTGATGAGGCCCTACAGGTGGAGGATTCGATCAAGTGGGAGCAAGCCATGGATGATGAGATGAGGTCACTTGAGAAGAATGACACATGGGTGTTGACTGAGTTACCTGCAGGGAAGAGAGCTTTGCTGAACAAGTGGGTGTTCAGAATCAAGACTGAACCAGATGGCAAAAGAAGGTTCAAGGCTCGTTTAGTGGTTAAAGGATATTCACAAAGGAAAGGTATTGATTATGCTGAAATATTCTCTCATGTTGTGAAGTTAACCTCTATTCGAATTCTGTTGAGTATTGTTGCATCAAAAAATTTGCATCTAGAGCAAATGGATGTAAAAACAGCATTTTTACATGGAGATCTGGACAAAGAGATCTATATGCAGCAACCGGAAGGATTTGTGGTTCCAGGCAAGGAACACATGGTGTGCAAGCTCACCAGGAGCTTGTATGGACTAAAGCAAGCACCAAGGCAGTGGTACAAGAACTTTGACTCCTTCATGACCAAGAGTGGATTCTGCAAAGCTGAAAAGGATCCTTGTTGTTACTTCAAGAAATACACTGATTCATATGTCTTTCTACTCTTGTATGTGGATGATATGTTGATTGCAGGATCTAGTATGAGAGAGATTAACAATTTGAAGACAAGGTTGTCTGCAGCGTTTGAGATGAAAGATTTGGGTCTAGCAAAGCAGATTTTGGGGATGAAGATTTCTCGAGATAGACCTACTGGCACTTTAAATCTATCTCAGGAGTTGTACATTGAGAAGGTGCTGAGCAGATTCTGGGTTAATGATGCTAAACCCAGGACTACTCCATTGGCAAATCACTTTAAATTGTCAAAGGAGCAGTCACCCAAGACTGCCGAGGAGCGTGATCACATGGCACTTGTTCCATATGCTTCAGCAGTTGGTAGTTTGATGTATGCTATGGTCTGCACTAGACCTGATATAGCACATGCAGTGGGAGTAGTTAGCAGGTACATGGCGAACCCTGGGAAAGAGCATTGAGAAGCTATGAAGTGGCTTCTGAGATATCTGAGAGGTACATCCAGTACTTCACTTTGTTTTGGCAAAGGCAAGGTGACTCTACAAGGTTTTGTGGATGCTGATCTTGGTGGGGATGTTGACTCGAGCAAGAGTACATCTGGGTACATTTACACCATAGGTGGAACAGCAGTAAGTTGGATGTCCAGGCTTCAAAAGTGTGTTTATCTTTCATCTACTGAAGCTGAGTATGTGGCAATAGCTGAAACTGGGAAAAAGATGATATGGCTGACAGATTATCTTGAGGAATTGGGCAAGAAGCAAAGCGAGAAGATTCTTTACTCAGATAGCCAGAGTGCCATACAGTTGGTGAAAAATCCAGTCTATCATTCGAAGACAAAGCACATCAGAAGGCGATACCATTTCACTCGCAGGGCAGTGGAGGATGGTGATATGTGCTTGGAGAAGATAGAGGGTGCAAAGAACCCGGCAGACATGTTGACGAAATGTGTTGATGTTGGGAAACTGAGGTTATGTAAAACCTCAGTTGGTCTTCTGTAGTTGTTGCTACAGATGTTGCGGTGCGGTAAAGATGTTGATGATGAAGAGATTTTTTTGAGAATGTATTTTTTGGATGCTGAGTCAGTCTCCAAGTGGGAGAATTGTTAGGTAGTGGAGCCTGATTAATTTTAGGTTTTCCTATTTATTCTCTATTTTAGGTTTTCCTATTTATTCTCTGTAACCAAAAATACTCTGATTTATTAATATAAATATACCTCACCGCCGTGGAAGTTTACTTACGGGGTTTTACCACGAAATATTGGGTTTTATCTTTCTCTCTCTAGATCTCTCATCTCTTTCTCTTGAAAGTTCTTGTGTTCTTCATTCATTTAGTGTGTGTGTGGGTGAATTCGATCCTAACACACTCTACCACCTACCAAAACTCATGGAGCAAATTGATTTTTCAACTATGCTTTTTTAGATGTACTTTTCTACTTCTCAAGATGATCTATCTTTGTTTCTACGTGTTAATCCTTGCATTCCTTCAACTTCCTCCTATAATTTCCTTAGTGCTACTTCGGAATGAACCTACTTTAAAAGTACTCTCATTTAAAATCTTTAACTTGACTTGCATGAGAAAATTAGAAATAATTAAGATCCACATGCACCTTCACCTTCGCACAACTAGGTTTAATTTACTTACCATATCATATTTAGTTGAAGAGGTTTCCCAATAAGCAATGAGAAGAGATCTTCCTTTGTAAAAAAAAATATTGATAGTAAAGTTGATAAATAAATCCATGTAAGTGTCTTGGTAGTTTCTCCATCAATCTTGAACTTGAAATCATATATACGAAATCTTGTCGATCAAATATGACCATTTATCTTTGATTTAGATAATATAAAATCATTGATATTATGTTAGAAAAACCCTTTGTAGTTACACAACTAATTAATATGTGCCTATTGCAGAAGAAATCAACTTTACAGTCACATTTTGTTTCATATTTAAGAGGAATGATCCTTCGTAATTCCTCGAGAGATGGTCACCAAAAATTCTTTTTCTATGATAGCATAGTTCAATTTCTCAATTGCATCCATTTGTAACACGTCTACCTTCATCAACCTTTTTACAAGATCACAATTAGGAAGCATTACTTTTGCTATGAAATGGATGATTCACCACACATCTATTTGACATTATTGTAGGAATTATATTTTGTTTCAAAGGCTCGTTAGCTTGTGAAGTTTTGATATCCTCTTGTTCTTAATGACTATTAGGGTTAGCAATTGTTTGGGAGTAATAAACACGCATTCTTTTTGGGTGATAGAGGGTTGTAAATTTCTTGAGGTTGAAATGAACTGACAAACCATCGAAGGAGGTTGTCCAATGGATGAATTGATCATGGAAAAAGTTCATACTTAAGTAGGTCTAGGATTTTGCATGAGAAAGAAGATAGCATTTCGTGGAACTTTCTAAGAAGAAATTTATTTTAGTGAAAAGTTTGTCATCACTAAAAAATAAGTGTGACCTTCTCTTGTCTAATTCAAAAGACTAATCCTCAAGTAGATTGAGAGAGTAGAGAATTTTTTAGAAATAGTGAGAGATAAAAAGGAATTTAAAATGTAAAAATGGACTAAAATATATTTTATGAAACTTTAGAGTCGAAATAAAATTTAAAGGGTTGGGGGTGTTTGTGGAGGGAGGGAGTAAAAAGGCTAAAATAGTTGTTGGGAGCCCCATCACTAGTTGTTGGCCATGGTCCCAACTGCTAATTTAATTATTTTTTGAAAAGAGATTCACAGAATTAACCTATTCAAGCAGATTGAAATCGGGAAGGGACAACCAAACAATCTGCGATTTCGTGCCCTCAGATATCCCCATGTATCCCCTATCCCCCCCCCCCCCATTGTACCCCGAGATCGGGTTACCCAGTTAAAACAGGGTCGGACCGCCCCAAACATGCGGCCACCCTAAGAAATTTTACTTTTATAAAAATATGACCTATTTCTTTTCGCTTCACTGATTTTAGAAGGACGAGAAGGGAGCGAACCATGTAAATCTTTTTTATAACTAAGGGCTTGTTTGGAAGGACATCCTGATTATTGGATTTGGTGTAATTGGGTGTAACTACACAGTCTGTCCTGTTTGGTTGGACATGTAATCACTTGGTCAACAGATTACTGATGTAATTGGTAGGGGGTAATTACACTCGGCAATTCACAAGCCGTGAATTGCTGGTAATTAAATGGTATAATTACCAGCACCAGCCGATTACTTTTTAATTTCTTTTTTTTTTACTATTTTTATTTTTTTGTTTTAATTTTTTTTACTTCTATTATTTTAAGTTCTTTTTATATTTTTATTATTCTAAAAATTTGTAAAAGTTTATTTTTTATTTTATATTACTATATTTCATTTTCTTCTGGTTCTCAACCTTACTTTACGTGATTATATGCAATTTTTTATATCATCTATTTCTTTATGTCATGCTTATTTTCTCATTAGCATAATTTTTGTTACTATTCTAATTTTAAAATTAAAACAGAATTTATTGTTAAGTAAGGTTATAGACTTGCGTTTTTTTATTAAGAAAAAAATAAAAATAAATCATATTTATGCATGCTATGTGGAAATTTGTTATAAGAGTATTATGTTAAATTTTTAATTTTTAATTTATAGCTTATGTTATATTTTCAGTTTCATTTGTTTTAGTAATATTGAATTCACACTGAACGTCATTTTTTAATTAAACTTGATAGATTAGATTTTTGTCAAACATTTAATAATTTATGACATTTCATTTCTATACTAATCTTTTTATCAAACATGCATTTGATGATGTTCTTAGAAACTTCATATTTTTAGCTTGTACGATCAATTTAATTGAAATATATTAATTTGAAAAAAATATAAATCAATTATTTTTTTTTCTAATATTATTTATTAAAAAAATGTTTATTAATATATATATATATATATATATATATATATATATATATATATATATATTTCTTATTTGTCTAGTAACACAATATATGTAATTACATTGTGAAATTTAAAGAGAACACTTATAATTACATGTGACAACTAAACATGTTAATATAATTAGTAGAAAGTATAATTCCACTAATTTCAACTACTAGTGTCTTTACAAACAAAACCTAAAAAGCTATTGGTCGAGTAGAAAATTTAAAGCACAAATGAGAAGATGGAAAAAAAAAAAAAACAGAGGGAGAAATGAAATATTTGGCCCACTGATTTATAACAGCTACCTTATAATTGTCAAAGTTGGTAAGACATCTTTATTTTCCTTATGGTGCCGTTAGCTTGAGTTTCACAGCAGACAAACAAAAAAGAAAAAAGAAAAAGAAAAAAAAAAGCAGAAAGTTGTTTGTATGTATAATAATAAGAAGAAGATTGCAAAATCCAACTCAGAAATTCCCACTTTTGAACCCACCTCTTTTCCACTACTAGACTTTTTTTTCTTCCTTGTATTCTATCTATCTATGGACATTAAGCAAGTTGTTGAATTCTTGAAGAATAATGGCTTCTCACAATCTGAATCAGCTCTTATGGAAGATATAATGGAGAAATCTGAATTAGCTTCTTTGGATTATGAAAGTTTCTTATTCCCTCTGCTTCCTCCTCTTAACCTCATTTCTAATAACAACAACTCTCTTTCTTCTTCTGAAGACGACGACGAAGAATTTGTTAGCTTGCCTTCTTCTGCTACTGATTTCTGCTCCTCTGGTAACACTTTACCCAATTTACACTTTATTAGTATAATTCTCATGTATACTGCTCTTGGCTTATGATTTTCTGTTACTTAATTCAACAACTGATCAATTTGTGTTATGCTTCCCTTCTGTTTTTGTTTGTTGTGTATATTTTTTTTTCTTTTTTCTTTTTTTAGGTTTATCGTGTTGTCTCTGGTGCAGAATTTACAAATCCATATGGAATTAGTACTACGGCTGCTCCAACTTCTCAATCATCGTCTCAATTTGGTACTGCAAGAGATTATCATGATTTTGATATGCAAAATGACCTTTTCTGGTATCGGGAGAAAGATGAAGATTTTCCCATGCCACCTTACTTTGGGAACTCAGATGGTGTGGGGGATCCTAGTGAGGACAAGTTTGTTTTGTCCGAGAGACACGGTGCCTCCAATTGGGATTGTAAATCACCTGTCGATGAAGAATTGAAAGATTATTATCATTTGGATAATAAACAAAAGCATCTTCAAGGGAAAGGTGAATTTAGCTGTTCATCCCCACTTTGTGCTTGCTGCAAGGGGGAAAGAGGGATTTATGGTGAAGATATTGATATCAACTTAACTGGGACTAACTATTTTCAGTATCAACCTACTGGAGAGACAAAAACTAACTATTTCATAGAAACAAGTTGCAATACTGACTGGGTTGGAGATATCAAAGGTACCCGTGACCTTCAATCTAAGGCTATTGAGAAAGATTACCACTCTTATGTGCATAGAGACTATGAAGCAAAAGATGATAGACTGGAGGCTTTGGATGGTAATGAACCCGACGAGGCACCAGATGATGAGGGAGGTGCTACTTCAGATGAGCTTTTGATCTTTGAAGGTGACAATGAGTTTGAAGTATTTAATCTGAGGATTATACACAGGAAAAACAGGTTTGAGTGAAAATAAAATATGCGTATTTATATGGATTGGGCAATGTTTAATTATTCGACTTGCATATCAAATCAAGATCTCATTCCATCATTTCCACTGGGCACTAAAGTTATTCTAATGTTTAATGGAAGTATTGAGGTTGTTTCTTGCCTGTTCATTTGTAGAAAACATTTGTACTCATTTGTTATACCATCCACAGGACTGGGTTTGAGGAGAGCAAAGACCTGCCTATTGTTCTAAATAGTATTATCGCCGGTAGATACTATGTAACAGAATACCTTGGTTCAGCTGCATTCAGCAAAGTCATTCAGGCTCATGATATGCACACTGGAGTAGACGTTTGCTTGAAGATAATAAAGAATGACAAGGACTTCTTTGATCAGAGTTTGGATGAGATTAAGCTTCTCAAGTTTGTGAACAAGAATGACCCTTGTGATGAGCATCATGTACTGCGATTATATGATTACTTCTACCATCAGGTATTTTTGAGAAAACATATGTTCTTCCGTGTCCTTTGGATTTGAATCGAGGCTTATAAAGTACTAAAAATCAATCCTCCAACATCTAAATGAACAAGACAAGAAGCACTCAGAAGTTACCCATTTTCTGTTTTGATATAAGGGAGATGTGCATAGAAAGGACAACTATAAAGTTATCGGCCAATCTAAACATCTAGTAGAGATTTTGGTGGAAGATTTACGGGCATAGTTGTCTCGAGAGTTCTCTAGCCAACATGGAAGTTATGTTGTTAGTACTAATAGATAGCCATCTCAAAGTTTCAACTCAAACTCGCTGGCTACAAAATGATAGTTAATGATTGTCCTTATTCTTTTAAGTAAGTATAATGTCTGTTTGGGGTTTAGCTTGGACCTCCTAGGGTACTTGCTGGTATGTTAAGTATCCTCTAGAATTCCATCCATCTAATCCTCATGCTATCCTCTAAAGGTCACAAGTGTCAATTACTGGAGACTGAAAGTTTAATGTGATTAAAGATATTATCAATGTGTGTGTGTGTGTTATAAGGCTAAAACTGCAAACACTGGTAGAATATAAATACTGAACTTTTGAAATCAAGGTTAAACATATGATGGACGAATTTGCAAGATATAAACTGAGCAAGGGCATTGGTCTCGTCCCCACAATAAATGGGAAAAGACTTGAAGATCAAACATTGTACTTGGTTGAGCCCTGATCCTGGTATGGGGTACCAGGATGGTTCAATCAAGAATAATATAACTCCAAACACAATAAGTTCCAACTTTTAGTGGAGTTTGAAATTATTTCATATTTTGTGAATTGAAATGGTAAGTTCCTGCATTAACTTGAAAACAGTTACATTCATTACTCCACAACTGGTTTGTTCTTCTACAATTCTCCAGAGATTATGTCTCACTTTATTACCTTCATTCATCAATTAACAATGCCTCAACCCCAAGTCAGTCACATGAATCCTCTATATGCTTTTCACTCTTTCTAGGTCATGTTAATTCTGACACCAACTTATTTGACTTTTAAGATAAACTAGGTGTTCTCTTATATCATACTTATCCTTAACTAGTTTAATCCGAACTAGTTAAGTTTGTGTCGTGCTTATGAATCCTCTGCTTCCACTAATAAATGTACCTTGGTCCAAAGATATTAGGTCTTTTAGAATCAACTTTTCTTCATGTGATTTTAGGCTGATCTCGTTTATTTTATCATCTTCAATCATCATATTGTCACACCTTCCTCCAGTGCTACATCTGAAAGTCTACATGGTCATGGACTATGGACTGACCACTCACACAACCTTCTTTCTTCTTATCCCTTGAGTGTGTTATTACAGTCTCTAGCTTGTCCAATTATGCATGACAGCATAACCATCTCTAACATTCACATTTTCTATTGAAGTCATCTTGTGTGGGTGTGTTGGGACTTAGAATCGTATCGTTCTCAGTCATATAGCATTGTTCTTTTATTCATAACCTTAAGACAAAAATGTTGAAACGCCAACAATAGTTTGCAATACCAGTTTTTCTTGAATCACATCAAGCTTATACATCGTTTATATCTTATCAACTATTACTTAATCTCTTGTAGTGTTTTGGTTTTGGAACTTCTGTTGTTACTCAAGTCTGGCAGTTAAATGATATTGATTGGAATCTGATGCTCCATATGTATTAACTCTTTTATTTGTTTGTATAAAATGCAGGAACACCTCTTTATTGTTTGTGAACTTCTCCGTGCTAATTTATATGAATTTCAGAAATACAACCGAGAATCGGATATAGAGCCTTATTTCACAATGAGCAGGCTGCAGGTCTGTTTGTTCTAGTAAATTAAAATTGGCAGCGTAACCACAAAATATAATTGTGTTGGTTATTTGTCCCTTAACAGACCATAACTCGACAGTGCTTGGAGGCACTAGTGTTTTTGCATAATTTGGGGATCATCCACTGTGATCTGAAGCCTGAAAATATTCTCATCAAAAGTTATCGAAGATGTGAGATAAAAGTTATTGATCTTGGAAGCAGTTGCTTTCAGTCAGACAGCTTGTCCTTGTATGTACAGTCTCGTTCCTATAGAGCTCCTGAAGTCATCTTAGGCCTCCCTTATGATGCAAAAATTGATCTTTGGTCTCTTGGTTGCATCTTGGGAGAGTTGTGCTCTGGAGAGGTATGCGCTTAAAACAAGTTAAGCGGATTCATTGTCATTGGCATATGTACCGCAGGCAACTATACGCAAACACTCTAAACATTCGTATTGTTTGGTAGGTGCTTTTTCCAAATGAAGCAGTTGTTATGTTGCTTGCACGTGTGATCGGAATGCTTGGTCCTGTAGACATGGACATGTTAGAAAGGGGACAAGAGACACAAAAATATTTCACAAAGGATTATGACCTTTATCATATAAATGAGGTTTGCCTCTTAGTTCATCCTTTTAATTCTTGTAAGATTGTATTGTTAACAAGTTTAGCAATTTTGTGCTGGTATTCACGTGAATGTTTAGTCTTTCCATGCTTTCATATCGTATTCTCTTTGCTTCATTTTCTCTCTCTTAATTTAGCAACTTATATGAATAAAATATAGAATGATACAATTGTCCAACTTCTGAGTTATGTTTGGAATTCTGTTATAGGATACTAGTCTATTGGAATACATCATCCCCGAGGAAACGTCATTGGAGCATCAGCTGTCAGTTTCTGATCCATTATTCCTTGATTTTGTAAGAAAGTTGCTTGAGATAAATCCTCAAAAACGTCTTACGGCCAAAGAGGCCCTAGATCACCCTTGGCTTTCCCATTGGTACGAGTAGAATCCAAGTTAACTTGTTCTTGGTAATGTTTGTTCACTATTCATGGTATATCTCCAGCTCGAAGCTGCTGTTCTCGGAGAACAATGGTTTCCTGACAGAGCAAAAGGTTCGTTCTTTGTTGCGGATATTGATTCAATGGGTACATATTTGTCAAATTCTCTGTTGCATATACCAATTGCTGATTTTCATTACTGATGCTTTCTTGTAAATATTATAGGGAGAAACTGTTTTGTTTTGCCTTTGGGGGATAAGTCAGTCTAGTCTCCCAATGCAGTTTTGAGTGTTGTGAGATGTGAATATACTGTTCATGTGTATTCATGATTTTTGTTTTTTGGGTAAATAATGAAAAGAATTATATTGGTTATATTTGTTGATAAAAACTGCTTCTGTGTGATGTTAATAATATGATATTATATTTAAGAAAGGTATTGTGTATTTTTTATTATTGTAGCCTATAGGGTCAAACATGTTGGCTTTAATAGATTGTCAAATCATAGGCGTGTAAAATGACCAGTTTCTATTTTTTATCCTCAAAATGTTATCTTGCCAGTCCACCTAGGCAGTCTAAAATGACAAAAATCTCTTCCTTTCAGTTATGTTATTTTTTCATCTCTATCACAAAATTCTTTATAAAAAAAAATATCAAAATTGTTTTCGTTATTCTTAAATTGTTTGGACTTTGAAAATTTCAAATTTGAAGTGCGCTGAGGTACGTTTGAGATAATGCAAAATTTTGAAGAGATTGGATGTTACTAAAAATTGCTTGAATATTGCAATTGAAGCTAGAAATTGACATTTAATAATTGATTTCATAGTTTGAAGATTTGAGTCAAAATCCCAAAAAAAAATATGAAAGAGTTTCAAAAGGCTTGAAAATTTAAAATCAATTTTGTGAATGTATAACCTCAAAATCAAACAATGAACTTGATCTTTCAACAGGTAATTACAACTTCAAATAAACTTCAACGCACTTTGAAATTGGGGTTAAAAGTCCGAACAACAATTCAAACAAGAACAATGGAAGAATTTTATTTGATTTTCTTTTTGTGATAGGGATGAATAAGGAAGAACAACATTATTGAGAGGAATGTATTTTTGTCATGTTGGACTATCTAGGTGGACTGTCATGTTAGGTCTAATGGCAAAGATAGCATTTTAAGGATATTTTTGGTCCAAAACATAGACGACAAGAATAGTTTTGTTCCCAAACATAATTAAAATGTATATATAATTATTCCGAATAGTTCGAGGGTAATTTTGAGCATTTTCTAAAAAATAAAGAAGTAAGGCCACCTACTTTTGATTTTTAACTTATTTAAGTAATTTTGATTAACACTTACAAAAGCTAAAAGTAACTTACAAATAGGTTTGATCAATTTTTAAGACATTCTAAATAGGCTCTTAGCATTTTCATTTTCTAACTAATGAGGACAATATCTAACTAACCTCTATTGACCACCAAGGAATGTGGTGGTTTGAAGGTGGTGGGATGGATTGTTCTCCTTGATAGAGGTTTCTGCTTCAAGTTTTGTATATCAAAAATTGCCGACGGCTAATATTTTTCTGTTTAGTAATTTGGCAATACTAATTTAAATTAATAAGCCCAATGTTTCTCTTGATACTAAACGATTAAACTTAGAAAATCCAGTTATTATTTGTGAAAAGAATACTTAAAATCAGAAGCATAAGTTCATTAATCACAAGAAATCATCTCTTCTCTCTCTTACTCTACAACCGTTATTGACGGCTTAAAACCTAAAAAAATGGCCTCGTTGTCATTGGCGCCTTGATGCAATCTTTTATTGTGGATGAGGTATACCATGCCATAGTTGTACGAGTGATACTTTTAATAGAATAAAGTATATTTTGTAGTCCATGTCTTTTCAACCTCTCTCTTTCTATTCTCACCCCTCCACCCCCACCTTTTACTTACTCCTTTCTTTAATATAGAGGAAACAAAATATTTGACTTCATCATGAGATTTGAAGAGAGAGATGACAAATGGTTGGATTGAATCGTATTTGGATGGTTTGAATGTGGATTGAGAAAAAATAGTTTGGATCATGTTAGTGAAAACTGACAAGATAACAAAAATAACAAGATTACAACTGAAAATGAAATGAAGATATAAAATCTCTTCAGGCTGATGCACGGATATCTCGCTTTCTTTAAGGAGATTCAAGCCACTGCAGCAAATGTTTTCACCGATCCAGCAGTAGTCCTCTTTGACTTGTTCCCTCCAAGATACAACAGCCTTCACAAAATATAATTCAACAACTCTGAACAAGAGTTGAGTCCAAAACTCCACAAAAAAGAACACATTTTTTCAACTAATAAGAACTCTCTTTTTATACTAACACTTTATGCACTCTATTTTCTTGTATATTGTATCTTGTAAACCAAATAAAGACCACCACTATTTATACTACAAGAATTCTTCCTAAGAATGAATAGGAAGATAAATTGTGTAGTAAATAGTAAAGATAAATGGCCTAGAAATTACATATGTTACATAAGTTACAAAGAATAATGAAGGAATAAAGGTGAGATAATGGAGAAATAATTTGGAGAAGTAACGGCCAAGATGCCACACTATCTATGCTGCAATAAATGGTCATAACATCAGCAATAACCACAAATAGAGTAATGCTTCAAGTAATTAACTGCCCCAACAGTTGAGACAAACAAATTGTCTACTAACGGACAACTTACATCAAATGCAACACCATCCAAAGTTTTTAGCAAATTAATATAAAATATTAATATTAAAAGGTTAACCAACAATCCCCCCACTCATTTTAATATTAGGCAAGAGAGTATATCAACTGGAGGAAGACTATCATGCATAATGAAGGTGTGCTCTGTATTGAACTTCCACTTAGTGAAACAGTAACTTTTACTCCAGAGTCGTAGTGGTCTCAGACTTGAACTATGACTGCTTAAAGGAAATAAAATATCACTGATCACACATAATAATCAAGGTGTTGACATGATCTTTAAAGTCAGCACGTTATGACCATGTGTTATCCCAGTTTCACGCGTGCATTTGAGAATAAACTCCATTCTCATAGGAAGCGACCTATTTCCACACATCACATAGGTGAAATCTATCGAGAGTGATCCTGTAATCTTAACACTTCATCAGTACGGGCTACAGATATTCATTAAGAGTTTTATCAACTCAACCTTCACAAACTACAAGAAACAATGCACTCACATCATAGGGAGGAAAAAAGAAAATAGTGCATTTTTTTCCACAAGTCATCATATGATTAGTTTTTCCTTTTGAACATGGTTATAGGATCTCTAATCCTCAGGTTGGGTTTCCTCATATATGACTCAAGGATATATAGGCTTCAATCTCATCCCCCTCGATGTGCTCCAAACCTTTTCTCTTGTTAAGGCCTAGTAAGAGGATCTGCAAGATTATCACAAGATTTGACATAATCAATATTAATAGTACCATTTGTCAAATACAATCTTACATAACTATGTTTCCTCCTTATATAGGTCTGAATTTATCGTTGTAATAACAGTTTTGAACTCTACCAATTGCTGTGGTGCTATCACAATGAATTAAAATATGAGGAATTGATTTTTCAAAATAAGGAATTTGAAATAGCAAATCTCTTAACCATTCACTTTCTCACTAGCTGAAGCTAAAACAATTAGTTGAGCCTCCATGGTAGAGTTAGCAATTATAGTTTGTTTTTTTGATCTCCAACAAACAGCACCACCACCTAAAGTAAAGACATAATCAGTGGAAGAACACGAATCACCTGATAAAGTGTTCCAATCTACATCACAAAAGTCTTCAAGTAAAACAAGATGTCTTTTATAGAACAAACCACAATATTTTGTTCCAGTTAAATATCTAATAACTCTTTTTATAGCATGCCAATGTTCATTACCTGGCTTGCGTGTAAACCTGTCAAATACTCCTACTGCATATGCAATATCAAGCTTAATGCAATCAGTCACATATCTCGAGTTTTCGATTTTACTAGCATATTCCTTTTGATTTATTACATCATTTTCACTTTCAACAAGAAATAGGTGAACGCTTGAATCAAAAGGAGTAGCAACATGCTTGTA
The DNA here is from genome assembly GCF_036512215.1 of Solanum lycopersicum. NCBI lineage: Eukaryota > Viridiplantae > Streptophyta > Magnoliopsida > Solanales > Solanaceae > Solanum > Solanum lycopersicum. Next base: position 37,529,052 of record NC_090805.1, read on the forward strand.
ATCATTAAAGTTATATTTTTAAAAAAATTTCTCAACATAATGTGACTGGTCAAGGAAAATTCCCTCACATGTTCTTGTTATTTTTATTCTAACAATAAAATTTGTCTCACCAAGATCTTTCATATCAAAATGGCTTCTAAGAATATTTTTAGCTCATCAATAACACTGATGTTAGAGTCAAAGATCAACAAATCATCAACATATAGACAAATAATCACATGTGAATTATTCCAAGACTTATGATAAATGCACTTATCACACTCATTTCTTTTAAAACCATTTTCAATCATGCAGGAATCAAAATTTTCATTTTGTTGTTTTGGTATCTGTTTCAAGCCATATAGGAATTTAATAAGTTTACATACTTTGCTTTCTTGGCCTGCTTCAACAAAATAATCGGGTTGATCCATATAAATTTCTTCATTTAGCTCTCCATTATAAAAGCAGTTTTTATATCCATTTGATGAATTTGCAAATCAAAAATTGCAGTCATCGCAATTAAAAGTCTTATGGATGTAATTCTTGTTACCGGAGAAAAAGTATCAAAAAATTCTAAGCTTTCTAGTTGTTTAAAACATTTTCCAACTATCCTACCCTTATGTTTATCAATAGATCCATCCAGTTTCAATTTTTTGTTAAGACCCATTTGCAATCAATAGTTTTACAACCCGGTGGTAAATCAACTAACTTTCAAATTTTACTAGAAATTAGAGATTTCATTTCATCATTTACAACCTCTTTCCAAAAAATAAAATCATGTGAAGATAATGTTTCTTTCAAAGTGAGAGGGTCATCTCCAACATTAAACACATAAAAATCAAGACCAAATTTTTTTTCTTCTCTAGCTAATTTACTTCTTCTTAACTCAATATCATCAACTTTATTATTTTTCAAAATAGAAGTAGAAGAGCTAGGTAGTGACAAAATATTTTGTTCAATCATTTGACCCCCACTATTTTTAGAACCAAAAGTAAATTTATTTTCATGAAAAATAGCATCATCGGATTCTATTATAATATTATCTTCAAGATTAAAAAATCTATATAGGTTGTACTATTTGAAGCATAACAAAAATAACAAGATTACAACTGAAAATGAAATGAAGATATAAAATCTCTTCAGGTTGAGACGCGAATATCTCGTTCTCTTTAAGGAGATTCAAGCCCACTGCAACAAATGTTTTCACTGATCCAGCAGTAGTCCTCTTTGACTTGTCCCCTCTAGGATACAACAACCTTCACAAAATACAACTTAAGTTGAGCCCAAGGCTCCATAAAAAAAACATTTTTCTTCAACTAATAAGAACTCTCTTTTTAGACTAACATTATATGCACTCTATATTTTCTTGTATATTGTATCTTGCAAACCAAATAAAGACCATCACTATTTTTTCTACAAGAAATCTTCATAGTAATTAATAGAAAGATAAATTGTGTAGTAAATAGTGAAGATAAATAGCCTAGAGGTTACATATGTTACATAAATTATAAAGAATAATTGATGAATAAAGAGTGAGATAATGAAGAAATAATATGGAGAAGTAATGGCTAAGATGCCACTATCTATGCTGCAAGAAATGGTCATAACATTAGCACTAACTCCAAGTAGAGTAATGCTCCAAGTAATTAACTGCTCCAACGGTTAAGACAAACAAATTGTCTACCAACGGACAACTTACATCAAATGCAACACAATGCAAAGTTTTTGAGAAAGTTAATATAAAATATTAATATTAAAATGATGACCAATAGATCATAATATCAACAAATATGAATTTGATCAAATATGATTTAGGCAAAATGGTTCTAACCCATTTAAATAAGTTTATTTTTTCAAAAAAAAAAAAAATTACCCCTCCCCACAAGCCCCCCACCTTCCACCAATCTATCCCTATATTTTTTTTTTTTGATTTTGAAAAACCAAAAAAAATGTCCGTATTTTCAAAAAAATAAAATTTACTCCCTTCCCCCGGGCACCCCCACCTTCCACCAACTGACCCCTAAATATTTTTATTTTCCGAAAACAAAAAAAAAATCTATTTCATTTCTCACTTATATGGGTTTACTATGGATTCTCATGTTAACTCATTTTGTTTATATTTGTATGAGCTTAAATAAGTTGTAGACCATATTAGCCCATTTAAGAAAATAAAAATAAAATATGAGTAATCCATTTAATTTAATATGGGTAAAATGGTTTTATTTCACTTATATGCGCTGAAATTGTCGCCCTACTTGAAGATGGTCAAAGCACCGGGCAGAGGCACCGGTGTTAGCCTCATAGAATCGGATAATTTTAATAATGAAACACTTAATCGACTTGTGACTTGTTGTAGGCAAAGAAGGAAAAAGATGAACAAAACATATAACACCTAAAGAAGGAGAAAATATATTCATCAAATCAAGGCAAAGAAATAAAAAATGAAAATAAATCACACACTACATCAAGAGGGAAAGCCATGTGGTGTACGAGACACAAAAGGAAAATAAATATTGCATTTTTAATTGCAACAAAGATATGTCTTGATCTCTAGAATCAATCAAACAAATCATGATCATTCAGAGATTCCAGAAATCAATCAAATATATTCACAATTGCAGAAGATATCCAAGATCGTAGAACAAATCACCTTACGAAGAAAAGAGATAAAATGCATCAATCAACGGATACTTTCAAGGCAACTAGATAAGTAAACATTCAAGACTACAAGGAACAAATCGAAATCAAGGAATACATTCAAGTTAACGAGATCAGTGAAAGATTCAAGACCACAAGAAGATCATCATACGAAGGAACAAATCTATTTGCTCATGCACATATTGATATTGTCATGACTCAACAAATCAATCAGAATAAAATCAAGGACTTAAGCAAAGATCCTTGATTCAAACTCCCTTGGATTTCCGTAAAAGAGCAAAATCCTCCAAAGCTATATAAGTTTCTCTTAGCCATAGTTGTGAAGTACGCATTTCACTTTAACTTATACTGTAATTTTTTTTTTTATCTTTCATGAATTTTTGTACACACTTGAGTGAACAATTGAAAAGAAAAGAGAAAGAAAGATCTGAGTGTAGGTCATATATGTAGAGGTTGTGTCGAAGAAGAAGATCTGATTTGCATATCAGAGGGCTCTTAATTGTAACATTCTGTAACACCCAAGTCCTTAACAAGCTCTTAAGGAAACCCTTGTAACCCAAGGAGACTGGACTAGGCACCACATCGGTGATCTGAAGCAGTATAAAAATACTCTGTGTTATTTACTTACTGCAAGTTATTATTACTATTTACTATTCTACTAACGTGTAAGTGAGTCAACTGACCAATACAGGAAGTCGACTAAAGCGAAATTTTAACTCACCCTCACCCCATCTTGACTTTCAACAAGTACCTACTCCAATGCTTCTATAAATGCCTAAGCAATAGAAGATCAATCTTTGCAGCTTGATATTGATATTGGTAGTAGATATTATATTGTTGATGATGCTAGTTATGATAGTGAAGATTGATGTAGTCCGCTGATTCGAGTCGATAAAGAACAATATATTATGCATCTTGCTAGTAGTTCTCTTACCAAAAATCAATGTGATTTCTTTTTCGATCTCACTAGTGGACGAGCCATCTTCTATAACACAACAAGTAACCCATCTATCTATGATCAGCATAAACGTGAGCCTTTTTTAGATAAGAGTCACATGTTTTACAACTTTCTATATATACAAGGCGCATTAGATCTATGATATGAAAGAAACATGTGGAATATTCGAGTATATTAATCAACTATATGCTAATATTGATCATGTTCCTATTGGATCAATAATATGGTATGCTATGTAATGACCCGCTACTATGAATTGAATGAAATATACAAGTTGTTAGAATGTGCAGACAATTGTGCAAGAAATTTTGAAATTGTAATCAACCCGATTTACTCTATTGTTTAAATGCGTTAATGAATGAAATTTTTGACAGCCTAACATGAAGATTGATTTTCCCAAGTCTAGCATTTATAGTATGATAATGTTTCTAACGGGAATTCAATAGTAGTATTATCATTAATTTAAGCTAATAAATTAAGAAAATGCAGAAGTTAAAGGAAACTCTTTTACAAAGCGAATGAGTTAGCTTATAAATTACGGAAAAGAGCCTAAAATATCCTTGGAATATTGAAAATGGTACAAAATTACCTTTCATCCACTTATTGGCTCCAAAATGCCCTTTGCATCCACCTATTGGGTCCAAAGTACCATTGTTATCCACCTTTGGGTTCAAAATTGACCACTTTAAAATTAAATTCTTTAAAAAAACTTTTTAAAATACTTGTCGTTCAACTTTTGGTTATAATTTAATTTATTAATATAATTTATAAATCAACCCACTACCCACTCATTACTAACTAAACCTCATCCAAATAATAATCCAACTATAATATAAAAATTGTCATAAACACTACTAAAGCACAATGAAATTATATATTTCTGAAAATGACATATAAAATTATTCGAGTCCGAATAGAAGCTTCAATTAAATTTAGATTGAGCTGCTTATTTAGGAGGACAGTTTCAATATGATTGATTGAATTTAGAAATTTATGATTAAAGGTAAAGAAGTAATACATCCCGAATTAATTCATGCACTTTTTAAAAATATAATTTTATAAATCCTTATTATTTGTTTTAAAACCTTTAATATATTATTTTGAAAAAAAGTTACCTATGAAGTAACATCACATAATTAAAACGTAAGAACAATTAAGATGAACATAGTCTGACTTTTAAGTTTATCGATAATTTTTATTTAGACACTTGAAAGTATGATAATTTACTTCTGAGATATTTTCGCCTCAAATTTTTAAAAACACTCAATTGACAGTAGATTTTCTTTTGTTGCATTAATAATGTGACGGGTTTATTAATTTGGAGGGGTTTAATTAGTTTTGGGTGGGTAGTTGATTCATTTATCAATTATACTAATAAATTAAATTATAACCAATAGTTGAGTGTCACATATTTTAAAAAATATTTAAATAGTTTAAACATAAAACCGTTAAATAAGTGGTTAATTTTGAACCAATAAGTGGATGACAAAAGTATTTTGGATCCAATAGGTGGGTGGAAAAGATATTTTGAAGCCAATAGGTGAATGAAGAGTAATTTTATACCATTTCTAATACTCTAAGGATATTTTAAGCCCTTTTCCGTATAAATTAATACATCACCGAGAGAATAACTGTTGGGTTGGCCATTCTTGTGAAAAGTTGTTAATCTAATAAGACAACAATTATTTAGTTTCCCTGTTATAAAGTAAAAGTTGAATATGATATGAAACTTTGTTTTGCCGTTTAAGAGGGATTACATCATACTTTTAACAAGGAAACTATGATAAGTATGAATTCTTACGAGCTAATTTTTCTAATGATAATTGTGATTAAACAATTCTTATGAGCTAATTTTTTAAATAATAATAAATTATATGAACAAATACTATTTGTCAAATTTCTCCGTTTGAATATTACTGGAAAAATCTATGATTAAATCGGATGACAGACTTTTAAAAATAAAAAATATCTGAAATGATGCTTGATTTACATGTTGGTTAGCCTATTTACGTTGCAATTTAAAACAAAAAATATGTTACGTAAGAATCAAAATAGTCGAATAAAAAACAGTCAGAATGAGGAGGCAAATTAGAGAGGATTGACATAAAAAATCTAATGGCAATGTTCTCTCAGACAGGCGTGTATACCAACCAGGGACATTGAAATATCAAAATAATAATAATAATAATAATAATAACGGGCAATTAACATAGTTGCGAAAAGCATTTTTTACTTGATTATATTGTAGCGTCAAAGGCCACTCTCTCGACCGGCGCGTGAATGTATGGTTTCTTTTTCTCTCTCTGGCTAATCTATCTTCTTCTATCTACATTTCAATTCAATGACTATGACTTGTTTGTCGATGGCGAGGCATCACCTTGACTATAACTCCGTCCAGATTCCAATTTGCGACTGAAGAAGAAGACCCACCATTGCCAACACAGAATTTTCACGTTACTTTACCAGCCTCCTTCCCTTACCGGTGAACCTATGGCCGAGCTGGCTCAGGCCGCCGGTGTTTACGCTCCGAGGACTCTACCTGCCTGGAGGTCACTGCTTAACTGGCTTCTTTTCTTCTTTCAGATCTTTGTTCAGATCGTTAGAGGAACTCCTTCTCTCACTCAGCTACTTTCCTATGTCGGCTTGCGTAATACCTCTTTCCTTTCTTCTACGCCGCACTTCAAGCCGCTCCCTATTGTTGAGCTGCCGGAGTCTCACCAGACACCTCTTACTGTTTCCACCTTGCAAATCGCCGCCGGAACTAACGGAGAGCAAAGACTCACGGTAAACAACCTTTTCTTATACAAAGCAACATGAGTTTGAAAGAATGAAAATTACTAAGACTCATCACGTATCTAAATATTCTCTACTGCTATTCTAGAGCTGCAAACTCTATTTCAGTTTGCACATCTAGCTAATAATCGGTTCTTGGGTGCATGAATAGGTTATTACTACGTATTCCACTTGGTTAGGACTTTCACCCTAGGTCATTTCGTCTAACTTTTTTCTTGCTTAATTAGTATTGTAATAACCATAAGTACCAAAGGAAACAGTAGATGAAGAAACAAGAAAGGGAAGTTTTTTAATGATTCAATGTGAAAGAGCAATGCATGGACATAAACAGTTGAGTTTTAATTCCCAAATCTAGTTAACATTAAATTATGTCCACTGTTCACTGAAGAAACCAAACTTTGAGCAGAGGGTCTTATTGGGAACAACCTCTCTACCCCACATAGATAGGGGTAAGGTCTAAATACATTCTATCCTCCTCAAGGGGGGTCTTTCACTAGTTATGTTGTTGTTGTGACATGCTTTTCCCCAATTTATTTCCTTGGAAGTGATTTGTAGAATTGTTTTCCTTTTTGGTATTGTAGAGGATCTCTAATAGCTTCAAAATATTACCGTTACTTCCATGTATGTATGTCAATGGAACATATAGGATGTGGTACTCCTTCTCAATCGGTAGAGGAGCCATATGAGTACGAAGCAAGCTATATCAAAGGTGGTTTAGTAATGTAATTGCTACAAACTAGTTGGAAGGGAAGATCACACATGCCATTGCATAACATGATGTTTGGATTGGTTTATTTCAAGTAGCTTTTGACTTTTAAGCTCTTTTTTTTTTAAAATTCTTTTTTGAGGCATTTGTGAATGATTTGAAGTGTTTTTAGGCACATTTTAAGGCTGAAAAATAAGCTAAAAACCAAAAGTTTGGTATTACCAACTTATGGCTTTTAACTTTTAGCTTATAAGTTACTTTTGAAAAGCCAATGAAATTACAACTAAATAAAGGGAAGATAGTTCAAGAAGGGCAGTGAAGTATGATAAGGACAAGAAAAGTTTGAAAGATGAATTTGATGAAATACTGGGCGAGTGCAATGTGTATAAGTACTATTATGTCGGAATATACAGTCAACCCTCTCTATAGTTGTCACTCGTTATAACGACATTTTAATACGACGGCTTGATTTTCTCAAAACTAATTTTTGATGTTATATTTTAATTCTCTCCAACAACATTCGAACTACAAGAGGAAGGACATTCATTATAGCAGTATACTCATTTTCAAATTACCGCTATGTAACGGTCATACTCAAATATTTTGTAAGAAATATATTATGTATAAAGTACAAGATAAAAATATTTGTGATAATCATCATTAATGTCATGCACATAGTAAATTTCCATCAGTTATGGTCATAACCTCACGTGGAAAGACTATTGCTGTTTGCCTTTTTGCTTTTTAGAGAAAAAAGACCACAATTGATGTGTGCCTGTTTTTCATTTATAATCTTTCTAATTTTGCATATTTTTGTAAACGTCAACTGCTAGCTTTACATATATAACAACACCTCACTATAGCAGCTATAAAATATTTAGTGAAATGCTGCCACTATAAAAAGGTTTGAGTGTACAGGGGAACATGTTATGGTTTACAAGAAGTAGGAGTGGCTTGGTTTTCCTTGTTGCTTGTAGTCCTAGTTTTTTTCTTTTGGTATCTTTTTTGGTTCTATTTATATATACATACATATATATATATATATATATTCGTTTTGTCTATTGGAAGTTGGCATGCTCAGAAAGGTTTACTGCCGATAGTGCAACTATGGCATGCAAATCAGATTAATAGGACACAGCATATGAATTGGTTAGCAAAGTTTTAGTTATGTAGTCTGACGTGGCTGTGGTTGGGTTTTGCTACAGGCTCGGATATTGCTGGATCTGTTATATCTAATACTTCAATTAGTGTATGTATGTATGTTGAAGAGGCCTCATGTGGGATGGGAAAACCACCTCTATCCCCAGAGGCACCAAATGAGGTGGAAGCGCACTAAACTACAATGACTTGGGTTAGTCCAATAGTGTGTTTTAAACTACTCGAAGTCTCGACTACCTAATGAACTACCTAAGTCATTGTAGGTGGTCCAATGGTGTGTTTTAAGCCCATCTTCAAAAGCTAATTGCCTCATGTTTTTTTATAGTTGGGTTTATTTATCCCCTCTAGATTCCCCTGTTCCATTTCTGAACTTTGTCAGCTCCCAGACTCTTAACTAACAATGTAAAGGAGAGCTAACCTTTTGCTACTAAGCTTTTGTAACTATTATATGCATCTACTTGATGCCAGCAATAGAACTAATTACTTCATCCAAACAAAAAAAAGTAGTGTGTTTTGAGCTTCTAACATAGACAAACTGCTAAAAGAAGATCAAACGTGACACTTGATAATGGGAAGGAAGTAAGATATCAAAGAAGAAGATAACCAATATGAAGGAAGAGGGAAGTTGCAATGGATGGGAGGACTATAAAAAGTGTGAAATATGGCATTGATGAAAAACGGAAACGAACAGAATCTTTATTTAATGTTAATATGTCAGAATAAATATGTGAAATGAAAGGGGAATTGCTATGATTTACAAGAAATAGCATATGCTGATTCGAGTTATTGCCGGTAGTTTTATATTGTTTCTTTTTATTTCTTTTTTTTTAAACATGTATAGTTTCTTCTTTTTGTTCTTTTATCCTTTATTGTGATTATTTTCGTTTGTCTAGTGGGAAGAAGGCTTGCTGGGCCTCAGAGTACTAAGAGAGCTATTGAAAACTGGAGCACATGGAGGGTTATAAAGCTATCTGATATCTGGAGAATGATCCCTGCCATCATTTTTTTGGTGTTTGTGTATAAAAACGAACAGAAATTTTGTTGGTTTATCAACTTTGAATCATTTTATTAACTAATTGATTGTCTTAGAATAACCAGTCTCTGACTCTATCTGTGAACCCCTCAGTATCTAGCCACCAATTTTCGAACTTGAAATGCCTTTTATTTTTGTTCCAAGTCCCACTTTGTAGGGCTAATGGTTCATGATCTGAAATAATCCCTTGAAGTGGGACTACTTTCAAGTTGTTGAAACTTTCATCCCATTCTGTTGAATACTAGATTCTATTTATTTTGGAAGCTACTTCATGGTTGTCCCCTATGTACCAGGTGAATGTTGGATTTTCCATTTGAAGATCAATTAGCCCCATATCTTCAATGAAATTTGAAAACTCTCTCATCCCTATTGTTCTTCTAACACAACTCCTTTTTTTCTGAGACAATTTTCTTTCACTCTCTTTTGTACTACTTTTGCATCTTGTTGATGCCATCGATGAAGCTACTTCACCAAAATAAAAAAGAACAAGTCCTAAGGTGACTATTCGTGTCTTCTGTTCCTTTTTAATGTTGCCCATGTTTGAGAGTAGCTGTAAATTAAGAGAGACCCTGGGAATTGATGGAAGAGGTCTAAACTTTAGGAGTTGTTGGAGCTGAATGGTCCTGTCTATATGTTGATCTGCGACTTGTATGATACTTAAATTGTGACTGATGCTACTTATCGAAAAGGAAAAATAATGTGACTGATGTTAATTCAATGGCTTGCTATATCATCTGAATATTTATGATGTGGCATTTCTGTTGTGACCAGCGTTGTTGTAGAGGATTCATATAGCCAACTCCAATTATTTCGTTACAATGGTGTAGTTGATTGATTGGCTCTTTTGTGTCTTGTAGCTCTTCCTGGATGTTCTAGTCCTTTGTTAGTACGACCTCTGTTAACCCTGATATTTCCCTGAAAAGTTAATACATTGTTAGCATATCAGTTGTTTTGGTATCCTATGTTCTGCTTGCTGGGCCTTTTTATCAATGGTAGATTCAATGCGAATTGCAATTGCAGAGGGGGAAGAGTCTGCATGCTTTGTGGTGCTTTCAGTCTTGCAATTTGCTACTACTTGACCTCTTCCCGAAATACTTCCTTTTTTTTAAATACACCCCTCCGGTCGATGAAAATTTGAGAACTATAGATTCATTAGTACCAGTTTAGGGCACTGCTAAGAGTTATGTCAAAAAAAGCATTGAGACAATATCTTTCATCTGTATCTCATCTGCTGAAAATGGAGCTCCGTTGATCATCTGAAGAGATTTTTAGAATTGGCCAACTGAGGCCACAAGCTCTTATGTTTTAATTTTATTGGGACCACCAGATTGAAGGAAACCTCATGCACGCTTTGGAATAGGGTTACCTCTTGGTTACTTTACCTTTATTAAAAAATAAAATAAAATAGGGACCTCTTGGTTTGAAGAATTAATACCCTTCATTTGATGAAATAAAGTTAAAACTCATAGGCAGGTTAGTATAATCTTGGTGGGCTTTCAGATAAACAGATAGTAAATTATTTATTAAATTTCTTAGTACTAAGTGCACTAGATTGGTTGAACGACTGGGTCGTTTTCTTTGTTTAGCGAAATGTTTTTTTTGAGCTTCTTCTCAAGTTCTTACATTGTTGCATGTAGGTGGTTCTTGACTTGGATGAAACTTTAGTTTGTGCCTACGAGACATCAAGTTTGCCCAATATTGTACGCACCCAGGCTACAGAGGCTGGATTAAAGTGGTTTGAGCTTGAGTGCACATCTTCAGACAAGGTTATATTGTCACTTCTGTTTATGATCGAGTGATTATCTGGCAAGTTCCTTGAAATTTTTTATCTAATATATTCTGGATGGTTTTAGGAATGCGAAGGCAAACCTAAGATCAATTATGTCACAGTTTTTGAGCGTCCTGGATTGCATGAGTTTCTAAAAGAACTCAGTGAATTTGCCAATCTTGTCTTGTTTACTGCTGGGCTTGAAGGTTTGGCCGTTAATTTGAGATTTATTTTGTTATCTTCCTTAATTCACGGGTTCATCTATAAATGGTTAACTCTCATTGTTATCTGTGTGCAGGTTATGCAAGACCTCTTGTTGACAAAATTGATGTTGGAAATAGGTTTAGCTTGAGACTTTATCGGCCTTCAACAATTAGCACGTCAGTATTGTTATTCTTATGTTTTTTCCTTTCCTGTTTAATTCCTATGCTTCAGATTCTGACCTAGCATCATTCTAGGTGTTGAATGTAACTCCAAAAATAAGCTCCAGTTCATGTGCTAAAAATATAAAGCAAAGAATCTTACAGAGGCTTCTCGTGTGCATATGTTTGACCGCTGACCTTGATATGTGTGTGTTGGAGGGAGGGAGGAGGGGGTGGGTGGAGGGAGGGAGGGGGTGGAGGAGGGGGTAGGGGGGAGGGAGGGAGGGAGGGAGGGAGGGAGGGAGTTGGGTTCCTCATAACTAATTTTCAGTCTTGATCCCCCATTTATCTCACTATAATCAGACAAATTCAGTGTGGGTAGAGCAAAAAAGGGTAATGATAAGAGAAAGTGAGAATTTGTTTTAAGTTGACTTGTTAATCTGACTTTATGAGTATACCTCGAAGGCCTTTATTAAACAATGAAATTACTCTGAAGACCCTGTGTTGCTCCTGCACACACAAGTGTACGTGGTTGCTCAAATAATACAACAATTGTAAGCAATCAAAGGTTGGAGGATCCCACAAGGGTTGATGATTGAAGAATATTTCTGATAAACTACTATTACACAAAGAACTAGTGTTTTCACAAAGAAGTGGTTTGGTGATTACTTCTAATTGCAATGATTCAATAAGTAATTTTATTTTGAGATAAAGGTAACTGTGTATTCACAATAGGCTTTCATCATCAAACAAATGATGAGCGTAGGTCAGTTAAAATCTCATCAGAGTATATCAAAACTACCTTATGGGAGATAACAAATTTCCATGGAAATCAACAAAAAGTTCTATATCACCCACCATATTTTGTTTACACCAAAAATACAAAAGGCTAAAGCAATTCATTCTGATCTTTTGGATGTGGTTTCCCGTATCCTCAAATCATCTTGCATTTCTTTATTTCCAGAGAGTCCACCTAATGCAAGTTGGGATTAACTCCCACCAATCTTCACCAGAATCTCTTCTTCCTATCTCCTCCCAGCTGTATAATAATTCCTTAGTGGTCCTTGGCTTTACCCACTACACACCAAGTATACAACGAAACATGTTCCACAGGTTTGTAGCCACTTTGCAATGGAGGAATAGATTTCTATTAACTCTGCATCTTGATCACTCATGAAACACCTTGAAAAGATGTGTCTCCCTTTTCTCGGAAGCACTTCTTGTGTCAAACATGCCTTTCTGCACACCAACCAAGCAACTTGAGACTTTTAAAGTAAATTTATCTTCCAAATTAACTTCCATGGTCAAAATCTAATCTGTGTTTGATTAGCATTGTTTATCCAGTAGCATAACTTTACTGTGAACACTCCTTTGTTATGCAGTCGCCAAATAGGCTTGTCAGGTTCATTGGAGATGCCTGGAATGGCATGAAGGACCTGAAACAGGTTAGTGATCCTCTCCATCTCCCCATCATTAAATGCTCTCCTGAAAATGAGGTTCCAACCCTAAGGACTCCACCATTGGAAATTGTGGCATTGCCCTGTAGAGTGAATAGATCTGGAAAAGTGATTTTAGGCACTCTTCCCAATCCATATTTCATTCTAGAAATCAATTTTCCTGTCATTCCCCACCTATAGTGAGATGTTGTCTATGAACTGGGGCCATAATCTTCTGATGGTTTTCCACAAACTACAACCAAAGGTTCCTAGAATCTCCTCAGTTGACCGATGGCTTTGCAAGCCATACTCCTGTGTGATGACTCCCATTCTTTTTTTCTCTTTATCTTTAGTCTCTCTTCATCGATTATTTTCACTAGTATTCTCATCATCTCAATAACATTTCAATAAGTTTTTCTCAAGCAATTTTTCTTTATCTTTTTTTTTCATGTCTCATTTTCTTTGGTAAGGGCCTTTTATCACTTAGTAGTTATCTTTGGTGATGGTTTACACTTGACCATCCCTTTGTTTAGATTTAACAATTTTGTCACAATTTATGCTATAATGCTCCAGGAAGCAAGATGCAAAAACTAGGGATTCAACAAAATGGATCCAGATAAAAATATGGTTATCAAACAAAAGGTTACTGGCTCAAAGGATTGACTAGTGATAACACTAGCTAAAATTTACAAAAGATTTCAAAGAAAGCATACTATCTTCTAAATAGAGCAATAACTTTTGTTTCGCTTCAGTAACATACCAGACAAGTTCTACGTTAAGATGCAAAACGTGGAATAAGCAAGAAATCCTCAAATGGCACAAGTCTTAATCAAGATGAATCAATTTTACTTTTAAGACAAATAGTGTCATAACAAACTACAAAATAAGAATAAACTATATATAGTCATCATCTTGAGCCTAGGTATCAGAAATTTTCTTATTATATTAAACCAGTGTTTCAGAAGACGAAACGCGATAAAAGGCAACAAGGGTTTGCCTTGCCACAAGGTGAGACGAGCGGCGAGGCGCTCACCTTTTTAAAGGGTGGTCCAATTAATACAAAAAAATAAAATATTTAATTGCATATATAAATTATTGTTAAGAATTCCTACATTGAAAACGGGATGGGAATTTAGTCTCCTGATATGGACTTGGGCAATACTCCCCTCATAAGCTAGATTTTTAGGTTGAGTTAGGCCAAGGATCCATATTCACAGGGTATCAGAGCTTTCATTAGTGAGAAAACAAAAATAATAAGAGAACAAAGTTGCTGAATTTTTTTTTCCCAGCAAAACCTCCACTGTTCTGCGATTCCGACTCTCTCCAGGGGTATTGATCATATACCAGTACCACTATTATGATCGAAATCCTCGCAGGTTGACAGCCACTTTTCAGGTAGTTTTTTTTCAAGCAACTTTTTGTGGCAAGACAACAAGCAATTCTCCAGTTTTCCAGATCTCCTCCAGTTCTCTAGATCTGCTCTTCAGTCTTTTCCCCAGAAATTTACTTAATTTTGACCACTAATACATCTGTTTTTCATGTCTCTCGGATACGATATGTTTGACACTAAATCTGTGTGTTCCACCAGCCCAAACCATGGCAACACCACAAAACCTTTGACAGGTAGTGCAAACTATTTATCTTGATCCTCCTTTGTTCAATTATGGTGCAAGGGACAAGGTGTTCAGGATCACTTGAATACACAAGCCAAGGATATTATTGAAAAAGATAGGGACGAATGAGAGAAGATTGATGCTCAATTGTGTAGTCTGTTATGGAAATCTATTGATTCGAAGTTGATGCCATTGTTTCGACCATTCCAAACTTGCTTCTTAGTTTGGGAATAGGCTCATGGGCTATACACAAATAACATATCCCGCTTTTATAATGTGATTCTCGGTTGACTAACCTTAAAAAAAGGACTTGGATATGTCAACTTATCTTGGACAGGTTCAGGCGGTTGTGGAGGAATTTAACGAGTTAATGCCGCTACTAGGAATGTTGAAAAGCAATTAGAGCAATGTCAGAAGATGTTTCTAGTTGTTACACTTGATGGACTTCCATCTGATCTTGATTCGGTGCAAGATCAAGTTTTAGCTAGCTCTACTGTTCCCATTGTGAATGACTTGTTTGCTCGATTGTTACGACTAGCTGCACCACCTATGTCGTCTAGTCATCTAGTTCCACCTGCAGATTCTTCTGTTCTAACATCTCAGATTGCATTTCAGACTGGAAATTGACATGGAGGCCGACGTGCGAAATAACGGCCAAGATGTGGTCATTGTAACAAAGTGGGTCATACCCGTGAGGTGTGCTACTCTCTACATGGTAAACTAAAGAATGCTCATGTTACTCAAACTGAATACACTGGTAATCCCACCAATCAATTGTTCATTTTGTCTGAGGCAGAATATAATGAGTTTCTTCGGTATCAAGCGAGTAAACAAACATCATCAATAGCTTCTGTTGCCCAAGTTGGTTATCCCGTTAATCCTGTTGCTTGTATCTCACAGTCCACCACACTTGGCCTTGGGTTATGGACTCAGGTGCTTTTGACCACATTTCTAGTAACAAATCTTTATTGTCTAATGTTACTTATTCTTAGTCCCTTCCCACTATTACATTAGCTAATGGTTCTCAAACCATGGCAGCCGAAGTGGGTCAAGCCATTCCCTTATCTTCCTTGGCTCTAAATAATGTTCTTTTGTCCCTGGTTGTCCCTTTAGCCTCTTTGTCAATAAACCATTTGGCTAAGACTTTAAATTGTTTCACCTTATTTTATAGCGACTTCTTTGTCATACAGGACCTCAGTACAACCTTAACCTTAGTACAGGAAGGATGATTGGTGAAGGGCAGGAGTCAGATGGACTTCATTATCTCAATTCTCACAAATCCACTGTAGTGTATTTAATCTCAATCTCTCCATATTTAATCCACAAGTGATAGATATCTTTGAAAAAATTCTAAGGTAAGACTAGTGGGACACCCTAGTTTATCCAAACTTCAAATATGGTACCTAGCTTGTCTAAGTTAGATTGCGTGTCATGTCAATTGGGGAAAGCACAACCGAGCTACTTTTCCACGTATGTCTAAGAATCATGTAGTCTCTTTTTCATTTAGTTCATTCTGATATCTGGGGTCCTAGTAGAGTCGGTTCTACATTGGGTGTTAAGTGTTTTGAGTAATCATCATTGAAAGTAACATACTTAAAACCCAATGTTGAACTGACTCTACTCGGATTCCAAATATCGGAATGAACTAAATGAAAAAGAGACTTTGCACTATTATTAAGACTATGTGGAAAAGTAGCTGGGTGTGCTTCTTTAATTGACATGACTCACCATCTAACTTAGTCAATCTGGACAAGCTAGGTGCCATTTTTTGATGTTTGGATAAACTAGGGCTAGGGTGTCCAATCGTTTGTGGCTTAAATCTAGTGAGTTTGAGATTGAACAAATTGTAGTGGATTTGTGAGAATTGAAATAATGAAGTCCATTTGACTCATGCCCTTCGCCGATCATACTGCCTGTACTGAGGTTCTGTACGACAAAAAAGTCGCTATAAAATGAGATGAAACAATTTAGAGTCTTAGCCAAACAACTTATTGACAAAAGGCTAAAGGGACAAAGAACATTATTTAGAGTCAAAAGGTAAGGGATTGGTTTGACCGACTACCATGGTGTGAGAACCATTAGCTAATGTAACGTGGGAACTCCAGGTCTAATAGTAAGTAATAATAGACAATATAAAAAAGATTTGTTAACAGAATTGTGGCCAGAAGCTCCTACATCCATAACCCTAAGGGCCAAGTGTGGTGGACTGTGAGATACAAACAACTATTCGGGCAACGGAAGTTATTGATGAAGATGTGTGTGTTACACTCTAGTGGTACTTAGGAGCTTGTTCCTCTACCTCCAGATTAATCTACAGTTGGTTGTCGGTGGGTATATACAGTGAAGGTTGGGCTTGATGGACATGCACTTTATGGCTTGAAGCAGTCTCCTCGAGCATGGTTTGGGAAGTTTAACATGGTATTCAACTGCTTGGCATGGTAAGAAGTAGGGTTGTTCAAAATCGAACCAAAACCGATAAGCCGAACCGATAAAATAGTTATTGGTTTAGTGGTTTTAATTTTTTTGGTTATCGGTTCTTAACGATTTGAAGTTTTTTCTTAATGAGTTAATTGATAACCCGATAGTAAATTAAATAATTATATTTATACCATTTTGTGTATAAAGTCCTCGACTTAGAGTTTGATTTCCTACTTTTATTTTTTGTTGTCTCAAACACTTGGTTATTCTACAATACGAAAGTGTTTGCTTTTGATCAAGATGTAACTTGTGAACTCAAGTGCATCGTTTATTCGGTTTGTCACTTTGTTTCTCAAGTGATTTCCAATGTTTTTTCTTTTGGTGTCAAATCTTAAAGGTTAAATCGATAGCGATAAACAACCGATAAACTAATAATCGATAAGCCAATATCTTAATGGTTTTATAACGGTTTAACATCTCTACAAATCGATAACCAAAAGCCAACCCGATAAACTTCAAAACCGAACCAAACCGACTGATACACAACCCTAGTACGAAGTGAAGCTGATCTTTTTATGTTCTACTGTCACTCTGCTCCAGGTTTGTGCATGTATTTGGTAGTGTATGTTGACGACATAATTGTCACACACAATGATGATGAGGAGATTCCCAAATTGAAACATTACCTTTTCCAGCATGTTCAGTCCAAGGTCCTTGGCCGATTGACGTACTTCTTGGGCATTGAGATTGCTCAATTCAAATCAGGAATTTTCATTCACAAAGGAAGTATGCACTTGATATTCTTGAAGAGATAGGGATGATAGATTGTAGGCCTATTGATTCTCCAATGAATTCAAATGTTAAGCTACCAGGTCCGGGTGGGTGTGGGGTGGACCTCTTAGCAATCCTGGAAGATATAGAAGCTAGTAGGAAAGTTGAATTATTTAACAGTGACTTGACCTGATATTACCTTCTCGGTAAGTGTAGTAAGTTAGTTCTTGAACTCTCCTTGTGATAATCATTTGAATGTAGTTACTTGCATTCTTCAATACATAAAATCTGCTCCACGGGAAGGACTTCTTTACGAAGACCGAGGACATGAGAAAATTGTTGGATATTCAGATGCAGATCGGGCAAGGTCACCCTCTGATAGAAAGTTTTACTTTGGGATATTGTGTTCTAGTTGGGGGAAATTTGGTGTCTTGGAAAAGTAAGAAACAAAATGTGGTTGCTAGATCTAGTGTAGAAGCAGAATATCGGGCTATGACAATGGCAACATGTGAACTCATATGGATCAAGCAACTACGGAAGGAGTTGAAATTTGGAGATACTAAAGGAATGGAACTTATGTGCGATAATCAAGCTGCACTTCACATTGCATCGAATCCAGTATTTCATGAGAGGACCAAACACATAGAAATTGATTATCATTTTGTTAGAGAAAAGGTACTTTCAGGAGACATAGTAACAAGGTTCGTGCGGTCAAGTGACCAGTTTGCATTCATATTCACCAAGTCCCTAGCTGGTCCCAAAACAAGTTATATATGTAACAAGCTTGGTACATATAATTTGTATGAACCAGCTTGAGGGGGATGCTAGAATCCTAGGAATATTCTATTATCTACAGCATATGTATATATAGTAGGTAGCTTGATTTCCTCCTTGATTTACTCTAGCTTGATTTGATATTGATTTGTAGTTATTAGGTATTGATTTCCTTTCCTTTTTTTTAGGACATGTATATGTAGCTATTTTAACCCCAATAGCTTGTGGAAATAATCAAGCTGAGTTCTCTCTCAAACTCTTCTCTTCTCACAATAATCAAAATCTCAGTAGCAATAACATATAAAAATATATTTCAATCCAAAAGCTGAAAATAGATAATACATACTTAGAACTTGAATGAGAAATATAAAACAAAAGTCAATATTGTGACTCAAAATAAGAAGGAAAAAAGAAACAGAGGAAGAAGAAATTTGAAGAGGAAAAGATGAAATGCATATTGGTTGGACTTCTGAGTAGCCGAAAAAGTCTAGCTAGTCGCCTGAGGAGTCTAGTCGAAAATCCTAAAATTACCTTTCAACATTTAAAACCCTAAATTGGTCGCTTTTTTTTTTTTTTTAAAGAAAATAGAAAACCTTTTGATGATTGCCTCGCCACAATGCTAAAATGCGATGAAGGGTTGCCTTGCCTCGCCTCTCGTCATTGGCGATCGCCTTTCACAACACTGTATTAAATACTCTAGCTCAAGTTGGGAGGAAGCAGGAATTGAGGCAAAGAGCAGAAGTTATTGGAGGACCATTCCAACATGCATCTGGTGGACCATTTGGAGAGAAAGGAATGCTAGAAGCTTTGAGGACAGAAGCAGATCCCTACAAATGATCAAAACAGAATATATTCTGTTATTATGTTTTTGGTGTACAAAGAGTTCCCCTATAGATGCAGAAGCAATCCTTGAAGTATTAGAATCATGCTAGGCTTGCTGTTTTTGTCCCTACATTTTCATACTTTTTTGTAAAAGGGCTTTCAGTACTACATAAGTACTGGTTTATAATACAAATCGTTGCCTTCTCAAAAAAAATAATAAATCAAACACTCGAGCACTCACATGAAAGTACAGCTCAAGCTTAGACCTAAATATGCTTAGCATCAACCAAGTCAAAAAGGGTTTTTTTGTTTCCCTCCTTTACTACTACTAAAAAGAAAATAATTAAAAAAAGAATAAATCTGACGACTAATTTTCCTCAAGACGGTCATTATTCATCCATCATTGAGAAAAGTCTCTCCGTATGACTAAAAGAAAAAAATACAGTTCAAGGAGCCAGTTGGAAAAGAACCGAAAACAAAACCAGGGGAAATTATTCACCAACTGATAAAATAGTATAGAAGGACATCCAAGCAAGTTCTTCACCCCACACTAGAAATTGTGCGCTGTCCTTTGGCCTAACTAATATTTTGAGTTGTAAAGTTGAGAAGCTCCCAACTACATATTTGGGATGCCTCTGGGTAACAACCACAAGGGGTTAGAGATATGGGATGGGATTATTGAGAAAATTAACGGTTAGCCACCTGGAGGATCATTACTTCCAGCTCAGATTGTCACCCATTAGTGTTGGGGCTGTGTATGATTTTCAAATTAAATCCTAAATTTGTTGAAAAGCATGGTGGATCAATGTTTCTAAAAAAGGTTTCAAGCTTTATAGTTCATCTCTTATGTTGGACAATTGCCCGATTCAGTGATTATTATTGGGTTCACTTCTATATGTTTATCAAAAACTGGTGAAACCCACTGTAGATTATACTCTAACCTTAGTACCGGCTCGCGACCATCTAACGTTCTAAATCTCGAGACTAGGAATTGTGACACTTCTGGTTTCCTAAGAGATAATGGACACAAAACATGTCTCTGATATGAGATACTTCGAACTGAATGCTTGTCACATGCTTAGACGGCGTAATTTCTATCGTTGTTAGAAAAGAGGAGTGGATTCTTTATTTTGTGCCATTTCCTCGTATGTGGATTGTTAATCAACCCATTAGTATACTATGCATTTTGAGAAGGATCTATCGTTACATTATTTTTATCAATCACTCCTATGATACATCAATCCTGTTGGATTGTTTCGTGAAAGGACCTCATTTTTTATGGAATTTATGTTCACTCAATGCTAGTACTTGTTGGGAATAAAAGGGAGTTACCTAAATGATACTTATAACAGGATTGATTACCCATCAAGTATGCCTAATTTAAGTTTCTACCTATCAGGAAAATGATGAATGTGATGTCCCCAAGACAGAAAGATAGTCATGACATTAGAAATTGATTACTGATATTAGATAATGAATTTTCCTGTACCTGATGGTTCAGATCAAATATTATGACATTCGTCAGGTCCATAAATTTGTGGTATCCATATCGCGTTGATTTCTGTGTCCTTGTAAACTCAGCTTATTGTTGATGCAACAATTATAAAAAGAATTTCTTTTCAGCTTATTATTGTGAATTTGACATTTTGCTTATTTCACAGGGAGTACCGAGAACATGTGAAAGATTTAGTATGCATTTCAAAGGACTTGAGCCGAATCGTCATTGTTGATAACAATCCATTCAGTTTCCTATTACAACCTCTAAATGGAATTCCATGCATTCCATTTTCTGCTGGACAACCACATGATATACAGGTTTAATAAATAAGAAAACCATGTACGGAATCTATTCCTTAAATTTAGCTACTATGCTCCCTTGACTTCAACTCGTTTTTTTTCCTAAAATTCTGTATCAGCTTTTGGAGGTAATTCTTCCACTTCTCAAGCATCTATCCAAGCAAAAAGATGTGCGGCCTGTGCTGTACGATAGATTTCATATGCCAGAATGGTTTCAAAAGCACGGAATCCCTGCTTCTGCATTGACAAGCGAGGAATGAAAATCTTGCTGGTGATATTGTTACTAATTCCTGGACACCAATACTGTAATTGTTCTGCGAGGGCAGTCCTCTTCACCTGAAAAACAATGTTTGTATAGCTATTTTTGTGCAGAAGAGCAGCCAACAGGGAGGTCTCAAGTACAGATCGGAACGTTCTCTCCCACTGTGTCGCACAACATTCTCATTGTGGAAATTAAGATTATTGTGTAACTTGTTCATAGCCCCAGTTCTTGGAATAGTGTTTGTGCACTTGTGTAACCAGTCATTGCCAATAATTATTCCCTTTTCTCTTAAACGAGTTCTAGTTTAAAGGTTTAACCGTTGGGATGCTCTCTTCAGGAATGGTAATGTTGAAACATTCTTGGTGGTGACACCTTGGGTGTGAAGTATGGAGAATATTTTTCAATTTTTTCATAGTCGTTACTCGTTAGTAATAGTTTTGGAAAACATTTTCAGTAGGAAAATGACTTCCTAGTAGTAGGTAAAACAAGTTTCACTCAAGTTTTACAAGTGTGCATATACTTCATATTCACCCAACCACTATTTCTTCCAAACCTTCAACCTTACCATCGTATTAGCATAGGGTGAGTGAAATGTAGGATTATACATGGGGTATTCAGTCGTAAGAACGTGTTATAAAGGCTAAAAGGGAAGTTCTACTTCTTGTAAAATATAAAGGTAGTGGAAATGATGCTGCTCAAATTATTGTGTGAACATATTATGAGAGGTAGGATTAAGAATGAAGTTATATAAGATAAAGTGGAAGTTACTTTTCGAAAAAAAAAGAAAGACGAAAAAAATGAGATTGAAATGGATTGAATACGTGAAGAAGAGATGCATGGGTTCACCAATAAAAAGGTTTGAGAGTTTGACTTAAGAAGAGGTAGAAGTAGGTTGAAAAACAACTAGGTAAAGTTTTACTTTTAGTTTTGTTTTGATTGCACATTTTTTTAGTCGAAATAGAAACAGAGGTTATATATGGGACAATAGGCAGAGCAAATAGAGTTAGAGACACAAATATTACCTCGTATCTCTATTTTTGCATATGAAAGATATTACCACATACCTAAAGATTACTATCTGTTGAATCAAATATTGGATAAACCCTATTACTTATGGTGATAAAATTTAAAAAATCTAAATAGTAACCAAGATTGAGAATAAGAAGGAAAAGAGAGATAATCAAAATAAGAATCAACTAATTGGAAAAAAAAATCAAGGAATTGATTTATCTTCTCAACTATAAATTAGTATTATATTTATGAAAAAATATATTTTGTTAATTAATTATATTAAGACTTCTTTTATTTATTTTAAATGATTTCTTACATCTTGTTAAAAATGTAATGCTATGTATCAAAAACTAAAATATCCTGTTAATACTGATAATAACAACTCTTAAATACATTATTTATTAAATTCACTCATATTAAATATCTAATTATAACTATAGTAAAATCTCTATTAATTAATATTCGGTAAATTAATTATCTCTTTAAAATAATATTTTCTTTCGATTCCGACTTGAGCCAATGGAAAAAATCACCAATTTCGATAAGATAATAATAAGATAATAAGACAATATTTTTTCAGAAGACCCTTATATAAATATATGGTCCCATTAATATCATAAATTAATATTTTTTTGAAAGTAGTACAAATATATCTAAAATAATTTAGTGAAATATAATTCTATTGTGTTTTGATTTTTCTTAAATTTAAATCTAGTTGAGACTCATTTCTAACTTTTCTTGTTGTATCCAAGAGCTCTGATATTGTCTAGAAACACACCATAAAATTGTGAAGAGTTTCAGATGCACTAGTGTTTCCTTATGCGTAATTGGTAGCAAAGGTATAAAATATCATCTTCAACTTTATCATCAACATTGCTTGTTTCGATGGTATCCACAATTTCTTCTAAGCTCTGGTCCTTTGAACATGTAACACTTTTACCATGATAATCTAACAGGTTATTTGACATTTACTTTACTGTGGTAACCAAGATCATTAATCATGACGTCAAGTTCATGAATGATGTTTTTCACAAGTGGGTTCATTCAAATTCTCTGAGATTGTATCCCTTGGATGAATTTTATAGTGTCGAACATAATTTGTTAAAATCTCTTGCTGAACATTTGTTGTCCAAGTAGGGACTGTAAAGTTGATATCATCCAAAACATTAATCTTTGTTGGATCAATTTTCTACTTTATAGCCTTATAATATTCTACGATAAAATCTATTACGATATAATATATCTTGAAATCTCTTAATATCCCAACATCACAAGGTTCAATTTTGGATGTCATGTTAGGTGGCAAGAAAAACAAGTCCAACGTTTTGTACTCCTTCAATATTTCTACTATGAACTAGACAATTATCTACCATAAGAAAAACTCATCTACCATGCATTTTGTGGTCAAACCAACAAATATATTCATCAAAAAACACACTTGTCATCCATGCTCTATTATTTGCATGATAGTGACAATTCAATAAATATGATATATAAATTAGTAAAATATAATGATTTGATACATTCGTTGTACTTTATGTATAATATTTTTTTAATGTGAAATTAATAGATATGATATATAAATTAGTAAGACACAATAATTTTGATATAATAAAAAATTAATCTTCATTAAATCTCAAATCATTCTTTAAATTAATAAATATTAATTTATCGATTAAATAATATCTTTATAAAATTTCACGATTCCACATATATTAAATTATAGAGGTTTTACCGTACTTCATAACCATTTACTATAAAGATATAAGTTGTAATAACTTTAAGGAGCTGCCAACGAATAAGACCTAATAACCACAAAAACTTCTCAATCTTCTATGTGTAAATTCTCCAAGAATTTGAGAAGATATAGATTATTATCTTCTATCTTTCTTTGCGTTCTCCTTCTTAAATAAGTATGTAAAATACGTAATTTATCATTATGCCGGTCCTAAAAAAGACGCTTTGTCCCTTAAAAGAGAAGATTAAACAAACTGTGCAACTAATAAATCATAATTTTTCCAACTGACTTATTTAAAAGGTCGGCCAATCCATTGAATCAATAACTCAAGTTGTGGATTGGTGATTGGGTGTTTCCAATGATTCAAAACTTGTTTAGCATAAGGTTTCCAATATTCAACATCTACTCTTCAAAGAGTGATTGAAAAGATGTTGTGTGTGTTTTATGAGGAACACCTTGCAATCTATACACTTCATCATTCAATTGAATGATTAGAAACATCTCGTTCTCCAATTAGTTTATATTGTGTTTAGGAATACTAGATATTGTATATCCAATGTTTTATGTGTGCCTAAGATGAAAAAGAACCTTATTTCTGTACATCAACTTTGTAATGATAATGATGTCTCCATCACATTCTTACCTTATTCATTTTTTATGAAGGACTTTTGCACATCGGCGCCTCTACTAGCAGGGGAACCTGAAAACGGTGTTTATCCATGACCTTCATCTCTTTGATCGCCAACTCTCCTCAAGCCCTCACCACCACCACAACCTCAAGTGCTTCCAGTTGACGTTGATGTATCGGTTACCCATCCTCTCCCGCTCTTCGTCATGTTTTTGAGCTTTTAGCTATTTCATTTTCTTTAGAAAATCCTTTTTTTGCAGTTTGTGTAAATGCAGTAAAATGCATAAGTTTCCTTGCTATAACTCTACAAAATAAAGAGCAATGCTCTTTTTGAGTACATTTTTTCGGATGTTTGGGGTCCTTCGCCAGAAATTTTATTAGATAGTTTTCAACATTATTTACTATTTGTTGATCATTACCTGAAATACATCTGGTTCTTTCCCATGATACGAAAATCTGATGTATCCATTATACTTCCCAAATTTAAGAAAATTGTAGAAAAACTTTTTCAAAAGCCCATCATCTCATTCTATTCTGACAATGGTGGAGAATTTATTCATCTTCGGCCATGTATATTTCTTGTATACTCACAAAATCAAAGTGCTTATCTTTGTCTTGATCTCTGAAGTCTAGGTTATATGTATCTGTTAAGGGACCAGCCCATTTGTTATATTTTTTTTAAGTGAAAGCCCAATCACTTATTGATGTGTGGCCCATATGTTTTGGGCTTTGTTGACTTCTTCTAGAAGTCTTTGGGAGCTGCTGTTTTCTTCTGGGGGGTTTTTTGACGTGAAGAAAAGAGGAAATTGAGAGGGTGTGTGACAGAGAGAGAAGCAGATTTTTGAGAGAGGGTTTGAGTGCAGATTTTCTGGACAGCCTTGACAAAATTTCAGTTTTCCGGAGATCCGACCGTTGGATCGTTCTGAAATTTTCACAGCTGGTTCACAACATATAGCACTACATCTTGATGGTTCAGATCGTCAATCGGAGCTCTTGATCGTCTGTTATTGCAGCTGGTGTAACCTGCGTTTTTTGGGTGATATTTCCCAATTTCTCTTCTCTTTTGTGTTGGCTCTTATGTATGTTGTTGTTGGTGGGCTGTGACATCCTTGTAGACTGATTTGGGTGTCTTTACCCTCAATTTGCATAATAAGAGAAGAAGAAGGGTGGACTCCTACAAGTCCCGTGGTTTTTATCCTTCACACCGAAGGGGTTTTCCACGTATAAATCTCGTGTGTCACTTGCATATTTATTATTCATATTTTCTTGTGATTTTTTTGATATGTTGCTGATTTGAGCTTGGTTAATTTAGTGGTGAATTTCTTTTGGTAAATTGGGTGAAGTATAATTGGTTGATTGTCTTGAAGTCGATCCTTGTAGGTGTTGTATCCTACTTGTGTTGTTTTGCTCCTCCCCCTACATCTGGTATCAGAGCGGAGTGTTAAACCATAGACATGGAGCATGTAAATAACTCTATGGTTAAACTGACATCAACCAATTATTCCATTTGGCGTCCGATGATGGAAGATTTGCTATATTGCAAGGATTTGTTTGACCCAATTGATGTGGATAAAACAAAGAAAGATGTCCAGCCCACTAAGCCAGAGAAGATGACAGATAAAAAATGGGAAAAGCTGAAGAGAAAGACCTTGGGGACAATCAGACAGTGGATTGATATTAGCATATTCAATCATGTATCCTAGGAGACTGAGCCGCTTGGACTATGGAGAAAATTGGAGGGTCTTTATGAGAGGAAGACCGCTCATAACAAGGCCTCGTTGATTAATAGGCTTGTTAATCTCAAGTTGAAGCCAGGGAAGTCTGTTTCTGAGCATCTTAGCGACTTTCAAGATATTATTAACAAGTTGACTGTTATGAAAATTGTCCTTGATGATGAGTTGCAGGCTTTATTCCTCTTGAGTTCTTTGCCAGATAGTTGGGAAACTTTGGTTGTGTCCATCAGCAACTCAGCTCCAGATGGTACGATTTCATTGGATGTCATCAAAGAGAGCATGTTCAATGAAGAGCTTAGAAGAAAGGAGATGGGTGTTGATATTTCGCAGGCACTTGTGGTAGAGAATAGAGGAAGAAGCAAGAGTAGAGGTCCCAAAGGGCGTGGCAAGTCAAAGTATAGGTCAAAGTCCAAGGATGGGAGAGAACCTACGATATGCCACTATTGTAGCAAGCCAGGCCACATTCAAAAGTTTTGCTACAAGTTGAAAAGAGACCAGCGAAATAAGAAAAATGACCATCATAAAGAGGGTGATGACAAGAATACAGCTGCTACAACTTTTAGTTCTGATGATCATGTTTTTTTGATATGTGCTATTGGAGAGTGTTGTCATGTTGATAGTTCTGACACTGAATGGCTTATTGATACAGGAGCTTCCTATCATTGTGTTCCTAATAAGGAGTACTTTATTGACTACCGAGCTGGAGATTTTTGTAGTGTGAAGATAGGGAACTAGAGCTCAGCAAGTATTGTTGGCATTGGAGATATTCGAGTCCAAACCAATGTTGGGTGCTATTTGACATTGAGAGATGTTCGCCACATTCCAGATCTACGCCTCAATTTATTGTCTACTAATGTACTTGATAAAGAAGGTTACAAGCACACTTTTAGTGAGGGTAAATGGAAATTGTCTAAGGGTTCCTTGACTGTTGCTCGTGGCAAGCTTTGTTGTACCTTGTATAAGACACATTTGAAAGTGTGTAGTGGTGAGTTGAATGCTATTGAGGAGAAAACTTCTCCTAACTTATGGCACCGAAGATTGGGGCATGTTAGTGAGAAGGGTATAAAGCTGTTGGCCGGTAAATCTCTTATTCCTGCTGATGTTACTATTTCACTTGACCCTTGTGATCATTGTTTAGCAGGAAAGCAACACAGAGTTTCTTTTCCGAGGACATCTACAAGAAAGAAAGTGAAGTTAGAGTTGGTTTACTCTGATGTGTGTGGTCCTATAGAGGTGGAATCACTTGGTGGTAACAAATACTTTGTTACTTTTATTGATGATGCTACTCGGAGAACTTGGGTTTATATGATGAAGCACAAAAGTGAGGTGTTCGGTATCTTCCAGAAGTTTCATGCAATGGTTGAAAGGGAGACAGATTGCAAACTGAAGCGTCTTCGAACTGATAATGGAGGTGAATACACTTCAAATGAGTTTAAAGCATATTGCTCAAAATATGGCATTCGACATGAGAGAACAGAACCGGGTACCCCACAACACAATGGCGTTGCCGAGAGGATGAACAGAACCATTATTGAGAAAGTGAGATGCATGCTTAGAATGTCCAATCTTTCTAAGTCATTTTGGGGTGAAACAGTTGGAACTGTTGTGTATTTGATAAATAGAGCACCATCAGTTCCTTTGGAGTTTGAGATTCCCGAGAGAGTTTGGTTTGGGAAAGACCCCTCTTATTCTCACTTGAGGGTGTTTGGATGCAAGGCTTTTATGCATGTGCCGAAGGAACATAGATTGAAGCTTGATTTCAAGACTTCTCCTTGTGTGTTTGTTGGATATGGTGATGAAGAGTTTGGTTACAGACTTTATGATCCAGCAAAGCAAAAAGTTGTGAGAAGTAGAGATGTTGTCTTTTATGAGCACGAGATGAGTTTTCATCTCTTGGGTGCTGATAAGACTTATTATTCTAATTTCTCTCATGATGTTATTGATATGCCCATGCCTCATGTTTCTGCTTCAGATGATCAATTAACAGGTGATGCTCCAGAGGATGGTCATGAAATTGCTCATGAACATGACCATATTGAAGAGGTACAACCTGATGTTGTTGTACCACAACCTGATGATGAAGCTGTAGATGTTCAACATGGAGAGTCTTCTAATCAGGGGGAGAAATCCAGCCCACATGTAGAAGAGCCAACACTTAGAAAATCGACCAGAGTTCGTCAACCTTCAAGACTTTATCCAAGTTCAGAATACATCCTAATCACTGATGAGGGGGAGCCTGAAAGCCTTCAAGAGGTCTTGTCACATTCAGACAAAGACCATTGGCTCAAGGCTATGCAAGAGGATATGGATTCTTTGAAGAAGAATGAAACCTATGACTTGGTGAAGCCTCCAAAAGGGAAGAAAGTCTTGAAGAACAGGTGGTTGTTTAAGAACAAGAAAGATGGCAACAAACTAGTGAAACGGAAGGCAAGATTAGTGGTGAAGGGATGCCATCAGAAAAAGGGCATCGACTTCGATGAGATTTTTGCACCGGTGGTGAAGATGACTTCCATTCGTATGATTTTGGGACTAGCTACTTGTTTGAATCTTGAACTTGAACAACTTGATGTTAAAACTGCTTTCTTACATGGTGATTTGCATGAGGAGATTTACATGGAGCAGCCGGAAGGATTTGAAGTTAAGGGAAAAGAGAATTTTGTTTGCAAGTTGAAAAAGAGTCTTTATGGACTCAAGCAAGCACCAAGGCAATGGTATCACAAGTTTGATTCCTTCATGAGTAATAATGAGTACAAGCGAACTACTGCAGATCCTTGTGTGTATTTTAGAAAATTCTCTGAAGGTAACTTCATTATCCTTTGCTTGTATGTTGATGATATGTTGATTGTGGGACAAGATGTTGAGATGATTTGTAGGTTGAAAGAGGATTTGTCAAAGTCCTTTGATATGAAAGATTTGGGTCCTGCGAAGCAAATTCTTGGTATGGAAATTGCTCGTGATAGAAAAGCTGGTAAGCTTTGGTTGTCACAAGAAAATTATATTGAACGGGTGCTTGAAAGGTTCAATATGAAGAATGCCAAGCCAGTTAATACACCACTTGCAGCCCATTTCAAGTTGAGCAAGCGTTGTTGTCCTACAACCGAGAAAGAAAAGGAAAGTATGTCTCATATTCCTTACTCCTCTGTTGTTGGTTCATTGATGTATGCCATGGTGTGTACAAGACCGGATATAGCACATGCTGTTGGATTGGTTAGCAGATACTTGGCAAATCCGAGCAAGGTTCATTGGGAAGCTGTAAAGTGGATCTTAAGATATTTGCGAGGCACATCAAATCTGAGTTTGTGTTTTGGAGGTGGTGAGCCTATTCTTGAGGGATTTACGGATG
Source organism: Solanum lycopersicum (assembly GCF_036512215.1). Taxonomy (NCBI): domain Eukaryota; kingdom Viridiplantae; phylum Streptophyta; class Magnoliopsida; order Solanales; family Solanaceae; genus Solanum; species Solanum lycopersicum. The sequence goes on from NC_090805.1 coordinate 37,558,813, forward strand.
CTGACATGGCTGGAGATCTTGATAACCGGAAGTCTACCTCGGGTTACTTGTTCAAATTTGCAAGGGGAGCCATTTCATGGCAATCCAAGCTACAGAAGTGTGTAGCGTTGTCTACAACCGAGGTAGAATATATAGCAGCAGTGGAAGCAAGCAAAGAAATGCTTTGGTTAAAGCGTTTCCTTCAAGAGTTAGGTTTGAAGCAAAGTGAGTATGTTGTATTTTGTGATAGTAAAAGTGCTATGGACTTGAGCAAAAACATCATGTACCATGCTCGCACAAAGCATATTGATGTGAGATATCATTGGTTGCGTGTTGTCATTAAAGAGCGACTAATGAAGTTGAAGAAGATTCACACCAACAAGAATGGTGCTGATATGTTGACAAAGGTGGTCCCTGGAAGCAAGCTTGAATTTTGTTCCAAGCTTGCAGGTATGTCTTCTTGATGACCTTTTATGTTTGGTCTCCCCGAACTGGGCTGGAGGGGGAGATTGTTAAGGGACCAGCCCATTTGTTATATTTTTTTTAAGTGAAAGCCCAATCACTTATTGATGTGTGGCCCATATGTTTTGGGCTTTGTTGACTTCTTCTAGAAGTCTTTGGGAGCTGCTGTTTTCTTCTGGGGGGGTTTTTGACGTGAAGAAAAGAGGAAATTGAGAGGGTGTGTGACAGAGAGAGAGAAGCAGATTTTTGAGAGAGGGTTTGAGTGCAGATTTTCTTGACAGCCTTGACAAAATTTCAGTTTTCCGGAGATCCGACCGTTGGATCGTTCTGAAATTTTCACAGCTGGTTCACAACATATAGCACTACATCTTGATGGTTCAGATCGTCAATCGGAGCTCTTGATCGTCTGTTATTGCAGTTGGTATAACCTGCATTTTTTGGGTGATATTTCCCAATTTCTCTTCTCTTTTGTGTTGGCTCTTATGTATGTTGTTGTTGGTGGGCTGTGACATCCTTGTAGACTGATTGGGTGTCTTTACCCTCAATTTTCATAATAAGAGAAGAAGAAGGGTGGACTCCTACAAGTCCCGTGGTTTTTATCCTTCACACCGAAGGGGTTTTCCACGTATAAATCTCGTGTGTCACTTGCATATTTATTATTCATATTTGCTTGTGATTTTTTTGATATGTTGCTGATTTGAGCTTGGTTAATTTAGTGGTGAATTTCTTTTGGTAAATTGGGTGAAGTATAATTGGTTGATTGTCTTGAAGTCGATCCTTGTAGGTGTTGTATCCTACTTGTGTTGTTTTGCTCCTCCCCCTACAGTATCCAGACGCGTGGACTTTGTGGAGCATCGTTTTTCATACTCATCTATGGAAATTAAGACCAATCGACCTGAGTCGAACACTGTTGATGTATGGATTCCCTCTTATCACATTATTCCTTTTACATCAAGCCCACATGGCCTGAGAACTCCATCACATCTTTCTCAGGTATGTCTTATTTCACATCATCGCCTACCTCTGCTTCCTTATCCTTATTATCAGTACGGACCCATTCCACTTCATCCATTCCTTCTTCTGCACCTATAACAAATCACTCCATGGTTACACGTTCTAAAAACAATATTAGTAAGTCAATTCAAAGACTCTGTCTTAATGCTACTCTATCTACTAAAGCTGAATCATCCCCTGCTGCACAACCTTCTAAATTGCAAGCCACTTCCTCTAACTCCCATTGTAAATCCAAACTTACCAGATCATTGTTTTTTTAAATTCAATTCCCAAACCTATTGAGCCTAGGAGCATTAGTCAAGCTTTGAAAGATCCTAAATGGCGTGCTGCCATAAATGAAGAGTTATCAGCTCTTAAGAGTCAAGACACATGGTCTCTTGTACCTACAAATCCTCAAGCTAAACCCCTAGGGTCTAAGTGGGGTTTTCATGTTAAATACAACTCAGATGGAAGTACTAGCTTCTATAAAGCTCGATTTGTTGCTAAAGGTTTCTTGCAGCGTCCAGGTGTTGATTATGATGAAACATATTCTCTAGTAGCAAAACATACCACAGTGCATGTTATCCTCTCATTGGCTGCCACATTTGACTGGACACTTCGTCAATTAGATGTTAACAATGACTTCTTGCATGGTAATCTAGCTAAAGAAGTTTATATGTCTCAACCTCATGGGTTTGTGCATGATTTATATACCACTCATGTTTGTCGGCTTCACTAAGCAATTTATGGGCTTAAACAAGATCCTCGAGCATGGTCCGAGGAACAAAAATCCTATCTTATTTCATATGGATGTTGCCACTCTCAGTTAGATCACTGCTTGTTCATATATGCTAAATATGGAGTTATGCTTTATCTCATTGTCTATGTTAATGATCTAATTATCACGGGTAATCATCAAAGTTTGGTGGAAGGTTATATTAAGTGTCTTGCTAATCATTTTTTAATTAAAGATCTTGGTGATATGAATTTCTTCTTGGGTGTTCAAGTTATTCACTCACCTTCTGGAATTTTCTTAAGCCAGCATAAGTATATCATGAGATCTTAGACTGAGCTAACATGGTTGAAGCTAATCCTATGCGCACACCAATGGCAAGTGGATCTTTTCCCATGAATAGTGATAGCTCTTTATTTGAGGATCCTAAAGAATATCAGAGTATAGTTGGAAGTTTATAATATCTTCATTTTACCAGAACAGATGTTGCCTTTGTTGTAAGCAAATTGTCTCAGTTTATAAGTGCTCCCACAACTACACATTGGGTATGGTCAAACAGGTTCTTCGCTATCTTGCTGGCACATCTGCTAATGGCATGTTTCTCCGCAAAAGCAAGTAACTAAATATGCACGCCTTCTTTGACTCAGACTGGGTAGGTAATCGTGATGATCGCTCTTCTACTACAATATACATTGTGTTTTTCGGCTCCAATCAGATCTCATGGAGATCTAAGAAGCAAAGAGTAGTTGCTCGCTCGTCCACAGAAGCTGAATATCGTGCTATTGCTTCAACATCAGTTGAAATTTGTTAGGTCCATAATTTGCTTTAGGAGTTATCTATTTTTCTCAAGGAACCGCTAGTTATCTTTGTGATAATCTTAGTGCTACCTATGTGTGTGCTAAGCTAGTTTTTCACTCCAAAATGAAGCATATCGAGATTGACTGTCATTTTGTTCGAAATATCTGTCAACAAGGCCTACTGCGTGTTTCTCATGTTTCATCCCGAGATCAGCTGGCTGATCTTCTTACCTAGCCGCTTCCATAAGCTCCATTTGAAGCACTAAGATCCAAGATTGGTATATCAGCCCGATCTACCATCTTGCGGGGGCATATTAATTATATCTCTTGATTGATATTAGGATATCTCTTGATTGATATTCCGTATCTTAGTATCTCATTATTGATTTACTTTCTATTATAATTAGGTTAAGATCACAATCCATTAGTAATTGATTCTTTCCTTAGTTTTAGTTTGCTCTCTTGTATAAATACACATAAATATTAATAAAATTATATACTTCTCTCCAGCAGTAAAACTTATAGTGAACACTTTGCACATTTCTCTTCTCCTCTATTAATTATATATGTAAATGTATAAAAGAATTGATTATATTTACGACAATGATTAGGGGTGAACTTGTCTCTACAATGATAACATAAGCCTTTTCCTTGTCAAAGTTTGTTCAAAATTTAGTGGACAAGTGTTTGGAAGCAATGAAAGTTGAAAAGGGCATGTAACTAATTGGCAACATGATTGAAAATTAAAGAATTCTCAAGTCGATGGTTGATGAATGTCATGAGACAGAAGTTCAAGCAGATATGTTATTAGATCTATTTGGTCCTTAATTATTTTTTTTCATAATCTGAAATTTTTAGGATCGAAAATAAGACGATGTAACGCATAATTTAGCAAAGCACATCTCGAAAGACCGTGAGTAAGAAGACAAAAGAGAAATATACCAAAAGACACAAAGATTTAAGGTGATTCGGTCAATCGACCTACGTCCACAAAGAAGATGAGCAGTCCACTATAAATATGAGAGTACAAAATACAGAGAAACAACCTCAACCAATTCACTTGGAATGCATGAGAGGTTTACATAACTGATTATGTATCAAACTTGTGACCCACAAATTCTCTCCCTAATCAAAACTCTCAAAGCCCTTAAGACTATATTGTGAATGCTGATTAAGTTAGAAGGAACAAACTTCTATTTATAAAGTGTTAAACCCTTTCCTAAAAGAAAAATGATTAGTCAATCTAAATCTTTTTTCTAAAAGGAAAACCTATTTATGATAAGAAACTTAAGGCAAATAAAACCCAACAAATCTCCCCTTAGGCCTGAACTTCTGAAAAAATAAATTTGTCCACCTTCTTCACTTAATCTTCAACAACTTGCTTCTGCTCTGCATAATCTCCTTTGCAAAATTTATGTTTCAACGTAGGAAACCTCTCTCAAACAATTTCTCCAACAAAAAACGTCATTACTGTCAAAAAGGTTGCGGCTAGAACTACACCCGCCAAGATGAACACTTCATTCTAACCTGGTTCAATCATCGATTATCGAACTACTGAACCTGACTTCATTATTGAATCTTGCTCTGATATCACTTGTTAGGACCAAAATAAGCAGGTGTAAATACGGAACCTAACAAAGCAAACCTCGAAAGACCACGAGCTAGTAAGAAGACAAACAAGAAATATACCAAAAGAGACAAAGATTTAACGTGGTTAGGTCAATTGACCTACGTCCACAAAGGATATAAGAAATTCACTATAAATATGAGAGTACAAATTATAAAGAGAAACAACCTCAACCAATTCACTCGGAATACATGGGAGGTTCACACAAATAATAACGTGTTTGTGACCCACAGATTCTCCCCCTAATCAAAACTCTCAAAGCCCTTAAGACTAAATTTTAATGTTGATTAAATTAGAAGGAACAAACCTCTATTCAAAGAGTGTTAAACCTTTTCCTACAAGAAAAAAAATTAGTCAATCCAAAATCTTTTTCTAAAAAGAAAACCTATTTATGATAAGTAACTCAGGCTAAATAAAACCCAAAATTAGGCTCATTTCTTCATACACGCACCAATGCTTGTAAATCTTAACAGCCACATGAAGGTCTTTTTTAATCACTCTAAGAAAAACTTCAAGTAAATGTTTTGGCTAATTTAGCACATGAGTTGCCCGTTTGTAAATTTTTGTTTATACTATAGAACCTATTCATTTTGTTGAATACTTTAGAGATGTTCATTTGAAAGTATAAAAACGTATAACATCTACGAAATAAAAGGGTTTATTTTGTCAAGTTGATTTGATTTATTTGTCCGCTTGACACTATACAAGTTCGTCTTCCTCGCATAACCTTCACCAACTCATTTTTATAATGAACATTCACCATTGATCTAAGCAAAACAATCCAACATCCAACAAATCTCCTTCCAAAGAATTATTCATATCAACCTTGCAATTATTACAAGTTAAATGAATGGATTACCAACAATAGATCCAATATACACGATCTTGGATCCACATGAAATCTATCAGAAGAAAGTTTTAAAAAAAGATTGAAATTATTTATCATGGATAGATTGAGATGGCGTTTATAAGCTAGTAGGTAAAATACTAAGGGCCCGTTTAGATGGGCTTAATAAAAACAGCTTTAAAAAAGTACTTTTGAAAGTGCTGAAACTTATTTTTAAAATAAGCAGTTATGCGTTTGGATAAAAGTGCTGAAGTTAAAAAAAAAAGTTGTTGATGTGTTTGGCAAATAAGTGCTGATAAACAGTCTTTTAAATCAAAATGTCTGAAATACCTTAAAAGTTGTTAACATAATAAAAGTTAATTAATTTATATTTTACAGCCATAAATAATTATATTTTGCTATTATTCTCATATTTCTTTCTCATCACAAATTATTTATAAGAGGAATATAAACTTATTATAGATTTTAAAGATATATAATTTGAATAGATCAAAGAACGATTTAAGATTTTATTTTAGTTTCATTCATAGGTAATAATAATTGTCTATCATTCACGTATTTCTTTATTATCACAAATTATTTATAAGAGGAATATAAATTTTTATTTAAGTTATATGTGCAACTTCTTTTACATTTTAATAATATATAATTTGAATAAATCACTTGAAAGTTTTAAGATTTATTTTATTTTCATTCATTAGTAATAGTAATTATCTATCATCCACACGTGAAAAGAAAAAAATGGAAGAAAGAGATGTTAGGGCTATGTGGGTAATTTGGAGATTGTATAAAAATATTAAGGGCAAAAAGGTAAAAATGTGATCAACTTAAAACAGCTTATAAGCTAAAAAAAAGCACCTCTATCCCAGCTTTTAACTTTTGGCTTAAAATAAGTTTTTTTAAACTTAAAATAAGTTATTTTGAGTATTGCCAAACAGCTAAATAAGTCAAAAATTAGCTTTTAAGTCAATTTTACCAGCTTTTAAGCTGAGCCAAACAGGCTCTAAGATGTTTCAAGGATTTAGAATACTTACATCAAATTTAATGATGGACTGAGGAAGAGGAAACGCAACTGCACGAACTCTTCAGCTTCCCACTTTTGTATTCTTGTTCTTTGATATCTCTTAGTTGGTAGATTTTCTCTTTTGTTTTTTTCTTTATTTTATTTTGGTGGATTGTACACTTGGTCAACCCACACAATGTTTTATATATTTACTCTTTATTTTTAATAAACGTTCTGACCCAAGTGGTCTTTGATTTTTAAAAAATCATGTGTTTGATAATATTGAGAATGTTTCTTTGCTCGTAGAATTCAATCTCGAGGATCTCCTCTCCCATACTTTAAAAATTTTCATATTTGTGTGTGAATATCAATATTTTTTTTTGATTTCTCCAATTTTATCAACCTCAGACTTTTCTAGTAAAACTTAATTTTTTTTGGATGATGCAACCACATCAACATCCAAAGCACTTATGACTTTTGATTTTTTTTTGGAAAAATGGTCAATGATAGAATGATCTGATCATGATTTGACATGATAAGTTCGCTTTGGAAAGCATTAGTTTATGTGTTAACCATTAAAATCAACTTGACTTTGATATCACTGATAAAAATAGAGATTTTATATTTAATAAAAGAGAGAAAATATAAAGAGAAATACATGTATTTTGTATATCCAGAATAATGCATATAAAAGGAGAAAATATAAAGAGAAATACATATATATGTTACTATATCTATAATTTGTATATTAGCTAAGTATAACTGCTTCATAATCATCTGAGATAAAAAAAAATCAACAACTTCTTGTAAGCATAAAAAATTGTCAATAAAAACTCAATTGGAATAAAGACAAACTTTTATTAATCAGATAAAACTGTCAATAAATAACTCTTAATAAATGTAAAAAGTTGTTCAACCTTCATGTGTGAAACCCCTAGGAATTTGGGAACTTGAAATGATGCAAATTATTGTCTTCTCTTATCTTTCTCGCTTGTTCCTTTGTTAGAATATGCACATCGGAAGCATTATTCAAAATCACATATTTACATGATAGCATAATAATGTGACTAAAATAATTGTGAAACTCAAACTTTTTGTAGAGACTCTATAATTGCAATCTTCTACTAATTCCTCACTAACTCTCTCAATCAAGTCTTGTGCGGCAAGAAAAATTTCAGAAAAAATGATGATCTTTCCTTGAGAACCACCATCCATATTTATACTTTTCAGTAGAAGAGAAAAGTTTGAAACATGAAATGTTTCTAATCATAATTAATAGTCATTAATAGTTATTAAATACCTTTAAGTGTCTGTTAGACACTGTTAAGTGTATTCAATAACCATGATCAATAGTCATCAACAATCATTAAATACCATCAAGTGTATTTTGACACCGTTAAGAGTATCCAACAATCATGATCACTAAATACCATTAAGTGTATTTATAAAGTCATTAATGATCATTTGAACACTATTATTTTCTTCTTTCATCGTCTAGGGAAATAAAGAAATGCAATATTCTCTTCTTTCTTCTTTTAAGGGATTACTTTTTTTTCTCTTTTAAACTAATAAAAGTGAAAAACGATTTATTCCTAAACTAAAAAAATACTAACAATCTTTTTTTCTAAACTCGATAAATTAACCAGGCATAGTAGGGACTGCAAATTTATTAACAGAGGCTTCCAATTATAATTTTTAATTCGTAAAAGCATGAATTAATCAGATCATAATAAATCACAAATTGGACCACTAAAAATTCTTAACTACACTCCTCTATTTAATTTCACGTTTTTATCGATACAACTTATTTAATTCCCCATGTTAGAATTATCGACACCAATCAATTAAATCAAGGGTCATGAATACCCTTAATTTATCTGAAATAGCTCAAATATACCCTGCAACTATACTTTGCTCAAATATACCCCTCCCGTCAAACTATAGGGTCAAAAATACCCTTCTCATTAACAGATATGTTAAACGCCATTTGAATGCCATGTGGATGCCACATGACATGCCACATAATCCAATAAGTTTCACTCATGACACATATACTAATAAACTTACCCCTAATAAGTCATTGTTAATAGCTTATCAAATGAAGATAGTGTTGTAATGAAGTGATAGTTTTTGTTGATGATCAACAGGTTCACAGAAGCTAGTTAATACTATTAATATAGCTAATGCATCTGATCGGTCTAATTCTAATGATGTTTGTCATAGGATATTAGGACATGCTCCAATTGATGTAATAAGGATGCATGAGTCCCTTAAAGCTCTAAACCTCACAGACTGCTCCCATTGCACTGTGTGCCCTGTAGCTAAACAATCTAATCTTTCATTTCCTTTTAAGTGTTCATAAAACTACTATTGTATTTGAGTTGCTTCATTGTGATTTTTGGGGACCTTATAAAGTTCCCACTCATAGTGGTAAGAAGTATTTTGTTACTATTGTAGATGAACTTAGTAGATACACTTGGATATTGTTTATTGCTTCCAAAGCTGATTCAATAGTTGTTATAAAGAAATTTCTCACAAGAGTTCAAAATTTATTTTCCACAAGTGTTAAGACCTTCAGGTCTGATAATGGTTGTGAGTTCCTAAGTACTAAGTTTCAGAATCTATTTGAGTGTATCATACTACTTGTATGTACACCTCTCAGCAAAATGGGGTTGCTAAAAGAAAGCACATAATTATTCTTGATATGACCAGAGATTTAAGATTTCAAGCCTCTATACCATTGAGATTTTGGGGGGAGGGTGCCCTTACAACTCTGTATTTGTTGAACAGAATCCCTACCAAGTTATTAGGCTACAAGTCTTCTTTTGAGAAATTCTATATCCATCCTCCAGACCTGTCTCATCTCAAGGTATTTGGATGTTTGAGCTATGTTGCGAGTTCTTAGAAGCCTGATAAGTTTTCTGCAAGAGTTGTTCCAACTGTGTTTATGGGATACTCATCCACACAAAAGGGCTATCTTTTATACGATATTCATGCCAAGATGTTCTCCATAAATAGGCATGTTGTGTTTCAAGAAGAGTTGTTTCCTTTTAAACATCTCCAAGCCTTACCAAATTCTATATTTCTAATAATGGAATATGTTCCTCCTTCGTCACCTCCAGTTACTTCATCTCCGCCTGCTTCTCTGATGATTCTGCAAGACCAGCTACATCCGAGTCTCCTGGTGAACTTCCTTCAGCTGTTGAGATGCCTCTTAGAAGATCAAGTACGTCTAGCAAGCCTCCTCTATGCTGCAGGACTTTGTTACTAAGCCCAAGTCAACTGCATGCTTTTATTCACTAGATGATCACTTGTCTTACAAACACTTATCATCTACTTATAGATTGGCTTTGAGTGCCTATTCAGTTGTTTCTGAAACTGGTCCCTTTATGAAGCTGCTAATAATCCTAAGTGGAGACAGGCTATGCAACTAGAGATTGATGCCCTGGAAAGTAATCACACTTGGGGCATAGTTGATCTACCACTTGGTAAGAGGCCTATCAGCTGCAAATGGATTTATAAAATTAAGTTCTTAGCTTTAGGAGAGGTTGAAAGGTACAAAGCTAAGCTTGTGGCTAGAGGTTTTAGTCAACAAGAAGGACTTGATTATGGTGATACTTTTAGACCTGTGGCTAAGATGGTCACTGTCAGGTCTGTGGTTGCTTTGGCTGCCCCCAAAGGATGGTTCATATATTAAATGGATGTCCACAATGTTTTCTTGAATGGTGACTTGCATGAAGAGATTTACATGGACATTCCATGTGGTTTTTCCAGGCAGGGGGAGAGTCACAAGGTTTGCAAACTCCACAAGTCATTGTATTGTTTGAAACAAGTACCTAGATAGTGGAACATGAAGTTAACTGAGGCTCTAGTTTAGATGGGGTTCAAACAAAGTCATTATGACTACTCTTTATTCACACAACAAAGTGGAAGTGATATTGTGGTGGTATTGCTGTATGTAAATGATCTTTTAATTAGTGGAAGCAACCACAAACTCCTATGTAACACAAGACAGGTCATCCAAAAGAAGTTCAAAATGGTGGATTTAGGGGAACTAAAATTCTTCTTAGGCATTGAGTTCTCTAGATCAAACAAAGGCATCCTGATGACACGGAGAAAATATGCTTTGGACCTAATGTCTGAAACAGGCTTAGGAGGAGCAAAGCCTGTTCATACACCATTTGAGCTGAACAAAAAGCTTGTATCAGTGCAATATGATGAACATGTGACTGGTCCAAGTCCTGACCATGATAAGCCACTTGCTAATTCTACAATGTATCAAAAGTTGGTGGGAAAGCTTCTATATCTAACTATGACCTGGCCTGTTCTTTCTTTCACTACACAAGTACTTAGCCAGTTCATGCATTGTCCTAAGGAGTCACACATGGATGCAACATTAAGAGCAGTAAAGTAAATCAAAGAAACACCTGGTCTAGGATTACTTATGCCAGCAGAACAGACTACACAATTAATAGCTTACTGTGATTCTGACTGGGGTCCATGTCTGGAAACAAGAAAATCGGTTACAGGTTATTTAGTGAAGTTTGGAGAAGGATTGGTATCATGGAAGTCTAAGAAGAAAGGGACTGTGTCAAGAAGCTCAGCTGAGGTAGAAATTAGGAGCATGGCTACATGTGCAACATAAATAACTTGGTTGATAGGACTATATTAGGAGCTAGCAGCCAATGTAACAGTACCAGTGAGAATGATATGTGACAACAATGCAGCAATACAAATAGCTGCCAACCCTATCTTCCATGAGTGTACAGAGCACATAGACATAACTGTCACTTTGTAAGAGAAAGAATCCGTCAAGGAATACTGCAGACAGAACATATCAACACCAAGCATTAGCTTGCTGATCTACTTACAAAGAGTCTTGGAAGAGAGCAACATAATCTAATACTAAGCAAACTTGGAATGAAAAATGTATTTTTACTATAAGCTTGAGGGGGAGTGTTAGCAATAACAAGCTATATGGTTATGTTAGTTAGAGTTTCCAAAAGTTAGTTACTAGCTGATGATGTGGCAATAGTTAGTTACAAAGTTTTTAAGAGATATTTTGTAATTATTCATAGTGAGAGTAGTATATAAAGGTATGTATGTACAGAATCATTGGATCAATACATTTAAACAATCTTCTTCTTCTAAATGCTCTGTCCATTCTTGGAGTTATCATATATATATAATATATCAATTTAGTTCGGTTATTTGTTCGTTTTTTTAATAAAACTAAAATCAAGTCAAATACTATCAATTTAAAAAAAATTAAACCCGAACCAAACCCAGACTACATAAAATCGATTCGATTTGATTCAATTCATTAATTCCAATAGATTTTTATTCAAATTATGAACACTATGTATTATAATATTAGTAATTTAAGTGTTTAGACCTTTTTAAAGAACCTTAGCATATTTTTTAAGTAATAAATGAAATGATCGAAGGGCTTATTTCAGATTGGTTTTTCAAAATAAAAATAAAGTAGAACACAATAAAGGGAAAGAGAAAAAACACAATAAATTATTTAGTCAAAGTTATAACTTTAGTCTTTTCCTTCGCCGCCGCTCTATGTCATTTGCCTTGTAATTTTTGTGGGCTTGTTTTCTTGGAAAAAATTATGACGCCGTCACTATATTTAACATTAAAATTATTTCATAATTAAACGTTATTTACCAAAGATTAAGATTATTTTCTTTCACCATTATGATGAATCAACCTGTTAAGTAATTCTTTAATCCTCAAACAGAATATTAAATGAAATAAAAATATCTTGTTTAACAAATTTAAGTTATTTAACTAAGCTACTTATTTTTAGAAACATTTTTTTAAAAAAAAATAGCTTTCTCGATAAACTCTTTAAAAAAAAGATAATTTTTGTTTGACAAATTCAATTGATAAGTGGTTTTGATAAACAATTTATGTTTAAAATAATTTTGAGCGTCAAATTACGAAAAAAAGATAAATATCAATATATTTTTAATATTAAGATTATTTATAGAGACTCTTTTAAATATCTAATACAAAAAAAAACTACTTCTAATAATATTTAAAATAATTTTACGTATTTGCCCCACACTTAATTTTTGAGGAAAACACTTCTAGTCAGTCTTCCAATAGCAGTGTCAAACAGTGTTGATTTTGATATTTAAAAAATCGAAATCAGTTAGTTAGTTGACGGTGTACAAAACCTAAACTCATTAATCAATTATCCGCCAACGTTTACCAGGCATTGTTATTTTTAATTTTTTTTTGTAGTATCTATCAATATCTATTTAAAAAATAAAAAGTCTGGCTAATTTCTTTTGGCCATGTTGAAACAAGTTGACTTACATGACATTATAGAAAGTGGCTGAGTATTATATTATTTATTGGATTGGATATTCAGTGTCCTTCTTAACACCTTTTTCTTTTTATTATTCATATCCATCTACGATTTTATTTTAATTAGAAACTTTTAGAAGTATATCGACATCTAACTAAATATTGTTTTATTGGTAGGTAAACAACGTTTCCGTCATTTTTCTGATCCTTAAATTGAGTAAAGGTATATTTTTATATTAAAAAAAGAGTTGAAAATAAATTGTGAGTATACAGCTTTTTTCTTTTTGGGAGGAAAATACATGCATGGCATTTTTAATTGGATGAACTTATTTAGTTTTTGGTAATGTTAAAAAAAAATTGATTTTCTTAAAAAAATGATTTAAAACGATAAGTTTTTAAAATTATTTAAAATATTTGTAAGTTTATTTTATTTTTACAATAAATATGTTTCTTGATAAAAAAATAAATTCATATATTATAAGCTTCAGGCTATTTATAAAGGAGCATCAAATTTTATATTTACATTACTATTAACAAATTTCATGCAATAATACTATTACATACTTGAGAGTTGAGAGTTGAGAGTCATATAACAACAAACGCATCATATTATAAATGGAAATATAGAACATAAGTTGAGTGAGTGCATTCATAGGTTTCTCAAGTTTTTCAACTTGGGATTAATAAATGATGGAGCATTTTTTTTTATGAAATATAAAAACTTGGATAAACTTAAAATTTTAAAAATTCCCAAAAATTTAAGGTATGTGTACTACTTGGGGCAATGAGGGAATATGACACTTGTGGTGCAACCTCTTATATAGATGTGTTCCAAATTAATGTTAGATTTAAGTATATCTACGTTCGTGCACTTTCAATTGCCTTTAAATGTAAGCAATTACATTTCTCTCTTGCATTAGCACTGTATCCAAACCAGAATAAGATACATCACAATACACAATAAAATTCTTACCTTCCACTGGCAAGGCAAGAATCAGAGCAGTAGTCAACAAGCTCTTGAGTTTCAGGAAGCTTTCTTCACACTTATTTGACTATACAAATGGAACATTCTGCTTAGTCGAATTGATCAGATGGGAAGCAATGGAAGAGTATCCCTTGACGAATTGACGTAGCAGCTAGCTAAACTAATAAAGTTTTTTACCTCTAAAACATTAGTAGGTCTTACCCAATTCTTCACTACTTCAATCCTAGTGGGATCCACCATCACTCCCTCCTTAGAAACCACGCGTCCTAAGAAGGACACTGAATCAAGCCAAAATTTACACTTGGAGAATTTGGCATAAAGCCTTTTCTCCCATAACAACTCAGTACGATTTTTATATGCTCCTCATGTTCCCTCCTACTTTTTGAGTATATTAGTATATCATCAATAAATACAATGAGGTCCAAATATGGCTTAAAATTTACGTTCATAAGGCTCATAAAAGCAGGGGAATTCATAAGCCCAAACGACATTACTAAGAATTCATAATGCTCATACCTGGTTTGAAAAGCAGTCTTTGGCACATCTGTTGCCCGTATTTTCAATTGATGATAACCGGACCTCAAATTAATTTTAGAGAAGACACAAGCACCATGTAACTAATTGAACAAATCATCAATGTGAGGAATGGGGTACTTGTTCTTAATATTTACCTTATCCAGCTACTTGTAGATCTATGTGCATCAGAAATCTACCATCCTTCTTCTTCTCAAATAAAGCTAGAACACCCCAAGGAGATGCACTCGATCTAATAAAAATTTTACCTAACAACTCCTGAAGTTGGGACTTTAACTCCCTTAACTAAGATCGGACCATCCTATAATGTGGAATGAAAATGGAGCGAGTCCCCGACTCTAAGTCAATAAAAAAATCAATATCTCTATCTAGTGGAACACCATGCAGGTCTGCATGAAAAACATCTACAAACTCACGTACTATCAAAATAGACTCGATTAAAGGCACTTTGGAAGTATCATCGCTCAGATATGCCAAGAAAGCTAAACAACCCTAACTCACCAACCTCTTAGCACGAAGAAAAAAGATAATACGGACTGGGTGATAATATAGTCACCCTCCCACACTAGTGGATCTGTCCCAGGCTTGACCAATGTCACGATTTTAACATTACAATCTAAGATAGAAAATTTTAAAGAAAGACAAGTCATACCCAGAATTACATCAAAATCAACCATCTCTAGAATAATAAAATCTACATAAGTGTTTTTGCTCTACATAAAAGTCACAAGGCATGACCTATACACTTTCTCAACTATCATCGACTCACAAACAGGAATAGTGACACGAGTAGGCGTGTCAAGCAAATACAATGCAACTTAAGACCAGTAGAGAATGAGAAAGATACATAAGAAATATGGATCCAAGATCAAAAAACATAGAAGTCATGCAATCACAGACCAAAAGAATACCTGTGACAACAGCACCACATGTCTCTGCCTCTAACCTCCCAAGGAAAGCATAATAATGGGCCCTATCACTTGTTTGTACATTGCCCCTATTGAGCTGCGCTCTAGTAGTTCCAAACTTCCCACCACCCCGACTGAACTGATGACCACCATTACCTTGGCCACATTGTCCTCCATAATGAAGGACTCTACCATGACCACCTCTACCTCTAACTACTAGGGATCTGTAACTCTAATTTGGACAATATTTCCTAATATGTCCATCCTCCCCACATTCAGAACAAGTCCTGAATTCGAGTGTAGGTCTTTGTTAAGATGAAGAAATCTGGAGATAACATCTAGACTTAGAAAAAGGTTGACTGGTTTGGGACAGACCCTCACTTGAAGCCTGCAATGAGGACTGATAGGACCAGGGGGGGAGATAACCCCCTGAACTCCGCCATCTGGAGTAAGAACCACTAAACTCACCTCCCTTACGAAACTTCTTAAATGTCGACACTTAGGTGAAGTCATCTGGCTTTACTCCCTCTACCTTTATCACAAAATCAACCACTTCCTGAAAGGATTTGCAGCAGCAGCTACCTGTAAAGATGGAATTTGAAAATCTGACCTTAATCCCTTCACATTGCGGCAATTTCGCTCTTGCACATTCAAGCAAAGATGAGTGACATACCTGAGTAATGCACGAAATTTGGTCTCATAAATTGCAACATACATCTTTCCCTGCTCTAGGTTCAGAAAATCATATCTCCTCATGTGCCTCAAAGTTTGGGGTATATACTTCTCCATAAATATGCTAGCAAATGATGCTCAAGTCATAGGTGGTGCCTTTATTGATCGACACTCAACATGAGACCTCCATCACATTTTCACATCCCCTTTAAACTAGTAGGTCACAAACTCAACACCAAGTCACTGCAATATGTCCATATTATGTAACAACTCATAAAAATCAACTAGGAAATCATAAGCATCTTCAGAATCTCACTTGTTGTACTACAGAAAAGAAAAACGAAGAAAATACAAGCAGGGGTCAGTACAAGAAACACGTACTAAGTAGGTATCATCGGCCTACCCAAAATAGAAAGTGTAACTCTTAGTTCATTAAGCCAAGTTCTAGCCATACTCTTCTGTTGATAAGCATCCAATTCAACCCTATCCACATCAACCACATGCATTACCTCAAACACTATTTTCAACTCTTTCACTAAGTTTTCCGGAGATTTTCAGTAATGATTGAACCGCTGAAACTATGAGGATTCATCCTCAGAATCTCACGAACTCTTGAGGTATCAGCTCCTTCTTGTCGAGCTTCTCTCTGCTTCTCGACTTGGTTGGTTACTTCTTGACTTAGCATCCGGATAGCTTCCCGAAACTCAACATTGGTAACCTCTCCTTGGGGTTGCACACATGGTGCATTCGGGACCTCTTGTTCCTCCATATTTCTTCGGACTGGTCGACCTTTGACTGTTCTTCTTGGAGGCACGATAATATAAAAATATGTGTAAGCACGAATTAGAGAGAGAATTTTGGAGATAAACTCTTCGCACGAAAAGAATATGAAAGAAGGGAAATATTCCTAAATGTCATAGATTTGGCACGCTTCACCACCTATGACCAAGACTCTATACACAGGGCTTCATAGAATCCCTAGGACTCTTGAACTTTGTGATCTAATACCAAGTTTGTCACGCCCCGAGCGTGCACGCTGGACGTGACCGGCACTTAGAAACCATTCTTAGCTCCCAAGCGAACCCTTGGCTTAGCTTACTTAACTTAGCGGAAGACTAAACTCAACTTAATTATGAAATAAAGCATGTTCAAAACCAACACTTCATATAATATCTGGCCAAAATGGCAAAATGGCATTTAAGTCTCAACAAGTAAAACGACTTCAAATTGAATCACTAACTATTTATGAAACATCTAAACTAACTAAAGAGGAATGTTGGGATAGACCCCACAACATCCTACAACTAAAACACTAAGAAAATGAAATAGATGTCCTCCAGAATGCAATGAGGCTCACCACTGACTGTGGAGCTCAATCTGGATCAGCGGAGCACTGTGTGTTGATCGTGATTACCTGCGTCAGCATCATAAAATGATGCAGGCCAACTGACATCAGTATATTGAATTTACGAGTATGCGAGCTAGAATGCTAAGTACAACTATAAATCTTGAAATGGAATAAGGATGAACTTATCTTGGCTCTGCTCAACTCAAAAAATAACAACTCAATATAAAACAATAATAATATATGCAATATATATATATATATATATATATATATGTAAAACTGATAAAAAAAAAGTGTAACTCTTGGTTCATTAAAGATATAACAACACTAAACTTGACTTTACTTATATATGAAAGTAATATAATTTTCTATGGGAGTTTCTCTAACCAACAACCACCACTATGAGCCTAAGTGATGATACAACGTCTAATCCATGCTGATAGAACTGTCCTATACTTTGTCGTCGCATAGAATATCCTCTACCTAGTGAATCCACTGGCTAACCTTACGTGATCATCTAAAAAGTATGACACGTTAATACCCAAGATGGCTACATGGTTTACATGAGAACTTGAGTTATCTGAACTCTCATTTCCACATCGGTGCCCAATACTACTCTGTAAACATACTTTAGCTCATAGTTTTTAAATAAAAACTTCCTTTGAGTTGAGATAATTTACTGGACCCTTTAGCTTTAAAAAGCTTTTTTTGGGAATCGATATTCCCCTTTTTAGTTCAAAACTCCTTTGGAAATCGTCATTTCCTTAAATGTGAAACATTTATCAACCTTTTGGAAATACTTAGTCCCCTTTTTATAAACTTTAGAGAAATGAACTCAACTCTTGCTCTTTACTTAACTTGAAACTTTAACTCTTAGGGAATACTTAGTCCCCTTATACCTTTTTGAGAAATGAACTCAACTTTTAATCTTTTCCTTAAATCGAACTTGAGCCTTAAAAAGAATTAAGAACGTTTAAGTAAGACCCTAGGAACTTTGAAAATTTTACTTTTACTTACCTCATAGCTTTAGACTTGGCTTCTTACTTCTTGACTTTGATCCTAACTTCCCATGAATTTGGATTATGGATTCAAGGATCATAATCTCATGTTTATGGATGATTTCATGATGTTTAGATGTACTTTAGAGTGTTAAAATCAACTAGGAATGAAGGGTACATCACTTAGGAACTAGTACGAAAAGATAGGGAAAGAACGGAGTCTCCAGGGGGTTGGGGCGCTCTGAGAGGCAGGGGCGCCAAAGCCTGTCGGAAAGACCCTTGTATGGGGTGTTCTGTATGGAACGCCGTGCCAGGTCCTGTCTGACAGAGCCCGCCTTGAGGCGCTTTGGCAGGTATGGCGCCCCAAGGGGTGTCCGACGCGATTTTCGACTTTTCTTCTCTGATTTTACTTTTAACTCTTCTAAACTCCCATGGATCCCACCCCAAGCACTAGGGATCACCAAATACTTCATTACCCCACATATTAGACCCAAAAACAGTACAGAAACATGGATTAAGACTACAGGATATGAACTACGATTCAATCAACACGATTGCACAATATTTCTACAAGAACTTACATGTTCATCATTCACTAACGAAAACCTTGCTGAATATAAAGAATTTTGCTGTGAGTGAAAGGACCCATCACCTATGATCTCACGTACTTGATAGGGATCACCCCTGACGAAATTTTCGCAAAGAATTCTTGGTGTTCTTGCGTCTTCTCCTTCTTTCTCCTCTTTTCTCCTTTTTTTAGAAACCCCTAATTTATTTTCTAAATGTGAAAACTGATTGGCATCAGCTTAGGTCCCAACTTAATACCCCAAAAAGGAAATTAATAATTGATTTAGGAAAAGATCAAAACACCCTTAACAAATCCGGATTGGAAATTCCTCTGCTCAACAGACCAACTTTCGAAGGATATCTCCCTCATATAAATCTCGGAATTTATCAACCTTGGCGTCGTTGGCAAGATCGTACGACGAGATTTCCATCCATATAAAGAACTTATCCAAACTTCTCCTGAGATGGAAACTATGGTCATTTGAAAATGACCAAAATTCACTTTTGAAATCTGGAAATTTTTCAGATTTCCTTACTTATTTTCAAATTTGATTATTCTTGTTTTTTTTTTCTTAGCTTAACCTTAGTTAATTCTAGATATGAGATGTTAAAGAAATGGAACTGTTGAAAAATATGTGATTTTGAAATGTTGTAGCCACAACTGATGCAACCATTTTAAGCTATTGGGATAATAATGATATCTCTGACATGCCTATGTGAAAAATTTGTTTATGATTTTCTTATTAGTCTTGTAAAATTTACATTCAAAAGATGCAACACAACATATGTGAAAAAATTGTTTATGATTTTTTATTAGTCTTGTAAAATTTACATTCAAAAGATGCAACACAACAAATGTCTGAATGAATAAGGCTAAAATCTTTAAACTAAATGTAAGTGATGGAAACCCAACTTTTAGTTAGTATAAACTCTAACAATACAAGTTACGTTGTGTTGCTAAAACACGAGTCTTATTTTTAGAGTCTTGATTCAAGTGTACTGCATATTGTTATGTGACAAGTAGATGAGTTGTTAAATGCTTGATATAATAGGGGCATAGTGACTTACTCCATAGTGCATATTGGTATATGGAGGTTGAATTTATTCTAATGAAATAAGTAAATATCTACAATAACAGAGACATAGTTATTTCACCTATATGTATATTGAAGTGATGCCGCTTCAATTAAGACTTGTAAATATTCATGAAATCAGGATGAACATATGGCGATAAACGTGCCAAATGAAATACTGAGATTGCTAAGCTATAAATAAAATTATGTGTGATATTTTTTATCTTGACACATGAAGTTGTACTTCGTTAAAAAACTTTAAAGTATGTGCAATAACGAAAAATTCAAATCTATTATAAGATGCTCTCTAATATGCATGATATTATGTCAAATGTTCCGAACTAGTGGGGGATTTTTGATATTTTGTAATAAATAGAGGTCTTAAATTGATCAGACACATCTATTCGTGAAAGAACATGACTGTTATGAAAAATCATTTGTTCATGAAAGAACATAACCTTTATGAAAAATTATTTATTCGTGAAAGAACATGACTCCTATGAAAAGTCACCCGTTTATAAAAGAACATGACTTTTACGAAGATTTATCTCTTAAGTTCTAAAAATATAAAGATTCTCTATAAATAGTGTAAGAAAAATCCACATATACAAACAATGAGTTTTATTGTATTGTTGAAGAGAATTGTTTGACTTTATGTCAATATATATATGAGCAATATCTCTTTAAAAAAAGTGATACACACTTCAAAATTATTCTTCAATTATATTTCTTACTATTTCTTTTAACAGTTCCATGTTACAAACTACATTTAAAAAAAAAAGAACAATCCAACCTAAAATTGTCTTTTTATTAAATTATAAAAGAATCAATAAAATAATATATTAGAGATGAGTGTTTGATCATATAAAAGAAGCATGATTATTGTAGATGGGAAAGCAAGGATGGGTCCTATGTAAGAACCATAATATTTGACCATTAAAGTTGGCATGATGAGTTGTTCAATTATTTTTAAAAACTAATCGTTCTAATGAGTTGCTTTTTGCCTTTCAATATAAGATTGGGTCACTATTATCATGAATTAATTGTTATTTACCACGTTTCAGAGACGAAGTTAGATGGGATTAATGAGTTCAAATAAATTTATTTATTAGTTTTTTCGTAGATTTTATATTTATACTAGAAAACTAATTAAAAATCATGCGTATTAATGTATGAACTCTTAACAAAATTAATTGACACTTATTAACGAAATTTAGAATCCCTAAACTCTTAATTTTGACTTCTCCTCTGAGCACCTCATCTATAAATTAAATCTTTAGTAATTCCGATATAATTATTAGGTGGATTACTTGTTTTTAATTGTTTTTTGTGTCTCACTCAATATCTTGAGTCCATATTATAGCTCGAATTATATTTGCTTCACACACTAGAAGACTTATTTGAGTCAGAGCTCAAATCCAAAACCTTTAATTAAAAATAAAAATAAAAACATAAAATAATTTTCATCACTACACCGCAACTCATATTGAAAATTTCAATGTTGCAATCTTACTTGACTTAGCCCTTATTGCATGTGAAAATTTCTATTCCGGTCAAAACAAGAAAGTAATTTCTTACACATCATTATAACTCTTCAATTTTTACATATTCTCCCTTACGTTAAAATGATTCAACACTATTAATGTTTGCCGTTTGACTTATGAATACAATTATAGTATTTGTTTGCCACAAATTTGATTCTCATAAATAAATAAATGAGTTATAACGGCAAACATCAAATGAATTGAGCTTGTGTCACCGACCATAAATAAATTCCACATTTACTACCCTTAATCAATTTATACTACAAAATAGAATGTGTAACCGAACAAATATATTACTATATATTAATTTCCAAAATTTAAGACGCACCGCTGCAAATACTATTTTTCCCAAAATTCTTATTTTCGTCCTTACAGCTCACCAAATATAAAATCTTTTACTAATTATTCCATCACTTCATTTTTAGCTTTGTTTATAATTTTTAAAATAAATTTTTCCTTTTTATTATTATTGGCGTGTCAAAATATATATTTCTTTCTATGTTTTACCTTCGGTATTAAATATTATTTTTCAAAGGATAGTTTGGTAAAAATACCTCTTCATACATAATTTTATTTTTTATATTTTCTCTGTTCCTATTTCCTTTTTAATCTGTATCAAATATAATGATTTTTTTTTAACACTTTTATTTTAACTTTCTATATGACATATTTAATATCATAAGATTAAAGGATAATTTAATACATTTGATATAACTTTAATTTAAAACCATAAAATTAAACAGTTTTTTTTTTTAAAAACTCCGTTCCAAATTACATTAAGTCATCCATTCTTAAACACAGAAAGTAATAATGAATGTACAGAGTCAAAAAATACCAAATGAAATGAATGGATGGAATAGTGTCTAAACTTGTCATAACAACCATTATTATTTTCCTAAAGTACTGTTAAATTTCGAATTATGAGTCTCTGGAATTTTTAATTTGATGCTTAGCATATTTAAGGGAGAAAATTATGTGACAGTTTTTATTTAGGCACCCCTTCAGAAATTTATGCATTTTTACCATCATATTCTTATTTATTTTCTTAGTCATTTCTATTTAACCTCTATTAATTAATGAAAAGTGTGGAAGATATCCTATTCTCCAACAATCGTCACGATTTTTTTAAAAAATAAATATAAATTTTAACTCATAAATTTATATTTTTTAATAAAAAGATTCATTATTTTAAAGTTTGTGAAAAAAGAGTCATACTCACTCAGCGTTAAGAGATTATTTGTATCATGTATTTAAGGATAATTAGGGAAAAAAATATATCTGCACCAGATGTATACATCAAACTAATTCAATTTCATTATTATGTGATTTAATAAAATAAAATACATGTTATTAATTAAAATGAAATATAAAATTAAACACATGACATGCATATCTTAAATTAATATAAATACTCGATGCGAATAAATTTTACTTATAAGTAGGTAGTACTATTATTGACTAACGTATAATTATATAATTATGTATATTTGAAAATTTAAGTTACGTACATTTAATTTAAAAAAAAAAACAGAAAGATTAGTGATTGATCAATATGACGCATTAGGATAGTAAAATTGTATAACAATTGTGAAATTATTGATTCTTTTTGCACCATATAGGATTTTTCATATTTTTATAATAAAAAAATATATTATTTTACAATTAAAATTGTATATTTAAAGAAATTTTTTTTTATTATAATTTCAAAACATTGTCATGTCCAAATAGATCCTTAATCAACATTTGTTATCTTAATTTCGTCCATTTTTTCTTCCAAAAATAGTTACTCCCGACCAAAAATAAAATTCGAAAAACATAATTATGCATTTTTTACAAAAAAAAATTAGATATAGTGGATATTTTATTTTTAGTAAATAAAAAAAAGGATGAAGTGTCGGTTAAGGGATTAAGCGCAATTAATTTATCCCTAATGGCCAATGGAGCTGAAAAGTGATTACAGGTGTAAACATCTTGGAGAGACCGCATTAATTGACTAATTTTAATAACTATTCCCCCTACTTTAATTTGTTTTTTATTATTTTTATTTTTATGTTTAGTATGTAGCAACCTTTTCATTATAATTTTTACTTAGTGTTTAGAATTCAAAAAATTTAAATTAAAATATTTTTTCTATTTATTTTTACTTGACATATTTATTAAAAAATAATTATTGACATATATATTTTATTATATAATTTCTACCGTCCTAGTCTAGAAAAATTATTTGGAGGATAAGTATCTAATATTAAGAATAGAATACAATTTTTAATTTTTTATAATGTATTGAAAAGAATAAATAAAAATATTATTTATAAAATAATAATAATAAATAAAAATAAGCCAGAAAAATTTAAACGGCAGAAGTATGAAACTTTGAAAGTCAATTTCCATGCCAAACGTGTAGGAATTAGTCGTGTAAAGCGAAAAAACATTAAAATCGTGGACCACTTTTTGGGTTCGGTACGTCTTTTTAGACTTCCTACTACTCACTTCAATAAAATTTGGTTAACGTGAAATGAATGAAGGGATTGTTTGGTATAAATATTGATAATGTAGGAATTAATAATATATGGATTAGTAATGTAAGAATTATTTTTGATTAAGTGTTTGGTTTATTATTTTTTCATTTAATTTTGTGTTTAATTTATAATTCTAAAAAAAAATCTTTTCTATTATACCCTTGTGTTATTATGAGTGTTTATTTCATGTAACTGTGTCAAGGTAGATAACTATCCGATCGGATAATTTTTTTAAAGAATTATTTATATCATTTAATTAGTTAAATCAAATATATATATATATATATATATATATATATATATATATAAAATTATTAATTTTAAGGTATGATGTACCACTAAGAAGATCAGTGATGCCACAATGTATTTCTAATTTTTTGTGGGTTAAGTATACATCCTAAACTTAACATAGATTTAAGACTACTTAAATTGTTAATATCTAAAGCTTATTTTTATTTTTAAAACAATAATTCAAGTGGGTTATTGACAAATTATCTTGAATATAAAAAAAATGAAGAAAAATGGAGAAAAAAATATTAGTAAAATCATTAAATTATACCAAACAAATTTGGAGAATTAAAGAACATTTAGAACTACTCTAATATAAATAAAAAGGAAATTAAATTACAAAAAGAAATTAAAAAAAAAAGAATAAAAAGTTAGTTTAGTCATTTAGGGATCTTATCCCAGATTTAACAAACCTTGGATTAGCTATCGCTCCATTTCCAACGGATAAGATGATACCATGATGGATAAATAATCCATGAATTAAATTAAATAAAGTAACTAAACAATGTATTAATTGAATCAAATTTTAATCCATATATTATTCTACCAAATACCATCTACTAAACGGATCCTAAAAGTATTTTTCTTTCCTTTTATTCAGCACAAGCTGCAACAGTCAAATATTTATTCTCCCGTATTTTTAAAGAGTGATTATGCACTTTGTTTGTTAGTTTATTTTAAAAAGAACTACTGTTTTTTTTTTTTTTGCAGTATTTTAATTCTAATTTTCACACTTGCAATTACAAGATTTAAAAATATTTTTTATTTTTTCAAACTCCATTTACAATCACAAGACTTAAAAATATTTTTTATTTTTTCAAACCCCATTCCAGTCAAACTAAATTAATTTTCCATTTAAAAAAGGAAGAAGTATTTTGTTTAGATTTGGAAGAAACTTATGTTTACCAATCTGGAAGCAGTGAAAATCCTCTACTACTTTTTAACGACTAAGTCTTAGTTGGAGACTTCTGCTTTCTTTTTGTGCATTACCACATTTGCTTAAACATATATCATTTAAATGTAGAATTTTGACACATATATATACATCGGACCAACGGGGTGGCTATAGCTACGCCACTGATTCCTTCCAGTTAGCAATCTTTGTTGAACAACTTTTTCAGCAATTGGCAATTTACAGATTTTTTTTAAACATGATGTTAGAATGAAAAAAAAATCCTAGTCTTTACACTAGTAACAAAAGATTAAACAAAGAATGAGAGAGTGGAATTATGAATCAATCAGAAACAAAGGAAATTGGACCACTAGAGATGCTGCCATGGCTATCATCAAATGCAGCCAAAGCTCTCTCTAAATTAGAAACAATATCAGAAATGGTGGGTCTGTCTTTGCCTTCCAAATGTACACAATGCATTGCAGTGTAAGCCACCAATTCCACTGCTTCTACTTCTTCACTTGCCTCTGCAGTCCCTACTCTCTTATCCAAAATCTTGTTCAATTCTCCAGCCATAATTCCTGCTACTCCATAGTCCACTACACTCATTGGTGCACCTCCGTTCTCTTCGCTCTTGAATATCGCTCTCTTTCCTGTCAAAAGTTCTAATAATACCACTCCAAGTCCATACACATCGCTCTTTGCTGTCAACACATTCAGACCATAGTATTCCGGATCAATGTACCCAACTGTACCAGCAGCCTTCATTGGCCTGCTGCTGTGATCGCCCATTAACGATAATCCAAAATCAGACACTCTTGCAATCCAGTTTCCATCAATCAAGATGTTGGATGACTTAATGTCCCTGTGAATTATAGGCGGAACTGCATAGTTGTGAAGGTATTCAATGCCTCGGGCAGCGTCTAAAGCAATCTTGATCCTCATTTTCCAAGAATTCACTATACTACTAGTCTTCTCCACATTGTTCTTATCATGTAAATGATCAAAAAGAGCTCCATTCTTCATGTACTCGTAAACCAAAAGCCTTTCATCCCTTTCTTCGCAATAACCAACAAGTCTAACTAAATGTTTGTGATGTAGCCGAGACAAGAAAGCTAATTCTGAGTCAAATGCACTTTCTTTCTCCTGAAATTTCTTTGTTCTTGTACCCGTTTCTCCACGTTTGATGGCTACCTCACGACCATCCGGTAGTTTGCCCTTGTAAACCACCCCAAAACTACCAGCACCAATCTTGTTTTCTAGAGAAAAATTGTTAGTAGCTGCAGCAAGGTCTGTAAACAGAAATTCCTCTGCCCTGTCTGCGTGTTTAGAAGAAGTTCCACTCCTTTGACGCCTCATCAACCGCGACCCTTGACGCCTAAGAGTTGATGATCTTGAAATAGGACCACTACTTGATAATTGCCCACCATTAGAAGTAGCAGTAATAGTAGGTTGAACTGAATTATGTACTTTCTTCTTTCCAAAACAACCACCAGCCCACAGAAAATAAATTATACTGCAAATCCCTGCCAAAGTACCCACTGACCCAACAATTGCAAAAGCTAATAAACCTCTACTTAGCCTTTTAGAAGGCGAAGAAGAAGGTGGCGATGGTGGCGGCGGTAGTAGTGAAGTAGGTGGTGTTAAAATTGAGAAATCACAAGGCCTACAAATATTACCATTGCCAAAACAGAGATTTTGTGACTGCGGATATATACCACAACTACAATTACTTTGTACACATGGACCTGGAAGAATCATGGGTAAAGGAAGGGCAAACCCTTGAGGAACCATTTTACTAGTCCAACCAGGCCCCCAACACACCACTGAAAAATTGCTTGTGGTTAATCCACACGTAAAATCTAACCCAGCTGAAACTGATTCAAAAAAATATCCTTCTGTTATATTACTTGAAAATGTACCATTTCCGCCCCAACAAACTACCGTGCGATTCACCCTACGAATTCCACAAGTATGATTAATCCCCAAAGCAAATCCAAAATACTCGTAAGACAAATGAGAAGGAACATCAAGCTGACCGTTTTTATTATCACCTCTGCAAATGAAAAATCCGGTAGCGTTCATCCCACAAGCGTGTCTTCCGCCGGCATATATATTCATCATCCTTTCATTACGGAACTCAGATTGGATAGTTGAAGCGATAGCACTATTTCCCCAACAGACAACCCTGTTTGAACTTTCCAAAACTCCGCACGAAAATTCAGACCCAGATGAGATTGATAAAAATTGTGATGACCCATTTGACGGTTCACTCAAATCGCCTCTCCAGCAGGTAACATTTTTTGTACTCTTCATTATGCCGCAAATTTTGTCACCACCCATTGTAACGGATGTTAACACGTTTGAGTTGCTGAAATACAGTCGTTTGGGGACGAAACTCGTGTTCCAGAAAAGGAGTGAAAATCCACCGGAGCGAACGGCGGTGAAGCCGTCGAAGCCGCCGGCGATGAAGTCGAAGGAGACGTTAGGTGAAATTGGTGTAGGAATAGATTGGTTGTCTTTCCAACATTGGATTGTTTGTATTGGTTGGTTAGCAATTATGCCGCAGATAGTAGCGGAACTTCCATAGACGACGGCAAGAGTGGTGGCGGAGCCACCTAAGGCTTGAACATAAATGAAGAGATTTACTAGGGTGAAAACGAGGGTGGCGACGGCGGCTGAGGGCGTCGTCATCTAAGTATATTTGACAATTCCTCCGTCATCTGTGTGTAGAGAGAGAGAGAGAAAATTGAGGGAAAAGGGCTAAAAGCTAAAAACAGTGAAGAGAGAGCTAAAAGAGATGGTACTTGCTGGATTTTCTACCTCGCACGTGGCTGTGTGGGGTCCATTGCTAGCTGAATTTCATCGAACACGACAACTCACAATGCACACGTAATTTTTTTATTAGGATTAAAGGGGTTTGGCGAATCTTGACTACAATTTTCATTTCTCTTTTACTTTTCTCATTGGGAAGAATTAGGGTAAATACTAGGATTTGGTAAAAATCAATATAAAGAATTTATATTAATTTTAAAGGAAAAATGGCTTAAAATACCTTTGAAATATTGAAAATGGTATAAAATTACTCTTCATCCACCTATCGGTTCCAAAATGTCCTTTTCATCCACTCATTGGCTCCCAAATACCCTTGTCATCCACTTTGGGTTCAAAATTAACCACTTTTTTAATTGTTTTGAAATTAAACTCTTTAAATATTTTGAAAAATACTTGGCGTTCAACTATTGGTTATAATTTTAATTTATAAACCAACCCACTACCCACTCATTACTAACTAAACCTCATCCAATTAATAATTCAATTATAATATCAAAATCGTCGTAAACACTACTAAAACACGATAAAATTATAGATTCCTGAAAATGACATCCAAAATTATTCGAGTCCGAATCGAAGCCCCAATTAAATTTAGGTTGAGCCGCTTATTTAGGAGGACACTTTCTTTCAAAATTGAATTATAAATTTTTTATTAAAGGTAAAAAAGTAATACATCCCGAATTAATTCATGCACTTTTTTTAAATATAATTTTATAAATATTTATGATTTGTTTTAAAACCTTTAATATATTATTTTGAAAAAAAGTTACCTATAAAGTAACATCATATAATTGAGACGTAAGAATAATTAAGATAAACATAGTCAGAATTTTAAGTTTATCGGTGATTTTTATTTATTTGAATGTATGATAATTTAATTCTATAATTTTTAAGAACTCTCAATTGACAGTAGCTTACATTAATAGTGTGACGAGTTTATTAATTTAGAGGAATTTAATTAGTAATGGGTGGGTAGTGGATTGATTTATAAATTGTACTTATAAGTTAAATTATAAGAAATAGTTGAGCGTCACGTATTTAAAAAAATATTTAAATATAAAAACCGTTAAATAATTGGTTTTGAACCAAAAGGTGGATGACAATAATATTTTGGACCCAATAGGTGAATGGAAAGGGTATTTTGGAGTCAATAGGTAGATGAAGGGTAATTTTGTACCATCTAATACTTTAAAGGTATTTTAGGTTCTTTTTCGTAATTTTAATAGATGAAATATTAAAGGGAGAATACATATTATTATTAAACATTGAGTGCAAATACATTTTTATCGTATAATTAGTTAAATAATACTCTAGTAATTTTTAAGTTTGAAATTATATAGATATGACTTGATCAAAGACTTAGTTTCAAATGAGATAAATTTGTGGCTGCTAAATTACCTCGTAGAAAATGTGGATAGTTGTTACTTTGACCTTCTTTTTTGAAAACACTAGATTATACAGATAAGTTCATTTTATGCAAAAATATAAAATATTTGGATAAAAATATTTCAACTTTTTCAATCATCTCACGAGCACAATTTTATTTATTTGCAATTAATTCAAACTTGTGATTGTCAAGTTACTAAATTATTTGATTTGATAAGACTTGTAGTGTACTTTTTATTCCTAGTATTTTTGTAACTTTCCCAAAAAAAAAAAAAACCAGAAAGAAGAAGAAAAAGAAGTCACACTTTGTAGATAAGTGTAGCTCGTGCCAACACGGGTCCAACGTGTAGTATTAGTAGTCTAAGATTGATTAATGTAAATGATCAAATTGCATATAAACACCATTATACAAAGTAAATTAAAATATTACCATCTTGAACATAGTAACTTCACAATGTCTATATATTTTGCAAAACTTCATACTATTGGATGTTGTAGTGGAATATATACATATGTGAAAGTACTAATTATACTTGCATATATACTATTTATAAATCAAACACTAACAGAGCATCTGGTATGTTGTGATGAATTTCTTCTGAATTGTCTTTGATCAAAATCACATGTTACATTTGAAATTAGGATCAAGAAAGTAGAAGATGAAAGAAAAGAAAAACAAACCTCGCAGACAATAAAGAGCGCTGGAGAAGAAAGAAGAAGAAAACATAGCAAGATGGAGAAGTATGAGAAGATAAAAAAAGATGTTTCCCTACTAAAATTCACGCTTAACATCGCTTTGTCAAAACACTCGCTTCTCAACTGTTCACCTCTTAATTAAAGTGACGAAGCAGTTAATTTCCTGTATACTTATTCTTAGTACAACAAATGAGGTATGAAACTAAAACTATTAGATACTTAGGTATGTTTGAGGTCTAAACTTACTATCACTAGACATACAACAATATCTATACCCAATTTAGTCTCCATAATGTCTATTCACAGCCGGTGGTGCATTATAATTTGAAGTCTAGCAACATTTTGCTATATGAAAATGAAATGGTTGACCATTTAAGTGAGTTTGGGATTGAGAAATTGTTGGGTGAAGAGGATAGGTTTAGACATACTAATACATTGCGCCCTGACATGTCATAAATACAAATTGTAATAATAAGTGTTCGTTTTTCTACACTTAATTCTATCTATTAACAAAATTTTTGAGTATTGAAAATTGTAGGCTGCAATATAGGAAAAAATACTCTTATATTAAGATGTCATCTTATAAGTTTACGCATAGGACTATAACTCTCTTTGTATGTCCTAAAGCTTTGTTCAAATTGAAATTAGATAGATACACCAAAACAAAGAATATGTGGAATGAATACGCTAATTTTGCTAGGATCAATATATTAAAAACAGTGGCAACTCATTGCACCAAATGTACTCAATACGAAATGCAACATATAAAGTGTAGGACCTACAAAATAAGTGACACACTAACATACATATTCAAATAGCAACTACAAACTAAGGAAACAATCTTTTTATGAACCTCATGCAGATTTTATCCTTTTTGGTGACATGAATTAAAATTTCTACACAAAGTTTAAATTAGTTCCTTTGTGTAATCTTTCAAATGAATTAGTAACTTACCTAAAACAATCAATATTTATTTCACCTTGTCAAATGCACTCAATTGGCCTGACGGTTTCCTTGGACTTCTGCATCTTCCAATCTAGAAAGTTTCTCTTTGCCCTGTATTACTCTCTATATATCTACGGCCCTTGCCATTACTTGACCTTTGAGTTTTCAAAGTCAAACTAAGGTGCCTTTTCCATTTTCATTTTTTTGCCTTACCTTCTCCCAACACTCAACCTATTGCTAATTTTCAAAAGATCAAAACTTCTCTTTATAAATCTTAAAGCTCTGAAATGTAGAGCGAGTTTTTAAAAGCTTCCATTCAATCTCTTATTCGCCTCTTTGACTTCAAAATTAAAACTTAATAGCCATTATTAAGAAAGTAATGGGACAAAAAGTATGGATATGTACATGCATAGAAAGATGAGGAATATTCATATTCAATAACTGAGATAAATGAAATCAATGAGTTTAATACAAAAAAGTTATTAACTCATACTAAGTTGAAACTAACTATATCTGAAAATAGCCTCTAAATTGGACTAAAAATACTGGAACAAGCCAAACTAAATCTAGCAAAAACTGAAACTAAAAGACTAAATACTTAAAAGAAACTCATGACTATTGTCCTCGGAGAATAAGGACTCACCACTTAATCTGCTGAACTGAAGATTGGGAATTGATCTATGCGTGATCTGGATGCTGAGAACTTGAACCTACATCACGAGAAGATGTAGCACATGTATGCATCAGTACTTGAAAGGTACTGAGCATGTAGGATAGAATAAAGCTGCAAGAAAATATAATTGAACAAGCACAAAAACAAGTATAATAATCTGAACATGATATAGAGAATTCTAAGCTAACTGTATGCAATGACCAATTTATAACATGCTGAAACTGGATATTGAGTATACTGTTAAATGGTCAATGCATGAGAATCAGACTGAACTATGGGAGCTACTAATAACAGATAATAAAACCACATTAGCTAAATGTGGAGTCCGATGTATACGTCCCAATCGAGAGGACCCAATATACCCTGCCAGAGGTATAAAGGAATGCTGGCGTGATCACTAAACTGATTGCCCAGAGGGGGGACTTACAACCTACTTGGCTAGTAGTTCTGGGACTAATTGGGTACGTTGAACCCTAGTCCAACTCGGTATTATGCTACTCCAGTTGATTTATGTAGTTATTGGATTATATCTGAATTTTCTGTAATTACTAGATAGCTCAAAATTGAACATGCAAACTGAGAATGCAACTTTTGATCTTAGATTGATGCATTAAAAACTGAGGCATATATAATTGAATAACAGAAATATCTGACCTAGCATGTATAATTCAAGAACTGAGAATACAAAGCTAGGGTTCTGAAATTCATGCGACATACTGAATAATAACTTTACAATTTGATTTTTGGAACATATATTTAATAAGTTCATGAAGTTCTATTGAAGTTCTAGAAACCCTAGGTTTAATCATGTTAAGAAAATCAAGAATCTGACTAAAACTACTAGGGACCCAGTGGGTGAAAGGAACCCACTAGTGAAATCCAACATACCTGGTGATGAAATTCATGGAGAAACACTTAGATTTCGGGGCTGGAATTGCTGGAACCTTGTTGCGTTCTTGAACTAGGGCTCTTGACCTTTTTCTCTTTTCTTGCTTCTAATTTTCTAACTTTTGATTTAATGATTTGACTTAGTGTAAGTTTTAATTATGTTTTTAGGCTTAAACTGACTAAAATCTGATGATTTAGGGTCAAAACGATGTATCTTAGGGTTTAGACGAAGTGAGAAAAGACTGAAAGACCCCTGGGTTAATTGTTGTCAGACCAAACGTCGACCTGGACAGACGGTCCGTCGTTCCATTGACAGTCCGTCGTTTGGGTCCGTAGGTTGGGCCTGTTTGACAGGCCTTTACTAAAATAGGATAACTTTTTACTCGAAGGTCTGATTTTAGCAAGGTCGGTGTTTATGAAAAGCTAATTCAATTATGGATCTGCGAACATGTCATG
This sequence comes from Solanum lycopersicum, assembly GCF_036512215.1. Lineage (NCBI taxonomy): Eukaryota > Viridiplantae > Streptophyta > Magnoliopsida > Solanales > Solanaceae > Solanum > Solanum lycopersicum. Next base: position 37,591,785 of record NC_090805.1, read on the forward strand.
GGATACCTAATTCATTTTATGCTAAGAGTTATGATCAATTGAAGTTGACCCAACTGTGTTTTCCCCTTAACTTTCTGTAACTTTTCCACCTATGGTTAGGCCTACGGACCGTAGGTCCATCTACGGACCGTGATGGTCAATCGTGGTTCTTGTTAGAGAGTGGGTGAATAGGATGTCGATCAAAGGATACAGACAACGGACCGTACCCTGACCTATGGACCGTCGGTCCGTCCGTCATTCGACTTTTAGTCAAATTTTCCTAGGCTGAGAAGTGGGGGTTTCTGACTCCATCGACGAATGTGCAGGACGGACCATATCTCCTTCAATAATCCACAATTTTTCCTGACATTGCATCCTATGTATATGAGATCATATCTCCTTCAATAATCCACATTTTTTCTTACAGATTTCTAATTGTATGTCTACAATGGATCGGAGGTTCAGCAACTTACTATAGATTACTTGAATGGTAAGATCAAATGTTGGTCTATATTGTTAGGTAGTGGATCCTGATTAATATATATAACTGTTTACGCGGTTTAACCTCCGCGGTGAGGTTGCCAGGGGGTTATGGGGGCGGGAGCCCCCCATCCGAAGGCGGGGTTGGGGGCAGCGCCCCGACCTAAATTTTAGGTTTTCCTATTTATTCTCTAATTATTCTCTATAACCAAAAATACTCTGATTTATTAATATAAATATATCTCACCGCTGTGGAAGTTTACTCACGGGGTGTTACCACGAAATATTGGGTTTTCTCTTTCTCTCTCTAGATCTCTCATCTCTTTCTCTTGAAAGTTCTTGTGTTCTTCATTCATCTAGTGTGTGTGCGTGAATTCGATCCTAACATATATCTTGTTTCTACATTATATTTGTATGCTCTCTTTACAATCTCAATAAATTAAGACCATGGTGTTTGTAGTGAATTTTACTTACCATTCATATACCATTGGAAATTGCAGTTGTGCCTGTTTATATTCCTTACGTTGGTTCAATGGTGGACCTATATATGAATTAGAAAATTGTGGTTGTGACTATTTATATTTCTTATGTTGGTTGATGGTATACCTATATGTGCAATAATAGTGAGTGAAGTTGTTAAAAAGACCCAAGGTAATTCTAAAATTAATCTGGAATGATGTCAAGAAAGGCCTAAAGTTTTTCAGGGATCCATGTAGACTTAGCGAGAGAATGATATCTATATAGAAGATATCTATTACACCCTTTGTCTAAATTCTCAATTTATGCGATACTCTTTTCCTTTTAGTCGGTCACAAAAAGAATGATATGTTTCTATATTTAGTTTAATATATTTATTTTAATCATTAAATGAAATGAACTATAACCTAACAATCGATGATTTATTTAGCAAATAAGTTTCGAAAGTCTTCTTTTCTTTCTTACTAATTCTAGTCATTTTACAAACTAAATTTGACAGACTAAATGTGAAAGTTATCCTAATCGATTGAATGAAGATGGTAAAAATTATCAATAACCTTAACAACTAATGTTGCCTTGAATTGCGTTGGAGTATCAACCACATGTTACCACCTTAATACAATCCAATTATTTTATACAAATGAAACTTTTGTCTAATTGTGACACACGCACACGCGCGCACACACGCACACGCACACGCGCGCGCATACACAAGGAACCATTTTACTAGTAACCTGGCCCCCAACACACCACTGAAAAATTGCTTGTGGTTAATCCACACGTAAAATCTAACCCAGCTGAAACTGATTCAAAAAAATATCCTAACAATCACACACACACCACACACATATATATATATATGACTAAAAATATTCCACTTTGTACCTAAATTCTTTTTCCCTCTTCTGATGCTTCTTGATAGGTATTTACTATCGAAAAGTAGAAAAAATGCAGCATTAAGTAAATAGTATGAATAAAATATCCAATGTAAACAATGAGGCCATAAACACTTGCTTTTGTATGTTATGCATTATCCCAAAACGGTGTGTATGCTCCTATTTAGCTTGCAAAAATCTTTTAAACATTGGGCCGTCATATCTTCCTAGTAAGAATATAATTAAGACTCACATAATTATTTAACAAAGGAAAAAATTATGATACAAAGGTGTAGAGACAGTACAGTGGTTGTTACCGCCACTTACTCGATGCATATAATTTCATCTCCTTTTACTTTTCATCTCCTTTTATTATTTTAAAGAGATATGACGAAAGTAAAAATTAGGACAAGGATTCTTTCCCCCCAAAAAAAATCACTACATTAGTATGTGATTCTTTTCAATAAATAATTACTACATATAATAGTAATCATATATTATTATAAGAGGGAACAAAAAAATTAAAAGTTGAATTACGATTTTATCCTTATTATAAATTAAAATATTATAAAAATATTTAACTATTTAATTTAAATATTAAGTTACATTATTTTATGGAAATGTTAATGACTTTTGCACTTCTTTAGAATAATTCTTAATTAAAATATCTAATTTAATTTATTTTCTTGAATTATTTACCCTTTAAATAGATACATGTATAGGATTTATCTTCTAAATTAATTTATGTTCTTCATTAATATTTGTCTTAAATTTTTGTAACACTTGACCTTTCAACTTTGTAAGTGAATCTTCATATTCCAAAACTATATTTTTTCCGATAAATAAAATCTTTTAACATTATTTTTATAGGAAGATTTATATGTGATACAATTTTTGTGTGGAAGACTAGAGAAGCTTTAATCAAGTGAAGAAAATTTCAAGGCAAGAAAATTTATGTCAAGATTACAAGGCATAGTATGATTCTACTAAAGTATCGAAGCTTGATGTATTTTTTTTTACTTATTTGTCGAGATTGGAACTATGGTAAGACCCCGCCATTTATGTAGTTAAATATCACTTCCATTAACTTGTCTTTCAAATATTTTAATTTTTTATGGTCAAAAGTTGAATGTTTATTACTAAAACTTTGTTTCAATTTGCATTATCAAGAAAAAACAGGAAAAAGATTGTCTTAGAATTTTTCTATTTTTCGTTGGTTGCGTTATGCTAAACTTGCTCCTATATATGATACTTTATCTTTGTATTTGTAATTTTGTTTTAAGAATATATTTGATTGAAGGGTGTGTTTTTTGCTTTAGAAAATGAGACAAATACAATCATAAAAATAGTGTATAAGACATGCAAAACAATTATGCCTACAAGATTTTCTAATTTCAAATTATTAATAATTACGTTTATGCATTTTAAATTTTAAATATTTGTAAAGAATCATTCTTACATGTGTTTGTGGATAAAATCTATAGTTTTTCGACAATTTTCATTAAAATTATCATGAGATCCAAATCCCAAAGTCAAAAAAATGATACACCAAAATGCTTAAGAAGTTAGAAGATCTTCTATCCTTTGACCAAATATTGCTCCTATTAATTTTTTAACAAAAAAATTTAAAATATATTTTAACAAACTTTTAATTGTAAGAATACTAATATTGTCATTTTGACTCTCCATTAAATTAAAATCTAATTTATTTAATTAAATATAAATATTTTATTTGTATAATTACATAATTTAAATATCAATCATTGCACTTTAAATCTTAGTTATTTCCTTCTAATAAGTTTTTTATTTATAAATTTGAATTACTTAATTGCCTTCTACTTAATGAGAAGGAGAATTTCATCTTTTACTAATTAATGCCAAACATTTTATCTTCTTGAAATGTATAAATATTAATTTAATTTCAACATTTTTATGAGACAAAAAAGACATTTTAAGAAAGTTAATCATAAGATAGTGTGCCTCCATTTTGTTTTTGCTACTTTATTTTATCTTTTAAAACAAAAATTATTTATTATTCATCCTTATGAAGTAAACGTGCAACGCACGTTTCGGAAACTAGTATAATAATAATCATATAATAAGTTTCTTTGCGGGACATTATTTTGGCTAAACCTGATTTAACCCGATTACTGTCCAAATCTTTTTACAGCCGATGCATAAGGGACCAAAAATTAATGGAACAATTACAACACCTTAATTAAACTTACGAAGAATTTAAAAACAAAATCCTGAAAGCTTTACTTATTTAGGACCTTGCGATTTAGTTTCTGTCCGGCGGCTTACGTTCTAACCATAAAACCAAAGTGAACAAAATAAAGAGTTGTTATTCCCTCTTTTCAGGAAGCTATATCGGGACTGTGCAAAAATCGGGTCAAATCATTAATCCAAATCGATTTTCAGTTTATTGGGCTAACGGTTTGGGTTATCGGATAATTAGTTCGGGGCTCGGTTCAGGAATCTATTTTATTGGGTAATTGGTTCGGGGCCAGGTTGGTAAGCCAGAATCTCGAGCTACCCGATACCCTGATAAGACCCGTTATTATTATTTTTATTCCTAAATTTTCTAATTATACAATTCTCACTTCTCACATTAAGGACTTAGGGTTTTAAAATTTTAGGATTTAGGGTTTAGAATTATTTTCATTCTCGCCAGTCGTCGCTCCTCTGACCTCCAAATTCCAAACTCCAAATCAAAATTTTCTCCAAATTCCAAACTCAGGCGAGGCGACGAGCCAACGACTACTCCAGTCTCCAGTCACTCAGGCGAGGACACAAGGTAACGACTAACGATGAAACCTCAAGCCAACAATTTTTTTATTCGTTTATGTCTATTTTCATGATTCAAAGTTCAAACGAAGAACATAATGTTGGTTTGTTAGTCGAACTTCATGAGTTACTCTGAAGAAGGACATATTGATTCATACAGGCTCAATTGTACTTTTGTTGTATCTTTTGAGTTCTGATAGTGTCTCTTCTCTATATCATACTAATTTATTGTCTAATGTCGATAGAGATATGAATTCAGTGCATTTGTAGTCTAATGTATGATTTTAGTGATGGTGTATTTCATTTGTAGCACAGTAGCACCTTGTTCTGCATTGGTGGGAAAATTTCCTCGTTTAGATGTTATTTGTTCATTTGTTGGTTGTCTAATAGGTGAACAAGCTCAAATTTCAGAAGTTAGAAGTTCATCTGCTTGAGACTTTGAGTCTTACTCCTTTCAGTTCCCACGACTTCTGTAGTCTGCACAGAACTACTAGCAGTCGGCTCCCTAGTCTTAGATTCTCATTCACTCATTGCTCACGCCTCATAAGTAAGTTATTGTACTTTGTAGTTCTTGCTTTAAGATCAGTCACTTCCTACTGGTCCAAAGTATGTGAATAATGGTTACAAACTTTAATGTTTTAGAAATACAAAGAAACAAGAAATCAAGGGGAAATTTTGATGGTTGTTGATATAGCTTGATCAAAATTTCTAGTGTGGTCTCAAGAATTTTTGGAAGTTGTTCAATGCTGTAGAAATTCACAGCTTGGCACTTTGGCTCATTTGTTTGCACTTTGTTGTCTTCTAGTTGTTGCTTTGGGTGAACTGTGATGTGTCTATTGTCAAGTGTGTAAAAATTTGATACCACTTAACCTATTGTTTGTACTTGTAGTTCTTTCTTTAATAAAATTACTTAGTTTTTATATCTTTTCGCAATTTTTGGTGAAAAGTATCATGGCTGAAAATATCATAAGGTTATTGGTGAAAGTGGGGCTTCTAATTCAAATGCAATAGATCAAAGTCAAACTATTGAGTCTAAAGTAAGGAAAGGAAGAAAAAAAGATCTCGTGTGTGGAATCATTTTACTTATAAAACTAATTCTAAAGGAAGTGAAAAGGTTGTTTGTAACTATTGTAAGAAAGAGTATTTTGCTTACACAAAAGAACATGGTACGACGTCAATGCTTACTCATATAAACAAATGCACAAAGATGTCTTATAATATTGATATTAAACAATCAAGATTAGCATTTCAACCAATGATAGGTGGTAACAATGGTGATGTAGTTGTTGTTCCATGGAAACTTGGCTAGGAAAAGTGTAGAAAGGTCTTGCGTCGTATGATAATTATTGATGGCCTTCCTTTCAGATTTGTTGAAAAATAAGGTTTTAAACAATTTGTGGAAGTAGCACAACCTTGTTTCCACATCCCTTCCCGTACCACTGTGACTTGTGACTGTTTTGATCATCTTGATGAAGAAAAATGTAAGTTGATGGATGTTTTTACGGAAACACAACAAAGGGTGTATTTAACCACTGATAATTGGACTTTCATACAGAGAATCAATTATATGGTCATTACTGCTCATTGGATTGATAAAAATTGGACTTTGCATAAAAGAATTATCAACTTTTGTCCAATCACTAGTTATAGAGGTGAAAATCTTGGAAAGTCTATTAGTAAGTGCTTACATAAGTGGGGATTGCATCGAATTTTCACTATTATAGTTGATAGTGTTGATTCAAATAGTGTCACAATAACTGAGTTTTCTAAGAAATTAACTAAATAGGAGACCAACTTAATGGGTAGTAGTCACCTTCATATAAGGTGTATGACTCATTGTAAATCTTATTGTTCAAGATGGTACAAAAGAAGCAAATGTGCCTATTGAACGAGTTAGGCAATCAGTGAGTTACATCAGACAATCTCCTGCTAGGTGGAAAAAGTTTCAAGAATGTTGTGAAGATGAAAATCTTGCTAAAAAGTCTTTATGATTAGATGTTCCTACAAGGTGGAATTCCACCTACATGATGTTGAGCAGGGTTATTGAATATGAAGGGGAAATTGTAGAGTACGTCGATCGTGATATTAGCTTGACACTATATATTAAGTTTGTTGATAAAAATTCTACAGGTACACTTTTGAGTAGTGACTGGGAAGGCGTAAAGAGAATTACACAATTTCTTAAAATGTTTTTTAATCTTACTTTGAAGATATATGGATCACGATATGTTGCATCAAATATTCATTTTCTTGAAATTTGTCAAGTTGGTGTTTACTTGAATCAATTGATATCAAATAAAGATCAAGTTTTCGTTAAAATGGCAGAAAATATGAAAGAGAAATTTGACAAATATTGGGATGATACTGAAAAAATGAATAAGATGATTTTCATACCATGTGTTTTGGATCCTCGTCACAAGTTTAGTACTCTTGGCTTTGCATTTAAGAAGATGTTTGGATAAAAAGGGGTTGCTTTAGAAAATGGTGTGCGAACGTACATGGAAGCTTTGTTTAATGAGTATACAAAGCTCATTTCAAATGATAAAAGTGGCCAATTTTCTTCAACTGAGGTGGTACTTCTATTTCAAGTTCTATAGGAGAATTTAAAATATTTTTGGAGGAATTACATAAACATAAATCTGAAAAGGGAGGAGCAAGTTCAAGTCAGAATTAGTTAAATATCTTGATGAAAAAACTGAAATTGGAAACTCTGATTTTGATGTATTGATTTGGTGGAAAGTTAACTCAGCTAGATTTCCATTTCTTTCTGAGATGGCTCGAGATGTCGACCATGGACTGACGAGGAGAATGCTCCCTTTGGCGAGCTAGACACGGAAGAGTCACTAGAGATGAGACTATTTTGGCCACATTCCTTACTTGTTGGCTTTGCAAATTCATGCTTCCAAATACAACAAAGTCGAGCATGCACGTTGAGGCATGGATTCTCGATCAAACTCAATATTATTGAAGAATGAATTTGATCGAACCCAATAATTATCTAAACATTATACTCATTTAATATGTAATTAAAATTATTAATTTAAACATTTATAACTTAACAACTTCAAATTAATTCTAGGTTAGTGGGGAGGATTTGATCTTAATTTCCTCATTATCTATTTGTAAATCAATTGTTGTTTTGAAGATAAGGAAGAATAAAGTCATGATGATAAAATCAAAACAAGTGTTCCTTCATTAAGTAAAAGTCCCGTTTAGTTTGGATAATGAGTACTAAATGATAATACAAATTAAATATAGTTCAGTATTTTAGAAAGTTACAATAATAACATGATATTAGACCAACGGAGATGTCTCGAAGTCAAACCCTTGATTAAGAAAAGCACTAGCTATCCATAGCTTCAAATTGCCAAAGTTTATGTCCACCTCATGACATTCTCTCACCTGCATATCCATTTCCACACAAAAAAACAACAACAAAAAGGATCACTATACATAGATTTCCAATAAACAAAAATAGGTGCAAATGAATTGATAATTACTTTCTTCATTCAATTTATTTATCTTATTTTGACTTTGACATATTGAATTTAAGAAAATAAAGAAACATTTTTGAATATTGTAGTTTAGACTAAAATGTATCAAAATATATACTTTTTTAATTTTGAGATGTTAAATATATGAGGTGGAAAGTTGAAACTAAATAATTGCAAGAATAATGTAAGTTTGGTAACCTACATAAAGAGTGAAGGTGAAAATGTAATCATTGGTAGAAGTAGCCAAGTTGGAAGTTTGAACATTGAATCCATTGAGAGACTCAAGAGCTTTGAAAAGAGAAGCTGCAATGTGTCGCCCTTTGTTGCAAATTAATCTCACGTAAAATCCTTTTTCTTCTACTTGATTAATGTCCATCTGCAATATATACCATTTATTTATGTTTTATTTGGTAAAATAAGTAATTAACAAGTTTTTAGTAAAAACTAAACAAACCTTTGTTATCCTCTTGATTGCTGGATAATAGGTTGTGAAATTCATTTTCTTTGCATTTTGAAATATTCCACTTGATGACTCAAACTCTGCTATTTCAACTTTAAGTTTCTTTGCTTTGGTTTGTAGTCCTTGTACGTATAATATTGCATCTCCAATGATGGAGGCTTTATCCATCTGCCAATCAAACAAAAAATCATCATGAAATTGATTGAGGGTGAAGGGTCTTATCAATATTTGAAACTACATACATACATATACAGGGGCGGACCCAGTAAGCCAGACGCGGGTACTCGAGCATCCATTGATTTTCGAAAATTTTTAATATATATATATAAAATATGATATATATGTTATTATAATTTAAATGAGCACTCATATAACAAAAGTAGCTGTAGGTGAGTTGGTTTAAACCTCTGCAATAAGAGGCGCGCGAAGCCACTGGCAAGCGTTCAATCTCGCCAGTAGCATTTCTTTTTTTTAAAATTTTTTTTAAGCACCCACAACCTTTCAATCCTGAATCCGCATGTACATACATACCTTTGTGATATTAGGAACTAAGGATCGCAAAGCGTAAAGCTTTTCCTTCATTCTTCCTCTCCTTTTGCGCTCCGAAATCAAAGTTCTGGACCGGTCAGTCCTCGTGCCTTTGCTTGTTGGAGTCATTTTGGTGGTAGCCGTTGTGCCAGAAGATTCATCATCGTCTTCATCATCATTATTATCCAGCTTGATTTCGCAGTTATATAGCGAAATAGGATCTGGCAATGTTGTATCATAGAAATCCATCGACGATAATATTGGCTCAAATTGGGCATTGGCTGCGGAAAAACAACCTGTCATATGTTCACAATCATAGTTTGGGCAAAAATTTACAATAGGATCAGCAGTTTCACCCCTAATAAGCTCAATGAATTGTTCAAAATTATCCTCATCCAAGAAATTAATAAGCCCAATATCATTAACATTATTATTTTCCATTGATGCATTACCACTCTCCATTTTTTTTTTATTTTGGAGAAATAGTGAGAGGGGTCTACTGGGGATTTATAGATGTTTGATTAATATTAATTACTATAACAAAGGGAATCGAATATAGTGACTTGGAGTTGTTAAAACTAATATTAAAACCCTAAGGGTTGTTGACAAATTTTAATTTAATCTAATTTTAATTTTATTTAGGCATCAAATGAACCTTCACCAGATTCCACCACGTACTACTTTTTGTTTTAAGTATTGATGAAGTAAGAGAGGATGTCATGATCTAATTTTACTAATCTAACTAAATATTCTTTTTATTTATTTTGTGCCTCAATATATATATATATATTAGTATCACGACTAAGACATCATTTAATATGCTCACTACTCACTCTGGGGTCGGAGCTACCCTGTCCTATGGCTATTGGACACTTTTTATTGAAAAATTACTTAGATAAATATATTTTAATAAATAATTATTAATTTTAGTGATATTTTTATTTATGACCATTTATCGTAATATCATAATAAATCTGTAATATGTATTAAAATGAATTATGTATGTAATATATCATGCTTGATTAATAAGAAATTTACACATTATATTAAAATGTGATAAATGCATTATTCATCAATAGAAGTTGTATTATATGTGTTTTTATAAATTGTTCTCTATCATATGTATTAAAACTGTAATATAAATGTATTAAAAGTGATCAAATGTTGTTGCTATAAATAATAAGTATTTTCTTAATATAGTATATTTATATAAGTTTCCCAAAATTATACTGTGTACAAAGGATGACAATTTCAATACATATAAGTGAAATAAATCTATTTTTCCCATATTAATTAAATGAAATGGCCATCACTCATATTTTTTTAAACGGAGAATTTTCACATATAGTCACTCAAAAGTAACTTAATTATGCTTCATATCTATAGTTTGTTAATTCTCATTCATAGCTACATGTCAGAGAGAGGAGTGATTGGGAGAGGAAGAAGAGAGGCGAGTGAGAGAACGTAGAGATTGGAGAGAGGCGAAATGTATATGTATATATGTTAAATCGTGTACGTATAGCTATCAAATAATGATATATATGTAACTGGTATATATATTTATTTGTATATGATATAGCGGCCAAGAATGTCAAAGGGAGGAGAGAGACAAGCAGAGAGGGGAGGGAGTGGGGAGAGGGGATTGTGTGTGTGCGCGAGAGAGAGATCGATAGAGAGAGAGAGGAGAGCAAGTGTGTGTGTCTGGCGAACGAGATTGGAAGAGAGAAGAGAGGAGAGCAATAGTGTGTATAAAAGAGGACCTGCTACGTAATTACATCTAAAATTAAGTTATGAGCCGTAATTGATTCAAACTATAGCTATATTAGCTAAGCAACCAATATATATTAATTTTTCTATGTAATTTTCTATTCTTAAATGGATAATATAAACTTTAACCTGTTTAAGTTCATACAAATATTATGAACAAAATGGGTAAAATGAGAATATCCATATACTCATATAACACACTAACTTATGATAAAAATCTCTAGTTGCCCTATTTGTTTTTGAGAACAAAAATAAAATATTGGGTTGGGGTGGGGGGGATAGGGGGGAGGGGGGAGCTGTGGGCGGAGGCAATTTATTTCTTTTTGGAAATTTTTTTGGTAGGAGGTGTCCTGAGATGGGGGTGGGGGTAGAGTTGGCAAATTTTTTCATAGAAAAAAGTTCTATTTTTTTTTTTTTGCAATCCAATGCATTTTAATTCAATTTATATTTCGTTTATTCAAATTCAATCTAATTTAATTCACTTATTTGTTATCCCTAGTTCGAAAGAACAGATAACACTTAAGAAATGACTTAAGTTGTAACTTTTACCTTTTACTATTCCCATTTTCAAGAAAATTAATAGTCGTAGCATTATTTAATTTACTTTTTACTTTCTACTATACTTTCTTGTTTAACAATATAAGTACCCCGTTATCTAATTTAATGCTGAAACCACTGCAAAAACCCATGACACAAGCTAAGCCCATGGATGGAATTTTCTATATGAGAATCTTTTATCCAATTAAATATAAAAGCTCGTGCTTGCGTTGTGCAACGAGTTGTGTCACACAAGCACACCGTCTGCCGCCACTAACAATCATATATTAACTTGATTTACTTAATTTAATAGAGTATGAGTATGATCTCAAAAATTAATGACTTTGGATAGAGGTGGGCGTTTCGGATTGGGATTCTCAAATTTTAAATTCGGTGTTGATAGTTAAATGTAGATATCAATTTTTTAAATTTCGTCTTGGTAATTTTGATGATTGATAAATTAAATTTTAATTTGATACAGTATTAAGTAATACCGTATTTAAGTTCTACCCAATGGTATTACAAAGTTAATTCTCTTTCTCCAATTATTTCTATTTTTTTATGTGGATGCACAATATAATGGAATATCAACAACTAAGAAGACATTAAGAAAAAAAAATCTATACAACAAAAACATATGTGTTTGAGTTGTTTATATTTGGAGAAAATACATTGAGTGTCATATGAACTTGTCCCGTATTTTCAAAAAAAAAAATCTTAACTATGTGAGCGTCCTATTACCCAGTAAATAATATTAAACTGATATTATTATATCATTTTTTTTGTTTACCTTACATAGAGAGTGTGTACACTCTCTCAAAGAGAGTGAACAACCTAAATAACTAATATAATCTTATTTTGAGATAAGTATCAAAAACACACATAAATTATCCCTTCTTTTTATTTCATACCTAAATTATCGATAGTGTACGTTTCATGGGTAAAGATTCGGTCAAGTATAATTAGGTTAAGTGATGTTCAATGGTCTTACATATTCATGCCATGTGTACTATATAATAATTTATAGTTGAGATCAACTTAAATTATATGCTCATTAATAATAATTATAAAACAACAAAGCTGTCAAATTTTTTATTTTTTAAAACTATCAAATAAAGCAATTATGTGTATCCAAACTAATATTTTCACAAAAAAAAATTAAGATTGATGGGAAAACGCAATCTTTCTGACTCTTTACCCGACAAACTTGTTCAGGAGTAATTTCACACATGCCATCTCCAAATTCTGAAGAAATCTCCAAGAATAGATCAAACTTAAAAACATAATTGAGTTCTAAATAATAATTCAACATAAGAACATGATAATACATTTTTTTTATAAAAAAAATACTTAATTGGAGGTTTTCAAGTAATTATAAAAATACATTTATTCAGAATTTTCAAAAGCGTCAGATTCTTTAAAATTAGTATAATACAAAAAAATTCAATACAAGTATGAGATTTGGCAGGTTAAAAAGTCGGAAAGTACTCATATTTTTGTAGTCTTATTTTTTCTTGAAAATGTTAGCTATGATACACTTGATTGTTTTATTTGATAGTATTAAGAAATAAAAAAAATTGACACTTTCGTTGTTTTTATTATTAAGATGAATATATAATTTAAATCAATCTCAACCATAAATTATTTTATAGTATACATGGCATGAATTTATAAGGTCATTGAACATTACTTGACCTAATTATATTTGACCGGATCTTTATTCGAGTTTCATACCTAAACTATCGTCTTTTAGTTTGAGAAACACATTTCATTGGTGTGTGTATAATACACTCTTTTTTATTTGAAAAAACCTTTGACACGTAACATTTCACTGAATAAAATATTCCACCTTGACAAAAATTAAATAACAATTTACTAATATTCCACCTTGACACACTTATACTATACTAAGGTTCTATTACCTCTGAACTTATTTTTTAAATAATTTTCTGCCCCTTTTCTGTCTACGTGGCACTATCTTGTGGGCCCAATGATGATTGACTTTTTTTTTTTAACTAGTGCCACGTAGGCTGAAAATGGTAGAAAACTATTTATAAAATAAGTTCAGGGGTTAATAGGACCTTAGTATAGTATAAGTGTGTTTCTGTGATTTTGGACATAGGTTGAGGGGCTACTTGGACATTATCCCTCCACTTTAAGCACACTACTTTGGAGTGTAGGAATCATTTCAATCATTCATATGGTTTAAATTTACTATCGAAATCATTTGCCAATATGAATTTGGAGGAAGTATTGTGCGTGTTATGAACAATCGATCATTTTTATCATCTTCATCTCCTTACAGTGGTTCGTCACAGGTGATGGACTAGCATTTCTTTTCTTCTGAGAATGTATTATATGTTCCTTCATTTTAGAAGATTTTAATGTTTGTCCATGCTTGTGAATCGACAATAATTATTTCATTCAATTCACTTAATCTTATTATTTATTTATTTTTGTTAGGACAAGAAGACCAAGCATTTCTTGCTCCATTGTAATAATAATTAATAAGCCCAATATCATTAACATTATTTTCCATTGATGCATTACCACTTTCCATTTTAATTAAGATTTATGGATAAATAGTGAGAGAGGTCTAGTGGGGGATTTATAGATGTTTTCTTTTATTACATATATTAATTACTATGCGAAGGTAAATGAATATAGTTACTTGGAGTTGTTAAAACTCATATTAAAACCCCAAGGGTTGTTGACAAATTTTAATTTAATCTAATATTAATTTTATTGAGGCATCAAATGAACCTTCACCAGATTCGACCTCTTACCACTTTTTGTTTAAAGTATTGATGAAGTAAGAGAGGATGTCATGATCTAATTTTACTAATCTAACTAAAGATTCTTTTTATTTATTTGTGCCTCAATTTATATATATATATATTAGTATCACGACTAAGACATCATTTAATATGCTCACTACTCTCACTGATCTGGAGCGGAACTGTGACTAATGGACATTTTTTGTTGAAAGATTATTTGGGTGAATATTTTTTTAATATAATTATTGATTTTAGTGATATTTTTTATTTATTACTATTTATAGTAATACTATGATAAATTAACAATGTGTATTAAAAAGTTAATTATGTATGCAATATATATGCATTGTAACCGGTTTAAAATATATTATGCTTATTTGGTAAGAGATTTACACATTGTATTAAAATGTGTGATAAATACATTATTCATCAATAGAGCTTGTATTATATGTAGAGCTGTCAATATGGGCTAGCCCACCCCATCCGGGCTAACCCATACAAGCTTTGACATTTTACAGGCCAGGCCGGGCTAGTCCATTTGTAACGTGGGCCAGAAAATGGTCAGCACAACCCACGAGTACGTGGGATACAAGCTTGCCGGGCCAGTTCACTTTTAAGGTATATATTTTTATAATTATTAAATTAAATTATAAATTATTATTTAAAAATATTATCATAAATTTCGACAAAACAATATTACATCATGTTAATGTTACTACTTGTTAATCAAATCCACAAATAAAATTATCTTTATAATATTTATTAAGTTTTTTTTTTCAAGTAAAAGAATAAATATATAAATAGAAATAAGACAACTTTCACATATAGCAAACACAAAATTCATATTTTTATGTTATAGCAAAATTTGTATAATTGCGCTCCATAACAAACATATATACGTGTAATTTGTTATGCATATAAAATTGAAGCAAATTGTATAAAACGAATTTTATAAAATGAGAAAGAGATAAATTATATGCAATTTGAAGTTATATAAAACGAGAAAGAGAGAAAGACAAAAGAGACTTGGGCAGGGGAATATTTATTGTATAATTATAAGTGTATAAGACGATTATATACAATTTGAATTTGTATAAAATGAGAAAGAGAGAAAGGCAAAAAAAGACCTGGACAGAGAATATACAATTGAATCAAATTGTATATAACGAGAAAGAGGGAAATTATATACAAATTAAATTTGTTTAAAACGAGAAAGAGAGAAACGTAAAAGAAACTGGGCATAGGAGTATTTTTATTGTATAATTATAAGTGTATAGGATGAATATATATATATATATATATATATATATGCACGTGTATATACATTTTTTCTCGCTTTATATAAACAGAAACACAATTTATACATTTCCTTTCTGTTTGTATAAGCGTGAGAGGCGACGGTGGCGAGCGAGATTAGGGAGAGTGGCGGGCGTGACATGGGAGAGGGGGAGAGAGGGGAACGAAAATATATGTATTTATACAATTTCTCTTGTTTTATACAAATACAAACACATTTTATACATTTATGTTTGTACAAAAAGCGAGAGAGGCGAGCGAGTCTGCCACCAAACGAGAGTGGTGAGCGAGATTCCACCAAAGAGAGTGAGGAAAATAGCTATAGTTTGCTATATAGGGTAAAATTAAATCAAAGTATATTTATAACATTTAATTTGAATTAATAGGTTGCTATTATATACAATTTTCCCACATAAATATTAACTTAATTATTTTGAGTTTAGACTCTCTTTAATTTTAAATTTTTTATATTATATTACATTTTTTTAATTAATCCTTATTGGTCCACGGGTCGGCCCTATCTATATTTCTCAAGCGCCTCAAATCAGTAGACTTAGCCAGACCGGGCTATAAAGCCCTTTTGTTAAATGGGCTCCAAAAATCTTAGCTCATCCCTATTAAATCTCGGGTTTGGTTAGGTCAGCCCAACGGGCCTAGCCAATATTGACGACTCTAATTATATGTGTTTCTATAAATTGTTATCTATTATATGCATTAAAACTGTAATATAAATGTATTAAAAGTGATCAAGTGAAAATGAATTGTATTGCTATAAATAGTAAATATTTTCTTAATATAGTATATTTAAGTAAGTTTTCCAAAATTATATTGTGTACAAGGGGTGACAATTTCAATCCATATAAGTGAAATAGATCTATTTTTTCCATATTAAATGAAATAGATCACTCATATTTTCTCGCAAAAGGGCCTAAAATACCCTCGAAGTATTGAAAATAAAATTACCCTCCATTCACCTATTGGCTCCAAAATGCCCTTCTCATCTACGTATCGGCTCCAAAATACCCTTGTCGTCCACTTTTTGGGTTCAAAATTGACCACTTATTTAACTATTTTAAAATTAAACTGTTTAAATATTTTTTAAAATACGTGGAGCTCAACTATTTATTATAATATAGTTTATTAGTATAATTAATAAATCAATCCACTTCCCCGCAAGTCATTTTATGTACTTAACTTTGTTTCCATGTTTGACTATAATAAGTATTGCATTGTCTTCTCTTCGATGCTAGTTCAGTAACATTTCTTATGATGGTAAGTTTTGAAAAATGCAATGATTGATTCACTTCTTACTAATCAGCGCATTATTTCAATGAAATTAACATAAAGTCAAATGTTCACTGTTTTAGTTATTGATAAAAAGAATGAATTTAAAATTGTGTTGTAAAATAAATCATAGATATATATAGATGTGACCTATGAATTATACCTTTAAAACTTTTAACGATAAAATGAGAAATCAGAAAAAGTATTTTTAATTTTTTTTAAGCCGAACTTGAATAGAGTAAGCTATTTTTCTAGCCAACCCCACCCCGCCCCAGGGTTCACGGCCTACTAGTGATAGAATAGGTTATTTTTCTAGCCAAACCCTCCTACGCCCTAGGTTCATGATCTATTGGTGATGACTTTTGAAAAAAGTAAAACAAGTATGTTATTTTGAACATTTTTTAGTAATTGGTGGGAAGTGAATTGATTTATAAATTATACTAATAAGTTAAATTATAACAAAAAGTTGAGTGCCACATATTTTAAAAATAGTTAAATTGTTTAAATTTAAAATTGTTAAATAAGTGGTCAATTTGAACCCAAAAATGGATGACAAGGGTATTTTGGAGCCAATAGGCAGGTGGGGAGGGCATTTTGGAGCCAATAGGTGGATGGAGAGTAATTTTGTACCTTTTCCAATACTTCGAGGGTATTTTAGGCCCTTTTCCGTATTTTCTTAAAGGGAAATTTTCACATATAGCCACTCAAAAATAACTTAATTATACTTCATAGATATAGTTTGTTAATTCTCATTCATAGTTACATGTTAAAGGGAGGAGAGAAGCGATCGAGAGAGGACTGAGAGTGGAGAGAGATGAATTGTATATATATATGTGTTAAATGTTATATGTATATCTATCAAATAATGATATATATGTAACTGATATATATATATTATTTGTATATCTAGCGACCATGAATGGAAAAGGAAGGAGAGAGGCAAGCAGAGAGGGAAGAGAGTGGAGAGAGGAAGACTATAAGTGTGTATATGCGCGCGAGATCGGGAGAGAGAAGAGAGGAGAGCAAGAGTGTGTGTGTCTAGAGAGCGAGATCGCGAGAGAGAAGCGAGGAAAGCAAGAGTGTGTGTATAAAAGAGGACATGTTACATCTAAAATTAGTTCAAACTATAGCTACATTAGCTAATTAATTAGTATATATTTATTTTTTCACATAATTTTCTCGTTCTTAAATGGATAATATGGACTTCAACCTATTTAAGTTCATACAAATATAAACAAAATGGGTAAAATGAAAACCCATATATACCATATATCACTGATTTATGATGAAAACCTCTAGTTGCCCTATTTATTTTTTAAAATAAAAAATAAAAAATTGGGGGGGGGGGGGGGGGAGGGGGCTGGGTTGTGGTGGTGGGGGCAATTTATTTCTTTTTGGAAATTTTTTAAAAAGATGTCGGTAGGAGGTGTCCTGCGGTGGGGTTGGGGTTGGGTAGGGGTGTACAAAATCGAACTAAAACATAAATCGAGTCAAACAAAAAAAAAACCCGACTAGTTATTTGGTTTGACTTGGTTTAGTGTTGGAAAAAAACCCCGACTATATTTGTGTTAGTTTGATTTCAAGTAAAAAAAAAACAACCTGACAATATATATAATTTTAAAAATTTATTTTATACGTAAAAATATTTATTTTGATATAATTTTTAAATATCTTTTATACTTTTTCATAGTTTTTATCTTTTAATATATTTATTTCATGTTTGGAAGTTAGAATTCTTAATAATCCAGTAAAGATTATAGTCCATACATGTTAGTAATTATAACAAAGTTTAAATAAAAATCAATTTAATACTAATGCAAAAGAAAATCAATTCAACACGAAGAATGGCAATAATATTGAATATTTATTTTTTAGTTTTACATATATTTAGACAATTAAAATCCATGATCTAATTTTACTTCTTTTAATATTTAGTCATAGAACTAATACTTACTAAACTTATTTTAGCATGATTTAGTACTTTAAACAATAATCAATTTCATTATGACTCATTATTTGCAATATTTTTTACGTGATTTTATTATTATTTTTTATTGGATATTTTAGTGTCATTAATCATATCATATTTTTTGTTATTTTCTTGAGAAATTACTCGGGTAGTTGCATTTTGGTAGGACTAAAGAAATATTTGAAGTACAAGTAAATTATATGTTTGTATGAAAACTTTATCGAAAAAATCTGAAAATTCAAAAAAAACCCAAAAAATCCAAAAAAAACCCGAAAAAATCCGAAGTTGAAAAACCCGAGTTTTATTTATTTGGTTTGATTTATACATTTAAAAATCTGAGACAAATGGTTTGATTTGATATTTGAAAAATCCGAACCAACTCGCTCATTTACACCCCTAGGGGTGGGGGTAGGGTTGACAATTTTTTAATGGGGATGGGGTGTTGGGGGACAGGGGCGTGGGGGTGGGGGTACATGGCAAAAAAAATCTTTCTTTTGAATGAAAATTTATTTTTTTAAAAATAATAATATAGAGATACGGTGGGTAGTAGGATAGTAACAATTTAATTTTGATTTAATATATTTTGGCTTTAGAAGATTAAAGTGAGTTACAACCTTTTTAAGTGAATCATTTTTTAGCAAATTCATATTTACTTATAGGTCAAATCCATCGGTGGCCACCTAAAGTTGACACTAATTTTTAGTTAGACACCTTAACTGAGTTTTGTTCATTTTAGACACCTTATATTATGTCCCGATGTGTCAATTTGACACTTTTTGCTGAGATGGCAAAGTAAGTGTGGTACACTCACTAGACGCGCGTGAGAGCCTCATTTTATCAAATTTTATTTTATTTTTCTTCTTCTTCTTCCCCAATTTCCAGCTACCATTTTTCAAGCTTAAACTTTTTTCATGATGAAATAAATTTGATGATGCCACAAACAAAAAGTAAATTGTAGCGTCCAAAAATTTTAAGCTTCAATACTTTCACTTATTTTGTTGTTCTTCTTCCTCCTCAAAATAATTTTGAGAAAAATCAACATAAATTTTAAGAAGAAAAAAACACACTAAAAATGGCAAGAAATTATATTTTCAATTTTAGCGTTCCCGATTCATATGCTACCTAATTCAATGATACCGTGGGACTTCGAGGCGAGCCTCCCAACGAAGCAACATAAATCAAATCAAGCCGATTTGACTGTTCGACAGCTACCGTAATATATTTGTAATGCGTTCTCACATCATAATCACGAAAAAAGTCCAGATTGAGACTCTATATTTATATACTAAAGCAACAGAATTTTATTTGTATTGATCCAAAATTCAGCCGAAAAGGGAAAAAATTCCCGAAAAAAGTCAAACAAATGCATTACTACATTCACCAAATCAAACATTCAAATATCAATTTACCATAAAAAACGTTCTCATCACACTACATTCACAGAGTGAAAAAATCAAACAAAAAAAGCTTCTTCTTTTGACATATTTGGTTGGGGAAGGTCGGGATGGTGGTGGGTGGAGGAGACAATCTTGGTGAGAGAGAAGGGTTGGGGTTTGAGGTGGGGGTGGGATAATGGAGAAGACAATTTGGGGTGGGGGCGTGGGAATAACTTTTTTTAATTAAAAGTGTTTAATTTTTTTAAAAAAATTATTTAGTTAAATAAATGTCACATGTCAAGGAGTCATTGGTAAGTTTTTTTTCTACTAAAAAAATTAATCATTTACTAAATTTTTTATTATATATGTCATATGTTGTTATTTAATTCGTCACTTTGACACATCAATAGCAAGTGTGTTACATAGACCTTACAAATTTGGCAGATTGTCAAAAAAAGTGTTTAAATGACATAATTGAACATGATATGAGGTGTCTAAAATGAACAAAACCTAGTTAAGATGTCTAAGTAAAAATTGATGTCAAGTTTAAATGGCCACGGATGAATTAGCTCTTACTCATATTTAATATGAGTGAATTGCGATTTAATCCGATTTAACGCAATATATATTCAATTCATTCAAATTGAATTCAATCAAATCCATTGATTTGTCATCCCTAATTTGAAAGTGTATGACTTAACTTGTAACTTTTACTTTCTACTATTCCTCATTTTCAAGAAAATTAATAGCAATGCATTATTTCATTCACTTTTTACTTTCTACTATACTTTCTTGTTTGACTATATAGGTATCCCGTTATATAAATTAATGATGAAACCACCGTTAAAACCAATGACACAAGCTAAGCCCGTGGTAGGACGATCATGACTATAGAAGAGCCATGGTAGGACGATCATGACTATAAAAAGTTGTACAATGAGAAAAACCAATTGTACTATATACTTAGCCTTGTCTTATTCCCTCACCAATAGTCTTTAAACACGTGTAATAATGTGGGTCCATTCTTTTTATATCATTATAAATTTACTATTTATTATAAATTTTAAATTCTCAACAATTATTAACTTCATTCATATATTGTGCACCCCATTTATTTTTCAATCTTCAATATATTTTTTTTACATGCCCATATTTTGTCTTCAAAATATAAAATCAAGTTAGCTTTTACAATAGTACAATTTTAAAAATGTTTTTAACTATAGAATTTATCTTTTTGGTAATTTTAGAACTCAAATTTTAAATTATTATTATATAGATTTTTTTAATATATAGAAGAGTCATGGTAGGACGACCATGGCTATGAAGAGTTGTACAATGAGAAAAATCAATTGTACTATGTACTTAGTCTTGTCTTATTTCCTCACCAATAGCCTTTAAACACGTGTAATAATGTGAGTCCATTCTCTTTATATCAATATAAATTTACTATCTATTATAAATTTTAAATTCTCAACAATTATTAACTTCATTCATATATTGTGCACCTCATTTACTTTTCAATCTTCAATATATTTTTTTTACATGCCCTATATTTAGTCTTCAGAATATAAAATCAAGTTAGTTTTTACAACAGTACAATTTTAAAAATGTTTTTAACTATAGAATTTATCTTTTTGGCAATTTTAGAACTCAAATTTTAAAATAAAAAAAGAAATTTAAACATTAGAATGCAAATTTGATAAATTATCAATTAATTCTAAATATTACTATCTTCTTGTCTCAAATTAGAAGGGGGATTTATTTCTTTTTAAGTAAATTATCTTATTTTCAAAATATTATTATCTTTCATGAACATGCTATATGACAAATTTAAATTTCAAAATTATTTTATATGTAGTTGTAGTTCATAAAAAGAAGAAAATTATTAAAAGATTTATCAATTGAATCAAGACAGAAAACATAGAAACATAACTTATGCTTTGAAACTACATGTAATATCTTTCATTAGAGACATAAATGACACAAATATTTTAAGTATGAATCATATTACCATGATTAAAAAAAGTAAAACAAATTTTTATCATACTAAAAAGGTAAAATTTTAATTACAAAAAATATTTTTATCTTTAAAATAGACAAAATAAATGTAATTCTATCCGGTTTTTTGTTATTTTGTATAAAAAATTAATTGAATGGAACTGTAGTTGTGCAAGTTGGATATAAAGTTTTTAATAATTTTTAATAAAATAAATTTATGACTTGGCTTTATATATTATATTCAATTAAACTTGTCACTAAATTTTGTTTTAATATACAAACTACGATTTGTTTCGATGGAATACCTAAACTTTCACACATTTTTTGTTCAAATTTTGAAAAAAAGAACTTTTTGTGCGTGATTATAAATGCTTATAGATAGTTATAATAACCACATAAACATGTCATCTCAATTAATTATATCTACATCCATCAAATTAGAACATGCTTGAGGTTTACCTTTTTTTTTATTCAGTCGAATACATAAAATTAAAGAAGATGACACATTTATATCCAAAATATATTGTAATTTAATTTAATATTAGTGTCTAACATGATGTTAAAATGAACATTAGATTACATATTCTTTTAATATTAGTAATGATTACTTATATAAGTTATAAGTTATTTTTTAATTTTATAGAAATAAAAAGAGTACTTCAAAGTCTAATGCTCATTATACTTTTTAATTTATTTATGTAAAATATTGAAAATTAATTTATTATTTAAGAATATGATTAAATAATATATAAATACAACTTAAGACCGTAATATTGAGCCCATTAACGAGCCTTTTCATATCTAGTTACTACTATATACAAGAGTGATGAGAGGACGACCAAGGGTATACTGGTCATTTTACACTAATAACAAATGGACAAATTTCATTTCAAAAAGCAAGCAAATATGTAACTCTACATTAACAAATAGACAAATTTCAATTTCAAAAGCAAGATTTCTAGATCCATTTCTCTTCCATCTTTCTAGAACCATCCGTCTTCATCCAAACAAAAGAGTTCAATTCATTCCAAGCACAAATACTTACTCAAACATGATTCTAAAGCATAATTTCCTCCATCTCTCTTGTTTCAACAACCACTAATCGATTTGCAATTCATAATTTCAGGTATTTTTTCTTTCTTTTGTAAAAAATGGTCTCAAGCCCATCTGGGATTTTAAGTATGCAAGTCACAGAGTGTAGAATACTCGAGAATGTAGCTAGCTTGGTAGAGGTATCATTAAAGTTCTAGATTTTTTACTTTTCTGCTTTACATTTTTTCAGTTTCATCAGCTTCAAAAATAAGATATACCTTTTAAGAGAAAAGATGGGGTTGAAATGATGTGTGCTCAATTTAAGGCATTTGTTGATTCTACTGGAGGTTTGTGGAGAACTCAACAACTTGCAGGCAAACCAGCAGGGACTTTCTTGAGTACTGGCTCTCAAGGAGCTGGCCAAGAGACTACCACGTTAGTTCCTTCTTTGACTTAACACGAATTTTTTTTAAGAAAAATAAAATGTGTAATTTAAATAAGTTATAGATTTTTATATGCATACGGATTATTTTATTAAAGGGTAAAATGAGTGTTATAAAATTAAATGGTTATTGATCTGCAGATATGAAACTCATCTTATGAGAAAAATTGTTGATATAAAATTTTATACAACAAATTTCTTGCTTTATCTTCTTGAACTGGATTTTAATTTCTGATGTGTTTCATTCATTTTGTCTGAATCACAAAATCTCTAACGAAAAATTATAAATAATAATTTATAATTATAATTATTATAATAAATAAATATAAAACATAGAGATGTATATGTACAAGAAGTGTTTATTATTTTTTTCCTTTCTGGATTAATTTTTAAAATAAAAAAGGGAAAGATAGAGGAAGAGATTAATTATAAGAGATGAAATACAACTGTAAACGAGACACGCGTCATAAAGAAAAGATACACTGATCTACACAATAACAGATGAAGTGGTGTAGACTCCTGTTTTCATTTTTAGTAAGACTGTTCCTCCTTTTCTTTTTTCTATATATATATTACTACTATATATATAAACTGCGTGTGCATTACTCTTCTCCACTTACATGCGTACCATAAGAAAAGAAAATTTGTTTCTTTATAATATAAAAAAACAAAACTTATAAATGTAAAGCATTCTTAAGTTGTTTATTTTGCTTACTAGAAAAATAAAGGTTTATAAAAAATATATTAAACAATGTAGTAGTTACAATTAATATAAGATAATTATTGAAAATAAATAAAGAAAGTAACTGAAATGATGAGTCATACATAGTTAATAAATTAAATAAGTGAAGAGGCCATCTTCATTTACGACAGTCAATGTTACAGAAGCAAAAAAGCACATAATTGAACATTTTTGTTTAGGGGAAAAAATGAAAAATTCTCCCATGAAAAGAATTAAAAGGTATTTGAATTATTTTGTACATTGTTTGAAACTCTACCTTTGCAATTTGACTAATATAAATAGAATTTATTTATTTTTGTATCTAATTTATTTGAATTCAATTCAGCGTCTAGACACATTATCTTTTATTGTTTTGAATTGCAGTTGGAACACTTTTGTTGTGGTTCTCGAATGGCCATTTTTTGCACTCTTTTGCTGCTGCCATTGAATGCCCTCTTTTGAAAGCTTTTGATGTTGCTATGTGGATGCCTTATGTTCCTATGCTTTTGTGGAATTTGAAAATATTTTCTCCTGTGATAGCAGGTTAGTTAAAAGTTTTGTTTTTACAGGTACTCCATTTGTCAACTTAAATGAAAATATATGATAATTCCCTAACTATTGAGACATTTATCTTGCCTTGTACTCCAAGTCTTTCTTTAATTTTTTATTTTAAGCATTTTAAATCTTTGATTTATGCGAGTCAACTTTAATGTTGTTAGAACTTTTGCATTGCCTTTAATGCCTTTAAATCCACATATTGGTGTATCGACTGGTTATTGAGTAGAATCATCTAGGATCATCTTTTTTTAGTCCGCTTGTTGATGTGCTTGTTCATATACATGATTATATTGGTGAAGCTAGAGACCTATCTTTTACTAAAGAAAAAAATGGCAATTAAGTAATGGTCTGCAGGAATCTAAATCACTGAAAGGTTAATTGCAAAAGGATCAAAGTTAATCATAGGAAGTTGTTTTGTGTTTTATTTTTTTAATTCTTTTATTTTTTAAAGAATACAATGAACTGTGCTTTACAAGTAGATTTTCTATCGTGCATTCAATATCTACAAAATAATATGATATTCGATTGCTTTCTTATTATGTGTAAATTGATGAACATCGAATAAACATAGTAAATTGTGAATGTTTTCACAACTTAATATTGAACTAATTGTTGAAACTTGAAAGAATTATTGAGCATATGAAAGAAAGTGGATGATGCGCTGAGTTGTCCAAGTGGTTACAGTTTGTCAGATGTCATAGAGTTAGTGGCTAGATACTAATTCTGTTATTATTAGTTAGTTAAGCTTAAGTCAATTAATACTTGTACATATACATATGTACTATGCATAGTTCAATACACGTTTTAAAACAATAAACAAAATTTTCAATTTTCTCTATTTTAGTAGATATTTTGATATGGTATCAGAGCTTTTCTGAAAAGATCTAGGAATTCTTCATCTGTAATTATTGAAGGATTGAAAGATTCATCAACTAGAAAACAGAGATCTGAAAATTAATTTCAATGGCGAGAAGGAAGGATCACAATCATCCTTTGTTCTTATCTTCTTCAGATGTTGCTGGATCGGTGCAGATTGGGATTCAATTAACATGCATGGAGAACTACACTTCATGGAGTCGTACTAGGGACAATTGTTATAAACTCATAGGTTACCCTGCTGATTTCAAAGGAAAGAACAAAATCTCTGTAGCTAATGTCCAAAATCAACACACTGGAGACAATGGAGTCACTCCACACCCACACCATATCCAACAACCTCACTTAACAATGGATCAATACAATCAAATTCTGAGGTTGTTAAACAAACCTCAATTGAATGAGACTTCTGCAAATGCAAACATGACAAGTATACTTGCTAGCTCTTCTAGTTTAATCCATACACATCCTACACATTCACAATGGATAGTTGACAGTGGAGCCACAAACCATATGGTGAATGACAACTTATTCTTTAATACTGGATTAACAGTTACTAGAACACAGAAGGTTCAAGTACCCACAGGTGAGTCAACTATGATAACTCACTCTAGGAAATGTCAATTAGAAGGAGGTGATGTGATTACTGATGTATTATGTGTGCGTGAGTTCCAGTTCAATTTGTTATCTGTAGCTAGGTTGACAAAAGAGTTACAATGTTGTGTTTCATTTTTCCCTGATTTCTTCAGCATTCAGGACCTCTTCAATGGGAAAATGAAGGAGATTGGTGATGAATAAGATGGTTTGTACACACTGAACACTAAGATTAAGGAGGAATCTGCAAGAATAAAGTCTCTGAATGTAGCAGAATGCAAGGAAACAACTGAGTTGTGACACAAGAGGATGGGTCATGCACCCATGTCTGCGATTAGGAAATTAGACATAGTAAAGAATAAACAAGCATTTTCTTTACAACATTTTGATATATGTCCATTGGCAAGACAAGTTAGACTTTATTTTCCTAATAGTGACACTAGAGCTTCTCATTGTTTTGATTAGATCCATATGGATGTTTGGGGACCATACAAAGTTGCTACTCATAATAATATGAGATATTTTATCACTTTAGTTGATGATCATTCTAGATGGACTTGGACATTCTCGATGCACCTTAAATCTGATGTTTGCACATTACTTAAAAGTTTTCTGACTTTGATAAAAACTCAATTTGGAAGGCAAGTGAAGGTACTTAGATATGATAATGGGGTAGAATATTTTAATACTCAATGTAAGGAGTTATTTGATCATCATGGTATTGTTCATCAAAGTTCCTGCCCACACACTCCACAACAAAATGGAGTGGTGGAAAGGAAGCATAGGCATATCCTTGAAACTGCCAAGGCTATTTGATTTCAAGGTCATTTGCCTTCTAGATTTTGGGGTGAATGCATCACAGCTGCTGTCTATATCATTAACAGAGTGCCATCTCCTCCTTCTCTTTCTTCTTCTCTTTCTTCTTATCCTTCTCCTTCTCCTCCTTTTCCTTCTTATCCTTTTCCTCCTTTACCTTCTTATCCTTCTCTTTGTTATCACTAATTACAGAAAGTGTTTGTGAAATAAATTTTTTCAAGCTCCTACACTTCAAATGCTGTGAAATCTTCTTAGATCTTTGGACATCAATATTATGAGACATTTTCTTAAAAATATCAGTAAATTTTTTAACACATATAATAAAATAATCATGTTGTTTCTCACATTCTTCGCATAGACAAAAAGAGTATTTGATGTTAGAAGAGGAAGCAAGACCAATAAAAGATTGAGTAGTTGTCATGAATGAAGCTTTTTATATAATTTCATCTACAATGTTAATAAAAAAAGATTGAGAGTTTATAATTCATTATAAAATAATATTAATATTATGTTGCCACAGATGGATAGTCTGTTGCTATAAATTAATATTATGTTGCCACATATGTATCTACTGTTGCCACACAAGAAATTTTTATTTCCACATATAAATCTTATGTTGCCACAGAAGAAGCATATGTTAACACAAACGTACCTATTTTTGCCACGAATGAACTTTTTGTTGCCACAGATGAATCGTAAGTTGCCACAGTTAACCATTTTGTTGCCCTAACGCATAAGTGAGATGTTACAACATATGATGAATGTTGGAATATGCACCAACATATCACTAAAATGTGGCAACATATGATACATCTTTCAACAAACGAAATATACGTTGGACAACTGAACAAGACTATATTTCTAAAATCATATCAACAAAATGACCATAAAAAAACAACAAAAACAACAAAAAATGACTTTTCACTGAATATTAATAATACATGTATATTTCCTCAAAATTAGAATTTTTTGGGGTTGGTTGATTGTCTTTCAAAAAAAAAATAATAGGCACCATCACATCCTTATTCAATTTTTACATCTACAGAACGTTTTATCGTTCATTAATCCAAGAAAAAAAAATTGAAAATAACTTACACATTTTCAGTCGATCATGATTTCAATTCTGAAAGAAGAGAGTCACGACTGGAGATGAGGAGGAAAATAATGGAGACATGCGAAAAGGAAGAGAAAGATAATGGAGATAATCTAGTCGAATTTTCGGATTGAAAAAGACAAAAGAAAAAGCACACAAGAGAGAGAGAAAGCTTGGTGAAGAAGAGAGAAGATGAAAAGATTTTTTTGAAATGATTTGAATTGAATTATAGAAGTTCAAAATGAAGTGTTTTTTTGTATTTTATAAAAAATAAAGTTTTTGAAATGTTAATTTGATCCCAAATTTACTCAATTACATTTTAAAGAGAATATGACCAGCTATTGGTCAATCCGTCAACAAAAATAAAACCAAGACTTATTTGACATCTTTCATTTGATTTTTCATCCAACTTGCCCCTGTGTTCTTATAATTCATTTGAGTAGCTCATAGAACTTGTCCCTTTTTATAACTACATGTAACATATCACATAAAAATCAATTTTAAAATGGACCAAATTCAAGGGGTGAAAATGGACTGAACTAATAAAATTCGATAGTCACTATCAGACCCAAACCTAAACGGTTATATGGGCTGATTTTGCCACCCTATAAGTAACTTTTAACAAACTCGAAAGCTAATTCATTATTGCAAGGGAAAAAAGAAAACTTGGTCAGACCAGGACATGTCTGTTTTCTGTTCTACTTATATGAACTAAATCTAAATAAACTAAATCCAAAATGAAAAAAGAATGTTTCATCTCCTGGAAAATCAGCCAATAAAATTGATCTTGTCAAACTATGTTCGTGCGTATCTTCTTTGTCGTTGTATTTCAGCTTCATTCATCCGTTCAGAAAGCCATTGTAGGCCTTTATAACCCAAATATACTGAAGCAATTAGAGCTATTATAGTGATAACAAATAGAAGAAATCTCCTGATGCCAGCTACAATGCTCTGTCAAAGTTAAAATAACTGCAGTTAATCAATTGAAAACTTCGAAAGGAGAACAGATGCATCATTAATTCTAAGACAAACCTGCAGTGTCGAAGTTTTCTCGTCTTCGAGTACCCGTACTCGTCTCCGTCTTCGCTTCGTCGCATTATCTTTTGTTTCTGGCTCCTTTTCCTGTGCAAGGAAAATTTGAGTTAAATCTCAACTACTTATTTGGGTCAATAAACTATTCAACGCAAAGATAAGAAAGTAACCCTCATGTTGTTGAACTCCAGAAGATAATGTACAGCAGATGCGACAAAGCATTTTAGAGAATTATAGAGGTTTACCTCCGGAGCTTTTGATTTACGATGTTGCAACTCTGCCTCAGAAGCTTTCATTTTGCTCCTGCAATCTGAATTGCAAGGGAGGAGGCCAAGTCCATATTGGTTTCTTGATACATCTTTAGGATCAGTACCACTACTTCGATAGGCTGCTTGGACATCCTTACATAGCAACTCTTTTTTGAAACTTTGGCATCCACAACGAACATTAACCTAATAAAAGATTCATTAAAAATTAACAGTAGATGGGACATGCTCATCAGAAAATAATGGATAGAACATGGAGAAAAGATTGAAAAAAGTGCAAGTTAAACAAAATAAATGGAACCATTTCTGGGATATAGGGTCGGCTTTTTCTGGCTGATCAACTGAGAACTCATACTATATGCCATCAATCAGAAAAGAGAATCAATTTAACATTTGCACTAATTAGTTATATGGGTTAAGGGTGCCTATAGCAAGAGTTATCTTAGGAGAAAATTTCATGTTCGAGTTCGAGTTTAGTTGTATTGGATGAGCTAACAGAAGTTAAAACTTTTTTTACTGAAATATTAGTAACTATTCTCACAGAAATCAACACTCTCTTTTCTTTTATCCATTTTTTTCCTTTCTCCTTGACAATCAAAATCGAACTTCCTTCCTTTTGTGGTTTACTTAAATTTCAATAGATGACTAACACAATTAAGAAGCTGCTAATGGAAAGCAATGGCATATCCAGGCAACTTGCTTTCACAAAGATGACTTGTAAACACCTGTTAGTGGGATGTTTAATGGAATCAAGTGAATGAAGCCCATCAAATCCCAATGGTGTGATTCTTTGATAAGATAGCATGGCAAAGAAAGTGGTGGAGGGAAAAATGTTATGCACCGGCAATATTGAAGTTAAATCCTTCCTTGGGCTAGAAAAGCAAGTAAAAGAAAATGAGAAGGAAAATGATGTTTCCTAGTATGGAGGCATCATGGAAATTACACCCTTTACGTACCAAACGCGAAAAGACATTTCTTGATTTCATTTTCTATTTCTCCTTGCTCTATTTCATAGATGCATGCACACATACTTGCACGTATAGATACACACATCACGCACGTCTCTCCCTGCCCCTGCCCCTGCCCCTCCTCTTTCCTCTCCCCCTCGCCCTCGCCCTCTCCCTCTCCCTCCCCTCCCCCTCTCCCTCTCTCTCTCAGAAGAGAGGTCTGGAAGAGAATGGATATAAGGCTGGGTATTGTATGTTCCAGAACCAGTAAAATGCCCTCCTCGACTCCTTGGCAACTAAAAGTAGAAAAGGTTGAAAGGATATTCACTTTGGTGAGAAAGGCGTGATTTCTTCCTTTAATAATAAATATGGTTTAGGTACTATTATGTCTGATTTAAAACAACATGCTAAGAACATAAACTCTTTAGTATTAAGAAGTATAACTAACTTAGATAGTACATCAATCAATTACCTTCTTGGAGCATTGATCAGGAGATGGACATTCACCAGGATGACATGTTTCAGGGCAGAGGTGCGTACAATTAGGTAATTTTCTGCACATTTGGCATCCAAACAAAGAAGGGCTCATCGAGATCAGTTAGGGAGTTTCAGATGCATTGCAAATGCACATAATTCAGCATTTTTAAAGCTAAAAGGGGAAAGGGGTTGCACAAGGAAGTTGATAAGCCTAATAGCCGCTGTAGCTATCAAGGTGCATACCTCTTTTGCTATTTGGTGATATAAGAAATATAGTCTATCTATAAATTGATATTATAGCTTCTGGTGATGCTAGATTTGAAGGAAAAGCAAGCAAAGTATATGAACTACCTATGGCATGGTCCACCACATGACCGAACAGTTAGCTGCTCTTTTGCTGACAAGCTGTTATAGTATATGCACTCAAATACATGAACCATGGAACCGCAGTGACATGAACGTTTTATCAGTGCTTTGCAAGGGGGACATTCTCCAGGATGACAAGACAAGGGGCAAGGATGAGGACAAGTAGGTCTCCGCTCCTAAATAAGGATCAACAAAAGTATACAGTCAATGCCTGAACTACTAACTATAAAGTTCCAACTCATAAAGAATGCAACATCAAACTGATAGAGCCAGTATATATGTCATGGAAAGTATTGATCGTTGAATTTGGCCCCAAAGAAAAACTTAGTAAGACGCACAGATGAGATTGATAGAATATTTATTCATACCTGTTGGCAAGGAAGAGTACACTTTTCACAAGTCTCGGCTCTACTACTACTATCTAATTTTGAAGTACTAGTAACCAAGGTATGGCAAACATTAGTGCAGTAGTGATTTCCACAAGCAAGAGGATTTCCACACAGATTGTCACATGAAAATGTTGCCCTGTCTGAGCAGACCATCTGAAACAAGAAAGAGCTCACATGAATTCTTGTTGGCAAGTAAATATGAAGCTTCTGACAGAAACTAAAGAATAAATAGCTCCTGAAGAGAATGAACAAAAGGTAAATGGAAGTATTGTCCATGATTTAAGGATAATATGACCCCCACCATTCTTTCTGCTCCTACATGATTACCCAAACAAGACCTCCAAACAAGTTGTGGGCATGGAGGGCATGGTGAACCAGGCGTAGGTTCAATTTGATTGTTCGGTCTCTTTTTCTTTGATTTCAAAGTGAATTCTGGAAGAGGAGGAGGCCTAGGGCCATGGCACCTGCTTACAATCAACGAACAACAAAGATTTAATGAATGAACGAGTATACATTAGATATCCAGAAATGTAATGAAGGCAAACCTCAATTCACACTTGTGCCCACAAGGATATTCTTCATCACAAAGCAAACGACACGGTGGGCAAGCTCCATAGTGACACCTATGTGGCTAGAGAAATTACCGCACATGTTAGGCTCCACATTAAACAGTATTTTATTTCACTCTAGAAGTTGGATTAAAAGATGTTCATATGATCACCATGTTACATGATAAGTAGTACATGCACTAAATACAACCTTGCAATTAGAAGCGTGCCTGCATAAGCGACCTACACAACATGATTTACGACATTTTGGAGGTTTTTGCTCAGCTTCTGCACCACAAGGAACCTGACAAACGCAATCAATATTAACAGAAACAATTTAGCAAGAATCTTCACAAAAGGAATCATGATATTAGCACCATATTTGTAAATACTGAACCAACATTTCCTAGTTGGTACTCTAAGGTCTTCTTTGCTTTGTTGTTGTTGTTGTTGATTATTTTTTTTTTTTGGTGATGAGTAGATACAGTCATCACCTCTAAAAAGAAACATCTTAAAATATACACTGTAAAAAGTTTATACTTTTTTTTTCCCGAACATCTTTAAATATAGTCAAGACCATGTAGACATCACCTAAGTTTTCTATTCTTTTTGATTGGTAACTTAAAATTTTTATTAATGACAACGACAATCATCCATCCTAATTCAGAGTAGCAACATCACAGAGAGAGAGACTCAAAAAGTACACTTCAATAAACCAAAAGAAAATTAAAGAGAACAACTAAATTACAAGTGTACTATTTTATTGGTCTACCAGATTGGTTGTAATGCAAATGAAATCTATTCCAGAGTTTAGCCAGAACAATCAACAAGAACCTTACAAACTTGGTCATTAAATTTTTTCACTTTTAGTGAACACCCAACTGGATGGAAGAGAACAAAGAGAGCATACAAAAGACCCAGATTCTGGCATTTTGTCACCTTATAGGTAGCAATCTTAGGGCCGCTTCTGTAGATCAAAATGAACATCAGCAGGCATACAACAATAGATAAAGCGAGATAAACTTGGGAACCCAATTAGGCTTCTTTATATTATTTTACTATATTGGTATAAGTTCCTGTAAAGAAAATAATTTTTACTCTTTAACATAATAGGGTATGTCATTTTTTATTCTTTTGATACAGTAATAAATTTTATCAAATGTTTGGGGCAAAAAACATGTCCATATACAAGAAGTACACCAAAAATAGAAATCCTACAAAAAGAGATGGTCCTCTACATACAATACTCAATCTAATAAACATAAAGGACTCTTATGGTACACCAAAAGATAAGGAACAAGATACTACCCTGAGCTGAACAAAATTCATCTATAGGGTATTTTTTACTTTTTTTTTCCTAATGAAGAGAAATTTCATCAAAAAGTCATCAACAAATGCAGGCAAAAGTTACATCAAAGAGAGAGAGCGTCTGCTATGATACAAAAACTAGTCTACCACATAAGCAAACACAAACCATAAAGTGATCACAGCTAGATACAGTGCCTGATTGAGTGAACTAAATAAACTAAGCTAGAGTGCATAATTTGGAGTTGAGACACTATCAGAACATTTCCAATTTCTTTCATTCTAAATGCACCGAAAATTGTAGCATGCCACCATCAACCAAGTTTTTGAGGGAATACCAACTTTCCATGAAGTATGAACACCAGTTTCATATGCTTCCTTATTACTGTAAGGCATGACCTGAGGTACTAAAAAATTAGGAAAGAACACACTTCACATATCTCTTGCTGCTGTAAAATGTAGGAAATGGTGTCTCACACTTTCAGACTCTAATTACACATGTAACACCTGTTCACTATCTGAATGCTTCTTCCCTATGGTTGTCTTGAGTTAAGCAAGCTTCTTTATAAGTCCATCCACCAGAAACAAGCCACTTTAGTGAATGTGCATGTCCACTTGTCTATCAACTGCTTGTTGGATCAGAGTTGTGAGTATCCCTTCTTCATAGTGAATGTCCCACTTTTTGAGTCCTCCTATAGCAACTCATCTCTAATTGAGGATTAACTTCACTAGTTTCTAGTTTGTCAAGTAGTTCCTTTAGCTCATTCATCTCTCAGCACTGTTCAATATTGGAGTGTTGATTAGTTGACAGAGTATATGTTCGGAAATTTATCTTTCGGATCCAAGAGTTGCACATGGAGTTCATTTTGCAGAACTGAGTGAGTGCAACTTGCACATGGTTCGTGAGTTCTAAGCCAATTGGGCAACGGAGTCCCAATCCAATTTTGTAAAGGTGCGGGGAGTGGATGTGACTCTCACTCATGCGGTTCGCAATGAGATTATTGGAACATCATCGGATGCCGATCCACTTGTGCTACAGGGCTGAACATCTGCCCAGCTTACCGGGCCATTCGACACACTCTTTTGGGACCTCAGTCCATGGTGCAGTGGACAAAACACAGCGGCAAGAGATATTTTCAATCTCTACCCTATGCACACATGCTCGGGAAGGCTCGATTTGGCTCAAAATGGTGATGAACTGTTTGATACCTGGGCTACATTACACGAACATCACCCGGGACAGAGTGTGTCACCCACAGAGTTGAACATTGGGGCTATGTTGTAATCGGCAATGAGGAAGGCCCGGGTCCATAAAAGGTGCATGTATGCATTTGGTGGTCTCATTACTAGACTCTGTCATGCTGCAGGTTTACTGGAGGAGCATTTGGACTACATGGAACCAATATTCCCAGCGTTGGTAGATATCACGAACACTAAGGGGCCCAACACTGAGCTCGGCCCAATATTCACTACCATGGAGCGCCATAGACTTGATGAGCTGATCATGGCCAAGATGTATGGGCTGGAGATGTTGCGTTACCAAAATGGTTGTCAGGCATCGGTTGATGTGCAACTAGGGACGTCGAGAGAAGGTACCAGTTGAATGCACATGTTAAGGCCTTGCTTGGCATTGGTCCTGCTTTTCATGAGTCGATGGACGATAACATCCTGATCGATGAGGAGAGATGCGCACTAGCTCAAATATGGAGTCAGATTCTGATGAGGAGGTAGACCCTACTCAGGCCGGTGATAAGGCGAACGGCAGAGATACTATGGAGGACTTGATCTGGGAGTGTCTGAAAGGAGAGGAAGAAAAACCAACGTTTTGGATTTTGGAGTTTTCGCCCCTTACCTCTATACTAACTTCTGTGATTTCGTGAAGCACTGTGAACAGTGCTAATGTTTAAGTGTGGGGTGAGGGTGAAATTATCTCTGAACACGGGTAGTGTCTATGTCCGTCTTTTTTTATTGTTTTTTTTGGGCTCCTTGGAGGTTATTTTCGGTTCTTTGACCAAGGAAAGTCCCTTTGAACCGTATAAAATAAAAAAATAAAAATTGTAGTTTTAGGATTGAGTCAATCGTCGTGGCTGAGTTGCATTGCCCAATGACAGATGGATGACGACTGTCTTAAGGGCAATTTTCGTCATTGAGTCTTAGGTTGGTATGTCCTGAAGCTTGAAATTTCGAAAGGAGACTGTATGAAAGCATGAATGGAAGTTGATGTATGAATGCATTTGAATTCTTGTATTTGGCTTTAATGACCGCAACTTAAGCTCAAATAGAACCTTGTGCATAAACTGATTCTGTTGTTGTGATTGATCCATCTTGAGTAGAACATGTGCCATGAGGGTGTGCCATGAGGGTGAGGCACATGTAATGCATGTGAGTCTACAACTTGCCCGATATGTTATTGAAGCGAAATGAAAGTATTGCTTTGCTTAAAAAATTATAACAAGTCTTCTTTGCTTTGTCATGTGAAGGTTAGCCTTTTCAGGAACCTGTTTGCCTTGATTTAGTTCTAATCTATGTAATTTAGCCAAACCCCTTTCATTGATACATTCATTTTTTATCCCAAAGTAATCCCTAATACACTATGTTAAGATGAAAAAATGGAAAATAGCAGTGAGACTAAATAGGGTGGAAATGCTTTGTTTTGTCGGGAAGAAAGAAAAGAGGTAGGAAAAATGATGCCCTATAAGTTCCTAAACCTGTGATTGCCCCGGTCCTTTGGACACTGTGCACTTCGACTAAGGTTAGAAGCCTAAGTTGAAGGTGGCCAACTTGGAGATTACCTTAATAATGGCTCTGGTCCTTACAAGGACAATATGCACCATAACTCGAGAGAAATCTATAAGTTGAGGGTGGTTATTGTTAAGTGTTAAAAAAAAATAAAGGGATGTGTAAAAAAAAGAAAGGCACGGTTGGAAGTACTAGTGGGAAAATATGCAAAAGGGGGGCTAAAGAAAAGAAAAAGTTGTGAAGGTAACAAATCAAAACAGGTGCATTTGGGAGGATAAGTCACTAATTTTACCTAAACGTATCCTCCCTTACCTCAAGCTTGCATTACAACCAAGTCCTATTTGATTCTAGGCAAAGCACACTTAATTTGTAGAGATGTACATAATGGGATAGCTTATGGTTCTCAATGCATGCATGTATGATGTCTTTGTTGAGTAAGAGCGTGTTATGTTTATAAAGTCCTTAAACTATATTCAATTTGCTGAGTTGAGTGTGTGGACCATTCTTTTGAGCGAGGGGCACTTGTTGTATGAAAGATAGGTGATATGTAATGGTGCATATGAAGTTGAATGCGTTGGTTGCAAAAAGTTGTCGAGTTAACACTTGAGTTGTACGATGTGTTAAGGTGGGCAAGGCCTATTGTGAGCGAGAACATGCTTATTTTAATTAATAATAGATCCTTAAAAGAAAGTGGTGGATGCACAAATACCATAGTAGGGAGTTTAGGTCTAGGAGTAGTTAGTAAGTTGTTCGAGGACGAACAAAGCTCCAAGTGTGGGGTAGTAATCTTAGGCGTATTTATATGCCTAGGAACTGAATAATACTTGCATTTAAGCCAAGTTTGGAATCAATTTATGCTTATTTATAGTTATGTCGCGTATATTCTTTGCATATACGTTGAACAACATGATTAGTTGTGTAGGTAAGCTTGAATGAAGAAACGAGCACTAAAACAGGCATTAGGAAGCACGAAAGGATCCAAGTCAAAAAGCAGTAAGAAAGGAGAAAAGAAGAAAATGACAAAAGCAAGTCTATATCCTCTCTGCATCACGAAGAGGAATTTTTCCTTTTTTTGTTAAATGCAAGTTGAGGCAGAACCGTTCGTGTCCTTTCCGAGTAGCAGAGAGGGAGTTGTAATTTGGTTCGTAAAGTTGAATTGGAGACTGAGTGGTCTGTGGAGTGGCCTTGTCTCGGAGAAGAGTTGATTTCTATGAATCGAATCTAACAAACGCCTCCGAGTCACGCTTCAGTGTGCCAATTTTGGCCGTTTCAACTTAAGTATAAATAGATGAAGATTTTATTTTCTTAAACATTCTTTTTCTAGGTTTTAAAGAACAACGATTAGGAGAGCTATTTCATCAGTTTTAGGGTTCTTTCCTAAACTCTTCTACTTTCGATTCATTTATGATATTTAAACTTTGTTTAGTCGAAATTACTATTATAAGTAGCTAATTTCCATAGTTCTAGGGCTGTGGCTACAGAATGATGGTAACTTATTGAGTTTTTATGGATTGCCATTAACTATCATATGAATCTCTCTTTTGTTATTGTTTTTCACCATTGGATGAATTGAACTCGAGAGAGGAATAAGAGGATAGAACGTAGGATACGAGGAGCATGATTTTCACTTAATAATTAGAGTTAATTTGTATCTAGGATAGGGATATACCTAGAAACCTTGCTTGGTCATCATACAAGAAGAAATTGTAATGCTCGATAATTGTCCAGACTATCCCCACTCAATAATGTAGTTAGGTTGTCATTTATTGTAGGCGATTAGAGGTCGGGAGACTATAATCATACATTTAACCATGCGTTCATACATTTAACCATGCGATCATTGATTCGATAGTTGATGAATATCCGTTTTACAAGATAATGTGCATGATTCCTGAATTGAGCTACAGCCCTGGACCTTACCCAATCATTGTTTGAAACCTTAGGAATTGAATTGGTGTTTGTTTAGTTCTTGTTTAACTTTTAGATTATAAAATCACTCAATCTTGTTACCTTGATAACACTTGTGTTTAACTAAAAGTATTGGAAAAATCAAGTTATTCTAATCGTGAGTCTTAGTGGGTACGATACTGGGCTCTTAATAAAAGCTACTTTAATACTTGAACGACCACTTACACTTGTGTGTGCAATTTGGGCGCAACAGAGATAACTAGTTCTAGATAGATTTATTGGTCACTTTTATACGCTACACTGGTGAGCCATGCATGATCCTCGTGAGTCTCACAAGCAGATCCTCAAATAAGAATGCAATTAAATTTGAATGTGACTGTATGAAGATGTATATTTTTCCTAATGAGTTCTATGTGATAAATCTTTATCTATACTATTATAAAGGCATTAAGCTCCAACAGGAATCGACCTTTTTTACCATTCAAACATATATTTCACATTGGAGAAATTGTTGTTTATCTGTATTTCCTATTATTTGGGACTTTGCTATTAACTAAATTTTAGCTATTATATCTTTCTTTATTTGATTTAGACAGGAACTCCTAACATTTAGGAATTCAAGATTGAACTTTTTCACAAAAGAACCTTAATGATAGGAGTGACAAGTCTCTTCAGTAAATCATTTCTTACTGTGGGCCAACACTTTTCAAAGAACAGCATGTTTGAGCCATCTCGGTCAGGGGATTTTTTACAAAGGAGTTGCTTTAAAGCAAACAAAACATGATTCTTAGGAAGGTATTTGCATTCATTTTCTTTCACCTTCTGTTAGCACCACCAACTTGTATCTTTTCCATTTTGGTCCCCATTCTTTATATTCCATGAAATAATTTCTCATAGAAGCTCAATAAATGTTCTTAATCAGCTTTGTATCTTCTATTTATTCTCCATCCACTTCAAATTTGTTAACGTTATTATATCTTTTGTGAGCTTTGGCCATCTTGTAAAAGAACTTAGTATAACATCGCTCTTGAGGAATTTCAGCTTCTTGGCAAGTATTGAGTCTGGCCTGCTCTGAATCTCATCAGAATTCCACCATTTGTCAACCATTTTCAGAGAAATCTATCCAAATGATCAAGACCAGTTGCTCAAGGAAAACATGAAAATACTCTGACATGTAATGACCCGTAATATTCAAAGTACCCTTATCCAGAATTACAAAAATATGTGCACAAAGCAATCAGCTATCAACCAAGTACAAAAAAGAAGTCAAAGAAAATACAGAACTCTACAATACAGAGTAGATTGTGCTTGTTAAAACTTTGAAGGATTGTAAAGAAGAGTGTGGATGCTCAACAGCAACAACAAACCCAGCATAATCCCATAATTTGGGTCTGGGGAGAGTAGTATGTACTTTGACCTTACCCCTACCTTGAGAAGGTAGAGAGGGCAGAGGCTGTTTCGGATAGACCTCGTCTCAAAACAGATGAAAAGGACAACAGTAGCAACAGTTTGGGTGCTCAACTACTGTAACAGAATTCTAGTAGAGTTCAGAAAACAGAAATCTGACAGTGGTGAAAACTGAATGAGGAGTGACAGTGCCATCAGATAGAGAATTTGCAAGTTGATGTATTTTAATGGAGTTATGGAATGAAGAGACTTCCTTGCGATGTCAAATCATCTGACAAGATGAAAGAGGATAGACTGGAGAGTAAATTGTCATGCTTTTAGTACTGGTGATCTGGTAGTAGATCTGACAATTTACTTCCTATAGTTCATTGTCATACTTCCAATAATGGAAACAGAGAAATCAGAGGTGTTCTGAAGACGAGCAGAATGAACTTTCAGAGTTTCAAGATGAATTGTCTAGCTTTGTTTTACTTTTGGTGTAAACAGAATTTTAGTTCAAGCAGAAGATAATCTTGGATGTTTTAGATTACTTGTAAGTAATAGAGGTGATAGGGGGCAATATGATAACTATGCAATACCTTTTGAAGGAAAACTACATATTTTGGTTGTAGTATACCAGTGAATATATAGCTTACTGTTACTATCCTAAAAAAAGAGTATTGGTGATAGTTTTTGGTGCATACCATAGAGCATCTGATGATGAGCACCTGTCACCATCAGCCACTAGGTGC
The DNA here is from genome assembly GCF_036512215.1 of Solanum lycopersicum. Classification (NCBI taxonomy): domain Eukaryota; kingdom Viridiplantae; phylum Streptophyta; class Magnoliopsida; order Solanales; family Solanaceae; genus Solanum; species Solanum lycopersicum. Next base: position 37,632,116 of record NC_090805.1, read on the forward strand.
ATCATGCTATATCATGCAGTTGAGACCACAACTTGTCCAAACATAAAAATTGCTAAGTGAAAAACCTAATGATGTTGTTGACTCATCACAAAATACTGGTGAGAACTTCTAGTAAAAAACTATGTTCACCAGATAGAGTGAAAGTCATAATGAATGGAAAAAACACTCACTTCTATTTGGCTAATCGATAGAACAGGAAACAGATATAGAGTAAACACAACCATCTCTTCCACTGTAGGAAATATAAATCTTTAACAAGGTTATTAATGTACATATAGTAGCTGAAGTCTTACCTCAAAATGTGTCTCTCCGCACAAACATGAAATTGTGACCATTACCGGGCAGGGTGCACAAGAGCCTCTGCAGTAACCACAGGAAATTGGTCATATTTTGTTCAAATAAGGATGCACGCATACAAAATCAGCAACTATCAGTCAACCAAATATCCAATATAAAAACAAATAGAGTACTAAGCTCATAGGACTATTTTTTTCTTAGCAAATCAATGCTAAAGTAACACAACTTTAAATTACAAGCGACCAACATGTATAAATTGTTACGTTTCCTACATATAATCAAGTGTTTTGTTATTGATGCATGTGTCGGGAAACAAATTACAGGCACAAGAATTAATATGACAGATAATGATTAATATTTTCTGAATTATTTTGTTAGTCGGATAGAACTTCCCTGAGTGGATTAGGATTCTTATTATTTCAGTCTTATCGGACTTCTTTTATTTCTAATTTATAAGGAGATCGTGGTACTGACCTCTGAGAGTTGATATTATGAAAGGCCGGGGCATTACTTGGCTCAGGGTAGTGGGTCTACCCCCCAACTCTGGTCCCAGAAAGTCTTTCAAGAGATAGGTAATTTCTGTGGAGGTCGGATTCGGACTGAAGAAGAGACAGCTTCGTAATCACTTGAAATGGGCGAGGTTAAAAGTGAGAGGTGATGGTGACTCTGCTCCTAATTCAGTACAGCTGGTTCATGAGGGTTTGACTTTGAAAGTTCAGATTTGGGTGGAGACGCCTGCGAGGGTGGTTTATGATGAGAGAACTCCAGCTGCCCCCCAGACAACCAGAGGTCCAAAGTCTTGATTGGGCATAGAGGGGATGAGAGCCTTTTAGGCTATACAGAGGTTTCTGGACACGTGAGCTCTTCGTATGATCCAGTAATTCTGAAACAACTTGTTGTACCATCACGTGAACCTTTGCATCTATCAACAACTCCTAAGAAATCCAAACTTGTAAGAAACAGGGAAAAATGGGCCCGGATCTACTGGCACAATTCATTTCAAGTGGGCCTTTCATTGAAGAACCATTCACTCAGTTGAATGATCCAATCATTGCGGAACTTGAAGCCATTTCTACTCCTCCATCAGCCTCTAGGTGCAATAAAATAAAAGGGACAGAACTGGAAGAAAATGAGATGGAAAAGGAAGCTGATACAGAAGATATTGTTGATAGAGAAACAGTGGAACTATCAGACAAGTGCCCAAACTTCCCTGAATCTCATCTACCTTTGGAAAACTTTCGCTTCCAAGAACTTAACTCACAGAGAGGTGAAGAGAACAACTCTTTGAGAACAATTGAAGATGTAGTTCCTTTAAATCAACGTAATCCAGAGGAAGAAGACGATGCAGATTTTGACATGTCAATTTGGATCCACCAGAACATCGTAAAATCAAGGATTTCGGAGTAAACATTAAGGGTTCAAAGAGGAATCTACGAGGCTTTTCATGAAGATCGACAGTATGAGACAAAATAACACTGACAAGGGGGGAAACAACTTGAATTCAACTTTAGTAGTTAAAGGCTCAAAAGAACTTAAGAGTCTAGAATGTGGGAGCAACTTCAGAAGTAATGGTACCAGAAGCAGGGGGGGTTTCACATTAGCTAGTGATAAATGACAGTCAAGATAATTTCATGGAATGTAAGGGGTCTGAATCAGGCAAATAAGAGGTGTGTAATTAAGAATCTAATCCAAGGGTGGAAGGCTGATGTTTATTGCTTCCAAGAGACCAAGATCCAAGGGGATGTGAGAAACATTATTAAAGATTTATGGGCGAACAGAGGAGTTGAATTTTGTCAACTTGAAGCTAGTGGTACTAGAGGGGGCATCCTAATTCTTTGGGACGGGAAAGTTTGGACAGGGGAGGTTAGCAGTGTGGAAGCATACTCTATATCCTGCAAGTTCACAGGTAAAAGTCTTGACTTCACCTGGGTACTTACTGGCATATATGCTCCAAATAATAGAGAAGAAAGAGAAGAAGTCTGGTGGGAAGTTGGGTCAACTAGAGGTCTGTTCAATAGCCCTTGGGTAGTTTGTGGGGATTTCAACACCGTTAGATTCCCCTCTGAGAAAAAAAATTGTTCAAGGATCACAAAATCGATTACTGGCCTCTCTGATTTCATTGAAGATATGAGCTTGTTAGACCTTCAATTAGCAGGAGGAAGGTACACATGGAGGAAAGGATAGTAAAATCAGCTTACAGATACCTAGATCAGCTGCAATGCTCTTATCATGCATGGCCTTGGAAGATGATATGGATGGTAAAGATACCCGCAAGGTGGCTTGTGTCACCTGGTTGGTATCCATAGTACGATCTACTGAAAAGGGGAAGGGAATTATACTCCAGGTGCTTTTTTGTGAAAGAGAAACAGAAACAACAAACCATCTCATCATTCATTGTAGAGTGACGCTGAAACTATTGCATGTGGTTTTTTAACTTGAACGGTATCAGTAGGGATGGCAATGGGGCGGTGCAGTTGAGGAGCGGGGCGGGTAATAGTATTTGCGGGCCAGGGCGCGTTAGAGCTTTTGCGGGGCGGGGTGGAGCAGGGTGGGTGTAAAATATATTTGAAAAGAAATATGCAGGGTGGGTACACGGGTTGCGAAGTTCTCTTTTGAAACTTAACTATAGAATGAATGTGTTGAGAGTTTCTTGGAAACAGGGGAGGCAACTGCATGTCTAACAAAATCTTGTTTAAAGTAAGTTATGATTTTTTAGAGGAATCAGTTGTTTCAACTTATGCCATAATTATTATTAACTCATTCTTAATTATAATTTCACTATTTAAATTTATGGTCCATTTGCTGATGTTTGATTCTAAAATCATGGCTTTATGTACAAACTAGAGGCTAGAGCAATGAGTTGATACTAATCAAAATTTTGTATATATACATTAAAGAGAACAAAATAAAATAAAACTCATTCCTCTCTAGTTCAACAAACTTCATTACTTAAACGACTCTGGAATAAATAACACACAATTAATAAAATTTATTTACAAAAGGAAAAGCAAAAAGGAAGAGGACTTAAAGCTTAGTTCAGTTAATGACTATATATATTCTACAATTTGGCTTTGAAATGAAGGCACTTATTATATTTTAACATTAGCAGTACTGGTACATTACTTTTAATTAAAAGTTACGCAAGGCAGGTTTATGTGGGGCGGCTTCATGCAGCGCGGAATGGGGCGGGGCAAAAATAAAAAAATTATGGTATGTGGGGCAGAGCGGAGCGGGCCAAAATCTTGGCGGGTTTACCCAGCACCCGCACCGCCCACCCCCATTGCCATCCCTAAGTATCAGTTGGTCCATGCCAAGGCATACATCAGAAGCCCTACCAGATCGAATAGAGAAGGAAACAAGTCAAGCCATAAGGAGAGATGGAAAATTGTCCCTGCTTGCATCTGGGGGGACAATATCGATGCAAAGGAACTAGAGATGTTCTTAAAACAAGAGCATCCTTTCCTGAAGCTTGAAACAGAATTGCCTTATAACCTTTTATTTTTAGTGTAACTGTGTACTCCCCAGAAAGGTGAAGGATATTACTCACTTTTTAGATAGATTCGGAGAAGTATAGGCGATAGTTACATTTGGTTTTGCTAACTTTGAACTCCTATCGTAATTACTATTGAAATACATTATTGGTGTATTTTGTCTATAAAATGTTAGGCTTCTCAAAAAAAAAAGTTAACTGTTTCATGCACGAAACCTGCCAAATAAGTGAGTATAATAATAAAGATAATAATTTTTTCCTTTAAGACGAATAGCATGGAAATTATCTTCCATTTAATGAAGGGGAATTGCTACTCAGATAGACAGAAAGAACAATATCAGACCTGTGGCATGGAGCTGGACACTTGTGGTTCCTACAACGGAGCTTCCTTTCACACATCTATCACTTGACAGATTCAGAACAAATTTGGAATAATAGTCAGTAACAAAATTGTCAAATATGAACCGCCACACACACCTCAGAACAAGGTGGGCAATCCCCGTCACAGCAGCGGCGTTTACAGGCATGTTTTCCACAGTCCCGCAATTTTTGACACTTCCTTTCACATGTCATGTGTTGATGGCAAGGAACCTATTGTGAGTGTAATTTAATGGTGACAAACTTTGAACCGAGAGATATTATTCAAAATTAATATGATTAAATCTTACCTGTTTCTTATAACTCCCGCACCTACATGATTTGGTAACAACCAGCCTACAAGTTTCAACGCAAGGGCCTCGGTGGCACCTTTCAGGGCACCTATGAAATCCACAGCTCAGCATTTTACCACATGTTGCTCCACATACTGAAACCATAACATCACAGGCAATCCCTTCATAAAAAATTTTCCCACAAGGGCAAGTCCTCTTCCCTTGAAGTGGACAATCTCCACAGTCACCCTCATGACAACCTTTCTCACACTTATGCCTCCCACACCCAAGTAACTTCTCACATGGATTTTCACACCTAAAGACCCTATCAAAACACTCTCTTTTCATCTCAACCTTCCCACACTGACAATTAAACATGCCTTTAGCTTTACAAGGAGGGCAATCATCCGCATGGCAAATTTCATTGCACCTATGAGTGTTGCAATCCAACATTTTTTTACAAACACCATTACACGAGAAATTCTTAAACCCACATCGTTTGACATCTTCCACAGCCCCACAAAAGCACTTGGATGTCACCAATTTAGGACAAGACGGACACGGTCCAGGGTGACACAACAATAAGCAATTGTGTCCACAATTGTACATCAATGGCCTCCCACAAATTTCACCGCAAGAATGAGGTAAAACCCAAGGATCGTGAGGTGGGTCCGGAAGTTTTCCACAGAAACAATAGTATGTTTTAGGGATCTGCGATTTAGAATACTCAACGCGGCACTTAGGGCAGTGCCATAGAAGAGAGCTGTCATTTGGAGTGGCAGCTCGCGTGATGGCACGGACAGCAGCCAAATTGGAGGACTGAACACCCCACGACTGAATGCAGTGGAGATGAAAGACGGCGAAACAGCGAGAGGAACAGGACCATGTGGGATCAGAAGGACGGATTCTTTCGAGGCAAATGAGGCATGAGAGAGCACCAGAACGAGAAGAAGTGAGAAAAGCTTGGATTTTGATGAGGTCATGTTTTTGGTTGTGGTGGTCACCGGAAAGTTCAAGGTAAGACTTGAAGATGGTGGAAGAGAGGTCGGAATGATGGTGGCGATGGGAGGAGGAATCGGAATCGGAGTCGGAAGATGGCGGTGAGAGAAGTGGTGCAGGGGTGGTAGAAGTGGAGATCATATTGTCAATTTACTGATAGCTGAATTCTGCTAACAATTACAAGTGAGAGATCGGATCTTCCTTGGGTTGGTATTATAAGCTGAGATTCTGAGAAAAATATGAGAAAATTAAAACAAAGGAGAGAAAATTAAGCTAAAGGCATCAAATAAGTTCTCGTTTTTATTTTTAGAGATTGGTTTAGGAGTCTGTTAAATTTTCTTTAAAATGTAATTAATTAATTATGGGTCAAATTAACATTTTCAAAATTTTCTAATCTTTTAATAAATACAAAAAAATACATTTTTATAGTTCAAACCAAATCATTTAAAAAGAAAAATCTTTTCATCTTCTGTGTTCTCTTTTCTCTCTTCTTTTCTTCATGTTCTTCCTTGGAAATTCGAAAATCTGTCCTTATTCTTCCTCTGCAATCGTTATTCTTCCTCTCCAGTCCTCCATTTCTCTCATCTTTCTGATCTGTAATCGTGTTCGACTAAAAATAGGTAAGTTATTTTTTTGAAATACTTTACAATTTTTGAAGTTTTTTTCTTGGACTAATGAACAATAAAATGTTATGTAGGTGTAAAAACTGAATAATCGACTTAATAGTGTGTATTATTTATCATTTTTGAAAGAAAATCAGCCAACTCAAAAAATTCTTATTTTGAGGAAATGTATCTGTAATGTTATCATTCACTGAAAAGTCATTTTTTGTTGTTGTTCTTTTTTTTAATTTTGTTGATATGATTTTAGAAATATAGTGTTGTTCAGGCGTCCAAAATATATTTAGCGTATGTTGCCACATTTTAGTAATATGTTGGTCATCTGTTGCCACATATGATTCAAATGTTGCAATAATCTGTACAGATGTGTCAACATATGATGCATCTGTCGCTACATAAGATGTATATGTTGCACAACAGCAGGTACATATGTGGCAACATAAATGTTAATTTATCGCAATAGACTATACATCAGTTGCAACATACTGCTAATATTATTTTATAGTGAATTGAAAAAATTAATATCTTGATCATCTGTTGCCACATAAGATTCAAATATTGCAATAATTTGTACAGATGTATCAACATATGATGCATCTGTTGCTACATAAGATGTATATGTTGCGCAACAGCAGGTACATATGTGACAACATAATGTTAATTTATCGCAACAGATTATACATCGGTTGCAACATACTGCTATTATTATTTTATAATGAATTGTAAAATCTCAATATTTTTTTATTTACCTTATAGATGAAATGATACAAGAAGATTCATCCATGACAACAACTCAGTCTTCTAATATGAAATGATAATTTTGTCTATGCAAAGAATGTGAACAGCAACATGATTATTTTATTAGTCGTATTAAAAAAATTCACTGATATTTTTAAGAAAATGTCACATAATATTGAGGTGCAAAGATCCAAGAAGACTTCACAGACTTTGAAATATAACGAGGTTAAAAGGAGAAGAAAGCAAAGGAGGAAAAGGAGAAGGAGGAGAAGGAAAAGGAAAAGAATGCAAATGAGGAGAAGGAAAAGGAGGAGGAGAAGGAAAAGGAAAAGAATGCAAAGGAGGAGAAGGAGAAGAAGGCAAAGGAGGAGAAGGAGAGGGAGAAGAAGGCAAATGAAGAGAAGGAGAAGAAGAAAAAAGCAAATGAAAAGAAGGAGAAGGAGAAGGTGAAGTAGAAAGAAAAAGTGAAAGCAAAAAGAACAGGAAGAAAGTCGAAGTTGTCCATTGTGATGTGAAGCGACAATATCCATTTGAAGGTTTTAATATTGACGGCGAGTGTCCAACTTAACTAATGTCATCCTTCTCGCAATGGATAAACGAGGGTCTTTACAAGCATTATGCAAAAAAGTAAGTAAAGTAAGTCGTTCAACTATTATTCAAATTTCTTCTTGTTGTCCAATAAATAATGATTTATAATAATAAGGTATATTGCAGAGGAAACAAGGAGGATCACTACTTAGTCAACTGCTCAAAACTTGAATTTGACCAACTTGATTTAGTAGTTGCATTTCCAATGAATAGGGACTAGTTCTACGTAATGCCTCAAACCAATAGGTGCTGGAATGATGAGGTAAATCCATGCTCACTTTTATATGTAATGTTTAGTACATTAATATATACAATTAAATTGATACACTTGTTTCATCTATGTGTGTGCAGTATGTGGATGTCATATTTTACTATTTACATAAGAAGTCGAAGCAGCATATTCATTCTAAATATTAATATACCACCACTAGTTGTTTTTTCAAAACATACATTGACAATTCTAGTGAATATGAGGATAAAATCATTAACATAATGGAAGGGTATGCTATACCTTCTGGAATGCCTTGGCACTTGACGGATGATGTTTATGTCCCTATAAATAGTAATACGGAATTCCATTGGGACTTGACAGTCGTTGCATTGAAGGAACTGTGCATAAAAGTGTATGATTCCATGTCCTCAATTAGGTCTAATAGAAAACTATCCTCCGAGATTCAAAAGATGGCTACAATGTTGCCAAAGTACCTTGAGTTGAGTGGATTTTTTGAGAAAAATGAGCGAACCAACTGGTCAGTCCTTAAATGTTACCAAGGAAAGAACAAATCTCACCCATTCGAAGTCAGTCATGTTACTGGTATTGCCCAACAAGAAAGCAGTAGTCTGTAAGTATCACAATATTATTTTGTCTTACGACTATCAAAATGTGATTTTATTATATTTTCTGATTAATGATATACCATGCAGAGATTGTGGAATTTTTGTTGCTGCATACGCTGAGTATTTGAGTGATGGATTACAAGTACCATCATGTGGAATTAGTGCTGACACCATTCTCTTGAGATATGCTTTACTCTTATGGAATTATGGAATTGTAAAGGCTCGAAATGGTTATGTTAGTGACAATGAAAACTCAGAGATGCGTAAAACTATAAAAAAAATCTAAGATCGATGAAAATGTTGTGTTTACAACCATTGATTAGATAGGTGGTTATGTATTAATATATTTTTATGATTATTTTGATCTTGTTTGAACAAATGTCAATTATGATGGAAAGTATCAAAATTATATGTGGCAACAAAGCGAATCATCTATAGCAACAGATAGTATATGCATCATAACATATATAATTTCTATAGTAATAAACACGACAAGATTATATGTGGCAACAAATCGTATATATATAGCGACATATAATATATATGTGGCAACATATGTCACAATTTGAATTGTCCTAATTAAAAAAATAAACGGCTTTAATTTTCATTTTTCTCTCCCCTTTCTCCTCCTCTCTCCTCTCTTCTATAAATGTATCATTTCGTATTTCAAAATTTATTTATTTATTATACTAATAATTAATTTCAGTTTTCTCCTCTCCTCTCCCTTTGCCAGTACAATATACTTCTCCTTCTCTTCCTTCTTTCACAGATCATCTTTTACAGCAAAGGCGGTGTTGTGTTATCCTCATAATTTCTACTTTATTGTTAATATATATCTTATCATGTAATATTTAATTAGGATTTGAAATGCATTTGTTTGCTTATCTCATTATTACCCTGTTTTGACTTGTGGTTGCAGATACAAATATAATGTCTCCTGTCAAAAGAAAACTTGATATTGACACATCTGACCAAACAAAGATCCAGAAGAAGGCTAGGTCTAAAATTGTTAGGAAGAGGAACGAAAATACTTCACTTTTAGAAAATCTTGCAACTGAAGCAGTTTCTTCTTCTCAAGTAGAAGTAGAATTTTGTCAAAAGGAATATGAACAAAGACAAGTAGTGGAGGAAGAAGATAGAAAACAAGAAGAAGTTGAGGAACAATGGAAAATAAATAAAGTTCTGGAAGAAGAAGGGGAAAATACAGAAGTAGTAATTGTGGTACAACAAGAAAAAATAAATGAAGTCCATGAAGAAGAACAAGAACTTCATGAAGAGTTCAATGCTAGTGGTGATGATGGGATTAAAATCATCAATGCAGACACTTTCCCTGTGCATCTACAGCCTGATGCTAATGGTTACAACATTATTAGGTCAGTTTTAGGAAGACCTTTCGTCAAATTCAGGGATATCCTAAAGAGAAATCAATTAGAATATTTTTTCAAAAATAGTTTTTTAAGTCATATTCTTGATTTATCCATTAATTCACTTTCACGTTTTCGAATGACCATTGTATATGAACTTCTGAAAAGAAGGTTCATTTTTGAAAATCTCAGTAAGAAGGATGAGATTCTAATTAATTATTGTGGCATGCCAGTTTTTTTGGCATAAGAGTTTGTTATAGTTATAGGGCTAAAATGTCATCCTCTTGTTGAGCCCATCCCTGAATACATTGTTAAAACAGAATCACGAAGAAAGAAAGTAGTTAACTAAGTAAAAGAAGCAGGACAACAGTCACTACCAACTGAGGAGCAGGACTTGATGTCCCTTGTTGGCAAAAGATTTAGAAATTCTGACTTATTAAGTTTGTTGGAACGAGAGGATACACCAAGGAAGCACAAGAAGTCATTATGCTTACTTTGGTTTACACATAATATACTTTTGCCGAAGGATCAGGGCAATAACATACTTTTAAAGTACGTCAACTTATGTCAGGATATTGAAGCTTTCAAGAACTACCACTGGGGTCATGAGATCTTTCATCTAACTGTGAGGCCATCAGAAGAAAAGACAATTAACTTGTTTGTATTTCCATAGGCTTTCATGATAAACCTGAAATCTTTTTATATTATATTAAGTAATAATTCAACATTTGAATATTGACAAGTTTTTCTTTTTTACAGGTCTGGGAATTTGAAGTCATTCCTTATTTCACCCATTAAGTAATTGCAGAAAAAGAGAGATCATCCCCAAGGATGATGATATGGTTGATGGCAAGAACAAAAACTACCAAAGAAAGACATATTTCAGATCTTTTTAACCCTCATTTTGAAGCAGTACGTTATTATTAGTATATTACAGGCATATGTTGCTACATTTATGTCACATGTTGTTACAAATGATTCATCTGTTGCTACATGTGACACCAATATTGCTACAGACAAATCATGTGTTATGACATGTGCCACAAATATTGCTACAGATGACTCGTCTGTTGCGACATGTGTCACAAATGTTGCTACAGACGAGTTATGTGTTGCGACATATGACACATGTTGCTATAGATGATTCATCTGTGGCAATATTTGTGACATATGTGGCAACACATGATTCATTTGTAGCAATATTTGTGACATATGTGGCAACACATGATTCATTTGTAGCAATATTTATGTCACATGTTGCTACAGACGAGTCATGTGTTGCCACATGTGACACATGTTGTGACAGACAATTCATTTGTAGCAACAAATAATTCTTACTGATGACTCATTTTTACAATTTTAGGTTGTCCATCCATGGATTACCTCAACAGAAGAGGAATCGCAAATGTCATATCTAATAACTTTAGGGTTGGTTGAAATCATTTATGATCCTGTTGTGGATAGAGTTAAAATTGTGTTGGTTGGAGCAACAACCATCAAAAGAGAGAGAGAGTTCCTAATGAAGTCATTAATGAATTACTTATTTTTGATGGTACATCTGCTGATGATGGTGCTGGTGTTGGCGGTGGTGGTGCTGCTGGTGCAGGACAACACGAAGGGGCTACCTCTTGTAGACGATGTTCTGTCTTTCTCTGTGAGAAGTGTAAGAAACATGATAAAGATTCTATTATTTATCCACAAAAATTGAGTGAAGCTGTCAATGAATTAAAAAACAAGAGGGGTGTGAACGACATTGTATCAAAGAATATGCGGCATGCATATACTCCAAAGTCCAAGCGGAGAAAAGAATCATTTGCCAAGGCAATGCAAAATTGAAGAGAAAGATGTTTGGAGAAATTCCAAGGACCGTAATGGAGAAAGTGGTGACGGAGTATAAAAGGTTGAATATTTATAGGCGTCCCTCTGTAGCTGAAAAGGAAGCAGTAATTAAGGTGACCAGTGCAAAGGATATTCGAATGGAATACGACATGCATGTTTTTACCGGTCAAGATTTTCAGGAACATGACAAGCCTAACAGTTTGGTGGGAAGATTGGGTAATCCTACTTTTTATATTATTAACTATTACTTATGTCTTTTCAGTGACTCCTTTTCCTAACTATTTAATATTATTTTTTATTTTAGTATATTGACGAAATTCTTAACCTCGTGCGTCAGAGGCACTGGAAATACCCGTACAACTATGATCCCAAAGATAGAATCCTTGATCTCAACTTCTATACAAACTTCCTACATAGATATAATCAAATGAGCGATAAGGCAACAATGTCAGGTGGTAAAAGCATGACTCAGTTAGTAGATGACTTTGTATGGGATGATGATATGATTGACTATGTCAAGGGTATTAGGACAACTCCTGGAGGCATGGATTGGCTTGATATAAAAAGGATTTTGACAGTCATGAAGACGTTGGGTAACAATTTCGTGACTCTCGAGATTCTCTTGCACGAGGATTGATCAATGTTTATGAGCAACCTGGTGGTTACGGAACATGAAAAGTTTTTCACACTCATACAACATGTCTCCGAGTTGCTGCCTAAATTGCTGAAGCAGAGTGGAATAATGAATCATTTTCTAGAGAAGTTGCTCACTCAACCATGAGAATTTAATGGTCGAATAAAACTAATGGTACAAAATGCAACTGGATCGGCGTGCGGGTCGTATTCCATTTCATTCATTGAGCATTTGATTAGTCGGGCAGAATTGGATCCACCCACTTCAGTGTTATGTGACAATCTAATTGAACAAATGCAATATATTTGGACTTATGGGATAATATCTCAGAGCTTAAAGCCTTGACATTATGCTTGTAATAAAGACAATTTTATTTTATTTTAAAGACAATGTAATTAAAGACAATGTTTATTTTATCAATTCATCTGTCACAACATTTGACATATGTCGCTACAGATAATTCGCCTATACATTTGAGTCATTTGTTGCTACAGATGATTATATGTAGCAATATTTGAGTCATATGTTGTCACAGCTGATGCGTGTATCGCAACATTCACCCTCACAACATGTGGCATATGTTGCTACATATGATTATCTGTAGCAATATTTGACTCATATGTTGCTACATATGATAATCTGTAGCAACATTTGACTCATATGTTTCTACAGATGATTTTATGTAGTAACATTTGAGTCATATGTTGCTACAACTGATTATATTTAACAACATATGAGTCATATGTTTCTACAACTGATTATATATAGCAACATTCGTCCGTCACAATATATGGCATATGTTGCTACATATGATTATATGTAGAAACATTTGACTCATATGTTTCTACATATGATTATCTGTAGCAACATTTGACTCATATATTTCTACAAATGATTTTATGTACCAACATTTGAGTCATATGTTGCTACAGTTGATTATATGTAGCAACATATGAGCCATATGTTTCTACAACTGATTATATGTAGCAACATTCATCTGTCACAACATGTGGCATATGTTGCTACATATGATTATCTATAGCAACATTTGACTCATATGTTTCTACAGATGATTTTATGTAGCAACATTTGAGTCATATGTTGCTACAACTGATTATATGTAGCAACGTTTGAGTCATATGTTTCTACAAATGATCTTATGTAGCAACATTTGAGTCATATGATCTTTGTATTTTTGGTATTTCGGTTCGGTTTTCGGTACATATTACTTTGAAATTCGGTATTTCGGTTTAAACTGAAATATTATATTATAATTTATAAATTATAATATATTAATTAATAATTATTAATATTGAATAATTTTTTTTAAAAAAAGTAAGAAACCCTAATACCCTATCTTTTTTACTCTTTCTACAGATTTTTTCAATTTTTCTCACTCCTCATCCTCTCCTCTTCAGCAGTTCAACTCTTCTTCCTCTTCTTTTCTCCTATTCCTCTCATACTCCAGGCTCCAGCCACTCTTCAGCAGCGTCGCCGTTCACCAGAGAAGCAGCAGCGCCGCCAGCCGCCGTCCACCAGCAGCCGCGACAGCAGCAGCCAACCGCCCGCAATAGTAGCAGGCAGCAGCCAGGTGCAGGTATTTTTTCAGATTTTTTAATTTTTTTCTTGACTATTTTCATTTTTTTTCTTTCTGATTTTGTTTTTGTTGCTAGTTATTGGAAATTTATTGTAATTTTTTTTATAAATATAGATGGCTGAACAAACAGAATTAAATATGGGTGTAGCTGATCAAAGTCGAATAAGTATGGCTGATTCTACGAATAATACACCTAGTAATAGCAATGATCTGTCGATTGACACAGAAATAACAAAAAAAATAAAAGAAATGGATCCTAGATCTCTTGTTTGGCAACACTTTGAAAAGGTTTTTGAAAATGGTGTATTAGTTAAAGCAAAGTGCTTACATTGTAAACAATATTATGCCGCCAATACAAGAAGAAATGGAACAAGTGGACTAAAACAACATTTGACTTATCGGTGTAAAGTGTATAAACCTCCGACTGTTGCACCCGGTATTCAAAAATTATTAAATATTCAAAATAACAATTTAGAGACTTGGAAATTTGAGCAAGAGGTATGTAGGAGAGCTTTAGTTGAGATGATTATTTTGGATGAACTACCTTTTAGTTTTGTTGAAAAAGAAGGCTTTAAGAAGTTTATGAGTAAAGTTCATCCTTTGTTTCATATTCCTTCTCGTAGAACCATAACAAGGGATTGTTATGAAGTTTATGGTGAATTGAGAATAAATTTGAAACAGTCTTTAAGAGAAATACAACCAAGAATTTGTATCACAACAGACACATGGACTTCAGTGTGAAGAATCAATTATATGTGTTTGACTGCTCACTTTATTGATAGAGATTGGGTGCTTCATAAAAGAATATTAAATTTTTGTGCTATCACTAGTCATAAAGGTGAGCATTTGGCTGAGTCTATTAGTAATTGTTTAGTTGATTGGAAGTTGGATAACGTTTTTACTGTTACGGTTGATAATGCCTCTTCAAATGATGTGGCAGTTTTAGAGTTGTCCAAAAAATTAGATATGTGGGGAACTAATTTGATGGAAGCTAAGCATCTCCATGTGAAATGTATGGCTCACATACTTAATCTAATTGTGCAAGATGGTTTGAAAGAAATTGGTCCTTCTATCAAAAGGGTGAGACAAATGGTGAAATATGTTAGATCATCTTCTTCAAGGGCAAGAAATTTCTTGAAATGTGTTGAAATGCAAAAGATAGAATGTGATAAGATGTTGTTTTTAGATGTGCCTACTAGGTGGAATTCCACCTATTTGATGTTAGACACAGCAGAAAAGTTTGAGAAGGCTTTTGAGTGGTTTGATCTTTGTGATGGTAATTTTAATTCTTTTCTTGCTACTGATGTTTGTGAAGATGGAAGTGTCGCAGGGTCAATTCAATATGAAGATTGGGCTAATGTGAGGAATGTCACAAAGTTTCTTGAAAAATTTTATGAACTCACTTTGAAAGTTTCAGGTTCACGGTATGTTACTTGTAATGTTCATTTTGAAGATATATGTGAACTTGATGCTTATTTGAAATTATGTATAGCAAGTGATGACCTTGATTTGAGTAAAATGGCTTCGGGAATGAAAGAATAATTCAAGAAATATTGAGGGACTCCTGAAAAAATGAACAAAATGATTTTTATTGCTTCTGTTTTGGATCCTCGCTATAAATTTGTCTATGTTAGTTTTGCTCTTGAAGAATTACTTGGGGAAGAAACGGGAAATGTAGTGAATACGAAAGTAGAGGCTTACTTGAGGAATTTGTTTGCGATATACGTAAGTAAGTATGGAAAAGGTTCAAAAAGTCAACCATCTTCATCTGATTCATCTGATTCTTCTGGTAGTGGTATTTCTCAAAATATGTCCAAAAATTCTTTGAGAACTAAGTTTCACATGAAGAAACAAAAGAATGATTCTGGAAGTTTAGTTGTTAAATCTGAGTTGGATAAATATCTTCTTGAAGACCAAGAACCTGAATCTGAAGATTTTGATATTTTGAGTTGGTGGAAAGTTAATTCTCCTAGATTTCCAGTACTTTCATAGTTGGCTCGAGATGTATTGGCTATTCCTATGTCAAGTGTGGCATCGGAATGTGCATTTAACACCGGTGGTCGAATTCTAGATCCCTTTAGAAGTTCATTGACTCCCAAATGTGTGCAATGTCTTATTTGTGTCCAAGATTGGCTTAGACAAGAAACCAAGCCTATTTGTGTTGAAGAAAATTTGGAGTTTCTTGAAAAAATTGAACTTGGTAAGACTTTTTATTTTTTATTTATTTATGGAAAAAATAAAATACTTATTGTGTTGTATCTTGTATGACATGTTTCTTTTTATTAATTATAGAGATGTCAAATAGTGGAAGAAACTCTTCCATTGTTGATCTATGATTGACATACATCATTTATTTAATCATATAATTTTTAATCTTAAAAGTAGTATTCTAAGTTTCTAATATTTGATTTTATCTTAAAAGGTCCAAGGGTCAAGACAATGAAGAAATAATTTTGTTGGCAGATGACACTTGAAAGTTGAAAGCGATCTCATGGAAGAAAGTCAAGAAACTCATTATAGTTGTTTGTTATTGTTGAAAGTAATCTCATGGAAGAAGACAAAAAGTTTAAAATATATTGTTTGTTGCTTATTATTGTTTATTATGAGCTCATGAAAGACTTTATTGTTACTTGTTAGATTGTTATTATGTTGTATTTGTGAAGACATTAACTATAAATCTACAATGCAACTTTTGTTTTAGTGTCATTGTGAATTTCAAATTGTATGTTTTAGTGATATTGTGAATTTAAAATTTGCGGTGTTAATGCCTAATGACATATTGAAGATTTGAATCATTGATATATTGAAATTTTGTAGTAAATTAGTAATGCACTTCTTTGATTTATTGTATATTTTTACTTTTTAGCCCATTAAGTTGAAAAATCAAACAAAAAATTGAAAAAATTGTAAAGTTTAAAATTTTAAAAAGCCCACTAAATAGGCCCATTAAAAAATCGAAATAAAAAACTGAACCGAATTAATAAAAACCGAATTGAATTAACAAAAATCAAACCGAACCGAAATATTTTGATTCGGTATTCGGTACGCAATTTACAAAATCAAAAAAACTGAAAAAACCGAAATCGAACCGAAATACCGAATGTCTACCCCAATATTTTACTCATATGTTCCTACAGATGATTTTATGTAGCAACATTTGAGTTATATGTTGCTACAACTGATTATATATAGCAATATTTGAGTCATATGTTGCTACAACTGAAGCGTATATCGCAACATTCGTCCGTCACGACTACATAATAATTTGTTATTTGATCAGGAGTGCAAAATTACGTCTATTTAATTTCACAACTATGATAATTGTATTGGTTGTACATTACTACATAATAATTTTGTATCCTCTACAAAATTCTTTTTGGTAATGTTTAAAAATACAAGAAAAAAAATAAAGAACACCAACATTAACATCCAGATGCTACAATATTTGGTCTTTTTCTTCTCCATCATCCCCTATTCGCTATTTCTTTTGATATGACTTTCATTAATAGTGTCCAACTCTTTAATTTTGTTCGCTAATCGGAGAATAATGAACTTGGATCGTATATCAACATCTTCACGATCCCTCCATCTAAAGAAGTTGCATGAATTCTCCTAAAATACCACAAAGAAATAAATTTTAATTAAAAAAAGAGATATGAAATGTCCAAATATTTTAGAAATCAACATACATATACGATATCGTTGACAAGACCAAAATCTGCGACCTGGATTCTATTTGACCACGAAGTTTGCATTGAAAGTAGATCTTCATGTTTACGATACATTTTAACATTTAACATAGTATCATTTTCATTATCACAAATTCGACTTAGTGTAACATTTGACATCATACCATGGGAGTACCAAAATTTGATTTAACCAAAGGCGAATCAAATATAGAACAGTGTGACTGACAAAAAAATCAAATAAGATCATTACATTTAATGTGAAGCGACATGTCCTATCTAGGACATCCCAGGAGAGATAGAGAGTGAAAAAGGCGCCAAAACTGAAGCAGCAAAGATGAAAAATTTGAAAACCCTATTCTTGAAATGAAAATGAAAACGAAAACGTATTCTAGAATGGGTTGGACCTATTTTACTTTTTGTAAAAAGACTGGGCTTTGCCTATCATTGGACCATTTTTTAAAAAGAGTCATTTGTTATAATTATATGTTGCAACAGTTTGGTGATATGTTGCGGATTTAACAACAGAAACTGCATATGTTGCTAGAGATGAAAAATCAAGGAGACACTAATAGACAAATTGATCGATTTAGGAAAGGAAATATGAAAATATGATCCAAATTTTAGTGATTTAGAACATAAATAATCAATAATAATAAGGTATAACATTTAGAACAACGATTTAGAAGGGTGTTATATAACTATCATATGGATTTACTAGGACAATGTATGATGAACTAGTGAGATGATTGTCTTTATAAATATAATTGCTATAATCCAATGGAGAGTGTTGTGTTTCAACCATAATTTGTTACTTAGACATGTTGTAGGACTATATATTGGTGTTACTTATGGAATTACGTGACAATTTAGTTGAATTAAGCCCCAAAAGAGTCATTTGTTATAATTATATGTTGCAACAGTTTGGTTATATTTTGCGAATTTAACAACAGAAACTACAGATGTTGCTACAAATGAAAAATCAAGGAGACACTAATAGACGATTTGATCGATTTCGGAAAGGAAAAATGGAAATAAATTTTAAAGATTTAGAACATAAATAATCAATAACAATAAGGTATAACATTTGGAACAACGATTTAGAAGGGTGTCATATGACTGTCATATGGATTTACTAGGACAATGTATGATGACTAGTAAGATGATTGTCTTTAAAAATATAATTGCTATAATCCAATGGAGAGTGTTGTTAACGACCATAATTTATTAGACATGTTGTAGGACTATATATTGGTGTTACATACCGAATTACGTGAAAATTTAATTGAATTAAACCCCAAAAGAGTCATTTGTTATAATTATATGTTGCAATAGTTTGGTTATATGTTACAAATTTAACAACAGAAACTGCATATGTTGCTATTGATAAAAAGTCAAGGAGACACTAATAGACGAATTGATCGATTTAGGAAAGAAAAAAATGGAAATTTGAATTATATTTTAGTGATTTAGAATATAAATAATCAATAATAATAAGGTATAACAATGGAGAGTGTTGTGTACGACCATAATTTATTATATCATAATTCAAAATAAATACAAAAAAATAATAAAATCAACATCGTCTTCAACACAAATTAAATTAAATTATTCCCACACAGTAGTATGCGGAAGAAATTTAACTCGATAATCTAGTTCTAAATCACAAATACACAATTCGCAACGAATATCGTCTTCATCATTACTTCCTCTAGGCCAACCAATCCTGCGGGCATTTTGTTGGGGTTGATGCACAGTGCAACAAATGATTCTTACATCCAAAATATTAGGTTCTTGCACCTACATTCGATTTAAAATGCATCGCAAATGGTGTCGACATCTTCTCACTATTACTGACATATTTTTTTTTCATGATGACAATGTACATCAAGCCTTCTCTCATGGAAATACCGCCTTCAAAGATTGAAATTACGGCAAGCACATACTCTGCACTACGGTGGCCACCTTCTACTGCCTTTTTAACCATTCTCAGTGCAGTTGGATCATTACAATTGAAAAAATCAAAGTATAAAAGAAACAACACATTAAGATTACAAATAAACTGATGCAAGGTGAAAAAGAACTAAAAACAGTAAAGTTACCACGTCTTTTCTGTATAAGGTTTCTAAGTTCTCCGATGCTATGCAAATATTCATGAAAGACACGACATGTTGATTCGTTGTCCATTTTGGTTCAGTGGGAAAGCTGGCCAATGTAACCTTCTGATATATAAAACGTTCATTACCAACTTCATTGAGGAACCTAGAGCATAATTTAACACTAACAAAATCTTCTAGAGAGTAGGAAGCAACCCTTCTAACGATAAGAATTACTAGTTCAGTCGGGAGAAACTCCAAGAGGTTTAAACTAGTTGAAGCCATTTTTGAGAATGAAGAAGAAGAGAAGAAGAAAATACAACTTTTGACTAATCTCCCCCTTCTTGTGTTCTTATAAAGGCCAACAATTTTTTAAATGTTGCGAGATATGATGTTTCAATAGAGTGAACTGAAGAGTCCTAATTATTAAACAAAAGGTATTATCTAATAGCACACTCCCACGTTATCATTAAGTGAAAAGTATATTGGGACAGATGATTGGATGTAGCAACATTTGAGTCATATGTTGCTACAACTGATTCGCCTGTAGCAACATTTGTTGTATATGTTGCCACATCTAATTTATATAAAAGCACTCTCCCACATCATTATTTAAAAGTATATGTTGCTACAAATGATTATATGTAGCAACATTCAAGTCATATGCTACTACATATGATAATCTGTGGCAATATATACTTTTAAATAATGACAAATTTATCCTCAAACTTTGCTAAATGATACGTCTATGTTCTTCGTAATACTTTAGATCTTCTGTACACGTATCTTAATCCTAATCAACTACGCATTTGACCACTATTTTTAATTCATAAACTAACAATTCTCCCTATGAACCCGTCCCATAATTAAAAGACCCACCTGACCCACAATCAAATACCCTATCTTTTTTTTTGTAGAAAATATCATTGATTCCTTGCTTAACAAAAAAGGAGAAAAAAAACTTAATCTGGAATAAGCTCATGAATGTATCCTTCTTAAAGTTACAAAAAGAAAAAAACAATTAATCATCCTCACAACACAAATAGATTGTAAGAATATTTTCAAATTCTGAGCAATATTAAAATAAAAACACTTTCCAACAACCACAAAAATATGGTGGACTTGGTTCAATTCACTTGGCTGGAGATGAAGCTGGTCGTTGGTTTGTTGGTTTTTCTCCGTTGCTGAAATCTATTCGTTGTTGACTGTATTGTTTACCACTTTTGTCAGACTTCAATTTCGCTGGAGCTTGGAGCTCGCCATAATGGCAGAACTGAAGAAAAATAAAAATCCAATTTAGAGCTTGAAGCTTTATCCGTCAATTATGGTAATACTTTTAACCCATTTCAACAACAAATCTATTTAAGTTTAAATTTTCTTAGTTGATTTGAAACCCACTTTTCTCGAAGCTTTGTCCATCAATGTTGGTAGTATTTACAACTCCTTTTAATAACAATAAATCAATTTAAATTCAAAATTTTTGTTTCAATTGAGGACTCACTTTTAAACCAGAAGTTTTGTCCATCAATGGTGATAGCATTTCCAACTCCGTTCAACAACAAATTAAAATAGATCTGAAATGAAAATATAATGAAGAATAATTTTGTCTTTAGTTTGATTTAAAAGGTTCTGGGTTATGATTTAATGGAAGAGGGCTCCTTTTTTATTTATGTATCTTTTTAAATGTTATGGTGTTTTAATTTGGGTCATGAGTGGGTAAATTACGAAAAATGGGTGAATCTTTTAATTTTAGCTAAATAAATAAATAAGATCGAGTAAATGGTTGGGATGAAGTCACGTATGCACCCGTTAATTTTAAGGGTATACACAACCCAAAAGAGTAACAATTAGGGTATATACAACCCTAAAGTATAACGAAGGGTATTAACATATTATTTGTGATAGTTTGAGGGTATATTTATAATTTTTCCTTTATTAATTATTACATGACACCTAAATAAATAAATAATATTTATTATAAATAATATTATCTAATCAATTTATATTCTAAATTAAATTAGTTCGTGTTTTGAGTTAATTTTATTTTATAAACAAATATCAAACAATAAGTTTATAATGTTTCAGTTATTTTAACAAAAAATATATTAATTTTGTACATTTTTCTTATTAAATGTATTTAGTTGAGAATTGAGTATTTGTTAGGAGGAAAAAACAAGAAAAGGGGGTGAGTTGGAAAGGGTTGGTAAAAAGGTATGAAAATGGACCCATTATTCAAATGTCAAAACAAACAATAAAGCCTCACACAACTATTATTAGCTATATTTTTATCATTGTAAAGATTTTCATATTTATTATTAATTCTTTTTTTTTTTACTTGTCCTCTTTCAATTTGATAGTTTACTTGAGAAATTATATATTAAAGGTTCACATTACCAAATTATCTAATATTAATCGTATCTCAGAAAATCTTATCTGACTATTAGTATTTTGTGTAGTTATTAATTGATAAAAATAATATTAAAAGAGAATAATAACTTTTTTTATTTTCTAAATTGATAACAAAAATAAAAAAATTATTTTTGGTAAAAGAGACTAGTAAAGGAATACTAATATTACTTTACTACTATATAAAACAATCTAAAAGTAGGATGTGCATAAAATATCGAAAATCAACTAATCGAATTGAATAAAAATTTTTCGTAATTTGGTATTCAGTAATTCAATTTTTGGTATGGTATTTGAGATTAAATTTAAGAATTATAGTATTTTGGTGTGAGTTTTGTATGAGACATTACTACTATTATGTATTTGATATTTTTCGAATATCAAATTATTTACTTATTGAAGGTCATACATCAACATATTCATTACTCATTACTACAAGTACAAAGAGAAAGTTACAGAATAAACATGAACAATCCAAATACAAATGTCTTTTAGTTGTATCAATTTTCTTTTCTTGATGTTTTCTTACTTGTTCATTTTTTATTATATCGTGTCTCCACATAAAAAATAAAAGTGATTGGAGAAATAATATTAATTAACTTTGTAATCCAATCGGCTATAACTTCAATATGGTGTTACCGGATATTGTACCAAACCAAAATTTAATACCAAATTACTGAATAAATATTGAATTTTTTTATATTTGATATCTACTTTTAATAACCAATTACCAAATTATTAAATCCAAAAATTGAACGTCCACTGGTGGTCAACCTCTTTTTTTTTCTTAACTTTATCATTCGATCTATCTATATGAAGATACTTTCCTCAAGTTCTTTTGGTGTGTTTGATATGACCTCTTGCTTAAATATGATTTTTGATGGTTTCTCTTTTGTATACGATCTGACATCTTGTTTGAATAATGGGATTTACTATGTGAAAAAAATAAATTTTGGAGTTTCCCTTTCATATTCTTGTGAAATTTTTTTAATCATTCTTAATTAATTGTTCAAAAATAATTATTCACAACACCGTTCTTGATTGATACATATTTATATATTCTGTCGACTGATTGTTATATATTTATATATTCTGCTAAAATTTGACAACCCAACATAAGATTATGATGAACTAATAATTGAGTTTGAATTACTACACTATTGAGAACGATGAATCTATAGTGTTTGTTATAGATTTTAAATAAACTCCCAAATTTAGTTGTTGCATTTTCCTATGTTGGTATTGGTTGCTTATTGTAGAAATCGATCAAACTATAATGCAACAATCAATTAGTTATTTTGTCATCTAATAAACATAAATTTTTTATTACTATTTACATATATGCATATTTTCTTTAAGAACAAATTCATAAGGCCAACCTATTCACCTCTCTTTCAAGCATAAATATTGTTTGTACCTTAGTAGAATGCGTGCGTCCTCTACCAGTCAAGGACCAGGTATCTTGATTGAACTCTAAAGATATTGCAAAGTAAATAACAATAATAACACAACAGAAGTAGTGTACGTGGAAACCTCCTTGCTCAAGGGAGTAAAACCACGACATGTTGCACAGGATTTTCAACTCCTCCACTAATCTTCCTCAAGCAAAAGTGAACCCAGTTACAACCAATGTGAGAAAACATTATTATTTTCACGAACTAGTAATCTACCTACTACTTGAAGAGCTTAAGCGGATACAACACCGCCCACTAATCTATCACCCCTAGATAACTTAGACTTTTTCAAAGTGGATACAAAACCGCCCACTGAACCACCTAACTCTAGATGATTTAGATTTTCCTTAGGCAGATACAACAATACCCACTAAATCAGTTAACTCTAACTAATTTAGAATGTAGCACCAAACAACTATATGATTCCTTTATAGATTTAAGATCAGATTTACAATATATGTTCAGAAGAATAAATCATAAGACCACCAAGCTTGCTGCTCTATCTTATTCGAGTTTGATCTTGAGGATGAATCTTAACATTTCGATCAGCCGTTGCAAGAGTTCTTGAAAGGTTTTTCAAGTTGCAAAAACTAAGGTTGTAACTATTGGACATTAGGTTAACGAAGAATAGTCACAACCTTCGAGACCACGCCATTGGTCGAGGTCTCTGCACTTTCTGCCATAGTTGGAGGTTGGTACTTTTTCCATCCTAGCAGTAAGGAGTACGTTGAATGAAGGACCAGATCCTTTGAGAAGGTCCCTGGATTTGTCTTATCATCAGTTGGAGACTGTGTACCAACCACTTGTACCTTTTTTCAACCTGACAGTAGAGATTTATTACACCATGGACCAGTTCCCTGTTAAATCATCAAAACTACAAATAATATTTTCTCCCTTTTTGATGATGACAACCATACACTGGTGCCTGCATTTTTCTTCCCTCTACCGAGTAGACTTACTCATTATTTATCTATTGTTTCCTTCCCCCCTATCGTCACTCTCATCAACCTAAGCATCATCTGAACACCTCCAATTGATACCCCCTTTTGGCATCATAAAAAGCAGTTCAATAAACAAACAAAATATGTAAGATTGATAAGTGAGATCATAGTCAAGGATAACATAAACATAATTATTAAGCCAGGAAGCAACAAAATTTAGCCACAACAAACCAGGATTCCATTTCATAAGCATAACAAAATCAGCAGTCAATACGTTTAAGTTAAATTGAAAACTGAGAACCTGGACACTATCCACATAAAGAAAGGATACATAAAGGAATAAGAGGAGGGAGACATGTAATGACCCTCATAATGAACTAGGTTGGACTAGAGCTTCACTTGTGTTTTAAGGGCTGTTAACTAGCTTAATTAATGTGTATATGAGTTTTTAAGTCAATTGGGTTGAGTTTGAAGTCAAACATTAAGGAACGATAAAGACATTCAACGACTAGTCATCTATGTGCTTGTGTGTGTCTATGGTTGTGTGTCTTGTTTGAATGAGTTTAGTGGGTCAACGTCAAGGCACTTGTCTAACTCGAGGCTAAAGTACCCTAGTGTATGTTGGTTGAAAGTGCTTGAAAAAAAGCCAAGCCAAAAGGGACAAGCCTTAGCCAAAAAACTAAGGTTGTCCCAAGTTAGTAGTTCACTGCCTCAAAGTTCACAGACCACTTCGCGGCCAGTGGACTTGACTACGGTCTGTGGAGGAGGTCGTGGACATTACTTAGCCTCTTGTAGGCTTGTAAAGGCAAATTGGCCACTGCCCTAAGGACCACAAGCCGTCAACTTGACTGTGAACCACCTTCACAGTCCGTGTGTGGGCGTAGTCCCGGGCGGGCTGCTTAAAGTTGGGGCATTTGAGTAATTTGGTTTTAACTTTTTATTAAGTGGGGTTGATTTTGATAGGTTTATATCATTATTATAAACATTTTTAAGTCTTGAAACTAGTCTTCAACTCATTATTTTAAAAAACCCAAATAAAAAATCCTTATCTCCCAAAACCCTCTAAAACAGTCAAGGAAGAAGATGAAGATGAAGGTGGAGCTACAATTTCGTTTCAAAAGATTTCTTATTCAATTCTCATGGGATTTCTTCTAATACGTATGCGAGTTCTTTATCTAAGGCTACCTACCATCTTAGAGTCAATTTCAAAGTGATTTCAAAGATTTCAAAGTTTATGAAAAAGTCCAATTTTCCCTCTAAGTCATGGGTTCTCGCATGAAACATTTTCAAACAGTGAGATATGATGTTATTGATGTATAATTGATGTTTTCCAATGAAAATCTCCATGAACTCTTGATCTTCTAAAAAATTTGGCTATAAAGTGGGTTAGTTGCTTATGATCTAATGATGGTAGAATTGAGTTTATGTTATGTTGTAATGTTGATTTCTATGATGAATTGTTCTATTATATTGTGAATTGTTGGAGATTTTAAGGAATAGTTATCTTGGATATTAGAAGAAGGTAAGTTGACCTAATTCCCTTAGTTTAGTGTAAAATTGATATAGAATTGCTATTTGTTGGTATGGTGCACTTATGGTGGCTGTGCTAATATGTTGAATATGCGATGATCATGGCCTTGTCGGTATTATTATATGAATTGTAGTAGTATCATGTTAGTACTTATATGAAGGTATAATGTGAAGTTGATTATATGAAGCAATGTGGCTATATATAAGGTGTTATGACTTATATGTATGTATATATAATGAAGTGATGATGTGATACATGTGTGGTCTTGTTTAATGTGAAGGTATAAAGTGAAGTACTCATGTGATGTCTATGTGATCTTGTATGAGTGCTAATGTTATGATTCTTCTCTAATTGATGTTATATGGTAATGAAGGACTAAGAAGTGTCCTTATTGCATAATGTTGTATCTTGTGTTGGTAGACCTAGTTTTCCTAACTTGGTACTTGAATGATGTTGAATACGTGAAATGATGAATGTAGTGACTTGATTTAGTAAACCTAAGTCCCTCTTCTTGATACATGAAAGTTATGTGAATATGTGGTCTCTTGACTTGGTGGGCTTAGGCACCCTTGTCATGTATGTGAATGAATGAAAGAATGAAAGTCTAGTATCGGTATACCTAGAGTGGTGCCCTTCTATGAAATACGTATATGGAAACTTGAATATGAAAAGAAGGTTAAGAGTGAGCTATCTTAATAAACCTTGAGTGGCAGCCCAAGTAGACCCATTCTTGGTAGGGGTATTATGAGTTGGTAGGAATAAGAAATAGTGCCTTCTCATATACCTTTATGTGAATGAAATTACTCTATAAGAACCAAAGAAAAGCATCGAGTGAATATTCTTGTGGTAGTAGCTCTTCTTGAGTATGAGACTAGAGTACAAAAAGCCTTTGATATCCCTTAAACCATGTGCCAACATGGGATGTGTCCTTAGTTCTACCTTTGGCAAGTAGATCACCTTTCATGTTGTGGGGTCTTATGAAACCGGATTACATACCTAGCTAGTATGGTCTATGCCAGTTAATGACTATTCTCTTCATGTGGGATGCACACTCTAGTTATTAGATAGGTTTAACAACGTGTGGGTAGTGGAATGAGACACTATTTAAACATGGCATGAGTAGGACTTGAAGATTCTAGGATGAGTTCCCTAGGTTTTCCAAGACCATTATGTGAAGTCCCCTAATAGTATGATTGGCTTCTAATTGAATTAGTTAATGAAGGTTGACCTAGTTAAAGCATGTTGAATTGAAAGGTTCTTATTAAGGTAGCTTTGAGGAACACTTTGGTGTGCTTGAAGAGGGTGTATGGGCGGTCTCTTTATCACTTACTTAGGTAGATCTTAGAGTAATATTAGGTAGGGAGTCTAAATGATGAAAAGGATTATTTGATGAATATGACTATGTCTTATGTCATATATTGATATTACTTGAAATGACTTCATATGTGATGTTGACTTGCATTATGTCCCTTATTTCTCCTTTTGACTAAAGTATAGGGAATTGTAAGTCTTGATATGCCATGTATGATGAATATGTTTCTAAAGGTTGAAAATAAAGTTTTGGTGAGTCCTCATCGGTTCGAGGATAACCATATGTTCTTTTGTGTCTTTTGTCTTTATATTATGTTTTGTATGGGCTTAGTCCCAAAGGTTACTCCAAGTATTAGATGGTTCATGAGACAAAAGTGTTGCAAGTTAAATGTTTTTAAAGAAGTATTCCCCTAGCTAGTTAATAAAAGTATTTCTTCGTGTGTAATGAAAGTTGTAAATTCTTTCTTATTTTGAGTATATTATTCAATGAATGATCCATGTAGCTGGTATGATACCTCCGATAGGTCGATTACGTCGGTAACTTCTAAGGGGTGCTCCCTGGTCGTTATAAGGAAGATGATAGAGAGAGTTTATAACAAGGGTGGGCCTAGAGTTTGTTGCATCATTATCCTTGATCCTCTTCTCCTAAAGAGAAACAACCTCTGCAATGAGCTCATCATTCTGCTTTTGTAGGTCATGGATAACCTCAGTACTAGGTCCCTCTATTTGCACTCTGAGCAGTTCTACCTTTAAAAAAGCAATTTCAGCCTCGTTGTTGCTCACTAACACAACCATCATAATAACCAATTCATGCTTTAATTGGTCTTGCTCCTTAATCAACTCAGATACCTTACTCAATGGATTTCTCTTCCCTTCAATACACTCACATTACACCAGAGTGTTTAGAGATAAAGATTGCCTCGCAATACCAATTTTTCCTTCTCCCACAGGTATATTGAAATGGTGAAACACCTTTCAGAAAGTAGCCATAGCCCATCCCGTGTTTTTCTTTGCCTTCTATTACTGTTCTGTACAAGTGTTCCATCATAAGAGCTGGAAGATCCAAAGGTTCAAATTTGCAGAGTTACTCCATGATGAACAAATTAGTTGCAGAGGCCATAGTCATTTTTTGAGATTGAGGAAGAAGAACTTTGTTGACTATTTCAAAGACAAACTGATATTCACCTTTCATGAGTTTCTTCAGGACCCATCACGACAAGCATTAGGGATCTTTGAACATTCCTTCACAAATTCTACACTTCAAGTTTTTCCAACAACAGACCTGATCCCACCCGTTGGTACTCCTAAAATTTTTCCAAGCAAGTCCTCGTCCAACTTCATACTGTGGTAACCCATCCTGGTGCTAATGCTTCTATTCTCAGCAAAGTCATATTTTTTATAGAACTCTCGCACCTCTTTCTCTTGAAGAACATGAGATTTGATCTCAACCAGGTGTTTCGAGGATTGAATTTCTGCCAGATTATCGATGATAGTCTTCTTGACTACTGTATGGTCTTCCAGATTTGAATTGGGATCATCCAGAGTGGTTTCTCTTTGCCTCTTTAACGTTTCCCTTTTCTTTTGTGAATCTTTGATATTTCCTTAATCGAGACAACCCTTTTTCTCACAGAAGTCCAAGATTTCCTTTTGCTCTTTCCCTTAATAACCTTCTTAGATGATTTGTGCTTTGTACCATCAGAATCTTCTTGCACACCCTTTTTGTTAGACCTTTCTCCAGACACTTCCACCAAATTATCAAGAAGCACTTCAGAAGCTGCCTCACCGAAGTGCCTTTTTTGTTGATTCTCAGTAGTGGTCAACTCATTGGATTTCAAGGCATCAACTATGAGTTTTTTAGTAACTAATCTGGTGGAGGGTCACATTCGAGGAGTATTTTCAACCATTTTCTCCTTCCCTTTTTTGGATGTTGGAACCATATTTTTTGAACCATCCGATTGAGGGGACGATTGTCTTCATCAGTGTCAGTGGAATTGGATGAGGGATTTCCACCAATCTCAAGAGTCTGATCAAACATAGGTTGAGATCTATTTAATAGATCTTCCATACCCTGTCCATATTCTTCATTTAACACTTCTTCCCTCATACGAGTTGAACTTTCCACAACCAAATTCTCACTTGCAACAAGAACGTTAGACTCAGACGACTTGGTCTTGGGAAGGTCTCCCTTAAAAAGATGATTTTAGATTACCTCATAGCAGAGACTAGGTTGACATAAAGGTTCTAAGTTATTGAGGTCGAACGGGGACGAGGGATCAGGAGAAATCGATGGGCTAATGTTTACCGGAGAAATGGTCGACAACGACGGAGATATGACTTCAAAGAGGTGTAAAAAACCAGTGGATCTATCTCATTTAGAGAGTCTAGCATTTTCTTTGAGGAAGATAGAGATTGAGACAGATATGTTTGAGAGAAAAGGCTTAAATGCTAGGGAGATAGAAAGGGTTTGATACTAGACTTGGAGAGAGATTTTGAAATTTTAGGAGATGGAGTGAAGAAAGGGCACTATAAAAAGACCTTGAAAAGATGTATTAGGTCCCTGGATAGACGTGTATCTCGGATTAAAAGTGATGTGACAATAGTTAGAAGGAACGATTATTGACATGTGGCGATCTGGACAGTTCTCATTATACAACTTAAAAAAAATGTAAAGAGTGCTAACCTTGGGAAGGACCAGGTCCTTAACTGTAGATGAAATACAATTCCTGAATGGTTCTGGCAATTCTCTGTTCCAGTGCTTTCCATAGGTGTATACATATAGTCAGGCACATAAATGATCTTACTTTAAATAATGCATTACAAGTTTTGTGGATACCTGCCCTCCAAATCTTAGCCAAAATAGAGAATAGAGGCTTCTTGATGAGATTAGGTTACTTCATGTTCATCATCCCTAACTTCAAACTATTGTTCTCAAATTGATCCTTGTTGATAGCTTTGGTAAAGATGTAGGCAATTTGGTCTTCAGTCCTACAATAATTCATGATAATGTTCCCTTTCTCAACATTATTTCTCAAAAAGTGATGCCTGACATCAATGTGTTTTATTTTTTTGTGTTGGACTAGATTTTCCCCCATGTTTACAACTCTAACCATTATCACACATGAGAGGAATGGAGTTGATGTGGACTCGAAAATCCTCAAGCTGTTGCTTTATCCAAAATAGTTGGGCACAACAAGAAGCAAAAACTACATACTTAGCCTTAGTTGTTGAGAGAGCTACTGAATATTGGTTTTTGGTTCCCCAAGAGATGAATGTGGATCTTAGGAAATGTTCCACTCCATAAGTGCTTTTCCTGTCCAGTTGATATTCAAAAGAATACCTTCAGGGTTAAATAGGACCAGGTCCTCTATTTTCTTCAAATACCTTATGATCCTCTTAGCTGCCTTTAGATGAGATTCCTTGGGGCATGCTTGGAACTGTGCACACATTCCCACACTTAATATAATGTCCATCCTGGTTGTTGTAAATACAATAGAGATCAAATTATGCCTCTGTACATGGTTTCATTCACTAAAGGATTAGCTTCATCTGCTCCCATTTTTGAGTTTATACCCATGAGGGTATTAATAGGAATAGAGTCCACCATAAGAAACTTCTTTAGCAACTCCTTTGTATACTTTCTTGACAAATTGAGGTTCCACTTGAGGTTTGCTTGATCTCAAAACCTAAGAAGAAGTTCAACTCTCCCATCATGCTCATCTCGATTTCTTTCCCATAAGGGTGGAAAATTCTTCACACAGATGTTCCGAGGTAGCTCCAAATATGATATCATCCACATACAGTTGGATGATGAACAATTCATTATCTCTTTTCATAAAAACAATATGTTGTCAACTTTCCCCCTCTTGAAACCATTCTTCAGTAGAAATTTTGATAGACTTTCATACTAGGCTCTAGGTCCCTGCTTCAACCCATCTAAGGCCTTTTTGAGTTTGAACACTTGATTTGATAAATTAGCATCCTCAAATCCATGATCTAAATCTTCCTTTAGATCTCCATTCAAAAAGGGACTTTTGACATCTATCTGGAATAACTTGAAGCCGATGAAAGTTGTAAATGCTATTAGGATTATGATAGCTTCCATTCTAGTAACAGGAGCAAATATCTCTTCATATTTTATGCCTTCTTACTGATTATACCCTTGAACCACCAGTTTGGACTTTTTTCTCGTGATAGCCCCACTTTCATCCAGTTTGTTTCTGAACACCCACCTCGTCCCTATGATGATTCTATCGGTAGGTCTTTGGACTAGGTACAACACATTGCTTCACTCAATCTGATGTAGTTCATCTTGCATTGAGATCACCCAATCAGCATCTATCAGTGCTTCTTTCACATTTTTAGGCGCAATAGTAGAGATGAATGTTGAGAATGCAACCAAATTCATTATTTTTTACTTGGTTTGCATTCTAGAATTCATGCAGCCAAATTCATTGTTTTTTTACCTGGTTTGCATTCTAGAATTTAGTGGAGAGATGATATTTTCAAGAGGATGAGATGAACAATGCTTCCATCCAGATCTAGAGCCCATAGGTTGTGGTTGATCCATTTGTTCTTCTTCATCTTCAGAATCATCATTCACAAGAGGATGAATTTCCTTTTGACGTGCATCATTGGAGAGACCAGGTCCCTTAGTAGGCTGGTCATCCTCTTTCACTTCTCAGATGGGCTAGGATCAAGAATATCAGAGTCTTGATTCACCAGTTTGCAGCTTGAATAGCTCTAACAGATCATTATCATCCTTCATATCTATGTTCTTCAGATCACCACTCTCATCAAAGACCACATGAAAACTTTTCTCAATGCATAGTGTTTTTTTGTTGGAGACTTTATAAGCCTTGCTTGAAAATGAGTATCCCACAAAGACACCTTCATCACTTCTGAAATCAAATTTTCTCAGATCGTCTTTACTATTGTTTAGCATAAATCACTTGCACCCAGAAGTCCTTGGGTAGCTTAGCTTTGGTTTCTTGCCATTGAGTAGCTCATAGGGTGTTTTGTTTAGGCTAGATCTAATAAAATACATGTTGGTCACGTAACATACAATATTGATTACCTCAGCGTAGGTTTTACGGAAAATCTGACTCAATAAGCATGGTTCTAGCAATGTCTACCAGAGTTTTGTTCTTTGTTTCCACTACACTTTTTGTTGAGGTGTTTTGGGTGCTGAAAAGTTATGGTTGATACCATTTTCCACAAAGAAGGTAGCAAGCTTTGCATTTTCAAATTTTGTTCCAAGGTCGGACCTTATCCGAATAATCAAGTACTTTAGCTTGGTTTGAATCGATTTCAAAAAGATCATTAGCACATCATCAGTCCCAACTTTTACTTAAGAAACATAGTCCACGTGAATCTTGAGTACTCATACACAATCACCGAGATGTATTTCATTCAACTTCGACTATGGATTTTCACCGGTCCACAAAAGTCCATATGTATCAACTCAGGAACCTTGAAGAGCTGACCTGTGTCTTTTATTTGAATGAGGATCTGGTTTGTTTCCCAATAACACATGCACCACACACCTTACTATCACTGAATTTCAGCTTTGGCAGACCACGAACCAGCTCCCTAGAAACCAGTTTGTTCAGTAGAGAAGAGCTCACATAACATAGTCTCCTATGTCACGTCAGAGCTTTCACTTTGAGCACTTAGGCATGTTAGATCGTCTCTATGAGTTGTTTCTAGTTCTCCTTTTTCCTCCTTCTGGCCATCAAAATCACTCTTTTTGTAGACAAACAAGTGACAATGCATTTGTCCGACAAAGACTTGACTTCATTTCCATTATCACAAATCTAGAAAACAATCAGGAGACTGTACTTAAACCCACTTACATAGTACACATTATCAATGGAATTTTCAAGAGATATTTCAACTTTTCAAACTCCAAGAATATACCCTTTTTTGCCATCGCCAAAAGAGACACCTCCACCTATAAGTGCCTTGAGTGAAAGGAAGTTTTGGTATTTCCAATCATGTGCTTTGAGCAACTGTTATCCATATAAAATCACTTGATGTTACTTTCTTCACTCACCTGCAACAAATATTACTTGTTAGCTTGGGAAACCACTTCAATCTAAGTTCCCAATAAACTGACAAAGGTGTAATGAGAGTGTATTTTGCCCAATGGGGCAGAATTGGCCTCTTTAAGTTTGAGGCCTTACGAACTGGAGAAATTCCTCTCTATTTAGAAGGTTCCTAGCTACGCTTATTGACAGTAAGACCTGATCCCCCTGGCTGAGCTTTTTTCTATTTAGAGTAGACATAGAAGTTTTCTTGTGAAGCCTTCCAGGCTGGACAATCCCTCTTCAGATTCTCATTTGCACCACAGTGAAGACACATTATGTTGTTTGAGACAGACACATATTTGCCGTGCGGTTGTAAGGAGGAGTAATGTTCAGACTGCCTAACCCCTTTCTGTTATAGTAACTTGTACTAATAATGTTTGAGAGCACTTTGGTGGAGCTTGTCCATTTTAAGGAAACTTGAAGTTCTTTCTTAAGACGGATCAAGTCCCTCTCCATCTGGTCATTTCTTTCTAGGGCTTAAGAAAGTATGGTCTTAACAGTGTTTAGATTGCTTTCTAATTCAACTTGCAAAGTAGTGACTTCCCCATTTATTTTTCTAGATTTCTCAATCATTAGATCCAGTTGCTCCCTTATTTGTAATTTTTCAGATTCTAGAACCATCACTTGTTCCTCAAGAATAGACATCTGAACCACTATAACCCCCTTTCTTTATTTAGAACATCAAGACTGTTGTTCAGTGGTTAACTCTATAACATAGTCAATCAAGACATTTGCTAGGTTCCTCAACCTTCGAACATAATATGTATTTAAGTTTTGCTTAATATCGAAGAGGTTTACCTTTTCATCATCTTCATCGTTTGATTTTGCCGTGAGAGAGAACAACCCGTCAAACACATTTGTCTTGTCTTGAACAACCATTATGGAGGCATCATCAGGGTATTCTGACTATTCTGATTCACTTGATGAGTATCCCCATACTACAAGAGCTTTCTTCACCACATGATCAGTTACAACATTCCTTCCATTATTATCAAGGACCAGGTCCCTTCTTTTGTCTTTTACACCTCTAGGTCTGTGGTGCTCTTTGTTTTTAGCTTTAGCCATTGGAAAATCACTAATCCTTAGCCCTAGTAATAACATCAACTTTACTTGCCAAGACATAGGAAGGATTTGAAGAACTTTTCTAACTTGCTTGTTTGTGCTGATAGGTTCACCCAGACATCGTAGCTCATTGGTTATGGATGCGAGTTTTGTTTGCATATCTAATAGTTTTGTAACACTTCAAAAATTCAAGACATGTTCTAGAGCCTAAATAAGTGTCATAAGGTCTAGACACTTTTTTAAGGTCCA
This sequence comes from Solanum lycopersicum, assembly GCF_036512215.1. Classification (NCBI taxonomy): domain Eukaryota; kingdom Viridiplantae; phylum Streptophyta; class Magnoliopsida; order Solanales; family Solanaceae; genus Solanum; species Solanum lycopersicum. The sequence goes on from NC_090805.1 coordinate 37,666,591, forward strand.
TTATAATGTTTATAAGTCATTTATAAAGTCTAGGAGCCAAAACGTCTATGAACGTCCCGAAACTAGTTCTAGGAGGTACTAGCGTGCCTAAGCCTATTTGGCTAGCTTTTTGGATTCGAAAATAGATTATAATTGGTGAAAGGGTGTCTAACATGGGTTTAACTTAATTAATAGTAGAAACGTACGGGTATGAATCCCCAAGGACCAACCAAGGGTCCTTGAGGAAGACCCTTGCAAGTGGAGACAAACACTGCCTGGGCAGTGTGCACCCACGAAAGGGCATCAAAAGGGCATGTGTTGATCGATAGGGTGTTGATGCCAACCATAGACCAACACTTAGACTATTTTTTAGGACCTAAACTGAACAGTCTTTGACCAAATCGACAAGTGTACAGCACGGAGGAGGGACCAGTTGTCGACTCACAGACGGACCGTTAATGGGGTCTCATCTGTGAGGGTCCAATTTTCCTGCATGTTTTAACTTCGTCTGAACTAATTGATTAAAAGGTTTGGTGGTTATTTAGGGATTAGGGGAAGTCTAATTACAACTCTAAAATAAAACTCTCTTCTTTCTCTCTTCTTTCTCTCTCTATTGGAAGACACTATTGAAGACAAGCTAGGGCAGAGATTTGGGTGCTGTAAAGGGATTATTTCACCATCAATTCTTCATCAAACATTGAAGTATGAGATCAAATTCACCTTTGAGACCTCTTTCCTCAATGGGTTCCTTCAAAGTATTTTCAAAAGTTTAGTTTTCATGTGGGTCTTTCTCAATCTCAAAAATTATGTTATGAATTGGTTTATTTATGTTTTATATTGGATAATATGAATTTATTAATATGTATTCTAAATTAATTATGATATATCTTGATGGTATGGTCTAGTTTGTAGAGACGACCCTTAACCCTTAACCCATGTTTTGATCTCGACATGAATTAGGTTGTATTTGGTTCAATTAACTTGGTTAAGGTTGAATTACTATTAGATGAAATTTTACATTGATAATTAACAAATTAGAATGATTTGTAGTCTTTTATGCTATCTCTTGAGAAGATGATATAGGTTAGAAAGTATGTTATGAATTGACCTAAGTATCTTGTTTTAAGTTATGATTTAGAATTGAATTATGATGTAGTGATTCTTCTAAACTTGTTATCATGTTCATTATTGAATAATGATGATGTATACCCAATTGGGTTGAATTAAGGGTTATATAAAGACCTTGATGATGGACTATGAAGGAGACTTCGTAAGTCTTACGATCTCTATCCTTTACTTCAAATTGTGGTTAATTGTGATTAAGTCGTGATGTTGTATTGGATTATGTGTTATATTAGGATTGATAGGATTGAGAGAGAGAGAGAGAGAGAGAGATGTCACATTATCTTAGAGATGTCATTTCACATACTAGCAAAGAATATGGAAGGAAAAACGTGATCTCTTAATTTTTAATTAAATGTTTCGTATTCGATTTTTGAAAGTGGAGAAATCTTTGATCAAGGGAGCTTCCCCCATTTAATGAATTCTATGGGACAAAACAAATCTCAATTGTTCGTGCTAATATACCAAATATATATAATGTAAGACCTAGTGGAATGTATATAATCCATGTGCCTTGAGAGTAGCGAAACACTCTTATTAGAAGTTATTCGTTGAACACGTTGATAAAAATAAAAGTAAGATAAATAATTTTATCTCAAGAAGTTTTAAACTTTATTATACCAACATTTAAGAGACTCGACTCAAAATTAAAACAGGTGGGGGATGGGGAGAGGTGGATATGACAAGAAGGACAATTGACATACTAATAAAGAAACACACTTTTAAAAATCTAAGTTTGGGAGAACACCAAAAGATAAACATTTTTAGAAGTTATTTCACATGCTTGATCATTTCATTACATTCTAGAGCTTCAATTCTAAGTCCACATTTTGATCTTCATTTGCTTCCACATTTTCAAAAATGAATGGCTTGTCGAGTTTCTTGATTAAAGCATTTGTGAAGTCAAATAGGTTCAACTCCTTAATTTTGTGCACTTGACCCCTTGAATGTGATTCTTCACTCATTGAACGACCATTTGCTCTTGAAGCAAATTGATAGTGACCTTGTTTAGAATTTAACTTGAAATGTGTCGTCCTTGACACAGGGTAACCTGTAAATTTAATCGTATGATGTTAAAGTAAAAATAAATTATCAAACAAATTTATATGAAGAATTATATATATATATATATATATATATATATGTTTGTATTTATATCTTTTATGTGTCACTAATAAGCATTGAGATGAATTAGACTCATCCACTCTCATGTATAATCATTATCTAATCAAGAGTCCTTCCCCATCAGTAGATCGTACATAAGAAAAATTTAAATAATTGAATTTTTATTATGAGACATATATACCAGATGGGTCTTGATTGGATATAATTCCTAACTTTCAATAATTTTTTTTATTTGAGCTCGATAAAAGAGGAACACTTTGGTCACGATTGTTTTAGGTAATGTGATTTGATAATTGAACAAAAATCAATCCCCACTGTAAAAGGAATTTATTTAAAGAAAAGGTTAGGATCACTTTTTTGTATATGAAAGTTTTTAAATTAACTAGGAATTTAAAGATCCCCGTCCTTCTATAAAGAAGGTGAATTATCTAATGGATCTGAATAAATTTCCTCCCTTAAGAAAAATTAGAAACATTCTTGTTGAAAGTGTTTTTCCTTGTAAAGAAGTAGTAAATAAGAGAATTTTTTTTCTTCCATAAAAAATGTGATTAACTGATCAAAGTAAATGAAGCACGTTCCTAAAAAGGAATGTTCAAATACACACACTAGTTAGAATCGCTTCCCTTCTAAGAAAATTTTTCACATAAACTAAGAATTGAATGTTATATTCCTCGTATAAAAAAGGTGATTTGTCTCCCTTTAGAATGAATTTTCACCCAACAATATAAGGGATGAACACCCTAGGTAGTCCTCCTATCAAAATAGTGATTATATGATCAAAACCAGAATGAATCATCTTTGGCTCAAAAAGAGGTAACACAAAAAAACTTCTTGTAACAAATAGAATTAGCTGGGCAAATAAATAATGAGCTTAAAATTATTACACCAAATAATAAATATTTGAATTAATATATTCATGTATGGTCTTACCACTTCGTTGTTTTTCTAGCACATAACCTTCTCTTGCATGCACTTGATCAAAATGATAGAGTAATGGAAGAGGATGTGAAAAGATTTTATCGCATACTCTACATGCAATTGCATTAGTGTACACATAACCTTCTCTTCCATGCACTTGATTAAAGTGATAGAGTAATGGCAGAGGATGTGAAAAGATTTTATCACATACTCTACATGCAATCACATTAGTGTAAGGCACCATTTTTTTCTCTTAACTGAGATGATTTTCTGCAGAAAGACACTTGATGATAATTATTTTCTAAAACAAGTGAAAGAAATATACTATGTGGAAGATGATACACTTATGGATGTATTTATATATGTAAAAGTCATGTAAAATTAATTATTGTTTTGAAATATCATGACCCGGAGATTCTTGGGAACAAAAAAGTTGACTACAAAAAAGACTAAAATTTGTCCTCATTATGTATTCAGACACACAATAATTACTAGAGTGGAATTTTCAGGAAAAACGGAAAACGTGTGAACCAACATTTTCATATTAGCTATTAAAGAGGAAAATATTATTGATTGTTGATTTGTCAGTTAGTAAAACTTCTTTGAAGTGCGAAAATATCATTTATTATCTAGATAGTTAATAGGATAACTAGGACTTAAAATTATAACAGTGTGTCCCACCGTTATGATAACTTATTTCATGACTCAAAGTAGACTCTAGATGTTACATGAAAAATATGACCATGAGAGACCCTACAAAGAAACTTTACATAGGCAGGATGTAAAAGAAACACAATAAATCAAAATAAGCAATATGAGTCTCAACCCATAAGATGGCATAAAGGATACCCACATTACATAAGAGAATATTAGGAATACTGCTAAGTTTAACATAAGTCTTCTACTATCATAGACGTGACTTGGACAAATCCCTAGGTCAAGAACATAATCTAAAAACTAAAAGACATCAAATCACAAAAATTGTCCATTGCCTTGCCCTCGAATCGTGAGGACTCACCAATCCAATATAGTCAACAGTAGAGCAATCAAACTAAGTATTTCTGGGTGGAGGAGCGTCAAATTCTATGTTATGAGAAAATATAGGCACAAATTGCGTTAGTATAATAAATGTACTTAGTATGTGAAAATGCATAAAAACGTAAATGTATTGTCCCATTTCTTGTGAAATTGCTTTTATTTATATAATGACCATTTTGTCCTTCTTCTTAGTGTTTTCATGCTTAGTCTGTATTTTAAAAATGGTTAGTGTTGTCCCTAATGTGATCAGAGTAATTTGGTGATTCAGACATTCTTTAATTAAATGTTATTGATATGGTTGACTTTGGTCAACATTTTGAGTTTTGACAGTCAAATAAATTTCTTTTAGACACATCACGTCTGGAACACTGAGTTTAAGATACTAAGATGGTTTGTCATGGTTCTGAGGCCTTACGTTGAGTTTTTGGTATTTAGGTGGGAAATTAAGTTTTAATCCTTAAGAGAGGCCTTATAGGGCATTTCTGTCATTGAACTTTTCTCAAAAATTTGATAATTAAATTGAATTTGAAATGTCGAATTTAGTGGGGAAGCATGTCCCTTTTTTTACCGGACCCCTAACGACTTCCCAAGAGTCTGTTAGGGGACTTTTTAATTTTAGTTGAGCTGTTGGTTTATGATTTCAAGCGCATATTAATTTGACCTTTGAAATCGTGGCTCGTTAGCTTGCGATCGCCATATGTCTTTACGATCATGGCCCTCTGTTTTGCATTCATGTTGAGCCCACCGTTTAACCTTTACGATTACGGATAGGGGGTCTCAAGATCATGGTGTGATTCTATGTGTTCTTCACGATTGCGATAGTTACAGGCTTGTAATTGCGATGACCAATTTTTACATGAACAAAACCTCAATTTTGAACTCTTTTCAATTTGAAGGTACTCCTTGAATGGAAGAGAGTTGAAGGATGGACACCATAACTCACATTGAATAAATACCAATTATTTTTTATGAAGAAACAACCATCAACATCCCTTCTAGTATTTCTTGATTTCTAACTTCCATGGATACTTGAGAGAGTCTTCTAAGAGAGAGGGGTTTTGGATTTTAGGAAGAAGGGTCTAAAATGAGGTCTTAGAGTTTAGAAAAATTTAATATACCTAATAAACACTAAAACTAACTTCCTAGGGTCATGAAAGACTCGGGGTGAATTTAACAAACACCCCAAGCAAAGGCAGCAAACTTACAACTTTTGGCAGACCTCACAGACGAGACCTAACCAAGGGACCGTCTGTGCATCAACAGATCATTGATAGGGTCTTGTGGTTTGATACTTAGCTCCAAATGGATCTTGTCCATCCTGACTTGCAGAAACAATCGACGCTCTAGGTTGACATCCGTCCTTAGAGTCGTCGTTTGGTCACTGCTTTGGTAGTTTTGTCCAAGTCTTGGGCCCTTCATCTAGGGCCCCTTGTGGGTACTATATGTGGTAGTGCCCGGATGTTAAACCCCTAAACTAAGTCGTCTAGGTCTTAGAAACACCTCACAATGGTTTCAAGCAAAATGAACATGTAAAACTCACTCAAACACAACAAGACGCAGAACACTTTCTAAGGCATACCTTCCGAACGTCGTGAACGTTCTAGGACGTTTGACCTCCAAACTTAACCAAACTTCACACGCTGCCTAAGAACACTAAAGTAACTCATTTTAAATTCAAATTAACTCAAGAAACACTCATATTCATGTTAACTTTTAATATTCAATAGCTCATATAACATAACATACAAAATACTTAGGATTGATCCCATACCCAACCTACAAGTTCAATGATCATGTGAAGCCCATAACCCCACACAACCAAGTAGATAAGATAGGAGACCATAGGTAAAGCTTTCCTTCATATAACTTGTAACATAATTAATCATCACTTCATATAGAAATATAACCCAATATTATATTCATCATAATGACCAACATCATATAAGAGTAACATCATGTAAACATATACCTTTCATGTTATCATATTACATAAGAACAATCTCCTAGGACTTCCATTAGACTCAACTTGTCCAATGTCTAGGTAGAGTCCCATACCCTTACCTTTACTAAGTAGACTCCTCAAATTACCCTAGCCAATGTTCATTTACTTTTCTTTCATTATACATGAGGGAAAATACGCTTTAACTGACATAGACCATGTAAGCTAAACATGGAATCCGGTGTCATAAAACCCCTCCGAAAGAAGGTGGTCTACCAGCCAAAGTAAAACCAAACATGACATAGCTTTCTAGGTGGATCCACTAGCTAGTATCCTATGGTGGAAACATAGTTAAAAAACTAGGAGATGTATTATAGACCCATAGTTCCACATTACATGGCATCCTCAAGAGAATATCGTAACTTGCAGTTTTCGTATTCTTATCATGATCTCACAAATAACATGTTCATAGCCCAACATATCCATATAGAAAAATCATACATACTTTCACCACATATCATCATAATTTATAGGCTAACATAAACATTGTTGGGTAATCACAACTTTAGAAGACTTACCTCTTGCTTCTAAGAACCTTATTCAAGAACTTAGTTCAACTTACAACATTCATAATCATAACATACTGAAATACTCAATATCATAATAAAGAGCAACTCTTCAAATCATGTACAATATCAATGCATAATGTAGGGTAAAGGAAAGAGGCATTTAAGAGTTCATTCTAGGCTTAGTTCCAATCCCTACGTTTTCATATTATCAAGTAGTAGAAATAATCATACGAAACCATCATCTAGATAAGAACATTCTTCACACGATATTCAAATATAACTTACCACATTCGTGTGAAATAGACCATGGAAAACACTTACTTTTCATCAAAAATCATAAATCTAGGGTTAGGAAGAAAATCTGTTTTGTAGAGTAAAAGCCCTAGTATTTGAAGTTCTTGAAAACTTATCTTGAATGGACCTCTTGGGAAAAGGAATCCCAAGAGTGAAAAACCCATACCTTATAAATGAAGAACCCATGAAAATTGGATGAAAAGCTTGAGGTCTTCATCTTTTTCCTTAAGCCCTTCTTGTTTTTAATGGAGTTTGGAAAAGAGAGCTTTCTTGAGAGAGATGAAAGAAATTTCGTTTGATCTTATCCGGGACGTGTTAAAGTGGTCTAAAACTGACCTAATATCAATATATAGTTGTCATATGAATTATACATCAGACCCTTCACTTAAATGAGTCTTTTTAAGAAGTTAAATTACCAAAAATACGACTTTAACAATTCTGGGAAGTAATTGCGCGTTTCGTGGTCAAATCGCATCATTTTTATTGAATTTTGAGTTGAGGCAGTGAGGTGCGTGTCAGCCTTGTGTCGCGAGGCTGCCTCTCAAATATTGAGGCAGAACACCACGTGAGGAACGCGCGTCGCGACCCATTTCTCCAATCATTCATGTTTGTAGGCTTCCAGGCAGCCTTCCAACCCATGTTTAGGTCCTCCCCAAGGTCCCTTCTGGTGGTCCTTGGGGTGTCGTTACCAGACGTTTGGACCCTTTGTACTTCATACTACCTATAAAAGGTCACTTTACAATTTTTGAACTTCATTTGACACTTCAAAATCTTCACCAAACAGAGGGACGTCAACTAGTTCGAATTAGCTAGTTTTCGAACGTCAAGGTCTTTCTTAGTCGTTTTGGCTCTAACCTTTTCCAAATGAGTCTATTACATTAATATAGATTCAGAAACATCATTTTAAATATTATTTAATATATTAAGCTCTATTCTAAGTTATGACATTTCCGGAGTGTTAAATTATCCTCCCCCTTAGGAACATTCGTCCCCAAATGACAATAAAATCGTTATGAGGGTAGGAATAGACATAACACTAGCAGCCCAACCAATCAACAATATAAAATCATACGAGTCACCGCTCATAGGAGTATATCAAAACTCCTTACAACAGATCATAACATTACACATAGCACTCAATTCATGATACACAACATATAAGAGCTCCATATTCATAACTCATAGTGAAGAATTTCCTTCTCAATATTATCATAAGCTCAAAATGCATCAAAGAGTTACCATGTTATCGTTATTGTCAAGCAAACAACAAAAATAGTAAAATCTCAAAATGACACATGCATACATATTTCACATAAGTGCAAGAATAGAGTATGAAGACATTTTCTTAGAACTCTAATTGGTACAACTTTTACCAAACCTGCACTTAGAAAAAATAGTTAATTTCATGATTATTCATTAATTTATCTATCAAGACGAACGTCTAACCTTACGTAGTAAAAAGATATGGGTAGCGGGACTTCACGTCAAATTCAGCCTCCCATGTTGCACCCTCTACAAGATGGTTCCTCCATAGAACTTAATAGAGGCAACCTCCTTGTTTCTAAACTTCTTGAATTGGTGATCTAGGATCTCAACCAGAACCTCTTCATAGGAGAGGTTCTCATCCACTCCTAAACCTTCTATAGGAAAAATGGATACCGGGTTGCCTATGCATTTCTTGAGCATAGAAAACATGAAACACAGGATTAACCTAAGCTAGTTCACTAGGTAGTTCAAACTGATAGTCAACCTTCCCAATTAGTTGTAAAACCTCATAGGGACCAACATACTGGGGAATTAATTTCCCTTTTATACCTAATCTCATCACTCCTTTCATAGGAGAAATCTTCAAGTAGACATGATCACCTATTTCAAACTCAAGATCTTTTTTTCTATTGTCGTCATAATACTTTTGCCGACTATAGGCTGTCTTAAATCTATCCCTTATGATTTGAACCTTTTCTATAGCTTCATAGATAATATCTCGACCAAGGATTAAGGACTCACCAACCTCAAACCATCCAACTGGAGATCTACACCTTCTACCATAAAGAGCTTCAAAAGGTGCCATGGAGATGCTCGAACGATAGGTATTGTTGTAAGAGAACTCAATCAAAGGTAAGTGATCATCCTAACTTCCCTTGAAATCAATCACACATGCTCTTAACATGTCCTCAAGAATCTGAATGGTACATTCCGCTTGACCATCCGTCTGAGGATGAAAAGCGTTACTAAGTTTCACTTGAGTACCTAAACCCATTTTAAAAGCCTTCCAAAATGAGAAGTGAATAGAGCACCTCTATCCGAAATGATGGACAAAGAAATCCTATGAAGATTCACGATCTCATTAATGTAGATCCTTGCATAGTCTTCATCCGTGTAAGTGGACTTAACAGGAATAAAATGGGCAGATTCGGTCAACCTATCCATAATAACCCATATAAATCATTTTGCTTTCAGGTTTGAGCCAACCCAACAACAAAGTACATATTGATGGCTTCCCACTTCCATGTAGGAACGTCCATGATTTGGGTTAACCCTCCCGGTTTGAGATGCTCAGCCTTAACTTGTTGGAAGTTTGGACACTTAGCAACAAACTCTGATATGTCCCACTTTAAACCATCCCATCAATAGACCTCTCTAAGTTCATGATACATTTTGGTGGGCACCTGGATGTATATAATAGCGAGAACCATGAGCTTCTTTGAGAATCTATTTTCTCAAATCCTCAACATCGGGTACACATAATTCCCTGGGTACCTAAGAACACCATCCACCCCTTGGGAGAATGACTCATTAAGATTACTAAGTACCAATTCCTTCAACTCCATCAATAGAGGACCAAGGTGTTGCTTAGATTTCACCTCCACCACTAATGATGAGTCGTAGTTATGATGGACCATGAAACCAACATTTGAAGAATCTTTTAACTGCACACCTAACCGAGCCAACCTATGAACATCTTTCACAGTTCTTTCATATCTTCCTCCACATGAGACACACTACCCATACTCATTCGACTCAAATCATCCGCAACCACATTGGCTTTACCGAGGTGATAAAGGACACTCATGTCATAATCCTTCAACAGATCTAACTATCTTCTCTTTCAGAGATTCAAATCCTTTTGTGTATACACATATTGAAGACTTTTATGGTCAGTAAACACATCAACATGCACACCATATAAATAATGCCTCCATATTATCAAGGCAAAAACTACAGCAGATAACTCAAGATCATTAGTTGGGTAATGATTCTCATGAACCTTGAGTTGCCTAGAAGATTAAGCAATCACCTTGCCATGTTGCATGAGAAATCATCTTAAGCCCACTTGGGAAGCATCACAATACACCACAAAGCCTTGATTGCCATCCGGTAAGGTCAACACCGGAGCAGAGGTAAGCTTATTTTTCAACTCTTGAAAACCTTTCTCACAAGCTTCTGACCACTCAAACTTCACCTTCTTTTGGGTCAAAGCTGTCAAATGAGAAGAAATAGATGAAAATCCATCAAAAAATCTTCTATAGTAGTCGGCTAGACCGAAAAAACTCCTTATGTGTGTGGGAGTCAAAGGTCTAGGCCAATTTCTAACCGCATACATCTTCTTCGAATCAATATCTTCACCATCACAGAGATACTATGGACAAGAAAAGCAACCGACCTTAACCAAAATTCACACTTTCTAAATTTGGCATAAAGTTAGTGTTCTTTGAGGACTTGCAAGGCCAACCTCAAGTGACTCTCATGCTCATTTTCATTATTGGAGTATATCAAAATATCATCAATGAATACAATCACAAATGATTCAAGGTAATCTCGAAAAACTCTATTCATTAGGTCTGTAAACGTCGTCGGGGCATTTGTTAACCCAAAAAACATAACTAGGAAATCATAGTGACCATATCTTGTTCGAAAAGTTGTTTTGGGAAAATCTTCACCTTTTACCCTAAGTTGGTGATATCCCGACCTTAAGTCAATATTCGAAAAATGACTAGCACCTTGGAGTTGATCAAATAAATCATCAATCCTAGGGAGAGGATACTTGTTCTTCATGGTGACCTAATTGAGTTGGCGATAATCTATTTACATTCTAAGGGACCCATCCTTATTCTTAACAAACAAGACCGGAGCACCCCATGGAGAAATACTAGGTTGAATGAAACCCTTGTCTAGTAAATCTTTGAGTTGGAGATTCATTTCTTTTAGTTTAGCAGGATCCATCCTATATGGAGGAATTAAAATGGGATTTGTATCTGATAACAAATCAATGCCGAAGTCAAATTCTTGTTTGGGAGGAACTCCTAGAAGGTCATTAGGAAAAACTTCTTGGAATTCTCTCACTATAAGGATTGTCTCAATAGAAGGAGTTTCACATTCTCGGTTCTTAAATCTCACCACATGGTATAAAAAAACCTTGGCTATCATTTTACTAGCCTTCAAAAAAGAAATGATTTGACCCCTCGGCATAAAATTCCCCCCTTCCATTCTACAATGGGTTCCATTTGGGAATTGAAACTTTACTACCCTTGTTATGTAATCTATGGACGAAAAACAATCATGAAGTCAATCCATACCCAAGAAGATATCAAAATCAAACATGTCAAGTTCTACCAAATTGGCAAGAGTAACTCTATTGGGCAGCATCACAAGACATTTCTTTATAGACTCTTTTTGCAACTACAGAGTCACCCATTGGGGTACAAACCGAAAATGATTCAATCAAAACATTGGGAAGTACATCAAACTTCCTAGCTACCAAAAGTGTAAAAAAAAGAGTAGCACCTAGGTCAAGCAAAGCATAGACATTAACAGAAAAAACTTGTAACATACCCATTACGATGTCGGGAGAGCTTTCTTTTTCACCGCTAGCCTTGAGTGCATAGAAACGGTTCCTTTTTGGTGCTTTAAAACTAAAACCGCTTGGTTGATCTTGACCATTCCCCTTGCCTTGGCTTCACATTAGGGCAATATTTCACCATATGGCCACCCTTGCCACAACCATAGCAACTATTAGTCCCAACAAGACATTCACCCGCATGTTTCTTACCACACTTACCACAAGCTAGTCTCTCTTTTAGTGGATCAAAATTTCTCCACTTTTGAGATTTAGGATTTGAACTTATATCGTTATGATTCTTGGATAAATTAGAAGAAACCTGATTTAAGAACCTCTTCTTAAACTTAGGCTTGTCTTGAACATTAAGCCTACTCTTAGAAGAACCACTTTCAAATGAATTTGCTCTCTTAGATTCCCTATACCTCTTCCTTAGACAACATTACTCAACCTATTGATCATGAAACATCAAACTAGAAAGATCCATATTGTCATGAAGCATAGATGCACGACATTCTTCTTCAAGATCTTCGGACACACCCATTACAAAATGGCTCAGTTCATCACTAGCATTAGAAACCAAAAAAGAAGCATATTTGGATAGCTTCATGAATTTCAAGGAGTATTCCTTGACACTCACACCTCTTTGGTGAAGGTTAATGAACTCCTCTACCTTAACTTCTCTTTTCTCCTTTGGGAAGAATCTATCAGGAAAGGCCTTTTTGAAGATCTCCTAAGTCACGAGACCACCTCCTAAAGCCCTACTATCCTTCCACTGATTGTACTATGTCTGAGCCACATCCTTAAGTTGATTTGCAGTCAGCTCAACCTTCTCAAAAGTACTCACCCCCATAGCAAACAAATTCTTGTAGACCCCATCAAGGAAATCTTGGAGGTCTTCATCAACTTTTGATCCAAAGTACATGGGAGGATTCATTCTAGTAAAATCTCTCAAATGACTAGCCATAATAGTAGCATGTTGGTTCTCTCGAGGAACAAACTCCTGGTTAGCTTGAGTCGTGATGGCTTGATCTTGGGTGGTGATGGCTTGGCCATTTGAAACAGGTATGCCCTCACCTCACCATCCACATAGTTGGAGGATTCACCGGAAGTTGTTTGTTAGCAGCAGCTTGCACTTGAAGATGAACTTGATTGCCTTGGGTAGTAGCTCCCACATTCACAATATCTTCTCTTACTCTTCTCGCGGTTGTACTTCTTGTTTTCATTGCCTATAACCATAAGAAAGGGATTAGATTCTAAAAGATACATAGTGTCAAAACTCTAAAGGCACGAAATAGGAGTATCAAGAAAATAGAGAAGTTTCCTAGTCATCACATAGCCTGTTTTCCATAATTGTGGCGCAGTTCACAACCATGAACAAGACTCTACGTAATGTGGTTTAGTGAGTCATTGATCCTAAGGATATTTAACCTCATGCTCCGATATCAAGCTTGTCATACCCAGAGCGCATACCCAGATGACACCGGCATCGACGTCCTTTCAGAGGACTCACACAAGCCCTTAGCATTCGTCATAACATGTGATCAGTAAAAATTGCGGAAAATTAAAACTTTTATATTCAACCCGAAGTATACTTAGATTTCATACTTATCATTAATAAACCATACGATATTCTAAGAAATTGTCTCACATATATAAAACCATCTAAAGAGTGCGAATTTGGACTTAGCCAATATATAGTCAATGTTGCCATATAAGCCTTAATACAAAATAATCCAAAGAACATAGTGGAAACAACGTATTCTTAAAATTACTAAAAATATGCATAAGCTAGAATATTAAATATAACATCCCCGAACATGAGAACCTAACAAGACTTGGAGAAAGAGTTCCAAGCTTCTTTAAATTGACCTCCTTAACTTCAATGGCCGTAACCTAAAGTTGTAGTAATATAAAGTAATTAGGTTAGTATGTCACATGTACTAAGTATAAGTATATTCACATACCACTTAAGGATATGCATGAAAAAAGATTATTTATCATATCTTTAGAAAATGTGTTAAGTCATGTGAACGTCTTTAATGCACATATCATAGAAAATATACAAGTCAAGGATTCCATCAATGTAAATCATGATCATAATTAAAGACATATAATCATAGTCATGTTAACTTTTCATATTCAATAGATCATATAACATAACATACAAAACACTTACCAATTATCCCATCCCCAACCTACAAGTGCAATGGTCATTTGAAGCTCCATAATCCCACACAACCAAGTAGATAAGATAGGAGACCATAGGTAAATCTTTCCTTCATATAACTTGTAACATAATTAATCATCACTTCATATAGCAATATAACCCAATATTATATTCATCATAATGACCAACATCATATAAGAGTAACATCATGTATCATAAACATATACCTTTCATGTTATCATATTATATAAGAACACTATCCTAGAACTTCCACTAGAGTCAACTTGTACAATGTCTATGTAGAGTCCCATACCCCTACCTCTACTAAATAGACTCCTTAAGTCTCCCTAGTCAACGTTCATTTACTTGTCTTTTATTTTACATGAGGGAAAATATGTCTTAACTGACATAGCCCATGTGAGATAAACATGGAATCCGGTGTCATAGAGCCCCATACCGAAAGAAGGTGGTCTACTGGCCAAAGTAGAACCAAACATGACAAAGCTTTCTAGGTGGATCCACTAGGTTTCATCCTTTGGTGGAAACATAGTTCAAGAACTAGGAGATGTATTAGAGATCAATAGTTCCACATTGCATGGAAGCCTTAATCTCATGAGATTCATTGTCAACCTACCTTTCAACTAGGGAAGGGACACCTCTCATATCTAGTTCATCGGTGCTTAGCTTAAGTCCCTTTCTTGGATAAACTTTAAGTTGTCTTTAATAATAAACTTACCATAGGTCATAGCAGATTAACTCCTTGTATAAACATGATCATGACCTCTTTAGAATTAGATGAGAATTTCCTTTCATTCTAACCCTTTGTTTGTGAGATTAACATAACACGGTCATCTTGTGTAAAGCATACAAGAGAATATCGTAACTTGCAATTTTGCGTTCTTATCATGATCTCACAAATGACATGTTCATAGACCAACATATCCACATATAAAAATCATACATACTTTCACCACATATCATCATGATTTATAGGCTAACATAAAAATTGTAGAGTAATCACAACTTTAGAAGACTTACCTTTTGCTTCCAAGAACCTTATTCAAGAACTTAGTTCAACTTACAACATTCATAATCATAACATAGTGAAATAGTCAATGTCATTATAAAAAAACAACTCTTTAAATCATGTACAAGATCAATGCATAATGTAAGGTAAAGGAAAGAATCATTTAAGAGTTCATTCTAGTCTTAGTTCCAATCCCCACGTTTTCATATTATCAAGTAGTAGAAACAATCATACGAAACCATAATCTAGATAAGAACATACTTCACATGAAATTAAAACATAACTAACCACATACTCATCAATTCGTGTGAAATAGACCATGGGGAAAATACTTACTTTTCGTCAAAAATCATAAATCTAGGGTTAGGAAGAAAATCTATTTTGTAGAGTAAAAACCCTAGTATTTGAAGTTCTTGAAAACTTATCTTGAAAGGACCTCTTGGGGAAAGGAATCCCAAGAGTGAAAAACCCATACCTTATAAATGAAGAATCCATGAAAATTGGATGAAAAGCTTGAGGTCTTCGTCTTTTTCCTTAAGCCCTTCTTGTTCTTCAATGGAGTTTGGAAAAGAGAGCTTTCTTGAAAGAGATGAAAGAAATTTTACTTGATCTGATTCGGGACATGTAAAAGTGGTCTAAAACTAACCTGATATCAATATATAGTCGTCCTATGAATTATACAAAATACCCTCCACTTAAATGAGTCTTTTTAAGAAGTTAAAATACCAAAAATATGACTTTAACGATTCTGGGAAGTAGTTGCGTGTCGCGGGGCCAAATTCCATCATTTTTATTATATTTTGAGTTGAGGCTGTGAGGTGGGAGTCAGCCTCGCGTCGCAAGGGTGCGTCTCAAATACTGAGGCAGAACACCTCGTGAGGAACACGCGTCGCGACCTATTTCTCCAATCCTGCATGTTTGTAGGCTGCCAGGCAGCCTGCGCACCCATGTTTGTATCCTCTCAAGGACCCTTTGGGTGGTCCTTGGGGTGTTGTTACCAGAATTTTTGACCCTTTGTACTACATAATACCTATCCAAGGTCACTTTACAAGTTTTGGACTTCATTTGACACTTCAAAACCTTCACCATACATAGGGACGTCAACTAGTTTGAATTAACTAGTTTTCGAACATCAAGGTCTTTCTTAGTCGTTTTGGCTCTAACCTTTTCAAAATGAGTTTATTACATTAATATAGGTCTGTAAACATAATTTTAAACATTATTTAATATTAAATCTCTAGTATAAGTCTTGGAATTTCCGGAGTGTTACAACGACACTATTCACTGTTTCCTTTGCACCACCACTTGAGCCTCGTGAGTGTGCCAAGAGGCAGCGTTTAAGACGTACTAGTGAGGGTGAGGATGCTCGTGCTCAGAATGAGGAGTGGAAAGATTTGTAGGCTATGAGGAGAGCTTCATTGCTTGATGAGGAGGCCCAGCAGATGGGGGCTACAGAGTTGGTTGTTGGGGCGTCTAGCTCCAGAGTAGAGGTTGTTGAGAGGAGCACCACTGAGGGTGAAGATATTGTTGTGTACACTACCGAGGGTATCCCTATTGAGGGCGCAGATTCCGGAAGCCAAAGCCGTGTGCTTGTTGATCTTTGGCGCTATGCGCCTCAGGTTTGCTTCACATACCACCCTTTCTTTATTTTCTTATGAATTGGGGACAGTTGCATGTTTTTTTGTTGGGGTGGGGTAAATGGCAAGTGAGTTCTAGGGTGAAGTCTGAGTATCCCAACTCACGATCCTCTCTTGGTGGTTTTCTTGCCTGTGTTCTTTTGCCCCAAGAGACTGATTACTTTACTGTTGAACTAGCATGTGTCGTAACTTGTACAAAGTATAAAACAAACAAAATGAAGCATGATGGATAAAATTAAATGATATTTTTTTCTAAGAACATGCTTGCATGAATAGGTTGAATGAATGTTATATGTTGGCTATAATCATGACATAGAGATACACTCACTGCATGATCCTCACTCTATCACTCAAACTAGGTGACCGATAATCTGATAGTGTATGAGGTGCCAAGAGAGTGTGAGGATATTTAATTTTTCCCTTGTTGGCACCTAGCTAGAACTTGCTCAGTTGGTCCTGCAAAAGGAATTTGTGTTAGACAATTAGGAAAGGATCATAGGTCCTTGCTGAAATTAGCAAACATCTAGCCTAAATTTAAGTGAGCCGAATGAAATTGTTATCCCTTTTTGATCTAAATAGTTTGAGCTTATATTAGAACTTGCTTTTCTTCACCAACTCAACCTCCCTGGGTATAATGTTTTAGCCTTAGTCCCTCCTTGGACATGTGCACCTCAACTTAGGCCAAAAGTATAAGTTAAGGGTGGCTAATGCAGAAACTGACCTCGTCTTGGCCATGACCCAACCTTGGGTAATGTGTATCTCGACTCATGGTAAAGACATAAGTTGAGGGTGGCTATTATGAGTGATGAACAAAAAATGGGTATGACAAAGAGTAATGGAGAAAATAAAAGTTACAATGACCAAAAAAATGACTCAGTCAAAATTGTTAGTTGAATATAAAAAGAAGAGAAAATTAGTGTTGAACAAAAAGAAATAAGAGTCACTTCAACAAAAGAGAAAGAAAGGGGAAAATAAGGCAAAGGTGACAAGAAAAGTAGGGATAATAAATAATGAAAGAGGTAGAACGCTTAGTCGTAATATCAAAGAGGGAAACAAGTCACTAAAATGTACCCATATGTACCATACCTGACCCTGAGCCTACTTCACAACCCAAGAAAGTCCTATCGTGATCCTAAGAGTCTAATATGGTGAACTTAAGCAATGAAAATAAGGTCAAGCCTATGCGACAAGTACAAACTAGGTGTGAATTTCTTATGAGCGTGAGTGTTGAATAATGATCCTTATACTCAAAGTTGAAATCACTGTATGAAAAGGGAGAATATCTTTGAAGTGGGGGCACTAGTTGTAATATTGGTAAGTTGATACCTTGGTGAGAGATAATAGAGTTGAGGTGTCAGCACATGGTGAGTCTGTGTCATGGTATTATCCACACGAGTAAGCCTATCAAGCCTAAGAGAAGAAACATGCACTAAAGCAACGAAAAAGAAAAGTTGTGATTGATAGTCATGTGATTGCGGAAGCTTAAGAGAGGATACTTGTGTACAAAGTGTTGTGTTAAGTCATAGTTCGTCTTTGTTTTGTAGGAAAGTTATCCAAAAAAGAAACACAAAAGGCTGTGGAAATTAAGTACATAAGTGATCAACGAATCTATCGACGGCCCATCGCCCCATCGACAGACCATACGTGGTGACCGTTGATTGAAGGTTTAGGCATCTAGAAGCAACTCGGGGAATTCTGACTAAGTGCGGGTCTACAGAGGGATCGATGGTCCGTCTACTGATTGAATGACTGTCCTGGAAAATCATCGATGTGATCAGAGACTGGCCTAGTACTCAATGTTAAAGAAAACGTAAGTATGGAACGACGATAAGCATCGATAATTCATTCGTCTAGAAGTCTTTTTAACAAGCACACACGTTAGAACTCGCCTTTTTGCTACTTTTCGGACCAATGGAGTAGTTAATAGGAAAAGAATTATCGACATAGATTTAGTGGATGCTATCTATTAGGCTAGTTTCGATTGGTGCGAAGTAATAACTAATCCAAACATCAAATATGATACTTCATATGAAGTAAAGGTAAGGGTTAGTAACTTAGACACATGTAGCTGGACCAAGGTACGGGGTGAAATTCTCTAAATGCCGGACCAAGGATTTAGAGATACATAACTTATCACTTTGCATGCAAAACACTAGGAAAGAGTTGTCATGGCTAGGATTATGGCGTTATGAACCTATGGAGAACACTTATACCCTAGTTTCTCTCACAACTTGATAAACACAAATAATTTACTTTTGCTACTTGTTTAATTTCACAACATTGCAACACTGTTGTTTCACAAAACTCTCCTTAATTTATTAGTTTTCTTTAAGGACTTGACTAAAAAAAGGTAATAGTATTAAGTCTAAATCATTTTCCTTGTGGGATCGACCCCAACCTAATAGTTGGGTTCTTTACTTGATACGACCTCTTATGCTTCTTTAGGAAAGTGTAATTTGAGCGTATCAATCAGTACGCCGAATGTACGAGCATGTAAGGGGAACCTTGACAATAAACATAAGCTTGAACTGATAAAAAGGTTTAAGGGAAACCATACTTACCTCAACTCAATCAAGAACAGTCAACACAATATAAAATCAACAATGGAGATTCAATATATATATATATATATATATATATATATATATATATAAAGTTTTTAAAATAGTAGATAATAACTCAATATGTATAAAAGTATACAATAAACCTTTTACTCTCATTTGGAGATTCTCTAATCGAAAACTATCAGTACAAGATACGTGATGATATATTGTCTCGCTCACGCTGTCAGAAATGTCTATAACTTTTTTGGAGTATAAATATCCTCAACTAAGTAGATTCACTCGTTTTCTTAAAGGCAATAAGAGATCACCTAAAAAATATGGCCCTTACCACATTGGTGTATATGGTTTATGACGATTTTGTGTTGTCTGAACTCATCCCCATATCGGTGCTCAATACTACTCCCAATAATATAACTCATGATAATATGTTTAAAACCATAACTCCTCCTCAATTTGAGGTAAACTCAAAAGATTCTCTTAAAAGAGATAATGCTCAAAAACACCTCATGAACTAATTAGAAATCAAGGTTTCTTCTCATTCAAATGTAAAATTGTTACATACACGGGAATAATTAATGCCCACATACTCATTTTGAAATATGAACGCAACTTATCCCATTTATACTCATGTACTCAAGTCTTAAAACAAGTTTTTAGAAGATTGTAAAAGACTTCTAATAATAACTCAAAAAGGTTTTCTCGAACATTACTCTTCATTTTTACTTTAATTTGACATAAATGCTTAAGATCTATGATTAGAATGTAGGATATCTCAATAAATTTGGGAAGGTTTAGATAGTTGATGTCACATCCAGGTTTACCCCCTAGATGTAACTGGCGTCATCGCCCTCTTTGAGGACTAAGACTAGCCTCTTAGTTTACATCATCACATTCATAGATCAAATTTAGCAGAAAATTTGAAACTTTTATTACTTCTACATGGAGGTTAACATAGACCTATACATACACATAATATATATATCGAGTATACATAAAACCTTCGTATAAGAAGGTTACATAGACTTCTAATTTTATTGCAAATAAATATATACATAAGATAGAACATAGTCTTGAGGATTATCTCATCTCATACCATCTAAAGATCATAGCAATTTGGGCATAGACCCACATCAATGAAACAAGCCACATATATGCTTATACAAATCGTACTCAAATGTAAGTGGAATGAACATAAGAGTCTTAGAAAAACAAAGCAACTTCATAAGCAAAATATTTGCATCGCCCTCGGAAAGTGAGGACCTACCCACATAGATGATAGAAAATATTCAAGTTGTCTTCAAGTCGTCTAGAATGAGCTTTCAACGACAGAAACCTAAAATGTTTGGCAAATAAGAAGAAAATGGGGTTAGTACGCCACTTGTACTAAGTATGAGACCATATGTACATATATTTATAAAACATGCTGCAAAAGGACATTTTTATAAGTATGCATTTTTCTTTAAAAGCCTATATGCATATTCAACAATACCATACCAAACATTATTTCACATTTATTAAGTCATAGGCATGCTCATCATAATACAGCAACATCAAGGCTAGTCCAACAAAACATTACCACTATACAAGTAGATACATATTCAAGTAACTATACATCCAAGTCATTTTAAACAATAAACATGAATAAGAGTATATTTTAATATAACAAAGCAAGACAATTACCCATGAACCCCTATCTAGTCAACAAGTGCAATGACCAAGCAAATCCCCATAACCTTACTCAATCAAGTAACCCAACAAGAGTCATGACTAACACCCTACTTCACATAACATGGCATTTAGATATACATTTCATCTTAATTCAACAATATAGACCAATACATATCTATAAGTGAACTAACCATCATATAGTATCAACAATATGCAAGTCTTTCATATATATATATATATATATATATATATGTATGTATCATAAATCATCATAAACATAAACATATATAAGAACATCCTCCTAAGACTCCCCTCAAGGCTAACTAGTGCAATGCCGAGGTAGAGTCTCATACCCCTACCTACACCAAGCTAGACCCCTTAGGTTATCCTAGTAAAAGTTTAATCCTTCAATTCATTTTACCTTTTGGAAACATCTTGCTCGGTCATAGACCACATGAGCTTGTGTGGAATCCAGTGTCATAAAACCCTACGCTGATGCAAGGCGGACTACTTGCCAAGGTAGTACCAAAGCATAAAACATAGCAACTATGTGGGTTCACTAGCTAGTATTCCTATGGGGGAAACATAGTTCAAGAACTAGGAGATATAGTTGCGACCCTCTTTATGATACATGCATTGTAGTCTTCAATCTCAATAGTACTCTAGTTCTACTACCTTCCCTATGTGGGAAGGAACACTCCTCAATATAGTTCACTAGGTGCGAAGCTAGAGTCTCTTTTTGAAATGTCTTTAAGCCTTTAATTATAAATCATAACTTAGTTTAGGTTATAGGGTCTACCCCTTGTATAATAATCATAATCAATAGGTCAATAAGAATTGTATGAGTATAAGTCCTTTCATTACGATTCATATAAGTGAGGTTAACACATTAGCATTTTCTATCATAATAATGCAAATTGATAGTCATCACCATCCTTATAACACATACACCTTGATCAACCTCACAACATAGTCAAGCATTTCAATTCAACATCATACCATCCTATCAATCCTAATACAAGGCTTACTCCAATATAACATCATGACTTAACCATAAGTAATCACAATTGGAAGTAAAGATAGAGATCATGAGACTTACCAAGTCTCCTTCATAGTTCACGATTTCGGCCTTACCATAAACCCTCAATTCAATCCAATTTAGATTTTCCACATCATAATTCAATAATTAATATGATAACAAGACTATAAGAGTCACTACACCATCATTCAATACTAAATCAAAGTTTAATACAAGATACTTAGGTCAATTCTCATAAGCTAGATCACTTCTCAAGAACTAGTATAAAAGGATACAAATCATCTTAATTTGTTCATGATTAGTGTAACAACATCATATAATATTGATTTAACCAATAATCAACTCAACTTAATCAATCAAAACCCAATTTACATCAAGATCAAACGTAGGGTTAAGGGTCAAGGATCATACTCATCAATTTAGACCAAACCATCACAAATTATCAAAATCGAGTTAATATACATGTTAATATATTCATTATACCCTAAAAAAATCATAAACAACTAAGTTCATAACATCAAATTCATAATTGAATGATACCCACTTGAACACTCAACTTTTAGAAATACTTTGAAGGAGCTTTTTGAGGAAAGAAGTCTCAAAGGTGAATTAGATACCATACCTTAACGTTTAATGAAGATTTGATGGTGAAATAATCCCTTTCCAGCCCCAAAACCTCCCCCTAGCTTGTCTTCAATGATGTCTTCCAATAGAGAGAGAAAGAAGAGAGAAGGAAGAGAGTTTATTTTTGTGAGGTGTATTGAGACTAATGAGTGTTTGGTGTCTTTATATTGGGGATTAATTAAATTAATTAGATTCCCTTAAACACCTAATTAATCACCTAACACCCTAAAAATTTAAATGAACCCAACTTTAAAATGTGCAGGAAAGTTGTAGGCCCATTGACAAGACCTCGATCGATGGGTCGTTGGTCCATCGATGACCATGCCTCTTTTTTTGTGATGCACAACCATCGTTCTTATCAGAGAATATGAAATTTGGGTTCTTCATCAAAAATTTTAAGTGCTGGTCAATGGTTGGCAACGACGCCCATCAACCCACACATGGATCGTCGAATGGGTCTCGTGGTTACACACTGCTAGCCGGTGTTGAGACCAACGTGCAAGAGTCCTTCTCAAGAGCCCTTGATTGGTCCTTGGGGAGTAGTACCCAAATGTTTCCACTACAAATCATCTTAAACACCTATTAGCTACCATTTCACCCATTTTCATGGATTTCCAACTCCTAAAGCTAGTCAAATAGGCTAAGGCACGCTAGTACCCCTTAGAACTAGCTTCCGAATGTCATGGACGTTCTTGGATGTTTTGGTTCCTAAACATTCTAGATGACCTATATTCATTAAACTAGGTCTTAAAACAATGTTTAGACGTTATGGCACCTATGTTAGGCTTTGAGATTCGTCTTGGATTTTTGAAATGTTACATTATCCCCCCCTCCCCTTAGGAACATTCGTCCCCGAATGACACTAAAATTCTTTAAAGGAAGGAATAAACTCAAGACTAGCAGCCCAACCAATCAACAATATTTAAACAACATAAATCATATGATTTCAACAAGGCAATTTCAAAACTTCAATTACCACACACAAGGCTCAAACACTTCATTATGAGGCATTTCCCTCTCACAACACACATGAGATCAACATGCATTAGATGAGTCAATTAGCATAAAGTTCAACTTATCAACATGCTATATATTATTTGTGAAGACTCATCATATCAAAATGGACAACATCACTAAAACAAACCAAAAGGCAAAATTTCAAGTTTTTTCGCATCAAATTCAATGTAACTCACTGTAATATGATTCAAAATGCACATTTTTGCAAGACTTCACCAAAAATCATGAAACTTCAATTTCTAGTCATATTTATATTATTAAAAGTAGTGACTAACCTTAATTTTCAAAAAAGATGAGGGTAACGGGACTTCATGTCGGCCTTGGCCTCCCATGTTGCACCCTCAACTAGGTGATTCTTCCATAACACTTTTATGGAAACCACATTTTTATTCCTTAACCACTTGACTTGCCTACCAAGAATTTGAACTGAAACTTCCTCATAAGAGAGATATCCTTGACACCAAGACCCTCAATAGGTTGAATAGACTCGGGATCACCAATACACTTTTTAAGCATGGAAACATGAAAAATAGGGATGATCCGAAGTCAATTTACTAGGAAGTTTCAATTCATAGGCAACCTTACCAACCCTTTGCAAGATTTCATAGGGATCCACATAACGAGGACTCAACTTCCCTTTCTTTCCAAATCTAACCACCCTCCTCATAAGTGAAATTTTCTAATACACCTTATCACCATCTTCAAACTCCAAATCTCTTCTCCTATGATCAGCATAAGACTTTTGCCGGCTATAGGCCATTTGCAACCGGTTCCTTATGATATGTACTTTCTCCAACGTCTTATAAATCAAATAGGGACCAAGAAGCGAAGGCACACTCACTTCAAACCACCCCATAGGATACCTACACCTCCTACCATACAAGGCTTTATAGGGAGCCATGGAAATGGATGAATGAAAACTATTATAATAAGCAAACTCCACCAAATGCAAATGCTTATTCCAATTTCCTATGAAATCAATAATACTAGCCCAAAAGATATCTTCAAAGGTTTGAATAGTACGTTTCGCTTGACCATCCGTTTGGGAATGAAAAGTGGTACTTAACCTCACCTTAGGACCCAACCTTTTTTGAAATAACCTCGAAAACCTAGATGTGAATTGTGCACCCCGATCCTATATGATGGATAACGGAATACCATGGCGACATACAATCTCATCTATGAGGATCCTAGCATAATCTTCCGCCGAATAAGTAGACTTGACGGGAATAAAGTGAGCGGACTTGGTCAACCTATCCAGAACCACCTATATAGAGTCATATTGCCTTTGAGTCCGAGGCAAACCCATTAAAAAGTTCATATTGATGTCTTTCCACTTCCAAGTAGAAACTTGGATTTGTTGCGACTTTAGATTTTTGGCTTTTACTTGTTGGCAATTTGGACACTTAGCAAAAAACTCTGCAATGTCCTTCTTCATTCCTTCCCACCAATATACTTGCTAAGGTCATGGTACATTTTTGTAGAACCCTAATGAATGGAGTAGTGGAACCCATGGGCTTCCTCAAGGATCCGGTCCCTCAACCCACTATATTGGGAACACATAGTCTTCCTTGGCACCTTAAAATGTCAACCACCCCTAAGGAGAATGTCTCGTTAAGCTTGCCAAGGACTGATTCCTTGAACTCCATCAATGATTTGTCAAGGTGTTGTTTAGACTTCACCTCAACTACTAATGATGAGTCGGAGTTATTATAAACCATGAAACCACCATCTGAAGAATCTTCAATTCTCACCCCCAACCTAGACAACCTATGAACATCCCTCACAAGGTCTTTCTTGGCTTCATCAATGTGGGATACACTACCTATAGTCATATGACTTAGGGCATTCTCAACCACATTAGCCTTGCCGGGGTGATAAAGGATACTCATGTCATAATATTTCAACAATTATAACCACCTACTTTGTCGGAGATTCAACTCCTTTTGGGTAAACACATATTGGAGACTCTTATGGTCGGTAAAGACATCAACATAAACACCATACAAGTAATGCCTCCATATTTTCAAGGCAAACACCACGGTCGCTAACTCAAGGTCATGAGTCAGATAATTTCTCTCATGCACCTTAAGTTTCCTAGAATCATAGGCTATTACTTTCCCATGTAGCATAAGCACACACCCTAGACCCACACGGGATGCATAATAGTACACAATAAACCCCTTTGTACCCTCCGGTAAAGTCAATACGGACCGGAAGTAAGCATATCTTTCAACATTTGGAAGCTTTTCTCACATGCCTCCGACCACTCAAATTTCTTACACTTTTGGTTCAAAGTAGTAGAAGGATATCCAATGGATGCAAAACCATCCACGAACCTCTGATAATAACCCACTAAACCCAAGAAACTCCTAACATCGGTTGGAGTCAAAGGTCTAGGCCAATTTTTTACCACCTCCATTTTCCTTCGATCAACCTCAACTCCTTAACTAGAGATGATATGACCAAAAAATGTCACCTAGCTCAACCCAAACTCACAATTTCTATACATGACAAACAATTGAGGTTCTTTAAGTACTTGCAACACTACCCTCAAATGGTTCATATGATGACCCTCATTTTTTGAATATACCAAGATGTCGTCAACTAAAATAATGACAAATGAACCTAGGTAATTTCAAAACACTTTATTCATTAGGTCCATAAACTCCGCTGGAGCATTATTGAGACCAAAATACATTATTAAGAACTCATAATAACCATATATAGTCCTAAACGCCGTCTTTGGTATATCCTTACCTCTCACCCTAAGTTGGTGATACCCCGACCTTAAATCAATTTTTGAAAAGTAACTTGCCCCTTGGAGTTGGTCAAACAAGTCGACAATCCGAGGGAGAGGATACTTGTTCTTGATTATGACCTTATTGAGTTGGTTGTTAATCAATACACATTCTTACAGACCCATCTTTCTTCTTCACAAACAAAACTAGAGCACCCCATGGAGAAATACTAAGTCTTATGAAGCCTTTGTCTAGTAAATCCGTGAGTTGAGCCTTCAACTCTTTCAATCGGCCAGAGCAATCCGATAAGGAGGAATTGAAATGGGATTTGTATCTGGTAGCACATTAATACCAAAATCAATTTCCTGTTCGGGAGGAATACCGAGAAGTCATTAGGAAAAAACTCTGAAAACTCACTCACTATGGGGACCGACTCAATAGGAGGAATTTCGGAGTCTAAATCTAGGACTCTTACAATATGGTATAGATAACCTTTAGAGATCATTTTTCATGCTTTAAGACAAGAGATGATACGACCTCTAGGAAAAGAGTTTCCCTTCTTCCACTCTACACGGGTTCATTTAGAAAGTTAAACTTCACCACCTTGTCCTACAACCAATAGAAGCAAAGAAATCATGAAACCAATCCATACCCAATATAACATCAAAATTAAGCATGTAAAGTTCTACTAGTTCAAAATAAGAAACTCTATTGGGCAAAATTATAGGACAAATTTTATACACCCTTTTAGCAACAACGGACTCACCCACCGAAGTAGACATTATAAAAGGTTCATGCAAAATATCGGGTAAAATATCAAACTTTTTGGCTACAAGAGGAGTAATAAAGGATAAAGTAGCACCGAGATCAAGTAAGGCATATACATGAATAAAGAAGACTTTCAACGTACCGGTCATCACGTCGGGAGAAGTCTCTTGCTCACCCCTAGAGCGGAAATCATAGAAGTGGTTCTTCTTTGAAGCCTCATTAGAAACACTTGCTTGAGATTTACCACTACCCTTGTCTTGAATCCTCATATTAGGGCAATCTCCAACCTTGTGCCCGCTCTTGCAACAACAAAAACAATTATCCGTTCCCTTAAAGCAATCACCATAGTGCTTCTTGTCACACTTTCCATAAGTTTGCTTCTCGGTTGGTGAATTAGTACCTTTTCCCTTCTTGAACTTAGGGTTAGCACCCTATAAACTTTAACCTTTGGGAACTTGGAAAGGACTTTACTTGACACCCGCTTCTTAAACCTAGGCTTGTCTTGTATCTCAAGCCTATTCTTTGAAGAACCTCCATCAAAAGATCTTGCCCTCTTAGCATATCTACTCTTCCTCCTAGCCCTTGCCTCTTCCACATGATTAACATGCACCATAAGACGAAAAATATTCATTTTGTAATGTAGCATAGCCGAATGAAACTTCTCTTGCAAATGATCTGACACCCCCGTCACAAAGCAGATCATTTCATCTCTAGGATCGGAGACCAAAGAAGGAGCATATTTTGACAACTTTGTAAATTTCAATGAGTATTCATGAACACTCATACCTCCTTTTAGAAGGTTGATAAACTCCACCACTTTAGCATCCCTCATATCTCTATTGAAAGAACCAATCTAGAAAAGCCTTTTTGAAAATCTCCAAAGTAAAAGGACCACTCCTCAATGGCCTATTATCTCTCGATTGCATAAACCATGCTTGATCCACGTCCTTAAGTTGATAAGTGGCCAATTCATCTTTATTAGTTGTGGACAACCCCATAGCCAAAAGTATCTTATAGACTTCATTAATGAATTCTT
Organism: Solanum lycopersicum; assembly: GCF_036512215.1. NCBI lineage: Eukaryota > Viridiplantae > Streptophyta > Magnoliopsida > Solanales > Solanaceae > Solanum > Solanum lycopersicum. Next base: position 37,694,703 of record NC_090805.1, read on the forward strand.
AGGGGTCTTCTTCAACCTTTACACCCGTAGAAGGTAGGAGGGTTCATTCAAGTGAAGTCCCTTAGACGGGAAGCCATAGTAGTGACTTGTTGATGAGGACGGGGTACAACCCCCCGGTTGGCTTGGGCCGTCATATCTTGGGCTTGAATAGTGGCCGCTTGAGCTAATAAAATGAGGGAAGCCCTTATATCTCCATCCGTCAAGCGTGGAGGATTGACCGAAGATTGATCAACATTAGTATCTTCTTCAAGTGGAGGAACTTGCTCACCACGGAAAGGAGCTCCCGCACTAGTAATTTCCTTTTCAAGTCCTCGTGCCGCATTTTTTCGAGTGTTCATTCTTCCTATAAGCACAATAGGATTAGATGCAAAATCACACCATAAGTATACTCTAATGGTACGATATAAGATTTCCAAGAAAATGAGAGTTTCCTGGTATCATGTAGGTTCCTATCCAAAAGTGTGGCGTGCTTCACAATTATGAACACGAACTAATATATATATCGAGTATATATAGACCCTTTGTATAAGAAGGTTACATATCCTTCTAATTTTATTGCACATAAATATATACATAAGATAGAACATAGTCTTAAGGATTATTTCATCTCATACCATCTAAAGATTATAAAAATTTGGGCATAGACCTACATCAATGTAAACAAGCCACATATATGCTTATACAAATCGTACTCAAATGAAAGTGGAATGAACATAAGAGTCTTATAAAAACAAATCAACTTCATAAGCAAGATATTGGCATCGCCCTCGGAAAGTGAGGACCTACACACTTGGATGATAGTGAATATCCAAGTCTTCTTCGAGTCCTCTCGAATGAGTCTTCAATGACCGGAACCTAAAATGTTTAGGAAATAGGAAGCAAATGGGGTTAGTACGTCACTTGTACTAAGTATGAGACCATATGCACATATATTTATAAAACATGCTAAGATTGGACATTGTTATAAGTATGCATTTTTCTTTAAAAATCTTTATGCATATTCAACAATACCATACCCAACATTATTTCACATTTATTAACTCACAGGCATGCTACTCATCATAATACCACAACATCAAGTATAGTCCAATCAAACATGACCACTATACAAGTAGATTCATATTCAGGTTACTATACATCCAAGTCATTTTAAATAATAAGCATGAACAAGAGTACATTTCATTATAACAAAGTAAGACAATTACCCATGAACCCCTATCAAGTCAACAAGTGCAATGATTAAGAAAAGTCCCATAACCTTACTCAATCAAGTAACCCAAAAAGAATCATGACTAACACCCTATTTCACATAGCATGGCATTTAGATATACATTTCATCTTACTTTAACAATATAGACCAAAACATATCCATAAGTGAACTACCCAACATATGGTATCAACAATATGCAAGTCCTTCATATACATATCATATGTCATCATAAACATAAACATACAAAAGAACATCCTCCTAATACTCCCCTCAAGACTAACTAGTGCAATCCCTAGGTAGAGTCCCATACCCCTACCTAAACCAAGCTAGACCCCTTAGGTTATCCTAGTTAGAGTTCAATCTTTTAATTTATTTTACCTTTTGTTTCTCTAACCGACATAGACCACATGATCTAGTGTGGAATCCAGTGTCATAAAACCTTACACCGAAGGAAGGAAAATTACTTGCCAAGGTAGTACCAAAACATAAAACATAGCAACTATGTGGATCCACTAGCTAGTATTTCTATAGGGGCAACATAGTTCAAGAACTAGGAGATATAGTTGCGACCCTCTTTATGATACATGCATTGTAGTCTACAATCTCAAGAGTATTGTAGTGCTCCTACCTTCCCTATGTGGGAAGGGACACTTCTCAATCTAGTTCACTCGGTGCTAAGCTAGAATCCCTTTTTGAAATGTCTATAAGTCTTTAATTATAAATCATAACTTAGTTTAGGTCATAGGGTCTAGCCCTTTTATAATCATCATCATCAATAGCTCAATAAGAATTGTATGAGTATAAGTCCTTTCATTACAATTCATATAAGAGAGGTTAACACATTAGCATTTCATATAATAATAATTCACATGGATCGTCGTCACCATCCTTATAACGCATACACCTTAATCAACCTCACAACATAGTCAAGCATTTCAATTCAACATTATACCATCTTATCAATCCTAATACAAGGATTACCCCAATATAACATCATGAATTAACCACAATTAATCACAATTGGAAGTAAAGATAGAGATCATGAGACTTACCAAGTCTCCTTCATAGTTCATCATTTAGGCCTTACTATAAACCCTAAATTCAATCCAATTTAGATGTTCCACATCATAATTCAATAATGAACATGATAACAAGACTAGAAAAGTCACTACACCATAATTCAATACTAAATCGAAGCTTAAGAGAAGATACTTAGGTCAATTCTCATAACCTAGATTACTTCTTAAGAACTAGTATAAAAGGCTACAAATCATATTAATTTGTTCATGATTAATTTAAAAACAAAATCTAATAGTGATTTAACTAATAATCAAGTCAATTTAATCAATCACAACCCAATTCACATCAAGATCAAACATAGGGTCAAGGATCATACTCTTCAATTTAGACCAAACCATCACAAATTATCAAAATCGAGTTAATATACATGTTAATATATTCTTTATACCCTAAATAAATCATAAAAAACTCAGTTCATAACATCAAATTCGTAATTGAATGAAACCCACTTGAAAACTCAACTTTTGGAAATACTTTGATGGAGCTCTTTGACTAAAGAAGTCTCAAAGGTGAATTAGATCTCATACCTTAAAGTTTGATGAATATTTGATGGTGAAATCGTTCCTTTACAGCCCAAAAACCTCCCCCTATCTTGTATTCAATGGTGTCTTCCAATAGAGAGAGAAAGAATAAAGAAGGAAGAGAGTTTATTTTGTGAGATATGTTTGGACTAATGAGGGTAGGATATCTTTATATTATGGATTAATTAACTTAATTAAGTTCCCTTACACCCCTAATTAATCACCTAAACCCCTAACTAATTAAAAACCAACTTTAAAATGTGTAGGAAAGTTGCAGGCCCATCTATGAGACCTCGACCGACGGGTCGTTGGTCCATCGACGTCCAGGCCTCCCTTCCGCGCTGCACAGCTGTCGTTTTTGTCAGAGACTATGCAATTGGGGTTCTTCATCAAAAATTCTAAGTGTTGGTCGACAGTTGGCAACGACGTCCCACCGACCCACACATGGATCGTCGACTGTGTCTCATGGTTACACACTGCCCAGGCAGTGTTGACACCAACGTGCAAGGGTCCTCCTCAAAGGCCATTGATTGGTCCTTGGGGAGTCATACCCGTACGTTTCGACCATGAATAATCTTAAACACCTGTTAACTACCCTTCCATCCATATTCATAGATTTTCGATTCCTAAAACTAGTAAATAGTCTAAGGTACGCTAGTACCCCTTAGAACTAGTTTCGGAACGTCACGGACGTTCTTGGACATTTTGGTGCCTAAACTTCCTAAATGACCTATATTCATTAAACTATGTCTTAAAACAGTGGTTAGACCCCACGACACCTATTTTAGGCTTTAAAACTCTTCTGAGATTTTTGAAATATTATAGTTGATAATAAGAAATGAGTGAAGACGCAAATTGGAGATCACCATCACGACACGGAAGATGAATTGAATGTTTGGTTGTGAAACATTTTTTAAGAGGTAGGACTCTCTATACCCTCCACGTCACGGAAAGGGGGGTGACTAACTGAAATATGATATTCTAAAACACCTATGTGATGCGGACATGGGCATTTCCGATAACACCCAGTAAAACTAGTAAGACTAAACTAGGGCATAACATAAATAGACCTATTTGGGGTTTAATATAATGATTAGAGTCATAAAATAACCTCTGGTACTAGGTATAAATGTTTTTGGGTTTAAGATTCAAGGTATGACCCCCTAAGGACCAACCAAGTGTCCTTGAGGAGGATCCTGAGGCAGCCCCAAAAACTTGCCAAAATTGCTTTGACCTATGTATGGGCACCCATGAGTTGTGGGTGGACCTAACGCCCAATAGTTGGGGGTCGTGGATAGAGGCTAGACCTCTCGTGTTTACCCAATAATCTCTGCCCCATCCATGCTCATGAAGGACAGTTTGTGGACCCACCCGCGGTTCATGGGTGGGGGTTTCATGAGTCAAGGCTATAATGGTCGTTTAATTTTTAAGTTGGGAATTAAGGAAGGGGATTAGGGTTAATTAAGTAATTAAGGTCATTTAAATACTAATTAAGACGTATATAAATACTTAATAACCCCTAAACTAAGTCAACTAGTTCATTCTCTCAAGACCTCAAAATAAACTCCTTCCCTCCCAAATATTCTCTCACTAAAACCTCTATTTAAAAATACAAACTTGAAGAGTAGGGCTCAAGAACTCATATTCCCCACTCAAGTGCTTGACTAAATCTTCAATCAAGGTATGGCAGTCTTGATTCATGGATAGCTTTCTTCCATGAAGCCATCAAACTCTCAATTTCAAATTTGGGAATTCTCCAAAACCTAGGGTTTTAAATCTAAGTCGTGAATTCACTCTAAAAATGATTTCAATGTGTCAATTGCTTTATATTATGACCAATTTGATGAATTATCACTATTGTCGTGATACATTATCCAAGAATCTATGAATTTCCCTACTTCCCCTATTTTGTGAAATTGAATCTTAAAGTGTGGTTGATGATTGATATGGGTGAATTATGATTGAATTATGCATGTAGAAGTTAATCTAATTGATGTTTACATCTATATATAAGGAAGTGATACAAGATGTAAATTATGAATTTGTGATCTAGGGTTTTTGGAGGGCTATGAGTGAGAACATATACATGACTATGAGAATTATGCATGTGCTTTATGAATGTTTTGAGAAGTATGTTTCTATGTTATGAAACAATTGTGGTATTATTGAAATGTCATTCTCACATATACCCTTATACATTATCATGTTTTTAAAAGGCGGGGGTGTGAGGCAAGGCTTTTATACAGTGCGGGATGAGGCATAAGCCTCGAGACGCATGCGTAAGTCCCATGGATCTATAGGGCGTAGTCTCATGTATATTCAAATTTATAGTTTTATTACTAATAAAATAAGAAAAATAAACCTTTTAATGATTTATGATTTTTATTTGAGATAAGTATTAATAGTCAATAATGAAGAAAAAAAGTGTTATAACTAATATTCGAGAAATATTATTAAACCAATAATAAAAATATGATTTAAAGCAAAATAAAATAAAAAATAAAAATGCTCAGGCGTAAATTTTTACGCACATGAGTTACGTGTTTATATTTAGGCTTACGCCTCTAATTTTAGGACTTACGCCTTATGGATCAACATTTTTAATTTACGCCCAGGGCATTTTTGGTACGCCCCGTCCCGAAACTCGTCTAAAAACATTGTACATGACTATGCATGCAACGTCTAAGATTATTATAGTCTTGATGTGCTGCATGAAAGGTCATTGTCATGAACACATAATCAACAATATGCGAAAGATTTATTCACATATTAATGATTCTAAGGTGGAAAGGCTAATTCACAGCTATCAAATCTATGTGCTATCATGATACTATGTTGGCTTTGGTGCTAGGAAATCCTACCATGAATAAGAACTTAAGTAAAGTACTAACATGTCATGCTTAGTACAAAGTGGATGAAGTTATGAGATGAAAACTTATACGTCAGTTAGTTTGGATTTACTTTACAGATTCCTTATATATCAGTTAGTTCGGGTTTCCAACACGATTATCTCATGAGATAGAAACGTTATACCTCAGATACTACAGGTTTCTAGAAGCAATATCCCTATTTCTTAACTATGTACCCACATGGGTCTTTATCTAGTTGATCCATTTAAAAGATCATACATGTGGTTCTACCTTAGGCAAGTAGGACACCTCTTTGGTGTGGGGGAAAGATAATGGAGTCCATGTATCTCACATGATCTGTGTCCGTTAAGGCTATTTTTCCCCATATAAGAATTTGAACTATGACAAGAACATGAATATGAACTATCACTATTGACTTCTCAAGGGGCTCTACTTGGTGTGGATGGGGTATGGGACTTCATTCATACATGCCACAAGTGGACTTTGTGACGGGTTGTGGTGTAGTTCTCTTATGCTATTAAGACTTATGATTTATGCATGCTTAATATAAATTGTCACTATGAGTAATTTTCCTTGATATGAGCTTTTGAACATGAATGTTTCCTTATTTCTGAGTATTGACTATGATAGGGTCCAAGTGGGATATGTATGGCTGTGGTGGCCTAAAAGTAATACTCAGTATGAGTGGTATTATGGGATGCCATTCATACATTGAACAAGTATAACTTAGGGTTACTTAAGAAATTGTTTTATTAGGTGATAATGAATTGCAGGATGAATATGTTTATGATTTGTGTCTAACACTAAAGGTGCATAATGATTTTCAAACTCGGTGAATGCATGATTTTCAACTGATATGTCCTTTTTAGTATGTTTTCAATGATTTTATGCATGGCTATCATACTTGGTGCATTTTTGTGCTAACTCATATTTCTTTAACATTTTTCACAAAGTGTAGGCTTTGGCGTTTGAGGTGATATTCCTTATTGTCTAAAGCTTGGATTGATTCTCTCCAAATCTTGTGATGAGTCCTTAAGTGAGAGAGGTGAGCGAGATTCACGGAGAGTGGCGAGCGAGATTCAGGGGAGTGAGGTGAATGACGAAGTGTTTGTTACGAATTAGAATTAAATAAAACTATGGTTGTAACATTTATTTTGCATTAATGGTTCACTATCTTATACATTTTTCCTTAAGAATTATGGACCTAGCCTTTACCCACAATTAAATTAATTATTTAATGAGATAGCCATCAATTAAATAATTTAGTTAAGCTTATAATTTAAAATTTATGGAAAGGGTCTTATGAAAGAGAGAGAACTAGTTCTTAAAATAACCGAACGGGTCATTACAAAAATATTAATGGTAAAATGAGTTTTTCCATAAGAAATTTAATTGAGTGATTTTATAAAGAAAAAATCCTAGGTTGTGTGACTTTTATTGATATAAAACAAATATTAATGCATGAGTTCCCTACAAAATTTCATTGGTAAGTGATATTTTGAGATATTTATACTTTGAAAGTCATAGGACTAATCCCAAACGAAGAGTATCACTAATAATTTGTACTACTACAATATTTCAGTGGTCGTAAATGGGTGTGGGGTGGGTTAATGTCCCAAGGATCAATAAAAGGGCAACTTTCACATATAGCAAACAAAAAATTCATAATTGTATGCTATATCAAAGTTTGCATAATTACGCTCCATAACAAACATAAAAATGTATAGACCGCTATACATATACAATTGTATAATTTGCTGGTCTAAATTGTATAATTCGTTAGCCTAAATTGTATAATTTGCTGGCATATTTAGCTGCAATTGTATAATTGCTTTGCATACAGTTGAATCGAATTAAAATGTATGTATATTGCATATTTATAAGTGTATAGCAAGAAGATATATGTTTTTCTCTCGCTTTATACAAAAACAGAAACACAATGTATACACTTCTGTTGTATAAAGCTAGAGAAAATTGTATTTCACTGCAATTGTATAATTCGCAATTGTATAATTCCTTGGCCTTTTTCTCTGCAATATTTGAAGTAAAATGTTTGTAAATTGTATAATTAAGTGTATAACACAAAGATATATATTTTTGCATGTGCATATACAATTTTCTCTCGCTTTATACAAAATAGAAACAGAATTATACACTTCTGTGTATAAAGCGAGAGAGGCGAGCGAGAATGGAGAGTGGTGAGCGAGATTTTTGGGAGAGAGACGCTGGCAAATATTAGCTAACGTTTACTATGGAGCACAATTAAATCAAACCCTAGCTATTCCATTTATTTTAGGTTATTAGTTTGCTATTACATACAATTTTTCCTTAGTAAAATCAAATGTATTTACCGTAAAAGGTTGCATTAAATTTAACTTTTTAATTTGTAATGCATTTCCAAAAAATAATTAGTCATAGAAATTATAAGTTTTTCTCTAATTTCAACGAACACATTAAAGTATTTTATTTAAGTTTTTAAATTTTGTATTTGGTTATTTTTAATAAATGTTGAAATTTTTATTTCCATTATAGTTATTTATTAAAGCATTAACTAATCAAGTTAATTTTTTTATTATATAAGTTTTATACCAAATTATATGAATATCAATCTAAGTGAAGAATCTATGTATATTTAAAATTGTAAGTATATTAATACAGTTTTTCATTTCAAGTTAAATGATAGATTTCTTTTAAATCTGAGAAAGTGACATTCTTTATTTAGTTATTGTAAAAAAATAAATGATAGATTTCTTTTTATATAAGAAAGCGAAAATTTTGATTTAGTTACTATGAAGAAATTGAATGATTTTGGTACATAATTAATGAACCATTATATTCAAAATGGCTAATACTAATTGATAAATGTTATTTAGTATATTAAATGATTTACCTATTTTCCATTAAATTTACAGATTTATTTATCATAAATCAGAGTTTGACTATCAATTGATTTTAAATTTACTACTATGATTTTTAATATGAAGAAAAGATTACATTAAATTGCAATATTTTGCTTGAAATTTAAATATTATGGTGAGTAAATTTTCAATTTATGTGTATATAAAGTGATGATAATTTGATTTTTTGTAAGTCATATTTTTTTTAAACAATTGATCAATAATCTAGTATGAGTAAGAAAACAGCAGGAAATCAAAAAATTCTATTAGAAAAAATAAAAAAAGAAGTTGATCGATACACCACATTTTCTAAACGTCGTTGTAAGAGATTGTGATGTCCATCTTGGAGTGGTTCTTTCTTCTCCATCTTGTAAACCGTGTTCATTTGTTCATCCAACTCCACATTAATCATATTATAAACCCCACAAAAGATTTAGATCTATGTGCACAAATTGGTGTTGTAAAGGCACGTAACAAGGTAATTCAAACCAACGACACGCCAAATGAATTTGATATAAGAGAAAATGTTGTAAAAGAAAAAAATGTGTTCTATAGAGAAAATGAATAATGCTAGAGTATCACCAGTGGGAGTGCATGGACCAATTAAATGCGCAATAAATAACCAAATTGGAAGCTTTGTTTAATACCACTGAGGATTTCTTAAATATCCAAGTGAAGCAGGCAGAAAAATAGAGTTTTGTCCTCCTTACATTCTCTACCAAAAGGATGGACATAATTGATATTTCTATTTCATAAATATCATCTTTAGATAATATCTTTTATCAAAGCTCTATGCAACTAAATAAAATTTAGGGGTCGTTTGGTACATTATATAAGAGTAATGTAAAATAGGGTGTATTAGTAATTCTTGCACTAATAGTGCTTGCATTAGTTATGCAAGCATTATTTCTTATACATTGTTTGGTTTGATGTAATAGAAATAACAAATATTGAATAATTTCTATTAGAAAATATAGGTTTAGAAGTATACCCTTCACACTTTATTTACTTGTAAACTTCCTTTGCAACAAAGTACTTTGCTAAAACATCAAAAAAAATCTTTGTTAAAACATCATTAACTCTTCTTCTTTCTTTCTTTTTTCAAAAATAATATTAAATAGTTGTACTATTGCATCAAAATCTTTTTGTGAAAAATTGACAAATAATTTTTTTATCAAGATTATCGTCAGAATAGTAAAAAAGATTGATTAAGTTACATTGAAATTAGATTATTTTTTTCAAAGAAAAAAGATACTTAAGAGGCCATAAAGCCAATTAAGACACCATAAAATTAAAATACACCATAAATCAAATTAAAATAAAAATAAAAATTATGACTACAAAGAAAATAAAAAGGCTTTAAGGATAGTTTTGCAATTATTTAATCTAATGCAAGTGTTAAAATGTTGTGTATTACTAATACCTAGAATTCCTTGGTATTAGTGTTACAAGTTAATACGCAATAGAGAGTATAACTAATGTTTGCATTAGTTATAGATGGCATGAGAAAGTGTACCAAACAAGTATTACTAATACATACACCTAATGCATGTATATATATACTAGAGAAAAAGACATAAATACACCATCGAAGTTGTCCCATATTTGCATAAAGACACCTAAACTTTCAAAGTGCCCTATCACCCCACTACACAACTATATATCGTTGTAAATGAGTCATTTTTACCCATTCCCTCGTCTGGATTGTTTACACGCACGTTAGGCGCGTCATGGATCAGTTTTCACTTTCATTGACCAGTTTAAAAGTGTCACATGTCATTTTCTTTCTTTATTATTAATTATTTAATCAATTTATGTCATCTTACCCAATTTAAACCCAAAATAGATGTGGTAGCCCTAATATTTTGATTTTTATAACAAGAACTATGTTGCTTCAGATTTCAAAGGTGTGACACCTGAGTTGATTGACACTCGTTATGCTATTTTAGTTTTGGTTATTCCAAGTGCAAATGATGATTGGAGCCATAATGAGATGGAGATAGTGGAAGTAGTTGCTGATCAGGTGGTTGTGGCCCTATCCCATGCGATTGTTCTTGAAGAGTTAATGAGGGAGAAACTAGAAGCGAGGAACGATTTGCTGCAACAGGCTAAGGAGAATGCTGTGAAGGCAAGCCAGACAAGGTATTCGTTTCAGAAGGTAATGAACAATGGGATGAGACGACCAATGCACTCGATTTTGGGTTTGCTTTCCATACTTCAAGATGAGAACACAAGCACTAATCAGAAGATTATTATCGACACAATTGTGAGAATAAGCACCGTTCTGTTAAACTTAATAAATGATGCAATGGATATACCTAACAAATACGAAGGGAGATTCCCAGTAAAAATGATGCCGTTTCAGTTGCATTCACTTATCAGAGAGGCTTCTTGTCTAGTTAAGTGCTTGTGTGTTTATAAGGGCTTTGGATTTTCCATGGATGTTCCAAGTTCTTTACCTAATCTGGTGATGGGTGATGAGAAGAGAACCTAGTCGACTTTTCTTCAAAAGATAAGGGTCGGGTCGGGTTAATTCTATCCTAGGGAGTGAGCAACACGTGCATGACGTAGACGAGGGAATGGGTAAAAATGACCCATTTACAATGATATATAGTTGTTTAGTGGGGTGATAGGACACTTTTAAAATTTAGGTGTCTTTATGAAAATATGGAACAACTTCGATGGTGTATTTATGTCTTTACACTCTACCAAAATGATCCCTTAGTATTTTGTCTCCTACATCTTAAGTCTCGTAATATTGTAATATGAGTTTGAACAATGCACACTTTAACTCGTCAATTTTTGAGTGTTTTGTAAAATATATTTAAAGCACATCATATCAAAACAGTTATTTTGAAAAATAAAGAAAATTAATATATGTGAATAAAAATCACTCTATGTAAGGACCCGATCCGTTATTACTAAAAGGGCATTTTGCTCAGAGTCCCAAAGGTCCTTAAGTGTGGTACAAATTTTAAATTTGAGAACACGATATTTTTTTTGTCTTCTTAAATTATGAGTCATGTCCATAATGAAGGTTTCTAGCTATAGCAGTACCGCTATAGCATTCTGAGTTTTGTTGTAGTGGGACGTCGAATTTATGCAACCTAATTAATGTGTTGTCTTTCAGTTTCCTCCCACTTTTGAAAGGAGAAAATCGATGAGGACTTCTCCAAAAATATTGCTAAGGCACAGGGTCAAGGGAGTAATGAAGAAAAAGTAGTATCGCGCAAGTAGGTAAAAATCTAAGGATTTCCAATGCTTGCTCATCATAGCTTGCTCCCTCTGAGTAAAATTCATGAGCAAGGTTCATTAGTTATTGCTTAGAAAATAATGATATGTATGAATTATAACTTGGCAAGTAAATTTCCCTTTTTTCTGTTTGAGAGATATACCGAATTCATGAAATAGCTCTTATAGTCCTATTATCGGTTAAATCTAATATCCAACAAAACGGTTATGTTTTTTTAAAAGTTTTTCTTATATTTCTTACTTCAAAGCATTTGATCATATTTCATGATTTCCATGTCATGGTTTCATAATGTCCTTAAATTTTTTAAAAAATGATCATGCCTACATGTTTAAGTCATTCATGCAGTCATGTCTATTTTATGCATATTGCCCCATGATCAGTACATTTCATATAGTAAAATATACTTGTGTCTACATTATCTCGCTAATGTAGGGTCTGACACTTCTATCTCTCACCCCCATGGCTAGGTTTCTCTTCTGGATTCTATGATTTTTGTGAGCCCTCATGTTTCAATGACCAAGATAAATTACTTTTTCATGTCTTTTCTGTAGCTTTTGGATGATGTACGTGGTGCATGGGTTACTTTCCAACCAATTTTTTTAAATGTTCAAATGGCTTATCGAGACTTATGATTAGACTTCCACTTTTTCAAGATCTTTTATGAAATAAAACTATGACTTTGAACTCTTTGAGCTGATATACCCCTCGTTATAAAAGTGGCTCATATATGCCCTTACCGTTATATAAACGGCTCACATATACCCCTGCCGTTACAAAATAGCTCACATATACCCTTTATTTAACGGAAATTAAAAAATTAGTTTTAAATTTATATTTGTTACTTCTAATTTTTTTCAAAAAATTATTTAGTTGTATATATGATTCTTTTATCAAAGTTCAAGGTACATTTTAATTTTTTTCATACATAAATTATTTTTTGACTTCTTTTATTATAATTATTTGAGTTTCTTATTCTTATTTTGTTTTTTCTTTCATTCCTTAGTTTAAAGAAGAAAAAATTAAACTATTTTTTTTTTGTGTATTGTAATTTAATTTCGTATTCGAAGAAAAAATTTGGTCATCTATAATAAGTTTTACAAGAATATTAGTGAAATATAAGTAAATTTGATTATCAAAATAATAATTATAAATTAGCCATTAAAACAAAAAAAAGTCAAAAAAAATGTTTGACAAGGATTAAATTTACTCATATGGGATTATATTTTTTAGAAAAAAATAATAAAAATTTAGATTAAAATTATTATTTTTTTCATATCCGTTAGAGGAAAAGGGTATATGTGGGCCATTTGTTTACAAGTAGGGGTATATATGAGCCACTTTTATAATGAGGGGTATATCAACTCTAAATGACAAAGTTGAGGGGTATATCAGACCTTTTTCCCTTACTTCTATCATCTTGTATAATATATGTTAAGTGGCTTGTGCAGAGACTCTTGGGGTCGTATACAACATGTTTAGTCAAGGGTGTACTTTGGAATTTTAACACCCCATATTCAAAATAGATAAAAATATCCAAAATTTCAGATTTGCACGTGCCAGCAACATAGCCAACTATGGACTATCAGTTGACTCTGTCGATTGCCCAGCTAACTCACAGTTCTCAATTGGAACGATGGTTGACCAGTACAGACCGTCAGTCGACTTATCTTCCGTCAATCAAATCCGTCGATTGACAAGCTAACTTCCAGTTCTCAGTCGCAAACGACGGTCGACCAGTATGGATTGTCAGTTGACTTACAGTTCGTCAGCCAACTCCGTCGATTGATCAGCTTACTTCCAGTTCTCAGTCACGAACGACGGTCGAAAAGTACAAATCGTCACTCGACTTATGATCCGTCAGTTGAATCCATCGATTCGCTAGCTGACTTTCAGATCTCAGTCACAAACGACGGTCGCCTAGTACGGACCGTCCGTCGATTTATGGTTCGTCAGTGATTCCGACAACAGTTAATTCAGTGGTTTTTTGGTCTTCTCCTAGTTCATTAATCCCTAGGATACGTCGTTTAAACCCTAAATCATGAGATTTTAGTTAGTTTAAGCTTAAAAATATAACTAAAACTTAGATAATTTAAATCATTAATCAAAACTTAGAAGCAAGAGATGAGAAAAAGGTCAAGAACCCTAGTTCAAGAATGCAACAAGGTTCCATTAGTTCTAGCCCCGAAATCTAAAGATTTCTCCGTGAATTTCATCACCAGGTATATGGGATTTCACTAGTGGGTTCCTTTCACCCATTGGGTCCCCAGATATCAGTCAGATTCTTGATTCACTTATCATGATTAGATCTAGGGTTTCTAGAACTTTAGTAGATTATCATGAATTAGTTAATTTATATTCCAAATCAGGTTACCATGTTATTACTCAGATTATTGCATTAATTTCAAAACCCTAGCTCTGTATTTCTATAGATCTTGAATTACACATGTTAGACCAGATATTTCAGTTACTTCAGATATACATGCTTCAATTATTAATGCATCATTATCAGAATAATTGTTGCATTCTCAGTTTGCATGTTCAGTTTTGAGCTATCCAGTATTTACAGAAATTCAGTCATAATATGTTAATCACTTAATGCATTGGGAGTAGCATATATCAAGTTGGACTAGGGTTCAGCGTACCCAAATAATCCTAGAACTACTAGCCAAGTAGGTTGTAAATCCCCTCTGTGGGTATCAGTTTAGTGATCACGCCAGCATACCTTTATACCTTTGGCATGGTATATTGGGTCCTCTCGATGGGGCATATACATCGGACTCTACATTTAGCTCATGTGATTTTATTATCGGTTATTAGTAGCTCCCACAATTCAGTCATGCTCTATTGCATCGACCATATTTACAGTTCAGCTAGTATTCAGATGCAGCATGTTATAAATTTGGTCATTACATCCAGTTAGCTTAGAATTCAGTATATCATGTCCAGAATATTATACTTGCTTTTGTGCTTGTTCAGTTATGTTTTAATTCAGGTTTATTTTATCCTACATGCTCATTACCTTCCAAGTACGGACACATATGTGTGCTACATCTTCTCGTGATGTAGGTTAAGGTTCTAAGCATCCAGATCATGCTTAGATCGATTCTCGATCTCCAATTCAGCAGAATCACTGGTGAGTCCTCATTCTCCGAGGACAAAGTCATGAGTCTATTTTCAGTATTTTTAGTCATTTAGTTTTAGTTTCTGCTAGACTTAGCTGGGGCTTGTCCCAACATTTCTAGTCAGTTAGAGGCTATTTTTAAACATAGTTAGTTCTAGCTTAGTATTGAGTTAATAACTTCTTTATATTAGACTCATCACTTTTCAAATATCTCAGTTATAGTATATGGATATTCCCCATCTTTTCATTTTAATTATATTATCTTTAGTATGCTCATTCATGATCATGCCAGCAGCGTTAGTTTGGGATCACTTGTGGTCCTAAGTCCCGTGTCCGTGTCTCGGGGGTAGCTCGGGGCATGCATGTTCTTTACAGATAACTTAGTATCTCATTCCACATTCATGTGAATTATTCAATCACTTGTTTACTTTTAGACATATTATGCACTGCTACCACATTCACTTTAGGAAATGAAGCGATTTCAATGGGGCATGTTTCATGACTGATTTCATCCAATATATATTATTTTACCTTAGTCATTATTATATCATCAATAGTGCATTGAGAGTCAAACACAATGTATTATCTATATAAAGGCTTGTTACGTTATTTATAAATTGATGGGACTTAAATTTAACATCTTTCATCATGGTGCACCTAGACAGAATTATGATATCTTACCCTCCTGGTACGATAAAACTTGAATCCATGGTCTTAGCCTTTTGGTCTGATTAGACATGAATCTATTATCTTACCCTTTTAGTTTAGGTCATAAATCGATGGGACTTGAACCCAAAATTTTATCATGGTAGTGCATCAAGGCTCTAATTCATGTGTGCAAAACTGAGATTGTTGATTTTTTTGTAATCAACATTATTAGTATTAATAGTTATAGCTAAAAAGGATGCATACCTTCTATTCAAATACCTACAAATAATTGGTGATTTTCCGTTAATGTATAGCATAGCAAAGCTAACGATTTCACAAAATCCTTGCAAACATAACAATTTGTACCAGCAAGTGTTTCCACTAAATGCATGTTGTTAAAATATTGAGTCTACAGATATAAATTTGTGGAATTTCTTAACTTCCACTTTCTTCAAGTGTTGTGAGAAGTGAGGTGGAGGCGTGGGGATGGGAGTCAAAATCTTTGGAACCTCCTTTTCCTTCCCCTTATTAACACTACTAGTCTTTTTTTTTTTACATCAGTTGGAGACTTTTAGCTATCTATTGTTTCTCATCAACCTCTGCTCTTTCTTTAGTTGTTATACCCAACACTAAAATCTGCAACAACCTCTCCATTTTTATCAAGCAACAACTGTTTTGGGATGCACATCAACTTAATTTTTACTTCTATAGTGACTATCATGCAATGATTGTCGTTTTCTACAGCATCACTACATAAACTACAAGCCTTTCCTTGATTAGAGATGCAGAAAGTTGCTCCATTTGCTGCTTCAATTGCTTGATGGTAGTGGAGTGAGATAACTAGGTCACATTCGATATATATCACCTCGAAGTCGTTGATCCCAGCATCTGTGCCATCATATCCTCTAATTTAGAGTCACTTGACTTCTGTTGCTCTCTTCCCTTTGGAGTCACATTCATCATGTCTCAATATTTTACCCTGTGAGGTCCTGATTACACTTTTCATCCCTTCAGTGCTTCGAATAAGTTACAACAAACAGTTATATTCACCTTAGTAACTTGGTTCAGCATCACAACTGCAAGTGTGTGTTATAAGAGATCCCCATTCTGTTGTATTAGCTACTGACTTTGTTGTAGAGTTTAACAACCTTTAAAATCAACACCAAATTAAACTTTCTTTCTAGTAGAATGGGCTCATACTCTCTTTCAATCGCCAAAGCTAAAAACAAAGACAAAAGAAAATAAATATACTATGATCCATGAGGCTCAAGCATTGCTCTAGTTTGGGTAGAAATTTTAAATATGGATTCAGAAATAGGTATAACCCAATTTTGAAAGAAAAAATCTAAATTTGACCTTACAGACTAGGCTGGTTTTGCTGTCAACTTTTTTAGACAATTATTGATATGTTAATGTAAGTCATCATTTAACATTATAGAGTGTGTTTCTGCATTGATTGGACTCATTTGACGTTCAAAACCGGTAGAGCTTTCGAAAGACTTAAAAGCTTGGCTCAAGAGTATGCTCTTAATAAGCAATTTGATATGGATTAAGGTAAGGGGCATCATATACATGAGGTTATTTGGGAAGTTATTTCTCAAATTTAACCAATCTTATTTTCTATCTTCAATCTTCCCATATTTTTCTCCCATAGTAATTTTATTGTTTTTTGTTTACTAACCTTATTTCCATCAGTCTGTGTGTACTCTATCTGATGGTACATATATATCTTACAACTTTGCATGTGGTTGTAACTTGTATATAGTTTATAAACTTTGCTACGCTTCACATAGATGAAACTAGCAAAGCTCCCTTTTCAAGATCTACAAAGTTATTTAAACTCGAAATGCATGAGAAGCTTCACAGAACTGTACTTCTCTCCTTTCCGATCATAGAGTGGGACTGCTCGGATACCTTGTCGCAGCTCTGCCACAGGTAGACATGTTTGGCCAGCAAACTCATCCTTGTCGGACAAATTATAATCAAGAACTTTGATACGAAGTAGAGCTAACTCAGGAACGGTTAGTGGAAACTCAAACTGCTCATTCCAGCTTGGTATCCAATTGTCGTCTATCGTCTCTGTTCTCTTCTTTACTTCATCAGCAGGAACTCCAGCAATTCCTAGCTGCACATAGTTTTACGTATTTTATTCATCATCTACCTTTGCAAGAATACGACAAAGAGTATTGAAAGATAACGATAGATGGTAAGTATTATTCATCTACCTTTGCATAGAAATCTGGAGGTGAGTACGTGTCAAAGTCTGTCTGATCGAAGTCTTTGTCCCACCCATCACCCATATATACAGTCACCTGCTTAATGCAGTAAGAGTTGGATCGGTTTCAAGAACAATGGAACCTAAGTTACAATTATGACATCCTACTACGTCAACGAGGATATTACCATCCCTCATTTACCTTTAGTGTAGTTTTGACAGGCAAATTTGCTGTAGGATCGAAGACCTCATTGTCGGGACCAGCTTTCAATAGTAGATCAGGTTTCTTAACATATCCACAGCCACCATTAGCCCTGAACATACCATGCATCAACCAAAGTGATCTTCCATAACCCTGTCGTAGGACACTTACTTAGCACCTATTTCCTTGGAACTTTGATAATTAGTTACTAACAGGTTGCAAATGAATAATACCCGTCAGGTTAAATACATGTTTTAGAGACTAGAGCAAAGCAATTCAAAGGAACGTTACTGAAGAGGTGCAGTCTAATTTGAAGTTTATTCCCATACCCAACAATAGTAAAAGAAACTATCAACCAAGAATCAAATGTTTTCAATTCCAAACTTATAGCATTTAGCTTGGCTCTGGTGATTAAATCAAACAAAACCGTTCACAAGGAAATCTATTTTCATACGAAGCTTAGCTTCTAGTACACAAGTAATAAATGGGGCACATACTAATGGGTGTTGCTCCTCTCCAATTCTCAAGAAATGGTGACATGCTAATTCTTTCACTAAATTTCACCACTCACAATTCCTTTGATATATGGTTAGGATCCAAAGGAACCAACTATTCTAGTATTCAAAACATTGTACTTTTAAAAAAATCCTCAAGTATTAGCTTTTGCGTACAACAGTAAGTTGTTATGTTGAACAAAGAAGAAATAACAATAAAGTCTATTTCTCCCTCCCTCCGAAAGTTCTAGACAATTTAGTTTTTGAGAGATAGATTCTCGGTCTTAAATCTGTAACACAAATTAACCATATTTGCTACTCACTCTGTATCAATTCATGATCAAGTGGCATAATTTGATAGTGTCGTAACATTTGGGTCACAATAAGACTTCTGAAATTTGTGGTTTTAAATATATCATAATATTTGTGTGATTATAAAAGTTTGTCACTAAGGTGAAATTTAAAGTTTAAGTTATATTTTTTACAAATGTAGAAGTTGTCATTCTTTTAGGAACAGACTAAAAAGAAAATGTTGACACTAAAAAAGAAAGTGCATCATATAAATGGGGACAGAAGGACTATGATATTACTATCGCCTATGCTATCAACACAAGACAAAAGGTTGGTTATATAAAAGATAATAGGAATCTTCAAAAGGGTACAAGGCATGTTTGAAATATTATATTCATGTAAAAAATATCAGCAACGAAGAACTAAGAAGAGGATAGCTGAAATGACACAAAAAATTATTCTCTCTAATTAACCTCATGATTACACAATTTTACTTTTCTTTGTACAGGACGGAGAAAGAAGCCTAACCTGCATATTAAATGCTACCATTTGAGCTCCGTGCATCCAACCAACAAAAGGATCATAATTGGACGAGTCAACTCGAATGCCCTTTGGGTATATTCTCAGCAAGTTATGCTGAGTGAACCTACAAAAAACCATCATGGGGATATAGACAATTAATTAATATGTCCTCTTGGGATATGCACAATATGAGTAAATTGCTTAGACAGTTAATTAAAATGTTATCTTTGGAGATGGTCGATTCCTAGTCCAAGGCTTGATATTGTCACTAGTTAAAATGTTGTCCTCAACTTGATAAGTAAGTTAGATTAGACCCTTTCTTGACTTGGTGAGTTTCCTTTTCCAACCTATCCGTTAATGTACTCACATTTGCTTGAAATAGCTTAACATCTTAAAACCTACTTATTCACAATTATTTTTTTGTTAGTGGGTAAAAGTCTCACACTGGTTGGGGAATGGACTGGTTGTCTCCTTATATAGACTTGGGCAATCCTCCCCTCATGACCTATCTTCGGAAGTTGAGTTAAGCTCAGATGTCATATCTTTACGTGGTATTAGAGCCAGGTCCATCCTCGTTTGGGCTTCCTGTCCACGCTCCAGTCGGGTTTGGGCATGAAAGGGGGGTGTTAGAGTGGGTAAAAGTCTCACATTGGTTGGGGAATGGACAGGCGGTCTCCTTACATGAACTTGGCCAATCCTCCCCTCATGAGCTAGCTTTTGGGGTTGAGTTAGGGTCAGGTGTCATATCTTTACAGTTTCGTTTATTGAACTTGTTTGTGAGAGCTCGTTCACATTGCCAATCCCAAGTCTGACTAAAGGAGGAGGGGGCTGCCGAGAGTCAATCGCAAAAAACCTCTCTACCCCATTAAGGTCGGGGTGACATTGCGTACATCTTACCTTCCCCAGACCTCATATGAGATTACACCGGGTTTGTTGTTGTTCTTTTCTTTGCATATGCACAGTTGAAAGTTACATATACATGGTGTAAGAAAATTGTAGAAACCTTCATGTGCATAAACATGGAAACTTGTACACTGTATCAGACACAATAAGACAAGTCAATTCTGCTACAGCCAAATATTTTGAAGAGGCAGATATGTTAAACTCAAACATCTTAATATATTCATGCAAAAAAAGAGAAAAAAGAATAGGAGCAAATGAAATGTAAAGTCAGTGTGTTATTCAACTTCCATTGAGATGTTCTAGCTATACATAACATGTAAAGACCAATCCACCAATGCATAAATAACATCACAGACAACAGAGGAACTTTGTATTCAGTTGATGGATGAATAAAGAGAAATACCTGATAATTTCTTTTGCATGAGTATCTACAGCTTTTTCAAGTTCTGGTTCACTGAGACTAAGCCGTCTTACTTTATTGAGGTCAACCCTCAACCAATCAGATAGTCCTCCTTTCCCCTTTCCAGCATGAATGGCAATTAGGCGCTTGTATTCTGAAGCTGCCTTTTTATCTGACTTTGAATCTTCTTCATCATCTTCATCTTCTTCTTCATCAACGTCATCCTGCTGGAAAACATTGTGCGGTAGGTCAATCAAGGGATTTCGTGAAGAAGTGGACACAATGAATAACTGGATTGAGAAACTAGTAATGCAATTTTCGCACCTCAGCTTCTTTCTTCGTGTCATCTTTTTCCTTAACTTCCTTGGATTTTAAGTATTCTTTTGGTGGCTTAGTTGATATCATCACACGCTTTCTCAGTGACTCCGGAGAAGGAAGCTCCTTCAAACTTTCTGAAGGAGAAAACAGCATCTCTCCAAATGTTTGAGTGATCATCTAGTATGTAGTTAGAAAAGCATTATTATGATCAAAACAGGCGGTAATCTTATCCAGAAAACACACATATACACACCTCAGCTACTTTTTCCTGAAGATCTGGCGTGAGATGATCTTCAAGTGTTATTACAAGAGGATACTCCGATGCACAAAAGGCATGCTCCTTGATAGACCTCAAACATTTGATTAGCGTCACTGGAGCAGTCAGTGTCCTGTGTGAAATTTACTTAACGTCAAAACTGCAATGAGAATGAAAAAGTACAAGCACTATAAAGGGAACTCAATCTGATTATTCACATGTTTAAAAACACCCAAAACCTCATTAAAAGTAACATATAGTGTTAAATAAAGAAATGTTTTAGCTAGTATTCTGCAGTTTTTAAATTCAACCTTGAGGCGAAAGGTATACTTCAAAGAAATTTGAAGCATTAAGATAAGTCAAGAGCTATTACTTTCTGATATTAAATTTCAAAGGATTGTGATAGGTTTGAATTTCGAATACTTGTGGTAAAATAAACCCACTCCTGAATTCGGCAGTGATGACTGACCTAGCAATATAAAATTTTCCTTTGGGCTGTTTTCTAGAACTAGAGATATTTATCCTTTAATAGAGAGAGTCATTTCTCTCTGAATGAAGGCAGCAAGCATTAGCCTCTACCAACTCAGAAAGCTATGTACTAAAAGCTAAGTCTTTTTCCTAAAAGAAGGTCAGCATAATTCCACCAGATCTCTATTACAATAAGGGAAAGCTCATGTTGGTCCTAAAATCATAAATTCACATCTTAGGTTATTCCAGCTTGTTAGAAGGACCTTTAGTTTAATTATCTTGTAAGTCATAAAAGGAAAAAATTTGTCATTTTTCTAGTTCTTAGGAAACCTTAGATCCAGCATGTAATTTTGAATGTTTTCCTTGACATTTGTTCTAACTGCTTTATATTAGAACTCTTATGGAGTAATAATCATGAAGACATTTTCAGGCTATTTCTTAGATGGGAAATGCATTCAGGATCATCCTGTAATCACTGCATTTGGATTGTGCAATGTGACAAAAATGAAATTGTTCTAGTAACACTTTGCTTCACCACCAATCTACATCCCCGATCTCCTCTTGCCTGCTTGTTGACATAGTAGCCCCTTTTCGCCTTCCCAACTGTCTTATACGGGCAAGGATACAAGATGATGCCAAATATCGGCCATGCAAGCAGACATTAATAAACATATTTTTTCTCACATCAGATTGAATATGATCCTCACTAGATTGCTTTCACCTTTTAACTCAGATGTAAGCATGATATCAGCTTTTCCTTGTCATAATCTGTTCGTTGGGTAGCTCCATGGCCATTGCATCTCCAACTAATCTATTCAACAGTAATATCAACTACTGACTGCTGATTATCTGGTCAACACAAGCCCAGCAGGTTCAGTTTGGTTGATTGGCTTCATAAAACAACTGCAGGTCCCTTTTTCCTCAGACATGGCATGCTCTAAAATAGTGCCAACAACATGGTTTTTTAGGCACTATCAGTTAATTAGATGTATGAACTGCCTCATCTAAAAGTTAAACTATACTTAGAGAGAGAGACACTTCCATTTTAATTAAATATTCTTAAAACATCCCACCTGAAATGATTTCCTCAAACTTCATCTAATTATTTTGTGGTAAAATTTAGTACCATAGTAAATAACAATCTGGATATGTTGTGATGTGTGAAAAAGAAGCTCATTAACAAAAGCAACAAGACAGCTAAAGCACGACTGTATAAAACAACTAGAGTAACCTTTGAAAAGCTTTAGCACACTCATAATATGGATTTAGTAAGTGGAAGTTGTCCACTCACTTGTCAGCTTATAGTCTTAATTCTTGGTCTTAATCAGTTAGTGTTGTTGGTTTAGTGCTTTGTATACATGTAGAAATGCATAGCATGTCTATATAATATGAGTGAAGATATGCATGTACATTATGTGCAAATGCATAAGCTTATTTACTGAGATTAAATTTTAAGTGCAAATGAAAGCAAAGGTGCTGCAAAATTTTAGAGTCTGGCTCAGTAAAAAATATAGAAGGCTAAGGGTGATAGAAAAAAATTAGAACATGACACACCTTCCATGTAGAACTTCTATATCATCTTTGTCTGAATTTGGCCAAATATCTAATTCAATTACTCTAACACTTCTCTGAAGAGCTTGTATTATGGGAACATCACTGCAATCACTACTCAGTTGATTCCCAGTTAAATATGAATTATGGCCTGTGTATATGTAGTAATGAGACAGAGGTGCAGTCATATCATGGTGAATCTGGAATCCAAAGAAGAGTACATCATGAGTTTTATCCAAATAGAGTGGTGTTTCAACATCTAAAATAAAGTAATATACTCCCTCTGTTTAAAAAATATTTTTCTTTTTAGTCTGTTTAACAACGTTTTAAATTCTACTTTCCAGATAGCATATTTAACGCCATGAAATTAAATGACATTTTAATAAGTTTGACATAACTTCAGTTTACCATTACAATTTTTTTTAAATTTCGTATCAAGTCAAATTATATCATACATTTTCCTAATATAAATCATTTTTATATAGTAAGTGGGAAGGATTTGGTTGATCACAAAGTCAAACAATTTGTAAAGAAAGTCACTGTTGATGAAATTAAAATTAGTACCCCAAGTTTAGGATCGAGAGGAGGATTAACATCAGAAAAGAGAAACTTGAAGAAGCCATCGAGCTGGAGGCCTTTCTGCTTGGAGTCGCCGCCGTGATTATTGATAATGGCTTCTGCGTTCTCTAAGCTAACATTTTTCTCCTTCTGGATCTCAATTAAGAAACTATGAAGATTCTGGACGCTCATAACTCCGCTGTCGTCGGAATAACGTTTAAATAGGCTCTTAATGTCCGCCGGAGCTTCCGCGGCAGCCATGGTGAACTGCCGCCGGAAAAAAAATCCGACTTTGTACGTTTGTTTCGACATTGTCACCCTAACGGAAAACGATTTCGTTTTTGCTCAGGCAGGATCCGATCGTCGTGTTAACAAATTTACACTTTTTCGTTATGCGTTGAGTAGTACTCTTTTATATTACTAAAAGAAAAAATGTGCTGTTAAACAAAATGAATTGGGTTAAGTATAGGCTATAGGCAACCATTCAACATTTAACAAATAGTACAGAATTGTATTTTTTGCCATCTGTTTAATAAAATTTCAAAGGAGATTAATTATGGTAGGGCCACAAGGCTAGTCTGATGTTTTAGTCGGCTTATCCGATTTACTGATTGAGACATTTTAAACATGGAGTTTCTCTGCTTCTTCCTTTTTGGTCTAATGTAACGTGTGAAAGTGAAACTACATGATTTGAAGTCGGTATATTATAAAATTAAAATATCATATGTAACTAACGTTGTTTGAATTTCATAACAAAGGTTATAAGTAAATACATCAACTTGCTATACAAACAAATAAAATAAAGGCCTTGAAACATACGGTTGAAGTTGTTCAACTATGCCTTTTTATATAGCCATAATACATATATTAAACCCTAAATTTGGCTTTAAATTATTTTTGCCAATTTTTGTTAAACTTAATGAATGTCAAATGATTCATTTAAAATGAATGTCGATTTTTTCTTTAAAGCTAATCTTTGTAATACATGCAAGAATTAGTGTGAAATGATTTATCTGAAACATTTCATCCTCTGCAAAAGAATTTTCGCAAGTATTCTCATTGGTTTGAGAGTTTGTCTTCTTTCTATATTGAATATGCCAATGAATAGATCAAATCCTCTTTCTGCCTTTTGAGTTAAAAAATTAAAGTAGATCAACTTTCAACTAAAAGAATTCATAGTTGAATGGTTTTTCAGTTTTAAAAAAAAACAAAAATTTAGTGACTCTATAAAAAGATTGAATGACCATCTGAGATTATCTCGAGTAAATCCGTCATTTTGGTACATGAATATTTATACAAATTGAAGCATGTGTATATAGGAAAGTAACTTTGGAGTTCAAAGAAATTGAAATCGCATGAGAAGTCTAACAGATTTCATCTTATGACCCTTCTTATCATACAGAGGGACTGATCGGATCCCTGTTCTCAACTCTGAGACAGGCAAACATGTTTGTCCACCAAAATCATCCTTCTCCGACATGTCATATTCTCGTACTTCAATTCGAAGCAAAGCCAGCTCTGGTACTGTCAATGGAAAATTAAACTCTTCATCCCATACGGGACACCAGTCATCCTCCAGTATCCTTGTCTTTTTCTTACGACTATCTGCAGGAACTCCAACTAAATATAGCTGCGACATAAGGATCAATAGAGTTATAATAAGTTCCTGCAGCCTCTTGGAGTATAAAGCAGAACATCAATGACCATACAAATATGTAAAGTAAAAAGGCAAGGACACACCAAACAAGAAACATAACACCTTAATTATGAGCTCAGGACAGGGTCAAAGCTACGAATGTGTTAATTCAGGTAAGCAAATGAGTCGTGGAAGAGGGAACAGTCACTGTCACTAACCTTTGTGTAGAAGTCTGGTGGTGAATAGGCATCAAAATGTGTGTGGCTGAAATCCAAGCGCCACCCATCTCCCATATATACTCTAACCTGCAGAATTATTTTTTTTTTTTTAAAAAGAATTATACTTCTTAACCAATACCTTCATATTTAGTGACTTAAAATTTTGTAAGCTCTCCACATGAAAACAGATTTTGCTTACCTGTAAAGTTTGCTTCACTGGCAATTTTACTTTAGGATCAAATACCTCATTGTTTGGGCCTTTATCCATGAGAAATTGAGGTTTTTTCACATAGCCACAGCTTCCATTAGACCTAAACATCCCGTGCATCATCCAAAGTGACTTCCCATATCCCTATTTATACAGTTAGCAATTAGACAGCAGGTATGGAACCAAATTGATTAGAACGATAAAATCGGGAGACAAAATAGTTGAATTATCTATTAAATCATACTCATTGCCAACACATTTAAGAAGAGGAGTTTCTTAGGGACATAAAGAACTGCAGAAGCAATCGGCAACAATGAGATGTAAGGCATGGATGCCCTTGAATGTTAAGTTAGTCAAGCAAGCTCAAGCTGCAGAGCTGATACAGTATCTTACATGCTAGTTTGCATTTTGATTGATATATATCAGCCTGTACAAGACCTTCCAACAAACACTACATACTAATCATGATGTTAATGCACATAACTACGGATGCACCAGCATTCAGAAGTTCAAACTAACCTGCATGTTGAATGCTACCATCTGAGCTCCATGCATCCAGCCAGTCATAGGCTTGAAATTTGAGGAGGTCACTCTTGTTCCCTTGGGGTACACCCTTAGAATATTTTTCTGTGTGAACCTAGCAAATGAAAGAACGAAGAGGAAACTCAGTCAAGAAGAGCTAGAGCATTCTCCTCAATCATTCCATTTTATATGCACAAAATTGTGGAGTACCTAACCAAATCAGTTCCATAATATTCTGCAGCTCTTACAACTTCTTGTTCACTCAAACTAAGTCGACTGACTTTATTACTTTCCTCTCTTAGTGCACGTTTCAAACCATGTTTTGCCTTCCCAGCGTGAACTGCTATCAGACTCTTGTACTTAGGTGCTTCTGGTTGGGATGATTGCTGATCGTTGGAGGTGGAGGTATCACCGTCTTCATCATCTTGATCACTGTCACTCTAGTGTCCAGATAAGAAAAAGGGCACATAAAAGTAGATCAGCATCTCACAATAAGAAAATCAAGAGACCATTTAATGTCATTTTACCCTTTCATCAGTGTCATGATCCTCGGCACCAATTTCTGATTTCTCCTTCTTCAAAAGGTCCTCTCTAAATGAATCTTTTCCCACTGGAGATGTATCTCTCTGATTCTTTGACTCAAGGTACTCTTTGGGTGGTTTTGTAGAAAGAATAATGCGATTCTTAAGCTCTTCAGGTGAAGGAAATTCATCTAAGCATTCCGATTGAGGATAATATAACATTTCTCCAAAGATTTGGATAACCATCTAGAGATACAAAGGAGTTAAAACTAGATTAAATAGGAACATGAAATATTTCTGGCAGTTATCCACAACAATATATGAATTCTCACCTCTGCAACTTTAGCTTGAAGATCTGGTGTCAGGTGGTCTTCCAATGTGATTATGACAGGATAAGGGGATTTAAAAAAAGCGTGGTCTCTAATGGCCTTTAAGCATTTAAGAAGTGGAACTGGTGTAGTCAGGGTCCTGCAAATGATTAGAACTGGAATCATTCAACAAAGTTAATTAATCAACCAGTCAATCTTTAGGAACTTTAGACACTGGACATCAGAGAGCATAAGAAATGCTTAGTTACTTTGAACAATACGTTCGATAACACAGATTTATTGAATAAGAAATACTACTTAAGATTGATAATCGAAGACTGAAGAGACGCTACTTCTTCCCTTTGTATTTAAGTTGCTATAATGTTAAACAGTGCTAGAATGTGGAGCATATTAATTGTACCTTCCATGAAGAACATGAATATTATCTTTCCCTGAGTTTGGCCATAAATCAAGTTCTATTCCGCGGACACCTCTTTCTAGAGCCTTAACTATAGGAATTTCACTACAATCGCTGCTGAGTTGATTTCCAGTTAGGTAGGAATTGTGACCTGTATAGATGAAATAATGTTGCAATGGAGCAGTCATGTCATGGTGCACCTGGAACGACGATGACGAACAAATTAAATAAATTAACCATTGAGAATGACATAGAACAATAAAAAAAGAGGAAGAAGAACCTGAGATTTGATTGCTCCATTGAGATCATCCTGAAAAAGATAAAAAAAGAAATCATCGAGTTCAAGTGAATGGTTAAGGCGTCTGATGAGATGGTGCCTCCGGCTAGCAACATTCTGTATAATTTGCTCCGCATCCTTAATAGTGCATTCTTCTTCTCCTTGTACCTCCACCAGATACCGAAAAAGTTGATCCGCATTCATCTGGTTAGCTTTACCGGTGTACCGGAAAAACGCATTCCTCACATCCGGCGGTGGCTCCCTCTCCCTGATCTTAAATTTACGGTTGAAACACCCAAACATTCTGTAATAATTGTAACTACTCCCCATTTCTAGAGAGAGAAAAGTGTTAGGTTGATCTAAATCTAAAAATGGTGAGATGAAATGAATGAGATTTATTATTGAACAAGTCGTATACTGTTATGTTTAAATTAAATATGTCAATCTCACATCTTTCACTGCGTACCGTGAGAGTCGAATAATTCCCGCTCGTCTTTCTTTTTAATTAAAGCACTTTTCAGATGCTTATATAAAACGAATAAGCAAAAAAATTAGGTGATCAAATTTTGTATTCAACTAATGGAATCCTCGCTTTCTTTTTTTTTTTTTCCTTTTTCTTTTTTTAAGCTCTATTTGTTTTTATTTGTTGATGCTATTCCCTATTGTGGCCTATTAAGAAAAGAGCATTCACGCATAAAATCTAATTATATTTTCACTATTATGTTTTGTGATAATTTTATTAATAATGTAATTTATCTCTTAAAAATATAAAATGTACGAAAAAAATCAGATAATTATTTTGAATATTAAACAATTTAATTATTTTGAATAATGAAAAATATTGGAAAAGTTCACCTAATACTCTCTACGTCCCATTTTATGTGGCACCATTTGACCCGATACGGAGTTTAAGAAATAAATGAATACTTTGAATTGTTTATCAAATTGTCCTTCAAAATTAGACTCATTTTTCTATCTCCTCATAAATTAGAGTATTATTTAAAATTAAGTAGGATTAGCAAGAGTAAAAGAGGAATTGTACCGTTAAATATTTACCAAATAAAAAAATATAACATCCTTTTTGGGACTGACAAAAAAAAAATAGTATCACATAAAATGTAAAGTAGGAGTAGTTAATATGAAATAGTGGGAATATATTATTTTATTACGCAACAAGAAGTCAACATGTCTCTTTTGGAATGGGTCAAAATGACCCATTTATAAAGAAATTAAATAGATTTGTGAGTAATAGCACACTTTGAAATTAAGGTGTCTTTATGCATTTATATAAGTACTGGACAACTTTGATGGTGTCTTTATGTCTATAATAGATCTATCCAATTCATCAACTTTATTTCTCTACAATATATATATATATAAATTACATGAGAATTCATAAAGATTATAAGAAAAATAATATTAAAAGTCTAGTAACTTTATATGAAATTTCTGTGTGCACTTATTATTAGATAATTTTAAAATTTTTAACTGAATTATTTGAAAATTTTAAGCAATTTGTTTTATAAAAGTATTTACATAAACTTTTAAGGTTTACAATTAAATTGGTAAGAAAGAGAAAATTATTATTTATCTTTTTTTAGTTTTACTTTATTTTTATTCTTTTATTATAACTTTGATTAATATATTGATAAATAAAGATTAAAATTTTATTTTCTATAGATATTATTCAGTTTTTATTTTCTGTTTAAAAAAGATATTGTAAGCACATAAGAATTTCAAAGCATCCAAATAATTATTTTTTAAATAATTAATCGACATTTAATATTATTGATTCGTTATACAATTTATAATTAATTAAAGTAAATTAGCGTTCATGAGTGATTTGTATATCAATTTTTTTTTGAATGTATGTGTTTATAAGTATTCAAAATTGATGAGATTATAGAATATTTTAAATACGTAGTCTGCATAACATAAAAAATAAAAAGTTTAATTATGACAAAAGATTTTAAGTTTAAAAATTTATTCTTGATAAATTAATTAAAAAATTTAAAAATAATATGATAATTATTTTAGTTAAATGAGTTTAATGAATTAAATTAGTCTATTATTAAGAAAAGACTTTTATGACATGTCATTCAAACTAGGAGAGAGTAATGATTTTAAAATGTCAAGTATATTTGAAAGAAAATAGTGATAGTTATGTGATATTTTGATCTTAAATAAAACATAAATGATATTTTAAGACAATTTCTGTAACTTGAGTGACCATTAAGAAAATTGACTCGTAAAAAAAACTAATGAAGTATGCATAGAAAAAGAACTGATAAAAGTGGAAGCATAACAAAAACGAATAGAAATGCTTCACTTTAAAGAAAATCACGGTTCTTTCTCAAAGTTATTTAGTGAATATAATATGTTATCACAATTTCACACATGTTGGGGTTGCTAGTATTATAAATTAGGTTAATGCATCTAAAAGTTTGTTGTTCTTACTAATTATATGCTTTAGTGCAAGGTAACCAAATGGACTACGAAGAATCAAATAAAAGACTGAAAAGGGAAATCACTTGCTTTTTTGAAGCATCTTTGAAATGGATTGTTGCATCTAACTTTCAATATTAAATATCAATTGGTTTTTTTAATCCTTTTTTTGAAAAAAAAAAATCCTCTTTCCCAGGGCAGAACCACGTGGTCTTAAGGAATTCACCCAAACTTTTTCGATAAAAAAATTATATTGTATATATGTCATAGATTTTTTGTAATTTTATAGGTATATATATTTTAAACTCCCTCATTAACAAAGAAAAGTTGATAGTGCAGTGGCAAGTCTACTAAAATTAAGTTATGTATTACTGGTTTGAATTCCAGTGAAAGCAATTTATCTTTTTTTAAAAAAAAATTAAGTATTGTTTTTCATTTTTTTAGCGTTTTTACTTTAAAAACGTGCTAAAAGTGTGATTTTTAATTCAAAAAAATTCAAAATTTCCCTTTCTAAAAAATTTATTTACACGTTCTTTTATTTTTGAAACCTGCAAAATAAAAATTATGAATCCACCATTACTCTTCAAGTGTTGTGAACATAACATGGTCAACAAAATTTTAGTAATTATCAGTGTTGTGAGCATAACATTGTCAACAAGATTTTGGTAATAACAAAATACATCAAAAATTATTTGTAGACATTGAAATTTTGTAGGACTTTGCAAGATGCGTTTAATTCAAGTTGGGACTCTAAAAATTGTGTTCAACTCAATCTAAGATTCTTGGAGGCTACTCAACCTTAAACCCTAGTTTATGCCTATATAAAGGGTACTAAATTCTCTTAAAAGACATTTCGAAAATTTCATAAAGAGATCAAATCTCAAATACTCCACAAATTGATGGTTTATTCATAAACAGAGGTCAAAATCTAAATCATCCTAGTTCGAGAAATACATCACTAACGGCCCTCGAATCATGGATAAATCCTAGGAGAGTAGAATCAATGGATCAACAGAATTGTACCCGCAATTTATCTATATCAATAAAATCATGTTTCTTCAGATTTTATTTGTATGGTTTATTTATTTTCCATATGTTTAAAATTTGTTGCAAACAAATTGGCATGCCCAGTGGGAGCAAATCTGCCCTTCATCTCTTCTCTCTTAAAACAAATCTGAAAATCTGAAGTTGCAAAGGTGGAAGAATGAGTACGTATTTCAAGCCTCGTCTTTGAGTTTCATCAAGTCTATACTCCGACAAGCCTTGAAGCATGAGACACTTGTAGACATTGAAATTTTGTGGGACTCTACAAGATGCATTTAATTCAAGTGGAACTCTACAAATTGTGTTCAACTCAAACTAAGATTCTTGGAGGCTACTCAACCCTAAACCCTAGTTTATGCCTATATAAAGGGGTACTAAATTCTCTTAAAAGGCATCTCGGAAATTTCATAAAGAGATCAAGATCTCGAATACTCCACAAATTGATGGTTTATTCACAAAGAGAGGTCAAAATCTAAACCATCCTAGTTTGAGAAATACGCCACAAACGGCTCTAGAATAATGAATAAATCATAGGAGAATAGAATCAATTGATCAACAAAATTGTACCCGCAATCTATCTAGATTAATAAAATCATGTTTCCTCCGATTTTATTTGTATGGTTTATTTATTTTCCATATGTTTAAAATTTGTTGCAAACATACTCATTTTTCCTTTTAAAAATCAACCCTTCCCCCACCCTCCCCTCAATTATAAATCATTGTCACCTCGGGTTATCATATCATGTAATGTCTATTTCGGGTGTGTTGGTAGGAATTTTTATTTTTTATAGAAAATGTTTTTCTTAAAAGCTAAGTAGATTTTTTATTTACTTTCTCATATTTAGTTAGTGAGTAAAAAATATTTTTTAATTTTTTTTTACTATTTGATTTATGGATGAAAATGTTTTTGAAAAAATATTTTTTATTTTTACTAGAGAGTAGAAAATAAATTTGGAAAATTGAAAATATTTTTTGAAAACAAACTTAAACTTTTTTGCATGGTGGGGGGCTACCCTGGGGAGGGAGGGTCAAGGGTACGGATGAAAAATACAAATTCAAAGGTGAAAATATTTTATAAAAACAAACTTAAAATTTTTTTTGGGTGTGAGTGCTAGCCGGGGGAAGGGGGTTGAGGGTAGGAATAAAAAAACAAAAATTTAAAGTTGAAAATATTTTTAAAAAACAAACTTAATTTTTTGGGGGAGGGGGGAGGAGGGCTGGGGGTCAACAGTAGGGATGAAAAAAAAATTAAGTTGAAAATATTTTTAAGAACAAACTTTTTTTTTTGGGGGTGGGGGATCAAGGATAGGGATGAAAAAAATAAAATTTTGAAGTTAAAAATATTTTTTAAAAATAAACTTTTAATTTTTTTTTTTAAGGGGTGAAGGGTGGAGGATAGGGGCCAAAAAAATAATTTTAAGTTGAAAATATTTTTAAAAAACAAACTTGAATTTTTTGAGAGTGAGTCGAGGGTGGAGCTGAAAAAACTAAAATTTTGAAAGCAAGTAATTTTCTTAAATTTGAGGAAAATAAATTGATTTAAAAAATATTTTCAAAATATTTAACCCAACCAAATATAAAAAAATTATTAAACATTTTTCGAGAAATATTTTCCTTAATACCAAACACACCCTTTATCCTTGACATTTTCAATCTTTCATCTATGTAATATCTATTTATATTATATATAATATTTATTTTTCTTAATCTAGATATTTACAGATTTGTATTTAAGCTCATTTTGATAACATAAGTAGAATAATTATTTTACTAATTTGTCAAAGAAGTTAATGTTATCATTTATGGTTGTTATTTTTAATATTGCATGCATCAATAATGTACAGTATATATGCATATAGCTGCATATTTCAATTTCCTCTTGTTCTTTAATGTCTATATGATTAAACGATATTTGGTTGTCAATAATAAAATATTACTTAAATTTAAAAAATACGTATATATGAATAGATAATCTTTTAGAAATTTATTACAAAATATACCTCTATTTTATTAATTATTTTATACTACTCTTATTGAATCTATTTAAAATTATTATTACCTATTATTTTTACTTGTATAAATATATATTACGTATATATGAATAGATAATCTTTTAGAAATTTATTACAAAATATACCTCTATTTTATTAATTATTTTATACTACTCTTATTGAATCTATTTAAAATTATTATTACCTATTATTTTTACTTGTATAAATATATATTACGTATATATGAATAGATAATCTTTTAGAAATTTATTACAAAATATACCTCTATTTTATTAATTATTTTATACTACTCTTATTGAATCTATTTAAAATTATTATTACCTATTATTTTTACTTGTATAAATATATATTAGAGTTTTGATTATTAATAAATATTATTTATTTATTGTGTTTTATTTTTCATCATAGTACAACATTAACTAATGTACTCAATTGTTATTTCTCAGTTTTCTTTTTTTCATTGTAAAGCTTATATTTATTTTTTTAATAGAAATTTGTTTCATAGATTATTTCTTATATACTCAATTGGGACACATATATTATATATGTACTATAATGTTGCTACATATTTTATTTTTGTGTTATATGTTGCCACATGAATCCTTTCTGTTAGTACACATGCAGACAAGTGATGATTAATATTATCAGCACAAAAATTGAAATTAATAAAAATAAATCGAATTTGAAATATGAAACTACGTTTATAGGAGCGAGGATAGAAGGAAAATGAAGGGAGGATTAAACTACATTTATATTAACACTTCACCAATTATTTTATACAACTTATCAACAAAAAGGTAATTCACAATGATATAATATACATAATCACCTATCTAATCAATGGTTGTGAACACAACATTTTAATCGATCTTAGCTTTTTTTAGGTTTAGGCATCTTTGATTCTTCATTTTTACTAACATAGCCAATTCGAGCCTTTATAATCCCATAATTCCATAGGAGTGAAGCATATCTCAAGCGAAGGGTATCAGCACTAATTTCACATGATGGTACTTCTAATCCATCACTCAAAAACTCAGCGTATGCAGCAACATAAAGTCCACAATCTCTGCATGGCATATCATCAATCAGAAAATATAATAACATCAAATTTCGATAGTTGTAAGACAAAAATAAAAAATAATGTGATACTTACAGACTATTGCTTTCTTGTTGGCCAATACCAGTAACATGTTTGACTTTGAATGTGTGAGATTTGTTCTTTCCTTGGTAACATTTAAGAACTTAACAATGGTTCGCTCTTTTTGCACAAAAAATCCACTTAACTCAAGGTACTTTGGCAACATTGTAGACAACTTTTTAAGCTCGGAGGATAATTTTCTATTAGACCTAGTTGAGGACATGAAATCATACACTTTTATGCATCGTTCCTTCAATGCAACGACTGCCAAGACCCAATGGAATTTTTATTAATATTTACAGGGACATAAACATCATCTGCCAAGTGCTAAGGCA
Organism: Solanum lycopersicum; assembly: GCF_036512215.1. Lineage (NCBI taxonomy): Eukaryota > Viridiplantae > Streptophyta > Magnoliopsida > Solanales > Solanaceae > Solanum > Solanum lycopersicum. The sequence goes on from NC_090805.1 coordinate 37,729,563, forward strand.
GTCCACAAGGTATAGAAAACCCTTTCATTATGCCAACGATTTTAACCTCATATTCACTAGCATTGTCAATGTATGTTTTGAAAAAAAAACTAGTGGTGGTATATTGATATTTAGACTGAATCTCTTGCTTCAACTTCTTACACAAATAGTAAAATATGACATCATCATACTGCACACATGCATCAAACAAGTGTATCAATTTAATTGTGTATATTCATGTACTAAACAATACATATAAAAGTGGGCATGGATTTACCTCATCATTCCAGCACTTATTGGGTTGAGACATTACGTAGAGCCAGTCCTTATTCCTTGGAAATGCAACTACAAAATCGAATTAGTCAAAATCAAGTTTTGAGCAATTGACTAAGTAGTGATCCTCCTTGTTTCCTCTACAATTGTGCAATCATTATAAATAATAATTTAGTGGACAACAAGAAGAAATACTAATAATAGTTGAACGACCTTCTTTTTTGCATGATGTTTGTAAAAACCCTCGTTTATTCATTGCGAGAAGGATGACATTAGTTCAGTTGGACCCTCGCCGTCAATGTTAAAACCTTCAAATGAATATTGTCGCTTCACATCACAACTGACGACTTCGACTTTCTTCTCTTTTGCTTTCTCCTTCTCTTTCTCCTTTGCCTTCTTTTCCTTCTCCTTCTCCTGCTTTGCCTTCTTCTTCTTCTCCTCCTCCTCCTCCTCTTTTTCCTTATTCCCCTTCTCCTTCTCCTCCTTTGCCTTCTTCTCCTTCTCCTTCTCCTCCTCCTCCTCCTTTGCCTTATTCTCCTTCTCCTTCTCCTCCTTTGCCTTCTTCTTCTTCTCCTCCTCCTCTTTTTCCTTATTCTCCTTCTCCTTCTCCTCATTTGCATTCTTCTCCTTTTCTTTCTTCTCACTAATTATATTAAGTGTTTGGGAAATAGTTTTTTTTCAACCTCCTACACTTTAAAGGCTGTGAAATCTTCTTGGATCTTTGCACATCAATATTATGAGACATTTTCTCAAAAATATCCCTGAGTTTTTTAACACGACTAATAAAATAATCATGTTGCTACTCACATTCTTCGCATAGAAAAAAAGTGCATTTCATGTTAGAAGATGAAGCACCACAAATAAAAGATTGAGTTGTTTTCATGGATGAAGCTTCTTGTATCATTTCATCTACAAGGTGAATAAAAAAAGATTGAGAATTTACAGTTCATTATAAAATAATAATAGCAGTATGTTGCAACACATGGATACTCTATTGCCATAAATTAACATTATGTTGCCATATATGTACCTACTGTTGCAACACATAAAATTTCTGTTGCAACATATGAATCATATGTTGACACAAATATACCGATTGTTGCAACATATGAATCTTATGTAACAACAAATGACCATTTTGTTGACCTAAAGTGAGATGTTACAACATATAATAACTGTTTGAATATGCACCAACATATCACTAAAATGTGGCAACATACGCTAAATATTTCAACAAATGAAATATATGTTGGACACCTGAACAACACTATATTTCTAAAATCATATCATCAAAATGGCCACAAAAAGAACGACAACAGCAACAAAAAACTACTTTTCGCTGAGATAACAATACGTATACATTTTCTCAAATGAGGATTTTTTTGGGTTGGTTGAATTTCTTTAAAAAATTATAAATAATACACACCATTAAGTCGATTATTCAATTTTTACATCTACTGAACATTTTATTGTTCATTAATCCAAAAAAAACTTCGAAAATTATAAAATATTTCAAAAAAATAACTTACCCATTTCTAGTCGAACACGATTACAGATGAGAGAGTAACGACTGGGAGGAAGATAATGGTGGAGGACTAGAGAGGAAGAGTACAATGTTTGGAGAGGAAGAGTAACAAGAGACGAATTTCCAAATTTCTAAGAAAAAAGAAGAACAATCCCCAAAAGACGAAGAAGAGAGGAAAAAGATGAAAAGATTTTTTTCTTAAATGATTTGATTTGAATTATAAAAATGTATTTTTTTTGTATTTTATAAGAGATTAGAAAGTTTTAGAAATATTAATTTGATCCCATATTTACTTAATTACATTTTGGTCAATCTATCACCACAAACAAAAACAACTTTTGGACACATTTCCCTTAATTTTCTCTACATTCTAATATATTAATTAAAATTGTTATAATTTAACTCTAATTTAAGTAACTATTTGTATACCCACTCAAACTTCACAACTGAGGTCAAAGTTAATTTGATCTTTCTTAGCTAGCGTTTGGCCATAGATTTTCAAATATTCTTGGCAAATATTATTTGAGTGAAAATTTGGGTGAAATTTCACCATGTGTTTGGCCATAAAATTTGGGAAATATATTTCACCTTTTTAGAAAAATATGATTTATAACACACAAGTTTTAAAAACTATCAAAATTAACTAAAAGTTTGTATTACAAGTCAATGCATGTTCGTTACAACAATAACAAAATAATGTCTATGACATTAAAGCAATGTGGTAATTTGGAGCGAGTGCAACAAGAATTATTCCATACATCGTGAAGTAGACAAAGTACATGACTTTGTTACCTAAAGCCAATTTTTAATAATTTTCATCAACAATCATATCATTATTTAATATTCACTACATATTTCATCACTATTTTGGTGTTCACGTAAAAAATGATGTAATACAACGCAAGCAACTACTATAGAGAGTGTTTTTGTAAAAGATAAAAGATTAGGATAAAATTTTAATTTTTAAAATATCCCAAATAATGAGATTTGACCCAAATACTAAAAAAAACTAGTATTTGAAAATTTGAGATATTTGTCAAAAATATTTATCAAATAATGGCAAATTGTATGAACAAACATTATTTGCCAAATTTTTCCCAAATATTATTTGGAAAATTTATGGCCAAACGGGCCCTTAGTGTTTCAATTGGATCAGTTCCGACCTAGAGTGAAGACTTCCGGAGGAAAAGAAAATGGCGAACAGAAACAAATTATCTCCTTCCCTTGTTGTCTGGGTTCTAGTTTTATTCGGAACCCTAATTTTCATTCTGGTATTTTCCCCAACCCTTTCTCTTTCTGACTTGTTCTCTTCTACTACTAACATTACTTGTCTTGTTAATTGTATTCTCAGAACCGATTAGGTGATTCAGGAGTCTCCTCAGATGGTAAAGACATTAAAATCGAGGTTCAATTTTGGGTTTTACACGTTACACATTAGTATTTTGTTGACTCCGAACCATAGGATTTCGTATTATTATTGATTGCATAATTTTTACTTCAGGCAAAAACATCAGAGGATTTGGAGCGGGTGACGCATAAAGTATACTTTGATGTCGAAATTAATGGAAAACCTACTGGTATTTTTTCTTCAAGTTTACTGTTTGTTGAGAATAATGTAGAGTTGTAGGTGATTTTGTTTTGTTCTTGGAAAGAAGAAAAAATTCCGAATGTAGATGCTAGATCATACTTTTCTGTCTATGTTCCTGTTCTAATAGATGGATTGATTTGATAACTGAACAGTGGAAGCTAAGCTTTACCCCTGGCATGTACTCTTCTAATTATACCGGTGGTTTTTACTCTTGGACTTCTCTCTTTTTTCATGTCTGACCAGAAAGAAAAAGGAAAACAGAAGTTTGAGAAATGAACGAGGTAGCTTTTATGTTTAAATGGTTAGGGCAATGTTTTAAGATTTCTTATTAGAACAGGGTAAGAAATGCATCACAATTTCACTCACCACGTACATAATAGAAGATGGAATTTTCATCATTACTTAGTAGAAATTTTTACTCCAAATTGGTTCCCACATTTCCCAATTTCTCATTCATTCTTATTTCCCCATTCACACCTTGCTTAAACCCAACAATGTTAAAGTTGTACCCTCTTCAAGATGGGAGTTCAGTTAGCCTTCATGTCCATGGATGTTTAGTTGGTTACATCAATAGAGGTATCCTTGCACAAAATTAATATAAAAACAAAAGTCACATAAGAAACATATTGGTGCACAAAATAATATAGTGCTTGGCAGGCTGCATAAATAATCTCGCTCAACTTATACAAAGTTTGGTTGACAGTATTAAACTTAATACACACGTAATTATGAGGGAATCTATGTATTATTTTATGGATACATAACGTGGAATAAGAATATATGTATTAGCAATGCATAAAGATCTCAATACAAAAATATCTTAAAGTAGGTAACCTGCATAACATTTCATATTTTAGTAATCATGCATAACAATTCAAAAAATGACATATAAAGTGTTAATCCCTCAAGTGAGGTTTGGGAGGGTGGCGTGTTCGCAGCCTTATGCCTACCTAGTTAAGTAATGCATATCATAAGTCGAGTATGTAAAGAAAATACAATGATGATAAGAGGATTTCATACTAACAGTTCCCGTGATATTATTTATTGTATGAAAGATTCATGCTTAATAATTCCTTCATGACTACATGAATCAAACAACTTTGCACTGTTTTATGATAACAAATATGAACAATCTACCCTTGCTCCTGTCGAAATAATGTATCTCGTTTTCAAATGAATGTTATCTAGTTGTTACATTACTCACTGGCAATCTATGTTGCCTTTCAAATTTTATTTCATGACTAAGTACAAAAGTAATTAGGAAATTTGCATTTACAATGTATTGAAGAAATCCAATTAGATTAATGAAAAGATATTAGCTTGCATGTTGAATTATGGATGTAGTAGAATCATGGTGATGCATTGGATAAATTAGGACTTTTGGTCAAATTAGCTTGCAACCATATGGGGTTGGAAGTTGTCACTAAAGATGTGTTTGGTATGAAGGAAACATTTTTGAGTTAGATTCTTTTTTTAAAAAATGTTTTCCTCGAAAGTAATTCTTACTCAATTTCTTGTGTTTAGCAATTAAGTAGAAAATATTGTTTCAAAAACATTTATGTATAATCTAGGCAAACACTATAAGGGTAGGGGGTAGGTGAGGGTGCGGGTGGGGAGGAGACAATCAAATGTCACTTATGAAACTTGTTTTCCTTACTTTCACCAGGGAAGTCATTTTCCTTATCTATGAGGAACTTGTTTTTCTTGAGAAAATGTTTTTACAAAATTGTGACCCTGGCCAGTTTAAGGGCCGCATATGTGTTCGGCTTAGGTTTTTTGTTCTTACCATGTTTTATTCATAAGACATATAATTCTAGATAAATCTAATTTAGTTTGAGGCAGGATTGTTAAAGATTGTCAGATCTATTTCAGTTGTAGTCATAGGTGGAAGAGTTTCTTGTGATTTGTTTTGGTTTTCTTCTGAACTTAATCTTGAACACATTGATACTTCTCTTTCAGGTCGTATTGTCATGGGCCTCTTTGGGAAAACTGTCCCAAAGACAGCAGGTACTCCATCTTGTGCTGAATTATGTTGGCTCTTTTTGTCTTTGGACATTATCTGGTAAACTACAATGATGAACTTGCTGTATATTTATTTTTTCTGCAGAAAACTTCAGAGCTCTTTGCACAGGTAACCAATAAACTTTTGTTCCTTGAGTTCCATCTTTTCAAGAGTTTCATATCCAATACAGTACTTTTTATTTGAACATCATGTTAATGAGGATACCATTCTGGAAATTCTTATAAATTTGTGCTCTTGGATAACGAGACTTACTTTAGAAGTGAACCAGCAATTTAAAGCAATACCAAAGCTAGTTACAGTTTATTGACAAAAAAATAACTGAAGATTTCTTTCATTACGCGTGAGGTTGAATGAGAACTCCTATACTGTATGAGGTCGTTTGGTAAGAGTGTGTATAAGAATAATGCTAAATAGAGTGTGTTAGTAATGTTTGTATTAGCAATGCATGTAGTAGTTATGCTTGGATTAATTTTGCATAGATTATTTTTATGCATTGTTTGGTTTGATACATTATAAATAGCATGCATTGCAATAAAAAAATTATATACAAAGATACCCTCCACTATTATGGTGGAAAAGATGTAAAAAATGGTGTTGAGGGGGGCAATTGAATCTTTAATCATGCTTAGTGCAAGCATTAAAACCACTGCATTGCTAATACCTAGAAAACCATGGTATTAGCTATACACACTTGAACACACAATAGAGTGTAACATTAGTTATACTTTGGTTAGAAAAGTGTACTAAACAAGGTCAATACACAAGGCTAACGCAGGCATTATTTTTCCTAATACACTCTACCAAACGACCCCTAAAGGATTAAACTCATGTCCATCTTGTAGCCTGTAAGGTATGTTGGAGCCAAAAGCAGATATTTCTAATTGGCACAGGTCATTGCTGATGCAAGGGCCGGCCAACATGCTCTTTCTTCCTTGAGTGGTTTGTTTGAAGACACACATCTAGATTTGCATGAGGTTTTTTTTTTTGTTATCTATTTGTTTCTATGAAGGCCCCTTTAGCATTCATCTTCTCCTAAATTTCTGTTCTAGACATGAATGGTTTCAGAGTTCAGATACTACTTGTTAGCTATTTAGGGAGGGGCGGGGGTGTCTCATGGCTAGAATAAGATCAGACAAGGAGGGTTGTATAGATGGAAAATTAATGCATAAACATGATGAAGCCTCACCAGCTTTCTACTGCATTAACATCCACTATGCACACTAATACTGAAGTTACAAATATGGCAAACATTTATCACTCAACTTGTAGGGGAAAAAGGAACAGGGAAAGCTGGCAAGCCTCTCCATTACAAAGGTAGCAGTTTCCACAGGATCATACCAAGCTTCATGATCCAGGGAGGTGACTTCACCCGTGGTGATGGGCGAGGTGGAGAGTCAATATATGGTGAAAGCTTTCCAGATGAAAACTTTGATCTAAAACACACTGAACCTGGTGAGATTTAACTATTCATTAGTAATTGGTTGTTGCTGTCTTTTGTGTTTTATTTGATCTTGCACTTTGGAAGTGTTTTTGGCCACACTGGTTTTTTATCCACTGAAAGACTTGTTTTGGGAAAAGGTATCTTGTCAATGGCAAATGCTGGACCAGACACCAATGGATCTCAATTCTTTATCACAACTGTAACGACTAGCTGGTACTCAACTAAGTTACTGATTTTGTGCAACTTATCTTCAACTCAACTTTCAATTTTGGGCCACTTCTCAAAATGTTTACTTCCATCCCATGTTTAGGTTGGACAAACATCATGTTGTTTTCGGCAAGGTGCTGTCTGGGATGGATGTTGTCCACAAAATTGAAGCTGAAGGCAGACAAAGTGGAACCCCGAAAAGCAAAGTTAGAATAACAAATAGTGGAGATCTGCCTCAGTGATTCAATTTTCCATGTATCAGAATACATCAAATGCTTGAAAGTGCTTAACCTCACGCTAAAGCCAGGTTCATACACTGTCAAGAAATGTTCAATGGGACTTTCGCTGCTTGTAAAGTTAAAACAACCCTCGTGAAACAAGATCACAACTGCTGCGTAGAATAGACACAAGGATCATTTTATGAAAATTGTAATAAAACCTTTGCTTTTATATTTATTTTCGTAAAGGATTTTGAATGAATTCTCTGTTGTATGTACCATAGGAGAAAGATACGTTGTTGAAATTTCCAATTTGTTCTCAGTAATTTAATACAAACATGCTTATGAAATACACACACACGCTATGACCCAAAAAGTTAAAGATAAATTCGAGTATATTAAGAGTACTCGATTTCACAGCAACATCAACTCAGTTGTAAAACAATTTGCACCTCTTAGGGCATTATTACTGAGGATGTTATAAACTAGACTGGAGAAGAGAAAAGCATCAGTGGTTGTTGGTGTCGTCTCCAATGAAGTCGTTTCCTTGACGAAACATGGTTGAAAAATTGGTAGAAATATCAGAATAGAGAGAAACTACTTTAGAAATGTTGCCATTAAGCTCCTGAATCAGGCTCACATTCCGCACCATATTGTCAGTCGTTCTCGACTGATGATTTTCGTTGACTTGCTGTATCAACGATCTGTTCCGATCCAACACCGATTGCACCTGCCGGAATCTGTTGGAGAAGTTGTTCCACACATCGGAGTTGCCTTCCTCTGTACTGAGGTCACGAGGGCGGCGGCGGTCGTCAGTGGTGAGGGATTGAGGTTTGGCTAGGGTTTGACGGTGGCGCTTAAAGGTGTCTTCCATGCTCCTAATGTCGATTCAATCATAAACGTACATGAGAGAAACACGCACAGACGCTTTCTCTCTAGTCTCTGGGGAGGTGAGGTGCATACATACATAGATTAGATATTTTCCTCATTTGGTGGGGTTGTACAGAGATGACTAACCATGGTTTGGCTTGGCAGTGCTTATTCACGCGACACCATTTGTTTGGCCAAAATGTAAGAAATTAGAAAGAAGGTGAATCATTGCTGGCCACGCGCAGGGAAAGAGAGTTTTGGCCAAAAATATCTTAGTACTAAGGCTTATTGGACGGTATTAAAATAATCAAAAAGTGCAAAAGTCACAATTTGAAATGTTTCCAAAGTTACATCTCATATTAAATTATAAATTTCAAAGAGGTTTTATATTTTTGAAATAGGGTTATTGATCTTTTTCTCCTTTCTTGTTTCTAATTTTTTAAGTTTTGATTAATGATTTGACTTGGGGTAAGTTCTAGTTATGTTTCTAGACTTAAATTGATTAAAATCTGATGATTTAGGATCAAAATGACGTATCTTAAGATTTAAACGAAGTGGGAAAAAAATCAAAAGACCCTTGGGTAAAGTGTTGTCCGACCAAACAACGACCTGGACAGATGGTCCGTCTTTCCATCGACGGTCCGTAGGTTTGGCCTGTTTGACAGACCTTTACTAAAACGGTCATAACGTTTTACTCGGAAGTCTAATTTTAGCAAGGTTGGTGGCTATGGAAAGCTAATTCAATTATCTATCTTTTGGTAGGTCATGGAGCACCTAATTCAGTTTGTGTGTGTGTGTACATGGATGAGGTGGTGGACTGAGATAAGAAAAATTATTTAATTTTTTATATGGATAATAATGTTTATTTTTTAATTAATGTTAATTTTTTATTATTTATTTTTATCTAGATAAAATATTTAATCTATGTGGAATGTCACGTGTCAAAAAATTTTCATATAAAAGAGAGAGTGCACTACACACACCACTGACATGTGCTTCTCAAACTAAAAGTGATAATTTAGATATGAAACTCACACTTTCAATAGTTTAGGTATGAAACTCAAAAAAAGTGAATAGTTTAAGTGTGCTTTTGACACTTATCTCTTATTTTAAACTTATTTTAAGTTGTTTTACTTTGCCAAATACTTTCAAAAATAAAAAGTGACTTAAAAGTAGGTTTGACCTATTTTAAGTCAATCCAAACACTCTCTTAACCATTTTACTAAAAATAATTATTTTATATTAGTTCTCTATCTTACTAAATCAAAAAATATTAATTCACTTTTTTTCTATAATTATCTTTGCAATTAACTTTTTGAAATTGTTCACTTTATTTGTAAAATTTAAAATTTTTCTCATAGACGTATTAGTAAAATTATCTACTTATTTATGATTTCTTAATATTCTTGTAAAAAGATGATCCATTCATCCACTTTATAATTAACATGGGTAACGCTATAAACTCAATATGTCGATCATTGTTTTTTAAATAAGTGTGTCAATTCAAAAGTGGACAACTAATTAGGAACATAGAGATTAGAGGGTCGTACCTTTTAAGTCAAGAATAAAAAAAATCAACTTAAAGATTTTTAAGTAAAAAGAAAAGGGGGGTGAGGGTGGGGGAGACCTACTTTTGATTTTTGACTTTTTTAAAGTTATTTTAAACTTATTTAAGTCTTTTGACTTTATCAAATACTTCAAAACTTATTTTAAATTATTTTAACTCATTTCAAGTTATTTTTTATATATTCGTCAAATACTTTCAAAAATAAAAAGTCACTTAAAAGTAGGTTTGATCAACTTTTAAGCCAATTCAAACACTCTCTTAACTATTTTATTAAAAAATAATTATTTTATATTAGTTGTCTATCTTAATAAATCAAAAAAGTATTAATTCATTTTTTTCTATATTGTCTTTGCAATTAATTTTTTTTCAATTTTTCACATTTATTTGTAAAATTTTAACTACTTTTTCATAGAAGTATTAGTAAAAATAAAATCACACCCTGTACACATTTAAGACTATATATATCAAGTTATAAACATACTTTTTAAAAATCATTACTTATATCAGATTATTTTCGAGTTATAGCATATCAATTAAAAATATATTTAATTAAAAATAAATTATAATATAATTTAAATAATAATTAATATGTTTAAATTTTTATTTTTATTTTTAAAATTACAATTTTTAAAACAAACTCTTTAAATTTTTAAACAGATTAAGTATCAATAGTTTACTGTTACCTTTTTGAAAATAAATACTAAATTAATATTATTAGTTTACAGTTATCTTTTTGAAAATAAAAAATAAATTACATATTTTTAGGGATTTAATTTTATCACCTTCCTACTTTACCGTTTCCCAATCCAAACCTTCCACAAACACCACTCAACAATATTGTCCGTTTTTATAATCTTCATAAAATATTTTATTTTAAGTTCTTATACAATGTCGAAGAAAGTTAGTGGAAGTTTTGTTAAATCAAAGTTTCAAAAAGACTAAAAAAATGAGGCAAAGGAAAGAGGTCTCCAAAGAAAGGAAAGAAGAGTAAGGCAAAAACTATTCAGACCTCTTCAACATCTGATTCTGACTTTGTTCATGAAATAAAATGATGAAATAAAAAAAAATCAAGAAATGTTGAATTTGGTCAATCAACAAGAACATTATAAAAAAGATAGGAGTCAAAGGTACATACTTCCAAGGAAGTCAAAAAAGTGATTAAGGTAAGTAAAACACATAATTTGAAATTTGGGTAAAATGTTATATGTATATGATTATAATTTTTAATTTTGTTTGACAATCGTATTATGTATTAATATTGTATGAGTTATATATGAATTGGTATAATAATATTGTATAAGTACAATTTATGAGTTTGATAGTCATCACAATGTAGATTTTTGACAATTTTAATATGTATTACTATTGTATAATTTATGTATGAATTTGATGTTTGGTGGTTATCTTACATAGCAGTCTTATTGTTAAGCTCTACTGGAGGCATCTTCAGGTTGAAGAGTCTACCTAGAAGATCAAGTTTGATATACTTCATGACTTTTACTTTCGCAGATGAAAGTCTTTTTTAGTAGACTATATATTAATGATCTCCAGGTTATTTTGTATTTATGTAACCTATTTGCCATTTAAAACATTCTTAAAGAGATCCCAAATAATTTTATGACTTGTTGGAACTAAAAATATGGTTAGTTCGTCATTTGATTGATTTATATGTAAGTTTGTCATTAAGCTTTTGAAATTTTTAAGGTCAACTTTGATAAGAAGTTTTAGAAATGACCTTATGATCCTATTCTGACAATTCATAAACTTTGTAAGGGTCAAATTTGGCTAGTATCAATGTAGGTGTTACTCGTGAGTCTTTAAATACGAGTCGGTGTGATCGAACATTTTAACTTCAAAGCGAAGACCTAAGTTTGATATTTGTCAAAATCTTGGTAGATGAGCTCAAATGAGAATTTTGCTTACTCATTTAGGTTTACAAGGTTGAGTTTGGTCTAGAACGACCTGCTATTTAGATCTCGAGGCCGTCATGCTAATTAAGAGCAATTTATGGATTTTTCCTTGAAATTAGGTTCAGTATAGGATCCATATTCTGTCAAGACGACCTTGTATGGAAATTTTGTTTGCTCTATTGAGTCAAAATGTAATTTTAAATTTGTTTCCATATCGCATGTGTATGTATAATTTTTTGAACCAATCCCTTTTAGCTGCGCTAGTTACACCCACATGAATGGATTAGTTGCCTAGGCGACCTAGATCGATTATCAGGCTTGCGATCAGGACTTGGAGTTGATTGTATATGATGGTTATTTGGGGTTGGATCCCATCTTTAGGTTTGTGATACTCTTCTCGTAATGGACTTAACTATTCTGCATATCTTTTAGGCGTACGTCTATTAGTTCGAGTTTTGCTTAAACATGCACATGAGTGTACGTTATGGGCTTATGAAGGTCAAGGTATGGTTATTTTAGCAGTATCTGTGTTCTTAGTATTCATGTTATACTCTGTTTCTTTTCCATGATGCAGTAGCTAGTACAAACTACTAGCGATTATTGCTTGTGTCATGTACTGTAGCATTTGGGTATCAGAGATGAGGATGAGCAATTGACATCTTGGATTAGTATGTCTTTTTGTATGTACATCTTAAGCTATTATTTTTACTTTGACATATTATTGTGTTTTTATTATGACTCAGATCGTCACGATTGGCACACACACTAATCCTCTGGTGGGAGAAACAATACTACAATCCAAACAAATAAATATTATGAAAACTAAAGCATTTAAAGACACAAAAGCATGTTTAAATGACAATAAAAATGGTGTCCCCATAAACTCAAAGTTTTTAACAAACAACTAACCAAACTAATGCGGAAGAATAACCCCTAGAACCTGAAAGTCATTGTACCGAACCTCTACCAAAGACATGTGTAAGTACAAGGAGTACGACCCCGAAATAAAAAAATACCTTAAACAATTAGTTTGAGTCTGAAAAGAGTGAACTTAAGCAAAAGAGATCCATGGTAACCTGAAAGAACTGGCTCACCCTTGAATCCAGTCACGCTCAATAGTCACCTAGCTGAGGTCCATCAACAGCCGCCTAAAGATGCCTTGTACTCAACAAAGAACAAGAACGTGCAATATCAGTACACAACCACAGTGTATAGGTAGGATCATACTTTTATCCCACTAAGAGCAACATACGTAATTCATTACAACAATCTAATAACATGCATACACTGAACATACACAATATTGATATCATTTACGAAAAACGAACAATTTTATATTTATGAAGATATACAATTATGTCAAATTAATGGTCTTCTCATAGAACCCACACCTAAACTGTTAGCATATCGAAATGTGGTACCCGATCTAATGGTTATGCCAGAACGTGTCCACAGATTTCATATTTATGTCAAAATGTGGCAACTAATCCTATGTTTATGCTAGAATATGAAAACTGATCCTAGTTAGTGTGTCAGATCATGGCACCCACCAATTTAACAAACCCCAATCACAATCACAATCAAAATGTATATTCTCATAATTATACAACAAGAACTGATTGATGACATGTAATTATTCAATTATCCTCATTTACGATTTGGATGATCAACAATTCAACATTCACGTACTTACATGCATTATAATTAAGCTATTATAAACATATATCACAAATATGAAATCACAATCATCACCTACCTCGAAAAAAACTTAAAATCCAAGAAACTTAATCCTTCCCTTTCCGGGTTTGTTCCTCTTGTTCTTGTCTAGAAATAATAAATATAATAAATAAAAAATAATTAATTACCCAAATTACTAACAATTCTATAGACCCTAGATCATACCCATGATCTCACTATTCAAATTAGGGTTTTTTTTATCATAATTCTCTGATCAAAACTATTCCCATCGATAATTATCAATTAGATTACGTTCTATAGAACAAAAAATGAACTTAGGGGTTTAGATTCTTACTTTAGCCTTGAGAATAGTGGGAAAAAGTCAAGAAAAGCCTTGGGTTCATTCTTTAGCTCTCAAATTTGAAAATGGCAGAATGAAATTAACTTTTTTCCTACTCCTTCGTGCTATGACTTGAAACCAATTGGTATCTAGGTGATGCAAATTTATATCTTTCCTCCTTCACTCTATTGTTCGAGTTAGCGCAACAGAAGTGGTAACGCCATCGCTAGTAAGAGAGGATTGTGTATATAGGAGTGCAAGTTAAATAGGGTTACCATTCGAAACAAGTAGCCATTGGCTCGGATAGATGACATTTTTGACCAATGGCAAGGTGCATTGATTTTCTCTAGGATTTATTTAAGGTCTTGTTAACATCATTTAAAGAATGAGAAGGTTATGATTGGGTTTGGCCAAGTTATATGATTAAAATTAGAAGTTGTATGGGGATCGATAACTACTATTGTCGGTTGTGGTATGAGTTGAGTCAAATTGGTATCTTCCAATTTCAATTGGTACCTCAATAAAGTGAACTAGATTTAACACAAGCAAGTTAATTGGAATGGAGAAGGTTCCAATCGGTATCTGGACTTAGGGACGTTATAAGGCAAGATTGATAGTCATTTATCAAATGAACTAATTACTGAAATTGAAATTCTCTGCGAATTCTAACTCTGAATGGTGAATGTGTGCTTCGGTTGTCTAAATTAATTTCGAATGTGAACTTGTAATTGTATGAATGAGGTAATTATGTGCACAATAAAGGTGTATCTGATGTTTGATATGCACAATACATTGGCATGGTCGTTGAAGTTATGCAAGATTAATTCCTTGAATGTTTTGAAATCCATCGTGAAAAATTGTAGTTATTAATCGTGATATTTTTGGGTGTATCTTGAGAGGTGACGGTGAGTTGTTTACAATAATATGAATCGTGTATCGTATATCCTAGCGTGGAAAAATTTAGAAATTTGATTGAATGGTAAAAAAAATGGGAACCCTCGAAAACCATAAAAGGGTGAAAAAGAACCCAACAATTATGGCATGGCATATGGTCCCGTCAGAGCCGCTACAATGGGATTTCTTCCGCTAGTACAGTGCAGCTACTGCGAGATTCATTCCGCTAGAGCGGGAAGAAGAACCTCAACAATTTTTCCCTATTTTCCTAGTAATAATTTGGGACCCTCAATTGTACCTCAATGTTCAACATACCAATATAAGTTCTAAGGTGTGTTAAAATTGTGGAAAACCTGGGTATAGGAGGGTCTGTTGTAGTGATCACAAGTGATAAAATTGTTGTGACCGGATGACTAATGTGTTTTTTACCCAGATTCTACTTATTCTTATGTGTCAGAGCAATTGCCTGGGAGTTTGATGTGGTTTGAGATATACTTGATGCCCTTATCCATGTTTCTACCCTAGTCGAGGAATCAGTCATAGTCAGTCATAGTCACCCATGCATGTTATTATAATGTTGTTTGACTTGTTTATGTTACACTAGTGGGATAGCTGCGTGATCTTACCAGTACATTGTGGTTGTGTACTAATTCTGCACTTATATATATATATATATATATTTTGGAATAGGGCATCTTCACGGGACTGTTGACAGACCTCTCTTAGGAGATTAGTGACCATTTGAATTCAAGGGCGAGCTAGTTCTTCCCGGCTTCCTTGAGTTCTCTTGGTTTAAGTCCACTCTTTTCGAAATCAGACAATTGGTTAAGTTGTTGTTAGTTTTTGTAACATCTCACAATTTGAAATAGCTAAGAATAAGCTAAGAAACTATAAATATTCATTTTGAAAAGAAAAAAAATCAGAAAATTGCCTAATGTTAAGAAAGTGAGTTTTGGTCATTTTCAAACGGTCATAACTTCTAGCTCAAGATTAGTTAGAGGTAGTTCTTAATATGGTTGAAAAGACCTTTGAGATATCTTTACAACCGTTGAGTTTGCCCATTATCGATATCGTATGAGGGAGATATGTCTATGAGAAGTTCGGTTGTTGAATTAAGGAAAGTCTCAATGTGGATTTAAGGAGGGCAAACTAGTCTTTTCACCAATTATTTTTCAATTTTGTTTTAAGGGTTTATTAGGGTAAAAACTAAGTGCAATTCAATTTTGGAAAATAAAAAATCATGCTTAAGGCTTAGAGAAGAGAGTAAAGAAGAAGGAAAGGGAGAAAAGTCAAGAATTCGCCAAAAACGACAAGGTTTGTGAGTGGATTCCGTCGGGGTGATTCCTATCAAGGTATGTGAGATCTTTTTGCGTTGGTTTAGTTAACCCACACACCAAATTATTTAAATTCAGAGATTTTAAGTAGTTTCAACAATAAAAAGTGAAGTTCTAGTATAACACCGTTGAATTCTAATTTGTTGAGTTATTGCATGCCTAGTGTTGATTTAATTCATGTTTCTCGGGGGTTTTTTCGAGTCAAATCTGATCGGTATTGAGGTTACTAATGATCATAAGCGTTTGGGGAAAAACCATGAATGTTTAGAGGGTTTATAGATGAAAAATGATGAGAAAAGTCGAGAACGCCTTTGCGTAGGGACTTGGCACCGCGCCTCCCATAGCCCCATAGGACAATCTCTTTCCTTAGATCCCAGGGGCCAGCGCCATCCATAATTCCCCAACTTGTCCTCTTAAGTTTGAGGCCTGGCGCCCCACGCCTCTCAGAGCGCCAAGGGCGCTAGTTCACCCCATTCTTTCCTCATCTTTTTGTACTAGTTCCTAAGTGATGTACCTATGTTTCTTAGTTGATTCCAACACCCTAAGGTACATTTAAACATCATGAAATCATTCATAAATATGAGATCATTAACCTTGAATACATAATCCAATTCAAGGAAAGTTAAGGTCAAAATCAAAGAAGTTAGGAGTCAGTCTATAAGTTAAGCATCCTTATCCATATGTTTATGCGCAGGGGCATCCAAATCCGAATCTATAGAATCTATTGGGGAATCCCCATGAAGCAAGTTAAGGTAAAGTCTAAGAGTTCTCAAGGGTCTTTAATAAAGTTTTAAATTTGTTTTAGTTATCAAGTTTCAAGTTAAGTAAAGAGTAAATAGTTGAAGTTCTTCCTTCAAAGAAATATAAGGGAACTAAGAGTTTATTTAAGACTCAAGTTTCAAGCTAAGTAAAGAGTAAAAACGGGAGTTCATTTTTCAAAAGTTATAAGACAACTAAGTATTCCCTAAGAGTCTATAAATGTTTCCATATTTAATATAAGAGGAAACTAAGATTTCCAAAAGAGTTTTAGGCAATAAAAGGGAACATTGAGAGCTTTCTAATGTTGTCACGAAAATATGAAATCGAAAATTTAACAATAAAGAAGATCAAGTTTAACGTGGAAAACCCCTTCAAACTGAAGGTAACCACAACGGGATCGACAAGATCCTAATTGATTCACTATACCAATAAGATGGTTAACAATATTCTTATAATGGCTACACAAAAAGTGCCAAAAGAGAACAAACAATAGCTACACCAACAAAATATAAATAGATATAAACACCACCCAAACCCAACTTCTGTTAGGGACCTAAAACAGGATCCATCTAACCTCCGAATCTAAACTCCGCCGTTCAAATCAACCACCAAGATGTCAAAAACACTCAGTCCAAATTTCAGCCCGATCTAATGGTTAGTTAATCGGGAAATATGATCTGAACGTTGCTGGTCGTAGAAAAAAATTGCAGCAAAATAATCCTTTTCCTTCTATCTTTTCTCTTGTTGAAAGCTCTCTAAAAAACTTCTCTTATGTTCTAATGTCTTTTAAAGACAATATCAATGATCAATTAAATTATTCTCTCAAGACCATCCTTTATTTATAGAGTTGTGATTTTCCTTACAAAACCAAAATCAACTACAAATAGGATTACAATTTCAATCCTTTTCCTAATAGAATTAGAAACCAAATAAAGAGAATAATTTCAATCCCTTTTCAAGTAGGATTAGGCCATGGGCCTTTGGCTGGAACATGGGAAATATCCCAATAAACTCCTCCTCCATCCAAGGGGCCAAATAGACTTTAAGTGAAGTAACTTTTGACTGGCTTCCTTCCTGCCACACTTCTACAAAACTCATGATTGTCTACGATGAGTTCTTTCCACTTATCTCTATTAGTATCTAACATGACTTCATCATAACCTTCAGGTTCTCCCATGTTAGTCAATAGAATATACTCATCATGAAAACAACGTGTTGAGCTTCACTTCTCTCTAGTAGATATACTACAAGAGGTTTCTGGATCATTCGAAGTAGTTATCTCACCATAAGTTGGTTGATTATCAACCACAACATCATAAGTAGGAACATTTATATGTTCTACACTCTAATCATTATCTGGATCATTACCTTGGGTTCCCTCATGTGTAGAAGATGTATCGATAATAGGAATTGGATCAACATCAACTAAGCTTTCATCGATATGAGAATCTAGTTTCTCAGTCTCGTCAATATCTTCATTAGTTTGATCTTCAAAGAACACAACATCACGACTTCTAATGAGTTTCTTATCAATTGGATCATAAAAGCGATATCCAAACTCATCTTGACCATAACCAATGAAGATGTGTTGCTTAGTTTTAACATCCCATTTCGACCTCTCATCTTCTTGAACATGCACACAAGCTTTACACCCAAACACTTTCAAATGATCATAAGAAATATCCTTGTCAAACCAAACTCTGTTTGGAACATCACCATCCAAAGCCACAACAGGAGACAAATTGATAACATAAGCAACAGTGTTAAGTTCTTCAGCCCAAAAAGAATTTGGAAGTTTAGCCTCTGAAAGCACACATCTAACTCTCTCAACTAAAGTTTTGTTCATCCTTTCTGCCAAACCATTTAATTGAGGAGTCTTTGGAGGAGTCTTTTGATGACGAATTCCTTGCGATTTGCAATAATTATCAAAGAGACCAATATACTCACCACTATTATCACTGCGAATACATTTTAATTTATTTCCCATTTATCTCTCAAATAAAGCTTGAAACTGTTTAAACACATCAAGTACTTGACCTTTGGATTTTAAAGGATATACCCAAATCTTGCGAGAACGATCATCAATGAAAGTAGCGAAGTAAAGTGCACCACCTTTTGACTTCACTTTAAAAGCACCACACAAATCTGAGTGTACTAGCTCCAATAGCTCAGACTTTCTTGAAGGAGGATCGCTGTGAAAAGAAACTCTTTTATGTTTCCCTGCTAAGCAATGAACACATTTTTTCACCTTTGCTTGTTTCGTACCAGCAAGCAAATTCTTCTTAGACAAATAGGTGATCCCCCTTTTGTTCATATGACTAAGCCTCTTGTGCCACAATTCTGATGAAGTCTCGCTCTTCACCAAATTTATAGAGTCACCAAGAATCGATCCTTGTGTCACGTATAAATTTGAATGTTTTCTTCCTCGAGCTAAAATTAATGAGCCTATGGTGAGATTCCATTGGCCATTGCACAAGTCATTATGATAGCCATCATTATCTAGTTGTCCTACAAAGATCAAATTTATCGGAATGTCTGGAGCATGCTTGACATTTTGAAGGACCAAAGTTGAACCAGTATTGATTTTCAAACAAACAGTGCCAACACAAACACCTTAACCCCACCAGCATTACCCATCTTTAACACCTCAGAGTTAACAGAAGTATAAGATGAAAAGAAGTCTTTTCTTGGTGTGACATATGATGTGGCTCCAGAATCTACTATCCAACTTTATTTTGAGATACAAAATTGATTACACCTTTATCAGAAACGAAGAGAAGATCATCTTGGACAACAACAACAATATTATTTTCATTGTTTTCTTCCTTTTTCCCTCCTTTAAGATCTTGCTTCAATTGTTTGCAAAATCTTTTAATATGTTCTTTATTTCCACAATGATAACATATAATTTTTGAATTTTGACTTACTTCTGCTTTTACCTTTACTCCTCGGATCTCTTGTCTTATGTCTCCGTCGATCTTCTGTTTATAGAATATCTTAACGTGAAGATGTGTCTTGAGATTTTCTTATAACCGTCATTCATTCAACACACCACTCTTTGCATATTCCATAGTCACCTTTCCACCAATGGCAGAATTTGTTAAAGAATCACGAAGAGTTTCCCGAGAATTCGGCAGAGTATTAAGAAGCCAAAGTCCTTGTATTTCATCATAAAAATTAACATCCATTCCTGATAGCTAATCAAGAATACCCTGAAAATCATGTATATGATAAAGAATAGGAATGTCCTCCTTGTATTTAAAGGTCATCACTTGCTTTAACAAGAACAACTTGTTATTGCCAATTTTTCAAGCGTAAAGCGTCTCCAACTTTTCTCACAATGTTCTAGAATGTGTCTCATTCACAATATGGTTGCGAACATTATCTTCGACCTATTGTCTTATATATTCACATAGTTGTTGGTGCTCAAATTTCCAATTTTCATCGGTCACATTCACGGGTTTATGAGCAGAAAAAACCGAAAGATGCATCTTTTTCACGAGCGATAGATCTTTCATTTTTCTTTTTCATATGTCGTAGTTTATTCTGTTTAGACATACCATATTTCTCATATTCCTCTCCATATAGAAAAACCTTAGCTCTGATACCAGTTGTTGTGATGAAAACATGAAACCAAAAATCTAACAATAAAGAACATCAAGTTTAACAAGAAAAATCCTTCAAACCGAAGGTAACCACCTGGGGATCAACAAGATTCGAATTACTTCACTATACCAATAAGATGGTTAGAAATATTCTTCTAATGGTTACACAACAAGTGCCAAAAGAGAACAAACAATAGCTACACCAACAAAAGATAAATAGAAAGAAACACCACCAAAACCCAGCTTCTAATCGGGACCTAAGACATGATCTTTGCCACCTCATAATTCGATCTCCACCATTCAAATAAAGCACCAAGATGTCAGGATTACTCAGTCCAAATTTCAGCCTTATCCAATGGTCAGAGAAAAAGACTGCAGCAAAAGAACCCTTTTCCTTCTCTCTTTTCTCTTGTTGAAAGATCTCTCAAAAACCTCTCCTATGTTCTAATGTCTTTCATAGACAATATCAATGAGCAATTAAATTATTCTCTCAAGACCATCCTCAATTTATAGAGTTGTGTTTTTCCTTACAAAGTCAAAACCAACTACAAATAGGATTACAATTTCAATTCTTTTCCTAATAGAATTGGAAACCAAATAATGAAAATAATTTCAATCCTTTTCCAAGTAGGATTAGGCCATGGGCCTTTGGCTGGAACATGAGCAATATCCCAACACAACTGAGGATCTCAATGATGCATGTCGAAGATTGAATAATTCCTTTTCATTTTAGGATGGACGATCATTATACTCTTATAAGTGATAGCGTACTTACGGAGTCCATATCCCGCATCTCCAAGATAAAATTTATCTATAAAGTCATGATATAGTTAATAAATGTACATTGTCCACCTTATTTTTTCGTAAACTATTTTAGATTGAATAAGATAGCTTGAAGGATTTGAAACCCATTTGGTCTCTTTAATGCATCATTTAATATGTGAGAGTCATGAGCAGATTTTCCCCAACCATCTAGTACGTACGTGAACTTCAAATTAAAGTTGATGGCAGCCAATACATTTTGAGTTGTTGTGCCTTTTTGACCACAAAATCTACTTTGTTGTTCAATAGGAACGGATGCAAGCACATGTGTGCCATCTATTGTTCCTACACAATTCTATATACAACTAAGTTAATAATATGTACTATTTTTCATAAAATGATTTAAATTTTAAAATTTTAGTATGTCACTTACAGCAAATCATGGATAATATCGATAGTTGTTCCTTATCTCCAGTTGAATAGTACCATCTGGTTATAAGGATATCTTAGGTTATATATTACCATTTGGTGGTTTTATAAGGATAGTGTAGAGCTTCAAAACTGCTTGAAGTACCGTGTCAAAGCACCGATGAATAGATTCGATTGACTTATAGAATTGTGATCCAATCATGCGAAATCGTTCATTAAAACCATCGATCTCTAAAAATATTAATACTTGTTCTTGAATAGACATGTTTTTGCTTGAACTCAACAAATTATTTCTTCTAAGAGCATTGCATAGTTCATAAAACACATGCTTGCTCATCCTTATTTGTCCTATACAATGGACATCACTTCCATTCAAAATACTATTCATGTAAAATTCTCTTTCTTGATCTTTATTCGTATAAGGTTCTCTAGAAATGCTACTTTGATTTTTGTAGGCTACATTATTTGCAACTCTGAAAGCTAAAACAGATATAGCTTCAGCTCCAATTATTGCATCATCTTCATCTTTGTTTGTCATATCCATCTGTTCCAATGACCAATATAACGTAATTGCATTAGGATATAACAAAGAAATAACATAATAAGAAAATCTGCCAAGACTTATAGCAACGTCTGATTAATTTTGAGAAAATCAATATCAAAACCAGCAGAGAATTGAAATGTCTTTCCTCCAAATTATCCAATAAAAAGGAAAAAAAACAAGAAATCTAAAGGAAAAACAAAGAATCCACGAAAGATTAGTGCAATTACTAGGCTAGTAATTGTTATCCTAGTAATTATGTCGATTCTAAATAATTGGTGGCTTTTTAAACATATCCATAAAGTTTTCATTGGGTAATTTCAATGGAAAATAGTGATTTTCTATTAGTGAAAGCACTTTTAAAGGAAAAAAAATTTAGCTTCTGAAAAACAACTTTTATTATTCTCAAAAATACTTATTTTCTCTCAAAAGTTTGGCCAAACACCTCACTTTAAAAAAACATCTTTAGAAAGATATAAATTTGGCCAAACAAGCTATAAGTACGACTTACAAGTATTAGTTACATAACTAAACACTAAATGAAATAATCAAGTAATGTATATTCACTGTTTAATTTAATCAATGCAAAAGTAAATAATATATATTTAATATTATTGTCATTTGTAGTGTTTGAAGTCATTTTATAACCCAATTAGTCATTTTTGGAAATATTCATAAAATTATCATTTTGTCTCTTACGATATTGATCCCCAGTTATTTTTCCTTGAGTTTTAAAAGTTGGTTTCAAAATTTAAGTAAAAATTTGTGAATTTTTTAAGTTTAGGGTTTGAAAGGCTAAAGTTATTAAAAATGTTTTTTTGTGTGGCTATGGACATCGTTCAGAATGGAAAGACTCAAGTCCTGAATTGACTATTTGATTGAATTAAGGTAAGTGATATTCTAAATCTTATAAATTTAGTGAAATCGTGTATTTACCTTCATTGTGTGTATTGGAGAGTAATGGAAATGAGGTGATGGACTCAATGTCCCACTTTATTAACTTGGATAAAATACAAAAGGAATTAATGAAACGGCAACATGTTGATCATAATGCTTTGTAAGTAGTCCTATTCTGAACCTTAGGCCGTTGGTTGTTTGATGAAATTATTGTGGACTTGAATTGCTTGAAGTGGCTTATTTGCATTTTTTGTGTACATAATGATGAGACATCTGATATAAATTGATGGATAATGATTCCAGCTAGTAACGTGATATAAAATCGAAGGAAAATGATTTTGCCTAGTAATAATATTATGAAGAAAAGTGGTTTTGGGAAGTAACTAATGTGACATAAACTCAAAGGAAAATGGTTCTGGCTAGTGATATGATATGAAGTCCAAGGAAAAGGATTTTGCTTAGTGATATGATATACAATAGAAGAGAAATAGTTCCTACTGATATTGACTATTATGATTGATGTATTTGATACTTGTGTTTGATCTACTTGTTGAACATATTTTATATGTTTTGGTTGTTGAATTGTGACTATTGAACTATGTGGTAAATCCTTCTGAACTGTGTACTGTGAAACTATTAGGTTGGGTTGATTTCTATGTAGGTTATAGTTTGAGGAGATTCAATTGGAATGAAAGGAGTAATTGATTTCTTACTAGTTTTACTTGTTTAGTTGGTTACTTGTTGAGTACCATGTTGGTTGGTATTCACCCCTTGCTTCTACACTTGTGTAGGTTCTGAGTTAGGTACTATGTGATTGCTTTTTTTTTTTTTGCTCATATTTTTTAGACTTGTCGAAGGACTGTTGAGAGGGTAGTTGTTTGGCATCTCGATGGAACCTCTTGTTCCTTATTTTTATGCTTTTTTCATCCTAGAATCAAAGACACTTAAACTTATAATTATTTGTCACTTCTGTACTTTATATATTAGTGGCTTGTACACGAGACTGACAGATTTTTGGGGTATTATAGAATGAAGAAGTTTTTTGCTTTTATCTTGTTCTTGTTTCTCTTTCCGCATTTCTTTTGTTTCATTGGATTGAAGCTGACTTATCTTAGTGATAGACGACGTTAACTTTAGTAATAAAAAAAGGAATTAAAATACAACAATTATATACTTTAGTCTTAATTAAATTGCCAACATAATATATTTGATTTCATATGAAATTTGGAGATAGAAAAGAAACATCATATCATGTTGTAAAATTACAACTTGCAGCTTAATTGATAATAATATACTTGAAAAGTTTATTATACGTAGAAGCACTGCAGATTGATAGTCAATCTCAAACATCATTCTTCCGTTGATGAATCATGTTTGTGAAGTCAGTGTTGAAATCAGAATATATAGACGAAACCTTTGATATGTTTCCATTGAGTTCTTGAATTAAGCTCACGTTCTGCACCATGCTATCGTGTGTTCTCGATTGATGATTCTCGTTAACTTGTTGAATCAACAATCTATTTCGATCCAACACAGACTGCACTTGCCTAAAATTGTTGGAAAAATTGTTCCACATCTCAGAAGAATCACCTTCCTCCATGTTAAAATCCACGGTAGAGTTGTCACGAACGCGATGGCGATTATTATTTATCTTACGAGAGTTTGATTTGGTTATGGTTTGACGATGGCGATTGAAGTTAGAGGTGTCTTCCATTGATATATGAAAAATTAAAAGAATTTTAATGTCTAGTGTTGGGATGATAGTTATGATTATATTGTTGTGCTATTTATAGTCATAATAATATGTTAAAAGGCAGTGGAATAAGACAAGAGTAGGAAATATGTGAAGGATTTTAAGCCACGCTTTTTGACATAAATAAGTAAAATATCTTCTCATTATAAAGTGCAAAAGGTCATCTCAATCCAGAATAAAGGGCCCTTAGGCACATGAAGAATCAAACACAAAATATCTAGACAACTATCTACGAAAAGTAATTGTTAATCTTATCCATCGATCTACAATTATTAGATATTAAATTGACGAATGAGATTATACTATGTGTCTCTACTTAGTCTTTCGTTAGAGTGAGGAGAATATATATGTTCTAGTTCTTGAATGTCATGGACACTAATATCTTAAAAGTATGATGGAGGATATCTGCACTTCATTTACGATAATTCGAAGATATATTTATTCTTTTTCCCTTCTTTGTATTTCATATTTTAGTAATACTTAGTAATATTTAAAAAATTGTTATTTAATTTAAAGTTCTAAAGAAAAAATCAAAAGTAAATAAATTTTTAAAAATTATATTTTTATATAAATTTAATATCAAATTGTCTTTATTGACTCTAGTCAATCCATATTAGCTCAGCTCGAGTTCCTTATATTGGCAAGTATTGGACACCAATCATTTTTTTGGTGTGGACTAGTATACTGAATTTAATATAGTAGCTCATATGATTTACGTCGATTTTAGTATCTCTTACGATCAGATCTTTTATTATTGTCTAATATTATACTTTTGTATTTCAGTTTGAGTATAACTCATTTGTATGATATTTACTTGGTCATTGCATCAACATATGTTTTACATATTCATCATGTTAATTTATTAGGATTATCATGCATTGTGTAACATAATCAGTACTAATTGTGTACTTTTTTCTTATTTTGTTTGATGATATAGGTTCTAACATTTGATATTCATATTGTGGTTATTTCTACCTCTAACCACCTAGCAACAGTGTTTTGGTGAGTCTTCGTCTCTCTGAGGACAATATATTTTTTTTTTCCAGATATTATTTTCATTTTCAGACAGTTAAAGTTAGCTAGGAATTGATCTAAACAATTTATGTTAGAGAAGCTTTTCAGACGCTCAATTTAGATTCTAATCACATATACCCATATATTTGATTAGCGATTATAATTCAATTTTTTAATATCCAAAATATGTACAGAGAAATACTTCCTCTGTTCCTATTTACATGTCATTATTTTGGATTTCACATATATTAACAAAACTAATTTATTGTTCTATCCTTACTTAATTTTTTTGAAACTCAAGTTTTCAATCAATGAATATGAATTAATTTATTTTAATCAATTAAATTAATAAATGAATATTAATCATTTACTTAGTTTTTTTAAATTGATCGAACGTATATTTTTAAAACTAATAACTCATAAAAAAAAATTAACATACTCATTTATACATTAATTTTATAAAATAATAAATATTATAATTCAATTATTTATTCAAATGATAACACATAAAAAGAAACAGATGAATTATTAGTTTAATTGTGATTGTTGCATAGCAAAGAGATATGACATTATCATGTAATATAGGGCAGGGGTTGAAAATTTAAAAAGCGAAATATTTAAGGCGACCCTCTTAAAAGAAGTGGGGTATGTTTAATAAATATCTTCTGTGGATTTTATTTTTTTAAGAAAAGAATATTAAAAAGTGCAAAAGGTCACAATTTGGCCAATAAAGCTCTATTAAGAATAAAGGGTTTTGCTGGGTAATAAAAGAAATCATATAGAGCTTTCAAACAAGAAAAAAGAAGAAGAGGATCTTTCATCTCATTGTGAACTTTATTTGACTATCACTTTCTTCTTTTGTTGCTTTTGTAATCAAATTCATTACAATCTCCATTCACTTTCTATATATCCTGTTATACTTTTCAAAAATTTATTTGATTAATTTTTAAAAATAAATTAAATTAAATTATATTAATTTGATATTTTAGATAAAAAAATTAGATATTTAAAGTTTATATAAAAATTACTATTATGTTATAAATTCATTGAATGAGTGGATAGTCCATAAGGTTGGTACATGAACAACCATTCATATTCACTAGGTTACATGAACCTTTTTGGATAAGAATGTATCTATTTATTATGATACTTAATATGGTGACCTTTGGAGTGATTTCTCACTCTATAAATAGGGTTGTTTATTCACTATTGTAATATATACATATGAGACTTGAATACACTTGAATAAGAAGAAAATTCCTCTTCTTCTATCTACATTTCTTGTCTTCTTCTCTTTATGATTATATCTCTTATGAGCTTGATTTTATAACACGTTAGCAGCACGAGTCTCTAGCCAATTAAGATTGAGTTTTAGTTTTTCTTTAACTCATGTTTTGGTTTATCTCGTTATGAGAATCAAGGTATTATATGCATAAATTAAGGTATGTATTTTCTAAAATATTTTATGATTTAGAATAAAATAATATTCAGTCACTAACAATTATCAGGAACCGAAGACATATACTACTATTGGTTGAATTTGACATGCTATACAAAACTTCTTAAATTGAAGAAGTGTAAAATTTTAATAGCATGAGTTTGAATGTTATTTTGATTATTTTGAAAGACTCAAAGGGTGAGTCATGTTGTACTTCGGTCTATTATACCGTTGGTTAGGGTAAGACGATGGATTCAAATTTCATCGCACCAAAAGGGTAAGACATCAGGTTTAAGTCCGGATGCACCATAATGAAAAATATTTGAGGATAAGACGATAGATTCAAGTTCTATCGCACCAAAAGGGTAAGACATCAATTTGAGTTTTGATGCACTGTGATTGGGTTCAAGTCCCATAGAATTATGGCGTAACATGCCTTATATGGATAAGACATTGAGTTTGAGTCAATGCACCATAGTGATGATATAATGATGACTAAAACTTTGATGAAAAGTCTTGAAATCCGTCCTATTGAATTTGCTCCTTAAAAAAAAATGTGGTAACAACATATGATAATTTTGGAATCGCACGTTCACTTGCTCTATTCTATCGTATGAATGTTGTAGCAGTAAATAGTTAGTCTGAAAGATGACAAATATTTAACGATATGAAAAGGGGCATGAAATGACGGAATTATAATAGTCATCATTGTGGTAATTATAAAAGGAAGAACACTATGGGTTCTCCAAAAAGTCCTTCAAAATGTGAAGGCAATTTTTATTATAAAATGGTATGAAAGGTCATTGGACTTGTGAATGTTGTCGACCCAATTTGACAACTTTATAAATCCTCCATCAAAAGACAAGAAGATAAAGTGATGATACACTTGATCTTTCAAAGTGATGTTGAGGTGTGTCATGAAAATATGATGAATTTTAAAAATCATGACAATGTACTTATAATGCAAATTTATGAAGTACATATGAATGATTAGTCCATTCCTTGAAGAGAATGTGACTTGTGATGAGTATCTTGAATGCTCGACCATTCTATAAGAGAATGAGTCAAAATGTGATAAAATCATTATGGGTTGGATATATGCCACAACTCACCTCTATGGGAGGTTTGAGAAAAAGAAATGATATATACACCAAAATTCACCTCTACGGGAGGTTTGAGAGGAAATAAATTTTATTTGCCAGAAATAGTTAATGGTATTGTATGTTTATACGTCACTATGGTATGTTTATTGTGAACTACCGAAAGGGCAAAAGAAAGAAATAGTTCTTGTCTATAAGGGTTGTAGTCATTATTGTGTGACAATACAAATTTGTCATTGGTTGTGTACCATTGGTACAACAAAAGTACAGCAAGAAACATGTCTTGCTCTTAATGAGTTTGACCATGACAATGATAATATAATTTCCTCCTTGAAGGAGATGCTCACCATAGGAATGGTGTCATGGAATATGTGATAGTACACAAAATTAAATTGCAAGCTCTAACGAGTGGTGCTATTATCAAAGGAATAATATTGGATTGTAGTAAGTCTCAAAAGAAACTTTTTAAGTTTCGGATGAATTGAAAAGAAATATTGAGACTATAAATTACGAGAAGATTTAATATCTATAAATTACTACAATCGAAGAGGGTTATAAATATTACCCATTTTTTCCTCGTGTTTGTTGCACACAAACATTTGCATGCTGATGGAATCACATGCAAAAGTAAACTATAAGTATACTGAAATAAAGATCAGTTGGCATGATCAGTTGACCATTCTGATTTAAATGTGATGCAAACGTAATTGAGAATTTATGTGGCTTATATGATGAAGAAATAAAAGATTCTTCAAGAATTCTCTTGTATTACTTGTTTTCATTGTACCAGCTAAGGTTGGGATTGTAATCCCCTGAAGATTTTGAAACATATACAAAGGTGAATATGGGCTCATTCACCTTCCATGTGGATCATCTGCAACTATATGATAGATGCATCTATGCGATGATCACATGCTTTTATTGTCAACTTACAAATTGGTTTTTGTAAGGTTGTTTGCTCGAATTGTTAAAGTTAAGAGCACAGTTCCAAACTATGAAATTATATTAATAATGCTGGTTGATTTAGCAGAAATTATATGCCTCAAATTATAGCTAAATCATGGTTATGAGAACAAAACTCCTAAATAAGATTTGGTATGAGATAATTTTATTTAACATGTAGCAACACATGTATGCATCAAACCAACAAGGTTTCCCCATTAAAATTGGTTCAGGGTCAGGAACCATATAATTTTCATCTAAAATGTTGAATGTGCGGTTATGATTTTAATTGCTCCACCACGCACAAAGATGAACTTCCAAATAAGGTTGGAATGAATGTTAGATTTTCTAACATTCGGGGGAGAAATGATTGACAGCTGAAAATTATGTGTGAGGTTAATTATGAATTATCTAAATCCTCGTTAAATAAATATGTGAACTTAAAGTTCAAGGGATAATTCAGTTACATAATATTGCAAATCAGTTGCCAGATGAATGCATTGACCCTATGATATAATTCAGCTGCAAATGCTCCAGTGTGAAGTCCTTGAAGGACAGAGTTTATAATACGCCGGAAGCGTAATTGACCAATCGATTCCAAATATGAAATTCCTTGAAGAAGGAAGGAGCAAATGATCAATGTGGTCATGATAATGAGGCAAGTGCTATAAAAGAGCACATTGACATAACACTTCATAAAATCTTGAAAAAGGTTCAGGTACCTGAAATAATGAAAAATGAAGACATCCCGATAAGTTATGTCTTGTTGGAATCGATATCAAATAACCATCGACGGTATCTTTGATATGAGGTAGCGCTCAATGATATAAATTGTGACGAGGATCTTGAATTTAAATCTGTCATATAGTGTGGACAGATAAATGGTTGGCCAAGTAAAATGCATAATTCAAGTATATTTTGTTTCACTTAGAAAAGTGACATTTTGGACTGGTAGTACATAAATCAAGGTATAATGTCAGTGGGGTACAAATAAATAATTATGCGATAGTATAACCGTAATATATCAAATACGGTTTGTGCCTTGGGCATAAAGATTTTTCACAAAAATCCTGACATTATTGGAGATGTTTTCTCTTTTGGTGGATGCAATGAGGTTTGTTTTGATCTGGCGAAATATGAAAACTTGAATGCAATGAATATTGTAATGTCTAGCTAGACAATGAAGGTTATATGAAAATCCTTGAAACAATCGAGGTGTCTGAAGCATATAAGAGTTTGAAAGAAACTTTTCCAATAAAGCTTCAAGAATCCTTATATGGATTGAAATAGTCAAGGAAGAAAAAAGGGTACAAAAGAATGACCCTAATAGTCCTTGTATTTTTATGAAATGGTCTTGGTAAGACAAAATTTTGTCTTGACCTACAGATTGATAATTTGACAAATGAAATATTTGTCTAACAGTGCACATACACTGAAAAGTTTTGATGCAATTTTATATGGATA
Organism: Solanum lycopersicum; assembly: GCF_036512215.1. Lineage (NCBI taxonomy): Eukaryota > Viridiplantae > Streptophyta > Magnoliopsida > Solanales > Solanaceae > Solanum > Solanum lycopersicum. The sequence continues at coordinate 37,760,113 of NC_090805.1, forward strand.
AATCGCATTCATTGAGTACCCCAATGATTATGAGATCACTTGACATAAATGATGATTCAGTTTGATCTCAAAAGAAGGATGATGAGTTTCTTGGTGATGAAACTCTATCTTGGTACAATCAGGGCACTAGTGCATCTTACTAACAATATTTGACTAGATATTTGTTTTGCAGTAAATTTACTGGCAAGATTCAGTTTCTCCCCGATAAAAGGACATTGAAATGGTGTTGAACACATGATTGAATATCCTCGAAGGACCATCGTTATGGGCTTATTCTATTCCGAGGAATCCAAGACAAAATTGATTGGTTAAGCAGATGCAGAATATTTATCTGATCTACATAAAGTTCTATCTCAATCACGCTATGTGTTTGCATGTGGAGACACAATAATATCATGGGGATCAATGAAGCAAATGTTGCTCTGCAGAAATAAAAGTCCTCCATGAAGCAAGTCAAAAGTGTGTATGGTTGAGATAAATGACACACCATATTCAAGAAATGTGTGGTTTTTCTTTAAAAAAAAGAATATACCAACCACAATGTACGAAGATTGGAGACATCATCACAAGAAATTAAGTGATGTTTTAATCAGGGGGAGTACAATACGCGTTGCACTCTTTTTCCCTTGATCGAGGTTTTTTCCCACTGGATTTTCCTGGCAAGGTTTTTAATGAGGCAACAAATGGTGCGTATCAAAATATATGTGTACTCTTTTTCCTTCACTAGAATTTTTTCCAAAGGGTTTTTCCTAGTAAGGTTTTAACGAGGCACATTATCTATGGACATCCAAGGGAGAGTGTTATAAATTCATTGAATGAGTGGATAGTCCATAAGGTTGGTACATGAACAACCATTCATATTCACTAGGTTACATGAACCTTTTTGGATAAGAATGTATCTATTTATTATGATACTTAATATGGTGACCTTTGGAGTGATTTCTCACTCTATAAATAGGATTGTTTATTCACTATTGTAATATATACGTATGAGACTTGAATACACTTGAATAAGAAGAAAATTCCTCTCCTTCTACCTACATCTCTTATCTTCTTCTCTTTATGATTATATCTCTTATGAGCTTGATTTTATAACATATTAAATTATATTTTTTTATAACATAAAAATACATTATAAAATGTTAGTCAAAGTTTTCATAATTTGACTTCTAAAAAAGGATACCGTGACAATTATAAGTGGACAAAGAAAGTATATAATTAACGAAAAGGATCAAAATTACCCCCTGAACTATATGAAGATTATTTATACCATCCATTGTATTCTGGAATTAAAAATGTTCCTTTCCTTATTCCAAGAAATCACAAATATCGTCAATAGTTAACAACCCAATTTTCAAGTGATGTGGTAAGTCATTCGGAACTAACCCCTCCACCTAAGAGCTAGCGTTGCCAACTAGTATTCACTACAAGAAATTGGCAATGCTTTGGTGGAGATATTAGTCTCAAGTGTCTTGCTACGTCACTAAGAATTTAAATTGTTAACTCTGAAAGGTATTTGTTGTTAGATTTTAAAAGGTGTAAACGAAACATGAAGAGTTGCAAATTTTATGAAGAGTTGCGACTTTTAAAAAAGGTTGCGACTTTTATGAAAGGTTGCGACTTTTATGAAAAGTTTTGACTTTTATGAAAAGTTGTGATCTTTCCTAAAGATTGTGACTTTTCCAAAGGTTTGTGACCTTTTCGATAAGGCACAATAAGAATTTTTTCACACTACCCCTTTATTTTCTATAAACTGAGGGATTTCCTCTCATTTTAGTTGAACAAATTTGTGGACTTCTTCTACTATTACTAAATCTAGTATTCTATGTGTACTTTACTGTCGTTGAGTGGTTCGCTGACACAAATATTTTAGGTATCAATACACTGGTTGTTGAGATCATTCTGTTGTGGGAGGACATATAATTCAAATCAAACCTCGGATTCTAGAGGGTAATAATTTCATTGAGGGGGCACTGTGCATTCAATGGGTTTGATCTCTTTTTATATTTCCAGATTATGTTTCTTAGGAATACAAGATGAACAACAATTTTAAGAAAATTATTATATTATTGGTATTTATATTCTACTGATTGAGAGAAACAGTCCGTGGAAGTAGAAGATTAATGCATTACTTCTCCATAACTCAGTGCTTTGTTAAGCAAGGTCGAAGTGAGAATGTACAAAAAAAATAGATGGTATTCCGGTTAAATATTACACCAGGTAACCTTATTATTGTTTATCTAAGGAGGAAAATAGTTTCTAACGGTTTTGATATTTATCACGTGTGTAGTTGGAAAAAGTTCAGCAAATTGTATATTTTTTAAATGAATTTCCCTTGGCAAATTATTTTTCCTTTAAAATTTACTAGTTTGCAAAATGAGAGATGCATATTTATGTTTAATAAACTAGCATGTCAAAATGTTATAGTTGAAAGGCTATTGAAAATAAAAACATTTTTATGTGATAAAGAATATGTTTAATTTTGTTTGGAGACTAAAAAAACTTTTGTAGTTTTGTACTCCATGTTAATTTTAATTGTGTCTAATTTTTGTAGACTAAAAACTTTTGTAGTTTATACTCTGGAAAAATCAGACTATGCAATTGGTTTATATGAAAACTTCACATAATAAGTCAATGTTGTACTTCTAAACTTCACATAATAAGTCAATGTTGTACTTTTGACTTTCTATAAACTTCACTAGTATATAGAAACAAATTGTAAAAAAAAAATTGTCTTTATTATTGATATTCTAAATGGTAAGTGGTATGTCTATTTGTGATAGAGGAAAAAATAGGAGTGACTTATGTGAAGATTTTCAACGAGAATTGAAGCAATATAATTCTTTTGTAGAATAATATTTCCAAAAGAGGTTTCATACTGCCAATGACATTTTGATAGTCTGGGAAAATATGTGAAAAAACTATTTACAAATACATAAAAAATATGTTTGATATCACATTAAAATGTGGAGGTTCTTTGCTTATGGTAAAGATAAAATATTGAAGCAAAAGATATGAAATTCGGTAATATTTTTTTATTATGTTAGACCCACAAAATTCTTAGAGTATATTCGTTATTATGGTTGTTGAGTTTCTCTAATACTAGTATATGGTGTGACTAGTATGAAACTATCAAATTATATATATACTTGTTCAAAATAATTGTGTTCTTTTATGAAAAATTGTAACTTAAAATGTTGTGATTTTTCATGAAAATGTATATTTGTTATAATAAAAATATTTTCATTGTAATGAATATTGGTGAATAGTCATTTGTTATGTTTTGTAAAAGAACCATTTGGACTATATTGTCTTTATTGGACTCGATGAAACTTTGTTCATGGGTAGTTCTATAACAATCAAATTTAAAGCTATAGAAAGGTACTTCTGAAAAGGACATTTGACTAGGTGATGACTCGATAAAATGTTTGTACCACACAAAATTGTAAGAAATAAGAACAAAATATTAGTGAGATAAAAAACTACCTCGCGGAGAGCTTTCTACTCAATGTTTTTATTTGTTCTTACTTGCTTGAGTCAAAGTTTGTGACATGAACACTTGGCGCATGTCAATTACAAAATCTTTTAAGGAAAACTGATTAACTTAGAAGTTTGTCTAACTTTGAGTGCAATAAATAAAAATGTCATGTTTGTGTGGAATCTAAGTATGTTGAGCATTCTTATAAATATGTTGAAAGGAATTCTAATCCCTTAGAGTTGATTTACACAGACATTTGTAATATGAAGTCAACACCATCTTGTGGTGAAAAAAAGTATCTCATAACTTTCATTGACAATTGCTTTAGAAATGACTATGTCTATTTGCTGAATGATAAGGATGAAGCAATAGAAATGTCTAGACAATATAATATCAAAGTAGAAAATCAGTTGGGAAAAATATAAGAAGTGATAAGAATGGAGAGTATAAATCCTTGTGCAGAAATATGTTTGGAGAGTGGAATTATACATCAAATTGTTGCCCTATTCACCTCAATCGAATGAAAATTCGAACGTTGAAAGAGATGATGGATTCATTATCTATAAGTTTGGGTTTACAACAAAAATTGTATGGTGGAACAATCCTTGCTACAAAAGGGAACGACAAAAAGATTTGTCTTTTTAGAAAGAAAGAAATTTTGTTTGTTCAGGACACAATTTATTTCATGTGAGGAATGAAAAGGAAGGAAATCTAAAATCCAAGTTTCTATTCCTAAATATTAAAATAGGAAAGACTGTGAACTGTAAACTTAAACTTGAATAGTCTAGTGAAAGGTGTAAACTACCTTGGGAAGAACAAGAGAAGAATGTACTTAATAAAGAAATTTAGAGGCGTAATAAATGTCAAAGGATATCTACTTCCTTTGGATATGATTTTGTAACATTTCTTTATGTCTTTTGTAGATTCATCCTTTTGGACAGTGAGATTGGTTCAATCTTGAACAATCCTATTTGATGTTGGTTGATTTTCCTCCAGGATATAACCTTTGGGTTCAAAGTGAATCTTCAAAAGAAAAATGAAAGTCAATTGAACTGTTTACAAATAATTAAAGCAAGACTTTTGGTCAAAGGTGTTAGACAAAAACAAGCTCTTGATCTTTTCAACGCATACTCGCCAGGAACTATAATAACATTCATTTGGATGTTAATTGTGTTAGTTGTGATATATGACCTCCAAATTCATCAAATGGATGTGACAGTAACTCTCTTAAACGGAAAATTGGAGGAAGAAATTAACATGGAACAGATCGAGGGTTTTATGGTTCGTTGTAAATAAAAAAAAAGTGTTCGAACTTGTTAAGTCACACTATGGACTAAAACAAGCACCCACACAATGACATAAAAAATTTGATCAAATCATGTTGGCAAATGGATTTAAGTGATCGAAGTGATAAATATGTTCACATTAAAATCACAAGTTCATTGTTTGTTTGTATATTGGTGATATGTTGATCATCAATCGAGACATTAATGACATAAATACTACTAACGTATGCCACAAAGCATGTTTGGCATGAAATATCTTGGAGTTGTTGATGCGATCTTAGGTATAAGAATTCTTAGAACTCCATAATGTTTAGCATTTTCACTGTCTTATTGCATTGGAAAGGTACTTGACTAGTTCAAATATTTGAATTTAAATATTGTCAAGTCTCCAATAAATGTGAGCTTCACATTTCAAAAGAGTGAAGGTCAAAGTGACGCACAATTGGATTGTGCTAGAGTATTGAAAAGTATGATGTATAGCACGAAATGTACGCAATCAAATATATCATTTGCTATTAGTGAACTGATTTGATTCACGAGTGATCCCAATTGAACTCATTAGATGGAAATAAATAGAGTTTTTCGAGTATCTAAGAAATACATAAAATTGTGTCTTGTATTGTAACAATATCCAACAGTATTGAAAGGATATAGTGATGCAAATTGGATCACCGGACAAATGAAGTAAAATTCACGAGTGGATACGTATTTACTCTTAGTAGAGGAGCGGTCTCTTGGAAATATTTCAAAAGAGACATGTATCGCTAGCCCTACAATGATCTTTGAGCTAGGTGCTCTAGATAAGGTTGGTGAATAAGTTGAAAGACTTCGAAATTTCTTGATAGATATTTTTATTAGCCAAAACCATTGGAATTAGTATGCATACTTTTGATAGTCAAGATGAAATAGGTAAGACATGAAGCATGATATATAACGGAAAATCTCGTCGTATAGGACATAGACATCATACCGTTAAAAATTTATTGTCTAGCTTAATTATCAGAATTGATTTTGTAAAGTCAAAGGATAATGTGTTAGATCCACTTACAAAAATCCCTAACTAGAGAGTAAGGTGAAAAATTATCTTAAGGTATGGGTTTACGGCTTAGGAAAAGTCATCATGGCGGTAACTCTATCTAGTAGATTGGAGATCCCAAGAGCTAGATTCAAGGAGAAAAATAAAATTCTGACTGATGGTTCGGTATTGTCAACAAACTCAATCCATTCTCAGGATGAAGAAAATGCTAAGGAACAAGGATACAACATTAAGTCTTGTTAACAAGTTAATAAAGCTTAATGTTTTTAATGATTTGCTAAGTTTGGTCGATTTGACCAAATATTGTACCTACGCGATAACACGGTTAGAAATCACGTGAGTGTGAAGTGTAAGTCGCTTCAAATATAATTATAGTCAAAAACCTATTCTATATGCACTCATGAAACCAGGAGGTGTTCATGGCTGAAATGAACACAACCGTAAGAACCATAAATGGTAAAGGTGTGAATTGTGTGACATATGGTTGTCTAGGTATACACTAAAGATCGACTGTTCAAAGATATCATATCTACCGATTGACCGAGTATATCTGACATATGTTCACTACAAAAAGTCCAAGGGACAACCTACTTATCCAGATTTAATTAATTATTGCTTGTAAACTACACATACTTGTCCCTTTCTATGTCTTGGAGTCATTCCTCATTCATGCGGGAGATTGTTAGGTTTTAAAAGGTGTGAATGAAAAATGAAAAGTTGCAAATTTGATGAAGAGTTGCGACTTTTATGAAAGGTTGTGACTTTTATGACAGGTTGCGACTTTTATGAAAAGTTGTGACTTTTATGAAAGGTTGTGATCTTTCCTAAAGATTGTGACTTTTCCATAGGTTTGTGACCTTTTCAGTAAGACACAAAAAGAACCTTTTCACACTACCCTTTATTTTCTATAAATTGAGTGATTTCCTCTCATTTTAATTGCACAAATTTGTAGACTTCTTCTACTACTACTAAATCTAGTATTATAAGTGTATTTTACTATCGTTGAGTGGCTCGCTAACACCAGCGTTTTAGGTATCAATACACTAGTGATTGAGATCATTCTATCATGAGAGGACATGTTCCAAATCAAACCTCAGATACTAGAGGGGAATAATTTTCTTAAGGGGACATAGTGCATTCAGTGGGCTTGATCTTCTTTCTGTTTTTTCAGATTCTGTTTCTTAGGAATACAAGATGAACAACATTTGTGGTATTTTGAAATAGGCGAGGTCATTTTGTAAATATTTTTCTTCGAGATTTCATTTAATAGGAGAGAAGAAAAAGTATTCTTTTAGTACATATTAACAGCATTTCCAATGAGAAGTGTATTATACACATTGCGCTTGTGGGTCACACCTTTTAACTAACTTTATACTAATAAATCTAATTAATTAACTAACTATATACTAATCAATCTAATTAATTAACTAACTATAAAGGAAATAGTTAATCGTTTCCTACACTTCACCTCAAGATGGATGTATTGAACAGGTTCAGGAATCCAAGTTTAGCTACAAGTATTTCATGATGAGATCTACCAAGTGTCTTTGTCAATAAATTTGTCGGTTGGTCGTCCTTGGTGTGAATGTAAGCAATCTTGATCAATCCTGCTTGGACCTTTTTCTGGATGAGTGATAATGATCAATCTCAATTTGTTTAGTTCATTTATGAAACACTGGTTAGCTGCAATTTATATAGTTGTCTTGCTGTCATAATAGAAACTGACTGGTCCTAATAATTTAGCCCTAGTTCATGAAACAAGTTAGTTATTCAGACAATTTTTAAACTTTTAAAGTCGAGGCTGCAGGACTTGTATACTCTACCTCTAGAAAGATTCTAGAGATATTATTTAATTTTCGGACTTTCATGAAGTTAATGAATCACGAAACATTAAGATGAAGCCACTAACAGATCTTCTTGTGTTTGGGCAAGTAGCCCAATCTGCATCACAAAAAATTGTAAGCTGAGACTTTTGAACTGAACTTAATAATAGTCCCCTCCCTTGATCAACCTTATTGTATCTCACTATCCCTAAGGTTGCATTTCAATGTGATAATATTGACTTCTGCATGAATTGACTCTACACTAACTTGTCAATCAATCCTTGATACTTGTTCACATCTTCAAATAAATTATCATTTATAAGTGCCCTAATCATACTCCACACTAGTCATTTTTATATTACATTCTAGTAGTATAAGGCAGGCTTTGCAGCTGACAGACCTATCTTAGATATCAACTCTAAAACATATTTTCTTTTATTCATTACTTTCTATTTTTGCTTGATCTAAAAAATTCAATCCCCAAGAAGTACTTAAGCTCTCCCAAGTCCTTGATCTTGAAGTGACTATGTAGTTCAAATTTAGTACCGTCTATCAAACTAACATCATTTCATGTAATTAACAAGTCATCCACATACACTAAAATAATATCCAACAATTTTCGAATGTATCAACAAAATTGATATATTCATCTTGTATCAACTAATTCGGTTGAGTAACTTGGAGTTTTCACAATTTCAAATTAATGGAGAAAATGAAAATTTGAATTTTAAATTTTGTGAAACTATTACATATTGGAATTGATTGATATCAATCAATTTTGCCTGAATCGGGCAATTAAAATCAATTTTACTTTCATATTTTATATTAAGAGCAACATATAAATTTTGTAAGGGAAACTTGCATAAATATACAATAATAAAAAAAATAATTACCATTTGTAGCAATAACATTTTTTTCACTTGATCACTTTTAATTCATTTATAATACAAGTTCGATAAATATTACAAAGAAAAATTTATTATTCAAATACAATACAAGTTTTAATGATGGATAATACATTTATCACATATTTAAATACATTTATAATACAATATGTCAAATTTTTATTAAACAAACATAATATATTTCAAAAAAATATAATTCATATATATTGCATACGTAATCACTTTTAATACATATATTACAGATTTAACATAGTATTGCTATAAGTGATAGTAAAAAAAAATATCACTAAAATCAGTAATTATTTATTAAAATGTATTAATCAATGTAATTTTTCCATTTTGTAATGTATCATAAGTAATGTATCCGAATGATTCTTATGTATTATACGCATGATTGATATTTTAAGGAATTTTTGTAAAATAGCAAAAAAATGAAATATTATATACTTTAAATCTTATACTATGATATTTATATGTTGTACAAAATTTTATTACATTATTTAAAATTTTAGGTCCAAATTTAAAATAATATATTAGTAAAAAGAAAAAGTTACGAAAATGTTTTTTTTCAAATATTTATAGTCAAATAGAGATATTTGTTGATGCTAGAGATATTATTAGAGTCAAATAGTGTTAAAGTCCCAATATGTTAAATGTGAGGAATAAAATAAGAGCAAAAATAGGTCAGGCCACGCGCACGCTCCTTGAGATAAGTTTAGTATTTCCTCTATTTTATCTTATTTTTAGTTAAAAAAGTATTCTCTCGTTTCACTTCTAATTATTGTGATATTTTTTTTTTTAAAGACAAACGCTAAATTTTTTTATTGATATTATAAGGTGAATTATTGATATGTAAAAAATTGTTAATCATAGAATTTTTGTATAATTTTTATTATTTAATTTTATATTTAAAATATTAAAGTAATATAATCTAATTTAATTTTAAAAATTAGTTAAATTAATTGTTTAAAAATATAACATGACAATTAAAAGTGGACGGAGATAGTAAAATGAAAATTAGCAAATTAGCCAAACTTCCTAAGTATTAAAAATACCTACACTTTGAATAATTATTGAAAATGTCAATAGGTCAATATTCTAGAAAATAAAATGTATCCTAATAAAATTAATATTCTTTCCTTTTATTTCTCAAATCATGTCCGCGTTGAACTAAATTTATTCCCGTGAAAAGAAAAACTCTCATCACCCACTTTCTTCTCTTTCTAGGTTTTACCTCAAATTCCTCCTTTCTTTCTCTTGAGTTTTGCACCATTGTTTCTTCATTTCTTTGTCTAAGAACCTCTTCTATTTTCCTCCAATTTGTTCAAGAAATTTCACAATTCTTTCAAGATAATCTTCACCTAGTGATAAAAGTAAATTCATTGTCACCAAGTGTCTTTTGAGATTTCTATATATTATGTAAAAACACTATCAATAAAATAAAAATAAAAATATTTAGATGTTGAAGATTTCAAAAAACTTGTTGAAAGACCAAGTTGAGGAAGAATAATTTTTTTGTTTTGCATTTATAATTTTTTAAAATTTTATATTTTTTTGTAATTGATATTCAAATAAGTTTGTATAAATCTTGTATTTATTTCTAATTTGAATTCATCCCAAAGGTATGTCAACTAGATATATATTTTATTTATTAGAAGAACAACACGTATTAGTTTGTTTCGTCTTTTATAAAAAAAAAATAAGAATTTTGTATTATTTCTTAATTTGAATTCAAAATTGTATGTATGCGGTTAATATTTATATTCATTCAAAAATCATATACATAGTTTGTGAATTTAGTATTGTTCATTCTAGTACTCGTTCTAAAGGTATGCCAACTAGTTATATATTTTATTTAACAATGATTGAAAAAATATTCACTTATTCCTTTTCTGTTTTATATTTCATTCTCACTTTCATTAGATCATTTTTTATATTTTTTATATCATACAAAATACTACATAAAACTAGAATAAGTACAAATATAAATAAAATACATATTTGAATGATAACTACTTAAGAAAGGATACAAGAGATTCTCAAGAAAATAAATAAATACACAGTGAAAATACATAAAAACAAATACCTTTCTTGAATAATTGAAAATTCATGGGACATGCCTATTGGAATGAATACAAACTAATTAAAAAATATATATTTCATTATATAAAATACAACATAAAAACTTGAATGAATACAAATAGTATACATATTGGTATGAATACGATTTTAAAAAGATTATAAAATTTTGAAAATTAGAATGAATACAGATAGTATATTTATGGGAATGAATACGTTTGAGTTTTTTTTAAAAATGATAAAAAATTATGTGATATTCATCTTTTCAAAAATATTCTTTTTCATAATTTTCTCCCTTCTATTATTGAATAATTATATTTTTAAAATTAAACCAATTAAAAATATATATAGATCAATTATATAACAAATTAAAATATTAATATTATTAATAAATATTAAAAATATAACTGAAAAATCCTATTAAATGCTAAAATATTGACGACTCATCTAAAATAATGGGCCCTTAGGCACATGGAAGAATCAAATGAAAAATATCTAAAAACTTCTTGCATGTAAACATACTTCCTTTGTATTTTTTTTAATAAAAAAGATAAAAGATACTATTGTATTATATATATTTATTCAAAGAAAAAGAAATTGAGTCATTTGTTTGTATTTCATTACTATATACATGTTTAAGATAATTGTATATATTGCCGTCAAAATGAGTTTATATTTTAATATTTTATTCTGTATGCTTATATTTTAACAAGTTAGGTGAGTGACTTTTTACATGGATAAAATATGTGTAGATATACAAATTCAATTCATACAATTATAGATAAAATATGGGTAAAAATTGTGAATAAAACACGGGTAAAATATGGATTAGCCTAATTTAACTTTTAACTTTTATTCACTCAAAATTCATGATATCAAAGAAAATATTGCAACTTCTTTTTCTTTTTATGTTCTATAGAACTACTCATTTTTCTCTATAATTGAAAAGGTGAATTATTTGGCCCTCCAAAAATATATATTTTAAATCTACATCTCTTTTGTTAATTATAATTATATTTATTTATCTATTTAATTTTATATTAGATAATAAATAATAGTTTGAAATAAGTAAATCATGTATTAATATTGACATTGCTTAAAGTGCGTTAAGCATGTTTAGTCCTAAAATGCAACATATTCATTTACTTTGAGATTAAAAATATTTTCTCTTTGTTATTACATTGATGTATGTCAATGAAAAGTTATAGGATTTTATATATTCTTTACTTTAGAACTAAATGAAGCATTTTGAATATTCATCATCTAAAAAAAGACAAATATTTTTTTCATGTTGAATTCCTAACTAAAATACTAGTTACTCATGAAAATATAGATAAAATATAGATAAAGTAGTATTTTACTTAATCCATTTGTTACTATTTTTATCCATATCAAATATGACCAGATTGAATTATTACTCATTTTATGTTGATTTATTTTCAACCCGTCCAAATTTGACTTAACCTGCCCATTTTTCACTACTAGTGATATGGGGTCAATAATGTTTAGTTATTAAAATTGACAATATACAATATCATTCAGAATATAATGATCATGTAAATTGTAATCTTTTTAAAATTACCTGACGTATTTTACTATACATGAGTTTTAAGAATAATTTTTCTTGATAAAGTTTATGATTTAAAATAAGTCATAAATATTTTTATGGCTATAAATAATTTTATTAGTTATAATTATCATATAATAATATTAAACTAACGATTAATGTTTGTCATAGAGTTGTCAATATGGGCTAGCCCACCCTATCTGGGCTAATCCATACAGACTTTGACATTTTACGAGTCAGGGCGGGCTAGTCCATTTTTGGTGTGGGCCTGAAAACGGATTTTTGGTGTGGGCAAAAAAACGGTCAGTCCAACCCACAAGTACGTGGGCTACAGGCTTGCCGGGCCAGTCCACTTTTTAAAAAATCATATTTTTTTAAATAATTATTAAATTAAATTATAAATTATAATTTTAAAATATTATCATAAATATCGACAAAACAATATTACTTGATGCTAATGTTACTACTTGTTAATCAAATTCACAAATAAAATTAGGGATAATTTCAAAGACCTCACTCCGGGTTTTGCTCTATAACACTCACCTTCCTTGTGATTTACGATGTTACGTCATTGTAACGACCTGTTAGTCGTTTTGAGCAACAAACTTCAATTCTGGAAAAACAGGCTGAGGCGACGGACCAAACGACGATCCGTCATGGGCACGACGGACCGTCGCAGGGTCTCATTTCAAAACACTTAGAAAATCTGAAATTGGGTACTGAAAATCGACTCTCTGAACTTCGTGACGGAATGGAAGGACGGACCGTCACAGGCGTGACGGACCGTCATAGATTGTTCAGTGGAAATTGACTCTCTGACTCTTGCGACGACCTGCAGGACGGACCGTCACAGGCACGACGGCCCGTCACAGGTTGCGCAAATCCCAGGCAGAATCGGATTTCCTTACACGTTTTAAGGGACGTTTTTGGACTATTCCTTCCTTAATTATAGATTTTGTGGGTTTATATTAATAACTCAAATTCTTGGGGGTTAAAAGAGGTAACCCTAAGTTAATTAGTGGAGTATTATTGCCATCTTTTACACTTAATTATATGTTAACTAGGGTAAAAAAAAGAGGGTTTGAATAAAGAAAATAGAGAGAACAAGGAGAGAGAGAAACTGATCGATCAAGAGGCAGAGGGAATATCAAAGCTTGGGAAATTGCTTGTTGATTTCAATTCTTCGGTGGAAGTAGGTTATGGTTTTCATGCTTCATAAGTAAACTCTTAATAGTGAATGATATGTATTGGTAGTATTGTAAACCCTACTATATGCTTAATGGTATGTTTGCATGAATATGACTATGTGATTGTGATAAGATAAGCATGATGAAAATATTGAATCCCAAATCTTGAAAAGAAACTTTAATATACATTATTAATGATGATGCCTTGGTATAGAAGAAGGCTTGATGAATTAAAGTAATGGGATTGATGATGCCTTGGAATAGAGAAGGCTTGATGATTTACAGAATGATATTAGTGGATCGGAGTGTCACGTTCCGACACATAGTATTTGTGGATCGGAGTGTCACGTTCCGACACATAGTATTAGTGGATCGGAGTGTCACGTTCCGACACATAGAATTAGGGGATCGGAGTGTCAAGTTCCGACACATGTAGGGGATCGGAGTGTCACGTTCCGACACATGTAGGGGATCGGAGTGTCACGTTCCGACACATGTAGGGGATCGGAGTGTCACGTTCTGACACATAGAATTAGGGGATCGGAGTGTCACGTACCGACACATAGTAGTAGGGGATCGGAGTGTCATGTACCGACAAAAGAGGAGGAAAGATAATGAATCTTGAAAGATGATAATATACTCAACATAATATACTTAATTCCCAAATGAGTATGGTGTTGAGGCTTGAGCCCTCATGGATGAACTTGATGGTACTTATTGATGATTATAATACTTGTTGTTGCTACATGTTGAGTTTTATAGTTGATTTACGATAATATTGATATATACTATTCCCTATTTTGAGTTGGCCGATGATATCTACTCAGTACCCGTGTTTTGTACTGACCCCTACTTTTATGTTTTTCTTCTTGTTATTTGTGGAGTGCAGCAAACGTGCCGTCATCTTCGACTCAACAGTAACTCAAGCCAGTCTTCACCACATCGGATCTTCAGGGTGAGCTAACGCTTCTAGCTTGGACTGGATGTTCTCCTTCATGTCTTGATGCCTTGAACTTCCGGCATGGACTAGATTCTTATGTATTTTTAGCTTTTTAGATACTCTTAGTTAGTAATTTAAAGGTAGATGTTCTTGTGATGATGACTTCCAGATTCTGGGGATAATGATAAGTTTTTGAGTTATAGAAGTTGATTATTTATGAGTTTAAGTCTTCCGCATTACTTTCTGTTTATATTATATTGAAATGTTAAGGTTTAGATTGGTTGGTTCGCTCACATAGGAGGGTAAGTGTGGGTGCCAGTCGCAACCCGGTTTGGGTCGTGACAAACTTGGTATCAGAGCATTAGGTTCGTTGGTCTCATCACACAAGAACAGGTCTAGTAGAGTCTTAAGGAACGGTAGGGGGACGCCTTTACTTTTCTTTGAGAGGCTATAAGACTTTAGGAAAAATTTCACTCTTTCATTCTTTCTTTCGTGCTACTACTTGAGTCCAATTGGTATCTAGGCGATACGAATTGGTATCTGACCATCTTCACTCTCTTTCGCAGATGGTTAGAACTAGAGCAACGACTACGTCAACACCAACACCGGCCAGACAAGAAACAACTGAGCCAGCCACTGGGGCTGTGGCTCAAGGAAGAACAGCGGCAAGGGGCCGTGGTAGAGGTCGTGGGAGGACGTCCTCTAGGGGAAGAGGACGAGCACCTAGCCCATCTGATACTAGGGCAGTGACTCCTCCACCGACTGAGGAAGTAATAAGAGAAGGGGAGGATGGGGAAACTGAACAAGTGCAGAATGAGGAATTGTCACCCCAACCTACCCCAGAGATGATCAATCAGGTTCTGGCTTATCTTAGCGGGTTATCTGATCAGGGCCAGACACCCCCAGTGTTTTCTGCACCAGCACCTCAGGCTCCGGAGGTACAACATGCGGCTACTATGGATCCCCGCATGGATGTTCCATTGGAAATAAGCACATTTCCTCGTCTGACTACAGGGCCTGTAATGACAAGTGATCAACATGAACTTTTCAGTATGTTCTTGAAATTGAAACCTCCAGTCTTCAAGGGTGCTGAATCGGAGGATGCTTATGATTTTCTGGTTGACTGTCACGAGCTACTACACAAGATGGGTATAGTAGAACGGTTTGGTGTGAAGTTTGTGACTTATCAGTTTCAAGGGAACGCCAAAATGTGGTGGCGGTCACATATTGAGTGTCAACCAATAGAGGCACCACCTATGACTTGGACCTCGTTCTCTAGCTTGTTTATGGAGAAGTATATCCCCTGGACTTTGAGGGATAGGAAAAGGGATGAGTTCCTGAGCCTAGAGCAAGGTAGGATGTCGGTTAATGCTTATGAGGCTAAGTTCCGTGCACTATCCAGATATGCCACTCCACTCTGTTTCAGTCCTCAAGAGCGGATTCGCCGGTTTGTGAAGGGGTTGAGGTCAGAATTGCGGATTTCGGCCTTACAGGTCGCGGCAACGGCAAAATCCTTCCAAGAAGTGGTAGACTTTGTGATAGAAGTGGAAGGAGTGAAGCCAGACGACTTCACCACAACATCGACATCAAAAAGGCTTCGAAAGGGAGGTGAGTTTAATGGTTCTTACACTAGAGGACAGGGTTCGGGAAGTTACTCAGTCCGACCAATTCAGTCTTCACTACAGACTGTAGTTGGGGGACCACCTCAGACCGGTCAACACTTCTCCGAGGGGCCTATGATTGACTCTAGAGAATGTTATGGATGTGGGGAGATTGGACATATTAGGAAAAATTGTCCCAGACAAAGTTATAGACCCCCAATAGCTAGAGGTAGAGGTGGTCATGGTAGAGGCCGTCATTCTGGAGGACGTGGTGGTCGAGGTAATGGTGGTCACCAAAACGGCAGAGGTAATGGGCAAACTGGGGCCACTACATCACAACATGGTAGGGGCAACGGACAGACGAACGATAGGGCCCATTGTTACGTTTTCCCTAGGCGGTCTGAAGCGGAGGCATCTGATGTTGTCATCACAGGTAATCTTCTGGTTTGTGATTGCATGGCTTCTGTACTGTTTGATCCTGGATCCACGTTTTCTTATGTATCTTCCTTATTTGCTAATGGTCTAAATTTACATTGTGAATTTCTTGATATGCCTATTCGTGTTTCTACTCCGGTGGGTGAGTCTGTGGTAGTTGAAAAGGTATATAGGTCTTGTGTGGTAAACTTTGTGGGGAGCAACACTTATGTAGATTTGTTTATCTTGGCAATGGATGATTTTGATGTGATTCTGGGCATGACTTGGCTTTCTCCGCAATTTGCAATCTTGGATTGTAAAGCTAAAACGGTGACGTTAGCCAAGCCTGGAATAGACCCGTTAGTGTGGGAGGGTGACTACACTTCCAATCCGGTCTGCATCGTCTCCTTTCTTCGTGATAAGAAAATGATTAGTAAAGGGTGTTTAGCTTTCTTGGCACATCTCAAGGATGACACTACCCAAGTACCTTCGATTGAGTCGGTTTCAGTAGTTCGTGAGTTTCTGGATGTGTTCCCTGCAGATCTTCCTGGTATGCCACCGGATAGGGATATTGACTTCTGTATTGATCTTGAACCCGGTACTCGCCCCATTTCTATACCCCCTTATAGAATGGCTCCCGCGGAGTTAAGAGAGTTAAAGGCACAACTTCAAGAGTTATTGAACAAAGGCTTCATTAGACCAAGTGCATCCCCTTGGGGTGCTCCGGTTTTGTTTGTAAAGAAGAAGGATGGGAGTTTTCGAATGTGTATAGACTACAGACAACTAAACAAGGTAACCATAAAGAACAAGTATCCTCTTCCCCGCATTGATGACTTGTTCGATCAGTTACAAGGTGCTTGTGTCTTCTCTAAGATTGACTTGAGATCCGGTTATCATCAATTGAAAATACGGGCAACGGATGTGCCAAAGACTGCTTTTCGAATGAGGTATGGGCATTACGAATTTGTAGTGATGTCCTTTGGTCTTACGAATGCCCCTGCTGCGTTCATGAGCTTGATGAACGGTATTTTTAAGCCATATTTGGACCTCTTCGTGATCGTATTTATTGATGATATATTGGTATACTCAAAGAGCAAGAAGGAACATGAAGAACATTTGAGAATGGTATTGGAAATGTTGAGGGAGAAAAAGCTTTATGCCAAGTTCTCTAAGTGTAAGTTTTGGCTAGATGCAGTGTTCTTCTTGGGGCACTTGGTTTCTAAGGATGGAGTGATGGTGGATCTTTCTAAGACTGAGACAGTGAAGAATTGGGTAAGACCTACTAATGTGTCAGAAATAAGGAGCTTTGTTGGGTTAGCTAGCTACTACCGCCGATTTGTCAAGGGATTCTCTTCTATTGCTTCCCAATTGACGAACTTGACTAAGCAGAATGTTCCATTTGTATGGTCGGATGAATGTGAGGAAAGCTTTCAGAAGCTCAAGACTTTGTTGACTACCGCACCTATCCTTACCTTGCCAGTAGAGGGTAAGAACTTCATTGTTTATTGTGATGCATCCTATTCTGGTTTGGGTGCAGTACTAATGCAAGAGAAGAGTGTGATTGCTTATGCTTCAAGGCAATTAAAGGTGCATGAACGTAACTATCCGACCCACGATTTGGAATTGGCTGCGGTAGTGTTTGCATTAAAACAATGGAGACACTATTTATATGGGGTTAAGTGTGAGGTCTACACGGATCATCGTAGCCTTCAGTATGTCTTTACTCAGAAAGATTTGAACTTAAGACAGAGGAGATGGATGGAACTACTGAAGGACTACAACATCACTATTTTGTATCATCCGGGGAAGGCGAATGTTGTAGCGGATGCTTTAAGTAGAAAGGCGGGAAGCATGGGAAGTCTAGCTCACTTGCAAGCTTCTAGACGCCCACTGGCTACAGAGGTTCAAACTCTAGCTAATGACTTGATGAGATTAGAAGTAAATGAGAGGGGAGGATTGTTGGCTTCTGTGGAGGCAAGATCTTCCTTTCTTGACAAGATTAAGGGAAGACAGTCTGATGATGAGAAACTGCGCAGAATTTAAGATAAAGTATTGCGAGGAGAGGCTAATGAAGCACAAATCGATGAGGAAGATGTTTTGAGAATCAAGGGAAGGGTATGTGTACCCCGCGTCGATGATTTGATCAACACTATTCTGACAGAGCCTCATAGTTCAAGGTATTCTATACATCCGGGTGCAACCAAGATGTATCGTGACCTAAAGCAACACTTTTGGTGGAGTAGAATGAAGCGTGATATTGTTGACTTTATTGACAAGTGTCCAAACTGTCAACAAGTAAAGTGTGAAACCAAAGGCCCGGAGGAACACTTCAGAGAATGCCCATTCCGGAATGGAAGTGGGAAAGAATTTCAATGGATTTTGTGGTTGGTCTTCCGAAGACAAAGGGTAAGTATGACTCCATTTGGGTGATTGTTGATAGGTTAACTAAATCTGCTCATTTCATTCCGGTCAAGGTGACTTACAATGCAGAAAAGTTAGCCAAACTTTACATCTCGGAAGTGGTGCGATTGCATGGGGTTCCACTATCCATCATATCAAATAGAGGTACGCAGTTTACTTCTAAGTTTTGGAAAACATTGCATGCAGAATTGGGTACTAGGTTGGACCTTAGTACTGCGTTCCATCCCCAGACCGATGGTCAGTCTGAGCGAACGATTCAAGTGTTGGAGGATATGCTTCGTGCGTGTGTGATAGAATTTGGTGGCCATTGGGATAGCTTCTTACCCTTAGCGGAGTTTTCATACAATAATAGCTATCACTCAAGCATTGATATGGCTCCGTTTGAAGCATTGTATGGTAGGAGATGTAGGTCTCCCATCGGTTGGTTTGATGCATTCGAGGTTAGACCTTGGGGTACTAATCTCTTGAGGGATTCGATGGAAAAAGTGAAGTCTATTCAAGAAAAGCTTCTAGCGGCGCAAAGTAGACAAAAAGAATATGCAGATCGAAAGGTTAGAGACTTAGAGTTCATGGAGGGTGAACAAGTCTTGTTGAAAGTTTCACCCATGAAGGGGGTGATGCGGTTTGGTAAAAGGGGTAAACTAAGTCCAAGGTACATTGGACCATTTGAAGTACTTAAGCGAGTGGGGGAGGTGGCTTATGAGTTAGCCTTGCCTCCAGGGCTGTCCGGAGTACACCCGGTATTCCATGTGTCGATGTTGAAAAGATATCATGGGGATGGGAACTACATTATCCGTTGGGATTCAATTTTGCTTGATGAGAACTTGCCTTATGATGAGGAGCCTGTTGCTATTTTAGATAGAAAAGTTCGCAAGTTGAGGTCAAGAGAGATTGCATCCATCAAGGTGCAATGGAAGAATCGACCCGTTGAAGAAGCCACTTGGGAGAAGGAGGCGGATATGCGAGAAAAATACCCACATCTGTTTACAGATTCAGGTACTCCTTTTCGCCCTTGTTTTCCTTCTTTTGATCGTTCGGGGACGAACGATGGGTAAATTGGTATCTATTGTAACGACCTGTTAGTCGTTTTGAGCAACAAACTTCAATTCTGGAAAAACAGGCTGAGGCGACGGACCAAACGACGATCCGTCATGGGCACGACGGACCGTCGCAGGGTCTCGTTTCAAAACACTTAGAAAATCTGAAACTGGGTACTGAAAATCGACTCTCTGAACTTCGTGACGGAATGGAAGGACGGACCGTCACAGGCGTGACGGACCGTCATAGATTGTTCAGTGGAAATTGACTCTCTGACTCTTGCGACGACCTGCAGGACGGACCGTCGCAGGCACGACGGCCCGTCACAGGTTGCGCAAATCCCAGGCAGAATCGGATTTCCTTACACGTTTTAAGGGACGTTTTTGGACTATTCCTTCCTTAATTATAGATTTTGTGGGTTTATATTAATAACTCAAATTCTTGGGGGTTAAAAGAGGTAACCCTAAGTTAATTAGTGGAGTATTATTGCCATCTTTTACACTTAATTATATGTTAACTAGGGTAAAAAAAAGAGGGTTTGAATAAAGAAAATAGAGGGAACAAGGAGAGAGAGAAATTGATCGATCAAGAGGCAGAGGGAATATCAAAGCTTGGGAAATTGCTTGTTGATTTCAATTCTTCGGTGGAAGTAGGTTATGGTTTTCATGCTTCATAAGTAAACTCTTAATAGTGAATGATATGTATTGGTAGTATTGTAAACCCTACTATATGCTTAATGGTATGTTTGCATGAATATGACTATGTGATTGTGATAAGATAAGCATGATGAAAATATTGAATCCCAAATCTTGAAAAGAAACTTTAATATACATTATTAATGATGATGCCTTGGTATAGAAGAAGGCTTGATGAATTAAAGTAATGGGATTGATGATGCCTTGGAATAGAGAAGGCTTGATGATTTACAGAATGATATTAGTGGATCGGAGTGTCACGTTCCGACACATAGTATTAGTGGATCGGAGTGTCACGTTCCGACACATAGTATTAGTGGATCGGAGTGTCACGTTCTGACACATAGAATTAGGGGATCGGAGTGTCACGTTCCGACACATGTAGGAGATCGGAGTGTCACGTTCTGACACATGTAGGGGATCGGAGTGTCACGTTCCGACACATAGAATTAGGAGATCGGAGTGTCACGTACCGACACATAGTAGTAGGGGATCGGAGTGTCATGTACCGACAAAAGAGGAGGAAAGATAATGAATCTTGAAAGATGATAATATACTCAACTTAATATACTTAATTCCCAAATGAGTATGGTGTTGAGGCTTGAGACCTCATGGATGAACTTGATGGTACTTATTGATGATTATAATACTTGTTGTTGCTACATGTTGAGTTTTATAGTTGATTTACGATAATATTGATATATACTGTTCCCTATTTTGAGTTGGCCGATGATATCTACTCAGTACCCGTGTTTTGTACTGACCCCTACTTTTATGTTTTTCTTCTTGTTATTTGTGGAGTGCAGCAAACGTGCCGTCATCTTCGACTCAACAGTAACTCAAGCCAGTCTTCGCCACACCGGATCTTCAGGGTGAGCTAACGCTTCTAGCTTAGACTGGATCTTCTCCTTCATGTCTTGATGTCTTGAACTTCCGGCATGGACTAGCTTCTTATGTATTTTTAGCTTTTTAGATACTCTTAGTTAGTAATTTAAAGGTAGATGTTCTTGTGATGATGACTTCCAGATTCTGGGGATAATGATAAGTTTTTGAGTTATAGAAGTTGATTATTTATGAGTTTAAGTCTTCCACATTAGTTTCTGTTTATATTATATTGAAATGTTAAGGTTTAGATTGGTTGGTTCGCTCACATAGGAGGGTAAGTGTGGGTGCCAGTCGCAACCCGGTTTGGGTCGTGACAGTCTATCTCCCTTATTTTCATTTTCTTGTAATCACTCTTTAAATCTATTTAAAATAAATATAAATTAATTTAGATTTGACAATTTTACCCACATATATACAAGTTTAGATCTAATTTTCAATGATTTATCTCTATTCGTTGGATCATATTTCCTCTTCGGTCGTGAAAATGTTTAACTAGACAAAATTTGATTGTTCTTATTGACTTTCCCTTTTGAGCATTTCATTTTTATCTTCTATTTGAAGAAATTGTTGTTGGAAAATGATGGGTTATTGTAGGGGGAAAATCTACATGAATTGATAAAGGTGAAATAGATATGAAGATTTAATATTTGGTGAAAATGGTGAGTCAGTTTGAATGAAGACTTTGACTCTATGTTTGATAAAAAACATGTATTTGTGCTGATTTATTTTTAAAATATTTGTTAAATAAGTTTTTTTTATATAATATTTATTAATGTAAAAAGGGTAAAATTATCAAATATAAATTAATGTATATTCATTTTAAATAGATTCATAGAATGGTTACAAGTAAATGGAAATAAGGGAGGTAGACATAATATTGTAAACCACAGGGGAGATCAGTGTTTTAGAGCGAAACTTGGAGGGAGGTCTCTGAAATTATTCCATAAAATTATCTTTATAGTATTTATTAAGTTTTTTTCCTTGAAAAAAAATATAAATATCTAAATAGAAACTACTAACTTAATTGTTTTGAGTTTGTACTCTCTTTAATTTTAAATTTTAATATTATATTATATTATTTAATTTATATTGGCCCACGGGCCGGCCCTACCTATATTTCTCATGCTCCACAAATTAATAGTCTTATTCAGGCCGGGCTAAAAAATCTTTTTTTTAAATAGGCTCCAAAAATCTTAGCCAGCCCTATTAAATTGCGGGTTAGGCTAAGCCGGCCCAACGAACCTATCCCGTATTAATGGCTCTAATTTGTCATATATTTGCAATACATTATTCGGGGATATTATTATATAAACTTTAATTAATAGGAAGATTTTAGTTATTTAATTCAAAGTGAAAAATGTTCTCTTCATAAGCATTAAGGTTGATTGATTTTCTCTTCACTTTATTAATTGTTGATTTAAATTCTTTTATATAATTTAATTTTTAAAGAAAGCACCATGAAATATATTTCCCTAAGGACCAAAATATCTGTTGATTAGATATTTTGTGTTGTATGGCTTCGGAATTCACCGTGACTTTATCCTCTTTCACACAAAGATTTGTTCTTTTTCTATTATTTGGTCTCTATAAATTTAATATAATTCTTAGAAAAAGTAAAATAATGAATTTATCTAAGTTAATTTTATGAATAAAGTTTGAAAACTCTGAAGTTAATTACTATTATATGATATTTTGAGTATGTTTGGATTGACTTAAAAGATGGTCAAACTGATTTAAAAGTCAATTTTTAACTTATTAGTGTGTTTGACAATCATTAAAGTAACTTATTTTAAGTCAAAAACCACTTATTTTAAGTCAAAAGCTAAAAGCTAGGTTAATGGTGCTTTTTTTTCAACTTAAAAGTCATTTTATGTTGACCAAGTATATTGTCTTTTTGCCCTTAGTACTTTTATTATTATTATTATTACATTATTATTATTATTATTATTATTATTATTGTTGTTGTTGTTGTTGTTGTTGTTGTTGTTGTTGTTGTTGTTGTTGTTGTTGTTGTTATTATTATTATTATTATTATATTATTATTATTATTATTACTATTATATTATTATTATTAGTATTATTATTATTATTGTAACACTTCGAAAATTCAAGAAGTGTTCTAGAGTCTAACATGAGTGTTATAAGGTCTAGACACTGTCTTAAGGTCTATTTTGATGAATATAAGTCATTTAGAAAGTCTAGAAACCAAAATGTGCAAGAACGTCCTTGACATTCGGAAAGTAGTTTAATGAGGTACTAGCGTGATTTCAAAAGTTGACTTTCAAGTGGGTTTCATCCAATCTCGAAATTAATTTTATGGATTTCCTTGTTTATGATTTTTTTTGATATTATGAATATATTAACATGTAATTTAACTAAATTATGATATATCTAGTTTGTAAAAGATGACATTTACCCCTTAACCCTAGGTTGTGATCTTGATGTGAATTGAGTAATGTTGTTTAATTGAATTGGTTATTGGTTGAATTACTATCCTATGATGTTTTTGTATCAATCATGACTAGATTAGGATGAATTATAGTCCTATCATGCTAGTTCTTGAGAAATTGATCTAGGTTATTTAGTATCCGATGAATTGACCTAAGTATCTTATCTTAAGCTATGAACTAGTGATGAATTGTGATATAGTGATTCAATTAGCCTTGTTATCGTGTTGGTTATGGTTATATAATGATACTATACCCTGATTAGGTTGAGTTAAAAGGGTTGATGACAAGACCTTGATGATGAATTATGAAGGAAACTTGGTAAGTCTTGTGATCCTTATTCTTTTCTTCAACCATGGTTAATTGTGATTAAGGCATGATGTTGTATTGGAGTATGCCTTGTATAAGGATTGATAAGGTTGGTATAATGTTGAATTGAAATGTCTTGACTATGGTTTGTGAGGTGTTGGCTAAGAAGTAAATGTTATAAGCATTGTGATAATTTACCAATCTGACTTATCATGATATGAAAAGGTTAATGTGCTAACCTCACCTATATGAATTGTAATGAAAGGACAATACTCACGCAATTCTTATTGAGCTATGATGATGATGATAATGATTATACAAAGGATAGACCCTATGACCTACATTAAGCTATAATGGTCAATAAAGACATTTAAAAGGGACTCTAGCTTAGCACCGAGCGAACTAGAGTGAGGAGTGTCCTTTCCAACATAGGGAAGGTAGGATCACTAATGTACTCTGGAGATTGGAGACTACAATGCATGTAGCATAAAGAGGTCCCAACTATATCTCCTAGTTCTTGAACTATGTTGCCCCCATAGGAATACTAGCTAGTGGATCCACGTAGTTGCTATGTTCATGTTTTGGTACTATCTTGACAAGTACTCCGCCTTTCTTCGGTGTAGAGTTACATGACACCGGATTCCACATTAGCTCATGTGGTCTATGTCGGTTAAGGCAAGATGTTTTCAAAAGGTAAAATGAATTAAAGGATTGAACTCTAACTAAAAATAACCTAAGGGTTTTAGCTTAGTCTAAGTAGGGATATGAGACTCTACCTAAACATTGCACAAGTTATCCTTTAAGGGAGTCTTATGAGGATGTTCTTATGTATGAATATGCTTATAATGGTGAATGACATGTATATGATGAACTTGCACATTGATGATACTATGTGTTGATTGGTGTCACTTATGAATATATTTTGGTCTATATTGTTAAAGTATAATGATATGTACTCTTAAATGTCATGCTATGTGAAGTGGAATGTTGGTCATGATTCCTGTTGAGCTACTTGATTTAGTAAGGTTATGGAGCTTTGCTTGGTCATTGCTCTTGTTCACTTGATAGAGGTTCATGGGTAATTGTCTTACTTTGGTTATGTTATAATGAACTCTTATTTATGACTTGATGATTGAGTTATCTGACTATGTATTCAATTATATGATCATGATATAGATGTTGAGTTGACTAAATTCGATGTTGTTGGTCTTGTGATGTACATGCCTATGACTTAATGAATATGTCATGTTGATTGGTATGATCTTGATGAATGTGCAAAAAGGTTTTCGAGGTAAATTGCATATTTGATGAGATGTCCCTTTTTAGCATGTTTTCATGATCTGTATGCATATGGTCTTATACTTGGTACAAGTGGTGTACTAACTCCATTTCTTTCTTTTCCCCCAATATTTTAGGTTTTGGTCTATGGGCTTTTAAAGACGACTTTGAAGAACACTTAGAATTCTTGATCATCCATGTTGGGTAGGTTCTCACTTTCCGAGGGCAATGTCACTATCAAGCCTATGATGTGCTTTAGTTTAAGACTCTTGTGTTCTTTCCTTTTCATTTGGATATTAAACATTGTATGACCTATATATGGTCTTGTTTCATTGATGTATGAGTTAGACCCAAATTGTATACTCTTGCTAGTTGGTTATGAGATGAGACATGTTTTTGAGACTATGTTATATTCTATATATCTATGCGCATTAAAAGTAGAAGACTAAGTAATCTTCATATACTAAGGGTCTATGTATACTCGATACATATTTATTATGTGCATGTAGAGGTCTATGTAAACCTCAATGTAGAAGTAGTAAAAAAGAGTTTTAATTTTCCGCTAATTTTGGCCTATGAATGGAATGATGTAAGTCAAGAGGCTAGTCTTAGTCCTCAAAGAGAACGACTTCGCCGATTACGTCTAGGGGGTATTTCCGGATATGACAATTATTATTATTATTATTATTATTATTAATAATAATAATAATAATAATAATAATTTGTGATGATAAAGAAATATGTGAATGATAGAAAATATTATTACTTATAGATGTAAAATATAAATTAGTTTTGTTGTAATCTTTTTTAAGGATACAAACCTTAAATTAATCAACTTTTTTATCATGTTAACAACTTTAAGAGTATTTCAGACATTTGATAAAAGAAAGTGTTTACCAGCACTTATTTGTCAAACACATTAAGAACTTTTTTTTAATTGCACCATTTTTATTCAAACACATAACTACTTATTTTAAAAATAAGTTTCAGTACTTTCAAAAGTACATTTTAAAAGTTCATTTTTTAAGTCAATCCAAACGGGCTCTTAGTTATTTAATATTAAGGATATTACAATTGTTTACTTCTTAATTTACTAAAATAGAAAAATAAAATAAAGTATCTGTATTTGATGGCTGAGTAAAGTGAATTAAGTAGGGGTGTGCAAAAACCGAACCGACCAATAAATCGAACTGATAAAATATTATTGGGTTATTGGGTTTTTAATGGGTTTAGAAAAAATAATTATTGGGTTATTGGGTCGGTTTTGGTTTTTCCTAATGGGTTATTGGGTAAACCGATAACCCAATAAGACGATAATTATTTACTACTTTACCCTTCCTCAATATTAAATATACATAATTTAATACATAAATAGATTTGATATTAGCTTTTCAGGCTATTTGATTTTTTGGTTAGGAAATTGGTGAGAACTTTGTTGATTATCTGGTGGATCAAGCAACTGTTCAAGATTGTCTCATTGAAATATTTTATTTTAGTTTTAATTTTAGTTCGTAATTGTAGGCAATAGCTTTTGCAAGTTTGTGAATGTTAGTAATTTAATCAACATTCAAAGTTTTCTATTATGTTTTGGCTGTAAGTTGGTAACATGTAATTATAACATACGTACTATTATATATTATTTGATCGACATTTTCTTATTGGGTTAACCGAAATCGAACCGATAACATCAAAAACCGATGAACCGATAAAAAATTTCTTATTGGTTTGTTATTGGGTTAGCATATTTTAAAACCGAAAATCGATAAACCGAGCCGATCCGACCGATGCACACCCCTAGAAATAAGTATTCCTTATTTCATTTTATGTGACACTAATTAAATTGACATTATAATTTTTTTAAAAAAAATTATGATTTAAAATAATCACCAAAAATTTGTGTGTAATTATAATAAAATAATATATTTTTTTGAACGAATTAAAAAAGAGTGTCATAAAATAGAACAACTGAGTTCAATTTTTTGAACGTAATAATAGGATGAAGAATTTCCATAAGGAGGAATTTATGGGAAATTAGTAATGAGTAAAGATATTTCTCTTTTTCTCTTAATTACTTGTATATTATTAAATTGACATATTTATGGAGAAAATAATAATTGATTTATTGAGTTTATTATTTTATTTTTATTAATTATAAAGTAGATGAATTAAAAATTTATTGAAGTGCTTCTTTTTTTACTTTTTCTAAGTAATTAATTAAGGATATAATAAATAAAAAATTATATTTTATTAATTTGTTAAAATGAAGATGTAATTAAAAATAATTAAAATAATAAATATGGACAAATAATTAGAGACACGGAATACTCTCTTCGTCTGGAATTGTTTGTCATGTTGCGCTTTATCAAAAGTCAATTTGACTACTTTTCAAAAGAAAATTAGATCACATTAATTTGATATTTTTTTAAAAAATTAGATAATTTAAAACTATATGAAAAGTATTATAAAATTACAATATTTTGCATATTAATATGATGAAAAAGTAAATCATAAAATGTTAATTAAAATTTTTATAATTTGACTATAAAAATAAAAATTATTACAAATAATACCGAACAAAAAGAATATAACATAATGGTCCTAAAAATGAAAAAAAAAAAAGCGCAAAGTTCACAATTTGGGCAAGTCAATAGGTTTGTTGTTTCGCGTTGGAAGAATCAAAGGAAAATAATCTAGAAATAGTGAAGATTTTTAAAAAAATTGTACAAGTATATATTTTATTATAAGTATAGTAAATTCTACTCTTTTTATTTTATATTAGTTGATTATCTTATTAAAAATATTTGTTCTACATTAATTGTTCACCTTACTAAATCAAAAAAACATTAACTCAATATTTCTTATATTATTTTGCAATTAATTTTTTTTTTAAGTGTTCACATTTGCTTGTAAGTATCTCAAGAAGTTTTTTAAGGGGTGATGGTAAAATTATCTTCTTCTTTATAATTTCTTAATATAGGTGTAAAAATGAAAGTGAACAATTAATATGAGACGGAAGGAATATTACTATATAATCTATACAATTCCATTAAAAAAATTAAAAAAAATGAAAACTTTAAATATATTTTAGCTTAATCTTGGATTTATTTTTTTTTTATGCCAGGGATGATTTTGAATTTAACCGGCATAGATATATGATTCGAAATCATATTCTTTAAATTTTGATTTACTTTTTTTAAAAACATAAAAATTAGAGCTTGTATTTGTACTCCATAAGTCATCTCATCAATTGGTTCAATTTTATGTATTATTGGTTCGATCTATTAGTTTTCGATTTTAAATACACTAAATTCATATTTTATATTTATGTATAGGTAAAAATAATAAATTACTAAAATTCTAATGAGTTATCAATTTATTCAATAACCCAATATTAAAAATTAATACCGAATTAATAACTCGATAACTTTTTTTATAAAACAATTTAAAAACTTTTAACTCAATAATCCAATAATAATAAATTTATTTAAAAAAATAAGTTTAATTAATTAGTCGGTTCGATTTTTCGCACCTCTAGACTTATAAGGAGTTTAGTTCTTTTCTAAGTGACTAGCGAAGTGCTCTTTTAGACCCTACAAGTTTTTGATTTTCTAAAAGTTCTTGCAACTTTCCTAATTTGGTCACAAAAATGTTCTTGGAACATATGCAATTCAAGTTTGAATAGCCTTTACAATGTGCCCCTTTTTCACCTCCACTTCATCAATTTGCTTTTAATAAATTCGTTTCTACATAATTTTTTTAAAAAAGGTTCATTGGTGAATATGTGCACTACGAAATTATTTATAGGGATAGATAAAATCAAATTGAAAATTGAATCACATCATATTGAAGAAAAAAAATTCGATTATATCTTGATTGATTTGGTTTTAACAAAAAAATAAAATCAGCTCAATATCAAATCAACCTAACATTATAGATGTAATTTTTAAAATTTATTTATTCATAAAAGAATTTACTTTGATATAATTTCTAAATATTTATTATGCTTTATATATTTTTTTTTAATCTTTTAGCATATTATTTCAAGTTTTTAAGACTTCAAATTTTAATAGATTCAATAAAAATTATAGTCCATAGATATTAGTAACTCTAATAATGCTCAAATTAAAATCAAATTAATATTAATCTTGTATATAGTTGTAATTGTATATGTATATATTCTTTGTATAAGTATATATGCGGAATTCATATACAAATAAAAAACAATATTAATTATAATTTGTATAAATAGATTTTTTTTGTAATTTTCAATTGTATATGTATATATGTGTAATTTATATATAAATAAAACTTTGCATAGTTGAATTTGTACCTATGAAAGTTCATGAAAAATTGAAAAGATTATGCAAAATAAAAAGAAACAACATATAAAGTTGACTTTACACACGTTTTTGGCTGTTATCTAAAATTTTGAAATTCAAAACAAATATGAATAAGAGATTTTAGGAGAAAATGGTATAAATAGAGAGAGAAAGGATCCACTTTGATTTGTATAAATGCGGATTTAGAAATTCACTTTGTTTTGATTTAGGTTTAGTACAAAACAATGAATTCTACCAAGGGAAAATTGTATAAAATAGCAAACTAATAACCTAAATTAAATGGAATAGCTAGGATTTGATTTAATTGTGCTCCATAGCAAACGTTGGCAAAAATTTGCCACCCGTCTCTCTCACAGAAGTCTCGCTCGCCACTCTCCCATTCTCGCCACAGAAGTGTATAATTTATGTTTCTGTTTTGTATAAAGCGAGAGAAAATTGTATATACACATGCAAAAATGTATATCTTCGTGTTATACACTTAATTATATAATTTACAAACATTTTACTTCAAATATTGCAGAGAAAAAGGCCAAAGAATTATACAATTGTAGTGAAATACAATTTTTTCTAGTTTTATACAACAGAAGTGTATATATTGTGTTTCTGTTTTTGTATAAAGCGAGAAAAACATATATCTTCTTGCTATACACTTATAATTATGCAATATACATACATTTTAATTCGATTCAACTGTATGCAAAGCTAATTATGCAATTGCAGCGAAATAGGCCAGCGAATTATACAATTTAGGCCAGCGAATTATACAATTTAGGCCAGCGAATTATACACTTTTATATGTATAGCGAATTATACAGTTTTTATGTTTGCTATGGAGCGCAATTATGCAAAGTTTGCTATATTATACAAATATGATTTTTTTGTTTGCTATATGTGAAAGTTGCGCTTCTACCAAATGGCAAAATATGTGGAATAGTAGCTGCTAACCTTTAGATATAACATTTAATATGAATTAAAAGTTTGTTATTTCATGTAATTTTTCCTTTTACTTTTATAATTTCATATTGTTTTTTAATTGAATATATAGTAGTGTCACTCATCTCATATTTTGTATCATTTTCTTAAGAAATACCTTAGATAATTGTTTTGATAGACTAAAGAAATATATAAAGTAATACTCCCTCTGTTCCTAAGTACTTGCTCATTCTTGAATTGACACACTTATTAAGAAAATAATTATTGACTAGTAAATTTACCATTTTACCCCTATTAATTATGAAGTTGGTGAATTAAAAAGGATAAACCACTTTTTAGACATACATCGCTTCCATAAATACAAATTTTACCTCTATTTCTAAACAACTACATATATTATCATTTTCATATTTTATAGGAAAAAGACATAAATTCCCCCATTGAACTTGTATGGAAAAGTCACTTACACGTTTAACTATCATGATAACTTATTACACATATTTACTATTCAAAAATGAATTTATTTATTTATCACTTAAAACTGACGTGACAAAGAAATAAATAACAATTAGAATCAACTTTTAACCACCACCCCCCCCCCCCCATCCCTGCACCACTTCTTCTTCAGGCCTCCTCCTCTTCTTCTTCACACCTCTTCTTCTTCACACCTCTTCTTCTTTTTTTCATATTTCTTCTTCTGCATTCTTTATTTTACATCAATTCTCTAAGTAAAATTTTTCTTTTTAATTAGTAATTAGATTAAATTCTCATTGATTTATTTTTAAATAATTGTATATGGTGATAATTATTATTAAAGAAATAATCTAAAAAAAATTGAATATACTTAAATAAATAAATTCTTAAGTTATGTTCTGGTGATTTTGGTTGATTGCTTCTTTTCTATATTTTGATCTTGTTAAAGAAATTTTGGTTGTTGATCGATCTTTGGATTTGATTGTAACGACAACTTTATGTTTATGGTGGCTCTAGGTAATGAGTGGAAAAAGAGAAGAATTGAAGGGTGTGAAGAAGATTTAATCAATTTTTGAATTTGATGGTAATAACAACTTTATGGGTATGATGGCAGTGGATAACAATTTTTTTTAAAAAAAAGAGTGGAAATTGAAGATGGTGAAGAAGAATAAAAATATATTGATAATGGTGATAGTGATATTTAATGGTGGATGACGAAAAAGAAGAAGAAGAATTGAAGGTGATATGACGATGATTAAGAACAAAGAATCAATAGTTAATAAGGTAGCCAACTATGATTTTTCTGGTGAGATAAGGGAAGACTGGGTGAGATTTAGTGAGGAAGAAGGTGTAATTATTAGAGAATTTTAATAATTAATTAGTGTAAAATATTATTAACAAAAGAAAAGTAAGTAATAAAGAAAACAAAATAAAAAAAGTTATAAAAATTATAATTTCTGACGTGGCATTGATGTGGCGGTGAGTGTATTACACAACATAGAGTGGTGTTACACATCTCATGATGATATTAAATTCATTTTAGGTCATCATGATAGTTTAAATGTATATGTGACATTTCATAATAAGTGCATGAGGAAATTTATGTCTTTTCTCTATTTTATACCATATATGATTGAAGATACGATCAATACATGTATCCCTTAAAACTAGGATTCCTAGTTGTCTTTACCTTTAAACTCCAAAATTAGGGTTCGAATTCTTTAAAAGGTTTAAGTCATCTGTAGCCCCTTAAAGTTGTCCGCATAATTCGTTTTGAACTCCTCAACTAATGCTTGTACTTATTGAACATCTATGCTCCTTAAATTTGATATCTATTTAATATTTTTTTTGACAATCAACCAAAATATGAGATGTGTGTGCTACTCTCGTTGTAACATGGCAATAACACGTAACATTTAAATAAAAAAAATTTATTCAAAATATGATATTCTAAAAATCACTATATGTTTTAGCCTATTTAATTAACTAAAAAAAAGAATTTTCTAAAAAAAAAACCATCCACCCACCACCCTAACAGCAACCCCACTTTTTTCTCTCCGGTAAATCTCAACTTTAACATTCCCAACACTCTTCAAGACAATTCCTCCCTCGATCTATTTTTCAAATGAAATTTTTTCTCTCCATCGAGAAAGATGAATAAGATTTCGCCTGAAAGTTATGAATTTCTATAACCATAGCCGGAAAAAATGGAGTTACCGCAAATATTTTTCAAAATTTTATAAGTGATGTTTTTTTGGAATCGAGAAACTCTTCATTTATTTTTAACTAACGATTTTAATTAATTGATGTGATTCTTTGTTGTTGGATTATATTGACATACGTATATGTTGAGATCAAACCTTGAAAAAAATAAAAATTCGCTAGAAATCGATGGTGATAAGGGGAAGGGAGGGGTGGCTAAAGAAAGAGACAAAAAAGGTGGATGGCAATAGGAGCGACGGCGGCGATGTCGCCGGAAATCGCTGGAGCCGGAAAAGTGTTACATCTAGAGATAAAGAAGAAGAAACAAAACTAGGAATATTGGTTGGGGAAAAATACTTTTTTTACTTTTTTTTTAAAAAAAAGTTTTCCCTTTTTTATTAATTTAGGTATTAAGTTAGTGGGAAAAAAGGAAAAAAAATATTTTCAGCAAATCTACGTGCTTAAAATAGGGTGAAACATACGTTTTTGTCATGTCAGTTTTTTTGTGTCTAATAGGTGTGCGGACAGCTTTAAGGAGCTGTATATGAGTTAAACATTTTTTAAAAAAGAATTGCTAAACAGCCAGAAAAATATGACCAGAAACGTACAAAGATCATATTAACCTTTTAGTTTAAAATAAAGAAAAAATATATTAAAGTGTTTGTGGTTTTCTAAAATTGTAATTTAATTAGAACATTGTTTCGTAGGTTTAGAATATGAAGAGTCCCATTGGGACAATATTTTCCTTTAATTGCAGCAGCCAAATTGTGAAATAAATAAAAAAGAGACATGCGATATACCACACATTCATATTCATATTAGCGTTAAAACTGTTAATTCTTTTCTAAATTGATTTAATGGAACTTCATTCCTGCTCCATGGTTAAGTTAAGCTTTTTCTTTTCTAAATCAAATTAAATTACTATAAGTTAGGCATCAGTTTTTTTTAATAAATCAAATTATTTATGTAAATAATTTATGCATTAAATTAAATTATATGTTTAAATTATTTTTCATATAATTTGTGAAATATTGTGACAACGATAACTCAAAATGCATTAGAATTGATGAATATATGTACTGGAATATCTAACTAAAGTAACCAATATATAATGATAACTATAATTTAAAAATAAATAAATAATTTTCTTCTGATAGTAGCTCAAAGTGTAGAAATTGGAAAGTGAAGTAATGTGGGTATACATCGAACTTATATTGGGTGACTCGATAAAAAAAATACTACTAAAATCTTAATTTTGGGATTCAAATCTATATGGTAAAGAAATATATATTTAAAATTTTGTTTAATTGTCATGAGGCCCATATTTACATGGCATATAAAATAAGTATAAATTTAAGGAATCCCATAGTGTAAATCAATAATTACATTCTGTCCCGACAAGTTTACTAATTACAAAAAATCCCTTAAAATTGCTGAGCCGTGATACTTTAGAAAGTTGTGATACATGGTAAATGATACATAGTAACTTAAAATTGTTAAGAAAAAATAGGGGATAAAAACGGACAATTTACAGCTGTTACTAAAACAGCTTAAATTGTGGTAACAGATCATTAATCAGCATTAAATCAGCACTTAATTGGATATTAATTTCATAATTTGAAAATCAAAGATTGTATCAGTTATTTAGAAAACAATTGGAGTTGCCGAAATTTTTTTGTTGTTGCAGTGGGTTTTTGAAGATGAATACTTCGATTTTGATTAGACATTCCGGAATTTGGGTGAACGAATTGCAGTATGAAAATTACAAAATTGATGGAATCGTTGTTGGAGATTCAATTTCGTTTTCTAATCTCAAAGCAGCAATTGCGGCCGAGTTGGACATTGATGTATCAAGGAAAGAAATTGAAATTCGATACATTGTAGAAGGTAACTCCTGTCCGATGAAACTTAAGAACGATATGAGTGTTAAACTATATTTTGAACTGAAAAAAAACGAGCCTGGATTTTCAATATATCCATTATGTATTGACACAATTGAGAAGAATAGTGGTACTGTACATAACTTTGATGGAAGAAGTGGAGAAATAACGTGTGTAGAAGGCACAACAAATGATACACAGGCTTTGGAAATAGTTGAAAATAGCTTATTTGAGACACATGAAAATTCAGAAGTTGGAGTTGCAAATGTTATAATAAATTCAGATATTGTTGATGTGAAGACAGGTCAGATATACAAGGATAAAGCAACACTTGTAGATGTGATGACGAAATATAAGATAAAGAACAACTTCAACTGCAAAGTGAAGAGGTCTGATCAACAAAGGTATGACAGTATTTTGATGTTTTAATGTATCATGTGTTGTTTTATAATTTAATTAGTACATGAAACATTACTGTTCTATATGAAAACCTGCAAGTTTCATATGTTATTTTATAATCTAATGTATCATCATTTCAGGAATTTGTTTTTGATACATTGAAATAAGTATTTTGATACTTGAAAGTACTACTACTGATATAGTAAGGACTGTATCATTTTAAACAGTCATATCACAAATAGTGGATAAATTTCATTAAAGTTTGATACTTTTCTTAAAAATTGGTTGATACTTTTTGTGTGATTCATTGTTTGATTAATTTAAACATTATTGTTGAATATATTATATATGATGTATTTGATATGTGTATTAATATGCTTAAAAAATGTACGCAGCTATGTGTTGGTATGCTTTTCAGACAAATGTGGTTGGACTATGAAGGCGTCGTGCAGGAAAAAATCTGATATATTCATTGTTAGAAATTTCAATAGTGAACATACGTGTCCGATGAGGGAGAGGGTATTAACCAAAGTCCAAGCAACAGTGGAATTTGTAAGTGGAGTGACAGCTCCAAAATTGGTCAATTATAAACGAATTTATACACCAAGGGATATAATTGATGATATTAGAGAATATTATGGTGTTGAAATATCTTATCAGCAAGCATGGCGTGCTAAAGAACGTGCACTCTCCATGATTAGAGGAAAACCATCTGCTGGATATAGACGGATGCCGCGATACATACACATGTTAAAAACTGTGTATCCAGATTCTTATATAAGAATGCATAAGACTGAAGAGGATGAATTTATGTATCTGTTCATCGCCTTAAGACCATTCATTAGGGGATTTAAATACTGCAGACCAGTAGTTGTTGTGGATGGTGCACATCTGAGTGGAGCTTACAAAGGGACATTTGTATCAGCAAGCACACTTGATGGCGCAGGTATTTTTTATTTATAGTAATGATGTCTTTTTATATATTAAGTATCAAATAATATAATGTGTGTGTAATCAGGTTGCATATTTCCATTGGCATATGGTGTTGTTGACACCGAAAATGATTGTTCGTGGAAATGGTTTTTTGAACAGTTCAAACATGCATTTGGCGATAGAAAAGATATGTGTGTTGTTTCAGATAGAAATGAGAGTATCATGAAGAGTGTAAGGATTGTGTTCCCCGATGTACCTTATTATGCATGCATCTGGCATCTTTGGAAGAATGTATGTGGAAACTTCAAAAGGAGCAGAAAGGCCATAAGTGATCTATTCTACTCTATGGCCAAGGCATATAGAAAGGAAGATTTTGATAAGTTGATGGCTAAGGTTGATAGAATTGATCACAGGGTTAAGGAGTACCTTGAATATGCAGGTTACGAAAAGTGGTCAAGAGTTCATGCAACAGTAAACAGAGGTAGAATGATGACTTCAAACATTGCAGAATGTATCAATGGTTGTCTTGTTGAAGCACGCCAATTAACTATATTAGAATTCTTGGAAGAGGTTAGAATTCTTTTTGGATCTTGGCATTGCAAAAACAGAGAAGTAGCCTCATACACAAAGGACACATAAGGTAGAAAATTTGAGGAATTGTTGATTATAAACGCAGCTAAAAGTTCAAAAATGGAGGTATGTATCATTAAATGATACTTTATATTATATATATCTAATTCTGTGTATCATTATGCTTTTTTTAACATGATTTGGTTTTTAAAAGTTATATATTTAAAATTTTTGATGTACACAGGTTGTTCCATCATCTGAGTTTATTTTCTCGGTTTATGAAAATGGAAGAAGATATATTGTTTGTTTTGAGCGGAAAGTATGTTGTTGTGGTAGATTTCAACTAGATGAGATACCTTGTTCACATGCAATAGCTGTATTGAAAAAAAAGAATGTCACCGATATGAATCCGTATTGCTCTGATTATTACAAGCCTGATGCGTTGGCAAAAACATATGAAATTCCAATGGTGCCAATGCCAGATAAGAAAGATTGGTCAGATCCTAAACACGTGGTAGCTGAAACTGTGTATCCACCTAGATACAGAAGATCATCTGGACGACTAAGAAAAAGAAGAAGAAAGAATGCAGATGAAAAGATTTCGGTGAACACAAATTGTTGTGGACAATGTGGACAAGAAGGGCACAACAGAAGAACTTGTACTTTCTACCCAAAAGAGAAGTGAATTTGTCGTAATGTTTCTATGATATAAAGAATAATTTATCACGTAAACATTTAAATGAATTTCAGTTTTAATTACGACTGCAAATTGAACACTTTGTGTTTAGATAAATAAACGTACAAACATGTGGTAATTACATTTGAAGTCGTGCTTATGATTATAAATACTTTCTTATTATTGGTGTTGGTAAAAATACTTGTGTCAATATTTGTTTTGAATATATAAATCTTATGCTACAGTAAGATAACATAATGTACATGATACATATGGTTAATCTAGTGTATCATGTACATTTATTGTGTATTTTTTGTACACATTGTTTATATAAAGTATCATGTACTTTTAGTGTGTATCATTGGTTTGCACAATGATACATCTCCATTAGATAAAAAATACAAATATATTGTTAATGTTATTGAGTACTTTAGAATGACTATAAATCATGTATCATGTGAATTTATATAATTTAACTTGTGTAATGCTTTTTTTGATATGCTTTTATTGAAATATACAGTAAATAATTTTCCTTTAAAAAAATAATAGCAATTCATATGAATATGCTATTCAATTTACGTAAGTATCTTGTAAAATTTAAGGATTAGAGTGTAACATATTGTACATTATACATACGGTTTGGCCAATGTATCAGTTATTTTTAGTGTGTTTCTGTTACATATGTATCATTTGGTTTTGGCAGTGTATCATCTAGATTAAATAAAAAATTTAAAAATCTTTATGTCTATGTTTGATTATAAATACTTTGATTATACTTTATTAAATGATTTAAACCTGGTTTTGTCAGTATATTTATTATGTCTATTTTTAATTAAAAATTTAAAAATGTTTATGTCTATCATTTGATATTTATATCTTCAATATAAACAAATTTGTTACGTAATGTGAAAAAAATATTCATGGAAATTGATAAAACCAAAAAAATAACATTAAAAAGGATAAAAATAGTTGTTCAATAACATATAAAAATAATAAATATAACATTAAAACATTGTTTTATCATGAAATGCTACGCTATGTGAACTAAATCTTCTTCTGGTGGTGGTGTGACTACGCCCCTGGATTTTGGTGGATCATCATTGTCGCTAACATATCCGCACTTAGCCTTCTCAATTCCATAACTCCACAGCAATGCTCCATATCTTTGACGCAGGTAATCAGGATTAAAATCAGCATAAGATATATTGATTTGGTCACTGATATACTCGGCAAATGCAGTAACATATAACCCACAGTCTCTACAAAAAATACAGAATAAATTAAAAACTTAATGATACATTAAAAAGGGCAACTGAAAAAATTCTTGATACTTACAGGCTATCGCTTTCCTGTGTAGGGATGTCTTGTGCAAATTCTATCATGAAAGGAACTTGAGGCTCCAGAAGTGATCCATTATTGTTGTCTTTATATGCTTGACAATCAGCAAAATTTGTGCGTTCATTTTCTTCAAAAAAACCACTGTCAAGTAGGTATGAAGGAAGCATTTTAGACAACATCTTGATCTCATGAGGAATTGTTTGTTTCCTTGTGCTAATTGATGAGTCAAAAACCCTTATCAACCTGTTTTTCAACTCAACAACAGCCAACACCCAATGGAATTGTTGATCACAGTTAATTGGGATGTAGACCTCATCTACAAGATGCCATGGTAAAGCAGCTGGTATTCCAAACCCTTTGATGATGTTAATTATTGACCTCTCATGTACAGATACAATTGAAGCGCGATCAATATGTTCTTGTGTAGTAAGACTATCATCATCATCGTCCATGTAATATCTATCATAACAGTTTTTTACATGTGACATGAACAAACAGTGGGTTGTTGTGTATCTGTATTGATCCATGCTGCAAAGTTTTGATTTTTTACGAAGGTAGTAAAAAATCACATCGATGTGCTATAAACAAAATGAAAACAGAGTAAGAAATTATTTACATCTAAACAATATAAAAAAAGAAATATAATTATGTGAATATAGTATGATACTTTTGCAAATTAAATAGTATGATACTTATACATAATGTATCATTGCTAATTAAATAGTATGATACTTATAGATAATGTATCATGACGTTATAATATAGTTATGACTGATACATATTTCATAAATAGTTTAATATTTTACCTCATCAGACCAACACTTGTTTGGCTATGACATGGCATAAAACCAATTCTTGTTCATTGGAAAAGCAACAACAAAGTCCATCATCGTAAATCCAAAAGAAGAAGATCTTGATCTGTATTTATCGTCCGATGGGTTCCTGCATATATGATACTTAAGTTTTCAATGTATCCACATGATACATAACACTCAATTATTTACAGTTTTTATATAACAAAGTATAATGAATTAGTTGTATATAAAATGATTACGCCTAACACTGAGAAAAAAAATGTATAAAACTTACTTATTGTTATGATTTTTTAGAAGCCCCCTCAACAACCAATTCATGTAATCCTCAATCAGTTTCGGTGAAACTTTATCTGCAATGCCACATCCTTCGAACGGGAAATGGAGTCGAGCCATATCCTTCAATTTCTCTTTTCCCTTTTCGCTTGACCCAAGAGAAGTACAATATGGAGATTGAATCCTTCTCGAAGGCATTCTATTTCTATGCGCAGGAGTGACTGCATCAGTTTTAACAGCAATCCCCGTTATTGGAATTTCAGTGGGTAATTGACTGTCGGTCAACAAGTACTGGCTGCTAGTTATATTCTTTGGATCGTAAGAATATAATGGTCTAGCATTGGTAGCATCTTTACCCAAATCTTTGATAAGCGCTTCTATTGCTGCTTGAGTTGATGGCGATATTGTTGTTGAAGTTGAAGAATCCTGTATAATATGATGTAATGATTTTTAGAATAAATTTGTGTGTAATGAAATTGTGTGTCATAAATCAAAATTGAAAAATGTACCGATGAATCTGTTGTTGTTTTTTCGGGCAACACATGAGGGATGTTGTGATGAACATTGTCGTCAACGGGTTGGTCCATGATATGTTCATTTAAATCTTGGTGCGACTGATGTGCGTCACCATCCTGAATATGCAGTTTTGAAATAAAAACTGTTAATATAATTTGTGCTGATACGTAACATTGATAACAATCACATGATACATAGTATTGATTAAATATGAATGATACATGACAGAATATAAAATGAGAAAAAAAATGATCATGATACAAAGCATTGACTATATGTGCATGATACACAACATACCCACTGTATCATAAACATTACCTTTGGATCAGTGACTATTGGTTCACCCTCATTTACGGCAACACCAACACCATCCACATTGACATCCCCTGCATCGTCGACGATATGATGCTCACCATTTTTACCAGAAAAACCACCACCATCCTCAGCTACACCACCCATATCATCGAGATCAACCGGTATTTGCTGAGATGTTTGTTTGTAAGACTGAAATGTGCTTGTATCAGCCTGAAAATTGATGTTCTCTTTGCTAATAGATTGCATCAGCTGGGAGTGATTTGCTTTTATCAAAATAATCAATTCCTCAAATTTCTTGTCAACCTAAAAATTGTAGATACATTTAGGATAAATAAAAGTTTGTTTAAAAATTACAAAATAATTTACTTACGTAAGTTTTCAAATATCCTTTCAACTCTTCAATATGAGGAATTATATTGTTGACATTCTGTGAATCTGCATATCCATGAACATGAGCAGCCGGGTTCTGAGAAACGTCTGGAACAGAACCATGTACATCAGCAACCGATTTCGGTGACACTTGTGGAACAGAACCATGTACATCATCAGCATTCGAATGTTGAGGCAGACTTGACATGGAAACATGTACATCATCATCCGGTGTCGGAGACACATTTGATTGATCAGGCTGTTTCTGTTCTGACACCTTCTTTTTTTGAATAATCGATTTTTTTCTTCTTTTTGGCGGTGGTGGAGGAGATGTATCAGACACTCTAGAATATGTCCTCAATAACTGTTCTGGCGGTTTTGTGGAGAAATCATCCAAATCATCTTGCTCGTTTGGTTGTACTAATGGTATTGATGTAGAATGAGCATGTTCAACTTGAGCAATATCAAAAGCTTCAATTTCCTCTGCTGTTGGGACAATGTTTGAACATGCATTCTAAATGTATCACAAACACATAAGATAATTTAACTGTTAGATACAGTAATGTATCACAAAGACATAAATAACGATATTCCATATACAAAAATAAAATTTTACCTTTTGGAAAATGGTGGACATAAGCATTTCAAACTTTGCCTTTTCAGACACAACTCTCCAATTGCATATTCTTGGGATGACATTGCGTTCTCTCACAGCTATTTCTGAATTTAAATTGGATGCACATTCGTATATCCAAACATTTAGTGCATATGGCATCCCATATAATCGGTACAACTTTTTACTAACGTCAAAATCCTGTCTAAGTGAACCAATTAGTTTGGAAAATGATAGCTGACCCCAAGGAAAATG
Organism: Solanum lycopersicum; assembly: GCF_036512215.1. Lineage (NCBI taxonomy): Eukaryota > Viridiplantae > Streptophyta > Magnoliopsida > Solanales > Solanaceae > Solanum > Solanum lycopersicum. Next base: position 37,801,902 of record NC_090805.1, read on the forward strand.
TTGATATCTACCATCTTCAACCATTAGAAAGTCGACAATAGATATCGCTGTGTTATCAATAGAAGCTAATACAAATGTATGAATAAAGAACAGTATAGACATTTGGAGTGCATCCTGATTGCTCTCCCAATTACCCATCTTAAACCTTTGAACTAGTTGATGCTTTGTAACACTATTGACTGCACCAGGGAAATACTTTTTAAAAAGCATACAATTAGTTTGTTCTGGGTATTTGAAATCATTGGTATTTCCTCTGACCTTAAGTCCTGTTAATAATGCAAAATCATCTATACCAAATTTCAGGACACACCCGTTGGAATGTCTAATATGCAACATATTAGGGTTGCTTTGTTCCAATTCTAAAAGCAATAAGCACTTAGTTATTTGACCCTGAAAATTACATTTAGATATGTCTAAAAAGGGTCCAAAAATTGTATCCTTAAACATTTGGATAACATTATCCCCCACGTATTTTTCAAAGTCCTTTAGGAAATTGTTGTTAAAGTTGACAGCAAACCTTATGGGATGTGTTGGTATCTTTTTAATCTTGTACTTCAGTGGCTGCAATTTGAAAATAAAACCGCAAATTAAAACGATATAGAAATATAACTACTAAATAAAACAACTAATAACTTAATGATACATGGTTTCAGTTTTCAGAATTTCATACTATATGAAAAACATGTGATACATGTCTATAACATGTATCATTGAATTAAATAAAACATTATAACATGTGATACATGTCTAATACATGTATCATAAACAGCGACTAAACAACATACACAAAGAATCTATATGTATCATCAACTATATCTGATTAAGCATTTATTAAACTTAATGAATGATACATTATAACAAGTTTCAAAACATGTATGAGTAAATCAACTAAACAACTAATACCTTATTGATACATGATATCATACAGGAATTCATACTACATGCAGAACATGTGATACATAGCTACTACATGTATCATTACATTTACTAAACAATGTACACACAGATTCAACATGTATCATCAAGCACAGATTATACTTTACTACACTTATTGAATGATACATTATAATAATTTTCAAAAACCTAATGATACATATAAAATATTATGAAACACAACAAATTCACGTATCAGTTGACCATCTAAAACACTATACACCCTTTTTAAAATGTATCAGCAAGCACACTTGATTCCTTAAAAATTTTACTAATTTAAACAACACCATTTTTAAGTACCAATATACTAACCCGAGACAATGTAGGCCTAACAACAGTGTTTGCTGCTTCTTTTTTCCTTTTTGGTTGTATTTTTACAACCTTTGATGTTTCGCCATGGTCTTTGTTTGAATCCTTTTGAAGATTCATAGGATCATGCAAAAACTTTTTCCTATTTTCTTTCCAATTATCATCATCGGAATCATATATCCTTCTATTGATTGACGGATCCATTACTATGAAGTAATAGAACAATTAACAAAAACGAAAAAGAGAAGAATATATGAATTGATGATGGATTAACTATAAAAAGGGTCTGGGTTCTTACGATTCAATATTAGGAAGAAATAGTCGAATATGGATTAAGAATAAAAAGAAGAAAATAGAAAAATCTGCTGGGTTGAGAAGATTCAAATTTATGAAGGGATGAAGACGATTAAGGAAAAAAAAAGAAGTGCAACGTGAATTTGGTAAGAACGGTAGAATGCAGTGGAACCCTGCTTCTATGTTTTTTGAATTTTGAAATTCAAAATTTCAAAATTTGTTCTTTTATTTAAATTTAATTAAATTTAATAATTCAAAATTAAAAAGATGATTAAAAGGTTGAGTGTTTAAATGGAAAAAATTTAAAATTCAAAAACTGATTTAAGAGGTTGAGTGTTTTAATGGAGAAAAAATAGGCATTAAAATTGGTAAATGTGTATTATAGGAGAGAGAGTGTAATGTATCTAAAAACTTATACTAAAATAAAAAAAAATAGGGAATTATGTAATATTTAAAAAAAGTAGGGAAAATTAGAGAATATAAAAATTATAGTTGTGTATTTAAGTTATTTTTACATAAAATAATTTATTTTGTCATGTCAAATTTTTTAATTTGAGTGATTTCTAAAGCTAAAAAACTTTAAATTAAGTGATTTTATTGATATAAAATAAAGTTCAATAATCTTGTTAGATAATTTCTCATAAGATATTAACTCGTATTAAAGCTACTGTGATATATTAATTCATCTTAGAGGTTAATTTATTTTTTCGGTTGTTAAAGATGGTCCTCTTGTTATTTTGAGTTCTCATCGATTTTAACCTATTTAATCTGATCATTTAACTATTTTTAGATGTATGTTCTAAAGTGTTTTGCCTTTTTACTTGATACTCTTATTCTTGATATTATCATATGATTTCATAGTGTAAATTGAGAACACTTGCGTGAAAAACTAAAGCGTTTAATCACTTCTTATCCTCTATATTACATTGATTTTGATAAATTGTGAATAATTACTTACATTCATTACTAAAATGACCTTCAATTAAGTATTTTTAAAAAAAATTATTATGTATAAATAAAAAATAAACTATATATTTAAATAATTTAAAAGTAGTTTGTAATATTGAGGTGAAGACATCTCAAGATACATTAAACATGGTAAATATAGATAATTATAGAAATCATGCATAAAGTTCATTTGTGTCCAATCAAAGAGAGTCAGATATTTATAGTATTAATCATACAAGTCTTTCCTCCTATATTGTGTCAATTTGATTAAGTCGTGAATCATCACTTATATTGGTTACTAAAACGATCTCCAATTGAGTAATTTTTTTAAAATTATAATGTTTAAATAAAATTAAGTTTTATAATTTAATCATTTTAAAATGTAATTAAATATTGAGACAAGGACAACTCGAAACACATTACACTTGGTAAATATCGATAGATACAGAAATCATGCATATAGCTGATATGTTTCGAATTAAAGAGAGTCAGACATTAATATTATTAATCATATAAGTTTTATCTCCCATATTATGTCGATTTGATAAATTATGAATCATTACTTATGCTTGTTGCTAAACTTATTATGTAATTTGTTTAATTAATTAAGTTTCAATAAAATTAATCTATAGAAATAAATAATTTTTAAATGTAATCTGTATAATATTGGGATAATGACAACTCAAAACACATTAGACCTGATAATTATCAATAGTTATATAATCATGTGTATATCTCATACATGTCGAACCAAAGAGAGTAAGATATTAATAGTATTATTCATTAATAGTATTGATCAAACAAGACTTCTTCAGTGTGCCTAGGAGAAGAGCGCAACTAAGAACATAAGATTTCCTTCTAGTTTGGTGAAGTTTTTGTCGGAGACGTTGGTTTCATGATGGCGAGGAAACGTGCAACGGAAGTGGCGTTGATCTATGCTCAAGAGGAAAGAGATATGAAGGATATTAGTTGTACATGTATCTAGTTAAAGATTTAATGTATCCGAGTTAAAATTATATGTATCTACGAATAAAATGTCAGATACTAAAAAATAGAAAGAGCTTTCAAGTTTTTTATATTTTTTATTAATGTTACAACAAATACTCTAAGATCATGATTTTTAGTTACACTCCATATGTAGATACATACAATTATATGTATATTCTTACTATGTATATGAGATACATATTTTTGGATATGAAGTAGGAAACTGATATTTGATACATCAAATTAGACATATAAAAGATACATGAGATAATATTAGATAATATAAATAGATACATGAAATTAATATTAGATACATATAGGAAATACATAAAACTAATACTAGATACTTCTATGATACATATGAATGTACTTGTATGATATTTATGCATTTAAGTGTTTAATTTGTTGAATACATCATATATTGATAGTAAATACATCAAATTAATAAATTTATATTTTTAAGAGTAATAAAATAAAATTAATCAAATTACATGACCAAGATATACATGATTTTGTCTTTTATTAATAATATTAATGAATTTATTATTTCAAAGAATAATGAAATTAAATTAATTAAACATAATTACTCTCCTTAAATTTCTGTCTTATATTAAGTGATTTGATTAATTTAAATTTCCAGAATCGATTGTCCATATAATATGAAAATCCTCAATCACTCCTCTAATTAAGAAAATTAGTTACAATCAATTAATTTAAACAAAATAAACAAATAATTATATGTATGTCAATTTTAAAATTCTGCAGATGGATTCATGCTCATGTTTCCTAAGCGCAAAATATGGTAAAAGTATTATTTGAAACTATCGGAAATCTTACTAACTAGAATCTATACTAGTGAGATTCATTTAGTTTGCCCAATTAAAAACTTAAGATTTTCTAGAAGTTCTACCTTTTTCAAAATAATTAATTGAGCATATAATAGATAAAAGAAATTGTTCTTTTTTTGATTTGTCAAAATGAACAAGTAACTAGAAACAATTAAAAAAAAAGTGGACAAATAATTAAAGAGAGTGTACAAATTACCTTAAATCCTACCTATCATGAACAGACAAAACAGAGTAAGATTGTCATTTCTTGAAAGAAAGATTGCATGAAGGTATAGTTAACACAAAATACATAGCAAGCAAGGATCAAAGGACAGATATATTTACCAAAGGAGCAATTACACGGTGATATGTTATTGTAAGTTGGGAATATTCCATCTCCAACTTGTGGAACAAAAGTGCTACATTGTCCATCCTAAAATAGAAGATACAATCACATAATTACAAACACTAGATATAGTATTATTTATTAACTAAAGGCCTAGTTGGGCCAAGAGTAATTTCAATATATTTTATGAATAAAGAAGTGACAAATTAGCATTTGAATGAAAAGGGAAAATATAGGATACATTGTGAAGCTTTATGTTTGAAGGTTAATCTAATCCCATTGAATTTGTCGATGGTAAGTCCAGTCAGATGGGTTTATTGTGGTTTTACCATCTGCTAAAACCAAATCATAAGGAGAATCTTCAGGAAATTCTGTTGCCATTGATTTCCAGTGTAAACTAGGTGTCCACTCGGCTTCCTTCAACACCTTGAGGATCTCTTCAACAACTATTTTACTCCCCTCCTCCGCTAAGTGAATCCCATCCCTGTATAAAACACATCAAACAAATTCAAAAACTATGCCCTTGTTTCCTCTGGAAAAAATGAGAAACTGGGAATGGAGAAATGATTGCTCTATAATCACCGACACACAATATTCCTTGTCAGGAATCAGATACAAAAAGATATTGTCACTAGTATAGTGAACATAACTCAGCATTCTTGAACAAACTACTGGAAAAAAAATACTTCGATCCCAACTACAACTTGCTACGCCATATATAGAACTTCCATAAACTGATTTCATGGTATTTTCTGGAGGAGGTATTCAGAAAATACAACTAGAGCTATGAGACAATGCTGGAAGTTCAATTTCTGTGGGTGATGCTAATAAATACCACAAATTTAGTGTACAAAGATTTTCCCATGATCTTCAGTTGTAATGCTGAACATCTCAAAACTTATTTTCCAACCAATCAGAAACAATATTTAGGGATAAATAATTATAAAAGAACTTTTGAGTCAAAGACAAACCAATTAACTAAAAGGGGAAGCTTATTTCATCTTCATAACAACACAAGAAGATAAGAATTTGACTGAACTTTAGGAAAGAAACAGTTCAATGATCGCAGAGGTTCTCAATTTGGTAGAGATACAACTTGCACAAACACATAGTTAGCTGAACTTACGTAAAACAAGCAGTCAACCAATCTTTTCTTTTCTGAAGTGCTGTCCAAAGATCAACAACCTTCAGATTCATCTCTTTGCATAGCTCTATACAGGCCTCAGAATACTGTCGACACAATTCATTTGTTCGAACCAACTCACTGAAATATGCACTGTTTCCAAAGGAGATGAAAACGTTTTTCATTAATCAGAAAAAGGGCAAAATGCAGTTCAGAGAATGGAACTTGGAAATAAGTACAGCAAAAATGTAAAAGATAACATGATATTGATGATGGTTATTGAATTACCTTGTATTTTCACGAATTCTGGCCTCGTCAACAGGTGGACAACTGAGAAAAATTATGCGAATATTCTCTGAGATGCTCTAACCACCCCCACCAAAAGAAAACAAGAAAAAGAAAAATTCAGGGATCAATAATTACTGTATTTTTTAATATTTTTTTTCTCAAAAAAAATAATTACTGCAATTTGATTAAAGTAAGTGAAATCCAATGTATATAACGAAGTGAAATAATTTCAAGATCTCTCGAATATTACGTATCTAAAGGCGTTATGTTCTCTTGAGGCAGCTAACTGTTCATGTTTTTATAGATAAAAATAGCAAAAAGGCAGCTCGAAAACAAAAGAAAAGGACATTATTGTAGTAAAATAAGATACCTTGAGATGAGTTGCAATTTTTCTCATGTTCTCAATGTGTTCATATTTTTATAGATAAAAATAGCAAACAGGCAGCTCGAAAACAAAAGAAAAGGACATTATTGTAGTAAAATAAGATACCTTGAGATGAGTTGCAATTTTTCTCATGTTCTCAATGTACTCTGGAAGAGGTACATGAGGACCCAATCCAGATGAATGAGGTCCCATTGAATCATTACCACCAAAGTAAACAATCACCAATGTAGGCTGAACAGTTGCATCCTGGAAGACGAAAAACACCATTTTAAGAAGTCAAAAGTTAGTATATAGGAAATGTCGTCCAATATCAGATGTCCAGATGAGATATCTTTAAAAAAACACAAGTAGGTTTCTACAGGACATTCTGAATTCTTAAAAGCTCTCCACAATAAAAATCCAAGAAGACATTGGTAACGTTCTGATAGTCAGATGATATGAACCAAAACGCATAAGATAAGTTCTAACGCAAATAGCACTATTTCTTGGGGAAAAGGATTGTTCAAACAGCAGTATTAATCAGTCTTTTAACTGTCAATAAAAGAAGAAATCAGGCAAAGGGAGCGTCTAACCAAACCAGCTATACTTAAACTTTCACATGAATTGAACATTCAGAGATATTGGGGAGCAAGATGCAATACCTTTGGAAACACTTGATCAAGGACCTGTATAGCACGTCTTGAGTTCCAACCATAGTAACCTCGCAATAATATGTCCGCCTACAGTATAGTAGAAGGTATTACTCTCTAATCTCTACTAAATCAAGACTCACTGCGTAAGTTAATGGAACTGTGATGTTAATAGTTTAAGCCAGGATTCGTTAGTGCATGAGTGATGAGACAAAGCTTTGTATAAGAGGTACTTTACAGTAAATGTTGAACCTGAAAACTTCAACACAAGCACTTTTAAGATCACAACAAGAGAGCACTTCAAATTTCCCCAAGTAACATGGAACCAATACCAAAACAAGACATACGAAACAGATGTCAGTCATCAGATTCATCATCAAATGACACTCTCATCCATTATATCTCGATTAATTTACTCCAACATCAAAAAAAATCACTAAATGGAAAATGCTGGAAAAGTTAAGTTTCCAACACCGAGAAAAAACAGATGTGTAACTTAACATTCAAGACCCTATGATAACAATTAAAAAAAATATATTTAGCAGGGATACCTAATATTCCAAACTAGTAAAGAGAAAATGAGGATGCTTGATCTGGCACTAGTCTTCCTCTCCAGGAAGATATCCGATGCTAGGAAAAAATCTTTTCAAAAGGCATTTCAGCAAAAGAGGACTGAGAACCATAAGGCGAGCACCTATTTCATTATAAACACATGGCACCTCTCACTGGCTCATTGATATCGGAATTCAGTGAAGTGTGAGAATGATGAGAAGCACAAGAAACATTTCAATGAAGGTTTTCAAACTTGATGAAAGGAAAGATATGTATGACTTTAAACCTAGGAGTCGTTAGGTGTGAGATATAAGGTATAATAATCTTGGGATAAAATGCCTCCATTTGGTCGGAGGTATTAGGTAGTCTTCGATTATTTATACCAACCAAAGGAACCCTAAGTATGGAAGTAGTAGGGTTATAATGATAGGCAAGTAACTAGTTTTGGAAAACTCCATTATTTAGACATTACTACAACTAGGTTACTTGTGAAAAGGATGCGAGTCTAAACAAGATGCAGAACAACTCATTTTGGCAACCAGCATAGTTGATTGTGTCATTATGATTAAAATATAACTGGTATATTGTTCCTTGTTTGTTTAAGCAGTAGTGTTGATTATTTTTGTAACCCCAACCACCCAGCATAGTTTCCAGAATAACAAACAAATAGCAAAACATGAAGTTGTAACAAACAAATAGTAGAAAAGAGAGAAAGATACTTTGCGGGCATAAATGTCGGAGAGAATAGCGCCCCAACCGCCATTGCTGTAACTGATCTGAACAATAGAGGATCCAAAGAGAACGAACTGTGGTCTCTGTGGTCCAACCATCCTCGATTCACCGAAACCCTTATTCTCTTCTCTTCTCTTCTCTTCCCTTCCTTGTTATAACCTCATCTTTCAATTTTCCCCTCTTTTGTATTACTCCATTCAATTCAAATACGGAAGTGGCAACTCATCTGTCTTATTTCTACCTACTACTGGGTGTTAGGATTACACTTCCTCACCTAACTTAGTATTTTTTTTCCATGCATTTGAAATATATGACATATATAAACATGATTTTTAGTTTGGTTTCAATTGCAATTATGATTTTTAATTTTAGAAATATATAAGTGCTGTTATAAATTCATTAAATAAGTGGATAGTCCATAAAATTAGTACATGAACAACTATTCATATTCACTAGGTTACATGAACCTTTTTGGATAAGTATGTATCTATTTATTATGATACTGGTGACCTTTGGAATGATGTTTCACTCTATAAATAGGGTTGTTCATTCACTATTTAATATATATATATATATATGAAACTTACAAATACTTGAATAAGAAGAAAGTCTTCTCCTATATCTACTTCTCTTATCTTCTTCTTATAATCTTGATTTTACAACACGTTATCAGCACGAGTCTCTACCAGTTCAAGTAAAGACTTTCAAAGCCTCGGAGATAAGAATTTCCTTTATTTTTAAATAATGTCTAATCTTTCTAAACTTGAATTTCTTGCTCTAGACATATCGGGAAAAAGCTATCTATCATGGGCACTCGATGCAGAAATTCATCTTGATGCGATGGGTCTAGCAGACACCATCCAAGAAAATAATCAAGCATCGAATCAAAACCGTGCTAAGGCGATGATATTTCTCCGTCATCACCTTGATGAGAGTTTGAAAATGGAATATCTCACTATTAAGGATCCTCTGGTGTTGTGGAACAATTTAAAAGATAGATATGACCACCTGAAGTTGGTTGTCCTTCCACAGGCACGTTATGATTGGATCCACTTGAGACTTCAAGATTTTAAATCTATCAGTGAGTATAACTCTTCTATGTTTAAAATTATCTCACAATTAAAATTATGTGGAGAAAATATCACTGACCATGATATGCTGGAAAAAACGTTTTCCACTTTCCCTGCCTCGAGTATGCTTCTGCAGCAGCAATACCGAGAAATGGGATTTAAAAAGTATTCCAAATTAATCTCACATCTCTTTGTTGCTGAACAACATAATGATTTACTGATGAAAAATCATGAAAGTCGACCTACTGGTTCTATGCCATTTCCTGAAGTAAATACGGCAAATTTTCACCAATCTAAGCGTGAAAAAGGTCGTGACCCCAGTCGTGACCGTGGTCGTGGTCGAGGAAGAAATTTTAATCATGGTGATCGTCTTGCACTAAATAATAACATTCAACACCATCAGTGTAAAAAGAAGAATGAAAAACATGAAGTAGTGCAGAAGAAAAATTCAGACAACAAATGTTATCGATGTGGAGGAAAAGGACATTGGTCACGTAACTGTCGTACGCCAAGGCACCTGGTTGAGTTATATCAAGCTTCCCTAAAGGAGGTGAAAAATAACGCAGAAGCCAACTTTATCACGGAAGATACTGTTGAACCCATGCATCTAGATGTAACGGATTTCTTTGAGAACCCCGAAGGAAAGATAGATCACCTGATAGGTGATGGGTCTGTAATAATATAAATATATTTCATTTTCGTCATTTATATGAACTAGTATGAATATGTTTTCCTAGATTTGTAAATAACTAAAAGGTTGTGTATTGTTTTTAGTAATAATATTATAATGTTTATTTCTTTTATATTTTTTATCTTGAAGAATATATGGATACCTCAATGATCAATCATGAAGATATTTGTATAATTGATAGTGAAACAACGCACGCCATATTCAAAGATGAGAAATACTTCTCCTACTTGCTTACAAGAAAAGCAAATGTTACTACAATTTCTGGTAATTCAAAATTAATAGAAGGCTCCGGAAGAGCTACTATATTTCTGCCTAAGGGGACAAAACTTGTCATAGAAGATGCTTTGTTCTCTTCTAAATCCCCAAGAAACCTGTTAAGTTTTAAAGATATTCGCCGAAATGGATATCATGTTGAGACAATAAATGAAATGAATGTTGAATACCTTGGTATTACCAAGATTGTCTCAAACCAGAAATATGTATTGGAGAAATTATCAACTTTATCTTCTGGCCTGTATTATGCAAAAATAAGTACGATTGAAGCACACTCTATCGTAAACCAGAAGTTTACTGACTTAAAGACTTTTGTGCTTTGGCATGACCGAATAGGTCATCCTGGATCAATAATGATGAGACGAATCATTGAAAACTCAAATGGTCATCCATTAAAGAACCTGAAGATTCTTACAAATGATGAGTTTTCGTGTGCTGCTTGCTGCCAAGGCAAATTGATTACTAGGCCATCACCAATGAAGGTTAACATTAAATCCCCTCAATTTTTGGAACGAATACATGGGGATATTTGTAGACCTATTCATCCATCTAGTGGGTCGTTAGATATTTTATGGTCCTAATAGACGCATCTTCAAGATGGTCTCATGTGTGCCTCTTATCATCTCGCAACCTGGCGTTTGCAAAATTATTGGCACAAATGATACGATTAAGAGCGTAATTTCCAGAGTATCCCATTAAGACAATTCGTCTTGATAATGTTGGCGAATTCACATCCCAAGCTTTTGATGCTTATTGCGTATCGGTAGGGATAAAAGTTGAACATCCTGTAGCTCATGTTCATACTCAAAATGGCCTTGCTGAGTCATTTATTAAGCGCTTACAATTGATAGCAAGACCTCTACTTATGAAAAGTGAGTTGTCTACTACTGTTTAGGGTCATGTTATCTTACATGCAGCATCACTTGTTCGTCTCAGACCGACTCATTATAATAAATACTCCCCATTACAATTGGTATTTGGTCATGAACCAAATATTGTTCATCTTCGAATTTTTGGATGTGCTGTATATGTGCCTGTAGCACCACCTCAGCGCACCAAGATGGGCCCTCAAAGAAGGTTAGGCATATATGTTGGGTTTGATTCACCCTTAATAATTCGCTACCTTGATCCATTGACGGGAGATTTATTCACTGCAAGATTTGCAAATTGTCGATTTGATGAAACAAATTTTCCGCAATTGGGGGAGAGAAAAATAAACTTAAAAGTGAAATTGCATGGAAAATTTCATCATTATCTCATTTTGATCCACGCTCCCCTGTGTGTGAACAAGAGGTCCAGAAGATCATCCATTTGTAAAACATAGCAAATCAAATGCCAGACGCATTTACTGATTCAAAAAGGATAATAAAGTCACATATTCCTGCAGTAAATGTGCCTATCCGAATCGACGTCCCAAAAGGACCATCTACAAGTGTCATAGCTTCTGAATCACAAATACGCCTGAAGCGTGGTAGGCCATTGGGTTCAAAAGATAAGAATCCTAGAAAAAGAAGTACAAAAAATGACACTATAAAAGAATTTCACGAAGAAATTCAAGATCTGATTAATCCTGATATTCCTGAAGAAATTAGTGAACCCGAGACTCAAGTAAATGAAGAACTCTCAATAAGTTCTTCTACAGGTGATGGGATAAGTTTAGATCGATCAAAAATCATAGTGGATAATGTTTTCGCATATGATGTTGCACTTAACATTATGCAAGGAAATGAGGATCTTGAACCTCTATCCGTCGAAGAATGTCGACAAAGACATGATTGGCCAAAATGGCAAGAAGCAATTCAATCAGAATTGAATTCACTTGCTAAGCGTGAGGTTTTTGGACCAGTAGTCCAAATGCCTAGTGATGTTAAACCAATTGGCTATACATGGGTCTTTGTACGAAAAAGAAATGAGAGAAATGAGATTGTAAGATACAAGGCACGCCTTGTTGCACAAGGATTCTCTCAACGACCTGGTGTCGACTATGAAAAAACATATTCACTTGTTATGGATGCAATAACTTTTCGATATCTCATTGGTTTAGCTGTACATGAAAATCTTGAAATTCATCTAATGGATGTGGTTACAGCTTACCTTTACGGTTCACTTGATAATGAAATTTATATGAAAGTTACAGAAGGACTTAAAATGCCTGAAGCATGTAGTTCAAAATCTCGAGAAATATATTCAATCAGATTACAAAAGTCATTATATGGCTTAAAACAATCAGGGCGCATGTGGTATAATCGCCTCAGTGAGTACTTGATAAAACAAGGTTATATAAACGATGTCATTTGTCCTTGTATATTTATTAAGAAAACAACATTGGGGTTTGTTATTCTTGCTGTTTATGTTGATGACATTAATCTCATTGGAACTCCAGAAGAGGTTCAAAAGGCAATTGAATATCTAAAGGAAGAATTTGAAATGAAAGACCTTGGAAAGACAAAAATTTGTCTTGGACCACAAATAGAATATTTAGTAGACGGGGTCTTCATCCATCAATATGCCTATACTGAGAAAATCTTGAAACGATTTTACATGGACAAAGCACATCCATTAAGTACTCCAATGGTTGTCCGATCACTTGAAGTGAGTAAGGATCCATTCCGACCTCAAGAAGAGAATGAGGAACCTCTTGGTCGAGAAGTACCTTATCTTAGTGCAATTGGGGCACTTATGTATCTTGCTAATGCTACGAGACCTGACATAGCATTTTCTGTTAATTTGTTAGCAAGATATAGTTCTTCCCCTACACGAAGACATTGGAAAAGAGTTAAACATATATTGCGATATCTAAGGGGAACTAGTGATATGGGTCTGTTTTATATTAACAAAGATAGTGCAGATTTTGTTGGTCATGCAGATGCAGGTTATTTATCTGACCCACATAAAGCTCGATCACAAACAGGCTATCTGTTCACATATGGAGGTACTGCTATATCATGGCGATCTACGGAGCAGTCTATTGTCGCTACTTCTTCAAATCATGCTGAGATAATAGTCATTCATGAAGCAAGTAAAAAATGTGTATGGTTAAGATCAGTAATACATTCTATCAAAGAAAGATGTGGTTTGAAGTGTGACGTCAAGATACCCACAATACTCTTTGAAGACAATGTTGCATGCATAGCTCAATTAAAAGGAGATAGAACGAAACACATTTCACCAAAATTATTCTTCACACATGATCTCCAGAGGAATGGTGATATTGATGTGCGACAAATTCGTTCGAGTGATAATCCAGCAGATTTATTTACTAAATCTTTACCGGCCTCAACTCTTGAGAAGATGGTTCACAAAATTGGAATGAGGAAACTTAACCATCTGAATCGTGGTTTTTATCAGGGGGAGTAAAATACGCACTGTAATCTTTTTTCCTTAATCTAGGTTTTGTCCCATTGGGTTTTCCTAGAAAGGTTTTTAATGAGGCAACAAATAATGCGTATCAAAAGATATGTATACTCTTTTTCCTTCACTAGAATTTTTTTCCACAGGGTTTTTTTCTAGCAAGGTTTTAACGAGGCACAATATCTATGGACATCCAAGGGGGAGTGTTATAAATTCATTAAATAAGTGGATAGTCCATAAAGTTAGTACATGAACAACCATTCATATTCACTAGGTTACATGAACCTTTTTGGATAAGTATGCATCTATTTATTATGATACTTAATATGGTGATCTTTGGAATGATTTCTCACTCTATAAATAGAGTTGTTCATTCACTATTATAATATATATATATATATATATATATATATATATATATATATATATATATATATATATATGAAACTTACAAATACTTGAATAAGAAGAAAGTCTTCTCCTACATCTACTTCTCTTATCTTCTTCTTATAATCTTGATTTTACAACAAGTGCGCACTTGTATAAAAAAGAGTAAATGGATATTATATGACAATTTTGTATCGTACGTGTATTATGTCATGCAAGACATGTGTGTCTACTTGTTCAATTTTTATATAAATTTATGTATCTTACTTGTGCTCACTCAACGTTAGAAGTCGTCGTTGTCCGCTAAAATCAAATTACGGTCATTTTTATGTATTATGCCTATGAAATACTTAGGACGCCTATTTCATTCTTGGCCTGAAGTTTTGAATTTGAATTCGAGATATAAAATGGATTGGGCTCCAATACAAGTTCCGAACATCAGCTAAAAAAACAATACTACTCCCTTTGTTTCAAATAATTGAATTGTTGAGAGTTGAGACATTTTTCATATTTTAAAATTAACTTAATTGTACAACTTTCAAGACTATTTTTAAAATATTTTTCAATGTTTACTCTTCATTTAGATTTTCGATGGGATGAATTCAAGAAACTTTAATTGCTTTGAATTATTCTAAAAATTAATTTGATAATAATTAATAAGGGAAAAAATGAAAAGTAAAGTCTAATTTATATCCTAATCTTCTTTTCGTAAAAATTATGAAACACCTCAACAAGCATGAAAAGTATTATGAAAATTCAATGTTTCATGAAATTTTCTATAAGTTTTTTAAATTTATAATCTTAAATACGTCACAAATACTCATTGCTAAAGTGTAAGTAGGAAGCATAAATGAAATTAAATTTGAATTCAGAAAGCAATTACTCTTTTAAAATCAGACCAAGACCAAAATTGAAATAAGGGTGAAAGAGAAAGTCTTTGTGAGCTACTGTTTACACTTGTCATTAATGTGTTTGTTGAATGTTGTACCAAATGGGAAAATGAAATGAGGAAAATGGCAACTGTTTAATTATTGCAGTAATTAATTGCAAGAGAAGCAGTACACGGATGGGGCAGATTATGGAGGTATCTAAAATTCTCAACTACCTTTCCTTGCCACATTTAATATCTCAATATTTCTGCACTTGTATGTATTCCAATATAACACTTCAATCACATATTTATTTTACACCTTCTTTAAGGATCTTTTTCTTTACACAAGACTAGTTAGTATTATTAATTTTGGTGTATGTTTATGGTGGATTGTACAATATAACTGACTTTAGAAGCAGGACTTGGGTACTAGGTGAAGGAGGATTATTGGTATGTTGCAAAATTTTCATTCAAGATTGATTCTTGAAAAGGTACTGGGTGTTGCTTTTTTGGTTTGCAAGTATAGAAAGAGATTGTGTTACCGTTGTGGACATTGGGTGTTTGTTATTAGTTGAGATATAGGTGTTAACATGTCTTTCAAGAGTATGATTCATGACATAAAAGGATGAGTATAAGAGAATTTCTCGAGATGGATCTCACTCTAGATTCGAAATTCAAATTATAATTATAAGTTGGAGATCATCTTCTCAACACATTTTGTTACACATGGAATGCTAACTCAGTATGACAATTTATAGATGGATAGATAAAAGTAAAATCTCACTAGGATAAGTGAGAAATTTATGAAGGTTGTATAATAATGTGACTTGAGGAAAATCAACCTGGTATCACTTTTACTATCAGCAATCGTTCAAGTAAATGTCAACCCCTAATATACTTAAATTTGGAACAAGAATTGAAAGCTTGTTTGTAATCGAAACGCGATTCTCCAAAAGTTGATAGATAAAAAGTCTGCCATAAAAGAAATTGCACAATTTATGGCTAACATACCATTAATATCCTAGGATGATTCACAACCAAATAAACATTTTTGCTTCCCTAGCCTAGTCTAAGAGGTTCATTCTGCTTAAAAATTTGTAAATGCAGCATATTACAAAAGAATTGCAAAAATAAAATAAAATTAATGAATCCACCTTCTATAGAAAGTTTTGAACAAAATTCCATATCAAACATCTCCTGATTGTTAGTTGCTTTCACTATGTTAGTGGACATCCAATAAAATTGGAAGTATACTTGCTTTCACAATGTCAATGCTTTCTGAAGTTGTAAAAGCCACACTGCTATGTGCATTACGCAAACCCGGCCTTCCAACAAGATCTTCTGTATCCAAAAATTGATCCAAGATAATAATGATCTCTTTTGCAACAACATAGACTCAAGAACCGCTTCAGATGAAACCCTTCCAATGATTAAGAATGACTCAAGAGAAGGCCCTTGAATCTGTTTGATGAAGAATGAAAGAAATATCAGTTGATCATTGCTCAAGTCGCGTTACAAATAATTCACAAGATGCTTCATGTGACATACAGGACCACCAACAAGAACAGGAATGGAACAAATACTTTCACCTATTAGTAACTCAAAAACCAGCTATTTTGGATACTTCAATGTTTCGCAACTGTTATGACTGAAATAAAATCTTTTGGGAAGACAAGGCAGGGAATTGCTTAGAGGTCGGGATCTTCCACCTCTTACTCCTCACCAAGGAACAAAGTGAAAACATGCCATATTGGGCTCAGGATTTTGGGGAATGGAATTGATCATATCATAAATAAGAAATAAAGAAAAAAATAAACCTTTTGTATAACAGCAGGAAGTTTTTCCTCTATTTGCTGACTCAGGACGGTGGACACTGGACAGTTAACTAAATGTCAAAAAAATAAGGGTCCACAAGCATCAAATATCTTATTTGAATAAGTTGGTGGACAAATCCAAGAAAAGAGGGTTCTCAGAGTTTGTAAGATTTTCATGCTAGTATAACCATATGAATTGTAGCAAAAATAAACTCATACCAATGACCCATTAACTGCTCGTAAGCAGTCGTTCGTCTTGAGCATTAGAAGAATAACCCGGGGCAATCTCCTCAGAAGTTCAGTGATTTGTGGAAAATATTGAGAAGCATACATCTGCATGACAACATAAATAGTTGACAAAAGCAAATGAAATTAGAAGTAATCCAAACCTTCATTGAGAGCAAACTTACTAGGAAAAGTTAAATATAAAAGAATTAGTTATTTACAAGGTAAAATAAAGACTTCTCTGTCACAAATCATTTTCTCTTCTTTTTATGTTTCAACATAGACCCAACACATGAGGAGCACAGCCAAAAGAAATTACATGATACTTTATAATGTTACCCCACAAAACACAGCTAAAGCTAAATGATCAGCCTGCTCATGACAGATCTCTCTGAAACACATTATACTTCCCAGAACTTCTGAAAATACTCCATGTAGACTATCCAGAAAAAGTAAAAGGAATTATAGAAAATAATTGCTAGATAATGAAGCTACGGAGAAATAAGCACTCTCCCTGAATCTAGGACAAGATGCTTAGCAGATTCATAATATTAACTTAGCTCCACACTATCATAGAATAAGTCACCTGCAATTCTGAACGGTCACCGTCTGTGCCTTTGACAACAAGATGATCAACTGAAGAATCTATCACTTTATTCCAAGGCCTCATTGTGAGAATCCCAGCAAACAATGCGTAAAGATCGTCTCCAGCACCCAGTTTTACACAGTTTTCCTTTATCCCATCTGCATCAGAATATACCAAAGCCTGCAGTACATACCGGATTTTAATGTTAATAGAACGAGTAAACCAATAGCTGAATGTACAACTTAGCAAGGATTTGAAAATCACCTTCCACAGTGCAGCATAGTTTATTCTGGTATTGTAATCAAGTTCTTTGTATAAACCATGGTCCAAAAGTATCAACTGAGGTTTTCTCCTTCCTATGCAAGTGGATAAATATTAGAGAAAGAAATTACAGAATGTCATCTTCATTGCTCAAGAAAACATTCAAATATTTTGGCAACTGGTAGATGTGTTCATCTCAGGACTAACTAGAAAAGTGGAAAGACGATTAGAACACAACAGGAGAGTAGATTCTGAAGAACCACCTTGCCCATTACTGAAGCAAAAGAAGACTTTTGGATCCCAAGTTGGAAATGCTCCTAACCCGAACACTTTCAGGGCAGGTGTCAAGAAAATAGATGGCATACATGCATGAAAATACACAATCTTTTATGTAAGATTTAAGTGTTTTACTAAACTACTGAAAGGACAAAAAGGATGCAACCACATACAAGAGATTTTAAAATCAACAACCAAGAAGGTTAAAGAGTTCCTATTCAGGTGCACCTACATCATTTATTCAAGTTCAAGTTGGAACAAGAATTATGCTCCATAAACAAACTAAAAACATCAGGATCAAGACCCTCTTTTCGCTGTTCTTTTTCTTCCTTTTAACTTACCTCCAAGTTATTCAAAAGGCTTTTGAACAAACACAACCATTTTTTGGGGCTTGACCAACCTACTTTGGTATTAGGATTGCTCAGGTTTTGGGCATCCGCTCAACAACTGACTTTGGGTATGGTTATTTATTTCCAGAAATTTGATCCACCCACCCCCAAATGAAAAAAAAAAAAAAGAAACTCTTGTTTTCCATGTAGCTCCCTACATTTATTAAGTGCTCTTTTGCTAATTAGTCCTACTGATTGTCCAGACTTTATGGCCAGGCAGTCCCTTTCCCCTTCCCTCCCCTTCTATTCATTTCATATGGTCAACAAAAAGATTCTCTTCTGCTTTTTGCCTAAGTTGGTTGCACATGAAAATGTTCAGATGATATTTCTCATGAATTTTAACCAACACCTCCAGTAATAATTTTTCAGAAGTTTTATGACACAAACCTAAATACAAACATTTTTCAAATCCAAATCGTTTTTATACTAAATCCAAACACACAATTGTTTCTGGAAACCAAATCCAAGATTAATTCTTCTAAACAAATCCCACAACCAAATCCAAATGGAACCATATTTAGCTTCTCATTCTAACTATATCTTGACCTATAAGAATTGTATTTTCATTAGGTGAAATATCTGCAATAAGCAGTGGTGACCGGTGGGTGGAGATAGGCCCCCCCTACAGTACACCCATCCATGCCACCTTATTTCCATCCTTCAAGATGGCTCACGTGCATCAAATTGACATAGTTTCAACTCCCTAACCTATATGCAGGCAGACACAGAAAACAGAAAATTATTTACCTGAGGTATGGTTGGTGGTGTAACTGATATAAACCAACAACTGCGAGCAATTTGCCTCATGATACATATAAGATATTTCAAGTTTCAACATGGGATAATTGAATTACAGATTTTCCACTAAAGCAAAAAGAAAAGTCAACTTTCAGCAATATCGAAATTTAACTTGAAATTCCTTGAATAGACAGCAAGTTTTACCATCCAACTCCATCAAGAAACAAAAAATATTAACACGATAGAGATGAAAGAATTACCAAATATGCTCCTACGACCAGAAGGCAAAGGGCGGACTAGCAGGTTTGCAGCATGTGGATCACAATGCACAAAACCATGTTTGAACATCATTTGCGCAAAAGTCTCACTAACCTACATAAGTGGTATAATGATCATTTAATTGTCACTACAATTGATAAGTATAAAACTATATCACAGAAACTAACACCTATTGATTCACATTTTTTGAAAGAATGTCATGACATGGACATCTATGCAAAAACAACAGAAATCAAATGGAATGTTCAATGTTGAGTAATGATTGACCAGCATGGTCCTCGACTCAAGTCATGAAATACCCCAGTAAGGCTACAATGTGAAATAGCATGATAGCCTAAATGAGTGACAAAGTCAATACACAGGTACCTGTTGAAGCTAAACTCACTCATTCTCTAACTCACCTATTTGAACATTGGAATAGATAAGCAGTGGTGGAGCCAGGATTTCACAAGGGGGTTTCAGAATTTGAAGAAGTAAACACACTCTAGGATCAACATCTACTATATAGATACACAAACATAATTTTAACCTTCTATATACAGTGTTATTTTTTCCCGATGAACCCCCTTCCCCCACTTGGTTCCGCCCCTGCTGATAAGGTGGGCTATAACCTTGGGACATTAAGCATTAAAAAAAACATGACCAATATCCATATTGCATATACCAAAAATAAAAGCTATAAACCTCCTTAACCAAGGATACTATGAAAGCTTGTCATTATCACAGAATCTAAGTTGCTCGGACTCGGGTGCGGTTGTACGATACGGGTGTAAATCTAGAGGTCGGATTTTTCATGGTCTAAATTTCAAGATTACGCGACATGGATCTATGTATGAATACGGGTGCGGGTATTAGCCTAAAAATGATTAAAATATCTAAGAATAGAGGTATAAATCCTAAATTAGGAGATATTATATGGAGAATTCGAGGAGAATCCGGGAAGGAGATTAAAGGGAAAGGAGTGATATAGGAATTTCTATATAAAAGGTATTCCATTTTCTTCAATTTCACCTTTGCTTTTGCATTGATAACCGAAATCATTCAAATATTATCCAGGTTTCCCCATCAATTATGGTAAAAGTACCCAAAATCTGTTGACTAAATCGTACACGGATCCCACACCCACACCCATGTCGTATCAACACAGATTCGGCACCAAAAGTGAAGAGTCCGAGCAACTTAGCACATGATGTCTTAATGTTGAAGTAAACAACTTACCAACTTTACAACATCACTTGGCTGAATTCCAAGCCTTTGAATGCTCTTCAAGTCATTTACTTGTGCAGCCTCCATATATTCCATGGTTAACAGCTTTGAAGTGCTTAAATTCCAATACACCTTTGGTGCATAAACGTAGTCTGCAATATGAGGAGACAGCTTCCGAAAGTTATCCATACATTTTATGCTGTTTTTGGCCTCAACCAAGAAATCTAGTTCCTGATAGACATCATATAACTTATCAAATTTTGTCATGTCAATAGTGAAAATAAAATGTATGACAAGCATAAATATCACAATAAAAGAAAATAATGCCCCCAAATACAGAAATTAATGAACAGCAGTACCTTGAAAGTGGAAACAAATCTTGAACATTTCTTAATAATGTATAAAGAAGATTATTGACTATAAGTATAAGAAAATTAAAAGAGCAAGCTTAAGAGAAATTAGTGGCAGAAAACAAGATGGTTTCTGCCACTTGTAGATATAATCTGCAATCACCAAACAGACTAAAGAAGTGTCCTATGTTCATATACCATCACAACATATTCTACATGTTGCAAGCTTTCCTTGCATCTATGAATGGTAAACTATTCCATGATTACATGCTAAATTAACTTTTGTGCAAGCAGGTGGTAGAAAGAAAAGTACAGCATCGGCTTGGTCTATGAAAGTTCAAGACCTCTTAAGATGAGAATGAAATCTCATATATTTATAACATTAAAACATGAAAATGGATGTTCTCTGACAACTTTCAGGGAATAAGTGAAATACAATTTCGATTAATTTAATCTGTAATCTCTTAAAGAAACACAGTGATATTTAAAAAACCATATTTGCAGACAAAATTGACTCGCATTCTCCGCTTACAAAATTTTAATCGTTATTAACTACTAATATGTTTTGCATAAGATTGTCATGCATCTGGTAATTTCAAGGATTATGCCTACTTTCAGAATGTTAAAACTCTAAGCATTTCAACTGATAGTTAAAGTTTTTAGGACATATATTAGAGAAGTACATTGAATAAGTTTACAGAAGCTTATTTTGCAAAAAGCTCTAACAAACTGTTTTGTATAATTTATTTGTGATTTGAGAGAGTTATCTTTTGCTTATGAAAAATAAGTAGTTATGCTTTGACAATTTCCTCGAAAATCTTTTTAAAAGACTCTCGCGGACAAAAAAATCACAAATCTTCAAGGAAGCTATAGATATCAAAACACATCCGCTGCATCCACAAACTTTTTTCCAAAAAAAAGTTTTCAAAACTCTATTCAAGTGTCTCTAATTTACTTTAAGGGGGACCTACCAAAGAAAATTTTCTTTTCAATGTGGAGAAATTTTAAACACTGAAACAAGAACCAGCTAGGAGAATACTTCCTCCGTATGTACAGGAGAAGGGAAATCCCGTGTACAATCTGTACAAAAATATAAAAGTCTCCCACAAATATATGACTTTGAAAAGGAACAATCATATGTATATAGGTATTAATGACCGCACCAAAATGTTCAAGAAACAAAAAAATTCCAGCACATGGGGACAAGGGTTCTCAATGCTTTCTCAAGATGCAAGTTTAGACGACATCGAGATCAAAGGAGCTAGAAGACACAAGAAAAGTTGGAAACTTAATAAAAAGTCTGTCGTAGAAACATGGAGTGCTCACAGAATTGAGCACCCATCATGGATAAGTGAAATGGAGAGCAGTCAAAAATTGATACTAGGACAATATGACTGAGTTTCAGTAGCTACCTTAGGTATACTTTCACGAACTTCAGCAATCAACCACCTGCATTCTTCAAAAGGTTGGATCAGAAACCAAAGCTAGACCAGAGTAAATTAAATAGGAACTAGACATTGCATCATGAGTATTCCTGAACCCATTTAGAATTAAAGGTTTAGTTTTTACTTTGAAGCACAAATCTGATAAATGCAATATACTATATTTCTATATACAATTAAAGGAAAAATGTCACAGTATTGTATATCTACAGAAGATGGTAGATATTGGTTTACACAATACACACATGCACACACACACAAATGACTCAAATTCAGATTGGTATTGGAACATTGGCTCGTTGCATATCCTCGATGTGATCATGTGAATTGAGAAACTAGAGTGGAAAAACAGAAAAGTAATATGCAACTGACAATTTGGTGGACCTAGACTTGGAAGCTAACATATATAGCCTGTAGCCCGTGGAAGACAATTGTAACAACCCATACCCTAGATAAACCAAAATTCAGATTTTCCAGAAGTGCAGGTGCCATCTACGGATCGTAGTGAAGACCACGGTCCGTCGATCTTGGTCCACAGAAAACTCAAAGATCCCAAACGACAACCAGGACATACGGATCGTAGGTAGGACCACGGTCCGTGGACCAAGTCCGTCGATCATGGTCCATAAACCCATTCTCTGAACCAAACGACGAAGGAACAAGACGGACCGTAGGTGGGACCACGGTCCGTTGATCATGGTCCATAAACCCACTCTCTGAACCAAACGACGAAGGAACAGGACGAACAGTAGATAGGACAACGCTCCATGGACCAGGTCCGTCGAATCTTGGTCCAAGACGACGGCCAGGACCTACGGACCGTATTTAGGACCACGGTCCGTGGACCAGGTCCGTCGATCACTCCGACGCAGTTAATTTAGGGGTCTTTTCCTATTTCGTTTAACCCCTAAGCTACATCGTTTAGACCCTAAATTATGAGGTTTAATTCAGTTTAAGCCTAGAAACATAATTAAAACTTACCTAAGTCAAATCATTAATTAAAACTTAGAAAATTAGAAGCAAGAAAGGAGAAAAAGGTCAAGAACCCTAATTCAAGAACGCATCAAGGTTCCATCGGTTGCAGCCCTGAAATTAAAAGATTTCTCCGTGGATTTCATCACCAGGTTTGTGGTATTTCACTAGTGGGTTCCTTTCACTCATTGGGTCCCTAGTTTTCAATCAAATTTTTGATTCCCCTAAGGTTTCTAGAACTTCAACAGAATATCATGAATAAGTTAGTTATATGTTCCAAATCAGATTACCATGTTATTACTCAGGCTATCGCATGAATTTCAGAACCTAGCTATCTATTTCTTTAATTGTTGAACTACACATGCTAGGTCAGATATTTCGGTACTTCAGTTATACATGACTCAGTTATTAATGTATTATTATTAGATTAATTGTTGCATGTTCAGTTTTGAGCTATCCAGTATTACATAAATTCAATCACAATATGTTAATCACTTAATTCATTGGGAGTAGCATAATACTGAGTTGGACTAGGGTTTAGCGTACCCAAATACTCCCAGAACTACTAGCCAAGTAGATTGTAAGTCCCCTCTGTGGGCATCAGTTTAGTGATCACGTCAACATGCCTATACCTCTGGCAGGGCATATTGGGTCCTCTCGATGGGGCGTATACATTGAACTACACATTTAGCTCATGTGGTTTTATTATCAGTTATTAGTAACTCCCACAGTTCAGTCAGGCTCTATTGCATTGACCATATTTACAGTCCAGTTAGTATTCAGTCTCAGCATGTCATAAATTTGGTCATTACATCCAGTTAGCTCAAAATTCAGTATGTAACGTTCAGAATATTATAGTTGCTTTTGTGCTTGTTCAGTTATGTTTTATTTCAGCTTTATTCTATCCTACATGCTCAGTACCTTCCGAGTACTAACGCATACGTGCACTACATCTTCTCGTGATGTAGGTTCAGGTTTTCAGCATCCAGGTCACGCTTAGATCGATTCTTGATCTCCAGTTCAGCAGAATCAGTGGTGAATCCTCATTCTCCGAGGACAAGATTCATGAGTTCATTTCAGTCTTGTAGTTTCACTTTTTCTAGACTTAGTTGGGGCTTGTCCCATCATTTCTAGTCAGTTAGAGACTTATTTCAGACATAGCTAGTTTCAGCTTAGTATTAAGTTAATATTTTCTTTATATTAAACTCATCAGCTTTTCAAATATCTCAGTTATAGTATACGGGTATTCCCCATATTTTTCATTTTAATTATGGTTTAACTTCCGTATCAGTTTATTATCTTTAGTATGTTCATGATCATGCAAGCAGGGTTAGCTTGGGATCACTTATGGTCCTAGGTCCCGTGTCCGCGTCTCATGGGTAGCTCGAGGCGCGACAACAATGACATGCACATTAAGAAGGGAAAAATTTATTTGTCCATTTGTAACCTTTTTTTTTATCTTCTTAAGTTGAAATTTGGTTCTAAAAGTTAAATATATGTTAAAATTAAGCGGGTCAAATTGGGTAGGTCACGACTCAACTCGATTTTAAGCCCAAAGTAAACTTGGATCGGTCATGACTCAACCCGAATTCTATTTCAACCCATTTTAATATCTCCAATTTCAACCCAACCCCCCCATTTGACAATTGACACCCCTAGTAAAAAGTAAAAGTATTCATAGGAAAAAATACGTAATGATAAACTTAGATAATAGGAAGATGAACATAAAGTGAGTCTTACTAGGATTATGGTACCTAAATAAAGACAATATTGAATCTATGTTTGAATTTTCAAGAAAATGACATGATATAAAAAAGTAATACGAACTAAAGATAAGTTGAAATGGAGGAGCTGAAAGGCATAATATATTTGGTGAATTTAGCTCCTTAAGACGAATGAAGACGAAAAGAGATATAATGGGACTGTGGTGCCTATATGTAGACAATTCATGGCATGATATGACAATGTAACAAGTGAAATAAGAGCGACAGCAGTAATGTGATATGGAAATGCAATGCGATATACAGACACCTAACTAAGTGAAAGGCAGGTCAACAAATCAGTATTAAGGCCAAAAATGTTGTTTTGAGGTGCGAATGTTAGGCCTATAAGGCCGTAACGTATTAACAAGATAAACGTCACATAAATGCACAGGTTAGGATGAATGTACAACTAGATTGCATCTTATAGAGGGTGGAACTAGCATGCATCAAAGATTAAATGAGAGAAGACATCTGAAAACCATATACTACGTAGTTGAAGGCGTTAGAAGGGACACAGTGAATCTAAAATCACAAAGAAAACATCTTCTAACAGACCTTAAGCCTCTCAAAATGATGCGGACTTAGCAAACCATACAACATAACAGAACAAAGGATCCGTATTGCAAATAAAGAGTGGCTAGTTGTTGTTGTTACAGTTACATTAGGTCAAGTATTTCTCAAGAGACTTTATTCTAAAGAGAGACCTGCATGTCCATATAGAGAAAAGTTTGAGACGAAAACACTACCCTTTTTTAAAAATATTGGTGAGATGGACCTAATAAAGTAGAATACATATGAAAGGATTCAGATGACAGACCACAACTAATTTGGGATTGAGTAGTAGATTGCTATCGAGTGATTGATGTACATGATGCTAAGTTCATAATACTCTCTTGGGGAAAAGTAATTATAGGGAACATTATCCACCGAGTTTTGAACCATCCCTCACTGTTTCTAGAATTTCAAGTTACAAAAGAAATACTCTCTCTGGAAAAACTTTTTAGAAGTTTATCGAACTTGGTGAAAAGGAGAATATTTCTAACCTGTAATCAAAGGAAGGAAAAAATCGATGCAATGTGTTCACTATCAACTCCACAGTTGCATAATCTGCTGCAGCAGTATCTGTCATATGTGTGTGCTGAACCTGCAATTAGCAAAATAAGAGTGCTATAAGTTTTGGAAAATTCTCCACTACCAATTTATAACAATATCAACATTTAGGACCTTGACAGCAACTTTTTGCCCATCACGCGTTCGAGCAACGTGGACTTGAGCAAGAGAAGCACTTGCTATTGGTATCGGATCAAATTCATCAAAGATCTGTAGACAAAAGTTCTAATTCAGTTGATCGCGCAACAATGCAACTAAGTCCAAGGATATATAAGCCATATATTCATCAAATTGACTTTATGTTAAACCAAATCATTGCTTTTGAGGAGAATCCAATAAATTAAGACATACTTCATCAGGTGCACCTCCAAGCTCTTTCTTCACAACTTCATGCACTTGATCATAAGAAGAATGAGGACATCTATTTAACATTGATTCCCTCATAATACGTACATACTCTTCAGGTACTAAGTACTCCTGAGAAAAAACAAAGGTCAAGTTGGATAAGCCCAAAGTATTGGGCAGTTACTTGTAGAAGCGAGAGTCTCCTTGTGCCTTGAACAAATATAAATATGACACAATTATCTATACAATAACCTAAGGAGAGAAGTTGCAAACCAGCTGTCCTAAATGTTGACCAAGCTTAATATAAATTCCACCATTTCTGAAACAAAGTTCTTCTAGCCTGCGTGCACCCCTCATGTGAACTTCATGTTTGGCTTTTGCTCTCTCTGCACTACCTTCTGGCAGTCCCCAGAGTGAATATTCATAATCTAACAACAAGTATGGATCATCTCTTAGTATATTAAAAAGCACTTCTCGTTTTAAAAAATCCTATATTATCACATAAAGGGGCAGTATTAGGAACACAAAAACTTCCCTAACATTACTCAGTAATGGCACAACACAGAAATAAGAACAACACCTCTGTTCTGTACTGCTTTTAATAAGTAGAATAAGTTTTAAGCGAGCATTGTGATTTTGGCCTTATTAGCTTGATTCAATAGGTGAGCATTTTGAATTGAATAGATAGATACCCTCAGCTTAAAGTAAAGCATTTCCAAGCAGTTTGAAAAGGAATGCAAAAATGATGGCATTAACAACAACAAAATAGTGTGAAATGCAGAGCAGTACAACAACATACAACAAAAAAACAGTAATGACAACAAATTAATGTGATAACCAAAGAACAAAAAGCACAAGTGATAACTGAAATTTAAGAACAAGAAACTATGAAATGCTAATACAACAGGTAAAAAATAAGGTCCAAGTACGACTATCAAGCATATCCTGCAGAAAACGAGAGAATCTTCAACTACCAACTAACCCTCTACCCAAATCTGTGACCTCCAAACTCTCCTGAGGTCATGTCCTCAACAAGCTCATTTATATAATCACCATTCGTTTTGATTCAGTTTGACAGAATTTCTGACCTTCAATATGCAAGACTCAATAAATTATTGTCCATGACTAGGCCAATGTTGCAAGGGACAAAGCACTTTAGCCCCACAAAAATAATCAGCTCAACAAGATCATACCAAAATTGGATAAAAGTGAAACTAAGAGTCCCATGTTCTTAAACATTACATCAACTGATCAAGCACCATTCATAAACTAACAGGGGTTCGAATTTTCAAAAGACCACATGTCTAAACTAAGTTACAATTATAGAGAGAAAAATATAAAGATCCAGAATCGATTAATATAAATAAAGTTGTACTTTTCTAGCCATGGCTACAAGCAGGGGAAAAACATTAAAAAGGATAGATTCTCAGGTTAGCATACCGAAGGCAATGGTGGCAGCAGTGACGGAATCGCGATAGAGACGGAGAGGGACATTTGTGCAAAGCTTAAGGGCCATGGCTGGGTCGTCGGAGCTGGCAATTGTGGCCGCCGCTGCTCCACCACCAAGGGTGGTGGTGGCCACTAACAGCTTGGTTGTGGCGCGCCACATAGACCTGCCAGCCATTATTTTTCCGACCCCTCCTGGAGGATTTGGATTTTGACGAACAAGGTAGAGAAATGGAGAAGGTAAATGCTACTACCCCTTCTCCTATATTCTATTACCAACGTAGCCCACCTACTTTTACGCATTTTTGTCCTCAGCCTAACTTCCCGTTCACCCTTTAGATTAAAAAAAAAATTGATTTTATTTGAATTTGATTTGACTTTAAAATTTTAACTATTTGATTTAGTTTTATTTTTGAAATGATTAAATCGAACTGATAAATTATATACATATGTTTGTTGTTATACATATATAATATATTATTAGTATAAATAATTTAAATATAAGTTTTCATCAGAATTTATTTATGAGAGCAAAAATTTTTAAGACAAAAATATTTATGTTAGTGATTTTATTTATATAAGTGTCTATGAAAATTTTCATTGAGATTAGAATGTCACTGTCTCTTTGTTCTAGGCTGAAATGATGAATCTTGAAGTTTTATTCTTGATAAATTTAGTGATAAAAAGTTTGACAATGTCAATCGTTTTAATTATATTCCATTTTGAATGAATTATTGTTTTTTTCTCTCTTTTGAATGAAACATTTTTTTATTTGTATATGATTAATAAGTGAATAACCAAATTAATTAATAAATAAATAAAAGTAATTTTGTTTGGCAAGATATGTGTGCTTTTAATTTTTCTTTCATAAATTTTCTTCTTAATTCGAGTATACTTCCTCTTTTCACTATTAATTGTCATACATTTCATTTTTAGAGTCAAATTTTAAAAATTTTGACTATCATTTTACGATATATTTTTTCATCATATTGATATGCAAAAAATTGCAATGTATAGCACTTTTCATATAGCTTTTAAATATCTAAATTTTTTTGTTTAAAATATTGAATCAATGTAATCTAGTTTAACTTTAGAAACTAGTCAAATTAACTTTCGAAAAGCGCAACATGACAAATAAAATAGATAGATGAAATAGCTAGTAACGTATTTCTTGAACAGAGATGATTTATGCCTCTTTGTAATATGTTTTATCAAAAAATGATGGGCATCACTTTGACATATCAAGTTGATCTTGAGGAAGAACATCTCTTGATGACTTGATGATATTTGATGACTTAGATATTTTTATCAATACTCAAGAGTAAATAGGACATTGAATACACCTTTGTAAAATATTGTACATTGATTTACTATTTACATAAAATGTTGTTCTTTTTAATTATATATTTAAACGACAACTGTTTTCAGTAAATAAGCTAATAATTTTGACTAGCATAATATATATATATATATATATATATATATATATATATATATATATATATATATATATATATATATATATATATATATATATATATATATATAAAGGAGGACCATGGCAATGTGTTGTGACACTTCTTTCTGGTCTCCCTTTACATTTAGTTTTTTTCTTCTTTTTTTTGTTTTTTTTAAAAATAAATTAATTAATATATTATAAAAAATTACTTTAATTTATTACAAATAATATTTTATTAATGGAGGATCATTTATAACAAAAACTCTTCATATTTAAAAACATATTAACGGACTTGTTCTACCTCTTCTCTCTTTTGCAATTTTAATGGATTTTTACGATTTGGTTTATTTTTTGTATTCCTCGATTCTATATTCAAATATAGTCACCCTTTCTAAAAATGTTTTTGTAATTTTTTGTATCATTCGATGCTTGCATCTCAAACAAATTAGATTCAAAATAAAACTATATTTCGTAACTTAATTGTATTTTAAAGTGTATTATGTTAAATATATAATTTGTATCACGTCATTTAAATTGTATTCTATGCAACTTTCAAATTCAAGACCATTTAATCATTCACGATGCAAATAAACTACATTCAAAGTAAAAATGTATATCGAAACTTAATTGTGTTCTAAAGTGTATTATGTTTAATATACAATTTGTATCACATTATCTAAATCATAGTCTAGGCAACAGCGTATTTGAAACTTCCTACATAAAAATTCATGTCCTTTCTATCTTTCAATTGTTGTATCAAAAACAAATTGAATATAAAATAAAACTTTCAATTGTTGTATTCAAAATAAATTGAATTTGAAATAAAACTTCCTATTGTTGTATCCAAAACAAATTAAATCCGGATAGATTTTCTATTGATCAAATTTTGTATTCAAAATAACTTCACTAATATCAATCTTAATTTATCCAGCAAAAGTGCTGATCAATCAACTTGAATCTAAAAAAAAAAAAAAGGAGGATTATCAATGAAGAATTAAAATCAAGAATAATTATCAGTCGTAAATTGAGTTTGAAGTATAAGCAATTGGAGTGGGTGAATCCCTCAACCCCATAAAAACCTTCTAGTGAATTGATTTTCATGTTTAAGACTGAGTCATCAGCCAATTTATGAAGTTGTTTTGCAACAGCTAAGAAAAGTGGAAGGTCTGGGATTTGCTCCCCACTATAGAAGTAAACTCCATTTTAACTTTGAGCTTATGGAATATAGCATTAGGTTATTTCTTATGGAATCCTTATGCTAAATACATATTTGGGTAAAATTTTGAACATTACCATTAATAACAATAAAAGCAAACACCTAAAAAGCACCTAATCCCACACCCAGTAAAGCTTTAAAATGGGAGTTGAGCCTCAGATGTAGCATCTAATTAAATACACAGTTCTGAATGCAAAAAACATCTACACCTATGAGTTTTCCAACTTGAGTATACCAATTTGCATTTGTTAATTGCTAGAGAAATTGCAGCTCAAAAATCCTTACTAGCTATGTTGGTGCCACACCTGTGTTGGGTTCTGGCGAATCCAACACGCACCCCTCGACGGTTTTGAAGAGTCCTAGCCATGTAGCTTACTAGTACAAAAACTGAAACATGATAAGCTTGATTATTGAGAATAAACACAATCCTCCACAAACACTATGTAGACAAGAAATTTAAATAGCTCTGAACCTTGAGACTTGCATATCTTAGAATTGTTTTCTAGTTCTACTAGCTGTTGGAGACTAGGAGCAGTACAATCTCAGTATCTTTACAAGAGGATCAAGGGAGATCTTCAAAATCACATGTTTACACGAGAATCAGTGAAGATCCTGGCTTAATTGGAGGTAAGTTGGAAAAAAACAATAACTTCTGAGGCGATAACAGTATAAACCAAGCAGAGATGGCTAAAGCGCATGAACCACCTATGTTTGCAGCACGTCTCTGATTAATCCGATAGGTCACAACAGGGTTGATGTTGCAAGATGTAAGGCATACCATATACACATTACAGTTAAATCAATGGCCTTGCATATCAAGCGTCTCATCTAAACGTTTCACTCTTTCAATTCCATCACTAATCAAGAACCGAATTCTCTGCTTGTCATTGCAATTCCTATTATTCTCCATCTCTTGTCTTATAATCTGCCTCAAATCAGCTGCAAACGGAAAGGTCCAATTGAAGTCATTGAACACTAAATAAACAACATATTTGAAAAGAGAAAAAGCCTTACACCTAGAACCATTAGAAAGTAGAATCAGAAAAAATTCATGGGATAAAGAACAAAATAAAATACTCTTATGGCTGATAATTAGAGAAGTATGACGGATATGGATAGAAACAACATTTTGATTCACTCTTCATTTCAACATCTCTGCAAAAGTGTTACCTATACAAATTTTAGATGCAATAATGTACTAACATTTCTTTTTTTGAAATATTAAGAACTGACTGTTGAGTTCTTAATATAGCTCAGCAAAGGCCAGGGTTGCAATGACAAAAGGATACGAAAAATTTCTCGGGAAGCCCATTTACCAAGTAGTATTTCACAAGTAGTGACATATAGTTACATCTCAGTGTTTCATTGATGGACTCTCATCATGAAATTCTCTCTAGTTCCGTAGTAACTTATTAGTGGCTAGATTTAGCAGACACTGCAGGCTTCCTCTTTTCTACTTTATACACAAGATCAATGGCTCAGTCAACCAAAAGTGTAAACTTTTAACACATTGGCAAAATGAGTTGATCAAACTATATGATTGCAATAACAACTAACACACAGGAAGAACCCAAAGAGCAGAAAGCACAAAATAACAAAATGTGTCAAACATCCTTGTTATCTCAATTAGTTTAACTTAATAAAGTACAGTAGTAGATTCACCACGAACTAAACAACAGAAAATAGACTCACTCAACCAAGTATATGCCTCACCTTTAGCATGAGGAGGTGCTCTCCTTGAGATTCTCAGAGCATGTCGGTACAGCTTTAGTACTCGGGCACGAACAAGGAAGTCTTCTAATGAGAGAGCCATTACTGATTCCATCCAATGAAAGGGTTTCAGTTACTCAAAGACAGTAGATTCATTCATAATATATAAACAACAAACAATGCTTCATTTAATGAATTAACAAACCAGGAAACATAACTTTATCAGTAATCATGTAGTAAAATTGAGTTAGGCAAACAGATTACTAGGAGTGGAAAAATTAGCCCATGAAAACATCACTGGCACAACCCTACGAAGCTTGGGAGATGTACGTACCGCATATTTATTAACTTAGACCATCATGACTCGTCTAATTCAGTTTATCTAAACATTGGCTTATATGCAAGTCAAATTGTCTCATGAGAAACTTTATTTGAACTGCTTTAAAACGACTTATTTTAAAATGTTATATGAAGTCGAAGTCAACAAATACTCAGTGTAGTCCCACAAGTCGGGAGGACAACTAAACAAGGCAGGACAAACTCTTATCGGGCCAGAGAAGTGGAAGATATAAATGGGCACGGCGGGGAAAAACATGTTTTGATTATTTTTTGATCGATTTAGGGCAGGGCAGGATAGATAAGGAACAGATTTCTGATTCCTTAAGTAGGTTAGTAATATCATAAGCTAAGAAAGTTCAGCGATGGCACAATGAAGTATTATGAGTTGTTAATTTTCAAAACCACTATCCATACATATACCCCAAAATAACTAAGTGAGAGCCAAAAAATATTTTTAAAAAATTACAAGTTATGCTCCACAATTCTGTACTTTGTCAATGGAACAACTTTTTAAAATTATTGTACCTAGTAAAATACTTGAATTATGTTTCATTAGTAATGACTAATTTTGTTCTTAGTTAATTTGTTTACTACTTTTAAATGTTATGCAAGTGTGTGTAAAAATAAATGCTTTACTAATAACTGTTTGGGCCATGGATATGAAAAAAAATTCGACTAGGACTGCCACTCTCATAAATGAACACTGCAATGCACGAATCTGGATTTTTCGGGCTCCAAGCAACTACCAAACATTGGGTGGAAAAGAAAAAAAAAAAAGAGATACTAAACTTCAAATAGTAAAGAGTGAAAGAAATTGTTAAATTGACATGAAAATTTTTACATACTAACATAAAACTAACTGTTTATGCTAATTCGGAACCTTAAGGTGTTTGTATACTAGATGTTCTTCAAGTTTGAATTAATCGGGCAAAATATTTCAGATAAATTATATTACAACAATTATTCAAAATTAATAATCCAGATGAATCAATTAAAAAGATATCAAAGGCTATTAAAGAAATTAAATTGAATATTACAAAATGACAAGTAAAGAGAAAAAAAAAATTAAAACAGACTAAATGTGGCAGGGAAAAATAAGGTGGGGCGGGACAAGGGAAATTTTCAAGACATAGTAAAAGGGGCAGAACAGGCGGGATCAATATCTTAGTGGCTCAAAGCTTGCCCCACCCCACCCCACCCTACCCCAAGTGTCATCCCTAGCCACAAGTGGAATTTGGGGAGGATAGAATGTTCATAGACCTCCGCGCTACCTTAGGAGGTAGAGAAATGGTATATGAAATCATAATGAAGAAAATAAATTACTAAGTGATTAAAAATTTAGAAGAAAATAAACAAGAAGAATCAAAACATGGTAAGAATTGGACGGGATGGGTTGTGACCCATGGTTTAGTCCATTTTAACCCAAACCATTTAAGCACAACGTAACCTTTGGTGGGGTCAACTTATTTATCAGCTCAATCCATTTTGACCCACTAAAATTCTACTCCCCAAAAAATTCAGTCAAACCTGTCCATATGACAGCACTATAAGTTACTAGGCAAGTGGTACAAATTCGGAACAACTGTATAATCACAAGAAAATAATGACCAACAACAATTAAGCAGCAATCTCAAGCTAGCCAGCATCTGCTATAGTGATGACAACATGGCGGGTCCGGTACTATGGGAGGTGACTGGTGAGTGAGCTTTCTATGTGGGCTGCGGCGGATGCTAACAGATATTACAGGGCGGGGTGTTTGTGGATTGAAACAAATTGCTGAAATTTCACTGGCATCTGGACTCTAACAAGACCCATTTGAGAAAATTTGATATTTCTTAATAAGAATCATGTGAAGTAAATCAGTCCGCTGCCATTGTTAGTAGGATAAGGAACATACAACCTGATATTCCCTAATACTGGTCAATGTTGAAATAATATGATACTTGCAAATTAACATGACTATTCAACAACATGACGAGCTCACAACTACATTTTTACAATACAAAAGAACTTAATTCATCCAGTTTAACTACGCACAAATATGATAAGAATTAACACTTCCCATTCTTTTCTAAACTTACTAAAAGTGTAAGGCAATTATAAAATCAATAGTATAGTCTTTTGAACAATAAAAAATGTAAGGACATGAGTATTGTCCGTCCAGCTGGTACCAATATCTAAGAGAAGTAGTGAATTAAGACAATTCTATTAACAACTTTAAAATCATACCAACAAATCTAATTTATATACCGGTGATTCCATGTATATAGGTAAATTTTAATTCTCCACACAGACTGATGTCTAAAGACATGTATGTATGTATATTAATTTGAACAAACATAAAACAGGCAAAGAGTGGAACAATAAAGTTAAAGCTAAGGGCATTGAAAACTTCAAATGTTTATAACACATGTTCATTAGTTTATCTCCTCCTTTCATCTCCAACAGCCTCACTTTTTAGAATATAGAATCAATTACATGGATAGAGCGCCACTAAGGCCCAACTTAAAATTACAAATCCTCCCAAGAACAAAAAAAAACCCAAATTCAGTTCCTTCAAATATGAAAACATACACAAAAAAAGAAAAAGAAATTCGACCAATAGGCAAAGATTAAACGAAGAACCAAAACCAGTGAGCAAAAGATGAAGGAAGATAGATACATACATAAAAGGAAGACAACGAGATCCGATGAAGGCGATGTAAAATGTTAATGCTGAGAGGCAATTGCGCACTTGGAAGGACCTAAATAGAATATAGAATATTAAAAATATTATGTATTTTATTCTTCTTGTATGTACATATTTTGAAATTTGATTTTACTATTGATGTAATTATAATTTAAACACAAAAGGGTTACATTTGCTTCTAATTTTTTTTGTTAAAGATAGGATCGTATTTATCTTTTGTTATATTTTTTTTATATATTTATTTTTTTTGGGATTATATTTATCTTTTATTTATTAAATCTCCTTATGTGACATCTACCTGGTTCATTTTCTCCTAATTAAATTTAAATATTATTTAAATTAGTGAACTGAATCGCACTTCACACAATATATTAATATTTTAAAAATTCAATTAAAATAAATAGTATTTTCCATAGATTCACAATTTTTTTATATATCAATAAATAATATCAAAAAATAAAATAAATCATCAAAATAAGGTGAAACAATATAAAAATAACCAGAAGAAAAAATAATTATTTTTTAAAATTGGATATGCCTCGTCATTATAAAAAAACAAATAACATTATTTACTTTTTTAAATTTATGTCTGGACACCTACTTAAAAGATACTAAAGTCATATCAGGGATATTGAAATTGTAAATGGACTTCACATGTTTAAAATCATATCTCGAATGAAAAAATTGTAAGAATAATATTTCGTATCTAATTTATTCGTTACGTTCTTTTTCCCCCTTATTTGTTATCACTTCAATTGCTCATTAAATATTATTTTAAACACTATGTTAATCCATAAAAATTACCATTACATGCTATTCAACATCGATATTAAAAAATAAACAAAGTGAGTAATGACCTAACGAAAACCTCAAAAGGAAAAAAGAAATATTAGCAAAGAATCGACACCCGTAATAACCTTTAAATATTATAAAATTTCGATATAATATTCAAATGTTGTTGTTGTTTTCGATATTATTTATTTTTCTTTATTCACTTTCTTTATACTTCTTTAGTTTTGAGCTACTATTTTGCTTACTCTTTATTATTATTTTTTTGCTGGATAAATGATTAACGTTTAATTCTCTATTTTGTGAAGTTATACATAAGTAATGTTTATATTATTACTTAATAGATGTTGGTGTTGCAACTTAAATTGCATAAAACATGTTTTAGTTAGGATTTAATGATATAGTTGTCGTCCCCTTGTTTATGTCTTTGAGATTATTTTGTGTTCATGTTTTAGTTAAAATTGATCGACAAAGAAATTATGGTCGATTTTTAAAGTTTTTTATGTTCCTATGACATATTTTTATTTTTAAGTTATTATTTGGTTTTTTTTTTATTCATATTTATCTATTACTTACATATTTACTAAGTGTCTTTACAGGTACACAGAGTTGCTTCCCACTGAAGCTATTCAAATTAAGTTCGAATTATATTTCTCATTCATTATCTTGTATATATCAATGTTAGGCAAATTTTAGGCCGTTTTTCTATATGTTTGTTTTATTTTATTACTTGTCTATATCACTTGTGTTATCATACTTGTATATTATTTTGTCTCCTCCTGAATTTGAAAATATGAACTTAGTCGGGAACCACATTTGTGGATTTCGAAGGACACCTAACTCCTTCCTTTAAAATTAACTTGAACCATTATCTAGAATCACTTGGTTTCGTAGACTTTCTTAAAAGTTAATTTATTAATCGATTTT
Organism: Solanum lycopersicum; assembly: GCF_036512215.1. Classification (NCBI taxonomy): domain Eukaryota; kingdom Viridiplantae; phylum Streptophyta; class Magnoliopsida; order Solanales; family Solanaceae; genus Solanum; species Solanum lycopersicum. The sequence continues at coordinate 37,839,229 of NC_090805.1, forward strand.
CTAGTTTTCCTGAAAATTTGATGGCGACTCCCTTTAATCTTTTTTTCTTTTCCCTTTTTACCCTTTTTTAATTCTTTAAAATTAATAACTATTTTTTAATTAAGTCACCACGACGTTGTTCCTATTCAAAGTATGTCAATAGAATAACGACTTCACTAGGGTTATAGAGAATCTAACCATTATGAGTTTATTTTTTAAAATTGAGGAGACTATTCTTTCATTGTGTTATTCATTATACCTTGTATATCTTGTTCATTATTTGCATATTATACTCATTATTTGTTGTGTATTGTCATGAGATAAGTTTTGTCAAATGACAAATAGAATGCATTAGAACAAAGGCGTTACGTGGCTTTCCACGACTATTCTTCAGAAAAACACCTTTGAATTCTTTTTTGAAGTGATAAACGAATAGTTGACTTGTGGTCATCCAACGTCGTTTATTATACTTCAGCCCGTAGTTGTCCAACTTGGCTAAACATGTCTCTTTTCAAAGCCTACTCTTAGTCAGCTAGAGTAGAGCGAAGTCAAAACCTCGTATTTAGCGCATTGTTTTGAGAAACACAACACTACAAACACATTTGTATAAAACATGCATTCATTGTTTGTATGTTATGTGATACTTGTTATACGTGAATATTTTGTATTATAGTGCATTATTTTAAAGACTCTTGCTAACCTAGTTTAGAATATTTATAATTCAAGTCCAATTTTTATTCAAGTAAGAATCTGGTGGAACTACGCTTGACCTGATTCCTGTTTCAACGGGATGCGTAGGCGCCATAAGGGCTCGATCATGTTCCCCGTAAGCTTTCCAAACTTTTAAAGTGAAAATATGAGCGAAATTTTTTGAGGAGGTCTCCAAAAATTTTACAAAGGAGACAATTGCTACAAGATTGAATAACGGAGGTTGTTAAAGATGAAACAAGGGCAAAACTTTTGATGCCATAAAAAATTTCACCTAGATTATACTCAGACTCCAGATTTGGGAGACATCACTCTGAGTTTGATTTTATTTATTTAACATTCCCTTAAAAATATTCTTTTATTTGACATTTGTAAAGTTTAGATTGTCCTCCCTACAATGTGACTCATTCATTTTTCATTTCAATTCCTCCCCTTCAAAAAATAAAATAAAATTATTTGACATTTTTTCAAGTTGGGTTGTCCGCCCTCCAATGTAACTCATTTATTTTTTATTTTTTTTGTTAGTTTTTCTTTAATTATAAAAAAAAGTTTTATTAAATTTGGATGGTCCGCCCTTCAATGTGACTCACTGATTTCGGCTCTTTATTCCACTTATTTTTCTTTCTAAAAAATCATTTGTTGTTAAAAAAATACTATTTATGTCATCTAAAAAACTACGCAAATCTGATTCTCATCAATAAAATACGTAGGCAGCCCTTATTGGGTTCGTTATTCTTTATTCAAAAGATTTATTATTTTTTATTATTTTATGATATATATATATATATAAAATCATTTTTTGACTTGGTTGGTGCCAACACAATTTAAGTGTACATATGAAAAATAATTTGCACAATTGAGAAGATTGACTTCTTGTAAAATCATAGATTCTTTTGCTACCTCTCATTCATACTATCATTACACTTGTAAATTCTCTTGTATGCGTTCAAGATTAGAACAAAATGAGATTTAGTGTTTCACGTGCATTGTGTGGTGAATTTTGCATTAAATTAAATTCTTTTTAATTGTTGATCTAGAACTTGGTCTAAATGTTATTGAGACAAAATTTTGAGTAATGTTTGATTCAAAAAATGATTGTAGGCCTCATTTGACCCGTTTGAACCGTTCAAGGCCTACCAAATGACATTAATCCTTAGTATGTCCCACTTTGAGATTTAAGCCTATTCTTTGCATAACCACATTTTAGCCTATACCCTTTCTAAGTGCTGATATACACTATTCCTCTTTTGGCTGGACTTTCTTGAGCGCACTGAATACATGCAAGTTACAAAGAAGATCCAAAGTTCAAAATTTGTCAAAACAAAAGTTATCAAAGTCGTTGAAAGTCAAGAATACAAAAATGACTTCAAATAAAGAAGAAAAGTTTATTGGGTCTAAGGTCAATTTTAGAGTTTTTTTGAGTTAGGTTCTTGGGTACATTTATTGGGTATTTGAATCTAAAGCGGATTTGAGAAAAAGAATCCAATTTAGGTGAATTGGGGTTAGAAAATGAAGAAGGAACAAGTCGGAAGAATCTGAGTACCTGGTTCGAAGGATTGCAAAAATATTTTGCGGAGCAATCACGGACTTTTTTGCCTCAAAATTTATTTCACTATCAAATAATTAAATGCATCTCCGATTTGTGGACTTGCTACCAGACAATGATTTCTTGGTCTTTTCTCATGTTTAACTATCTAAAAACACTCTTAAATATCACAAGTCCTTTCTTACCACAAATCACAATCCCTGAATCCATAATTCAATTCAAGGGAAGTTAAAAGTCAAGTCAAGAGAAGTTAAGAGTCAAGTTAAGAGAAGTGAAGAGTCAAGTCAAGAGAAATTCGTAGAGTCTCCCAAGAGTCTTTTACAAATATTTTGAATTTGTTTTAAGACTTGAGTTTTGAGTTGAGTAAAGAGTAAAGTTTGAAGTTCATTTCTTCAAAAGAGTATATCAGGATAATGTATTTCCAAAAAGTAAATGTTTTCACATTTAAAGAAGAAAGGAAACCTTGATTTTGCAAAAGAGCCTTTGAGTTAGTTTTTTTTCCAGTAAAGAGCCTCTAAGCTAGTTTTTCAATTAAAGAGTAAATGTTTTTACAACTAAGCAAGAGAGAAAACTGAGATTTTCAAAATAGTATTTGAACTAAGTTTTTTAACAATTATCTGAAACCACAGAAAGAAGTATGTTTTTTTAAATACATAAGAGTTAGTATATCATATTTTGGCAGTATTATTGAGTATCGATACGGAGGAGAGTTCAAACATCTCACATCCCCATAAACCATGTAGTCACCATGGTTAGAAAAGAGTCATACTTTTTAGATGATTCTTTAGCGCTTTTTAGCATAGACTAGTGCACCCACTTAGTAGTTCAGGCTCTATACTCAAGGAAAGGTATAAGACGACTCTGGCAGCGTGAGGCAAAATAATGTATCATCACGATAGCTCATAAGTGATAGTTTTCGATTAGAGAAAATCCTACAAAAGTATTTTATATTTTTATATACATCAGAATTATTTGTATTTTCATATACAAACAGAGTTCATATTGTATCGTTGCATACATACAGTTTATCACTGTATTTACAAATACAAAGAGTTTAAAATCATGTTTTAAAACTTTTCTTTATAATGTATTTATTTATACTGCTTTATATTAAAATCAGTTCAGTTGAGACCTAGTTCATTTCTTCAGTTCTTTTCAAGCTCATGTCTTGTTTTAGAATTCCCCTCGCATACTCGTACATTCAATGTACTGATGTCATTTGGTCTGCATCTTATTATGATGCAGACACAGGTAACCAGGAGTAGCATCCAGCGTATCGTTGATTCTACTTGAGCTCCAAAGTTGTTAGTGAGCCTCCTTGCTTCCGGAGGATCCCCTTTTTATTACTTTATCATTTTAGTCCATGTCATGGGTCTTGTCCCGACATCCATCTCAGTTGTTTAGACAATTAGTTAATTTCTTTGTGTTTACTTTGTTATTGGCTTATGTTCAGATTTGAGTTGTCATTTTGGTTAAGTTAAATGTTTATTTCTAAAACATAATGAGTTAAGTTTGAAACAATTGAGTTATCTTGCATTTGAGTTCTTTTCTTAATGCTTAAAGCTTTTTGCTGAGTAAGTAAGTCAGATTTGTCAAGGGTTCGCTTGGGGCCAATAAGGGTTCTCAAATATCATTGACTTTTTTAAAAGCACTTTGCGTTCAAGATGGGTCTTTCTTTTGCTCATTGAAATGTCATTTTCTTCAAGAACAATTCTTTAACAGTCTTTGGTGGAAACCTGAAAATTAAAAATAACGTAATTATCAAATAAAGAAATCAATATTTTCATATTAAAGTAAAATAATTTAAGGATAATATAGTATCTTGGCATTTTTTCTACATTAGAACAAAGGAAAGAAGCAATCATCTCAACATTCAAGTTGAAATGTCCTTTGCGGAACGTATCCATATCATGTGTATGTTCTTCAGTGTATCTTCCACCTTTTCACATATTATTATGTTAATTTTTTAAAGAAGTCGTCCTAAATCGACATCCTTGTTCTGCAAACCTGCAAACAAATCGTCATAATTTTTTGTCGATTTAATAGTAGAGTACTCCCTTGGTCTCTTTAACTGTAGAAACTTAACTGCTCTTTATTTTGTAATTATTTCTTTGAATTGAACAACATTCTTTTTTCCCAATATAAATAGCACCATTTATAAAATCTTATGGTTCACGCCATGTACGTTGTGATGTATATTCATCATGTGTATCAACAAAGATATTTTGATCATTCGGGAGATATCAAGATAATGATTTCATGAGAACGAAACTCAGGCATGCGTATTGTGGGTGATGTGACTATTAATTATTGAGTCGGTAGTGGAAAATATTCTTTGCAAGGAAATGAAATCATTGACATTGATTTTGGTGATCGATTGGATGTCGCAAATCATCACTAAATGATGCCTCAAATGGAACAATATCTCTTGATATCTCTGCATTAAACAAATTATCACTATCACTAGTTGAAGGTGAGTCGTAATTTGGAAGGTCATAATCATTGATATTCACAGGATCAATAGGTTCATCTTGCATGATATTTTCCGTATGTATAAAGTGTAAACATTTACCTCATATAATAAACTTACTCAAAAAATTAAGTGTTGGACGTACCAATAATAGGCATCTACATAAAAAGTAGGCAACACATGAAATTTTAAGAATGTCCTAACACTTTCCGTCATTTCAAAGTGTAAGGATTGACCAAAATAATTATTTAGTCCATAAGTTGAAGCAATATTCATCTCATGTAAACCGCTATAAAATATATAATAACAATAATAATAAATCATATAAATTAACAAATAAAATAGCCAAAATCAACAAATAATATTCAAAAGTAAAATTGTTGAGCATTACTAGTTACTTTTGTTAATAGTTTCGTTCAAATCAAAATCATGTTGATCGGTGAAAATATTTTGATAATAGGTCAGTTTGAAAAATCATTGTATTGAGTTATGGGGAATCTATCATGGCTATTACAATTTTCTAATTGAGGATGAACATCAAGCGACAAAAAAGAATGTCGGTTACTAGTCTTAAGCTCATCTTTAACAAAGATCTCTATAAGTTGGTTTGATATATGTAGTCGTTTGGAACCCTCCAAGAGTCTGTCAACGATTCGTCATAATAGATAATCCGTTCGACAAAATTTACTTGTCATTATAATAAAAAGTAGTAGGCTATTTTAAAATTATAATCAATACAATTTATACCCATTCTTTTATAAATTAACGAAAGAAATTTATCATATCAGACATTATGTGAATACTTAACATTCAGTTTGAGATGACAATTAGAATGAACGATATTAATTTCACCATCCCAATATATTAAAACTCTAACTTTTCGTTTAATTTTTTTTTTTTGTGATTGAAATGAAGAAAATAGATATTAAAGGCATTGAAGGTGTTCTGTTTGAGCATCCTTAAATAGAGTTTAAAGGAACTTTGAGATTTAAAAAATAAAATATATAATGTAATAATTTTTTTATTGTTTTGATGATATATTAAATCAATATAATTGCATGAGAAACACCGTAAAAACTACATAAAGAGACACAATTTAATGTCAAACTGACAAAATATCCTTTTTTTGTAAAACGCTTTTTTTTCTTTCATTTTGAAAAGTTACACTTTATAAAGTGAAAGAAAAATGTATACTTATAAAGTGTAAGAAAAGTTATATTTTATAAAGTGTTTTATATTAAAATATAGACGTTAACGGACTAACGTGTTTATATTTTTGAGTAAAACTGAATAAAAATCTGCCCTGATCTTATTATAGTTTCTTTTTGAAATCATGACTTTGTATTGAGTTGTGAAATGTTTTACACTTGGTTGGATTAGTTTGTAAATGAGAGATCCTCTATTTATATTACTTTTTAATAGCCTATATATAAATAATATTTACTTTACAAGTCCCTATATAGTTATACTTTAATCCCTACCATTTAATGTGTGTATATGCTTGAACTTCTATGTGAGAGTAAGTGAATTCGTATGATATAAAATCCCTTGATATGATATTTATTATTCTGAGTAGGATTCTATGTTGTGTTTACATTTCAATTGAGATCATGAATGTAAATTCTTAGGCAAATCTTTAAGGTTGATATCATTGACTTGAGATGCATGAATTGTGCTTAGATAAAATATTGCCCCTGAATTTTGTTGGAAATAGTTGATTTCAAATGAAAATACTTTTAAAAGAAGATGAACTTTGTTTTGTCATGATGGTGGAATGAATTGTAAGCAATGTTTGTATTTGAAGCTGAAAAGGCATCCTTTGAAAAGTCTCAAGGATACTATTGACATACTTACAAAGATAACCTGCAAAATTATGGTGAAAAAAGAGGTAGAATAAATATTTTGAGGGCAATTAAATCTTTAATCATGCTAATTAACATACATTAAAAACTGTGCATTACTATTATATAATAACCAATTGCTCAGAATAAAATCTTCCTGATTCCCCTTGCAGATCAGAGGAATGTTAATCTCTGCTCAATTCACTACAAATAATTTAATTTTCTAAGTATATGCTAACACCTATATACTATTGTCTTATTTAACACCTTTCATACACCTCCCTCCACTCTGCATTCTACAATCTCACGAACCCTTCTCTTCTTCTTTCTGCTCAAACAAGCTTCGATGTTGGACGTTAATTGGATATCGCTTCAGCATCCTTGTCGTTGGGAAGAAAACTAACTTATCTGCCTCAGCCGGAACCCAACTGCAATCACCACCAATATAAGTGTGCTACACTAATCATAGTATTGCATATGTGGAAAATGAAATCTACATAGCGTACCTAAAACGAGTCACCAAGTGGTGAAGGAAAACAGAGAGTTCCACTCTAGCAAGCTCGTAACCAGGACATCGACGAGGTCCACCACCAAATGGTGTGAATACGTTAGGTGAGCTTGTCGGTCCTGCACTACTCTGTATGTTTTCACACATTTTGATAAATGGCGAGTTAACACTTGTATTCAGATTTTATATGGAATAGAGTGAGATGGAAATATTAAAACACCTGCCACCTCCATGGATCAAATGTACGCGCATCTTTGAAATGTTCATGGTCTAGATGAACAGCTCGGAGAGAAGCAAAAACCTTCCAACCTTTTGGAATGGTATAACCTGAAAAAAAATCATATATTTAAACTCTTTTAGTGACAAATATCGATCATATCTTGTTGACAGTAATAGAACTAATCAAATGCCTGGATGACCCCAAACTAATGACATTAGAACATGCTATTAACTGATACGGATTTTACTTCACACATGTAAGTTCGAAGTATTGCATTCAATATTGGAAGTGTCAATGTTATAAACATATCGAGAGAGGAAGAATACAACATTTAGTGGCAATACATTTTCCTTTTAGCAACAATTGAGTTCATATCACAAAAGCCTTTAGCAACATTTATAAGGAGTTTTGGCAAAATTCTTTATTTGTAGAGAAATCTTCCCTTAAACCACAATTAAGGTAATGACAACTTACCTTTGATATTTATGTCAGTCATGGCTCTCCTGAACACTCCACTAATTATGTTAGCGATTCGCAGAGTTTCATTAACAACCTGAAGGTGAAATCATAGACAAACTGATGACATGAGAGCATAATAGATTATAATGTTTAAGCTGAGCTTGAGTTTGTTGAAGTAATGCACTTACGCATTGAGTGAAGGGCATTGACTTGTAATCTTCCCATTGTAAAGACTTAACTTCACCTTTTCTTAACCTGATCTCCTCGTGCTCTTCCTGCCAAAACACGTTGAGTTATAATTATAATTGCTTAACTTCCTGGCTAATGATTCTTTAATATGTATAAATCTTGGCTAATGATTCTATTAAAATGATTTTTTTCCCGGTATAAACACAATATGATCCAATCTCATGATCGATCCTGTGTCAACTCAAATTTACTAAGACCAGATTGTTTGAATAAATTATACTCTTCCATTCGTTCACTCTGTGTCCCTGTTTAACATATAAAAGATGACAATCACCATTATTCATTCCCAAATCAATTTTTGAGACTATACACCAACTAATATAGGTATTATGATAAAAACATGCACTTCATTTGTTAAAAGGGGATAATGCAAACAAGTAAGCTAATGAATGCTAAATTACCAAACCAAATTAGAATCACATAAAGCAACAAAGAAACAATCACACTCTTTACTGGAATGACTTGGGAGATCCCTGTACTTGGTTCCGTTTGTCAATTAAACCCACATACTTATCACTTTGCCAACTAAATCCTTAAACTCATTAGAACACTATTAAAGCCCTTTCCTCATCCAGTCAATGGATTACACAAATACGTATTAAAAAAAATGAAGTTGGGTGTATGTGTATAGTATAGAACAAGAAAAAGCAAAGTCATTGGAATGAAGGAGTAGGAAAAGAAAAGTTATAAATGTCATTAAATCAGAGCAGACATAGTCTCAACTCTCAACACTCCTAAGAAATTTAGCCCTTTTACTTTTTTCTGACTTCTAATCCACAGATCAGCCACACCATTTTCCTAAAGTCTTCCCCTTTTTCAACCATTTATTTATTACTCCTCATTTCTTTAAGAAATTTTTTCTTTGAAAATCTATATTTGACAAATAGTGTAGTTCATTTACTCTTTTGTTTTAGTTTGTTTTCTGTTTTGACTTGACATGAAATTAAACAAATTAAAATATCTAAATATCGAGCTCTTAAACCAAAAAAATGTATAGAATATACTAAAAATGTCGTTTAATTCTAAAACATATCATATGAAAAGTTGAAATTAACGAGTCGTCAAAAAAAAATTCATTTTAAAATGAGCTAAAACAAACAAATTGAAACAAAGGGGACGTTAACTCAATGATAAGAGTAATATTGAAAAAAAATAATAAATCTCTCATGATTTACTAATATGAACGACAAATTTAAAAAATTATTTTCCGTATATGGGACAAGTAAAAATAAATGGGAGAGTTACTCTATGCCAATTCATACATACATATTTTACCAAACAAAACCTAATTAAGAAGAAAACAAACTTCAGAATATGCCAAATTATATTAGAGTTTTGAAGCTTATAATTTAAAACATATCACAATATCAGTTTGGTAATAAGAAATTCTCATGAAAGATAAAATAAAAAGTTTGAATTAGTAGTTATTTTGATAGAGAAAGATATTATTTAAAATAAAAAACTAAAAAATAAATTTAGCTCAATTTTTTTAAAAAGACAAACATAGGCGTGCAGGAGTTTGTTCATTTTTTTCCTTTTAGTCGACAGAAACATAGACCCTATGCTTCTGCTCTTCTTTGACTATATTGTAGACCCTTTACTTTCACTGCCTAATTTTTGACTAAATGTCACATGTCTTGTAGTATGTTTGGATTTGGCTTAGTTTAAATGTTCTTGAATTAATAGTTCTTTTTTAAAAAAAAAGATTTTTATGGTGTTTAGAAAAAGAAAAACAGGTACACCTTCTATCCCTAATATTACTTATTTATTTTATTTTTGAGTTCAGACGACTATTAAAAACATCATTATTGATAAGTAAATTTGTCATTTTATCTATGAAATGAATAAATTAAAAAATTAATATTTTCAAGAAATTCTAGATAAAAAAATTGTCATTCTTTTATTTGTCAAAATTGATAAAGTAAAAAAGAAAAAATCCACAAGTAATTAATGAAGGGAGCATCTTTCTAATTGTTTTGATATTTTTAAGCAATTCCCAACTTTATAATTTTGAACTTATTTTTATTCCCAAAACACTTCCAGAAGTAAAAACCCAAAAAGAACTAAAAATAAGTCAGATCAAACACCCTCTTAAATTTTAAGTTAAAATATACTATTTCTAAAAAGTCAATTCAAACATCTATCTTAATTTTAGGGGTATTTGGATTTAACATTTTCTAAGTGCCCTAAAAAGTTAACAATCAAAAGCCAATAGTTATATATTAGGAATCCTCAACTTTTGTTTTTTTTTTATACTTTGTAAACATTAAAAAGTGTTTTTAAGCACTTTTTGCAAACTCAAAATCCTTTCAAAACTTGAAAAAATGGTTAAAAGTCAAAAACCACTAAAAATAAGTCTTAGTACCCCAAGATACTCCAAAGAAAAATGAACATTCAACAGTCAAACAATTTTTCTACTACTATATTTAGTAATCTAAATGTCTAAATAGTATTTCAAACTAATTCAACATAAAATAGTGGAAAACACTCTATACATACATGTTGTGGAATCTTTCCGTTTTGGGAGCATTTCTCAAAAAGTATAAAATTTCACTCATATATGATAGCTCGCAAAAGCACTTAGAAAAAATATCACACACTAAACAAACCTTATATTTGTGACTATTATTTATTATTATTTTTTTTTAAAAAAAAGACACTTTTCATAGGACTTAATGAGATAATTTATTTTTAATAGTTGAGCATGTTGACGTGAGTCTACCAAACCAGGAAAGAAGATTACTTGAGAAAAAGATGTATATTTTATAATAAATAATAAGAATTAGAAATGAGAAAGTATATAACTAAAAATAATGGTAGAGTGGGTATTGGGATTGAATGTGAAGTTGGATGCACGTGTGATGTTGATACAAGAAAGAGTGAGGACACATGGGGCTACCCAACACCCCTTTTCGTCAGTACCAATTGCCAATTTCTCTTCTTTGTCGGCCACAAACCCCATCTTATGAATCCTATACATTTTTCTTTTTTCCAAATTACATACGTACTAAACCCAAATAAAATGGAGAACTTCTTTTCACCAGAAAAAATTTATTTTTAAATTTTTATTTTATTTTTTTAACTTTAATATTCTCCATCCCTAATTACTCATTCATTTTTAAATAAATATATTTATTAAAAAAGATTTATAATTAATAACATAGTTGATTTATTATTTTACGAATTGAAAATTTAATATTTTCAAAAATTTCTACCTTTTTTAAATTAATTAATTAAGAATATAATATGAAAAAATGGTCTCTCTGTCAAAATGAACACGTTATTACGGACAACTATAAAAGGAAAAGTCAACAAATAAATACCGACAAATGGAGTACTTCCTAATTAAATAAAAATAATTTTATTTTAAAATTAAAAAAATATAATGAACATTTTAAATTTTTTACCCTTTTTTTTTATTATTTAGCATAATCCAAAAAAAAAATTAACACACAAGATTTTCCTTTTTTTTTATGAATCCGTCAGCGGCGACAAGTTGCCCAATTGATATAATCACCAGCCTTCCGGTACTTTTTTTTTTTTGGGCAATGATGAAAAAAAGGAGGAAAAAAGAATTCAAAAGTAAGTTTACAAATAACAAAAAAGTTACAGAATGTTGTTCCTCGAGTACTCAAGTGTAGCAAAATAAAGTATTGTGGTACGTAAATCAATGAGGAGGAGTAGAGGACTTTAAAGATGAATTTTTTTGAGAACAAATCAATCATGGGAATATTTATAATATCTAACCCATAGTTTAGATCTAACTTTAGTTAATCAAATCTACATCATTAACATTAAAAATTGGACATATGCCATCCATCCATCCATCCAAGTAAGGAGTTAACAAAATGGAGATGAAGACAATGAGAAATGGACAAGAGCCGAAAGAGTATACAACTTGATTTGTATTTGTATCGATGACTTAAAAGACTCTATTAATCAAAATTGTCAATAGTAATGACACTAGTAATTCTCTATTAGAGTTTGTGGAAATTTTTTAAGCTCAAGGAAGGAATGAGTAGAGATACTCGATTATTTGCTTGGATGAGAATTTAGATAAGTAGATAATTCATCTAACAGGTCAAACATGTGGGTACCAACTTTAGGGTCCACTACATAAATTCTATCATCCATTTAATTAATAATAATATTCTCTACGTAACATTCTCTTATATACTTTTTAAAAAATATATATATATATATATCACAATCATATAGTTAATTAAAATCATTAAATTCTAATAAAGTGATTATTTTTCTCCCCTTAAATTAAAGATGCAACGTATAAAGTACATAAGTAGTGTGATTTGATTTAAAAAGAGGATTAAATGGCAAACTTAAGAGTAGAAATAATTAATTAGAATGGAACGAACCTTAAGTAGTGATAGAGCACGGGGTGTCTCCGTGAGGAATTTTACAGCAAGGGTCATGATGGTGGAGGTAGTTTCATAGCCAGCAACAAGCAACGCCAGTATAAAATCAACAATTTCCTCATCGGAAAATCCTACTCCTTCAACTCCGTCTCCTTCGAACAATGCCTCCAACATATCATTCTTTCGTTCTCCTCCGTCTCGTTCTTTTCTCCGATCTCTCACTACCAATCCCAACGCCTCCGCTACTTTCGTTCTCGCCTGAAAAATACATACAAAATGATTATTCACCACCAACAAGTAAAAGCTAATTAATTGAATTAGATTTATAATACATACTTGAATGGCCTTGCGATAGGTGGATGAGAAAATAGGCAAAGGAATGCAGAAGAAACCTTCAATAACAAGCATATACTCTTTCATCAGATTCTCTGTCCACTCACATGGATCAAAACTCATCAACTGCTTCACTGTTAGATTAAACGTTATCTGCACATACATCACAACCAAAAATTTAAAAATAAAAAAAAAGTCATGATAACACCACATTCACATGTGTTATCATCATAATAATTACTCGTACATAATAATACTACTATGTCTCCATTAATTAATTAATTTTGGAAAAGTAATCATACCCCACCACAACTACACTAAAGTTGTTATTCTCTAATCCATCAAAACTCAACAATCCGAATTGAAAAATAATTAAATAAAATGATTACCTTCTTAGCCTCGTCCATGAGGAAAACCCTGCCGGTCCATGAATCCAAATTAAGCCTAACCAATCGATCTATATCGCCCAACAGATGATCTTTAAGAATGGAAGAATTAGCAAAACTCATAGTTAATGAATGCATTCGTTTGTGTAGACTTCCTCTCATAAGCAACAGAGAGTATCTCCCAAGTAAATTCTGTATCGAACCGGGATAACTCGACTCAAAAAGCCGACCTTCATTCTGCAAAATAAACCGGTTCGTTTCCGGGTCAGCAGAGAAAACCGTCGGTTCACCAAAAACATGGGTCGTGAAAATGCTGCCGTATTTTGAAACACGGTCATCGATGAACGGTTCAGGATTTTCCGTTTTGTACGCAGAAATTAACTGGAGGGTTTCTCCGATAAACGGGAGGCCAAGGGTTCCCGGCGGGAGTCGAGTTTTACGCCCGCGAAGATGGGCCGCCGCCATACACCGGAGGAGATAAAAGGTGAAAACAGAGAGAAAAAGATAGAGAAAAAGATCGATGGTATCCATGTTAATTAATTTTTTTTTGTATGCAAAACGCTCTGCGGATGGAAGGATGGATGCCTACTTATGTACTAGTTAGTCACAACGGTGAAAACATGAAAATGAATAAATTGACCCTTTTTCTTATTATTTTATTATTATTATTAATAGAAAAGGAAAATCAATCAATTGACAAGAAAGGGTAATTTTTTATTTTATTAATGGAAAATAAATAGATTGACAAGAAAGAGATCAACATTTTATAAAAAGGGAGTTTTCGGATTAATCGCGGTTAGACACTGTTAAAACACTTTAGCTAATTTTTTTTATTTTAAATTAAAATTATATAGGTCAAAAATTACAAGTCTAATTTAAATATATTCTTAGAATCTGTCTGGGTTGACTTAAAGGCTGGTCAAAGCTAATTTTAAGTTATTTTTAGCTTTTATGAATATTAAGTAAAGTTAAAAATAATTTAAATAAAATTATATTGACTTTAAAAAAAATTAAAAATCAAGAAACAGAAATCTACTTACTTTTTTCGTGAAGTCAATTCAGACAGGCTCTACGATTTTTATGTATTAAGGATCGTTTGTTAGAGTGTATTAAAAAAAATAAAGAATGTGTTAACGTTGTGTATTACTATTACCTTATTTGATGCTCGTTTTCAACCTATGTATAACTAATGCACTCTATTGTTAATATCATGATTTTATAAATATTAGCAATGCAATGCTTTTTATGCATGCATTAACTCAATTAAAGACTCAATTGTCTCTAGTACCTTTTTATATTTGTTCCATCATAACAATTAAGGGTATCTTTGTAAATAATTTTCTTAATGCAATGCATCAAACCAAACAATAAAAAAAATATTCTATATATAATTAATACTAATATAATTAATATATACATTATTAATATAAATATTACTAATAGACTATATTTTACATTATTTAATATATTCTATCAAACAACCTCTATATATTTGACTACATATACAAAGTATCTTAATGACTAAGATCTTGGGGAAGTCTAACAGCTCTTATACAAATGATTATATGTTAAATTCTTTAGTCAATTCTTTTGATCGTTATAAAAAGAATTAAAAATAAATTATATTTATTAATTATTTTATTTATAAAAATAAGAAAGTTAAGAGTAATTTAAATAACAAATTGTATTATTACTTATTTATTAGTATTTGAAAATGTCGAGTGAATATCACAATTTAAAAAAAAATATGTAACTGTTATTTTTTAATTTATCATTGGTCTTCAAGTTTTTGTTCGATATCTTAGAATTATCATATTTTATTATTTGAAAGTATTTTTTTATTTATTTATGAATGAGTGATGTTTTTATTATAATAATAATAACTTACTCCCATTATCTTTAGGTACTTGTCCACTTTTGAGACATACCTATTAAGAAATTAATAGCGAACATAATGAGTTTAATATTTTATCCATATTAATTATGAAGTGGATGAATTAAAAACTTAATATTTTCAAGAAGTTCTTTCTTTTTCAAAGTAATTAGCTGAGGGTATAATAGGTAAAAAAATATTTTTTCTTGATTTGTCGTAATGAACAAGTAATAAGGGACGACTAAAAAAGAAAATGTGAAGAAGTAATTAGGACAAAGAGAGTATCGACTAGTCCCTCCGTTTCTTTTTATATGTCATCCATTTGTATAAAATAGTTGGACCATAATACTTGTCATTTCGTAAAATCAATGCATAAATTATCATATTCTTAATATTATATCATTAATAAAAATAGTTAATTGATCATCTTGAAAATATATACTTTGATCAACCTAGGATAACTCATAAAATATTCATTGGAGTACTTCATATATTGATTAAGTACTCTCTCCATTCACTACTTCATAAAATCTTACTTTGAAAATAAACTCAAAACTTTAAATAATCATCCAAATATATTTTAAATTTTGAAATTTAGCATATAAATCATTTATTATAAAATTGACTGAAGAAAACATTAAATAAGGGTAGAAAGGTAAAGTTACTTGAGTTCTTAATGCAATTGCAATCTTAAAATGTGACATATAAAAAGAAATGGATGGAGTATTATTCTTAGAGAGTTAAAATTGGATAAGGATTCGGTCAAGTATAATTAGGTCAAGTAATGTTTAATGACCTTATACATTTATGTCATGTGTATTATATAATAATTTATGGTTGAAATTCATTTAAATTATATTCTCATTATAATAATAGCTAAAAAAATAACAAGGTTGTCAACTTTTTTATTTTTTTAAAGGAAAATGCACAAGTACCCCCTTAACTTATGCCCGAAATTTAAGAGACACATGTATACTATACTAAGTTCCTATTACCCCCCCCCCCCTCGGAACTTATTTTATAAGTAATTTTCTACCCTTTTTCGGTCTACGTGACACTAGCTTGAAAAAAAAGTCAACCAGCGTTGGACCCAACAACATAGTGCCACGTAGGCTGAAAAGGACCAAAAAATTAACAAAATAAGTTTTAAGGGGGTAATAAGACCTTAGTATAGTATAAGCGTCTCTCTGAGATTTTGGGCATAAGTTGAGGGGGTACTTGTGCATTATCCCTTTTTTAAAACTATCAAGTAAAGCAATTAACTCTACCAAGCTAGTATTTTCAAGAAATAAATTAAGATTGGCAAAAATATGCGAAGTTCTTAAATTTTTACCCGCCAAACTTTTTTGGGAGCAATTTCACACACGTTTTCATGAAATTCTGGAGTAATCTCCAAAAATAGATCAAACTTATAAAATCATTGAATTCTAAATAGTAATTCAATTAAAGAACATGATTATACATTAAAAAAACTTATTGTAGAGGTTTTCAAATAATTATAAAAATATATTTATTTAGATTCTTCAAGAGTGTTGGTTTCCTTAAAATTAGAATAAAGATCTAATACAAGTACGAGGTTTAGCAGGTAAAAGAGTCTAGAAGTCCGTATATTCCTGTCAGTCTTTTTTTTTTCTTGAAAATATTAGCAAGGTATACTTAATTATTTTTTTATTGTTTTAAAAAATAAAAATAGTTAATGACTTTGTTGCATTATTAAAATGAGTATATAATTTGAATAGATCAATCATAAATTATTATATAGTACACATGACATAAATTTATAGGGTAATTGAACATTACTTGACCTAATTATACTTGATCGAATTTTTGTCCGATAAAATTGCATAGTATAAGATTAATTCTGACTCAAATCTCAATTTTTATCTCCAATTATAAAGAAATTTCTGCATATTTGGAGAAAATCAACTCCAACCCGCAACTTTATTTTTCATTCTAAAAAGAATCTTCTATTCTCTCTTCAAAATTATATTTTTACTAGTCAACTGAACCGCGCTTTGCGCGATATTAATATTTCAAAAATTAAATTGAAATAAATAATATTTTATTTAAACCCACAATTTTTTCTTTTACATATCAACAAATGATACCAAAAAATAAAATAAATCATTAAAATAAGGTGAAACGCCATAAAAATAACCATAAGAAAAGATAATTATTTTGTTGAATTAGATTTCCCTCGTAAAAAAAATAACATTATTTATTTTTTAAAATCTATGTCCGAACACTTACTTAAAAGATACAAAGATGTTAAAATTTTAAATGGACTATGCATATTTAAAACTGCATCTCAAATGAAAAAAATTGTAAAACTAATATTTCGAATCTACTTTATTCATTACGCTCTTTCTTCCCCTTTTTTGCTATCACGCCAATTGTTCATTAAATCTTATTTTAACACTATGTGCCCATAAAAAAATACCATTACATGTTATTCAAAATCGATATTAAAAAATAATCAAAATGAGTAATGGCCTAATGAAAAACTCAAAAGGAAAAAGGAAATAGTAGCAAAGAATTGACACTGTAATAACCATTAAAAATTATAGAATTTCAATATATTTTTAAATGTTTTTTTTCATACAGGTTTTGGACTTTTAAATATAAAGGATCGTTTGTATTGAATTATTTTAAGTAGCTTATAGACTTTAAAAATTAGGAAAAAATGTAATTAAAGTAAATTAAATATTGATGCATAATTTTATTTTAGCTTTATTATTATAATAATTATTATTACTATAGATTATATAATAACGATAGTGTATAATATTATTGAAAAACAATTAAAAAAACAAGCAAATTTTATAAAATTACTTTTTGCAATTCTTATTAAGTTATAATAATATATTTCTAGGAATAAAAAAAACATAAGGAAAGGGAATAAAATAAAAGAAAGAAAGGAGAATAAATGATTTAAGAAATAATATAAATAATAATAATTATGAGATTAAGGGAAGGAAGTAAAAGAATTTAATAGCAGTAATGATTATACGAATTATATATAGTTATTTTTGCTATTTTATAAATATTGATGTAAAATTATCAGTCTTTAAAAATTAGAAAAAATGTAATTAAAAATAAATAAATATAAATGCTAAACTAAGAAGGGTGTTATTCTATTTTTTATTTTAGATATTATTACACACACATATTGTAACGACCTGTTTAGTCGTTTTGAGCAGCAGATTTTATTTCTGGAAAAACAGGCTGAGACGACGGAACCCACGACGGACCGTCATGAGCACGACGTACCGTCGAGGGGTCTTGTTTCAAAACACTTAGAAATTCTGAAAAATGGGTACTGAAATCGACTCTCTGAACTTCGTAACGGAATGGCAGGACAGACCGTCACAGGCGTGACAGACCGTCACAAACTCTTCAGAGAATTGAGTCTCTGAACTCTGTGACGGAGCAGCAGGACGGACCGTCGCAGGGACGACGACCCGTCACAGGCTGCGTAATCCCAGGCGAGGTCGGATTTCTTTAAATGTTTTAAGGGACGTTTTGGACTATTCCTTCTATAATTATAAATTTAGTGGGTTAATATTAATAACTCAATTACTTGAGGGTTAAAAGAGATAACCTTGAATTGATTAATGGGTTAATTCACCATCTTTTATACTTAATTATATACTAATTAAGGTAAAAGAAAGAGGATTTGAATAAGAAAAAGAAAAGAACAGAAAGAGAGGGAGAAACGTACGATCAAGAGAAAGAAGAAAACAAAGCTTTGGGAAATTGCTTGCTTGATCAAAATTCTTTAGTGGAGGTAGGTTATGGTTTTTATGCTATTCGTAGTAAACTCTTAATAGCGAATGATATGTATTGGGTAGTGTTGTAAACCCTTCTATATGCTTAATTATGTGTTTGCATGTTGTGATTATATAATGGTGATAAAATAAGCATGATGAAGCTATTGAATTCTAAATCTTGAAAAAAAAACCCTAATCTACTTTGTTAATGATGATGCCTTGGTATAAAAGAAGGCTTGATGAACGAAAGTAGTGAGATTAGGGGATCGGGTGCCACGTTCCGGTACCAGGATAGTATATGAGGATCGGAGTGTCACGTTCCGACACCAGGATAGAATATGGATCGGGTGCCACGTTCCGGTACCAGGATAGTATATGAGGATCAGAGTGTCACGTTCCGACACCAGGATAGATTATGGATCGGGTGCCACGTTCCGGTACCAGGATAGAATATGGATCGGGTGTCACGTTCCAACACCAGGATAGAATGAGGATCGGAGTGTCACGTTCCGACACCAGGATAGTATATGGATCGGGTGCCACGTTCCGGTACCAGGATAGTATATGAGGATCGGAGTGTCACGTTCCGACACCAGGATAGTATATGAGGAGCGGAGTGTCACGTACCGACACGAGAGGAATAAAGATAATGAATCTTGAAAGATGTTAATATACTCAATCTAATGAACCTAATTCCCAAATGAGTATGATGAGGAGGCGTGAGTCCTCGTTGATGAGCTTGGTGTTATGACCAAGGGTTATGGTAATTGTAAATGCCGCATGTTGAGTATTGTAGTTGATTTTATGATATTATCTGATATATACTGTTTTCTATTTCGAGTTGGCCGATGATATCTACTCAGTACCTGTGTTTTGTACTGACCCCTACTTGTATGTTTTCTTTTTAATTATTTGTGGAGTGCAGCAAACATACCATCGTCTTCAACTCAACCGCAACTCTAGCCAGTCTTCATTACTCCGGATTTCAGGGTGAGCTAATGCTTCTAGCTTGGACTGGATCTTCCTCTTCATGTCTTGATGCCTTGAAGTTCCGGCATGGACTAGCTTTTTATGTATTTTAGCTTCTAGATACTCTTAGCTTTAGTAATTTGAAGTAGATGTTCTTGTGATGATGACTTCCAGATTTTGGGGATAATAATAGTTGTTGAGTTTTTAGAAGTTATTGAATTGGTTTTTATTAATGAGTTTAAGTCTTCCGCATTATATTCTGTTACTATGTTTGAAAATGTTGGGGTTTGGATTGGTTGGTTCGCTCACATAGGAGGGTAAGTGTGGGTGCCAGTCGCGGCCCGATTTGGGCCGCGACACACACACACACACACATATATATTCGTATAAATTAATAACAAAAAATAGAAAATAAAATAAAGTAAATTAAGAAAATAATATAAATGACATTAATAATGAAATAAAGAAAAGAAAGTAAAAGGAGCTAATAGCACTAACGGCCAAAATTATAATCATTTATTATCTAAAATTTTCATATTCTTTATTGAAAATCAAAACTCATCCATATATTGACATATGAAATCATTAATATTCGCATTTAACTTTTTCATCTTTATGTAGTGTTTAAGTTACATAATTTATTCAGTTTCTATATAAAAATGATATTTGAGCTCTCTTGTATATATATTAATTATTTCTATCTTTAATGTATTTTTTTATGAACTATTAATTTTTTATGTCTTTAATGTGAAATTTTTGTGTTTTTCATATCCAGAGGATATCAAAAAGATATTTTTGAAGTAATTCTGCTATTTTGAATGTTCCATAAATTTTTAGATATTCCTGAAGAGATCATAAAAACATTAAATATTGTTTTTGAATGATCTCAAATATCTCATAAATTATTAGATATTTATAAAGATTAAATTCTCGAATATTCTATAACTTTTGAATACTCACGAGAAATCTTAACAATATCAATATTGTTTTTGTTAAAGATATCTCGAATATCTCATAAACTTTTAGGATTTTCATAAAAAAAAAAGATCTAAAAACATAGAATAAACAATTTTGTAACTATAATATTTATTTATAACTCACACCTCTACATTTATAAATATGACAATCTTATAATTATATTAATAAAATATTCATAATTGTCTTATCTTTCATATTTATAAGTATCATTATTTAATTTTGCATGTCTTAAAATATGAGAGAAAAAATTATTTACTTGTTTTATTTTCAAAATATAGAAAAAAATATTTTCAACTCAATCAACTTTTAACTCCCCATTATAATTGTCTTCTTTATTATAGATTTTAATGTATATGCATGTATTCATCCCCCTTCAATTTTTATGATTCTTAATTAATTTTGTTAATGTAGAGTAAAGTAACAATATATTAAAAGATGGGAAATGAAAAGACAAAAATTAACTCATATATATGTTTCACTATGAAACTATGTATATATGAATTATTCTTTGTTTTTAGTTATTCAATCTGTTAAAAACAGGAAAAATGTCATTAACAAATAATGAAATTTTTTTTGTGCAATTATTTTAATAAAAATGTATTTAAAATGTCAAAATAATTGATATAAATAAATGTCAAATGCTAAACTAAAAATGATGTCATATATATATATATATATATATATATATATATATATATATATATTTATAAAATTCAAAAAAATTGATATAAATAAATAATTATGTAAATTTTGCTTTGCTATTCTTGTTAAGCTATAATAATAACTTACTTCCTGGAATAAATAATTGACAGAAAATAAACAGAAAGGAAAAAACGTGATTTATGGAAATATAAATAATATTAATGGAGAGATTAAGGAAATTAAGTAAAAGAAACTAATAGCATATGGTAGTTCTTAAATATGGTCATTTTTTTAATAAAAATTTATAGTCTTTTAAAGTTAAATAAAATAAATATTGAGGCATACTTTTTTTTCAAGAGTACCTTCATCTTTGAATAGTTATTTTAATAAAAATATAAGACAAATGTCAAAATAATTGATAAAAAATAATATGTATCAATTTAGCTATTATTATTAAATATAAATAACTTATTTTTTAAAATAAATAAATAATTTAAAAAGTTATTTCAGGAAATAATATAGTAAATAATATTATTAGTTATGATATTAAGAGAAGAAATTAATATAATTGATGATGAAATGATTCAAATATGATCATCTTTTCTTTTGAATCTAAAAATGCAAAAAAAAAAAAAGAAGATGATATCAACATTAATTTCCTTTCCTTTCAAATCACAAAACATATTATCTATTTATTCTTTTCCTAATTTGATATAAAATACATAAATAGATGGATTCTTTCTCCAAATAATTATCTTATCCAATGTTACACTAATCATTCTTCCAATCAATTTTTTTTCTCGATATAACATTTCTCCTATTAATATCTTTGAAAGGATCATGATGTACTTCTTCTTTTCTCTTTTGTTGAAGAAATTTGAAAGCCTAGAAATTTGATATATCAAATCAAATTTTTTCGTCAATACAACATTTCTCCTATCAATATCTTCGGAATCATCATGATATACTTTTTTTCTTCTCTTTTGTCAAAGAAAAGAGAAGAAGTTCAATGTTGTTTGTGATATCCGTATATTCTTCTTTATTATCGTAAGAAAAGAAGAAATGAAGAAATCGTTCTTTCAGTCATTTTTTTTAACATTTCTCCTATCAATTTGTTTGAATGGATCATGATGTACTTCTTCTTTTCTCTTTTGTTGAAGAAATTCGAAAGCCTAGAAATTTAATATATCAAATCAATTTTTTTTTGTCAATACAATGTTTCTCCTACCAATATCTTCGAAATCATCATGATATACTTTTTTTCTTCTCTTTTGTCAAAGAAAAGAGGAGGAGTTCATTGTTGTTTGTGGTATCCGTATATTCTTCTTTATTATCATAAGAAAAAAAAGAAATGAAGAAAAAAGCAAATGTTCATTATTATTTTTAACCAAACTAAGTCACTATATAAAACAATTTATCAAAGTAATACATTTTTCTAAAATTTTACAAAACTAGTATAAACGTATTTCACGGTAACGTTTTAGGGTATATTTTATTTTTTAAAAACTAACAGCATTAGGTTGATATACGTTACTATAAGTAACGTTTTACTTTTAAAACGTTATTTTCAGTAATGTTTTACTCCTAAAACGTTACTGTGAGTAACGTTTAAGGAGTAAAACGTTATTGTGAGTAACGTATATCAATCTGACGCTATCAATTTTAAAAAATAAAATATATCCTAAAACGTTACTGTGGAATACGTTTATACTAGTTTTGTAAAATTTTAGAAAAATATATTATTTTGGTGAATGGCTTTATATAATGGTTTAGTTTGGTTAAAACCTCATTTACTTAAATATATATTAATGTGAGGGAAGTTTTTAAAGAACATGATTAATTGGGTAATTCATTTAAATGCTTTCAGTTTTTTCTAAATACAAATAAAAAATAGAAAATAAATTTAAAACTTCAAAATAATGGAGATAAAAGAAAATGAAAATGCTGGCCTTAGTTGTATTTTTTTGATATATTTATCCTTGTCATCCAACTTTGGACACATATTTGTAGGTGTATGCAAAAATTGAATCGACCAATAAATCGAACCGAAAAAATATTATTAAGTTATTGGGATTTTAATGGGTTTATGAAAAAATTATTGGATTATTGGTCGATATCGATCTTTACTATTGGGTTATTAAGTAAACCGATAATCTGATAAGACAATAATAATTTATAACTTTACTCTTCCTAAATATAGATATTAGTAATTTAATATATAACTAGACATTATAACTACATTAAATTATTAGTACTCTATCTACTTCACATTTATTTTGGTTTTAGTAAATGTCTTATTGGACTATTTGATTTTAGTTTTAGTTTGTTATTGTAGGTTGTAGCTTTTGCAAGTTTTTAAAGGTCTGCAATTTGATTAACATAAGAAATTTCATTTTATATTTTGGCGGTCATGATATATAATTATAACTTTTGAACTATGTTTTCTCTTATTGATTTATTTTCTTATTATCTTTCTTATTCACTATATCAATGCATTTAGAGAAGTGAGAAGTCATATAATATTTTACGGATATTTTCTTATTGGATAAATCGAAAATCGAATCGATAATAACCAAAAATTGATAAATCGAAAACTAATAAAAAGTATCTTATTGGTTTATTATTGGTTAGCATATTTAAAAATCAAAAACCGATAAATCGAATCGATAATATATAATATCGAATCAAACCGACCGATGTACACCCATACATATTTGTCTTTGAACAGATAAGTATCACGACACTACTTTTATTATCCTATGTGGTGCTAACTTGTGTTAGACATTTTATCCTAATTTTCTGTCACGACCCAAAACGGGTCGCGAGTGGCACCCACACTTATCCTACTATGTGAGCGAACCAACCAATCTAAACCCCAACATTTTCAAGCATAGTAAACAGAATAAAATGCGGAAGACTTAAAACTCATTAATAACTTCTAAAACTCAAAACTTATCATTATCCCCAAAATCTGGTGTCACGACCCAAATCCGGGCCGCGACTGGCACCCACACTTACCCTCCTATGTGAGCGAACCAACCAATCTAAACCTTAACATTTCAATGTAACATCAACAGAAAATAATGCGGAAGACTTAAACTCATTAGTAAAAACCAATTCAATAACTATCAATATTCAACATCTATTATTCCCAAAACCTGGAAGTCATCATCACAAGAACATCTACTTTAAACTACTAATTCTAAGAGTTTATAAAAGCTAAAAATACATAAGAAGCTAGTCCATGCCGGAGGTTCAAGGCATCAAGACATGAAGGAGAAAATCTAGTCCAAGCTAGACGCGTTAGCTCACCCTGAAGATCCGGTGTGACAAAGACTGGCTTGAGTTACTGTTGAGTCGAAGATGACGGCACGTTTGCTGCACTCCACAAATAACAAGAAGAAAAACATAAAAGTAGGGGTCAGTACAAACCACGGGTACTGAGTAGATATCATCGGCCAAATCAAAATAGGGAACAGTATGTATTAAGCAATATCATAAAATCAACTAATATCCTTAACATGCAGCATTTATAGTTACTATAACCCTTGGTTACAACAGCAAGCACATCAATGAGGACTCACACCTCCTCATCATACTCATTTGGGAATTTAGTTTATTAGATTGGATATATTATCATATTTCAAGATTCATTATCTTTATTCCCCTCGTGTCGGTACGTGACACTCCGCTCCTCAATATACTATCCTGGTACCGGAACGTGGCACCCGATCCATATTCTATCCTGGTGTCGGAACGTGACACTCCGATCCTCATATACTATCCTGGTACCGGAACGTGGCACCCGATCCATATATATTCTATCCTGGAGTCAGAACGTGACACCCGATCCATATTCTATCCTGGTACCGGAACGTGGCACCCGATCCATATTCTATCCTGGTGTCGGAACGTGACACCCGATCCATATTCTATCCTGGTACCGGAACGTGGCACCCGATCCCCTAATCTCACTACTTTCATTCATCAAGCCTTCTTTCATACCAAGGCATCATCATTATCAAAGTAGATTAGGGTTTCTATTCAAGATTTGGGATTCAATAGCTTCATCATGCTTATTTATTCATAATTACATAATCACATCATTCATGCAAGCATACAATTAAGCATATAGAAGGGTTTACAATACTACTAACACATATCATTCACTATTTAAGAGTTTACTACGAATAGCATGAAATAACCATAACCTACCTCCACCAAAGAATTGAAATCAACAAGCTATCTTCTCAGAATCCTTGCTATCCTCTTCGTTTCTCTCTCTTTCTACTCGTTCTCTTTCTTTTTCTGTCTCTTTTTGTTCTTTCTTATTTTTCTTATTCAAACCCTCTTTCTTTTACCCTAATTAGTATATAATTAAGAATAAAAGATGACGATAATACCCCACTAATTAACTTAGGGTTACCTCTTTTAACCCCCAAGAATTTGAGTTATTAATATAAACCCACGAAATTTATAATTAAGGAAAGAATAGTCCAAAAACGTCCCTTAAAACGTGTAAGGAAATCCGATTCTGCCTGGGATTTGCGCAACCTGTGACGGGCCGTCGTGCCTGCGACGGTCCGTTCTGCAGGTCGTCGCAAAGTTCAGAGAGTGGATTTTCACTGAAGTCTCCGTGACGGTCCGTCATGCCCGTGACGGTCCGTCCTGCCATTCCGTCACGAAGTTCAGAGAGTCGATTTTCAGTACCCAATTTCAGATTTTCTAAGTGTTTTGAAACGAGACCCTGCGACGGTCCGTCGTGCCCTTGACGGTCCGTCGTGGGGTCCGTCGCTTCTGCTAGTTTTTCCAGAATTGAAGTCTGTTGCTCAAGACGACTAAACGGGTCGTTACATCTGGAAGTCATCATCACAAGAACATCTATCCTCAATTTACTAATTCTAAGAGTATCTAAAAAGCTAGAATAAATAAAAAGCTAGTCCATGCCGGAACTTCAAGGCATCAAGACATGAAGAAGAAGATCCAGTCCAAGCTAGAAGCGTTAGCTCACCCTGAAATCCGGTGTAATAAAGACTGGCTAGAGTTGCGTTTGAGTTGAAGACGACGGTACGTTTGCTGTACTCCACAAATAACAAAGAAAGAAACATACAAGTAGGGGTCAGTACAAACACAAGTACTGAGTAGATATCATCGGCCAACTCAAAATAGAAAACAGTATATATCAGATAATATCATAAAATCAACTACAATACTCAACATGCGGCATTTACAATTTCCATAACCCTTGGTCACAACACCAAGCACATCAATGAGGACTCATGCCTCCCCATCATACTCATTTGGGAATTAGGTTCATTAAATTTGAGTATATTAAGATAATTCAAGATTCATTCTCTTTATTCCTCTTGTGTCGGAACGTGACACTCCGATCCACTAATACTACGTGTCGGTTCGTGACACCCGATCCCCTAATACTACATGTCGGTTCGTGACACCCGATCCCCTAATACTACGTGTCGGTTCGTGACACCCGATCCATTAATACTACGTGTCGGTTCGTGACACCCGATCCCCTAACCTCATTCTTTTAGTTCGTCAAGCCTTCTTTTATACCAAGGCATCATCATTAACAAAGAGGTTTTTAAGATTCAAGATTCAACAGCCTCATCATGCTTACTTTATCACAATTATATAATCACATTCATGCAAGCATACAATTAAGCATATAGAAGGGTTTACAACACTACCCAATACATATCATTCGCTATTAAGAGTTTACTACGAATAGCATAAACCATAACCTACCTCCACCGAAGAACTGCGATCAAACAAGCTAATTCCCCAAAGCTCTGTTGTCCTCTTCGTTCCTCTCTCGATCGATCGATTCCCTCTTTCTCTCTGTTCTTTCTCTTTTTCTTATTCAAACCCTCTTTCTTTTACCCTAATTAGCATATAATTAAGTATAAAAGATGATAAAATACCCCACTACTTGTTTCAAGGTTCTCTCTTTTAACCCCCAAGTAATTAAATTATTAACATTAAACCACTAACTTTATAATTATAAGCAGGAATAGTCCAAAACGCCCCTTAAAATATTTAACAGAAATCCGACCCAGTCAGGGTCACGCAGCCTGTGACGGGCCGTCGTGCCTGTGACGGGCCGTCGTGCCTGCGACGGTCCGTCCTGCTGAGTCGTCACAGAGTTCAGAGACTGAAATTTACTGAAGGGCCTGTGACGGTTCGTCGTGCCCACGACGGTCCGTCCTGTCATGTCGTCGCGAAGTTCAGAGAGTTGTTCTTAGTACCCAATTTTTCAGAATTCTAAGTGTTTTGAAACTATACAACCTCGACGGTCCATCGTGGGATCCGTCGACTCAGACTGTAATTACCAGAAATAAACTCTACTGCTCAAAACGACTAACAGGTCGTTACATTTTCTTACCATATTTTAAATCTTATTTTTCCTTTAAAAAGAAATCAAAGCATTATCATAAATGCTTGAATTTTTTTAGAATGGAAAACATAAATTTTCTTCAATTTTGGTTTATTTTTTTCTTAAAAGAAAAATTTGAAACTTTATAAATTGAAGACTCCTCTTCTTATATCAAAACACACTAGCATTCATAACTAGTCGTCTGGAAACTTTTATTTATGGAGAGTTTCTCTCTCTATAATTTTAATGTTTTTTTTAATTAGTTTTTAATATGTAAGTCAATTGAAAAAATTTCATATAATAAATATATTGATTTTTAATATATGTTTTTGTCATCTAATTTATCGATGTCATGATTTGTAGTTATAAGTTTCTGTATGATGCACTAATTACTTTCGAACCCAACAAGTGGTATCTAAGCAGATGGTACAATGATTATATGGTTCAACAAAATAGGTTCGATGAGGTTTAAAATCAATTTACAACTAACTTGGTGATCAAGTAGATTTTTGTCCTAACTACAAAATCATATTTTCAACATTTTGTTGCTTTATCTTTAAAAATGAAAATAAAATAATTTGAAACTATATTATAATCCATAATTTTAAATTTTATATTTAACCATAGCAAGAAGCAGGAATGAAGATTATGTGAAGAACAAATATTATCATGAATGTAAGAAGTTGGATCAAGTTTTGTCAAAAAAAATTTGCCAGAAAAGGAAAGATTTGTTAGGATTTTGCCCTGAATTTATTACCATATTTTAAGTTTAATTTTTTCCTTAAAGGAAAGTCAAAGCATTACCACAAATGCTTTAATTTTTCTGAAAGAAAAACATACATAATTCTCTTTCATATTTGGTTTATTCTTTACTTGGAGGAAAATTTTAGAACTCTATAAATTGAAGACCTATTTTCTCACATCAATAACACAATTGCATTCACAATGTAATCGTTTAAAAACTTTTGTGTATGAAGAGATTTTTCTCCCTAAGATTTTAAGGTTCTTATTAGTTTTTAATATGTAGGTCAATTGACTTAATTTCGTTTAATAGTATTTTGATTTTTAGTATAAGTTTTTGTCATTTGATTTAATGATGTCATGATTTGCAATTATAAACTTTCGCATGACGCCCTAATCGATTTCAAATCCAATAACATGACTCATACATGAATATAATTTTGATAACTAAAACTTTACTTCCTATTTAATATTTTATCTGATCCATTTAAATAAAATTCGACCTACCCAATTTGAAAATTGCTTTACCCTAACTTCATTAGTTATCCTCTTACATCGCTTTACCCATAAAAAAATACATAGAAAAAGAACTTAACTACAGACAAAAGAGCAACATTCATGTTTCGCTAGTCGGAAATTGCAAAAAGACCCCATAATTTATAGCCAGATTTCTAGCTACACACTCATATTTTACGGGGGGTCCTAGTACCCTCCTGAATTTTAATAGAACACAACTTATTACCTTCATAAATGGTTACCTGGCAAAATGAGTGTATTTCACTCTCTTTGAGAGAGTGAGCAACCAAAACAATATTAAATTTGTTTTAAATATATCATTTCATAAATATGTCTTTTTAATTATATTATTCTTTAAAAAAATAGTTTCTTTCTTCTCTATGGTAACATATGCCAATTCTCTCCACTGCTTATCATCCTAAAATTGTCGCATCATTGCCACCATCTCAAGCGGATTCATTATTGTAAATTTCTAACAACTCTCATGTAAAAGTTTTTTTTTTTTTTTTTTTTTTTTTTTTTTTAAAAACAATCAAATCCACCATCTTCAATCACCAAAAAATATTTGAATCAAATTTGAAAAATCAATCTAGGTTCAAATGCAATTGAACCCTTAAAAAGAAAAAATATCTTTTACCTTGTAGATCCTAATCCCTCGTGTGTTTTTAGTTTGTTTTCTAGATTCTCCGACAAGCAATTACCTTCTCTTGATTATAGAAAACTCCATTACGTAGACTTACAAAATTGGAGCAATACCTATAAACATTAATCATGTCTCTTCACACGATTTAGCTTCTTTTTTTCCTTCAATATTAGGCTTAAATTAGAATCAATAGTGGTCTTGATGGTGATATGAATGTTCTCTTTTTCGAGCTTTATTCTTTGAAAGAGACCCCCAATTTAACCCCCAATATTTTTTCCAAATCAAAGTTCTCACAAAATAATTAGGGCTAAAAATAAATGAAGAAAAAAGAGGAAAAATGTCTTTTAAGAAAAGATCAATAGATTAAATACATGTGTCAAGCGCGCATGTTTCACCACAAGATATCGTGATATATATCCAATTATGATGTTGTAAGGGGATATTTATTTCATGTTGAAATAATTTAGGCGAATAATAGGATCCCATGAAGTATGAGTGTGTAGTTGAAAATTCGAATATACGTTAGGGGGGCATTTCTCCATTTTCTATTTATTAATCATTATTGATAGTTGATTTCACAAGCCTTGATAGAGAAAGAAAGATGCGTTTGTAGGTTTTTTACCACAAAGACTTTTGGCTCTTCATATACATCACTAGCATGCTCGTGTCCAAGTCTGTTCGTACGACCAACTTTATAATGATTTCCAGCAGTTTCAATAAAATTAACTATCAATTATGATTAATAAACCATAAATGTCGTTCTTTTCTTTGTATCTAATTTCTTTTTTTTATGAATGTTCTTTCTATATGTTTTTGATGGATAAAGTAACAAGAGGATATGTACTAGAGTTAGGGTCAGTGAATTTTCAGATTGGATGAGTTGCTTTTTATTTAAACGGGGAAGGTCAAATATTAAATAGGAAGTAAAATTTAATTATATTAAAAATATATCAATGTAGGAGCCACATAAGTGTCACATATCATAATAAAAATGGTGACATGATAGTTAATTATCTAAGGGCAAGTACGTGCTCAAAGTAGAATGGTAAAAATAAATATATCAAAAAGGTGTGAATAAGCCCTTAGAGCGAATAACCATTTTCTAAAAGTACAAGGACAAATGTGATTATTTTCCGATATATATATATATATATATATATATATATATATATATATGTATGTATGTTTCTCCATGTAATATAAATTATTTCTTACCCAAATTTCTAAATAACATAAATCACAAGCAAATATTATATATTATTCATATTAATAGACAATTAAAATACAAGTAAAATCAGTGATGAATATAATTAAATTAATATTACATAATAAATTTATTTTATTTTTACGTAAATATTTAACTTTCAAAATCATTACTTTACGCCCATAAATACTATATTAATGTATTACAAAATTCAAAATAATATAGAAATATTTTTATTCCCAATGAATATAGTATATTTATCAATAATGAATTTAAATGTTTTTGATTTGAGAAAATAATTTAGATATTAGGGCATCTCCAATCAAAACACCAAATTTGGTGTCAACACTATTTTTGGTATAATCAACTTCAACCCACTTCACCAAGTTTTACACTAAAAAGGAATATTTTTCTCTCTCTTCATTATTATATTATTATTTCTTATTTCATAAAATAATTTCTTTCTAAAACATTCACGATATAACTCATGGTGAATGTCAATTACTACTTTGTTGAATGTGTACTATTTTATGGTCATTTTTAAGTACATTGAATTATTTATTTAAAAATTATAGGTTTACATATTTAATATTTGTAAAGGTTAATTGTAGTTATATCCAATTATAATTTACAGTAGAATTAAAATAAATTTATTTTTAAAAAAAATTATATATATAAAAAACAGTTAATAAAAAAAATTAACTTTATATCTAAATATTTATCAATATTTTTTATTTCTTCAAATAAATATAAAAGAAAGGGTCATAATTGGAACAAAAGGGCAACACTAAAAGTTAGACATGACACCTCCCTTTGGCCAAAATTGTGATTTATTTATTTTTTCTACTTTTTTCCGTAATTTGTTCTTTAAAAAAATAAAAAAGATATACAAATTTAAATTTTCTATTTCTTCATTATTACTACACTATTTATATCTTCCTAAGATCCATTCCTTTCCTTCTTTATTAAATTTTTCCATTATTTTTTCTCTAACCAAAATAATTGTGCTTTTAATTCCCTCATTTTAGATTTTTTTTCTTATCAAAATCAAAATTTTCACAAAATAGCTATACACTTATTGTTTCTCCTTCCTCATTAATATTATACTAATTATATCTTTCCCAAATTATCTTTTAACTTCTTTATTACTTTTAAAAACATTTACAAATATAATTGTAATTAAACTATAACAAACATAATTGTTATTTATATATGCATAAATAAATAAAATTGGATACGGTCCAGTTAAATTTATCTCTTTTTTCTCTGTTTTTTGTTTCAATTTTTTTTCTAATTTTTCATAATCAATTATTTTAAAAACTCTTAAACTAATATAAGTGTAATTGTTATTATATATACAAAATAAATAAAATAAGAAGTTATATTTATCTCTTTTGTCTTTTTTTTTGGATTCTTTTTCACAATTAATTTTTTGATTTATTAATATTATAAAAATATTACATAAAAATAATTATAAATACAAGAAATTTAATTTAAACATAAAATTTATACAATGTAATTAAAAGTTTGTACAGTCAAATAATATTAAATTATATCAAAAAAAAGTGAATTGATATGATAAACGGTATTATACTAAATTTGATATAACACTATTCACACACTAAATTCGGTGCAAAAATTGGTGCGAATTGAAACTAAAAAATTTCAAATTTCACACCAAATTTGAGATTTGATGTGAATTGGAGATGGTCTAAGAGGAAATGCCACGACTCCCATCACTCTAAAAATTGTAATTAAGTATTAATCGTAAATTAAAAATTAAAATCCATAAAAAAGTTAAGCCTATGTACCTCAAATTTACGCATTTATCAAACTACTAAACTAATAATATATTAAATAAAAATGTCACATTTGTCACTCGTTTTTAGAGAACAATCGGGGATGAAGATGAGAGAGGATCTGCAATAAAATCTAGGGGATGAAAGAGAAAGTGCAGGTGGGGCAAATTTTTGAATGCCAACAAATTGTGAAAAAGCCCAAAATAGTTTCACGTGTAATAGAATTTATTGAGTCATTGCCAGCAATCAGCTCTTATATCTTTTTTACATCGCCATATATTATGGTTAGGAGTATCTAATTGGGTTGATTCAGATTTTTTAAATATTAAATTAAATTATTTAATAAAATTTTAAATTATAATTAAACTAAACTAATAAAATTTGGATTTTTTTAGGTTTTTTAACCTTGGGTTGGTTCGAGTTTTTCGAATACCGAACCAAATTATTATATCAAATTTTTAGAATTTATAAATCAAACCAAAAAATAAACCTCGAATTTTTTGTGATTTTTGAATTTTTTCAATAAAGTTTGTATACAAACATATAGTTAACTTGTACTTTAAATATTTCTTTATTCCAACTAAAATACAATTATCTAAGGTGTTTCTTAAAAAAAATAACACAAAATATGAGATGAGTATTGATGACACAAAAATATTCAATTAAAAATAATAATAAAATCATTATATAAAAGAAATATTGTAAAATTATAAATTATAATGAAAATTATAACAATTTAAAAGTACTAAATCATGCTAAAATAAGTTTAATAAGTATTAGTTGCATTATTAAATATTTAAGAAAAAATAAAATTGGACTATGTATTTTAATTATCTAAATCAATGTAAAACTAAAGAACAAATACTCAATATTATTGTCATTCTTAATGTTGAATTGATTTTCATTTTACATTAGTATTAATTTGATTTTGATTTAAGTTTTATTATAGTTATTAGCATCTATGAACTATAATCTTTATTGGACAATTCCAAATTCTAAATTTTAAACTTGAAATAATATATTAAAAGATAAAACTATGAAATAGTATAAGAAATATTTTAAAACTATATCAAAGTAAATATTTTTATGTATAAAATAAATTTAAAATAACATATATAACGTCGGGTTGGTTTGATCTCAGTTGTTTCTTTTTAGTTAAAATCAACCAACCCAAATATAGTCGATTTTTTTTTCCAATACCAAAGCAAATCAAATCAAACCACTAGTCGGATTTTTTTCTTCGAATTAACTCAATTTGCTACTTGGTTCGAGTTTGTACACCTAGTTAAGGTATTCTTAGTTTAGCTGTTAATATTTCTATTAAACAGAATAAAATATTTTTTTCTTACCTGGAGTTATT
The DNA here is from genome assembly GCF_036512215.1 of Solanum lycopersicum. Lineage (NCBI taxonomy): Eukaryota > Viridiplantae > Streptophyta > Magnoliopsida > Solanales > Solanaceae > Solanum > Solanum lycopersicum. The sequence continues at coordinate 37,873,190 of NC_090805.1, forward strand.
AATTCTATTAAAAATATATAAAAAAGATTGAATATCCATACATAAATTGTAGATAAAAACAACGTTAAAAAGTAGATAAAAATTTGAGAAAAATTACCGTAAGTGCAAACATGAGAAACAATTAACACTTCATGTGAAAATTTAAAGATGACTTTGAGTCTTAATCCAAAAATAAAGGACTATTTTGGACTTCCACCAAATTTATCATAATATGTGGGATGTTTTACAGTTTTTCCTTTCGCATTTAAGTTTTGAATTAAGGAAAATGCTTTGATATATTCCTCAATTTTGTCATTTTGAGTTGATAGTCCCCTTGATACAAAAGCGACTTATATATACATTTACTATTATATAGACGACTTACATAATACCCCTACCCAGGTTTATGTAACGACCTGTTTAGTCGTTTTGAGCAGCAGATTTTATTTCTGGAAAAACTGGCTGAGACGACGGAACCCACGACGGACCGTCATGGGCACGACGGACCGTCGAGGGTGTCTCGTTCCAAAATACTTAGAATTCTGAAAATTGGGTACTGAAATCGACTCTCTGAACTTCGTAACGGAATGGCAGGACGGACCGTCGTGGGCACGACGGACCGTCACAGACCCTTGAATGGAATGGAGTCTCTGAACTCTGTGACAGAGCAGCAGGACGGACCGTCGCAGGCACGACGGCCCGTCACAGGCTGCGTAATCCCAGGCGGGATCGGATTTCTTTAAATGTTTTAAGGGGCGTTTTGGACTATTCCTGCTATAATTACAAATTTAGTAGGTTAATGTTAATAATTTAACTACATGAGGGTTAAAAGAGATAACCTTGAATTAATTAATGGGTTAATTCACCATCTTTTATACTTAATTATATGCTAATTAGGGTAAAAGAAAGAGGGTTTGAATAAGAAAAAGAAAAGAACAGAAAGAGAGGGAGAAACGTACGATCAAGAGAAAGAAGAGAACAAAGCTTTGGGAAATTGCTTGCTTGATCAAAATTCTTCGGTGGAGGTAGGTTATGGTTTTTACACTATTCGTAGTAAACTCTTAATAGCGAATGATATGTATTGGGTAGTGTTGTAAACCCTTTTATATGCTTAATTGTGTGTTTGCATGTTGCGATTATATAATTGTGATGAGATAAACATGATGAAGCTATTGAATTCTAAATCTTGAAAAAGAAACCCTAATCTACTTTGTTAATGATGATGCCTTAGTATACAAGAAGGCTTGATGAACGAAAGTAGTGAGATTAGGGGATCGAGTGCCACGTTACGGTACCAGGATAGTATATGAGGATCGGAGTGTCACGTTCCGACACCAGGATAGAATATGGATCGGGTGCCACGTTCCGGTACCAGGATAGTATATGAGGATCGGAGTGTCACGTTCTGACACCAGGATAGAATATGGATCGGGTGTCACGTTTCGGTACCAGGATAGTATATATGGATCGGGTGTCATGTTCCGACACCAGGATTAGTAAAGAGAATGAATCTTGAAATATGTTAATATACTCAATTTGATGAACTTCATTCCCAAATGAGTATGATGGGGAGGCGTGAGTCCTCATTGATGAGCTTGGTGTTGCGACCAAGGGTTATGGTAATTGTAAATGCCGCATGTTGAGTACTGTAGTTGATTTTATGATATTAAATAATATATACTGTTTTCTATTTTGAGTTGGCCGATGATATCTACTCAGTACGTGTGTTTGTACTGACCCCTACTTGTATGTTTTCTTTTGATTATTTGTGGAGTGCAGCAAACGTGCCGTCGTCTTCAACCCAATCGCAACTCTAGCCAGTCTTCACTACTCCGGATTTCAGGGTGATCTAATGCTTCTAGCTTGGACTAGATCTTCCTCTTCATGTCTTGATGCCTTGAAGTTCCGGCATGGACTAGCTTTTTATGTATTTTAGCTTCTTAGATACTCTTAGATTAGTAATTTTGAGGATAGATGTTCTTGTGATGATTACTTCCAGATTTTGGGGATAATAAATGTTGTTGAGTTTTTAGAAGTTATTTAATTGATTTTCATTAATGAGTTTAAATCTTCCGCATTATTTTCTGTTATTATTGGTAAACGATTGGGGTTAGATTGGTTGGTTCGCTCACGTAGTAGGATAAGTGTGGCTGCCAGTCGCGGCCCGATTTGGATCGTGACAGTTTATTCATGATTATGGTTGAAAAATCAAACCAAACCGCAATTCGAACGAAATCTATTTAATTTTTTTTGATATTTGTTTGATTTTGAATTTTGAAAATCGATACTATTTAATTTGGTTTTGATTTTACAAAAAAAAAACCCTACAAAAATAACCAAACCGAATCGAGAAATTATATATATATATATATATATATATATATATATATATATATATATATATATATAAATTAACTTAAGTGTTTAACTTTATTATTTTCTCAAGCCTAACGGTTAAATTTAATTGTTGCAATCCTAAGTCCAACTCCATTACTTTAGTTTTTACCCACTCTACCAAATATAAGATAATCACACTTTTTCTAAATTGAATCACTTTGTTTGTGTAATAATAACTGTAGTATTGCTTGCTTTGTTGAATCCACATTATCTTTCATATTGATTGCTCATGTACTAGGTGTCTTTATTTACCAAGATGCGTATGTCTTAAAAAAAGTTATTATTTTCGAATAGAAAAAAATAAAAATTAACCTAACCAAACTGAAAATACTCAAATTGATAATTATTTTTTTTGTTTGGTTTGGTTTTAGAAATTTCAAAATCGAATAAATTGGTTTGGTTCTAATTTCAACCAATAGCTGATCCAAATCGAAACATTAACATTCCTACCACAATCGTTATAAAATAAGCTCACATATACCCTTTATTTAGGGAAGTGAAAAAAATGAGTTTCAAATTAATTTTTTTGACTTTTTTTTCAAAAAAAATATTGGTGTGTATATGATCCTTGTAGCAAAGTTTAAGGTGTGATTTAATCTTTTTCATACAAATTTTTTTTTTGACTTCTTTGATTATCATTATCTAAGTTTCTTATTTTTTTCTTTCATTCTTTGGCATAAAAAAAAATTAAACTATTTTTCGATTGCCTATATTGTAATATAAAACAATTTTTTGGCTATATTGTAATTTAATTTTTGTATTTGAATTTTTTTGGGTCATCCATAATAAATTTTACATGAAAATTAGTGAAACATAAATCTACTTGACCATCAAAATAATAAATTTATATTATTCATTGAAATGAAAAAGCCAAAAAAAAAAAATACGTTTGAGGAGCATTAAATATACCATATAGATTATATTAATTAAATAATAGATTAAAATTATTTTTTTTCACTTCCATTAAGGAGAAAAGATACATGTGAATCATTTGTATAACACTAAGAATATATATAACTCACTTTCATAACAAAGGATAAATCAATTCTAAATGACAAAATTAAGAGATATATCAAACCTTTTTCCTTTAAATTATAAGTACTTCAGAGGAATTAATTTGCAATGGTCACTTACAAATTAAATAAAGCTTTTAAGTTCTAATTTTTAGATTCACATATCTGACTAATTTAATAGAAGAATTTCAAAAATTCTTTTTTTTTCAACTTTTAAAGTTTGATTATTTAAAATACTTTTCAAAAAGTACTAGGTGTAGGCAAACGTAATCCAGTATACAACCCAACGAAAGATTGGGGTCGAACCTACAAGGAGCGGTATCGTATCAAATGCTATTCGGAAGTAAATATGGAATTCTAATCAGTTATAGAAGTAGATATTGTCAAAATCAAACAAATTAAGTCAAAGATTTGATTATGAATGTTAGATAGGTGGGTTTAAAGGTGTCAATTGACAACTAAAACAATCACTAATATAGTGAATTAGACAAGTAGGACAGAGTTCTTGGGATGTGATTGATTGTAAGTTAATTTCACTATATGGGTAATTGAAATTTATTAATTAAGTGTTGAATTACTGTGGGTAGGCTAGACTATAGGTGCAATAGTTTTATCTCGAACAACTATTAAAGGTTCAGGTGAGTTCTCTCGAACCTCGATAAGCTTGACATGACAAAACAACCCAAAACCTTAATTTATCTACTATCTCAAGCTATATAGGTAGTAATGAATCAAGATTCATTCTCTCAATCTAAACCCATAACAACCCACACGTTATAATCATCAATCGATAACCTTTGTTTTAAAACCTCTCTCTCGAGCAAGCCTAAAACACTTGGCTAAAACTGTATTTGCAACTACAATTCATAAATTACTACTCAGCTATCGATCAAACCCATATTAAAATAACATTTAAATAATTAAAAACATTTCCCATAAGCTAATTAAGCAAATAATCACATGATCACACCCCAAGAATTGGGGTTCACAAAAATATAAAAATTAATATAAAAAACAATCTCCATGATCTGGGTATTTCAATCCAAGTCTTTAAAATTATTCCGGTGCTAAAAGTTGAAGACCCACTTCGAATTTTCTTGAAAAAAATCTTCAAGGTTTTTCTTGAATGAAAAATACTAAAAAAATTAAAACTGGAGTTCAATAATAAATACCAAGTCCCTTTTGAACTCTTTAAGAATTCAATTTTTAGTTTTCCAAATTTCACTAGAAAAGACCATAAGGTGAGGTAAGTCAAGCATCACCGGCCAGGTCAGCGACGTCCTAATCGCTCCATCTCATCGCCGATTTTCTTTGGTTTTTAATCTTAAAGGTTCTCTTAATTTAGGCAATCCAGAATGTGTCGCCGATCCAATTGGCAGTCCGTCGAATGTCCAAATCCATCAGCAAGTTGGCTTCTCCTCAGGGCTGGTAGTCAGGAACATTAGGCGAGCTGAAAAGACACTCGATGAGTCACAAAGTGGCTTTGCTATTCTCATCATTTTGTTATCTTCAACTTTTTTCATCTTTTTAGATGCTTTTCGCCCGTTAGTGTGCTTGTCCTTCTTCTTTTGCCTTATTTGCTACAAATCAACATTTGAACCTCAATGTGGAGCATAAATTAGGCATTTGAGAACTATAAGCTATCAAAACAAATCCTAAATGAGACAAAATCTAAGACTTAATCAACACCTTCAACTTAAAATTTTGCTTGTCCTCAAGTAAAACTCAAGATCAATTAGTTCAACAAGGATGTTTAAAAATAGTGTTACTTAAGACTCAATACACATGCACACAAGAGGTTCGAACTACACATGCAATGTTAAATAGTGCACTCTTAGTTTCAAACTATCACTAGACATCATCAAATGGACTCAAATTCACAATGTTTGCTTCAAATACAAGTTCAAGCTCAACACAAGCATTTCAAATGCCCTCACACCGTAAACGATTAAATGCTCTCACAATGCTCATAAACTTTAATAATTCGGAACCCAAAACAACTCTCAGCCTATTAAAAACAAACAAACACATGCATGATGTTTCCCTGCAGACTTGCCTATATTTTTCAATCAAAATGTAGTAGCTAATTCAAGATCACAAAGGTCTTTAAAGTCACGTATCATGGTCGGGTGTGTTGGTTTGATCATTTAGTCTTAGTGATTTCTTCTTTCACGAGGCATGGGCTGCATTTCATTCTTTCACCTTCTCTTGCAACACTTTTTGGTTTCTCAAAAATCACACCCCATTCATTTAAGCTCAAGTTATTTGATACCTCATTTCTCTTTCTCATTTCACACACTTTATTTCAACAACGTTTATCTTTTTCAATCATTTTCATCTTTCTTCTTCTCTCCTTTTTTGTGTAAGGATTCCATCTTTTCCAACAAGAATTTATGTGTGTGTGGGGGGGGGGGGGTTTGATTTTCTTAAATTTTTGATTTACCTCCTCTTTCACCAAACCCCCAACTCAGGGTTTTGGACTATGTTTTCTATTTATAACAAACAACACCTTATGAAGATTATAGGTGGGAAATAAAAAGGGTGGGTCACTTGTACTCAATGTTCTTCTTAAGAAAAAAATATGCTCAAATGGTGTCAGGCTAGGTCCACACTATCACAAGGTGGTCACAGAGAGTTATAATGACAACATTGGCTCACTCTCCAGAAATTGCATAGGATCATCTCTATCATTCACAAACATAAGCCAACCGTACCAATGGGGAAAGTTCTAGGTATGACCAAGCATGCATTACAATTCAATCTCATACAACATGTATCCAATACAATTATCAAAGCAAACCTTAAACATTTTGCAAATTTTTAATGGACATCACAATTCTAATTTTACAAAATGCATAGTCATAGTTAGATGCTATGAGTTCAGATATGACTTATGCAACTCAATTCACCTCATCGTATTTGCTCACATGTCTTTCAAATAAGAGCAACATTCAAGTTATCGATATTGACCAAAACTGACACTTGAAATTGGAAGAACAACCACATTTACCCAACAAGAGGTGGCAAATTTTAAAAATTGGCTTTTAACCATTTGTAATTCAAAACAATAGACCAATACAAATAAAAAAAAAGCTATATATATATATATTTAAACCACAAATCAAATCCAGCATTCAGAAAAACCAAAAACAACAATATCCACAAATAAAAACATCCCAACAGAGGTGGGTATGCAAATACCTTATTCGGCCAATAAAATAGCAATTGTCCTCAAATTCAAAGAAATGGCCAAATGAACCCCAAACCTATTACCGGATTTCCAACTAAACACCTTATACTTTATGGGGGACTTATTGATGAGTCCACAAATTTGACTCATTTAGGGCTATATTTTGATACAAATAGTGTCCATAGATACTTGTTTTGTCTCAATTACTGATGAATAACCTTGAGTTTTAGGTACTTTGAGTTTGAGGCAAATCATGGACACTACTTAGCAATAAAAGCAAAAAAGGATGAAAAGAATGAAGCAACGAAGGTCTAAGGATCGCCAAGTCAACTTGGCGACTCGTCGCTAGGTTTGAGGATCACGTTTTGTTCTAGTGTGTTGAGATATGAAGGAAAGGATCATATCGGTGGTAGAAAGGAGCAGTCGGTGCATCAGCGAGAAGTTCCGTGAAGCAGTGCCTTGCTGCCCGATTTGAAACGGGGTAAATTGCTCGAGAGAGAGAGCTTATCTTCCTTAAAGCTTAGCATAGTTACAATCATTTTATAAATCTTCTATCGAAACATGTACACAACAATTTATCTTAGCCCATATTATCACATCCCAATAACTTCACTTATCTTTATATAGTTCTCTTGTTATTTTTGTTATTTTTACTACTAGTGTCAAAGCCTCCCGTTGATATTTGACTCTTTATCACCCTATCATTGATATGTAATGTTTTTATTTGTAAATGTTTTTAGCTACGACTAGTTAGAATGTAATTTTAATTTTTATTAATTATCATAACCACTCCCTGTGGAAGCGACCCTAACACTTGGTTGTGTTATTATACTATTGCACGATCGTAGACACTAGTACTTAAAGTTGTGTCATTCATTACGCAAAACATCAAAATGGCACTGCTTCCGGGGAGTGTGTCACTTGAAAAATTTTAGATTAGTAAAATTTTTAATTCTCCTAGCTGTAATTTTTTTGCTTAACTTTCAGTTTTGCTTTGTTGGGTTGTGCTTTGAAAAAGCAAGGGGTAAATAAATTGAGTAAGAATCCTCAAGCTTATAGAGTAATCTTTGTTACATGTCATGAGATATATGTATCTCATCCTAACTTTCAAGATATTTGAGGGAGAACAAATTTATAAATCACGGGCAAGGTTCAAAGAGCTGAGAGTTTAAGGACAACCTCATTGCATCCTAGATGTAGTCCTTATGTACTATTTTTACAGGAGTCTCAATCCCAAAAATAAAATGTTAATTTATCAATTAGTTTCGGGAGGGATTGAAATGAAGCCCTACATTATAACAGTCTAGTTACAGGACCATATGGCTGAAGCAAACAAAGATGTGGAGAAGGACTTCATACTGGCCACTCTTATAACTCAGGTGGATGAGTTGGCCAAAAGACTAATTGAAATGGAGGTCCAATTCAAAAAAAAATTCTTTCCACCTCATGATCGAAGACGACCAAAGGACAATGAGAGAAAGCGTATTGAAGGAATGCTCTCAACCATTCTCCAAAAGGTCATTGAGCAAAATAGAAGGCTGGAGGAAATAAAAGAGAGCATTGAAGTATTGAGTAAACTGGTTGACTCTCACTCTAGATCCATTCGACTATTTGAGAATTTCATGACCTATGAGCTACCTCATCTCCACTTTACTGAGCACGCAGGGACACCTAGTAATGCTAAGGTAAAAACAAAAAATTAAGCATGAATGAGAGAATCTGCGTCGTGCCACGACCTTAACTAAGGCATTGTTTTGGAGGCAATCCGAAATCCTTTGTTATCTTTTATTTGTGATTTGATAAAATAATAGTGTGCTGGTTGTGCAGGATGAAGTTTGGAAAATACTAGAAATAACAGAGTTTTTATAAAAAAATATCATTCAGCGGATCGCCGAATATATAAACTACCCCGATCGAGTCCGCCGTTAGACTCAAGGCAATTCTAAGCTAGAGTCTGTAAAACTCGGCGAGCCCAAGAACTATTAGCGAGTTGCCAACTATTTCAGCGACCCTAACCCGCACCGACGTTTGGATTTCCAATATTAATTGGGAATTCAGTAAAATTCCGCGAAGTAAGAAATAATTCAATGCGTTGCCTAATTTTTGCGCAACTATAACTAACGTCGCCAAATGGGAAAGAAGTAGATGTTTTCTTCACTTAAAAGGATTAAAATTTTTAAGGTTACCTCACTTTTTATTCTTCAAACTCACACCTGCACATCTATCTTTTAAATTTTTGCACCCATATTTTATTATGGTTGATCGATTTGCTCTTGGATTTTGATTGTATTGTCGCCTAGCATCTCAAACACATTTGAATCAAAACGAAATGTTGGTTTTTGAACCTTATTTTTTTAATTAAATTTTGTTCTCAAATGTAAAAACATTATCTTGTTGATATGTTTCAGATCTGTCTGGTAGAACTAGAATTGGTGTTTACTTGTTTTGGGTTCGATGATTTTGACAATAATGATTAAATTTTTTTATTTTCTGATCATTATGCCTTGATAATAATTATGGTCTAAGATTAATTTGAGTTGTGCATGTCTTAATTTAAATTTCAAGGGTTGCAGGGTTGAATTCGGAAAGTTGGATAGAAAATAGGCACAACGAGATGTTTGGCGAGCTGGGTCGAGATTGCCAAACCACTCGCCGGTTTGCGTTATGTCCTTATCTACCTCTTTTTTACATGATAAATGAATTTTTGATTTTGTAACATTCGGTGAGAAGTCTGAAGTTGCCGAGTGCATTTGGTGCTCTGCCAAAATTACTCTTGTTCGCCCTTTGTTTGCGCCCTTTGTCCTTTTGACATTGCATTCGGCGCATTAGAAGATAAGAAACAAGTAACTGAATCATAATTGAAAAAGAACCCAAGAATATTGAATAAAATCCTAATTTTGAATCTTATAAATCAAATTAACCTTTAAAATTTGATATTTCGCCTAAGTAGTTGTGCGATTCACCAATTTTTTCGGTAAAACAATTCTGCATCTAAACCTCTATATTTTTGTTCCAACTCTTTTTCAAGGTTATTGCAAATATGGCCAGACCCATAGTAGCTTTAAGAATTATACAATCCCAACAAATCAGAGCAAAGGATTTTAGGAGGAGTCAAAAAGCAAAAAATCCTCCCAAATCAGATAACGAGGACCAAAAGCCGAGTTCTAACAAGTGGACAAATCCACAGGACCCTGTTATTCCATCATGGAGACATGGCTTCTTCAGAGCAATAGATTCCTTCATGGCAGCTTATGAGATGTATAATTGTAGCAAGGCAGCGACAGAATCTGATGAAGTGGCTTCAGGAGCTATTATTTCATTCTAGGCCGACACATTGGGAACTGGAGCCCAGATAAAGGAAGCTACTTAGTAGACATGATCACTCTCTGCCTTTTCTCTATTTTTCTCTAACATCTACTTTTGGATACTTTCATCTCCACTTGAGGACAAATGTTTTTAATTATGGTGGGGTGAGGCCCACAACCTTTTGTGCGACTACTATTTTATATTTTTTGGTCTGCTTTTGTGGATGATTGAGATTATGGATCCATTTTGAATATATTTGCAAAATGCTTATGAACCTTTCAAAAAAATTTAATTTTTTCGTAAATTTTCACCACCTTCTATATAAATTTCAATTTTTTCGTAAATTTTCGTCAATAGAGTTGGGTAGGCAAATACCTCATCCGATCAACTAAATAGTCGTATTCCTCAAATGCAAAGAAATAATAGAACTTACCAAATAAAACCCCAACCTATTGTCAGATTTCCAAGTACATTGTTATACTTTACGGGGTCCTATTGATGAGTCTATTCATGACTATATTTGGACTCATTCATGGCTATATTTGGATATAAATAATGTCCTTAAATGCTTGTTTTATCTCAATTACTGATGAATAACCTAGAGTTTTATGTATATTGAGTTTGAGGCAAAATATGGACACTACTTAGCAAAAAGGGTCAAAAAGGATGGAAAGAACGAAGAAATGAAGGCCCGAGGATCACCAAATAAACTTGGCGACTTGCTGCTAGGTGTGGGTATTGCCTTTTGTTCCACTGTGCTGAGCTATGAAGAAAAGGATCAAAACGACAATAGAAAGGAGTAGTCGGCGCATCACCGAGAAGTTCCGCGAAGCAGTGCCTTGTCGCCCAATGATCTAGAACACAAAGATGCTTGGACTACACGTGAGACGACGATGAAGTAATCAAAGGGCGGATCGCTGTTTTGTTCGGACATCTTAACTAATTTCATCGAGCATCCAGCTGTAGTACTAATATATGAAACTATATGCTATAGAGGTGGGTTCAAAGGAGAAGGCCGAGCTTGCTGCTTAACAACTCAAGGATGTGGCTCAAACTTGGATAGTTAATGGAGGGACAATAGGTCTTTGAGAGCGGGTCCTATAATTGGTAAGTCTTTAGGAGGGATTTTCTTGGTAGGTTCTTTCGAAGGGATAAAAGGTAGGCTAAAGTGGAAAAGTTCATCAACCTTCGTCAAGGAGGTATGAGTGTGATAAAATACTCTTTGCAATTCACTAAGTTGTCTAAATATGCCTCTTCCTTGGTGTCAAATCCAAGGGATGAAATGAACCATTTTGTGATTGGAGTGTCCAATAATCTAGCGGAAGAGTGTCGCTTGGAGATGCTTCATCAACATGGACATTTCTTGTTTGATGGTACATGCTCAACAAGTTGAGGAGAGTAGGCTTAAGAGGAAGATTAGGGCTGCTAAGAGGGCAAAGTCTTATGAAGGAGGTATTTCTAAGCGTAAGTTGGAAATTCAAGACAAACCTAAGTTCAAGAAGAGGTTCTCCAACCAAGTTCCTTCTAATATCCCCAAATATCATAATGATAGGGTGTCTAACCCTAGATTCAAAAAGGAAAGAGGTGGTGATTCACCAAGTGAGAAGCCTACTTGTGGAAAATATGGTAAGAAACATGTGGTTGAACTTCTAGTGGGAACAAATAATTGCTTTGGTTGTGGAAAGAGTGGCCATAAGGTGAGAGATTGTCCTATAGTAAAGGGTCAAGGAAAGGGGAATAAACACGCACAAGCAAGAGGTCCTAGTTCTAATACTCCTAAAAAGAACCGCTTCTATGCTCTCATCTCTAAGGGTGATCAAGAGGCTTCTCCAGATGTTCTTACCGGTATGTTACAAGCATTTTCCATTAATGTCTATGCATTGCTTGATCCTGGTGCCAATTTATGTCTTGTAACTCCTATAGTGGCCATGAAGTTTGATGTGTTACACGATGTCTTAAATGAACCTTTTTCGGTTACTACCCAGTGGGTGACTCCGCTGTTGCTAAAAGAGTCTTTAAGAGTTGTCCCATATTATTTTTCAATAGAGTTACATTGGTCAATTGAACACGGTTACCATAAATAATAGGTATCCTCTCCCTAGGATGGATGATTTATTTGGTCAATTCCAAGGAGAGAGTTACTTTTTGAAAATCGATTTGAGGTCGGGATGTCACCAACTTATGAGTTTCTAGTTATGTCTTTTGGGTTTACAAATTCCCCGACAACTTTTATGGACCTTATGAAGATTTTTGGACCTATTCACCCATCTAGTGGGTCGTTTAGATATTTTATGGTCCTAATAGACACATCTTCAAGATGGTCTCATGTGTGCCTCTTATCATCTCGCAACCTGGCGTTTGCAAAATTATTGGCACAAATGATACGATTAAGAGCGCAATTTCCAAATTATCCCATTAAGACAATTCGTCTTGATAATGCTGGCGAATTCACATCCCAAGCTTTTGATGCTTATTGCGTATCGGTAGGGATAAAAGTTGAACATCCTGTAGCTCATGTTCATACTCAAAATGACCTTGCTGAGTCATTTATTAAGCGCTTACAATTGATAGCAAGACCTCTACTTATGAAAAGTGAGTTTCCGACTACTGTTTGGGGTCATGCTATCTTACATGCAACATCACTTGTTCGTCTCAGACCGACTCATTAAAATAAATACTCTCCATTACAATTGGTATTTGGTCATAAACCAAATATTGATCATCTTTGAATTTTTGAATGTGTTGTATATGTGCCTGTAGCACCACCTCAGCGCACCAAGATGGGCCCTCAAAGAAGATAGGCATATATGTTGGGTTTGATTCACCCTCAATAATTCGCTATCTTGAGCCATTGACGGGAGATTAATTCACTGCAAGATTTACAGATTATCGATTTGATGAAACAAATTTTCCGCAATTAGTGGGAGAGAAAAATAAACTTAAAAGTGAAATTGCATGGAAAGTTTCATCATTATCTCATTTTGATCCACGCTCCCCTGTGTGTGAACAAGAGGTCCAGAAGATCATCCATTTGCAAAACATAGCAAATCAAATGCCAGACACATTTACTGATTCAAAAAGGATAACAAAGTCACATATTCCTGCAGTAAATGTGCCTATCTGAATCGACGTCCCAAAAGGACCATCTACAAGTGTCATAGCTTCTGAACCACAAATACGCCTGAAGCGTGGTAAACCATTGAGTTCAAAAGATAAGAATTCTAGAAAAAGAAGTACAAAAAATGACAGTACAAAAGAATTTCACGAAGAAATTCAAGATCTGATTAATCCTGATACTCCTGAAGAGATCAGTGAACCCGAGACTCAAATAAACGAAGAACTCTCAATAAGTTCTTCTACAGGTGATGAGATAAGTTTAGATCGATAAAAAATCATAGTGGATAATGTTTTTGCATATGATGTTGCACTTAACATTATGCAAGGAAATGAGGATCTTGAACCTTTATCTGTCGAAGAATGTCGACAAAGACGTGATTGGCCAAAATGGCAAGAAGAAATTCAATCAGAATTAAATTCACTTGCTAAGCGTGAGGTTTTTGGACCAGTAGTCCAAACGCCTAGTGATGTTAAACCAATTGGCTATAAATGGGTCTTTGTACGAAAAAGAAATGAGATTGTAAGATACCAGGCACGCCTTGTTGCACAAGGATTCTCTCAAAGGCCTGGTGTCAACTATGAAGAAACATATTCACCTGTTATGGATGCAATAACTTATCGATATCTCATCGATTTAGCAGTACATGAAAATCTTGAAATTCATCTAATGAATGTGGTTACAGCTTACTTTTACGGTTCACTTGATAATGAAATTTATATGAAAGTTCAGAAAGGACTTAAAATGCCTGAAGAATGTAGTTCAAAATCTCGGGAAATGTATTCAATCAGATTACAAAAGTCATTATATAGCTTAAAACAATCAGGGCGCATGTGGTATAATCGCCTCAATGAGTACTTGATAAAACAAGGTTATATAAACGATGTCATTTGTCCTTATATATTTATTAAGAAAACAACATTGGGATTTGTTATTCTTGCTGTTTATGTTGATGACATTAATATCATTGGAACTCCAGAAGAGGTTCAAAAGGCAATTGAATATCTAAAGAAAGAATTTGAGATGAAAGACCTTGGTAAGACAAAAATTTGTCTTGGACTACAAATAGAATATTTAGTAGACGGGGTCTTCATCCATCAATCTGCCTATACTGAGAAAATCTTGAAACGATTTTACATGGACAAAGCACATCCATTAAGTACTCCAATGGTTGTCCGATCACTTGAAGTGAGTAAGGATACATTCCGACCTCAAGAAGAGAATGAGGAACCTCTTGGTCCAGAAGTACCTTATCTTAGTGCAATTGGGGCACTTATGTATCTTGCTAATGCTACGAGACCTGACATAGCATTTTTATTAATTTGTTAGCAAGATATAGTTCTTCCCCTACACGAAGACATTTGAAAGAAATTAAACATATATTGCGATATCTAAGGGGAACTAGTGATATGGGTCTGTTTTATAGTAACAAAGATAGTGCAGATCTTGTTGGTCATGCAGATGCAGGTTATTTATCTGACCCACATAAAGCTCGATCACAAACAGGCTATTTGTTCACATATGGAGGTACTGCTATATCATGACGATCTAAGAAGCAGTCTATTGTCGCTACTTCTTTAAATTATGCTGAGATAATAGCCATTCATGAAGCAAGTAGAGAATGTGTATGGTTAAGATCAGTAATACATTCTATCAAAGAAAGATGTGGTTTGAAGTGTGACGTCAAGATACCCACAATACTCTTTGAAGACAATGTTGCATGCATAGCTCAATTAAAAGGAGGCTTTATAAAAGGAGATAGAACGAAACACATTTCACCAAAATTATTCTTCACACATGATCTCCAGAAGAATGGTGATATTGATGTGCAACAAATTCGTTCGAGTGATAATCCAGCAGATTTATTTACCAAATCTTTACCGGCCTCAACTCTTGAGAAGATGGTTCACAAAATTGGAATGCAGAAACTTAACCATCTGAATCGTGGTTTTTATCAGGGGGAGTAAAATACGCACTGTACTCTTTTTTCCTTAATCTAATTTTTGTCCCATTGGGTTTTCCTAGAAAGGTTTTTAATGAGGCAGCAAATAATGTGTATCAAAAGATTTGTGTACTCTTTTTTCTTCACTAGAATTTTTTCCCACGGGATTTTTTTCTAGTAAGGTTTTATCGAGGCACAATATCTATGGACATTCAAGGGGGAGTGTTATAAATCTATTGAATAAGTGGATAGTCCATAAAATTAGTACATGAACAACCATTCATATTCACTAAATTACATGAACCTTTTTGGATAAGAATGTATTTATTTATTATGATACTTAATATGGTGACCTTTGAAGTGATTTCTCACTCTATAAATAGGGTTGTTCATTCACTATTGTAATATATACGTATGAAACTTACATATACTTGAATAAGATCCTACATCTACTATTCTTGTCTTCTTCTTATAATCTTGATTTTACAACAATTTATAACTTTTATATATTATTCATATATAAAAGTTAATTTTTTTGTTAAATTTTAATCAAATTGGATATTTAACTTTATCATTTTCTAAAATCCAACACATAAATTTTAGCTCAATTATTATAATCCTAAATTCAAGTCCATCAAAATCTATTAGTTTAGTCTTTACCTACTCTACCTCACATAAGATAGTTACACTCTCTTAATTAAATCACTTTATTTGCATTATCATAATTCTAGTATTGCTTAATTGAACCGATAGTAGCTTTCTATGAATTGTTCATGTACTACGTGTTTGTATCTATTGAGATGCACATGTCTTCAAAAAATTTATCACACTTTCAAATATAAAAAACTAGAAAACTGTATCAAATCAATAGTTATTTTATTTGTTTAATTTGATCTTAGAAGTTTTAAAAATATACTAGACTGATTTAATTTTGATTTTAATTAATAATCGATTGAAAACGAACAATGAATATCTCTACTTTTAAATAATAATTTAATTTAAAATAAATTAATTTATAATCACATAAATATTTATCACTTGTATTAGACTAGACAAAATTTTAATTTTAAAAAAATAGAAATACATCAAGTTAAAATAAGTAATTGATTTCACACGTGCAGCAACTGACAAGAATCCATTCGTGTGGGGTTTGGTACTGTGGAAATGAAGGCGTTGGGAAATGCAGACACGAAAAAGGAGTTTTAGTGTGTCAGATACACACACACGTGTGCATCCAGTCCTCGTGCTTTGTGTCCCTTTTCATCTCTTTTCAATTTTCATTTTTGTCCTGCCTCCTACTTTCACAATTCCATATTAGAAAATATTAGAAAAACGGGTTTAATGTACTCCTCAATTTTATCATTTAGAATTAGTATATTTTGTATCATGTATAGATTTATTTATAAATAAATGATTTTATATATATATATATATATATATCTTTTTTAATGGAAACAAAAAAATATAATTTAATCTCATTCTTATAATTATTTTTTGAAAAATATAATTTTATATGAGTAAATTTAATCTTTGTCAGTCATATTTTTGTGACTTTTTTTGTTTCAATTATTAATTTAGAATTATTATTTTAATAATCTAATTTATTTATGTTTTACTGATATTCTTATAAAACTTATCATATATGATCAATTTTTTCTTCGAATAACTATTTGAAGCGGTTGAACGGAGCGAGCAATAAAAATACTTAATTTAGACTTATTTTCACTCTATTTGTCTCAATTATTTGTATATTTTAACCAATCAAGAAATGATAATTATTTTAAACATATCATACGGTTAATTAATTAGTTTTGAAAAATGTACAACTTTTAGAAAATCTTGATTTTTTAGCTGTTTGTCTATTTTGACCAACTAAGAAAGAATATTTTTTTAATATATTATATCTTTAATTAATTAATTTTGAAAATATGTAAAACTTTTAGTTGATCCACTTCTATCGAGGCAAAATAATATACTCACTATATCAATCATCGTTTAATATTTGCACTGAAATTTTATCAGTTCATATTTGCGATAGGTGCAACACTATCGGGGGTAACATTTTAATCAAAAACTTTTTTCATATCCAACTTGAATTCAAAGTTCTCATTAAAAAAATAATTTCATTTATTTGTCATTATATTCTTTACGGTTACCGATAGAGATATATTAAAATTTTAAAATATTAACTTAGAGATGAATTTGAACAAAGTGATAAGACTAGTAAAAATTATATAGTTGATGATCGAGGCGTGACAATTATTATTGTCGTTGTCTAACGAATTAGCTAAGGAAGAAGGGTCTGAGAGAGACGGTTGATCATTAAATAATATATTATTATTTATTTTAATCTATTGAGTTTTACGTTGATATTAAAGTTGTGTTCGATTTTATTTTTAATAAATGATATTTAAATTTCAAATGTATTTTAAAAACATTTTAGATTCGCAATTTTTAGAATTAGCAATTTTTTAATTGATGTTTGAAATATGCAATCAAAATTAATTTAAAATTTAATAATTCAAAATAGATAATTACATAATATCATAACCGATCAAATATAAGTGTTGCAATATTCCATAATAAATACTTTCTCTTTATTTAAAGATTTGAAGTTAAGAATTAATGATGGAGTTGTGTTTGATATAATTTTAACAAATAATATTTAATGTTTACTTTTCCTAGAGATAAAATATGATTTAAATATAAAATATAATATAAACAGGTTCACTTTAAAAATTAGGATTTATTTTGAAATATTATAATGTAATGAAAGTAAAAACAAAATTTTGAATGTTTTTCCAATTTCAAATACACCTTTAAATTTGAAATTTTCAGGCCAAAACACTAATTTTTAAATAATGTAAAAAAGAAAAATTTTTTAAAAAAAATCCCATGACCAAATGGGTCCAAATCAGTGTTTGGCTATAAAAAGAAGTTCAAATATAACTTGAAATTGCATTTATGAATTCAGAAAACAGTCCAAACCCAATTTTCACTTTTATAATTTTTTCTCTTTTAAATTTATACTAAATTTTTAATTTTATAAAATAGTTTCAGTTAAGTTATGTTTATATCTTTTAAAAATATATATTCTAAATATTTTTTTCAAAACAATATGACCAAACGAAGTGTAAGCTCCAACTTTAAAATTTTCAAAATACATGTTTTTTTAGGGAAAATTAGTAAACTAGTCAAAATAAATAAAAATATTCATACTTTATAAATATTAGCAATAATGTCAAAAATGTCATTATTTTAAAAAATTTATGTGTCCCAATTTTCTTCCTATTTTTATCTCTCTTTTTCAATTAATTCTATATATCTTTTTTTAAAAAAAAAATAAAAATCATTCTCTCTCATATTTATCTTTTCAAATTGTTTATTCTCTCTCCCATTTAATTTTTTTTCTCTCTCATGGTTATCTTTTCTGATTTTTCTCCAACAATCAAGTTGCAAATATTTTTTTGCCATATATTTTGGTTGTTTTTTTAATCCAAAATTGAATCAACAAGAATCTCTTTGATTAAGGTATCTCTAATCTCTATTTTATTTTCAGATTTCTTTTCTAATTTTATTTTTGTTTAAATCTTAAAAATATGTTGTTTGTATATGATTTACTCTCCAATGGCTGAATCCAAGAGGCTTACTAGAGGTATTCATCTTGATCAACCAATTTCTGGTGAATTTTCATTCTTTAATTTATTTATTACTTAACAAATAGTGTATAATGTATGATCCGGTGCTAAAATGAGGGAAGAAAAAAGGTAAAAACATTTACAAGACTCATTGGTGTGCAAAACCTTTCTCAAATTCAGGACGCAAATGTAGAATCTTTGTCTACTCGTGAGGATCTTGAAAAAGACGACGAAGATCGGATAGTTTTCGAACAATTTTCTATTAGTTTGTTTTGTATTTATAGTTTTTTTTAGAATTTGGTATGCTTTCTTAATTTGTATTCAAATCACTATGTATACTATCAATATTTGTATTTATTAAAAATTTCATGTTGCATGGTTTATGAATCTTGTATTTGTCCCTAATTTGTATTCATCCAAATATATGTCAACTGGTTATGTAATTTATTTATAAGAAGAACAACTTTCTATTAGTTTATTTGTATTCAAATACAAATACAAATAATAGACATATTGGAATGAATACGACTTAGAAAAGGAAACAAGATTTTGAAAAGAAAAATAAATACACAGTGAAAAATATATACGAATACAAATATATTTCTTAAACAGCTACATTTTATTTGACATATATATTGGAATGAATACAAACTAATAAAGGTATGTCGACTAGTTATGTATTTTATTTAAGAATGAGTACACCAAATATTCAATTATTTCTTTTCAATTTTATATTTCATTCACTTTTTCATCTTACTAATTTTTTGTATTGTATATATTATTATACAAAATTCTAAATAAAAACTAGAATAAATAGAAATACAAATAAAATACATATTGAAATGAATACATACAGGATTTTTGAAGAAAAAATAACTATATAGGGAAAAAATATATGAAAATACAAATATATTTCTTAAATGACAATATAGATAAACTCGGCATACCTATTGGAATGAATACAAACTAATAAAAAACTATAATAAATATAAATAGAATATTTTGTGGAATGAATATAATTTTAAAAAGATGAAAATTCTGGAGAAAAAAAAACAAAATTTAAATTTTATTTGAAAATGTAACTGATGAGAAAATTAAGGATGCTTGTCTTTTTTTTGAAATATTCCCCCCCTTAATTTTCTTCTTTTTGTTATTAAATAATTATATTCTTTAAATAAAAATAAATAATAAAAACATAAATAAGATACATAACAAACTAAAATGACATTTTTACTAAATATTGAAAATGTTGCTAATGAGTCCTCTTAAATGCTAAAATATTGACATTTTAAAAAATTTCCCTTTTTTTTTCATCGTCGAATGCCTATTACTATTTTTAAATATTATTTTTGGTATAAAATAACTATAAAAAACCATAATAATGAAAAATTTAAAGTTTTATAAATACAATAATAGTAATATATTTTTAATTGCTTTTTTTCATAAATGCATTGAAACAATGGTGAAGTTAAAAGAGTACTACAAAAAAAGATTTAATTAAGAGAAAAGAGGGAAATTTCTCCTTAAATTTGTACCAAAGAGTCAGTTTCACACTTTAACTATTATGATGACCTATTACACATTTTTACTATTTAAAAGTGAATTTAATACCATCTTGAGATGCACAACACCACTTTCACAGTATGTCTGTGTTACACATGCTGCCAAATCAGGCTCACGCCAGCGTCACGTCAACAACACAGTATAAATTATAATTTTTTTAATTTCTTTTCTTTATTAATTAATTTTTCTTTTATTAACTCTATTTTACACTAATTGATTCCTAACTAATTATTAAAATTCTCTAATAATAATATCTTTCCAATCTAAGGGCCCGTTTGGCCATAAATTTTGCAAGTAAAACTTGGGAAAAAATTTGGCAAATTTTGTTTGTTCATACACTTTTTTATTATTTGGCAAATTTTTTTGGCAAATTTTTCAAATTCCCAAATACTAGAAAAAACTAGTATTTGGGCCAAATTTCATTATTTGGAAAGTTTTAGAAATTCAATATTTACCCTTAACTTTTTATTTTACAAAAATAATAAATTTATTGACACCAACCAATTCAATTAGCTCCCTTCTACATGCATTCTTTTGATTTCATACATGCCTTTGTTATAGTTAGTCTTAATGAACTAGCTACTAAATAAAACATGAATTGCATTTATTTTATTTTGGTAGATAAATATTACGTTGTTGATGTTGGTCTACGAAACACAAGAGGATTTTTAGCTTCATTCATTGGAATGCGCTATCATTTGCAGGACTACCGAGGAAGTGAAAGAGAGCCTAAGAATGGAAAAAAGATATTTAACTATAGACATGCTTCTCTGCGCAATGTAATTGAAAGAACTTTTGGTGCGTGGAAAAGTAGATTCAGAATACTAAAACAAGGCATGAACAACTATGAATGTGACATGCAAGTGAAAATAGTAATTGCTTGTGCTGTATTGCATAATTTTTTACATGAACACCAAAGTAGTGATGGAATATTTAATGAATATGAAAATGATGATATGGTTGTTGATGACTGTGACGAACTACTGGCTCAGGGTAACAACATCGCTTCATCTTCTCGATCGTCTGATTCGAAAATGCAAGCTCATCGAGAAGAGATTGTTCATAAAATGTGGGAAGATTATATTAAAGAATAGGTTGAACTCTTTCAGATGAGAAAGCATAGGTTCTTCAGTGATTGCAATATTTATTTCCTTTTGTTTTCTTCTCTTTTTTTTCCCGAATTTATATTAGTTGTATTTTCATTATCATGATTTGTACCAAGACCTTTCACTATACGAATATTTACTGTAATGATTCTTGTTGATTTGTTGCGGAAGTCATAAATCTTGTTACGTGAGATTTCTATAGTGTTATGTAATACAAATTTATGGTTAGTTTGATAGTTTTAAAAACTTATGGGTATAAATCATATTTCTTAAAAAAATGAAATATGTTTCTCAAATTCTATGGCCAAACACATAGTAAAATTTCACCCAAATTTTCATCAAATAATATTTGCCAAAAATATTTGAATATCTATGGCCAAACGCTAGCTAAATCCTATCCACTTCTATCTCAACTAGAAAAATTATTCATTTGAATTTATATCACAATTTTCTTTGTCTTTTCCGGCTAAGAATAACCAACCAACCAACCACTACCACAAACCTACCTCCATAACGTCATCCCCTTTTCCCCAACAATCGATCCATCTCCAACAAAGAATAACCACAAAACAACTACCTCAACCATCACAAACAGCCACTCAAAACACTAAATTGGTCATTGACAAACATCAAATCAAATCCCCTGACCTTATCCCTTTTTTATTTTTTTGCTTCTAGTTTTTATTGCAGGTATTTCGACGAGCTCAAAGCTTCAACCATGAATCTAATGACGTTTCAATGAGCTTCATTTTTCAGATCTATGGTGTTTCATGCTATGACATATTTAAGATCCATGAGCTTCACTTCAATGAGCTTCCCCCTAATACTTGAGTACAAAAGATGTTTTTTTTATATCCATAGGGTTTTTAGGGTAGATTGTTTTGTTTTTCAGCCTATTTATGCTCCATGGTGTTTAATTAAGTTTTGTGCTATGTACAAAAACTTGAAGGAGAAAGTGGAAAGATTAGGACAACAAAGTATCATATTCCTAAAATCATTGTGAAATTTAAATTAAAAAGTATTACTTTCTCTAAGTATAATGATGAAATTGAGTGAAAAATTATAAAAATATGATAAGAAGAAAATGAAATTGAGTGATAGTATGTGAAAGAAATAAGAGAAGAACATGAGAAAGAAGAAAACAGGGGGATGAGGTTGGAAAAAATTACTTTTTTGACATTATTTCAAATCAAATGTGCCTAATTTATTTTTTATTCTATTTTCACATCAGTTTTGGGGTGATATTAATTACACTTTGAACAAGAATAGGTGTGTAATAGGTCGTCATTATAGTTAAAGTGTGTAACTAACTTTTCGATACAAGTTGAAGGAAAATTTTATGCTTTTTTACTTATAAACACACATAAACTTAAGAAGAAATACCTCAAAAGCCTATTCAATTATGATGAATTTTGCAGCAAAGTCATTTCATTTTCATTTGTATCAATAAGACAATTCAACTTAAGGTATTCTCCCATTAAATCTCTCTATTTAGTTTGTTATTACATTTTTTCTGATATAATAAAATAAATTAATTTTATCCGTTAAATATGATCCCATGAAAAAAACTTCTTAAATCTGGACAAATAATTAAGTTCTCCAAACAATCAAGAAAAAAGTGAATGTCATGATAACAATTGATAAATTAGAGATAAAAAAGAGTAGAAAACTATTCTTTATTTTATTGCTTTACAATTGATAAACTATTCACAATTTATATACAAAGCTACAAACATATTCTAGCACAACATCATATCTTGCACAATATCTATGATGTGAGTGCTTAGTTAAATTAAAATATTGTTCCGAATATTTTAGAATCATATTAGATATTTGGAATCATATCAGATATTTGGATTATTTTAGACATGAGGTGTCTAAAATGAACAAAGTCTAGTTGAGGTGTCTAAGTGAAAATTGATACCAACTTTAGGGGGCTACTGATGGGTTCAACCTTTATTTTTTAATCATGACATATATACTGACATTGACATTGACATTTGTAGTGACCCTCTAGACCATTTTCTCTATTTCCTTGTAATTTTGTGATTAGAGATTTTCTATAGCGGCCTAAAGTCATTTATTACTTGCTAAGAGCAATAGTTTAGTTCACCGAACTTTCCATTTGGTTTTATGTAAGTATTTCTATTTTGGAGCACTTGAAGTTTGAACGTTTGACTTCAATCAAATTATTAGATAAATCGCCTCTACCAGCTGACATCTACCTCGACCCCTGGTTGGCGGTTTTGAATCTCTAGCTAGAGAAGTTGAATAAGTATGTTAGATTCTGATGAGTCTCTAGAGGACATTTTCAAATCATGTGATGTGGATATCCATACCCATAAAAAGACCTCGGTGTGGAAGACTATTATTGCAAACCAGATGAGCTACCATGACCACCTCGTCCAAAAAATGTAGGGCCGTCAAGATGTCTGCCCACTTTCATTTTCTGACATGGATGCATGAACATGGCAACAACGCTGAAATTTGCTACTACCTCTATGTGAACCTTCCCCCTATATGAGGCATCGAAAAACCGACAGAAGAACATGCCCTTTTGGGATCTCCAAACTACTCTCTAACTATCAACTTTGCCTCCTTAGATGTTTTCAGATGGACTAGAAGAAAGCCCCCTCTTTGTTGCTCTGAACGCATATTATTTGGTGGAGAAATTCAACCCTTTCACAAATCTACAGACTCTCTTTGCCTCAACTAAAATAATAGTCATGAGCATCCTCGATTTGACCACTCTAAAACTAGGTGATTTCATCTTCTGAATCCTCTCATAGCATAACCTCAAGAGCAGTTTGTGCACCAATAGCAAGTGTACGAACTACTAGTGTTTGACCCACCTTATAATGAATAATTGGATCTTGTTGCTAACATGGGTTCTATGCCCATACCCTTGTCTGAGAATCTTTTAGCGTATCTAATTCACCACCTGAGAGTGGTTCTCTTCCACACTTAGCATCTTTAACGAAATATACTAAAACAACAAAGTTATAAACTCAAGAGGAACCTAGTCCTTAACAACCTCAACATTTAGATCAGGAGAGAAATTTTTAGCTAGGCCTCTAGTGTATACCACTCCATAGGCTTGAGCTCTAGCTGGTGCTTCTCCATGAGCATAACCTCTAGCCCGGGTCCTACCTCTATCCTCTACTTAGGTCTTAGTAACTCCCTGGGGATTGCCACCTCTACCTCTGGAAACAGAAGCTCTGGTCTTCGGCATATTTAAAATAACATGTGATAATTGAGAACTGGCGAAGGCAACCATGCATGATTATAAATGATAAATAAAAGGAAGATTGTTGATAATAGTCTTCATAATTAAGATAAGTAAAGACGTCTTCGTACCGATACTCATGACTCTACTTAGACTTGGATTATACATACATATGACCTATAAATTTTGGACTTTGATACCATTTGTTTGGACAAAAAGTTGGATATGATGAGAATTGTCTATTTTCACCAAGACAAGTCAACCTCAAACTCAATATTATGAAAGGAATGCAAAAAATAAAGCAAGAATAACATTAGTGAGAAAAACTTAGTAATTCTAATATAACTCAAAATTTAGTTGTCTCGTGTATAAAACACTAATTGTAAATAAAAAGTTGCAAGACAAGTACAAGTCTCAATGTCTTTGTCTCTAGAATAGAACAAAACATGAAAAAAGAAACAAAAGGACCTATTGGAATGAAAAATAACGACCTCTCAAAGTCCTTCGAGAGCCTCAATAGACGAATTCGAAGAGCAATCATACTGAACTAAGATTAGAACCTACATGAGTGTAAAAGTAAGGAGTGAGTATCAACCAAAATGGTAGTCAAAAGAAACCTAATAAACAAAGCAAAACTAAGTAGAAAATGGGTACTTCTTTCAACCCAATCGATCCTCCGTATACTACAAATTGTATAGAAATCAGTCCAACTTAACAATTTCATGATACAAGTTCACAAGTTTTAATAATCACACTCCAATTGTCATAGTTCAAAAACCAACAAGTATTAATTATGTCAATCACAAGTGTCCAACAGATCAATCACAAGTATCAAGTGCATCAGTCACAATTAACAAGTAGTTGAATCATAAGTTTCAAGATGCATCAAATCACAATAGTAAAACTCCGAATGAAACCATTTCCCTTGGTACAATATCACTAGTTGAAACCATTTTCCTTCGACTTTATATCATATTACTAGGCAAAATTATTTTTCTTCGGCTTGATATTATATCACTTGGCGGAACCATTTTCTTTTGGTACATTGTCACTAGCTGGAACCATTTCACTTTGAATTTATATTGTCTATCTAGTTGGAGTCATTTTCCTTCAGCTTTATATCGTATCACTTGCAAGAACCATTTCCCTTATGGACATTATCACTAGTCGATACTATTTCCCTTCGACTTCATATTGTATCACTAAATGGAACCATTTTCATTCAATTTTACATCACATGACTAGCTGAAATCATTTTCTTTTAAATTTATATCACATTACTTGTTGTAACTATTTTCCTTCGGCATTACATCACATGTCTCATCACTGTGCACAAAAACATCAATACAAATAAGCAATTTCACATCATAAGGAATAGACAACAATTCAAACAATTCAAGTCTATATTAATGCCATCAAATCATCTCATAAATCAACAAAATGGGGTCCACAAAAAGGCAATTTACAAAGCATTGTGATCAACGCGTTGCCTTTTTCATTAATTTCTTTTTTACTCATTAAGATCATTCAAGTCAAACAATGAACAAATTACCTCATTCCTAGTATTCTCCACATATACAATGAAGGGAAATACATAATTTTACTAATTT
Source organism: Solanum lycopersicum (assembly GCF_036512215.1). Lineage (NCBI taxonomy): Eukaryota > Viridiplantae > Streptophyta > Magnoliopsida > Solanales > Solanaceae > Solanum > Solanum lycopersicum. The sequence continues at coordinate 37,899,275 of NC_090805.1, forward strand.
TATAAGGTTTAGGAGATCACTTGTCTCAAATCAATCAAAATATCCATCCAAGACTTGGGCTTTCCCTTTCTGAACAATATCCAAAGGTACACAATCTAATTCAATCAAGTAATCATAATAAGATTTCAAAAATAAAAATACTCATATTATACACTTTTAAAACATTGGTCAATCAACTCAAAAACCCAATTTTGAAAATGAGGTTTGAATCCAAAATATTTACTTCGAAATGTCACCCAAGACATTTGGAACTCATTGGTGAAAACCATTTTGAAAAATTATCAGTTCACAATCACTATCTTAGTTTAGGACTCAAGTTCTTGAAAACCCTTGTGGTTTGTCAATCAAAATCTCAAGTTTTGATGTTATAATCAATAAATGATTGAAAGGGAAATGAAAATTTAGGTTCATAAAGGCTTTCCCAAATGATTTAGCACAAGCTATCTCTTCTGAATTTCCTCTAAGGATTTATAAAGCTCAAAATATGAAATATGGGTAAAACCACGAAAATAATAGGCAAAAAAAGGTCTCAAATGTCACAAAAGCGACCCTCAGTTCGCAAAAGTGAACTCCATAAAAAATTGGGACGTTCGCTTTGATGAACCACACTTCTAATGCAAAGTTCGTGATCGCAAAGGTCAAAGAAAATCGATCCTTCACAAAAGAGAACCGGACTTCACTAACGTGAGCCTTGTGAAAACAAGTCACCCCTCGCAATCATAACATGCACCAAAATTAAAACCTCAATATGATCAACCAACTCTCAAATCATCGAAAGAAACCTCGGGATTCATTCCAAATCTCGTACACACAAATCATATATGCAAATTGCCTACACTCAACATTATATTTTAGAAATAATGGAACCATCGAAATACAAATTTGAGGACTATTCAACCTGACACTCATGAAAGTCATAGGAAAGGAATGTAACGCCTAAAAAGGCTAAATCAAGCTCAAGAAATCTGAAAATTCAACCAAGACCTCACTTAGACATGAAACCATCCCCAATTCAATGGAACTCTCGAAATTCTAATTTGAGCATTTGAACTTCGAATATCGATCAAAGTCAACCTAAAGGATAAAATTGTACAAATTTCCAACTGAGGACCTGATCAAATCCTCAAAAAGACTATGGATCTTAAGCCGAAAACTCTCTTAGACCAATTTTTGCATTTTGTGACTGATGAAGATAAAATTTCATTTTGACACTCAAAACTTCAAAAGACAGGAGAACCATTTTTAACAACTTTTGCCTTTTGAAATTAAAAAAAACTTGCACAATTCACAACTTTTTACTCAAAGTTTTAAGCCAATTTCAAAACTCATTCAAAAATGATCCGGGATCGATGTTGAAAGGGGTAAAATGGTAATTTTATTAAAAGATCTACAAAAATAACCAATCCGGTCATTACAAATGTAGCAATGGAATGCTCTAGCTAGGCACTCCATATATTGTATAATATAACACTAAAATTCTCTATATCCTAACATATGTTTCTCAAGTAGTATCGTGGCAAATAATATGAGGGAAGCAAGAAAATATGATTCGAGTATGTAATAAGGAGAAGAGGTGTGGGTACACCAATGAGAAGGTGTGAAAGTTAAGTACGATAATTTTTATAAGAGGTAGATGTAGACCAAATAAAAATTGGGAGGAGATGACCAGATGAATCTTAAACTTACTAAAGTCACGACTCTAGATAAAATCTAGAGATTGAGAATTAGTGGTGGAAGGATGATAGGTAGTCGTGTGTTATTGAACTCTTACGAAGGAGAGACAAGGAGCTAGTGTACTTCTCTAATATTAGTAGTTTTCCCTAGTTTTCACATAGTATTTTACCTAGTAATCATATATATAGTATCTTATTCTTCAATTTTACTACCATTTGTTACATCAATTGACTTACTTATCTAGCTATGTTATCATTATTTTTCTTTTTAGTATGTTTTAAGTTACTCTTTTACTAGACAGAGTTGTTTTAATGATAAGTTCACTTTCAAGCCTACAAACGAGTAAAATAAATACTTTTTTAAAGTTAAGAGTCTAGTTCACTTTCAAGCTTACGAACGAGTAAAATAAATACTTTTTTAAAGTTAAGAGTCTACCAGAATCAATCTCTCTCAAAAAAAGTGTACATATATTACTTCGCTCAGTATAAACTTATCAAATTATAACTCTAGTATAAGTGGGAATTGGAGATAACAAACAAGTGGAATTAGGAATGGATGGGGAATGGGAGAAAAGGTCCTTCACATGGAAATACAAATTGAATGTGTGGGTCATATTGTGAAGTAGTAGGGCATTGCCCTTATTTAATTTGTTTTGAGAGTAGAATCCAAGTTTAGGATTGATAAGTGAGACCTGCCAAATTTGCCTTGTTCTACTTATGTGGGATTCTCTTCACATACATACCTAGCAGGATTTTTTTTCTCTATCATCAATTTTCTTTTATTGAAAAAGAGAACAATGTTATGCAAATTGGAGTTTGCAAAGCTGGTATAGTTTTTGGGGTCATTTGTATAGATATTAATGTTGTATCTAATACATAAATTTAATGATAAATTAAATTATGTACATGACAATACATAAATTCAATTACACAAGTTAAATTATGTACATGACACAAGTTATGCCTAAGGTATTAATATAGTGATAAAAATTCCCTTGGTTAAATAACATTAGCGGACACATACCTAAACAAACAATCAATCGTAAAAGTAATATATTACCTATCCATTGACAAGTTAAGATGGACGGATGGAGTATAATTTTAGAGACTCTTAGATGAAGAGGCATAAGTTTAGGCGATTTGTGATGTGAATTCGGCGGGTCGTCCTCCCTTCCTACGGGTTCCCCCATCGACCGAATAATTCAAGGAAGGGCGAACTGCGGGGAGGGTCCTTTTAAGTAGATGACTTGTCAGGCGGTCGGAGCGGGACTTTTTTGGGAAAAAGAACTGACCATTACTTATTTAATTTTTTAAGTTTATCTAAATTAATTATTTGTTACTTGTCTAAAACACATAAAATTGAAGGCAAATAGGCTTGGTTCATGAAACCATATGTAACTCGATTTTTCCTTGCATTAATGCTGAGATGTCGCCAGCAGTATGAGTTTTGACTTATATAAACAACAACAACAAAAAAAAAAAGGCAAATCAGAATGTGACATTCTACCCTTCACTAATATAATTGTATGCTGCCAAAGGCCGACTGGAGAGAAGGTAAAACAATGTCTTTAGATTCCACATTTTTGGGGGCCAATTTCTCTCTCTCTCTCTCTCTCTCTATATATATATATCTTTATCATCATAAAATTTCTTAATTATTAAATTTTAAAAAATTAAACTCTAAATTTAAATTTAAAATAAATTAAATTTTGAAATGTTTTTTTTTAAAAAACTACAACTACGTTTTGTTTTTTCTTTTCAAATTAGTTACCACACTTTTTAACATTTCAAAAAGTCAAATAAAAATAGAAAAAGATAAAAATAAATATATAGATAAATAAAAGGGACGGTTGAAATCAATTGTCCTGATTTCTTCCTTTTTTAATTTTTTTAAAAAATGTGCTTCTAATTATGCGGTTAAGCAAAACTTACACTATTTAATTATTTATCATAGATATAATTTATTATAATTAGCACTTGCGACTAATATTATACATTAATTACGTGGACTGACTTTGAGTTTGTATAATTAGTCACGTTTGTATATGTGTATTTCACCAGAATATACAAATGCATATGTATAACATACAATTATCTAACCAATATACATATACAATTCACATCTCTCCCACTCTCTGCCCTCTCTCGCTCGCCTCTCTCCTCGATCTACCAATCTCGCTTACCATACATACAAATGCATATGTATAATATACAATTATATACATATACAATTTATCTCTCTTCCACTCTATGCCCTCTCACTCTCTCCTCTCTCCTACCTCTCCCAATCTCGCTCGCCTCTCTCTCACAATCTCGCTTGTCGTATATACAAATACATATGTATAATATACAATTATCTAACCAATATACATATACAATCCCCCTTTCTCCCACTCTTTTCCTCTCTCTCAGTCTCGCTCATCTCTCTATTCCATATAACATGTAGTTACGAATTGTAACTATCAAGCTATAACTATTGAGTGTACGATTATTTTAAGTAGCTATAAGTGAAAGTTCCGTTCCCCTTTTTTTAACATAAGAGTTTGCAATTTTTTTTAAAAAAATAAAAAGTTTCAAAAGAAATAATTTTAAATTTTGAATTTCAAAAAATAACTAACCTTATCATTAGAAAACACCTATCTTAGAACTACTACTATAGATCTGAAAACAAGTTCTAAATACGTATTCAAACAAATGCAATATATATATATCTCAGAACAACAAATATTTTAGAATTTTTAATTTTTAAAAATTTAATGATCAATATTATTAACTATTAATTATTAATTATTACTTACTTATTAATGATCTCGGTTAACTTTTCACACGATTATAACCGTTCAGAAGTTTTGTCATAATTTGATTATTTTCATCCTGGATGAATACGAATTGGGGCAGGAGGTGCTCAAAAGAAGATTTTAAATTTTAATGCTTTCCATTATATCTCAAGTGTCAAGGTATAAAATATCAATTACTTCCTTTAGTTCTACATGCTCTTTTGGTAATTTTTGATTTATAGATTGGTTTGTATATTTTGTTATTTATTTTTAGTTACAACAATTTTCGAAATTTATATATATGTAGTTCGATTTGTGTATTTGTTATTTAACTTTTAGAATAATAATAGTCCTCGAAATTTTGTAAGTTATATGGAATGAAGTTTTACATATATATTTATAAACTATGAAAAGAGGTATTACATAAGTGTTTCTGAATAATTTTACAATTTGTTCAAAAGGTCCATCCGAAAAATCGTTTTGTAGAGGAGAGCAGAAGCAAGACCAACTAAGATAGAAAAATATAAATGTTTCTTACCCACAAAATTAATGTCATAATAAAATATTAAATATAGTGAACAATGAAAGTAAAATACAAATACGATACAAGCTACGTGAAATTAATTCTATATATAATAAATAATAATATAAACAAAATAAAATTACATGTACATATTATTGATGATAGATAAAAACAATTACTAACTTCACCACAATCTCATGAAAGTTTAAAATTAAAATAATTTCATTATAAAAAATAAGAGTATTGTATTAAAGGATAGTAACAAACAAAAATAATTTATAAAATAGTATAATAATCATATGAATAAATTTAAATTTTATTCAAAATGAAACAGAATAGTAAAATTTAATTGCTATTGCACAAAATATGGAAATTAATTATTTAAAAAATTGATATTGAATAAGGAAATAATTAGCTTTTACATATTCGATATAATGCTCGTATTTTGAACTTGATTGTAAAAGAGGGGCTGGATGAAAGAATTGAGTCCATTTCTCATATAAGATGTGCAATGGAATATGTTAGGTCTTCTTCTTCAAGATTTGCTACTTTCAAGTCCTTTGATGAGAAAGTTAAGATTGTCACTCATGGTCTTGTAAATCTGGATGTTGAGACTAGATGAAATTCGACATACACAATGTTAGATAAAACCTTGAAATTTGAAAAAGCCTTTACAAGAATGTATGTAGATGACCAGAATCAAAAAAATAATTCATATCAAGATAAAAACTCCTCAGAGTTACACGATTGGACTTGCTCTCCATAATATGGCAAATGTCAGTCTATCATGTTTGAAGTCATACATAGTTTATGTCAGGATCAATTACAAATTACTTATAGAGGGATAATAGTACAATGCTTTTCTATTCATGAAGAAGCGGGCTTTGCCCCATCTATCGCTATTGTTGATAAACCAAAAAAGCTACCAAAGAAAAGAAATGCAGTCTCTCCTTTGTCTTTTGGAGAGGAGAGGACAGAAAAGAAAACGTCCTTCACACAAGTTTTTTTTTTCTTCCCACGTCCTTACTAGTAAAAAGGGGCTCATTTTGAGGATAGTTCTAGATGAATACACCACAAGACCTCTTATAGATGCGCTTATCTAAGCTACGAAACTCGATTGTTGTGTGCCTTAACTAAAGGAGTTATGAATATTCTATACCAAACAAGTTGAGTAGGAAAACACTTTTTACCCTATTATTAATAGTCAAACAATTCAATCAACAAAAACAACAACAAAAAGATTATGTTCATAACTTAAATAATTCGATAAAAAAAGTTATTTACTAAATCTCAAATGAATGACAGTACATTAAAGAAACACACGCAACGATCATCGTAATGCGATTATCAACAAAAGTTCTTGATCTCACTAAATTAAGTTGAAAAAAACACTTTGTCATCCACTAAAAAGGAGTGGAGCTTCAAATCACACTTTTTTAGCTCTTAAGAGGTACTATCGTCCCGATAAAGGGTTGTAAAGGGCCTGACTGAGTTACTCGACATGGCAGGATGACGGCAAAAGGTTGACATGAATGACTTTTTCAAGGGATGTGGTGAAGTTTGAATCAATCATGTATTATGTGATTAAAGCATCACTTAGTGGTGCTAAAAAATTTGTGAGACAGTGTCATGACATGACATGGGTGTTGGCAAGGCAACATGCCATGGAATGGCATGGGTGCTGATCGACAACGGTTGTGGGCAAGTTTGACATATGGATAATACACGATCTGGTCAAGTGCGGAAAATTGAGTTGAGATAAATTAAAGCATAGACAAATATGAAGGAAACACAACAAGAAAACAGTGAATGACACAAGTGGATTAAAAGCTAGCATGTTTAAAGAAAACGCAGTCAAGGCAGCGGCAAGACGTTAGCAAGTTCGCAGGCACAAACACATTGTACAGACATGGAAGCAAAGGCTGAAAACACAATCAACAAGTCACAGGCCAAGCACATGTGGCAGTTACCTTTTTGTAGTCGCTTGTGTCCAAATTCATTCAACTCTTGTATGTTGTTTGAATTTGAAATTTATATGCCTTACCAGTTGGCGATGTCAACTTAAGTTTAATTTAGTAACCTCTTAACAAAACAACCATAACACATATGTCACAAAGTTATGCAATGTAAAAGACAAGGCTGTCACATGGTCTATAAATGTGCAGCCTTAATGATGGATGAATTAGAGGGTGAAAGAGGGAAGATCTATGTCTTGAATTTCACTAAGACACTTTAAAAAAATGTGAGGATTTTAAGTGGTGTATAATACAACAATCGACTTGTGATTGTGCCTTCGAAGTCGAAAATGGGACATAAATATTGTTCTAACGAGTGAGGTCATTTGTATTGTTTTTATTATTAATATAAATGTTGGGTTTGACAGTATATTTTGTGTGTATTTTAATATCAAGAATATAAAAATAATCTAAAAGAGAAAAGGAAGAAAAAACATTTTGTCAAACGTTAGGCAAAATAGACTGCAAACAGGCTGGTTAAGTGTGGACTTGACTGTCGCACAATGGGTTAACCTTTGACAGTGAACTTAGGTAATGTAATCTACCTGTGTGACAATTGATATCAGATCATTGGCTAGAGTAACTTGATGGCTGGTGAAAATGCTGAATTACGGGAGATGATAACACAATTAGAAGCACTTATTGGTCGGAATAGCGATAGGGAGGACTTGATTTCCGATCACTCAAATTTAAAGGGTGAATGCAGAGTCAACCTTGACAAAACAGTTCTTGAATGAAAAGGTTGAAATGGTAGAGGCAGAATATGAAGCCAAACACGTAACTGATAGAAGTCATCCGCAAAAAGAGAAGGAAGACTTGTGTGGTGAAGTTCTTCTTTTACGTTGGGCGTTGCAAGGGACTATTAACCCCATAAAGATGATGTGCCTGATCCTAAGTCTGACAATGGTGTGAGGAGTGCTGAGGAATATGATAACTTTCATTGGAATGTCAGAAACTACTCCGAGCTCAAAAAAAAATTCGAATGGTGAAAAGGTATCAGTCATGACAATGTACTTGGGTGATGATGTTAAATTGTCCGGAGAATAACGGTTGCTGAAGTGGAAAGTGTGAATCTACTATAAATTGAAATGTGAAAAGCATTAAAGAAAGAATTGAAACTCAATTTCTTTCAAGCAATTCGTTTTAGGTGGCAAGGGATGAGTTGCCACGATTGAAACAAAGCAGCACACTGAAGACTTATGTCAGGGAGTTTTCGTCCTTGATGCTCAATATAGGCAACATGGTTGAGGAATATAAGTTGCACTATTTCATGAGCGGGTTGAAGGGATGAGCACAAAGAGAATTAAGAAGGGTAAAATGTCCAAACTCTCAATTTTATAATAGTGGCAGCAGATAAATTGGCTAACTTCGATAAGGGTGATGATCCAAGGGATGCTTCACTTTTCAAACATGACAAGTGTAAGACACGTGTCACAAAGTTATACAATGTAAAACACAAGGCTACCACATGGTCTATAAATGTGCAGCCTTGATGTTCGACGAATTAAAGGGTGAAAGAGGGTAGATTTATGTCTTAAATTTTACTAAAACACTTACAAAAAATGTGAGAATTTTAAATAGTGTCAACAGAAGCAATCGACTTGTGATTGTGCCAAAATCGAAGTCGAAGTCAAAGTTGAATAAAATTGTTGTTCTAACGAGTGAGGCCTTTCGTATTGTTTTGATTATTAATATGAAGGTTGGGTTTGCCCGTGTATCTTGTGTGCCTTTTAATGTTAAGCAACAAAAAATAATCTAAGGAAGAAAAGAAAGAAAAAGATGTTGTCAAACGTTAGACAAAATAGCTTGCGAACAGGCTGAGTTGTGTGAGACTTTACTGTCGCACACTCGGTTAACCTCTGGCAATAAATTTAGGTGCGATAATCTGCCGTGTGACAATTATTCATGTGAATATAAGATGTATGGTCAATATTCGTTAATTGTGTCAAACAATTTCATAAACGTTCTATAAAATTGGGATCAGTTACAAGTACCCCATAAACTATTACCAAAATCCAGGGACACACCTTAACTAAAATAATGTCTTATTGCTCCCCTGAACTTATTTTTTTAAAAAAAAATTGGACACTTTTTGACTTACATGAGAAACTCTGTGCCTCCACACAGTTGAGGCGCGTGAGAGATATTTGGTTGTCACGTAAGCCAAAAAAGTATATACTTTTTTTAAAAAAAAAACGAGTTAAGGAGGTAATGAGACCTTACTCTAGTTCAGGTATATTTCTAAAATTTCAATCATAATCTTGGGAATACTTGTACCTAGAGGTGGACATTAGGTTATTCGATTTGATTCTTCGACTTTCAGTTTTGGAAAAACGTGCACTTATATTAAACCAAACTAATTCAGTTTGGTTTAATTTTTTTCTATTCGATTCGGTTTATTTCCGTATTTTCAAATTGTTTTTTCCAGTGTAAATGAAAAAAAAAATAAAGTTAAAATATAAGATACTTAGAAATTTAAAAGATGTTAAGGAATGATGTGTCTCACTATGGATCACTTATTGTGCTAACTAAAAGACTATTTATCTTTATCAAGAACATTGTGCCTCCAACTAGTTCTCGAGAAAAACAAGTACAAAGACTCTTCCTTTATGGTAATCATGCCCACCCCTACACGTACACCGTATTGCAATAAAATTAGTATTGTATTGCAAGGACGCTAGAAGAAGACGGTTCTGCTACCATTTATGCATGGAAAAGAGGTAAAGACAGCCATATAATCCTTAAAAGATTTCCAATAAAGTACCTTATTGAGTAGTTTTACCCAAATCTGATCCTTCTTCGACCAGGTCGACTAGCAGAGCGGTACGTACCAACTGCAAATCTCTACGTTATGACAAATGCACAATGCAGCTTAACTGAACACTTAAAAGTACTAATTTTCCTCTACTTTGAATCTCCCAAACACACCAAGGGATACACGATTGAACAACCAACTTCTGGCAGCTGCCCTAACAACTCGAGAAGGACACGATATTCACAATGAGGACAAGAACTCTTGCATTGAAATTCTACAAATTGTATTACTCATTGAAGAGTTAGCCCAACGAATAAACCATTCTTTCAGAAAGCTCAGCACCAACAGCCCTCATGTATTTGTGTAGTTGAGTCTCCATAAACCGCCTTTCACGGGAACCAAAAGCTTGCCTCAAATCCTTATAAGAAAGAAAAAAGCTCAGTTAGTAATAAGAACAAATCAGGTAAAAACAGCTGGTAAAAAATATTTTTGCATGGTTTTAACGTAATAGTGTGCTTACTCAAGTTATCCATTTAGTACTAAGAGTTGCAAATACATGAAAGCAGACTTGAAAAGTAGCAGCGTATCAAAACTCTCAATCTTTAAGACCTAATTTTTCAACGGGATAACCATTTTTGAGAACCAACATAATACTTGATACTTCTTTGGGTTTCTCTATCTCTCATTTGTGTTTGTCATTTTTCATTTCAAAGCACATACTTTTAAGAAATGACTTCATTTGTGATCCACATTTTTCAGTTTAGAGCAACTATGATTAGGACTACATAATTTAGCGCAAATGGAAGTTATTGTGACAGGTCAATTAGCATTACTTTGTATCTCAGACGAACTTCCTTCAACCCAATCAAAATGCTACCAACATCTCTGTCTTCTACTTTGGGCAGTTGGATGTTACTGCTCTCAGCAATCAGTTCATCATCTGAATCTTCATAGTTAAATTCATCCATTTCCTCATCCTCATCCTCACCCACAAAAATATCATTTGATCCGTGAAAGTGTTGTTGATCATTTTGCTCATCATAATTTTCAAGGTTACTAGGAGGAAGAGGCTGCCCATTTTGTGTGGCAAAATCAGATAAAACCATGTACGATTTCATGTCGAGCAGTGGCTTGGCAACATCAAATGGAACCCACCTAATCAGAAGAAATATCGTCAGTTGAAAAAAGAAAATTTGGGCTGGTACCAAAATCCATCTGACCAAGGCTCTGCAATATCAGGTATTGGTGAATGATACTTACTATTCAACAGGAAAAACGAACATTTAAAACAACTCATTAATTAACAATATAGAAACAGCTAAAGTTCATGCTCCCGCTGGCTAAATGATTAAAGCTACCTACATAAGAAGTGCCGTGTGGCTTGATTTCCCAACAGGATAAACCTCAACATTTTGGGGTTCCAGCAATTACACACACAAAAAGGGTTAAAGATAACATGAACTTTAAATTATCCAAAAAGAGATTTGTCAATCAGGCTCTCATACTAGCTAAGTTGGTTGAAACTAGTATTAGGGACTGACTAGGTCATAAGAATGGGCAGTCAAAGGGCTTGATTGTTCCACATGAAACAACCACTTGTCAGCTACAACTAGAAAAGTGTAAAACCTTCAACTATACCTTTTATATTTCTTACTGATAGCACTTTTATTGCATAGGACTGGATAGCGATAAGCATATTTAGCACTTCTAAAACTAGTCATGATATTGTAAAAGATAAATTATAAAGATTATTCCCATTACTTTTTCTGTTATTGTCCAATACTAAGCCAAGGCCATAACGGAAAATGACATAATGAAAGCTTATTAGCATATAAGGTGCATAGAGACTAGGCTCCAACTCACACTAGATGCCACAATAGATCAGGCCATCTATTTAACAACAACATACCCAATGAAATCCCACAAGGGGTTCTTGGTAGGGGAGAGTGTACGTAGACCTTAACCCCTACCTAGTGGAGTTAGAGAGGCTATTTCCGGAGGACCCTCGGCTCGAGTAAAACAAATCGAAGTAGCTATGAAACGGGAAAACAACATAAAGAAAACATAGCAACTAATTAAGGACCAGTAATAACAACAAAATAGTGCAATTACCAAAATACCACAAACAACAGATGATGACAGAAATGAAAAGCAAGATACTACAAGAATAGGCTAATACTACCACAGATACCACTAAGCCTAAACCCGTCGAAAAACAAGACAAGACTCCACTACCTACTAACCTTCTACCTTATCCGCGACCTTTCGACCCTCCTATCTGCGGTCATGCTCTTGGTAAATTGAAGTTGTGCCATATATTTAACAACTTATTCAACATAACTAGCCATCCGTTAACCAGCAGGTATCAGTCAATCACATACATGGTGATGCCAAATGCCATCTCTTAACAAAGAGGAATAAATGAAGATCTCAGAACAATTACTCATCATGATTTATACCTAACCTTGCCCATTTTATCTTTACCCAAAATACCCCTGTTAATTGACTTAATTCCCTATCCCTAATTACATTACCGACAAAACTGTCATTTTACTTTTAAGAAGAAAACAAGTTGCAGTACAGCTCATCTATCATAATCCAGAAGCTCACTTCATCATTATACAGAGCCCTTTCAGGATGCTCCTTTTCCCCCACTTCGTAAGCAACTGAGCTGACACCGACAAGATTGGTTCATTGTTGGATGCAACAAATTAAAAATAATATAAAATTGAGTTTATATATCCAAGGCAAGTTAATTAGAATTTTCTTTGTGGCTGCTAATTTTTGACCAATTAAATACTTGGCCATAACTCGAGAACCTCAGCATCTCTTCATCTTGTGCAATATGTTCTTCCCTTTTTCTCTAAAACCATATTCAGGGCAACTCCAACAAATTGTCTTTCAAATTGTACCTATGCATCAGGAACAGAGATATAGCTTAAAAACTAGCACCCAAAGCTACACATACTCAGCCTAGCTTACCCTTCTGAGCTTCAACTGCTACTCTGATTCTCCAATTCCCCCTCCCTAGCGAACCACTCCAAACTCATAAAATTTTCTGCATTCATGGCTTTCAAGAGCTCAGTTTATGCCTTCTGGTCGAATAAATTATCATGCCCCTGCCTTCGAGCCTTCAGAAGGGCAAGCTGCAAATTCCTATTTTAATTCCACAGAACAGTGGAAAAGTGGTGTATATGACTTCAAATGGCTTAGTTGCACGGACTCTCCACTTTTGATGCCGACCCGTCTCGGATTCTTCAAAAATAGACTACTTTTGGCGAATCTGACATGCACCCGTTGGTATTTTTGAAGAGTCCGAGCAACATAGTCAAGTGGTGGATATTTAGTTCTTTCTAGCTTTTATTTTCTACATGCTTGTTAGTAAGGGCTTTTGGTGCCTCAATAGGATTGGTAAGGTATATCAGAGCTTGTATGCTTGAAATTTCATGGTTATACCGGTCATTGGAAAAGCAGGGGAAATGACAGCTTGAAAAGGAAATAAGAGAGAGAGAGAGAGAGAGGGAATGACAGGTCTGATTGAACAAGTAGTGAATAGCTCCGCTTTTGATTAATGACAATAATGTTCCTATTAAAATGGTATTATACAAGGGAATCTGTGTGCGTGTGAATGTGTGCAATTTGTACATAAACATGTCCCATCAACAGACGCACCTATGTTACGCAACACCAATAGTAGCCTGAGGGCATACTTCAAAATCACAATATACTTGAAAAAACTCTCTTTTATCCATTTGCCCAAATAGATTTTTGTTGTTGAGAACTCAAAAACCGAAAAGGAATTTGAAATTTTTTCTGCTGTGAAATCATAATCTATATATTAGAATTATGATTTAAGAGTATCCATTGCAGCAGCATCAAATAGACTTGGAAAATCTCTCCTTTAATCACTTGGCCAAATAGATTGTGTTTACTGACCCCAGTCACATCCCTTTAATATCCAACTAATGACTTTGTATCCCTTTTCTATTTCAATGCAATGAACTAGAAGTTAAGATATTTACAGTGCTTAAGATTTGATAACTTAAGTTGTTCTTTAACATGAACTTCAGCAATCATCTATAATTCACTAAATTGCTCCTTACCATAATTCTTTAACTTTCCATAAGTTGCTCGGATTCTTCACTTTTGGTGTCGCACCCGTGTCGACACGACAGGGGTGTGAGTGTGGGATCCCTGTCCGATTTGGTCAACCAATTAGGGTACTTTTACCAAACTTGAAGGGAAAACCTGGACAGTTTTAATTATTTCTACCATCGCTACAAAAGCAAAGATGAAATTGAAGAAAATGGAATACCTTTTATATAGAAATTTCTATGTTACTCCTTTTCCTTTAATATCCTTCCAGGATTCTCGTCAAGTTCTCCACAAAATATCTCATTATTTAGGTTTAGAACTCTATTTTTAGATATTGTAATTATTTTTAGGTGAATCCCCACACCCATATCCATACATGGATCCATATCGCCGAATCTTAAAAATTAGATCATTAAAGATCTGACATCTAGATACACACCCGTATCGGACACCCGCACCCGAAGTTCAAGCAACTTAAGACCTTTACTTTGCTTCTAACCTGAGATAAACAATAGAAATCGATTCAAGAAAATGAGGATAATTGAAAATGTCCTTGCCCAAGGCACCAGTAAAATGCTAGTTTTGCATAAGCAGCAAGAAGAATGGAACAAATTTTCTGCTTAAACAGAAGCAGGCAAAAATTATTTAACTTATGCTGCAACCAACACACTGCACCCTTCTTTCTCTAAGAACAATACTTACAAATCTAGAACAGGAAAAACACTCACAATTTACCTAAAACATAGATAGCAGAATAGCAAAGTTTTGAAAGAAAAAAGGATATTATCCTTAATCTCAAATTAACAATGTATCTGTTCATAAGCTATACAAAGAAGAGAAACTTACTTATATCGCAAAGGGCAGAGTAGCTCAGAAGGCCGGTATGCTGCTTTGTATCTCATTTTGTTGCAGGAGTGGATGTAGTAACCCAGATAATAGTACTGGAGACTAGGGCAATGTACTTGATTCTGTGTAACCCACCTTATTTCTTGAAGGGCTGAATACTTACCTAATGATAAGAAGGCAAGATCTGGATCCCAGAATAAATATTTACTTGACAAACACTTTGGGAGAATATCTATGACTCCAACTGCAACCAACCGTCCATCAATCAGATACTGCTGATGGAAAGAACCAAAGCCACAAGCGGGGACAGTAAGGTCCCCCGATGGGGGAACAAATATTATGGGTGTATCAACCAAAAATCTCCTGTATGAGCTCTCAGCGACTTCATCAGGAGAATCATTGTGCACTCTAATCTGGTACCTCCTATACAAGGAATATTCTTCGGGATCAAAACTGGACCTTTTAAGACGAACCTCAAACTTCCTCTTTTTGAGTTCATGATTTTCATGTACTGTTGATGAGAAGCTCTGTTTATTACAGCTTCCTGATGAGAATTGCTTCAACTCATTATGGCTGCTGACTATGGCATCTTTATCAACTCGTCTTTCGGAAGAATAAAAGTTTATATGTCCGTTGCAAGCTCTAACTAATAATCCCAATGATTCTGCTAGAGAGTTTAGATGGGTAGCTAGTGTTGCAGCAATAACTTTGGGGGTATCAGCAGCTTGCCCCCTTTCCCCAGCCCCCAATTGTGATGATTTTCCATGTTCAACACCTTTTCTTTGTCGTCTTAAAGTAGCTGCAATCTGGAACGAGATGCTGCTGGTAAATAACAGATCCTCTGACCCTTCAGTGGATAACTTTCTTTTCGCAGGTGCAACCTTTTTTACAGAGGCTTTTGGAAACTGAAAATCAGAAGAAAGATCCCCACTTCCAATGCACACATGTACTGCATTATCTATCTGACTTTCCAAATGGGGGATCAACGGTTCAGTTTTGTACTTCTCTTCAAGGTTACCTGTCAAGGACTTCGTTGCTGCAAGGCTTTGATTTTGACTAGAGGTAGTGATTTCTGAATTGCCTGAAGTGTCTGTTGCATCCATAAACTCATCTGAACTTTTATCTAACGTGCCATCCAGAAACCTAAACATTCAATTTTATTCAAGCTAAATCATCTATACAAAAAATAACTCAAAATTGAATGCCAAAATAGCCAAAAATCATCCTTAAATTTTGATGTTTGTTGAGTCACAGTCTCACAGATTACACGCTAGAATTAATGACCTTGATATTAACAACAATCAAACTCTAAATACGGTTATCTTTAGATTCTTCTAGTTTGGCATCTTTAACTTATGATGGACTGCAAATACAGTTAATCCTCTCTCTCTATCTCTCTCTCTCTCTCTCTTCCCCGCACTCACATTATAACCGAAGAGCATCCAACAAACCCTGCAACTCAGTTACTGGGTAAACTGTCCAAGCTTGCCTTCATAGTTCGACAATGGCTAAAGCATTGGAGTGTCCAAGTGTATTACACTATTGGCACTTTGTGGTCCGTCCGTGTGATATGATGCAGTAATGACAGTTCCTAGAGAACATATATATAAAAACGGAAAAGAACTTCACTGAGGATATCAGAATAATTATGGAACACGTATATAAGCTTCAGAAACAATGGAAACATTACCACCTACTTTCAGATGAACCAACAATCAACAACAGAGGTTTTCACAATAACCACTCAATTGCTTAGAGTTAGTACACTTCCCTGTGTTCTCAAATGCATTTTGAACATGCATTTACACAAAAGACAGCCCCACATGATGAAGGAGCACGGAATTTCCAAACAGTGGAAATTAGTCTTGAAAATTTGTGTGACCCATATGAATCATTCAAATAAAAGAGCATCATGGAGTTAGGATTCCTATTCAGACCCAGAAAAAGGTGAAAAAATTTAGTGAGACTGCCTTTTATCCATTATCATCATTTGTGGTACCGAAACAATAATGCTCTGAATTGGCACAGTATTAGGCATTTACCGGAGTTACTTAAAGGCTTTTCGTTTATCAATGCTGTTTTATTGGCAAGCACAAACTTTAACTAGTTTAACTTATCAATCATAAAGAACAGGGGAAAGTTTAAGATACCTCTGCATTCTATTCAGTACTCGGCGTTGTTCTTTGGAAGGAACAAAATCATTTGCTTTGAGACGGATGGTGTAAGATGGACAGCATGTCTTTTCCATCTCTGGTTTGTATAGGAAACAGCCAGATCTTCTCCATCCTCTATCTAGAAGAGCTACAAAATGGAAAACCAATGCACAACAATATAAAAAAAATAGATAAGGAAATTCATCAAATTCAAAGCATCTCTGCGACCAGAATCACATGAGAAAGACAGACTGTTGATTCTATGAAAAAATATACATGGGAGAGTGTGCACTCTCAATGAGAAGAGATGTTGTGTCTGCATGTGCTACAAAGTCTTTTAGATAGCTTGTGGAACTTAAATTACAGCATACAAATTCTAAAATTAAATAAGTACTGTAATATGAGTATATATAAGGAAGGCAATGATGTACGCAAAACAGCATATACCATATGGTGTCATTGTATTCTTTCAGAAAGTAAACAAGTCACCTTATGGCCCGTACCTAAACATCCCACTAGTGTATTAGCTATCATTGAGGTAAAGGAAATGGTAAATAATAATATCAGGTAATAGCATGTCTCAGGCTATTAGAGATAAAGGGTTCAAATAAACAAGCAAAATCTGGGTTTTACAGTGTGAATGGCTGCAAATTTACTAACCTTGATAGTCATCAACTGTCAGACTGCGTGCCCATAAACCTGCAAATCAAGCATATAAATTTAGGAAGAAGCTCCAATTGAAGTTCTGGTATGTTCATGCACTTCAAGTGCAAATGTTCTCTTATGAGTTAATTTAGTGTTGCGCTGTAGTGTAGTGTTGTAATTTATATTCAATTGATTCATTATCTTTTAGTGACATGACTTAATGCACATTAGGAAAAAAAATACATTCATTTTGCCCTATTCATTTGATATTTCTCTCATATAATGAAGAAATCCCCTGTACAGGTTGGGCACAGGATAGAAATTGTGGAAATCATGGGCCGCACTCCAACCCTTCTCCCAACTTAAATTCCAGGTGTTATCTGCAACAGATTTGAGCATGTACATGCGACTAAACCACACACATCAAGTATTGTGTCACCATAACAGTGGGGCTAGGATTTCTCCAAATCTAGTGTTTGAGACAAATTACTAACGGAACTAAGGCAAACAAAAAACGTGTGGTAGTTGTGATAAAGCTTTCAATGATAAGGCAATGGAATTGGAAATAGGATTACCGTGAGAGATACTAGTAGGACCACCGGATTTACAATAACCACATGAGTTTCTACGTCGACCAACCTCAACAACAACAGAATCGTTTCCAGCAGTGATGCTATTGCTGCTACTGCTGCTTGCTTCACTTCTCATCTTCTTTTTCTCAGACATGTTAGATCTCTTTATTCAATCACCCAGATTTCTAGGGTTTCACAAAGCAATATAGAAATGATCTGCCAAATTTAGATAAACATTAGCTGGAATTGCAACTGTACAACAACTGGCAATGGTCCCTTCCCATCAAGGAGACAACAATTGGTAATGGATTATGCCCCTATTTTCGTTTCACGTTAATTGAGTGCACTTGTTTATATTTATCTTCTCTCTCAAATCTTCCGACCACTCTCAGTAGTTGAGTCAATTTCTAAATGCACAACCCAAAGTTAAAGAATTGCTTTAAAATATTATTTATGTTTTATTTATAATTAAAATAAATATTATTTAACTATTATTATTTTTCTTTAAATTTACTTGACAATTTAAAATTATCACTCTCTCTCAGTTACATGATATGTCGTTAAACCTTTTTTAATAATAAACTAATTTAATTCATTGAATCTATTTAACTAAAATAATGATCATATTATTTTTGATTTGTTTTCAATCTATTAAGAATAAATTTAAATTAATCCATTAAGAATGATTTTTCATACTTAAAATCATTTATCATGATTAAACTTTTTTTTTATGTTATGAAGAATACATTTTTAAAATGTACTATAATTTTATCAATTTTGAGTACTTATAAACATATATATTCAAAAAAATATTGATACGCAAATCACTCATTAACACTAATTTAGATTAATTAATCATAAGTTGTATAATAAATCAATAATATTAAAGGTCAATATAATAATATTAATTGTATATTTTGCAATTCATGCTTCCGATATCATTTTTTTTGAAAATAAAAGAAGAAAGTGAATAATATTATATTTTTTATCCATTAGAAATATTAAATACATCAAAAGTCTCCTTAAATTCTAGTTGATATGCCCTGTCATTATAATCATTTAAAAAAATATTAGACCTATTTAATTCATCAAACTTATGTCTCTAAATAAATATATAAATTACATGAGAATTTATGTAGATTATAAGAAAAGCAATTTAAAAAGTCTAGTAACTTTATATATTGTCACAAAACTTATTACCTGATAATTTTAAAATTCCTAACTAAATTATTTAAAAAATTTAAACAATTTTTTAATAAACGTATTTAGATAAATTTGTAAGGTTGACAAAAAAATTGATAAGAAAGAGAAAA
This sequence comes from Solanum lycopersicum, assembly GCF_036512215.1. Lineage (NCBI taxonomy): Eukaryota > Viridiplantae > Streptophyta > Magnoliopsida > Solanales > Solanaceae > Solanum > Solanum lycopersicum. The sequence goes on from NC_090805.1 coordinate 37,918,642, forward strand.
TTATTATTTAATTTTTTAATTTGTATTCTTTAATTCTATTATATTATATTATAACTTTTCATACAATAAAACATCAATAAATAAACTAATAATTAATTGAATTTACTTATTTAATTCATAGTATTCATATTATATGAGATTAATATACTGGTAAATAAAGATCAAAATTTTATTTTCTATAAATATTATTCACTTACGACTTTCTTTTAGAAAAAGATATTGTAAGTATATATGAATTTCAAAGCACACAAAAAATTATTTTTTAATAATTAATCGACCATTAATATTATTGATTTATTATACAATTTATGATTAATTGAAGTAAATTAGCGTTCATGAGTGATTTGTATATCAATATTTTTTGAATGTATATGTTTATAAGTATTTAAAATTGATGAGATTATAGTACGTTTTAAAAACGCATTTTGCGTAACATAAAAAAAATAAAATGTTTAATTATGATAAAAGATTTTAAGTATGAAAATTTGTTCTTAATAAATTAATTTAAAAAATTCAAAACAATATGATCATTATTTTAGTTAAATGAGTTTAATGAATTAAATTAGTCTATTATTAAAAAAAGACTTAAATAACATGGCATGCCAACTAGGATAGAGTGATGTTTATGAATTGTCAAGTATATTTGGAGGAAAATAGTGATAGTTGGTGATGTTTTAGTCTTAAATGAAACATAAATGATATTTTAAGGCAATTCCCTTAACTTGGGTGACCATTTGGGAAATTGACTCTAAGTATTTTTACTCCAACAGTTTCCAGTTTATAGGTGTATTGTGTATTTTTTAATGTTTTAGAGTAATTTTCACTGTATTTGAGAAATTACTTAGGAATATTACTTTTGTTTGTTTTATGATTACAATATAATTTAATCTTGTTTATTTTTCTCAAAATATATTTGACACAAAAAATACATTATCTTTCTGCTACTAAGATGTCATGTCACAATTTTAAATTTATTAATAATATTTTTTTAATTCTTTAAATGACAGGTTGTTTAATATATCTATGCTACATGACAATATGAACATTTCTCGTATCATGGTTCATGCTCAATAAGTGGAAGATGCAAGGTCTGAGAGGAAGAATAGAGATGCCAAGAGGGTAAGATCTTTTAATGGTGGTTCTTCAAAGGGTAGGCGTGATATCCAAGACAAGCCTAGGTTCAAAAAGAGGGTTTCTAATCAAGTTCCTTCAAAGTTTCCTAAGGCTAGGGATTATAGGGTGTCTAACCCTAAGCCTAAAAAGGGAAGGGTTACTTGTTCACCGAACAAGAAGCCTACTTGTGCCAAATGTGGAAAGAGTCATCTTGGTGAATGTCTAGTTGGAAAGGGCAATTGCTTTGGTTGTGGCAAGAGTGGACACAAGGTTACGAGTTGCTTTAATGTGAAGGTCCAAGACAAGGGTAGTGGTAAATCTCAAGCAAATGGTTCTAATGATGCTCCGAAGAAGAATCAGTTTTATGCTCTTCGCTCTAGAGGTGAGCAAGAGATTTCTCCCGATGTAGTGACCGATATGTTGAAAGTCTTCTCAATTAATGTATATGATTTACTTAATCCGGATGCTACATTATCTTTTGTTACTCCCTTGATAGCTAAGAAGTTTGAGCTTTTACCCGACATTCTAAATGAACCTTTCATAATGACTACCCCAGTGGGTGAGTTGGTGGTTGCAAATAAGGTAATAGAAATCATCCTATAATGTTTCCCAATAGAGTTACTAATGTTGAACTAGTAGAACATGATATGTTTGATTTTGATGTCATATCAGGTATGAATTGGTTGCATGCTTGCTTTGCCTCTATAGATTGTAGAACAATGGTGTGTATGAATTGGTTGCATGCTTGCTTTGCCTCTATAGATTGTAGAACAATGGTGGTGAAGTTTAACTTTTCAAATGAGCTTGTTTTAGAGTGGAAAGGGGGGGGGGGGGATTCTATTCCTAGAGGTCGAATCTTTTCTTGTTCTAAAGCTTGTAGAATGATCTCTAAAGGGTGTTTACACCATATAGTAAGAGTCAAATATTTAGACTCTGAAATTCCTTCCATTGAGTCGGTTCCCGTAGTGAGGGAATTTTCTGAGGTCTTTCTTACTAGATAGTGGATCCACATAGAAATCTAGTTTATATTTGGTTTTAGTTTGATCTGTAAACAACCTTCTATCAGTGTAAGGTTTTACAACACCGGATTTCATACTTAGATCTTGTGTTCTATGTCATTTAAGGCAAGTGTTCCCTAAATTAAATCGAAGTAATGAAATATAAACCATCTAATGGGACACAAGAGGTTTGACTTAGTCTAGGTAGGAGTATGGGACTCTACCTATATGTTGCACTAGTTTGCCTTGAAGGAAGCCTTTGGATGTTTTTCTTATGTATGTATATTCTTACAAATGTAAATGATATGTATATGATGATCTTACATGTTAACGACATTATGTTATGTTGATTATTCTTAGGAATATGTATTTGGTCTATATTGCTAAAGTTTGATATTATGTAAACTTGATGTTATGTTATTTGTGAAGTTAGACATTATTTATGATTATTGATAGGTTTACTTGATTAAGTAAGATTATGAGTCTTTGCTTAGTTATTGCACAAGTGGACTTAAATAGGGTTATGAGTAATGGTACTGCTTTGGTCATTGAAATGTGCTCTTATTCATGCTTGTTGCTATTATAACTTGATGATAGAGTTACTTTGACTATGTGTTCAATTATATGATATGCATGTTGACTTGACTCAAGGTTTGTAATGTTTTTCTTGTGATGTACATGCCTATGACTTAAGTAATATGTCTTATTGATTGGTATGATCTTGTTGAATGTGCATAAATGTTTTCAATCTTAAAAGCATTAGCATGATTTCATGATATATGTTCATATGGTCTCATACTTAGTAAAAGTGGTGTACTAATCTATTTTTTTCTTTTCCCCAACATTCTAGGTTCCAGTCGTTGAAGGAATTTTAGAGACGACTTTGAAGAAGACTTGGAGGTCCTCACTTTATTATGAGGGCAATGCAACTATCAAGCTTATGGTGTTGCTTTAGTTTTTAAGAATATTATGTTCTTTCCTTTTTATTTAGATATTAAACATTGTATGACCTATATGTGCTCTTATTTGTATTGATGTATGAGTTGGGACCAAATTGTTCTACTCTTATTTGATTGTTTTGAGATGAGACGAATATTTGAGACTATGTTATGTTTTATATATCTATTTTCAATACAAATAGAAGACCAAGTACTCTTCATATATGAAGGGTCTATGTATACTCGATATAACTGTATTATTTGTATGTAGAGGTTTATGTAAACATCAATGTAGAAATAGTAAAAAGTTTTGAATTTCCGCTAATTTTGACCTATTAATGTGATGATGTAAGATAAGAGACTAGTCTTAGTCCTAGAATAGGACGACAATGCCGGTTACATCCAGGGGGTGCTCCCCGGATGTGACAAGTCATAGCTTGTGCCAAAGTCATAAATGTCGACCTTATATATCCATACGTAATAGGAGGAGGAATGACCGGACCTTGGTTTTGTGGAGGAACTTGATTGTCTTCTGGAGGGACATGGTTGCCTTTGGGAGGAACTCCTGCATTAGATAAATCTTCCTCCACTCTCCTTGTGGCTGCACATCTTGTAGTCATATCATATATCCACAAGAAAAGTATTAGATGAAAGATGACACAACACGATTTCAAGATTACCAATAAATGAGAATTCCTAAGAGTCAGATAGCCTCTCATTCATACTGTAGCGCGCTTCACACCCATGAACAAGACTCTACGTATATGTGGTTCAATGAGAAATCAATGCTAAGATTTCTTTAACCTCATTCTCTGATAATAAGTTTGTGCCGACCAGGGAGCACCCCCTAGACGTAACCGATATCGTCGTCCTCGGAGAGGACTAACACTAGCCTCTTAGCATTCGTCATTACATTTAATAGGTTAAAAAGTGTGCAAAATTAAAACTTTTCATACATATCTATAGAGTGAAGTTTACAATACCTCTCGCATACTACATACGGAGTTTACTTAGACTCATCGCATATGAAGCATACATAGGCTTCTCATTTAGACAACATAAGATACATAGGAAGTAGTCTTATACTTCGTCTCGTATTGAACCATCTAAAATGAGTACAAATGTTTGACATAGACAATACAAAGTCAATATGCCATTACAGGCTTACATCAATAGTCAAATCATAAAGGAATGAACAATGTATTTATCACAATACAACTTAAAACTAGAGGATAGAGAAGGTATCATCCTCGAACATGAGTACCCATAATTATTTGGAGAAAAGAGTCCAAGTCTTCTTCAACTGACCTCCAAGGACCACTTGTAACAAGTATAGATATATGCACATAATATCATTTGAAGACATGCATGAAATGGACCATATCTTTAGAAACATGCTAAGTCATTTGGAAAGCCTTTATGCACATGCAAGAAAACATATACAAGATAAGTATCCAATAGCATAAGACATGTTCATAAATAAGAAAAATATCATCATAATGTCAACTTAGCATTTCATATTCAATAAGTCATATCATCAACATACAAGACCCTCACCAACAATCCATCTCAAGCCTACAAGTCAATGTTCATAACCCACACAATCAAGTAAACAAAATAAGGTATAAATAAGTAATTTCTTGCTTCATAACACATATCATAATAGGTAGTCATCACCATATACTGCAATTTAGACCAATACTACGTTCATCAATCTAAACAACATCACATAAGAGTAACATCATATAAGGTCAACATTATACATTTCATGATATCACAATACATAATAATATAAGATCAACCTCCTAGGACTTTCCTCAAGGCTAAATTGTGCAATGTAAAGATAGAGTCCCATACCCCTACCTACACTAAGTCAAACCCCATAAGTCACCCTAGTTAGTGCTCATCTTTTTTACTTTATTTTACTTTCGGGAACAATGGACTTAACCGTCATAGACCACATGATCTAGATGTGGAATTCGGTTTCATGTAACCCTACACCAAAAGAGGGTGGTCTACATGCAAAGTAGAACCAAAACATGAACAAACCATTCTAGGTGGATCCACTAGTTAGTATTCTTATGGGGACAAAATATTTCAAGAACTAGATACATACTTAAGACCCTCTTTATGCACAATAGCATTGTAATCTCTATCTCATGAGAACCATCGTGAACCTACATTCCCACATTGGGAAGGGACACCTCTCATATCTAGTTCTCTCAGTGCTAAGCTAAAGACCCTTTATGAGATGTCTTTAATCCTTTATTAGTCATCATAGTATAGTATAGGACATAGGACACAAACCCCTTGTATATCATATCATTAGATCATTAGGTACTGCATCATAATGTCCTTTCATTACAACCCTTCATTTGTGATATTAACATAGTCATCATCATATCGTAGTAAGATGCATAAGTAACTCACAATCAACCTTATAATCATACCTTAATCATAATCTCACAATTAACTAGTCAAGACATTTCAATTACATTCATCATACCATCTCCTACTTAATCTAATCACATGTAATACCTCAATTGAACATCATCAAGTACAAGCCATCATAATAGAAATAAAAGATTCAAGATCATAAGGTGTTACTAATTAACCTTCATAAGACTCATTCTATGGTATTACCATCAACCAACCATAATCACCCATCAATAGGCTTAATAACACCATAAAATAGCAATCTATACACGAACAAAGTCAATTGTATCATCACTGACTAATTAAACTCAATCCTTAACCTAAGGTTAGCGGAATATGGTTCATTATGAAATCTTCAATAAATAGATCAAATCCCAACAATAAATGACCCTAACCAGTCTATGAATGAATTAAAATAATTAAAAATGAGTCTAACAATCAACACATTCATCAATTCCCATAAACAAGATCTAAGGTTTAGGAAAATCGGGAAAAGGACCCGATATACATGAATGACCATTAATAAATATCAATAACTCAACAATCTACATTTAATTAGCCATGGGTAATCATAATTAGTCACAATCAATCATCAATTTCAAGTTTTGAAGAAAACCAATTAGTAGAGGAAAACCCTTGGAATTTGATTGTTTGGAAATCCACTTTGAAAGGACCTCTTGGGGAAAGGAAATCCAAGAGTGAAGAATACATACCTTAATGTAGACTAATTCCACGAAATTGATAAGAAGAGTTGAGAACTTGATCTTCTTCTGCGAGCTTCCAAAGCAGTTCAATGGTGGTTGAGTTAGAGAGAGAATTTAGAGAGAAGTGAGAGCTTTTGGGTTTTGATTTGAGGATTTGATTTGTGTGTGTTAGAAAGGCTTAAAACTTATCCTAAATTAATATAGAGTCACCCCCTAAAATACCCAAACTACCCGTCACTTAATAGTGTCTTTTTGTGAGGTCAAATTGACTTAAAATCGAAGCAAATGAATTGGGAAAGTGTTTGCACGTTGCGGGAGAAGTTCCCCAATTTTTTTATTAAAATCCGGGTTGAGGTAGAGAGACTCGTAAATGTCCCGCATTGTGAGGCAATTTTTGCCTACCATTTGGAGGGGGCTCGATGTGTGGCGGAGTACACATCTTGGTTGTCGCAAGCTGCTTTGGCAGCTTGCTTGCCAATGTTTGGGTCTTCCTCAAGGACCCTTCAGGTGGTCCGTGGAGAGTACTGACTGAACTTTTAGACCCTATATACTATAATTTACCTATTTAAATTCCTTTTCCAAGTTTTAGACTTCATATGACACTCTCAAACCCTCACCAAACCCCAAGATGTCTACTAGTTCAATTTTGCTAGTTTCCGGACATCAAGGTCTTTTTTTGACACTTAGACTCTAATACTTCTTAATGAAATTTATTATGTTTACTAGATCTGGAAACATCATTTTAATCATTTTTAAGTAGGTAAGGATCTATTATATGTTCATAGGACTTCCGAGGCGTTATAGTAACCAGGCACAAACAAGTAGTCTTAATTCCGATGAAGAATCGCCTATATGCTCTCAAATCTAGGGGTGATCAAGAGGGTTCTCCAGATGTTGTTACCATTATTTTGAAATTATTTTCTATTAATTTGTATGCATTTCTAGATCCCGGTGCCATTTTTTTGTAACTCTTTTAGTGGCTATGAAGTTTGATGTTATCCCCGATGTCCTAGTTGTACCTTTTCTGGTTTCTACACCAATGAGTGACTCCATTATTGCTAAAATACTCTATAGGAATTGTCCCAGATTATTGTCCAATAGAGTCACATTGGTTAATTGGGTAGAACTTCATAAGTTGGATATTGATGTCATATCGGGGATGGATTGGTTACATGATTTTTTTACTTCAACTCATTGTGTAACGAGAGTGGTTAAATTCCAATTTCTTAATAAACCCGTTTTAGAATGGAAGAGGGGAAACTCAATACCTAGAGGTCAAATTATTTCATGTCTAAAAACTTGTAAGATTATTTTGGAGGGATGTGTCTATCACATTGTGAGGTTCAAAGACCTTGGGTCCGACTCCTCCTTTAGTGTCTGTACCCATAGTGAAGGATTTTCTGGATGTCTTCCCAGATGACTTACCCAAAATTCTTCCTAAACAGGAAATAAATTTCGACATAGATTTGCTATTGGATACTCAACCCAATAAATACCTCCATACTGGATGTCTCTGACCGAGTTAAAAGAATTAAATCTCAAATCAATGATTTTCTAATAAGGGTTTTATTCAACATAGCATATCTCCGTGGAGCGCTCCTGTATTATTTTAGAAAAAGAAATATGGGTCTCTTTGGATTTGTATTAACTACCACCAAATTGAACAAGGTCACTATAAAGAATAAGTATCCTCTCCCTATAATTGTTTATTTGTTTGACCAACTCCAAGGGGAGAGTCTTTTCTCAAAGATTAAGTCGAGGTCGGGACATCACCAACATAGAGTTAGAGGAGTGTACATTCCTAAAAAGGCTTTTTGAACAAGGTGTAGCCATTATGAGCTCCTAATTATGTCTAACTAATAACCTGGCGGCTTTTGTGGACCTTATTAATACGGCGTTTTAGCATTATTTTTATTCATTTGTAATTGTCTTTATTGATGACATCTTGATATATTCCAATAATGAGGATGAACAAATGAGTCATTTGAGGATAGTATGCAAGTCCTCAAGGAAAACAATCTCTTTTCTAAATACAGTACGTGCAAATTTGTGCTAAGATCGATAGCTTTTGTTGGTCACATTGTGCCTAGTGTCGGTATTGAAGTTGATCCATAGAAGACGAAGGTGGTTAAGAATTGGCTAGACCTCTAACTCCCCTAATATTCAAAGCTTTTTGGATTTAGCCGAGTATTGTAGAAAATTTTTTAATGGATTCGTATCTATTGCTTCTGCTTTGACTACCCTAACCCAAAAGAAATTTAAGTTTGAATGAAAGGAAGCCTGTGAGAAATCCTTCAATGAGTTAAAGGATAAACTTACCTCCACTCCAGTATTGATTTTACCAGAGGGTTTGTTGTGTATTGTGACACTTCTCGAGTAGGTTTAGGTTGTTTACTCATGCAACATTGTCAGGTGATAGCATATGCCTCTAGAAAACTCAAGGTACATAAGAAAAACTATCCCATCCATGGTATTGAACTAGTTTCCGTAGCATTTACTTTGAAAATATTGAGACACTACTTATGTGAAGTATATGTAGATGCTCACTGATCAAAAGAGTCTCTAATATATTTTCATCCAAAGAAAATTACACCACCGACAGCGAAGGTTGTTAGAGATTTTGAAAGACTATGATATGAGTATCCTTTACCATCGCAGAATATCTAATGTGGTTGCAGATGCTTTGAGTATGATGTCAATGAGTAGTTTGACCCATGTTGTTAACGGTAAGAAAGAGTTAGTAAAAGATGATTGTACATTGGCCCAGTGGGGTATTCGACTTGAGGATTCGCGAAAAGGGGATTTCATGGTTCATCATAACTCTAAGTCGTCTTTAGTGGTTGATGTGAAATCTAATAAATATCTTGATCCTCTATTGAAGGAGTTAAAAGAATTGATTCTTAGTAAATATAATGAGTCCTTCTCCTAAGGAGAAGATGGGGTAGTTAGGTACAAAGGTATATTGTGTGTGTCAGATTTAGACGACTTAAGGGATCAAAATTTGTAAGACGCTCATGGTTCCTAATATTTCGTTCATCTGGGTGCCACCAAAATGTATCGTGGTCTAGAAGAGATTATTGGTGCAATGGTTTAAAGAGTGATATAGTGGAATTTGTGGCAAAATGTCCAAATTTTCAACAAGTCAAGGCCGAACATCAAAGATCGGGAGGGTTGTCTCGAGACATAGCTATCCCCACTTTGAAGTGGGAAGATGTCACTATGGATTTTTTGTGGGTTTTCCTCATATGCGAAGACAAAATTATTCGATTTGGGTTATTGTTGATGGGATGACCAAGTCAGCCCATTTTATTCCCGTCAAGGCTACATATTAGGCGGAGGACTATGACAAATTATATCTTAATGAGATTGTGAGTATTCATGGAGTTCCTTGTCTATCATTTATGATAGGGTTACTCAATTTGCTTCTTATTTTTGGAAGGCCTTCCAAATTGCACTTGATACCATGGTGAAACATAGTATCATATTTCACACACAAACAAATGATTTGGTGGAACGAACCATCTAAACCCTAGAAGATATGTTGAGGGCATATGCAATTGACTTGAAGGGTAATTGGAATGACCATCTACCAAAAATTGAATTTGCCTACAATAAGAGTTATTACTCAAGTATCGCCATTGCCCCATTTGATGCTCTCTATGGGAGGAGATGTAGATCTCCAATTAGGTGGTTTGAGGTAAGTGAGTTTTCTCTAATAGATTGAAGACAACCCAAAGTTGGCAAAAATCTTATGCTGACAATAGAATGAGGGACCTTGATTTTATGGTAGGGGACTTGGTCTATTTGAAGGTATCACCCATGAAAGGGTAATGAGGTTTGGGAAACAGGGGAAAGTCCTTGTATGTGGGGCCATATGAGATTTTAAAATGCATTAGAAGTGTTGCTTATGAGTTGAATTACCTATTGATTTGGGTCCAGTGCATCCGGTGTTCCATGTATCAATTCTCAAAAAGTGTATATGTGATCTGGTGTCTATCCTTCCTCTAGAAGGTTAAGGAGTTGATGCTAGTCTTTCTTATAAAGAGGTCCCGGTTGAGATTTCAGACTGGCAAGTGAAGAAGTTGAGGAATAAGGAAGTAACTTCTCTAAAGGTTCTCTGGAAGAATCTTGAGGGAAGTTCTACTTTGGAGACTGATGTCGATATGATGTCCCAATATCTACATCTATTTCCTTCCTCCTCTAGTCAAAGTTGAGGTTAGTAATCATCCTATTTTAGGTTTATTAATGGTCAAAAATTTTATTGTAACTTCCATGATTTTCCATTATCCATGCATTCTTTTGTGAGGAGTTCATGTTGCATAAGTGTCTTGAACTTCCATGAAAATATATTTTCTCCATGCTTGATGGCATTTGATCATGTGGTTGTTGTACTTGATTTCATGTGATATCTCTTGTTATGAAATTTCTCAATTATGAAATGATGAAATGATGTATTGGCTCCAAGTTTCATATTTTAAGCTATATGAGAAATAAAAGGAAATTTCTCCTTGCATAAATGTGAAGTGATGAAATGTGTGCAGATTAAGTAGTTTCTATAGTTCGAACTCATAGTGATGCATTCTTGTGTTTGAGAATGGAATTGATGTGCCTCCTTTTCTATTAAATTATCATTTTATACCATGCTTTGGTTGGACTGCTAGTCTTGAGTCGTAAGTCTTAAAAGATGTTTAAAGTGTCATTCGAGGACGAATGTTCCCTAAGGAGGGATATTGTTACACCTCGGAAATCCAATGACTTAATTTAGAGATTTTAATGGAGTTTGAGAACTTAAGAATTGTTAAAATTATATTTTGAGACCGAACCTAATATAACTAACTTAGTTTGGAAGTTTTAGTGCATAAGCGTCAAGAAATGACCATGACATTCGGAAACTAGTGAAAATGATCTAGTGTGTCCTTATGTCTTGTAAGAGGTTAGAAGAGTCGTATGAGGGCTAAGTCTTGTAAAAATACTTGAAATACATATTACTACGTTTTTAGCGTCAAAACTTCTGGGTACAACTCCCCAAGGACCACCCTAAGGGTCCTTGAGAAGGACCAAACATTTGGTCCCAAAAGCTATCAAAAATAACAAGGAACAACGACGGCAATTCACGAGCCGTCAATTGAATCACGCCCCGTGGACGTTGTTTTTGATTCCTTACATATACTCCCCACACACTACTCCAAAACACACCCGCTGATTGGTTGACGCCCCGTCAACCGGGACTAGTTAAATGGAAGCAAGCTCAATGACTCCACACGACTTAAGTGGGGGTAATTGAGTAATTAACTAATTAACTAGTTAACACTAAAAATAGTTATAATCAGTAATTTTAGGTATATTACAGTATTTTAAGTCATAATACATGTCTTCCACCTTATAACTCCAAAACCCAAAAACTCCGACCTCTCTCTAAATTCTCTCACTAACCAAGGACTCCATTGAAGAAGAATGTCAAAGCTTCAAGCAGGGATCAAGAACATGGATTTTCTCCATTAATTCTTAGGGATTATAAAGTTATGATAAATCTTCAATCTTGGGACTCTTTTTCCCCTGAGGTTCTTTCAAATGAATTTTCAATGTCTTCAGAACTTCTAGATTTCACTCAATTTCGTGGGTCGCCTTAAAACTTGAGTTATTTGGTCAAGATTTGTTTAATAATGATTTATTATTAATGTTTATCAATTATTGTATGTATTGTCTTAGGTTTCGACCTAATTCCCTAAACACCATGAATGTCCCTCTCTCCTCACCCTAAATCTTGAATTATATTGAATAATGGTTAGAGGTGATACAATTGAGTATATTGACTATTGTTTAATTATATTAATAGATTTCATGGGTAAATATCATGGATTTGGGATGTAGTCTTGAAAGGGTATCGTGAAAGCCATTGCTAAGAGTTTCAAGGCTATGAACATTATATTGTAGTATCGTGCTTTAGCTTTGGTAATGTGGATTACTTGAAGTATGAATGATTAATTTATGAATGTATTACCAAAATATGAATGTGATTATTGTAATATGATGATGGGTATGTTAGTATGAAGAATTGAAGGTAATTTCTATACACATCCAATGACTATGTTATGAAGTAATGTTGTCACATGATGTTGGGTTTGCGATGAAAGGGATTTCTCATCCTAAAACCTACGAGCTATGTACATGTTATATGAGGGTATAGACTCCTTAGACCTATGTTATGAATAAGTGTTAAAAAAGACTCAAAGATGCTTCAAAAATATAATTTTGCTTAGTATCGAATGAACTAGACAATGAGAGGTGCTTCTTAAAAAATGAAGGGAGATTCACATTATGTTCTCTCATGAGGTGGAAACTAAGATTCCATATATTATAAAGAGGGTTTCTAGTAACAACCTCCTAGTTTCTTAACTATGTTCCCCCATAGTAACCTAAGCTAGTGTATCCACTTAGATGCTATATGAATGTTTATGTCATACATTTGCAAGTAGGACACACTCCTTTCGGTATGAGGGATTAAACTGGATTCCATGTTATGGAGAAGTTTCTATAATGTTAAAATGAATGAATGAAAGTAAGAATATGAACACTAACTAGGAGTATTTAAGAGGTGTTACTCAGTCTAGGAAAGGGTGTAGGACTTTACCTATATATTGAACAAGTTGATATTGAGGGGAGTTCTAGAGTGGGTTCTTTATGTATATATGTTACGAATGAAATGCATCATGTTTGTCCCATATTATATGCATGATGTTAATTTCACTTGATATACATGATGATGGTCTCAACTGGTATGCATGTTGGTGACTATAATTGTTATGTTGATGTATAAGGTAATTGACAATGTTTGTGACTTCCTTTGTTGTTTTGTTTGGTTTGTGTGGGGTTATGGGGCTTCACATACTCATTGCACCAGTAGACTTGATTTAGGGTTTATGAGAAAGGTCTTGTGATGTATTGACGAAAAGGTCTCTAAATATGAAAGGCTTACTATGGCTTTATAGTGATGTTACTCTTGAATATGGATATGCCTTGGTTTTGTGGTATGGACTTGTATATTGTTCTTTGAATGTGCATAAAGTCTTTTAATGTGTAAACATACTTGTAAAAAATGTCCTTTTGTGCATGTTTTCAAATGTTTTACTTACATATGTTTCATACTTATTATGTGTGGTTTGTACAAACCCATATTTCTTGTATTTTCTATACAAATATAGGTTTGGGCCATTGAGGTAATTCATGCAATTTTCTCAAGAATCTTGGATTGTTTTCCCAAGTTTATGAGTCCTCAAGTCTGAGGAAAAGATCGTATGATTCTTGCTTTAATTGTTCAGTTTATATTGAAAGATATTGTTCCACTTATTATATTTTAAGGACTATATTGTATTCATTTTATATGACTTGAAATTATGTAAGGGATAAGTCCCAATTGTGATACTCTTATTTCTAGATGGCAATATGGGACATGTTAGTTTTTATTTTGATATATGAAATTAAGATTGAACTTCAAATGAAAAGTTTTAAATTTTTCCGCTTATATTCTATCTAATATGTGATGATGAAGATAAAGTCTTGTCTAAGAACTTTTCGAGGTCGATGAAGCCGGTTACGACTAGGGGGTACTCTCGGGTCATGACACCCATGCAGGGGTACGACTCTAAATATTGCCTCCATGAAAGATCATTCTTCTTTCTTGATTTCATGTCATATTTTGTGCAAAGGTCTTTGATGGACTAGTAGCTTCTGACACTTATTCTTCAACTAGAATAAACTATAGTCTAATCGTTACCCCATAGGACAATGATTTTTAAAACTATGTATACATCCACAAAATTTAGCCACATATGTATGAACTTCATTTTAGGCCATAAGCAGTTTTGGACTCAAGGTGGTCTATTAGATGGGACAACATGTCTAGGGTGTTGGGTCTTTTTAATTCAATGCACTTAAAGGGTTTTGTTTTCAGCTTTACGCTAGTTGACTAAGAGTGGCCTTGAAAGATCGGGAACCATGTGGACAACTAAGACTGGAATTCATGACAACCATTGGATGCATGATGTACAAATTAATTATCGATCATTCCGGAAAAGGCTTGAGTATAAATAATCCGGATGTGGTTTCGCAAAATTGTCCTTTAATATATTATACAAACAACAGAAAATGTGATGAAATACAATGACAAATATGATAGTTTAAAGACATTAATCACGAAGGAACAATTCATCAATAAATAAAAATTAATCAAATAGTCAAATGTTATGGTGAGAACCTAATTAAACCAACAACGAAGTCGGCATTTCTATTTTACTCGAAAGAGTAAAATTTAAGAAAAATGACCATGTCTTCAAAATTTTAATTAGTCTTATGATTTAAAAGAAACCTAATTTCCAAAATAACATAAGGTTTTCAAAATTCAAGAAAAAACATAAGGTTTTCAAAAGACTTAAATAGATAAAATCAATTGAAAATAAAAGGGTTCAAAGTTCAATGTACATTACGAGAAGGTGTTAGGCCCTCGAAATGTCCGCTAACCCATGATTAACTAGCTATTTATCTAAAGTGACTTCTTCAATTAACATTTAAAATTCCATCAAGTTTAAGAAGGGAATGTAAATTTGAGTTGTTACTTTTAAAGGTAAGATTTGACATAACTTTTATTAAGACAAAAAAATCATATGCAACTCAATATAAAAAATAATTCTATAGTATGAATAAGAAAGGCTATCTTGAGGAACTTAATTAAATTGAACCATAAGAAAAAGAAATAAAGTTGATTAACAACAAATAATTACGAGGAGAGGGAGGGGAATATTGAACTTGGGACTTTGGCCCAAATTCCAAATCCTGATAACATGTACTCAATCTAAAGGTGACCCAAAACAATGAGTTGGATCTATTTAGATCAAGACTCAGCTGCAAAAATTCTCTTGGGCCTTTTTGAGGCCATTTCCACCTTTGAAAACGTGTGATTCAATTTTAGGCTTTGTTTCCAGCAATCTCAAACTTTTGGGCATTTATATCATGTATATAGAACATTTATTTCATGTATATAACTCCCCTTTGGGACTTTTATGACGTATAAAATTAACTTGATCCTCATATTTATCATTTTCAGCCTGCTCACTGATTTTGCAGCTTGTCAAGGGGAGAAGAGGACACGGGGACTCTATATCCCGTCGGAAGTACAAGGGGGAAAAATAGGAGTCCAAGCGGACTAGAATAGTACCACTTTTTATGAGGCATCGAACTGAATGAAAACAAGTTAGCTACGTGCTTTCACCATTAAAGTATAACTCCGGCAGAACCTTGTAGGAAGAGAACAAGAAATACAACCATAAACTAGATTCTAAGTATCTCTAGTTACCGATTTCTAATCTATTTTGTATATATTTTTACTTAAACTTCTTTTTGTATGTGCAATCTAAACCTCAACTTTTCCTCTATTTTATTTTCCTTGGTAATGACTGAAAAATTTCCAATTTTTACTTCCAATTTTTCTTCCAATATTATTATCTAACCTCCACAATAAATAGTAAGAAACTATATATAGAAAGGAAATTAGGGTTCAGAAATGGGAGAAAGTGGATGAAAAACGGATAGGAAAGAGGCCCATCAGAAATTCAAATTCAAAATTTTTTTCTTCATTAACGGGAGGCAATCTTTTTCTAAAGTCTCAACCCATTTCTAAAGAGTAAAAGGGGAGACTGATGGATCAGATTTATTTGATTTCCTTAGGAGAGACGTGGAGCGATCTCATTGCCCCAAGGACAAAAAACGTGTGCTCGTGTTGCGATAGTCATATTGAGAGGGCAAGAGGAAGAAGACAACGAGGTTATAGTGTAATGATCACTGTGTTGACCCCGAGTAGCTTCTGTGAATCATTGTCTATAGGAGAACATTGGGACAGGATGTCGTGAGATTGCTGTTGTTGTCGTTTTGCGGGAAAACGATGTCGTCTGGAAGTTGCCAATGCATATGTCATGTAGATCGTGAGTTGTTGTTCTGATGTTAAAGTTCTGGTATTATTAACGTTTTTGGGTCTCTTTAGAATAGGATTGGTCCGGGTTGAGGCTGAATTGGGTCAGCTATTGGAGAACAAAAGGTAATTATAGTCTGGAGAATGTGACACTGAAAAAAGTGAATGAGAATTGAAATGCTAAAACTTGGTCATATAGGCCCACAATCTTGTCTTTGACATCATTAAGTGAATCACTATTTAGCAAATTGAATTATAACTGGCCCATTCAGATTACAAACTTAAACAAATTGAATTTCATCTGCAAATTCGACTATAAATCTAAATAGGATAAATTAATATAATTAACTTTTGACCTTGTCAATCTTTAATAAAATAAAATAATTAATTCATCAATAAACTAATTGGTTTTTAAATCTAACCATAATTTAATCTAAACTAATTTAATGAAATATTTAGAATAAAATCTTTCTGAGATGATTTTTAAAAATTTATGAAATATATCAATTATATCTATAAAACTATATGGAGTATATTTACTAATTATAAAATATAACAATCGACTAAGATAACTTAAAATGACATTGAAATGTACTTGAATTTTTGTTAAAACTAATTATTCTCAATAAATTGAGAATTAAGAACCTCATGAATTAATTCTTATTGGGAGGTTCATAATAGGGTGTCAACATTAGGTCTTTATTTCAAGGCATTTTCTATGAGTATAATATCGTCTTTTACACAAAAATGGACATCGTCTATTTGATGTTACTATGCATATTTTGTTAGATGAACCATGGAGAAATACATTATGTAATGTGAAGGCTGACACTTGGTTACTGGAATGCGAGTACAAAAAAAAATTAGATCAGAAAAACTGAGTAAAGAAAGAAGATGATCTTATCAACTTCAAGTAAAAATGTAGAATAGGTTCTATACAAAGAAATATACAAACTAAGAAAGTATATGCTTGTTTTAAGATCTTTAAAGAATGATACTAAAAGATACTTTAGAAAAATGTGATTAAACAACTTGATTTATCACAAGAGTTAAGCTTAATTGACATTTCAAGAGTTGAAGTTGTTTCAGTGTTAAGGTTGCTTCTTACTGCAACTGTTAATTGTATTTTAAATTTGAGTAGACATGATGAAAAAACTATCACTGATTTATGAAAGAACTTTTTATATTTGTGAATACTTAAAAAAGATAGGAGGAAACCAAATTTTTTTCTTAAATTGTTTTCTATGACAATGAAGATGCTTTTTGTTCATTTGTATACAATGATCTAAAATATGAGTCATATGACTATTGTTGTTAGATTAACTTGTGCTATGAAAATTTTCAGAATAAAAAGATTAAGGTAAGAGTTTCCTCAATTACACAAAAAAAAAAAAGAAAACAAAGGCTTGAATTAATGTAGCCTTATTCTGATGCTGATGCAAAAGCTTTCAGTCAAAGGATTGAAAGATTTTAGACCCTATTTTGTTACATAATTAGTTGTCTTGAGTTAATAAATCTTTGTTCAATTTAGAAAGCACATCCCTCTATTAAACCATGCTCAATAGATTGTACTATAATTTTTTAAAGATATCATATATATTGCACTCTATTTTATGGAATCCATCGACTTAATTCAACCCCGATGATTAAAAAATAATATTCTACAATTGAGTTTGTAGAAGAAATGAGGTCCTTAATTAGGTAATGTAAGGCCCTTATAAACTACTAAGTATTACACAAACTTAAAGCAACAATATAATATTAGAGAATGAAAATACAAATACGGAAAAGGAATTGCGCATACTAAATTGGGAATTTCAAGAACTCCAATTTCATAATTATGTCTTCAGCTCTTACAATTACATGAAACAATATTACTAAACCAAAGACTGATAACATATATGTTATTTATGGTCCTAAATATTGGACCTTTCCACTAAGCCCAACCGGATAAAGAAATTTGAACACAAGGCTTGAAGATATAGGATCCCAATAAAGCCCAATTTCATCACCAACTTTCAATCTACGACCATTAATCAATTCGGTGCACCAAAGAGAAAAATCATCGTTGGGCAAAATCCTAAACCAAACACGTCCACCTTCATACTTCTTAGGGACATTCTCCTCAGTGACATCCCACATGTCAACACACACATTGCAGCCATTCACCAAACTTTTTCCCACATCTAAACTCCAGTAACGAAGAATGTACTCAAACATCTCAATAAATGGAATCAAAAGCATTCCTACAACAATCTCATCATGGGTAAGCTTTTTCTTGATTTGCCATGGGTTTTGCTTATCGATTATTGGGGCAGGGTATAAGTCCCTTATCTCCACTAGTTCTCGAGTCACTTCATACGGGGTATTGTTAATTTTGCAAGCTTCTTCTTGAGCTTTTGATGGAAAGAAGTTATAGAAGAAGGTCTTCTTCATGCTAAGTAAAGGCCTCTTATCATACATTGAATAAGGTGAGAAACTATGCAATTCTGAAGAAAATAAGACACTGAAAAAGTGAGAGGCAGTAACACCTTATAAAGAAAAAAAATTAGGTTTTCAATTAAAACTTTGAGCGGGAATTAGAGAAAATTATTACTGTTTTCAAATTTTGAAATTTGAATTTATTTCTCAAGGGAATTTTGTAGAAGAGTTATAAAATAGGAAAAATATATCATTTAGCATTTAAATAACAATTTCGAGATTGTTCTCTACCGTCAAGACATTTTAACACAATCAAGTTATTAAATGGTAAAATATCAAACTTTTTGGTCCTAATTCTTAAATCATTTACACATCTGTCAATCAATCTTTTCTGTCAAAAACAAGGACAAACAAGGAGAAACATATTTTAGAAAATAATTTTGACCTCTTAACCAAAATGCAGGAATAATTCGTGATTCACGAACCATAGAAAATAATTTTAAAAATAACTTTGATAAATCATGATAGAAATGTATCCTAATTTCATTGCCAACAGCGAATCTAAAATCCCTGATCAATTTTTGATGGATCGAGAATTTTCATCATTACTCAACTTCCAAAAAGAATATTTTTTTATCTTTATGCTTCTTATGTCATTCTTCTGTGTTATATCCCAAAAATTCAACAAAAATTCCATTCCCGCTCACAAAACTTTTTGCGAGCTCAAAAATTTAGTATGGAAGACTGTGCATAAATGTCGCAAAAAATGAAAGCCACAACTTTTCAAAAGTACTGAGTTCTTCGTGGGTCATCTTTTTCCAGATGTGCCTCGCGGTATTCATATCAAAATATCAAGGGAGGCCTATACCTTTTAGCTTTTGAGTCTTTACGCATTATCTGATATTAACTTTTGTTACATCCGAATTTACCCCCTAGACGTAACTAGTGTCGTCGTCCTTTTTAAGAAATAGGACTAGCCTCTTAGTTCATGTCATTACATTTATCGATTGAAAAATGCGGAAAGTTACATTCATAGACCTCTACATACACATAATATATATATTCATATCGAATATATATAGACCCTTCATATTGGAAAGTTACATAGCCTTCTACTTTTATTGCACATATATATAAAAATATAGAAATAGTCTCAATGATTGTCTCATCTCATACCATCTAAACGAATGTAACAGTATGTGCATAGCCCTTACATCAATTCAACAAGACCATCTATAGTCGTACGAAAGTACGATAATCAAATAACAATGAAAGGAATTATAGAGTCAATAAGCACATAACAAATTCCAAAGCTAGAAGTGGAATTGCCCTCGAAAGTTGAGGACTTACCCTACTTGGATGAAAGAAAGAATCCAAGCCTTCAACGATAACGCCTTCCAAACTATTCAATGACCGGAACCTAAAATGTTTGGGACAAGGGAAGAAAATGGGGTTAGTACTCCACATGTAATAAGTATGAGATCTTATGCACGTACACAAGAAAAACATGCTAAAAAGGACTTTTATCAAAGCATGCTATTTTACCCCTTTTTGGGCTTAATGCAAAGTCAAGTAAATCATATTGATCAACCAAACACGCTTACTATCTCAACAAGTAATACTTATCCCAACACGCTTAGAATAATGGTTTACTACAATCCTAACATCAAGGAATAATATTACAAGAATGAATAAGAGTTAAACATATCATAATAAGCAAGACAACTACTCACAACTTCTTGTTAAGTCAACAAGTGCAATGACCAAGCAAAGCCCCATAACCTAAGTCAATCAAAATATCCTCAACAAGAAAACATGACTAATGACCAACTTTACATATCATGGCATTTAGGATTACGTTGCATCTTATATTATCATTATAAACGAAGGAATATTCATAAATGAACTAATAAATATATAGTATCAATAATAGTACATGGTCATCACATATATACATCATACATTATCTTAATATAAACATATAAGAACCTCCTCCTAAGACTCCCCTCATGACTAACTTGTGCAAGGTCTAAATAAAGTCTTATACCCCTACCTAGACTAAGTTAGACCCCTTAGGTTATCCTAGTTAGAGTTCAAGTCCTTCAATTCGTTTTAAATTTTGGGAACATCTTGCACTAACCAACAAAGACAACATGAGTTAGTGTGGAATCCGGTGTAGTAAAACCCTACACCAAAAGAAGGTGGACTACTTGCCAAGGTAGTACCAAAACGTAAAACATAGCAACTACGTGGATCCACTAGCTAGTATTCATATGGGGGCAACATAGTTCAAGAACTATGAGATTTAGTTGGTACCCTCTTTATGCGACATGCATTATGATCTATAATCTCAAAGTAATGTAGTTCTCCTACCTTCCCTATGTGGGAAGGGACACTCATCTATCTAGTTCATTCGGTGCTAAGATAGAATCCCTTTTTTGTAATGCCTTTAAGACTTTAATTATCAATCATAACTTAATTTAGGCCATATAGTCTACCCCTTGTATAATCATCATCATCAATAGCTCAGTAAGAATTGTATGAGTTTAAGTCCTTTCATCACAATTCATGTAAGTGAGGTTAACACTTTAGCATTTCATAACATTTTAAGGCACATTGATAGTTTTGACCATCCTTATAGCACATACACCTTAATAAACATCACAACATAGTAAAGACGTTTCAATTCAACATCATACCACCCTATAATTCTAGTATAAGGCATACTCCAACGTAATATCATATCTTAACAATAATTAAATACAACTGGAAGTAAAAATAGAGACTCTAAGACTTACCAAGTCTTCTTCATATTCTATCATCAAGGTCTTACCATTAATAACATCATAGCAAAATGATAATCAATAGCATAACAAGGCCAATTGCATCTCTATAACACAATTCATCTTTAGATCACAACTTGAGACAACATACATAGCTAATTTCACATTATAATTCATAACCTAAATTACATCTCAAGAAATAGCATGATAGGCCTATAATTCATCTTAATTCAACCATAATAGCACCATAGGATAGTAATCTAATCAACAACCAGCTCAATTGAATGATCAACTTACAACATAAGTCAAGATCATTACCTAGGGTTAGGGATACAGGATCATGTTTTTTAATTTGACCAAACCATCAACAATTATCATAAACATGTTGAATTACATGTAAATATACTCACTATAACCCTAAGAATTCACTAACAACTCAATCCTTAACTTTAATTTCATAATTAAATGAAACCCATAAGAAAACTCAACTTTTTGAAATATATTTTGAAGGAATCCTTTGAGAAAAGGATCTCAAAGGTGAATAGAACCCATAACTTAATGTTTCTAAAATATTTGATGAAGAATCCACCATTTTTCCAGCCCCCAAACCCTAGTTCTTGCCAGCCTTCAATGGTGGGTTCGTGAGAGTTTAGAAATAAGAGAGAAGGAAGAGAGTTTAATTTGAGAGTTGGATTTAGGTTAATGAGGGTTAAATGTATTTATAGAGGGGATTAATTAAGTTAATTAGTTTCCCTTTAATCAATAACTAATCCCTAAACCATTTAATTAATTTAAATGAAATAATTAAAATCCATTAGTGAAAGTCGACCCTCACCGATGAGACCCCGTGGATGGTCCGTCGGTGGGTCGACGGACACCCACCCTCCGTTATGCACTTCCGTCATCTCTATCAGAGACTTTGCAGGTGAGACTCCCTCCAATTTATCTAAGTATGGGATGACGGTGGCCTCGACACCTCGTCGAGCAAATAACGCCCCATCGTCCCTTTCTGTTGAGTTTAATAGTAGCTAGGCAAACAAGGGCCTTCACAAATATATCTAAGTGTGGGATGAAAGTGGCCTTTAATGACCCATCGAGCCATTTACGGACCGTCGTCTGCCCCGTCGATGCACACTGTTAGGCAGTGCTGCATCAAACTGCTGGGGTTCTCTTCGAGGGCCCTTGGTTGGTCCTTGGGAAGTCGTACCCAGACATTTCAATCATTAAAAAAATCAAAAAACCTTTAGCTACCTTTCCACCCCTTTTCGTACATTTTTGACTCCTAAAAGTTAGTAAAAAGGCTAAGGCATACTAACATCTCTTTGAACCAACTTCCTGGACGTCTTTGGATATTTTGGTTCTTAAACCTTCTAAACGACCTATCTTCATTAAAAATGTACTTAGAACAGTGTTTAGAATTTATTTCACCTATGTTAGTCTTTACCATTAGTCTTGGATTTTCAAGGGGTTACAACTTTTTAGGCTTCTTCTTCAGCATTTAATGGTATAAACTAAAGATAGTATATATTTTCAGGTCGTTATTTTGATAAATGACTATTAATGTCATTTTGTTCTTATTTATTTGGATGATATAATCAAATAAATAACTATTTATAATTTTTCCTTATGGGAACATTGTTTGAAGTATAATCATTGACGAATTATCATCCCAGATATAATGTCTTCTCCTATATTTGAATCACGCTCTAAGCCTACACCCTGGGCGAGACAGGAACTCAAGAACCATTGTTTGCCCGAAGGGAACCCTTGGACTTGCTAGAATCCTAATAGAAGACATTAGCTTTAATAAAAGAAAACAATGAAACTATGGGCTTCGGACAAAATATGTCCCCTTAAGTCATCAACATTTGGAACACATAAACGACCTTGGTACTTTATGACAACATGGGGAGAAAGACTATACATACTTCTTTAGAACCGCTTCTTTAAATTTGATTAATATTAAATCAAGACATTGATTTGCTTTCACATCGTCCACAAGAGATGATTCGCAACCATTGTGGACCCTCGTACCACCTGATGTACCATGGTTTCACAGTACTTCCAATATTTTTTCCTTAAGTTTAGTGTGTGTTTAAGGCCTTTTTGTAGTAACTTTAATGGTTTTTATCTGTGTTTTGTAGGAAAGTCATCAAAAACAGAAATGCAGAAGATTGTGCAAAAGAGGTGACCCACGAAGCCATCGACGGTCCGTAGGTGGTAGTCGTTGACTGAAGGTCCAAGAATCAGGAAGCAACTCAAGGAAGTCTAACAAAGTGTGGGGCTACGGAAGGATCGATGATCCGTCGACTGATTGACGGACTGTCCTGGAAAATCGTTGATCAGATCAGAGAGTAGTCCCACTACCCGAAGTTTAAGAAAAACTAAGTATGGAACAACAGAGGCATCGATGGACCGTAGATGTATCAATGGACCGTGATGTTGGTCCATCGATTAGATAAGACAATATGACAGGATGAAAGCTGAAGAAGTTGCTAAGTAAGGAACGACGATATGCACCGACGGACCATACGTGCATCGACGTACCGTGTTGTTTGTCCATCGATTGGATCAGAGAAGGTGCGAGGTGGAGGCTTGAAGAAGATGGTAAGTGTGGATCGACGGAGGCAGTTGACGGTCCGTCGTTCCATCGACAGACCATTAGTGGTGTCGTCGATTGAAGACGCATTTCTAGACAGACTTTCCTTATTTACAACTTCTTTTTATTTAGGACTTTATTATTATAAATAGGGGTAAAAACCTTGTTTTTGGGGTTAGACTTTTTGTTATTTTCATACTCTTGTTATTGGAAGTTGAACTTTGGATTTTGGGAATTACTTTAAGTTTCCGGAATCGATTCTCAAGATATTTTCTTTAATTTAAGTGTTATTTACTGATTTTCTTTGAACCTGCCGAAGTAAGTATATGAATTCTTCTTTAATAACTATGAATTGTGTATTTCTAAGAATTATAGCTAAATCCACAACTAGGGTTGTGGGAACCATGGGTAATAAACAAGGTAAAACTAGATAAATAACACTTCTAGAATAGTTTCTTGCATGTATTGATAATTCTTTCATTTAGAAGTCTTTTTAACGAGTTCACGCGTTAGAACTTGCCTTATTTCTACTTGCTAGACCAAGAAGGTAGGTTGTAGGAAAGAATTATCAACATAGATTTAGTATACACTATCTAATAGGCTAGTTTCGATTAGTGTGAAGTAGAAGCTAAGCCATACATCGAATATGATGCTTAATATAAGGTAAAAGGTAAGGGTTAGTAATTTAAACACACGTAGCCAGACCAAGGTATGGAGTGAAATTCTCTAATTGCCGTACCAAAGAATTAGAGATACATAACTTTCCATTTTGCATGCAAGACACTAGGAAAGAATTGAAATAGCTAGGATTACCACGTTATCAACCTGTGGGGAACACTTACACCCTAGTTTCTCTCATCATTTGATAAATACGAATGTTATAAACTTGCTAATTGTCTTACTTATAAATAATTAAACACTTTTGTTACACAAAAAAAACCTCTAATCAACTATTTTCGGAAAGGACTTGACTAAATAGACATAATCGTAGACTAAAGTTAAGTCTAAACCATTTTCCTCGTGGGATCGACCCCAACCTAACAATTGGGTTGTATACTTGATACGACCGCTTATACTTCTTTAGGGAAGTATAATTTGAGCGTATTAAATTTTGGCGTCGCTATTAGGGATAGTGGCTTTTAAATTAACTTTAAGAGCAATTACTGAAGTTTAGTCAACAATTTCCTGATTTTACTTTTTCTCTTTGTTTTTATCTCTTTTAGGTCTAGCTCTAGTGTATGACAAGTACATGGAGTCGAGGAGAACCAATACTTTCATTTGATCCAGAACTGAACCATACACTCCGCAAAATGAACGAGCCACACAATCATGATAATATTGGTAATAGGATCAACCGTAAACTTCCTCTACCAGTTTATGCTCATAACAAAGTGATCGTGGAAAACCCTGATGAGGGCGCTCTGAGGAGACAACCTCCTGCCCCACGCCCTCAAGAGTATTATAGGGGCAATGTTAGCATCGTCGATTCGGATGGACCTTTTGTCCCACCTCTTCTACAAAAAGGTCATTCATTCATGGTAACTAGTATCTTGATGCAGATGCTCACCGCTAGAGGTTTGTTCTTAGGGCTACCATATGAGGATCCACATGCTCACATCGCCAAACTGAGGTCGATGTGCAAGACTTGTGTAGGGAGGCCGGACTTGCTCATGGATATCATTTCCCTCTCTCACTAACGAGAGAGGCCGCAATTTAGTTACGGAATTGCCTTATAACTCGATCTATACTTGGTAGCAATTGAGGGATGTGTTCCTAGCAAGGTATTACCCGGTTTCTAAAAAGATAAACCACAAAGATAGGATGAACAACTTTGTGGCATTGCCCGGGAAGTCGGTAAGTAGTTCTTGGGATAAGTTCACCTCATTTCTGAGAAGTGTCCCAAACCATAACATTGATGATGAATCGTTGAAAGAGTACTTCTATAGGGGGCAAAATGATAACAATAAGGCGATACTTGATGCTATTGTGGGTGGTTCTTATGGTGAGTGCACTTATGCAGAGATCGTGGAAAAGTTGGAGAAAATTTCCCAAAACAACAAGGCTTAGAGCACTAGGAAGTCGGACATTGGGAGAAACACCATTGCAGTGCAAGATACACAAAAATCGGCTGCAGATGAGATTCGTGAAGAGATGGCTCAAATGAGAACTTATCTTGGGTTAGTATTGAAACATGTCACTGGGTGTAGAGAAAGTGAATGCGGTGAATTATTTGACTAAACCACCACTGCCGGTGGATAAATTTTACAATAAGGAAGACTCTTATACAGTGAATGAGCAGATGGGGGGTTTATGACTGAACGCCCAAGGCTCCAATCAGGAGAATTGGTGTCAAGGTCAAGGAAATGAAGGTCGGAACTATGGGAATTACAATCGAGAGGGTCATTATGTTTGATATGGCAACTACAACCGCGACAATAACTTCAACTAGGGTAACAAAGATTATGTGGTACAAGACTTATACATCTTGTATGTATGCCAAGATCTTGATTTCTATCTAAGTAGGAAGCATTATTCTTGAATATTCAATTCACGTATGACTTGTGTATCAATATGGAATTTGGTCAAGGGAACCCGATTTCAAATACCTTAGACAACACTTACAATTTTTTTCATTTGGTTTATTTGATCCATACGGCTTGGGGACCCAAGCTCGATCCCCAATGCCTTCATTTTATTGTTCCATTAATTTCTCTCTTCATTTTTCGCTTAATAAACTCAGAGGATGTGGGATCTAACCCCCACAACCTCATT
Source organism: Solanum lycopersicum (assembly GCF_036512215.1). Classification (NCBI taxonomy): domain Eukaryota; kingdom Viridiplantae; phylum Streptophyta; class Magnoliopsida; order Solanales; family Solanaceae; genus Solanum; species Solanum lycopersicum. The sequence continues at coordinate 37,945,367 of NC_090805.1, forward strand.
TTCTTTTCATTTTCATTACTTTTAATTGTTATCCTTTGGCCAAGGGGTTGTGGGTTTGAACCCCCACAACCCCTCTTTAATTTCTTTTAATTTTCTCGTTGAATCTGTCTAGGAGGTTGTGGGTTCGATTCCCATGCCTCACATCTCTTTTCTTTCATTTTCTTAACCCTCCTTCACTGCTTAGAGGTTGTGGGTTCGATTTCCACGCCTCGTATTCTTTTCTTTCATTTTCTTTATTCTCCTTCACTGCCTAGAGGTCGTGGGTTTGATCCCCCCTCCTCATATTTCTTTTATTTAATTTTCTTTACTCTCCTTCACTGCCTAGAGGTCGTGGGTTCGATTCCCACGCCTCACATTTCTTTTTCTTTCATTCATAGCTTTCTTATAGTGAGGTCTTGGGTTCAATCCTAACTGACCTTATACATTTTAAACATAATTTTCAATCTCCCCTAAACTTCAACATTAGCCGAAATTAAACCATCAACATGCTGGAAATTTTAATCGCATTTGTAGCCTACTTTCTTCAACATTTATACGTGATTTAATAGGGTAATTCATAGATCATTTAATACGTTCTTAGGTGCATTTTTCATGGATTTGTTTAGCCAAGAGATTATCACTCAAATCAACCACATTTCAACTCATATGAACATCACGAATTACATAATCATTTGTACATGAAATACAACCACAACATCACATTTTAAAGCCTTAACCCGAGGCGCATAGATATGGTTCACATTGCACACACACGTACACATAATTTCAGAAAAATATCAACATAAGTCACATAATTCCGAACATACATATAAACACATAATCATTACAAAAATACGTTTCATCCCTAGTTTTTTACCAGCAAACATAACCAACCTATGATTAAATGGGAACTAGTGACAGGGACATGAAACGGGGAACAATCCTAGTTTTCGGAATAGATTCGTCTGAACCTTAGGGGTCTCTTGGGAAAGGGACCAAGAGAGAAGAGAACCCATACCTCTTTGACGATAAACCCTGGACTTGCTGCCCATAAACTTCATCCAAGATCACATCCTCTATCTTATTAATTAAATAATTAATTATATATTTAGAATCATTACGATACTACCCTTAGCCTGGAAAAAGACCATTTTACCCCTAGACCCTCCAAACCTAAGATTTTCCCCTTTTTAAGTCCGGTAAAAACTCCTTCAAGTAAATCTTCGTATTCAAGAGCCCTACATGGTTGGATCCAACCTTTTCTAGCTCTACTAACTCCCCAAGTTAGTTGGCTTGGCTTTAGCAAGGGTTCAGAGGTCTTGTTCTAGACGCATCAATCCGTGTGAACCCTGTCTAATCGTAGGCATTCTAGACACATTAAGCATTACTTAGCATATTCATTGTTAGGGTTGTTATAGAGTGTACCATATTTGAGAAACATCTCTCAATTGATACGAATCCAAGTCCTCCTTCTCCCTAGATGTAACTCCCATAGCACTCAACACCTTATACACCCCATCAAGAAACTCTTGTGGATCCTCCCCCACTTTAGAGCTAAGAAAGATCAGAGGATTCATCCTCAAAAAATCTCTCAACCTAGTTGTCATAGTGCTCTCTACAACCCTAGGCATCATATTCAAATTAGCCTGCATAGTCACAGCTTGGGCTATAGAAGTCAAAGCCTCTCTAATTAGACATCTTCGGAACCTCAATACCTCCTTCCACATTAGGAATAGGATCACCTTGGGGAGGCACTTGGTCACCTTGGACACCTTGCCCGTCTTGAGGAACTTGCTTAACTTGAGGGGGAACCTCCACATTCATCCTCTCCTCTTCCAACCTTCTGGTGGCCATCCTTCTAGTATTCATCTCCTAGAAATATAAGGAAACACATTAAGAAGGATACTCATAACATTTACTCTACCACACGACATAGGAGTAGAAAATAAGGGAAACTCTATCATCCTATAGCTTCTCGCCCATAGATGTGTCGCGACTCACACTGATGGTCAAGACTCTACTAGACGTAACTTGATAAGACTTTTCGATTCCTAATACTACTTTCACAAACCTATGCTCTGATGCCAAGCTTGTCAAATCCAGAAACAACGTCCTAGAAGATAAGATACAATCTCGGATTTTAACCGGCGTACTCGACCTCTTGGAGGTCTTAGACAAGCCCTTTAATATCATTCATCTCATAAAGATAGTGAAAAGTAGTGCGGAATTAAAACTTTTCACAAAACATAATATAGTCTTCAAAAAACTCTTTCATATAAAAGTAATAGGAAAAACTAAGTCTCAATATAATCATCTTAATACACAAGAAAACTTAGGACATGGATCATACTTCAAAATACGAATATATAAATACTTAGTCTATTATATTACTTTGAATGGAAACATAAAAGACATATATGCCCTCGAGTCAAGTGAGGACATACTTCAACTTCTCTTGAACGATATTCTAAGTCCAAGTCTTCACTTCTCAAAGCTCATCAACTACCAAGAACTATATAGATAGATAAAAGCATGGAGTTAGTACAACCACATGTTCTAAGTATGGCATTATACATGAAAATCATGAAAATTGATTTTATTTGAAATATGCATCTTTTTATTTAAAAGAAATCATAGTATAATCATAAGAACAACATTCAATAACTTAGAAACACATAAGATAACATACATCCAAAAATCACATTTTTATGACTCACTTTCCAGTAAGCTATATTCACTGTATAGTGATTTAATTCACTATTACAGTGAAATACTTTACCTTCTTGTTAACCCACTTCTAGCATGTAATTCTCTCACTAAAATTTATCCTAAGATTCACTGAAGTCACACAAAGAGAGGTCACCCATACACCCTCTCTAGATGTGCCTAAATGATCCTTAAGATTACTTATAATGAGTCACATAAACACTTACAAAGTATCATAAAGGTGACTCTAAGTCTCACTTGAGCGATTTGTGAAGCGATCGCCCATACAATCCCTTACACACACACTTAAGATATCCAATAGACTCCCTAAAACATAATCATTCTCACTTAATACACCGACGCATAGATGATACAACATTCTCCTTCCAAAGGCTATCAAAAGACCTACTTAAGTAAATCAAGAAGTTAATGTCCATGGTGACCTCTTTAATATTACCTAAATAGTCCTTAAGACTACCTAAGACTTAGATCATGTCAATAATACCAAACATCTTCCCTAACTAGAGTCATCCTCAAGACTTTCAAAGATAAGACATGAAGAGATCATCTCATATGCCCTCTTCACACTTTAGCTAAGGAATCCGTAAGTCACTTTAGATTAGGTACTTATTCATTTACATACTCCTTAACATAAGTCATTATTTCATTAGTTCATTAAGATTCATACATCAGATAAAGGACATTCAAATAATGGTCTTGGACAAGACCTAGGAACTCCAAGTAACATCTTCAATGTCTATTGTCCAATATCTAGATAGCATACCATACTACCACCGAAACCTCATAAACTTCTCTGATGCTAATAGGTATTCCATATGATGAGAATAGGCAATAACCGATATAGACCATGATATGAAGCCATGGAATCCGGAGTTCTATCATACTCCGATGAGGTTGTTCTACTTGCCAAGGGTAGAATTTAGACACATTCCATGTAGGCACACAGTTAAGGAATATGAAGGGCTTCTTTGAATTATAGTCTCATACTTAACTAGAACTAATTACCTTACCATACTCACTCGGTGCTAGCCTTCTTTCTAATAGAGTAGTTCAAACATTAGGTTCACATAAAAGGGTTCCATAACAAGTTCATAACCCAGTCATATTTACCGTACCAAATAAGATCCACTAGGGCTACCTCACAATGCGACAAGAAGCTCATAATGACTTTCCTAAGGATTAATATGATGCCGTTCCAGACAATTGAACTTAAGTATATCATTCCTTTACTTTGAAGGTTCCATTACGGCTTACGACTTCAGCAATCTTAACCTTTCCATTAAGTCAAGTTTTCACATAAAAGAATATCTTAAGTTCATTAAGGTCACATGTCATTCATACATTCAAGACTAATAGTTTTTACACCCTAAATCAAGACATCACATATTCATAACCATATATATATCAAGCAAGGACACAAGTCAACCAAGATAAGACACCACATACTTCACTTTTACCCATAATGCAAGTCATTCTAGAAGCACCTAGAAACAACTCTAACATATTCAAGTCATCTTATATACTATCATAACATCATCAATATAATCAACATAGACTCATATAGCCAAGTAGGAATAACCGAGACTCAACTCCAACACTATACACATAATGTCAAAGGCATAGTCTAACATGGTCACCTAAGACAACATGAATAGAAGAATACATATATGACTCCACATGTAGATAGATATTTTCATGCTTCACATAATCATACTACACAAATAGTCATATTACTTCAAGTAGTTTTCAGGACAAGATCATCGTACTGCATAAAGTAACGCCGACAAGGCCACATCAATTGCAAGTAAAACACATAACACCACCACTATAAGTGTACCATACTAATCACAATACAATTGAAGTATAAACAACATCAAAATAAAAGGAATAGTGAAGCATACCCCCACATCATCTTCAGTACTTCAATCCAAAATCCATTTACTCAATTCGATAACACAAGACCCTTACCCAAGGCCATAACCAACAATTCAACATAAAAACTACAATAATAAATTAAATAGGTCAAATCAATGTAAATTCATCAATCTAATACAACCTAGATATCAATTTACTACAATTACTACATCAATGAATAGCCCACATAAAAGTACATAAGAATTCATCAACATTAGATGAATATCAAGTAACCCAAAACATAGTCAAAGTCTAGGGTTCATCCAATTCATGGGTTCATAGGTAATTTAGGTTAAAATCATCAATAAAATATCAATTAATTCATTATTCAATATTAAGAAATCATTTATGCAAGAACCCATGGTAGAATCATGAAATTGGACAATTCAACTTTGGAAACTTAAAAATATCTTGAGAATTGGGGCTCCTTGATGAAGAGAGTTTCAAGGATCAATATTCATACCTCAATGATGATAACTCTTCACTTTTAGGAATAATTTTCACTCAAAAATTCACCTCCAAGATGTTCCTTGACTTTGAACTTCATTAGAGGCTTTGGGATTTCTTAAACTTTGGGAATTTGATTTTGAAGAATGAAGTCTTCAATGTGTTTTAACACTTATATACACATTTAGAATACCCAATATACCCCTTAGGAACCACCAAAGTCTATTTTTGGTAGTGGGGTAAATTTACAAATTCACCCCTAGCTTGGCAGTGAAATTGCACATAGGGACATGACCATCGACGGTGGACAGTCAACGGACCATTTCTCCACAAATGGACCGTCATGTCCATCTGTTGGTTGGGTCAGAGACCTTTCAAGGTCCTACTTCCTCCCAAGAATATTTATCCACCGACTCCACCCATCGACGGGGCATCGGTTCACCCACGAGTCGTTGATACCTCCATATTTTGGGGCTGCCTGGGACAGTCTTGACATTGAGTTTGGGTTCTTCCTCAAGGTTTCTTCGATGGCCCTTGGCGATAATTTCCTAGATGTTTTCAACCCAAATACGATTGTCTATGAGTTTAACATCTCTCACATAACTTTCATCCAAAACAAACACGTAAAACTCAACGAAACATGCCTAGACACACAAGGTCACTTCAAAGCACATCTTTCGAACATCATGAACGTTCTTGGACGTTTAACATCCAAACTCCACGAAACTCAACACACTGCATATACATGCTATAATAACTCATTTAAAGACCTTAAAACCTCATGAATCACACAATAGCACATAAAACCACAGATGAGGCACATAAGTGACTTAATCGTCGATCGTCTTAGTCGTCCCTTGACGTTTAAGTTCTAATGCACCTAATACTTTAGCTACTGCCTCTACACCATATAATAAGCATATTTAGAAACTTAGACCATAAATACCAATATGTTAGTCTCCAGTCCACCTAATTCAGTTTCTGGTTTTACAAAACTTAAGGAAGAGATACATGAAGTTCTAAAAGAAAACGGCGCATCTAGGTAACCTCAATAGTATCCTCAGTGCTGGATCTTGCAACAAATCACTGTTTCTTTGAGATTAATGATACTAAGTTGGGTTCTAAAATACAATAACCATTGGTAAATATCCAATCATTTGGGGAAACCAACCTAGTATGCATATGAGAAGGTCTAATATTTTAAGGAGTTTGTTGAACGCAACTACAAAATAAGGTCTATGGTAGCCTTCATATAGTACAACATGCATTTCATAGCAATGAAATGATACATAGGATTTATGCATGATTTGGCATAGTTTATGACAATACATGACACATCTGGACGCGTGACAGTTATATATCAATTGAGACAATTGAAGTCATGTGACCATAGGTGTGCAAATTGCGTTTGCACCATCCAATTTGGAATGAACAAGAAGTTCTTTAATGTATTTGGACTGAGAAAGGGTTAATCCAATGGTCTTATAATATACCTCAATACCAAGAAAGTAGTGTAGCTTACCAAGATCCTTTATAGAAAAGGCATTAGAAAGTTGAAGAATAAGACTTGAAATGAACTTATTAGAGCTTCCGGTACAATTAAGATCGTCCACATAGACCAATACAATAGTAACATGGCCTTCACAATTATGAATAAACAAATATGTATCAAATTTAAAAGGTATAAAATTGAGTTCGAGCAATTTCGAGCTAAGTTTCTCAAACCATGCATGAGGTGTATTTTTAAAGCCACAAAGGGTTTTGTGAAGCTTACACATATGAATTGGATATTCTGGATCAGTAAAACCACAGGAATGAGACATGTATTACTCCTCATGTAGTTTCCCATACAAAAACAAATTTTGGACATCAACTTATCATAGTGACCACCCATTTGACATAGCTAGATATAGAACCATGGGGGTACTTGTAGGCTTCACTAGCTGATTAAATGTCTTAGGGTAATGACTCAAAGATCGTGGTTAAATCCCTTTGCCACTAAACTAGACTTTTATCGCTCAATGGAGCATCGGGATTAACTTTAAACTTCAAAATTCATTTGCATCCACCAATATTTTTGGCCACGAAGGATGGGAGAAGAGACCAAGTACCATTTTGCTGATGGGTGTTATACTCTTCTTCAATAGCCTTTATCTAATTTGAATTTTTTTTGTCTTGGGTAAAATATATAGGCTCATATAGAAAGGTCGATTGTGGTAGAGGGTATTTTATGGTAATGTAAGCTTTTCAGAATTTAAGATTTGGCCTTACACATGGTTACCATATGATAACGTACAAAGTTTATGGTCCGAGAAACTAATGGTTGAGAATTAGTATGAAAAATGGTTGTATCGATATCTATTGGATGAACAACAGTAAAATTAATAAGAGAATTGGAAGAGGGAGACAAATCAAACGGGTTGAATGACACACCAATGAGTTAGACGATAGGCTTGGTAATAAAAGAGTTGATGATGAAGTTGGCAAAATAGCAACTATTATGGTAATATCACTGGCAGTAGTGGTTTGGGAAGAAGATTTAATAGGAGCAACACCTCACAAATATGGCCTAATAGTACACTCAGATGTCAGCGCTCTATTTGGAGTCAACCATGAACTAGCAAATGGCAATTGTAACTCATCAAAAACCACATGACGATATATATATATATATATGTATATATATATATACACACACACACATCCATTAGGGACATGTAAGCATTTATAGCTCTTATGATGTCCATTATACCCCCAATAAAATACATATTAAGGAGTGAAAGACCAGTTTGTGAGCATTATAAGGACGAAACAATGGGAAGCACATGCAGCTAGAAACTTTCATGAAATGATAATTAGGAACCATTTTGAAAAAATTCTCATAAGGTCAGAATTATTGAGTGAGGGTGATGGAATACGATTTATAGTGTAAACTGATGTAGCAAGAACATGATCCCAAAAGGTGAGAGGAATGGAGGAATGGACGAGTAGTTAAACCCCTTTTAACAATATGGTTATGTTTCCTCTCGACAGCACCAATTTGATCATGAATACGGGGACGAGATAAGCGATGAATGATCCACTTTTGAATAAACAAAGTAGATAACTTCCTACATTCTCCACCCCAATCAGATTGTACCATTTTTATATGACGGTCAAAGAATTTCTCAACTCGAATTTTGAAGCATAAAAAATGATTTAAACCTCCATTTTGGAACTCATAGGAAACAACCATGTAAATTTGATAGAATAATCAATGAAAGAAACATCATAGTGAAACATAATAACCATAAATCATTCTAGACTAATTCAAGAGGATAATAGCACTAGAGTTGGAAATAAGAAATACAACTTATGACTCTTTCCATATTGGCAAGATGAACAAACATTAGATCGAGAACTCGATGCGACTGGTAAAGAAAGACTCCTAATAATATTGTAACACCTCAAAAATCCGAATTAATATTGAACAAGAGAGAATGGAAAATCACGGAAGGGTCCAGGAGCCTTAAGAGGACATTTATCTGTCACCCTACTCGTTGTTGTGGATCTCCCAAAAGGTGAATGAACACGGACAACTAAAAAGTCTATGGAGCTCCACACGGTTCATGAAGTGGTTCATGAGGAGGACACATAACCACCATTGCTATTGTGCAGTACCACGGACCACTAGACGGTCCATGGAGCTTCACACAAGTCGTAAAGTAGATATGGAAAGAGGCTTGATAGAATTTGAGGTTTAATTCAACTTAAATGATCATGTATTTAAGAACAAAATTAATTAGGTGGCCCACGATCTATCAAATTGAAAATATTTGAGTCCTCTTTCCAACGCCACCAATTTTGTCTAATTCCGAGCCTGGAGTAAACAATTATACTCGCTTTATTGAAGCCCTGTTATGCAGAGCATGTTCCCACAAACTTGACAGCCTGTGGTCTTTATGACGGTCCGAGAAGCTTTTCTTGAAGTCAATTGATTATCTTTTAAGTGAGGATTCACCCCCAAAGTCATTGGTTAAGGACCACATACATTTAAACGGTCTGTGGAGCTCTACATGGACCATAAAGTCGTCCATGAAGGAGACTTATCAAACTCTGAGTTTATGGTCAACTTCAAATGATCATATCTTTCACCATAAAATAAATTAGGTGGTAACTCCTAGCAAATTAAAGATATTTTAATCCTCTTTCTACCACCACCAAATTCTCCAAATTTCAAGATATGAGTACAAAATTATGCCATTTTTAGTGAAACCCTGTTGGGCAAGGCATCTTCACGAGCTGCTAGACGAGCCGTCATGATCATGACGGGTAGTGAATCCCTCCTTGAGGTCAGTTCTATTCCCATATGTGTTTGGTACTTAAAATACATCATTTAATGTTTAAAATATGACATTTTACTTAGTCTAAGATTAGCAAACTAGTAAGAATGTACCTAAAACCCTTATTTTCCAAAAATCACCTAACATTGAACGAAAAGAAGAGAACAAGGAGAGGTCTTCTTCATTTTTATCCCAGAAATCCAAAGGATTTATTTGTAGATTTCGTCACCAGGTATGTGAGATTTCACCAGTGGGTTTCTTTAACCATTAGGTCCCAATATTCAATTAATTCTTAAGATTCTCATAAACTGATTTTTAGATTTTCTAGATTTATTGTGATCATGGTTCCTTTGATCTAAATAATTTTTTCTTGATAATTCCAGTACAATTCAATGGATAGAACCCAGAACCCTATCTTGCGTATGTTTATCCTGGTTCCTAAATTATACTTTCTAGGCCAACTAGACAGAAATTCATGTCTTATATTTCAAATGTTATATTCTCACTATATAAATGTTGCGTTCTCAATTAGCATGTCATTTTTGAGCTATTAAGAGTTTATTTCATTCTAGTTTCATGAATAATTAGTTGGCAGTAGACTTAGCACCAAGTTGGACTAGGGTTCAGCATACCCTCAAAGTCCCAAAACTATATGCAAATGTAGGGTGAGAAGTTCTCTTTGTTGGGCATCACTTTTTAATGATCATGCCACATTCATGCCTTTATACCCCTGGAAAGATATATTGGGTCCTTTTGATGGGGCGTATACACATATAATCATGTTTTTATACCCCCTAGAGATCTATTTTGGGTCCTCTGATGGAGCATATATATTTGACTCTATGTTTAGCTCATGTGGTTTATGTCGGTTAATAGTAGCTTCCATAATCAGAATTTTAGTGCATTGACCAAAATTTTAACACATGCTTTAGTATACAATTCAATATGTTATCTTCGTCATTAGTACTTGACCGTTGCATCCAAATCACACTTAATTTGATCCTCAGGTTGACTTCAACAGCTTTAGTGGTATGTCCTTATACTTCCAGGACAACTAACATGCTTTATATTTTAGTCATTACTTTTAGTTTTCAGTTTTGTTAAATTTAGCTAGGGTATGTCCGAACAACTCAACTTGGTCAAAGGCTTTTCTGGTTTTCTAGACATAGTAGTTGTCACGACTCGCATGTACATCCTAGAAGTTAGGGATTTCTCAGGTCACAACATGGCGTACTTGACCTCTCGAAGGTATTGTACAAGCCCTTAGATATCATTCATTGCATATATACGAAAAGTAGTGCGGAATTAAAACTTTTCTTTCAAAACATAATACGGAAGTCATTTCATAAAACGTCTAACATATGTCTCATAAACCATTTATGACATCACGAGTACAATATTCTTGGGTCACGGCCCATAAAAATCTAAACATGAAAGGATATAAAATACATCATATGGTGGTGTCCTCGGATGCTAGGAGGACTCACCAATCTTCTCTTCTTGGAAACCTTTCAACTCTACCATTCAAAGCAACTGAACCTTCTCAAGACCCTACATGGACAACATGTAGGCAATATGCGTTAGTACGATATGTACTAAGTATAGAAACTATCACACCAAACATAAGATATCTCAAAGGGTTAGTCAATAAGAGACATAATCATAAGAGATAAAGTCATAAGTATTCCATGAATAGCATAAGCATAATAAAGCATCTTAAAACACATAAAAGTACATACTTACTTATTTTTCCTTCATACTCAAGTGAACTACATCACAAGTTACCTCCAAAGCTAAGTATATCTCTTTGGTCATTCTTGATCATAATTTACTTTCATAATTAAGACGTTAGTTCATCATGTCAAATGAGCACTAAGATCCTAAGCCAACTCAAAACATAATTGTGCAATGTTTGTGAAGCATCGCATACTACCTCACACACTAGCATATCTTGAAGTCACCCTATCTTGTTTCATTAAGTCTCTAATAATATTACTTCATTCTAAGAGTACTACACTCTTATGATTCCCTCAAAACATGATTGTGCAATGTACATGAGGCAGCCCATACTACTCCATATACTAAGCCTATCTTGAAGTTATCCTTAACATGTTCATCCTCCATAGTCTTACCACCTCTTAACTTCTTTTATTAAAATTGTTACTAGAAAAGGTAACTCTAGTTCAATCCTATCTTCAATCTCTTCTTCATTAATGACCCTAGGTTATACCTTGTGCAATGCACTTATGATGTCCCATAACACTATTCATGCAAGGTACTACTTTGGATCCTTTTTCTATTACTTCATACTATGGAGCCTAGACCCTATCTTTATATTTTTAACACTCTGAGATACTTATTTAAGTATGTCTAAGTTCCTTAATCCTATGGATCCTACGAGATACTTTTTAAGGTATGTCTTGATTCCTTAATCATGAACATTACGAGATACCCGTTGGGCATGTCTAAGTTCATTCATTGCTTATGAACACTACGAGATGCTTCTCAAGCATGTCTAAGTTCATTCATTGCTTATGAACACTACGAGATGCTTCTCAAGCATGTCTAAGTTCATAGGATGTGGAGATCTCTAATACGATACCTTGACTCTAGTATGTGAGGGACTCCCGCCTCATGAGACCTAATAGAATACGCATCACAACTACTAGGTGTGGCTCTCCATTCTACTTGGAGTGCGGACCCTTTCTAAACTATTCGTCTCATTTTTCATATCCACTTGGATTCAAGCATATACTCAAAGGTTTACTTGTCAAGCCTTGCTCAACCTTCTCTCGTGGAGGGATGTCCAAGACAATCTCTTCATACTCAAGTAAATTTTATCACTTTCAATAATCCATCCTAAATTTACAGCTAACATAATCATCTGAAGGTTCTATATTCATCAATTCATTCTATCTTCATTCGTAGGTAGATTATAGAGTCTTACACCCTTAGCTTTCTTCTCACTTCTTCAATATTATGTGAATATAGCCATAATTCACACTTTAGGGTTCAATTCAATAAAGACCAATCCAATTCATCAAACCTAGTCCAATTCATACTTAGATGATTCAATCATGATTAATTAATATAGAATGTAATCAAGTTAAGAAGAATCAACATAAATCCTTGATCAAGTCTCTAATGTCCTAAGATCACTATAATCAACCTACAACTCAATTATCATAATTCACCATGAAAACTCCATAAAATGTATATAATCATCATATAAGCATCATTTATTGTTACCCACTATATTGGGATCACAAAGAAGTCTTACCCACAATGCAATCGCAACCCTCTCTAGATAGGGTTATTTTTTATTCACAATTAAAGGGAAACTAGGGGGCTTCATGGATGGAAGAATGATTAATGAATAAGCTTCACATACCTTATATTAGAGACTTAATCCAAGCTTAAACTCTTGGAGAAATCGTCCTAAGTTGTTGCTCCCAATTCTTCTTCTTCTCCAATGGTGTTCTTGAGAGTTCTAATGTGAGAGAGGGGTTTTGATTTGGATTCTAGAGTCTACGGGGGTCTTTTTATTGTTTAAATAATCATAAGATATCCAAAAATACCTAAAATAACCGATCCTGCATTTATTTGTATGTGGGGTGAATTTCCTAACTCACCCCTCAACTTTACAATGAGCTGCAAGAATTGTAGACTCAATCAACGGTTGGGCATTGACGGGGCGTAGACCAGATGACGGGCCATCATGTCAAGCCGTCGTTCTGGTAAGAGACCCGTTATTTGGGTCTTAATCTAATGGAGCTAAGTATCAACGAATTCCCCTCACCAACGGGGCGTCGATGGACCTATGGTTCGTTGGTTCCCCTCGTTGATTGACACTATTTTGACGGTTTTTCTCCCACGTTGGGTCCCTCTTCAAGGAACCTTAGGTGGGTCCCTGGGGAGTTATTCCCATAAATTTCCTCCCCAAATACGTACGTCTATATCCTAGGAACCATCCATATCAATTTGAGCCCAAAACTCAACTTAAAATCTCATGAAACATACTAAGGCACGCTAGCACTTCTCAAAGCTAACTTTCAAACATCACCGGACGTTCGTGGACACTTCACCTCCAATCTCTCCCAAGTGGACACTTCACCTCCAATCTCTCCCAAACATTATATATTGCTTATTAACACCATAATTATCAATTTTATGACCTTAAAACCTTATGACACTCATGTTAGGATCTATCTACACCTAATTCAATTTTTGAGGATTTACAATATCCCACACTTGGGAAACATTCATCCTCGAATGACATCTTCTTAAATTCTTCTTTAAGGGGCCTATTCTAGACTAGCATCATATCATATATGCATTATGCCTAAATTCACATATCGAAATCAAGGAAACAATTCAATTTTAAGCTAAAACATAACCATATACAAAGAGAACCTCTTACAAAGGCTCCTCATCCCCCACTTGGGAATAAGTTACACATGTCGTTCTAACCTCAATTCCCCATCATAAGAAAACATCAATCAACAAGGCAAATCATAATCCTAAGAAATTCTGGAAACCTTCATAAATCAATAAAGAGAAACATACTAGAAAGGGACATAAGGAGATCACTCTTTATTACATTTAGATTTGAGAGCAAAGAACCTAGAATTAGATCTAGGAACACCTTCTTCACTATTTGGAGCAGCTTGCTTGACTTCTCTCCCTTTGTTTTTATGATCCGGACAATCCCTCACTTTGTGTCCATCCTTCCCATACCCAAAACATGTAATACCTCGAAAATGACATAGGTGAATCTAGATATTAACATGTTTTTCATGATGTTATAAGGTCCTAAATTGGTTTATAATGTGGTATTAAGGCAGTGTATAGAGTTTAAGGTGATTTGGAAGTGAAACATCAAGGGACGACCAATATATTTGATGAATAAGTCACATATGTGCCTCATGTGTGGTTATGTACCTATATGTGTGTTTCATGAGATTATTAGGTTCTTATATGAGTTATAATAGTGCTTATATGCAGGGTGTAAAGTTTCATGAAGTATGGAGGTCCAAGGTCCAAGAACGTCCATGACGTTCGAAAGCTTTTCCTTGAAACGACCTTGTGTGTCTTGGCATGTTTCGCCTAGTTTTATGTGTTCGTTTTGTATGAAATTGACGTTTTCAGTCCTACACTCATATACGTACATATTCGGGTTGGAAACCTCTAGTAAAATATCCCCAAGGACCATCCAAGGGTCCTTGAGGAAGGACCTTGCCTTGAGCCAAAGGTTGTCTTAGACCAACCCAGTTGACTGAGGCAGTCGACGGACTGTAGCTTGGTCAACGCCCCATAGATTGAGGGAGTGAGTCAATACATGGACGTGGCAAGGTAAGATTCCAAGGACCAGCATCAGTCCCAAACCTCAGACCAATAGGACGGTCCGTTGGTTGGGAAACGGCTAGTCGATTGCATCCATCTGTGAAGTTGCTTTCCTGCGCAGTTTTACTGTAAACTCTAGAGGTGAATAGGTAGATTCACTCCCACGTCAAAATAAGAATTTGTTACTTAGGGGTACTTTGGGTATTTTAAACATGCTTATAAGCCTTAAACACTTAGGAGAATTCATTCTTTAAAAATCAAAACCCCAAAAGCTATTAGAAATTCTCTAGAACTCTATTGAAGCAAAAACTCAAGGAAGAGCTTGGATTGGATAATTAATTGTTGATTATTCATCAAATTTTTGATTAGATTCATTAAGGTATGGTTTTCTATCCTTGAAACTCTATTCATGAAGGATCCAATCTTCAAAGTGATTTTCAAAGACTTCCTAAAAGATGAGTTTTCTAAATTGAAATGTATCCATGGGTTCTGGTATTAAAGGTTTTAAATCATTGAATATTGGTTGAATTTTTGTTAATTATATGATTTTAACTCAATTAAACTATTAACCCATGTAATTGATGAACCCTAGTTTTTGACTACTTTATCGGTTAAGTGATATTGTCTTAATGCTTATAAATTCTAGTGTAGTTTTCTATGGGATATTGAATGATGTAAGAATTGTATGAAATTGATGTATAATTGGTCTTAGATTGATAAATATATATTGAATTGACTTATATTCATTGAGTCTTATGGTTTTTGTATTGAATTGATGTTCATGGTTATGGGTAAGGGCCTTATGATATTGAATTGGATGATTTAGCTATGGATTGGAGTGGTGAGAATGGATTGGTGGTACACTGACCTAATTGTCTTTATTTTATGTTAATTATACTTGAATTATGTTATGATTGGTATGGTCCACTTATGGTGTCAGTGCTATGTGTGTTACTTGCAATTGATGTGGCCTTGTCAGCGTTACTTTATGCATTATGATGAACATGGCATTGCCGACAAATTAATTGATATATTGTGATGATGTGTGTAGTTTTATTATACATGTGATTGAAGTTAAATTATGTGTTCTTCTATTGATGTTGTTAGGTGATCATGTTATACTATGACTATGTCATTATGTGTGTAATCTTAGAGTTGATGCATGATTCTTCCTACTTGACTATGTGAGCCTATGATGATTATATTGATGATGCTATGATAGTATATAGGATGAATAGTAAGTATGCTTAGTTGATATTATGTGCTTCTAGAATGATATGCAATATGTGCTAAAGTGAAGTAATATTATGTCTTGCTTTGGTAGACTTATGTTCCTTACTTGATACATGCATGAATGTGAATATGAGATGTATTGACTTAGGATGCTAAATACTCTTAGTCTTGTATGTATGAATAAAATGAGACCTTGAATGATTCTAAGAAGGTCATTTATGTGGAACCTGGAACCTAGCGGTAAGCTAATGAACGTTGAAGTCGGAAGTCGTAATGGTATCCTTCTTGCAATGAATGATGGGCTTAAGTTTGATTGGCTGGAATGGCATCATATCATTCTTAGGAAAGTCATGATGAGCTATCTTTGTCACCATCATAAGGTAGCCCTAGGGAACCTCTTGGTAGGGTGATGTGATAGGGTTATGAATAAGATATGAAACCTTTTGTATAAACCTTTAATGTGAATTACTCTATGAGAACGAAGGCTAGCACCAAGTTAGTATGGTAAGGGAAGTATCTCTAGTTAAGATTGAGGCTAGATTACAAATAAAGCCCTTCATATTTCTTAACCATGTGCTTACATGGGATGTGTCCTAGTTTTACCATTGGCAAGTAGAACACCCTCCATCGGAGTAGGTTACAACTCTGGATTCCATGCTTTGCTACCATGGTCTATGTCGGTTATTTCCTATCTCATCATATTGGATAACTACTAGTATTGAAGAAGTTCTATGAAGTTTAAGTGGTGGCATGGGACGCTATCTAGACATTGCACAATACGCTTTGAAGATGTAAGTGAGAGTCCCTAGGTTTTTTCCAAGACCATTACTTGAATGTCCTTATGTGATGAATGTCTCTTAAATAAACTAATGAATGTAATTACTTAGGTTAAGAAAGCATGTTAAATGAATAAGTTCTTATCTAGAGTAGTTAAGGTTGTCTAGTTAAGGTGTGACGGGGACATAGGAATGGTCACTTCGTATCTTACCTAGATAGGTCTTAAGGATGACTCTAGTTAGGGAAGATGTTTGATTATGTATACATGATATAAGCCTTAGGTAGTCCTAAGTATTATTTACGTAATCTTGAAGAGGTCATCATGGACGTTTTCTTCTTAATTTACCTAAGTAAGTCTTTTGATAACCTTTGGGAGGAGAATGTCATATTATGTATGTTGTGGTATTAAGGTGAGAATGATTTTATCTTAGGTATCTAAAGTATCTCTTAATAGTGTGTGAAAGGGATTGTATGGGCGGTCGCTTGACAACTCACACAAGTGAAACTACGAATAACCTTTGGTAGGAGGATCTCATGTTTATGTGGTTGGTGTATTGTAAGTTTGTATATCTCATTATAGGTGGTCTTAAGGATCATTTAGGTGTGCCTAGAGAGGGTGTATGGGCGGTCTCTCATTTTCTTACTTAATTGAGTCTTAGGATAGCTTTTAGTGAGAATATTGCATGCTAGAAATGATTCAAGGTGAAGTGGAAGACCTTCACTGTAGCAGTGAACAAGTTCATTGTAACAATGAATTAATTCACTGTAATGTTTCCTAAAAATATATTTAATGCTTATGTGATTTCATATGTGTTTCTCAGGTGTTATATGTTATTTTTATGCTTATAATATGATGTTTTAATCAAAAAGAGCATGTTTCTAATAAATGTTGGTTTTCATGATTTTATGCATTATGTCATACTTAGTACAAGTGTTTGTACTAATTCCATACATTTTGTTATATCTAAAGGTGTAGGCGGAAGGTGAGAAGGATCATGAAGGAAAGCTTGGATTCTAGATATCGTTCAAGCAAAGTTGAAGTATGTCCTCATTTGACTCGAGGACATATAAATGTCTTTTATTTCAAAGTTGGAATAGACTAAGTATTTTTATTTCGTATTGTTTGGGTCGTATCCCAAGTATTCTTTAGTCTAAAAATGGCATATGTTGACACTTAGCGTTCCTATGATTTTAATATGAAAGATGTTCTAAGATATTTGTGTGAAAAGTTTTAATTCCGTACTACTTTTCATACTTGTATATGCGATGAATAATACGGAAGGGCTTGTACAAGACCTCCAGGAGGTCAGGTACAACGTGTCGCACTACGAGAGTGTCATATCTTCTAGGGTGTGCTCTCAGGATGTGACAAAACATTCATCCTTGTCGGCTAGGCACTTACAATAATGACTCCTCCCACACTTGGGGCAAATAAATTTGGAAGTTGCACTACCCTTCTCCTTATCAACCTTAGAGGTGTTGGAAGAATCTTTACCGGAATAACTTGGTTTAGTCCTAGGCCTATCTTGTCCCTCAGACTTAGCATGGAAAGACTTATCACCTTCCAACCTAGACCTCTTCTTCTCTCTAGCCCTTTCCTTCCTTAGCTTTGACTCTTCTATTTGTTGAGCAATCACCATGAGTCGATTAATATCCATATCATCAACAAGCAATGCCATACGACAATCTTCTTCTACTAAGTCGGACACTCCCGTCATGAATCTATTCACCAAGTCTTTAGTATTTGCCACCAAGATTGGAGCATACTTATACAAAAGAGTGAACTTCAAATCATACTCCTTGACACTCAAATTCCCTTGCTTGAGGTTTATGAACTCCTCCAACTTAGCCTACCTCAATTCTCTGGGAAAGAATCTATCAAGGAAAGCAAACTTAAAAGTCTCCCACTTCATAGGGCTAGCTCTTATTGGTCTACTATCCTTCCATTGTTCATACCAAATTTGGGCAACATATTTCAATTGATATGCAGCCAACTCCACCTTTTTAATGGAAGACAGTGCCATAATTGCAAGCACCTTATATACCTTATCAATGAATCCATTCGGTTCTTCCTCCACATTGGATCCATAGAACTCCAATGGATTCATTCTATAAAACTCCCTTACTCTAGTAGCACCCATTCCTCCTATAGGATTAGTCGGAGCCACCTCTCCTCTATTAGCTTGGGTTGTTAAGGCTTGAGAAAACAAAGTCATAAAAGCACTAAATTCCTCAAACATAGCATTCCCTATTGGAGGGTTATTAGGAATTTGAGGAGGAATTTGCTCTTTCATTTAGGGAGGTATATGCTCTTGTACTTGTGGAGGCACATGCTCTTTCTCCATACTCCCATTTCCTCCCCTTATAGCATTAGCCCTAGTGTCATCCATAACCTATAAAATCATAGGCAAGCATTAGAAAAAGGGCTTACTTAAGCAAAACTCTATGGCACGACTTGAAGAATGAAGAAGTGAAACTTTCCTAAGAATCCATGTCCTCCTACTCATAGGTGTGTCGCGACTCACACCGATGAATAAGACTCTACTAAACGTGGTGAGACATCCTAAGACCATTTTCATAACCTTATGCTCTAATATCAAGTTTGTCACGACCTGCATGTACACCTTAGAAGTTAGGGCATTCTTAGGCCAAAACATGGCGTACTTGAACTCTCGGAGGTCTTGTACAAGCCCTTAAACATCATTCATTTCATATATATATATGAAAAGTAGTGCAGAATTAAAAATTTTATTTTAAAACATAATGCGAAAGTTATTTCATAAAACATCTAACATATGTCTCAAATACCATCTATGACATCACAAGTACAATAGTGTTGGGTAAAGGCCTATAAAAGTCTAAACATGAAAGATATAAAAGACATCATAGTGGTGGTGTCCTCAAATGCTATGAGGACGAATCTTCTCTTCTTGGAAACCTTGCAACTCTACCCTTTAAAGCAACTAAACCTTCTCAAGACCCTACATGGACAACAAGTAGGCAATATGCATTAGTAAGATATTGATACGCTCAAATTACACCTCCCTAAAGAAGTATAAGCGGTCGTATCAAGTAAAGAAGTCAACTAGTAAGTTGGGGTCGATACAACAAGAAAAATGGTTTAGATTTAACTACAATTTACAATTATGTCTATTTAGCCAAGGTCTTTCCAAAAACAAGTAACTAAAGGGGGTTTTTGTAAAACAAGTTTCTTTGATACTTATAAGTAAAGAAGTAAGCAAAAGTAAAGATTGATCTTTTATCAAGTTGTGAGATAAACTAGGGTGTATGTTTTTCCCATAGGTTCATAACTCCGTATTCCTAGCAATAACAATTCTTCCATAATGTTTTGCATATAAATGGATAAGTTAGGTATCTCTAAGTCCTTGGCCCGGCATTTAAATAATTTCACCCCGTATCTTGGTCCGGTTACATGTTATAAGCTATTAACATTTTTACCTTTACTTCATATTAATCATCATAATCGATGTATGACTTAGTTATTATTTCACACCAATCGACACTAGCCTATTAGTTAATATCCCACTAAATCTATGTTGATAATTATTTTCCTATTACTACCTCCTTGGTCAGGCAAGTAGCAACAAGAGAGTTCTAAAGTTGGCCACCGTTAAAAAAATTTCTAAGCGAAAGAATTATCATACATGAAAGAACCTATTTGAGAATTGTTATTTAGCTAGGTCTACTTTATTAATCACCCATGGTTCCTACAACCCTAGTTGTGGATTTATTTATCCATGCAAGCAAGAACACAATTCATGGTTGTTAAGAAAGAAATCATGAACTTACTTTTAAAATGTGAAGAAGAGCCCAGCAAATCAACTGAAATTTCATGACAATACTTGAAACCAAATTCGAAAATTGAATTTTTGTGAAAGTTTGAAAAACCCAATCTTCAAACAAAACAAGAACAATAATACCAATGCCTAACCCCAAAAACTAAGTTTATTTCAATATTAATATAAAAAAAATAGTCCTAAATTACAAGGAATTAAAATAAGGAAAGCTTGTCTAAAAATGTGGCTATAATCGACGACCCCCATAAACGGACCGTCGATGGAACGACGGTCTGTTTGACTTCTTCCATCATTCCAGACTTAGAATACTTTTTTGTCTTTCATATGGCATCATCTCTGAATCAATCAACGGACTAACAACACGATTTGCACCTACGGTCTATCGATACCCTCCGTCGCTCCATCCTTAGAATTTCTCCAACATAGAGTATTGGGACTATCTCTGATCACATCGATGATTAAGCAGAACGGTTCATCGATCGATTTAGGGACCATCGATCCACTTCGTAATACCACACTTGGTCAGATTTCCCAGAGTTTCTCTATTTGTCTGAACTGCAATCAACAGTCACCACCTACGAACCGTCGATTGAACGATGGGTCGTCAATGGCCTTCACAGGTTGCCTCTCTACATTATTTTCTAGCTGCCTTCTCCATTTTTATTATGGACTTCTTTCCTGCAAAACAAATACAAAAGCACATTAAAACTACTACAAAAAGGCTCTAGACACACACATTAGCAAAAAGCATTGAAAGCACCGTAAAACCACAACACATCAACACCCTCAACTTAAGTTTGTTGTTTGTCCTCAAGCGACACACTATTACTCAAAGCCATACTTGTACAAAAGTATACTCTTTTAAGCTTTTGCAATCACATGGCTATCAATCCCGACTCTTTATTTGATTTAGTGCATGCTTAGGCTCTCATGTTCAAACAAGCTAACCATTGACATAAATTCACCATACACAGACACTTCTATTGTTTTGCCTCTCATGAAGGCACAAACTTTCTGACATTCCAACTAGTGTTCTCACTTCAAAAGAAATCCTCATTTTTTGCACAGTGATCTCATGTTTGGGTACAAGGATCTTTATTAAACAGTCACGCTCAAAAACAAGTTCATACATAGCTAGTACTCGTCTCCATAGGCTTGCCCTTCTTTTCACTGCTCAAGTTCACCACATTAGACTCCTAGGATCACGGTAGGACTTTCTTGGCTTGAAATGTCGGCTCAAGGTCAAGTGTGGTACATTTGGGTATATTTTTAGTGACTTTTTTCCCTTTCTACCTCTTTTCATTGCCTTTTTTGCCCTACTTTTCCTTGCTACCCTTCTTTTTAGATATGACTCGTCTTTATTTTTTCAACTATTGGAAACTCTTTTCTTTCTTTTCTGCACTTTTTTCTTTTCTTTTACTTTTCTTTTCTCTTTCATTCACATTGATGATTTCATTGAGCCGCATCTTTCACTCACTTTATCTTTTCTTTTAAACATTCAACTTTTTTCATACCCATTTTTGTGTTCTCACTCATAATAGCCACCCTCAACTAATGGCTTTTCCGTGAGTTAAGGTACACAATACCCGAGGTTAGGTCAGGGCCAAGACGAGGTCATTTTCTAAATTAGTCATCCTCAACTTAGGTTTTTAGCCTAAGTCGAGGTGCACATGTCCAAGGAGGGATGAGGGCTAACACATTAAACCTAGGGAAGGTGAGTTGGTGAAGAAAATAAAGGTCTATTATAAGCTCAATAGATTTGAATCAAAAAGGGATAAACTTTCATTTGGTTAACTTCATTTTAGGCTAGATGTTTGCAAGTTTGAACAAGGGCCTATGATCATTTCCTAGTTGTCCAACATATATTCCTTGTGCATAATTAACCAGCCAAGTTCTAGCTAGGTACCAACAGTTATATACTCAAAATTCCTCACACTCTTGACACTTCATTACCCTACTAGATTGTCAGATTTCTTGGTTTAGGTGTTAGTTTGAGGGTCATGCAATGGGTTCCTATCTATGTCATGATTAGAGCCAACATATTCAACTCATTTTCACCTATTCATGCAAGCACTTTCTTAGGACGGGATATTATTCATACTTAGCCATCATGCTTCATACTTCATGCTTTTATACTTTGTATAAGTTATGACATGTCGGTTCAACAGAAAAATAACCAGTCTCTTGGGGAAAAATAACATAGGCAAGAAAACCTTGAAGAGAGGATTGCGAGTTTAGGCTACTGAGACTTCACCTTAACGCTCAATTTCTGTTTACCCCACCCCCCAAAAGAAGAGCATGCAATTGTCCTAAATAATAATAATAATAATAATAATAATAATAATAATAATAATAATAATAATAATAATAGTAATAGTAATAATAAAATAGGGTGGTAAGTGAAGCAAACCAGAGGCGCATAGCGCCGATGATCTAACAACAAGTGGGCAAGTGTGGTTCCTTGGAACCTGCAACATCAGTAGATGGGTCACCCTCAGTTGTGCCACATAAATCTCCACACCATCAGTGGTGCTCCTCTCACCGGTCTCCGATCTGGAAGTAGACACCTCAACAGCTACCTCTTGTGCCCTCATCTGGCGGGTCTCCTCATCAATCAAAGAGGCTCTCTTCGCAGCCTCGAGGTTTGTCCTCTATTTCTTACTTGCACAGGAATCCTCTCCCTCAGTACTGCGTCTAAAATGATATCTCTTGGCACGACCATGTGGATCACGCTAAGGCTCAGAAGGGGCTATGACAGTGCAACAAGAACAATGTCCTCCACTAGCTCGGAGGGTGCAGTTTCTGGCTTAGTCCCCCGTATCTTCATAATATTATATACATCTTCCCCAAACTAGACACAGCTTCCTGAAGAGTAGTCAAGTCAATAGTAGGGGTTGGGCATGCAAGGACTCACAACTCAAAGGCGTCAAGGTGCTGGTGAACAGCCTGAATCTTCTGCTCAATCTGCTGGGCCACCCTCTTCACAATCCGTTCCTCTGCCTCGGCGATGGACTTTTGCATCTGAGGCTGTATGTGGTGCAGCTGCAGATAGGGGAGTGGACCGGAAGGAACTAGGGGCTCGACTGGCGGTGGCAAACTAACAACCAGAAGAACTTGGCTGTGAAAGTTAGGTTGACCTTTTTTATCAGCTCTTAGGGTCTAACACCTAGTCTGCCCCCGCACCATCGACTGACAGATATAATCGGCTTCTCTCTGCTCTATTATTCTCTTAAATTGGCCACTTTTGATCATATACCACCTGTAGTCAAACTCTCGAGTCAGAAGGGCCCATTGTCCGTCAATATTGTGGTCATACAAGAATCGTCAAATGGTGGTCACAGACAGATCAACTAGGCAGCCTCAAACTAGTAACTCAATGAGCGGGTTGTGTGGGGCAGATCTCGCCCATCTATCAAGAGAGCCTTTAAGAGTCGCCACATAGGAGGCATAGAACTCTCGAAGTATCTCCTCACTGTAAGTACCCACACTCTTAGCCATCCATTATAGCTTGTGTTAGGTAAACATCATATGCACATGGGGGACTGTGTGCAAACTCCCCATAAGAACCCGACGCTCGACAATCACCAACCGGATCATCACCCCCTTCTCATTCAGTATTCTAGCACCCTTGTATACCTGATAATGACCATCTACACCCTACCAGTTAGGCTCCTCAGCAATCGGTGCGGGGATATTTGCCTAGGGTGTCGGGGCAGACTCAAAGCTAGTATCCTCATCAGACGAGGCTTGTCAGTCAGGTCCCTTCGACCGAGTGGCTCATTGAGATACGGAACCGAAGGCAGTGCTCTCATTCGACCTACACGATTGAGCCGACCCTGATGCTGAGGCAGATTTGGATCCAGATGTTGATTTGGATCCAGATGCTCCTTCAGAACTTGAGGCAGTCCCAGACGGAGTGTCAGTCAGTATGTGCTCCTCATCAGATTGGGAGGCAGTGACTACTCCAGGAACCAGCTTCTAGGGGTTACCCCGAGTGATTTGTGAAGTTGGTGTGGGGGTAGTAGCACCTGGGGGGATGTACTCTAGATCCTGCTCATTGTCGGAGTTAAAACCCATCCTATGAGAAGGATACAAAGGTCTTGGACTTTCCCCTTCAGTAGACAATAACTTTTTAGGCGCCATTTGTACCTATAGAGAAGTTATTAGTCTCCCTTCAATGCTAATACACAATCGAAACATTTAGAGCGAAGAACGAGAAAAATTTTACACTTTAGTTCAGTTCTGTATCTTCAGGTTGACAGGCACTATCAACGGTGCATTGATGAATCGGCGGTCCGTCGATAGGGTCCGTCGTCCAAAACTTAGAATTATTTCAATTACACAACAATTTCAGACCTCACAGTTGGAAATGACGGATATGCAGAACGGCTCGTTGATTAATCAACGAACCATAGTCCACTTCCGTCGTCTAACACTTAGAATTATTTTTAAGCTCAAAAGAAACATGTTCTCTGAAAGAAATGACAAACGTGTAGAATGGCCCATCGATCAATCGAAGAACCGTAGTCCACTTCCGTCGTCTCAGACTTCAACATATTTAGTGTGGTCCAATCAACGAACCCCATTGATGGCTTATCGATCCATCGGCGGGGTCTCATGTTGTTGGCCTAAGACAGATTTCAGGCCATTCTTTCAATCTCCACTTTTGGACACTTTAAGACCCATTCAAGTTTAGACAATATAGTATAGCAACCAGGAGACCATTTCTTCATTCCAAGAGTTTCGATTTCAAGTATATGGCCTTCTAAATTAATGACGATACGCAACCCTAAGACAGATTTGGAAGACATGACACCCATAACTATATTTTAAGCAGATTACAAGACCATACAACCACTTTCTATCATTACAAGGGGCATATTACACTGAAATTAGCATGCAATTTTAGTTAATTTTAACCCCTCAGTCATAACCCACATTCAAAATCAGCTTATGAACGAGAATTCATAGTATAAAGGAAATTGAAATACCTTGTGTTCGTAGAGGGGTGACGTTGGTTGCGAATGAATTATGGGAAGGGGTTTACGAGGTTATAGTGGTAATGGAAGCAAGTGTCAATGTGAGGCATGAGTCTTCGTAGGGCTCCGATACCATGTAGAGATTTTATTAAGATAATGATTCTCGATTTTATTTTACGGAAGAATTCTTCCTCAATATATAAAGGATGTTACACAAAGTGTAGATTTCTCTTTGGTTTGCCCACATTGGAGCTCCGACTAATTCTGGATCGCGCTCTCTAGGGCCCATTTGGGGGTGGCACTTCGAAAAGAATTTTCTTCATACCTAGAGCTCGAACCCGAAACATCTGTTTAAGGGCAAAACACTCCCACCAGTGCATCACAACCCGTGTTGGTTACACAGTGTAGTCGAATAGTAACTCTCCAAGAGAGAAACTATAAACATGAATTCTAATAAAACACAATTACTACATAAACGTGTAACCTCACTATTATGACGGCCTAACATTAACTAATTAAGTTTTTTAAAATTACAATAAACTAAGAAATTTATTTGAAAAATTAGTCTAAATGTACTAATTAAGCCGTTAATGACTTAAAATTGACAATATAAAATATGTACTCAATTAAACTATTTTGTTTGGGAGATAAATGTCAAAACACATCTAGCCTATTCCCTTTTTTGAGTTTATACCTAAACTATTAAAAGCATAAGTTTCATATCTAAACTATCACTTATTAGTTTGTGAAACACATATCTCTCTTTTATTACACTTTATCCTGGTGTGTGTAATACAATCTCTCTTTTGTTTAAAAATTGTCATGTCACACTCACATGAACAAAACATTCCATTTTGACAAAAAAAATTATTAATATTAGTTAAATTAAAGATTAAAATATTACTATTCCATACCCCAAAAAAATCAAAATGTTTTTCATACGCCACTCCACCACTTCCTCTCGTCGTACTCCTCAAACCTATTTTTTATTTTTTAAAAGATATTATTTTATAATTGTGTAAAGAAAACTCTCACTTCATCCCCCAAATTCAAATAATAATTAAGATATTATTTTAATTTTTTTTTAATTTCCCCACCCCACATAACCTTTCACTTTCAATTTTTTCTAATTTTTAGCCTGAAGACTTTATTCAAAATAATTTTTTTATTTCTGTTATATTTGGTATATAAGTAGAAAATAATATTTTTCTATAAATATATATACACATCTTACACAAAATTAGTAAAATATGAGTTAAAATAAATTAGGAGGGGAGGGGTTAGCTGGATGGACTACGATTTTATTTTATTATTTAAAAAAATATAATATCAATTTCTTTGGGGGGGGGGGTGTGAGGTTTGATTTTTTTTTGAAAAAAAGGACGGGGGATCATGGGGTGGGCGGGTTGAAAATGGTGGTGGAGTGGAGTAGTGCGAGAAAAATATATTTTAAATAAATATTTTTCTTGGAGATAGTAATACTTTATACTTTAATTTTAGCTAATATTAATAGTTTATTTAATTTTTGTGACAGTGGAATATTTTATACATGACAGTGACAAAGTTTTTGCAAATAAAAGAGAGTGTATTACACATACCACTAATGTGTTTCTCAAAATAATGAGTGATAGTTTATGTGTGAACTCACACTCCCAATAGTTTAGGTATGAACCTCAAAACGGGGAGTAGTTTATGTATTTTTTTTACACTTTGTTTTTGACATAAAATATTATTTTTCAAACTATTAAATATACTCAAAATAATATGACAATTTTTTTACATAGACATACTCCCTCGGTCTCCCATATTAGTTGATCACTTTTAATTTTACATGGTACTTAAGAAATTCTAAATAAGAAAATAATTTTACTAATTTACTCCTTAAAAAACTTCTTCAGAATTTTTCAAACAAATGTGAACATTTTTAAAAAGAAAGTAACTATAAGAATAATATAGAAAAAAAATAATTAATTTTTGATTTAATAAGGTGAAGAACTAATATGAGACAATTATTTTTAGTATAATGATCAATTAAATTGGACGGATGGAATAGTAGCTATTTTTTTTGACATTATGAACACTTGTTTTACTACTTTATTTGTCCAACAAGAGTTGTCCACTGTACTATTTTGAAATGTTCAACAATACTTATCCCATTTTATGAAATTAATGAATAATTTTACATTTAGGGTCGTTTGGTACAAAGATCAATAATGCAAGGATTAGTAATGTAGGGTTTAGTAATGTATGGATTGGTAATGCAGAGATTAGTAATTTAGAGATTATTTTTATCAAGTGTTTGATTAATTGTTTCTTACCTAGTTTTGTGTGTGGTTTAAAACGCTGTGAAAAAAATCAATCAATAATGCAGGGTGTAGTAATGCATAGATTAGTAATGTAGAGATTAGTAATGTATAGATTATTTTTATCAAGTGCTTGGTTCATTGTTACTTACTTAGTTTTGTGTGTAGTTTAAAAATGTGCAAAAAAAAGTTCTTTTCGATTATACCCTTGAGTTATTATGAGATTTTCTATTTCATGTAATTGGGTCAAAATAGATAATTGACGGATAATATTATAATAGAAAAAATTAGCAATTAAGTCATAATACGTAATATATTTAGTCAAAATAATAACATTTTAAAATATTTATTTAAAATGTCAGAATAACAATATTTTAAGAAATAATGTGTGATCCTTATATAATTCATTTATCTTCCTTTTATTTCTCAAATTAGGCGCACTTTTTGACTAAAAATTATTAGACCCCATTACCCACTTTTCATTCACGAAATATTTTTACTCAAATTCTATCATTTCTCTTTTTCTCTCTAAAGATTTCTTTCATTATTCCATATCCTCATATAACTTTAAACCTTGTCTTTTTTCTTAAATCAAAATCCTTTATTTTTCTAAGAAATTTTAGAAATCATTCAAATTTTCAACATTTGTTGAAGTATTGAGATACAAAAGTATTTATATATTTTGTATGTCGGATCTGAATTTGGAAGAAGTATCAGGTGAAGAAGTGTCATTTTTTAAATGTCAATATTAGAATAAACAGCTCAAAAGTATTGAAAAATTGATCTTGAAGATGTGTCATGTGAAGAAGTGTCATTTTTGAATATCAATATTTGAAAAATTTATAAAATTTTTGAAGATCAGATTGATGAAAAATAATTTTATGGCATGTTGTATTTTGTATTTAAACTATCAAATTGTATTCTTTACTATTTTTATCATTTGTTGCATTTTGTACTCATCACAAAATTCATGTGTATCTGCTAAAATTTAAGTTTTTTAGGTGTAACTTGTATTAATTTTGTAGGTGAGATTCATTTCAAATTATGTATATGTTTGATTTTGCATTAGATAAATAGTTTTACAAAATTTTGTATGTTATTTTAAATTAGGCTTCATACAATTTTTTTTGTGTATATATTCTAACTATGTGTGATGCCAACAAGTGTTGTGTTTCTTTTTTTTTTTTTAATTTTAACTGTGTGCCAACAAGTTTTAGATTTTTTCTGTTCACTTTGTATTTCAATGTCATTTTTTATTTAAATCTCACTTTGTATGACTATACAAGTTTTGTATTTTTTTAAATTTGTATTAGTTCTAGATGTATACCAATAAGTTTCGTATTTTTTGTGCTCATTTTATATTTCAATCTCGTTTTGTATGCCAACAAGTGTTTTATTTCTTTTTATTTTGTATTAATTCTAAGTATATACCGAAAAGTTTTAGATTTTTCGTGCTCACTTTGTATGCCAACAAGTTTTGTATTTTTTTTTTGTATCAATTCTAAATGTATGCTAACAAGTTTTAAATTTTTAGTGAATGTATATTTATATTTCACTTTGTATGCCAACAAATTTGTATTTTATTTATTCTGTATCTATCCTAAAATCTTCTTCACTGCCAATAAAAATTTTAAATCAATAGACTTAAATTTGACATATATTGAATACTTTCGATGGGGAATTTAAATTAATAACGAAAATTTGAGATTTAAGGAAGAGAGAAATTATGTCAATTGTGGAACCAAACACGCATAATAGGAAAGAAATTTTGTAAATTTATGAAAAGAGAATAAGTATAGTGAAAAAAAAATTTAGGCCTACTTAAAGTTATACCAAAATTCTGATTAATAATTATGGTAACTTTGTTGGTTTAAATTTAAAAATTATCTTATTTGAAATATTATTTTCCTTAATTTTCTCCGTTCTTTTAATAACTACTGTACTTTTTTCAAATTAAACAAATAACAAAAATACATAAATCAACAATACAACAAATTTGTTATCAACAATTTGTATTATAGTGAATGTCTAATTATGTTGAGTCCTTGTAGGATATGGTTAGGAATCCTACTTGGGGACCAAGTAAGATTTTCCCTATAAATAAAGGGTTTTCCTTCATTGTAAATAAGATTTGTGAAAGATCTATGAATCCTGAATATACTATGAATAAGAAATCTTTGCTCTTCTCCCTACTTTATTCGTCTTCTAATTTCATATAATTGCATAACACGTTATTAGCAAGAATCTCAAATTTTGAAATTAAGTTTAGATCATTCAGATTGAGCAGGCTTCTGCTCTCAAGAATCGTGTTAATATTGCAAGTGGGACACCAAACAGGTATGTAGTAGTATTTTCCTTGATTAACATTTATTGTTAATTTTGATAATCTAAAAATTAATTGACTAAATAAAAATGTGGAATAATCGCATATAAATTCAAAAAAAAAAAGAAGAAGGTGGCAGTGAACATATTTTTTATGTGAGCATTTGTACATGTTCAATTTTAATTTGAAAATTATATTATTATTATTATTATTATTATTATTATTATTATTATTATTATTATTATTATATATGAGCAATTAATTCAAAAAGATTATTGGAGTTTATGTGGCATAATATCATTAGAGACTCGGGTGAGTCTCAATTGAGAATAAGATGATGAATCAATTTTCATCGCATCAAAAGCAGAAGAAGATGGATTCATGTTCAATTACACCAAGAGGGCATCATGAGTCTTGATGCTTCGTGATGAAAGATGTTGGGTTCAAGTCCCTCATTTAATTATGACATAAGACGTTGGGTTTGAGTCTCAATGCACCATATTGATTATATAATGACGACTAAGGCAAATAATGAGTTTTTGATAGTTATGAAATATATCTCGTTGAAGCAGATCCATTCCCCGAAGTGAATGTAGCAGTGCATAAATATCTAAAAGAAGACAACTGATTAAATGATGCACATGAATATGGAATGAGGTACTAAGTAATAAAAATTTGATGTACTTAAATGATTGTGCTCTATTCATGAAGAATGATAACTTTTGATAAATGATAAAAATATAGATTCATTCTCTAAAGGGAATGAGGTGTAAGCCACCATGTTAGGCATGAGAAAGATTGTGACCTTTGGTTAACAATGTGGTATCATCAAGAATGTCTCTAAGAAGACATGCATTATAGAAACATTTCATGCTTTATCTTCAGGCTTGTATTGGACAGGAATTAGTTCAATTGAGGCACATTCTATGATAAATAAGAAGTTTTCTAATTTTAATACTTTCTTAATTGGCATGATTGTCTGAGACATCATTAGTCTATTATGTTTAGACGAATTATGAAAAATTAAAATGGACATCCATGGAAGAAACTAATTTTTTTTAAATGGTGAATTTTCTTGTATTGTTTGTTAGCAAGAAAAGTTAATTGTGAGACCATTATATACGAAAGTTGAGATTGAATCCTCTGCATTGTAGGAACGTATACAAATATTTGTGGACATATTCATCCACCTAGTGAATTGTTTAGATACTTAATGGTCCTAATAGATGTTTTTTCTTGATGGTCTCATGTGTGTTGATTGTTATCTCGCAACTTGATGTGTGCCAAAAATGCTGGCACGAATAATATGATTACATGCATGTATCTGATAATCAGAGTAGTCTATTTAGTGATGGAATCACGACTCACCTTTAGAAGATGTAGAGTAATTGAGGAAAAATATTTGAAATATACTCTCAAAGTATTAAAGTTAAACTTTTCTCATATAATAGTAATAAATTGAGAATTTACTAAAGCAAAAAAAGCACATGACATAATAAACTTGGAGTTTAGAAGTACTAATAATTTATTAGTTGACATGAATAATTTGGTCATCCCAAAGATGTGCATACCGAGTAATGAACATACATTGAAAAACTAGAAGATTCTTCAAGAATTCTTTTGTTGTTTGTTCTCATGACTAGTTGATTGGATCAACTAATGTTGAGATTAAATCTCTAAATTCTGAAAAATAAAAAAGTGAAGATGTAGAGTAATTGAGGAAAAAATATTTGAAATATACTCTCAAAGTATTAAAGTTAAACTTTCTCATATAATAGTAATAAATTGAGAATTTACTAAAGCAAAAAAAGCACATGACATAATAAACTTGGAGTTTAGAAGTACTAATAATTTATTAGTTGACATGAATAATTTGGTCATCCCAAAGATGTGCATACTGAGTAATGAACATACATTGAAAAACTAAAAGATTCTTCAAGAATTCTTTTGTTGTTTGTTCTCATGACTAGTTGATTGGATCAACTAATGTTGAGATTAAATCTCTAAATTCTGAAAAATAAAAAAGTGAATATGGGCCCGTTCACCTATCATGTGACATGATAAAAATATGTATTTATAAGATAATCACATGAGCCTCTGTTTTCAACCTGTAGTTTGACATTCACAAAATTGTTTGTGCAAATATAATTGAGTTAAGAGCACAATTTCAGAATATGTAATCAAGATAATTTATCTTGATAATATTGATAAAGACTCAAGATGATATGACATTAAATGTCAAAGATAGTGAAATCATTGCTTGTGAAAATAAAGCACCATGTGTTGATTTGAAATATGATACCGCATCCAAAAGTAATTGTATGCATCAGACCAATAAATTATGATCAAATTTTCTTTTAATTAATTTTGGTCAGGGACCAAATATTTTTTATCTGATTATTTTGATATGTAGAATATAATCAATGAATATACAATAATGCGCAAGGATAAATTCTCCAAAAGATTGAGATATATGTTAGTTTGTCTAACATAAGGGGGAGACTAGAAGTAACACGAGTTGTAAATATATCTATTGAAAGTCCCTTAAGGATAAAGTCTATGACATGCATGAAGCATGATAGACTAATCAATTCTAAATAAAATAATCCTTGAAAAAGGGGGAGGATCAAAGAATCAAAATGATCATAATAAGGAGACAACATGTTCTTGGAGAGCCTACGACATAACACTTTATGAAACCTTATGAGAGGGGTAGCTACCTAAAAATAATGAAGTGATGAGATCTCAATAAGTTTTGTCATTTTGTGAATCGATACAAAATGGCATGTCATTGACGATACCTTTAATACAATAGCGCGCAATATTGTAAAAGATTATGAGGTTATAAATTTTACGTCTATTAAAGATGCTGATGTAGATTTATTATCAAGTGAAAAGTGGAATGATGCATCTTGGTAAGCGTAAAGCTTATTTGACTTGCAATCTAGTCACTAGAATATATCATACATTTAATATTGGATGTTATCACTTGACAAAATTAATATGAAAAGTCATGAAGGATTATGTGAAAGTTTTTGGAGAACTTGTTTATAATCTTTATAAGGATTAAATCGATTCAAAATGCATGAAGCATATACAAATATTGTTATGCAAATTGATAACTAGAATTGAAACTCTTGAGGAGTTTTGAAAAGGCAATAGATTATTTGGTTATAGAAGTTAAAATAAGGAACTTGCAGAAATATTTGATCTTGGAGGGAAGATACATAAAAGCAGATAAAAGAAATCATATTTCGTCAAGGTTTTTCTACACTAATGAGCTCCCAAGAATTGTGATATCAACATATAAGAGGTTTGTTCAAGTAATACTATAGTTGATTTATTCACCATGTCTCTACCAACTACAACTTTCAAGAAGATGGTGCACAAGCTTGGAAAACTAAGATTCTAGCCTCTGAATTGGTGTTCTCATAAGGGGGAGTTAATACGCGATGTACTCTTTTTCCCTCACAAGGTTTCGTCCCATTGGATTTTCCTTGTAAGGTATTTAATGAGACATCCATAATGCGTATTATTAGATATGTGTACTCTTTTTCCTTCACTAGATTTTTTCCCACTGGGTTTTATCTAGTAAGGTTTTAACGAGACACATAATCTACCGACATTCAACGGGGAGTGTTATAAACAATTTGTATTATAGTGAATATCTAATTATGTTGACTCGTTGTAGGATATGGGTAGGAATCCTACTTGGGACCAAGTAA
Organism: Solanum lycopersicum; assembly: GCF_036512215.1. Taxonomy (NCBI): domain Eukaryota; kingdom Viridiplantae; phylum Streptophyta; class Magnoliopsida; order Solanales; family Solanaceae; genus Solanum; species Solanum lycopersicum. The sequence goes on from NC_090805.1 coordinate 37,979,257, forward strand.
GGTTTTTCCCTATAAATAAAGGGTTTTCCTTCATTGTAAATAAGATTCATGAAAGATCTATGAATCCTGGATATACTATGAATAAGAAATCTTTGCTCTTCTCCCTACTTTATTCGTCTTCTAATTTCATATAATTTCATAACAAAACTAAAATATTGACATTTTTAATAAATATTAAAAGTTCAAATATGAGGCCCCATTAAATGTTAAAATATTGTTTTTTAAAAAAAAATTCTATATTTTTTTATAACATTTTTAACTAGTTAGGAGAATAAAATTTTTATTGTCATGTTCACCATTTTCTCACTTAAATTATTTGAGAGTAAATAATTGTCATCTTAATAAATTAGAGTTAATATCTCAAAGGTCACACAATTATAATAATTTGTAGAGAAAATTTATTGAACTTTGTTTTGTTCAATAATTTTTTTTAAAAAAACTCTTTATTATAAAATAATAAATAAATAAATATTGCAAAATAAATTAAACTATTTCTATACTCGAGATGTTATATATATATATATATATATATATATATATATATATATATATATATATATATATATATATATGCTCTTGCTTTAGACTACTTATGTAATGTTTAATAGACTTTCATTAAGAAACAATATTTGACTTATGAATTGTTCTTGAATTCATACATCAACATTAACATATTAGTCGGATTATAATATTTTATATTAATAATAAGTAGATTAAACAACTCATACTTAAAAAATAAAAAATTATATCTAAATAATAAAGTTTGTAAGCTAATTTATTTAAATAAATTTATTAGTATAAATATAAAATATGAAATCAAGAAAAATAAACAAAATGATTAAAAGGATTTGAGGGGGTATTTTGTGTTTACCTAAATTAGTCCTATGATATTAGAACTAATACCACACAATGGAAGGAATTAGTTATACACCCTCTAATACCATATAGGGTGTATAACTAATCCATGGATTGGTTATACATAGACCCAAAATTCCTACAAAACATAGTACTAAATAATGCTACACATAATACTTGGACTATTTCTCTTATTACTCTTTACCAAATGACCCCTTAATTTCGAATTACCCTTATTATTAATTAGAGTTATTTCTCTATTTTAATTTTCAGACATTGTATTTTATTATATTCAAAGAGTGATATAACAAAATTCCCCCTTTATTTATACTTCCTTTGTTCTTAGTTACTTATCTATTTTTCTTTTTTTAGTTGTCTCTAATTACTTGTTTATTTTGACAAATTAAGAAATGACAAATTATTTTTACCTATTATAACCTCAATTAATTACTTTGAAAAAGGTAAAACTTCTTGAAAATATTAAATGTTTAATTCTTCCACTTTATAATTAATAAAAGTAAAATGATAAAATCACTATGTCAATTATTATTTTCTTAATAAGTATCCAAATTTAAAAATGAACAAATAATTAAAGATAGAGAGAATAATTTCTCAAAAGTGTGCAAAATCAATAAGAAATAAATATTGTTAGATGGAGAGCTTATTATTTACAATTGAAGAAGCTTAACTAATACTCTTAAGTAGAGTAATTAATTAGAATTGACATATAACTTTTATAGGGAAATAGTGTAATAGAAGTGTATAAAGTAAGGTACATGGAAATTGGGGATTGTCGAAAGTTCAAAGTTGAAAGTTGAAAGTGGTCGGTCGTCAATGAAATTCCAATCTCTGTGGGTGGAGTGAGGAGTGGAATAAAGAGCTACGCGTTTCCCCCATTAAACATCGAAAATCTCACTTTGCGAGATTGTCGCCCTCATTTTTAGGTCAGTGCCAATATTGGTTTAAAGAATTGTTGATTAGGGTCAAGTTTCACTGCATTTCGCTACTCTATCCTACTTACTTGTTACTCTTGGTTATGTTGTTGTTGTTGTCCGATTGCTTATTTATATGAATCTGTGTAATTGATTGTCTTATACTGTTGATATACGCCCTGCCCTGGACAGTATTATATAGCTGAATGGCTTGTCTGACCCGACTGAAAGATTTGGATACAAAAAACTAAAAGCTTAATGCCTAACTATCTTGTTCAATAATTGCCAGATATTAGCCATTCTTCGTAAATCTACTTGGTTCAGCCCATCATTTTGGAAATGTGGTTTACTTTTGCCACAATTGAATGGTCAAAAGATCAGTTGCTTCTACTGTGGCCCTCTTCAGCCTCCTTGCCACCTTCATATCAAGAACCCCTATTCCACAACTAGGTGGAGACTAGGAGGGTTGGGAATCCCTACAAGAAATCTCTCACCTAACTCTCTTACTATCAGTATCATATAAGAAGAAAATATGGAATTTGGGTCTAAAAGCATCTGATTAAAAACCTAGGTGGTTGGTAACCCCAGAGAAAGCTTCACCCTACGTACAAACTTATTAGATACCAGTGAATCAACATAGGCTAATATATTAATCATCCTATTGCATATTTATGATGTTGAAATATTTTGTCCAATTACTTGAATATGAACTGAAATTATCATTTTATAGATTATAGGAGTTTGTTTGTACAAGCATAAACTTAAATTATCGTTTCCTTGATTACGGGAGTTTGTATGTACAAGCGTAAACTTCAATTCTCTTACTGAGGTTTTTGCTCTGAAAATTTCATCACTTATTTTTATTACCTTTCAAATTTGCTTTGCAATCATGTTACTTGTAAAGGATGTATAAAAAAATGTGAGTGTTTTTCTTAGTTGTGGAAGTGGGTTCTTTCATCAGATAAGTCTTTTAGTAAGGCATGCAGAATTGGATTGATGGATTAGCCAGTACGCATACTGAAAAGGACTTGTTTATTATGCTTGTTAGGTAAATTAAATGAATGCTTGCTTGCTGAACTTGGTTCCATAGCTTTTGAGCATGATTGTGTAATGTAAGGCACATAATCTATTTACTATTTTGTGTATAAAATATGTTTGATGTTCTTCTAAAAAAACGGTGTTTGGTGTATTCATTTCTTTTGGTTAATTGCAATTTCAATGCATCCAGTTTCACTTCTGTACATATTAAGCATAATAGAAAAGGTGGACCACACTAATGAACTCGAAACGAGGTCTGACTTCTTGTTTTTTTGGTCTTTCTTAAGTGGTGGATGGGTGGCTTTATCTGGTATGGTGTAATAATATTAACTTGTTAGGGAATGACATGACTTTAGGACTGAGCAGTGTGAAGTTTATGTCTTGGATGCCATAAGTCTGGTTTGGTGATTCATGCCAGTCGGATGAGCAAGATATGCGAAAGATGGGGGCTTTGCCTCCTCATGCTTCTTTTGCCTATGCATGATGCTATCAACAACTTATCTCTAATTTGCTTTTCTTTTCTCTAACTGGGTGTTATATCCAAAGATGTGATATTAGAGCTTGCTTACACTAAGTATACCATCAGTGGGTTGTGATTTGGCTTTTACTATTCTCTCTTGTTGATATGTTTCTTAATGTCCTCTTGGGCAATCCAACGTGATTGATATTAACATTTATTTACTTTTAGTACTCAGTAATTTGGGGATGCTAGTATTTCTTTGATCATTTTATCCTTTGGTTGATGATGTAATAATATGTGTGGTGGCTGGTGGCAAGAGTGTCTTCTTGTTGTCAATCATCCAATGAACATGGTAGGTAACATGTCAGTGAGCCAATAAAATATTTGAGTATCTAAATGTTGAAGCAACTTCAATTTATTTTATGGCCCTGTTGTTCACTGTTATCAAAAGCAAAAAGCACAAAAAAGCTCTAAGGTCCGTTGGGGCTTTAAACACAAATTGCAAATAAAGTGTGGGCTCTAATGAAAAAAGGTGCAAAGGGAGAAAAAAATACAAATTTATATTTTTAGTAGACTAATAATATATAAGCATGATGACAAATATATGAACAAAAAAATTGAAAATAAATTACTGTAAAGTGAAAAATCAATTGTTTAGTGTCACTTTTTCAAAAGAGGTTCATTGGCAAGGGAAAGTATGCCTTAGAACCTTGATGACGATATTGAAGCGCATATTAAGCAAACCGAAGCGCTCAACATGTGAGCGTCGCTTCAGGGATTAAGAACGCCTTTGACAACAGTGCTATTGTAAAGATAATTCAAATCTTAGTATGAAAGGAACCCACAAGGGTGGCTGAGTTGGTTGAGCCAGTGATCTCCCAGATGGGGGTTCTCAGGTTCAAAACCCCTGTATTCTTTCTTAATAAAGCTCATCGTATGGGGTTCACCTAGTGCGGTTTACCTCTCGTGTGTGGTTTTTAGGCTATTATACTGGAGCGGGCTTAAACTTGTGTGCACTCAAAGGGTAGCGGCTGCAAGTTCCCTAGTCATTAAAAAGATCTTAGTATATAAGGAATCTAAGCTACTCTCTGTTAGACTCACCATATTTCAATTGTGTCATCTTTTCTTGAGTAGTTGCACTAAATGTTATAAACCTTCTGGAGCGGGCTTAAACTTGGGTGCACTCAAAGGGTAGCGGCTGCGCGTTCCCTAGTCATTAAAAAGATCTTAGTATGTAAGGAATCTAAACTACTCTCCTGTTAGACTCACCATATTTCAATTGTATCATTTTTTCTTGAGTAGTTGCACCAAATGTTAAAACCTTCTTCTTATCCCTTCTTTCTGCAGGTAGTGAATTCTTTTCATGGAGAGTTTGATATAGCGTCTTCTATAAGCTAGAATCAGTGGTATCTGGTTCTCAAAATGAATGGCTACAGCTTGTTGGAGCATACTCTTCAGAATATACTTCACTCCATCAATCCCTCAGAGGAGGATTGGTCTATGCGATTTCAACTCATTCACGAACTTCGAGCTGTGGTTGAAAGCATAGAAATCCTGAGAGGTAATTCAAAGTGGTGATGCTTTTTTTACTTCACGATTCAGTGGAACTTTGATGGTTAGGATACTTATTTTTCACTTGTAGAGATGAGCTTCTTGATTTTCCAATCATTTAAATATGACGTACAATGTTGTGGGTTGGCATATAGAGGTGTTTCTATGTACTGAAACTCAATGGATGGAATTAAAAATTGGTTCTTCTCTGACCATATTTTGACTATGACTACTGTTTGAGCGTAAAGTGATTTAGCCCCAATATTTGTATTAAGAGTCCTTACTTTGTTTATTGGATCTATAGGAGTTCCTTTCAACCAAGAGGGAGTGAATTTGTATATATTATCTAAATGGTTTGCTCCATCTATAAATCTTTTGCATCATTAGTTGTCTAATTCAATGGATTGGAATGAACAGTAAAGGATGCAGTTTAAGTTAACGATGATTTCGATAGGATGAACAACTCTATTTTGGTCTTCTGAATTTCTTCTTACATGTAAATTAGATGCTAATTTAGTGAAGTGTGAGTTCTTCTCCTGGAATTATCCTACTTTGGGTCATCTTGGTATGTTAAAGTTGAAGACTTGGATACTGTTTCGGTTAACAAGTGCAAAACCTACCATTCTCAGCTTCTACTCTTTGACCAGGGGCAACTGTAGAGCCATTCGGATCTTTTGTATCAAATCTTTTTACAAGATGGGGAGATGTTGATATTTCCATAGAGTTGCCCAATGGATTACATATATCAGCTGCTGGGAAGAAGTACAAACTAAGTCTACTAGGGGATGTACTAAAAGCTTTGAGAGCTAAAGGTATGATCTCATGATGAATGCCCTTTGATTTGCTTAAACAGACAATTTCTTTGCTAACATCTTTATTATGAAAATGTTCTATTTCTAACAAGGATCAATGGTTAAATAGCTTGAAATTTCTTTTGATGAAAGTTAAATATATTCATAATCATTTGGGGGACTGTAAATATAGGGTTGCTGAAATAGAAGAATAAATAATAGGAAGTTTTTTTTTGGTGTAGTAGAAAGTGCTTAGAACTTTTAAATGAAGGAAAACCGCATCTGAGTCATTGAAAATGAATTGAAAGAATGATAACCAGTGATTCTGAGGTCTTCTATTCAGATATCAATTTTATATAATTAGCACCTCCTGAAGGAAAATTCCAATTCTTCCTGAAACTGGATATCAATTTGTGCCCCTCTTTCTCAAAATGAGTACTGACTGAAAATCAAATAGCTTTGTCAGTTGTTTTAATATCTTTTCCAGTTACCAGGTGTTATTTTGTAAATAGAATTATTCTCTTGGGGGTTGAAGAGGATATAGATGTTCTTATTTTATTACCCAACCTTGTTAACAACAAGATAAGCACTATGTTTGTATGCAGGATTGGAGATCATAATCCATTTTTCTTCATATGTTTGTCAGAGATGCATTTTAGTACTTGAGATCACGTCTTTGCGCTGCTTTCCTTATTAACTCATGGTTACTTATGTTCTCAAATCAAGTTCTGGATCTTGTCCAAAGTACCTCACCGTTTTTACAGTTTAACATGAGATATCATTATGTTATGAAATGCCTTCGAATATTTATCGATTCAGCATTAACAACCTTAGTAGTAGGGTTCTTAAAAAGATTTAGCATTTTGTGACTAAAGTTATCTTATTGTATAAAGTTGGGATTTTATTAGAGATGCACTCATCAACAAAGCAGCAGCAGCAACAACAGAATAAAAAAGCGATTGTGGAAAGGATTTTTGCTCAGACTAGAAACCCCAAACACGACTTGTTATATTCAAGTCTGTTGATAATTGTCCGAGCCGAACCTAGTTCTTCTTGTCTTTCTTGATTGTAATTTCATTTAATAGATGGTGCTGCTGGTATTGTTGGAGAAAAGCCTTAGAAATCTTTATTCTTGTTTGTTTCTTGATTTCTAGAGTGTTGGCCTTATTCATTGCTAGCACTACTTCCCAGGTGGATGCCGAAAGCTGCAATTTATTACCAATGCACGAGTCCCAATCTTGAAGTTTCAGGGCAATAACAATATTTCTTGTGATATATCAATCAATAATTTGAGCGGCCAAATGAAGTCCAAGATATTATACTGGATCAACATGATTGATGGAAGATTTCGTGATATGGTCTTACTGGTATACACTCATAAAAGATAGGCTACCTTTGAATAATGTGACTTAGTTTGATGATTTTCTCCTCTTTGTGCAGGTGAAAGAATGGGCTAAGGCACATAATATCAATGATTCTAAGACTGGAACTTTGAACTCTTATTCTCTAAGCTTGTTAGTTGTCTTCCACTTACAGGTAACTTTCTGTTGCATTAGTTTTAGCTAGACAGTTATTAGTCGAGCATCCCCAAAATATTGAAGAGCATGTGTCCTATTGCTATAGGGTAATAAACTCTGGATTTCACATTGCAGACTTGCATTTCATCTGAAGCAAATACATGGTTTGTAGATCCTTTTTTACCCAGAGGATAGAAGGAAAAAGAGGAAAAAAGAGAATTTTTTATTATATGGTTTTATTATTATTAGCTTTTACATTTTTATAATTAAAAGAATTAAGGAAGCATTAGGAAGAAGAGTTATTTATCATCAGGAAGTAGAGAGTAGAAAAAAAGTGGATTTCCAGTGAGAAGTAGGGACTGAGGAAATACCTGTTGGAGATAGGTGATTTTCTGGGAAAACACTTTAGGAGAGTCAACCCCATCTATTTACCTGCTCATAAGTACATGAATATTGAAATAAGAAACATAGGTATGGAATAAAAGAAAAGAAAAGGTAGATGATGTTTTTTTGATCTCTTATTTTCAACCATGGTAGATACCAACTTATCTGGACTTCATTCTTACAATGTTGTTGGTTATGTTTCCTTTTTTAAGGCTGTTACAGTTCTATTAAAATTACTCTCATCTCATTTGTAATAAGGGTTTCCCTTCTGGTCTTAGCTAGCCTACTGATTTTTGCAGACATGTGTACCTGCAATTCTACCACCTCTTAAAGAAATATATCCAGGAAGTATGGTTGATGATCTTACAGGTACTTAAAATGATTTGTTTGCTATTGTTTGAATATGCTGATCCATCTTTCTGTGTCAAATTTACTGTTTTGTTGTTGGAGCGTGAGCTCTTTACATCTGATAAGTTATAGTGGTTCTCTATCCAAGGAAATCAGGTGACATTTGTTTGTGGAATTTTCCATTTTCCAAAGGTTGCAAGATTTGTTTCTACCAATGACTTTGCTTAAGTTTCATCAAGAAGTTTTCGCAGTTCCCTTTCTTCCAAAAAAGAATCTTCTGGAGAAGTTGTTGTAGGATGTCTTTCCAAAAAGATATTTGCCCCCTCATGAATCCTCAAGAAGATCATCACTAGCACACATTTTTTTTCTCTAATTTTTTTTTTGGATAATTGTTCCAATGGTTTCCTTAAATTCAAAGATACTGAGTGAAACAATTCGGCAATTAAGTATGCTACTCCTCAGCTGAGTTAAGATTTAGACTGGGAATACGTTGTTGCGGAAAGGAGATGAAAGGAGGGAGGATGGTAATATAAAAGGTGAGGGATTTAAAGCGTTTGAAGTATTCTATCAACTATGAATTAGAAAGAAGTTGTTTACAATGGTTCCTTGATAATTTGAAGATGCTAAGTGGAATTTTCATCACTTCTTGTATGCAACTCTTAATCGGAGATATATCAAGAATGGAAATAATCAGTAGTTGGAAGGAGATGAGAGCAGGGGAGGGTAAAAAAAAAAGTGAGTTTCAAAGATTTTGAAGTACTTTATCAAGTATGAATCACCTGGGAAGGAGGTGGTGGTGGTGGTATAAGGTCTTAGCCTGTTGGATGTTAAGATAATCTTTTTTTCTCATTTTGGCCATATGAAAAGCTTTGGTCACGGAGAAGACATCAAAAGCATGTTGCCATTTTTCTTAATCAAGTGCGAGGCCTTGTGAGGGAGATGAATGACCCATATAAAGGACCATCAAGGTGGGTTGAGGGAATGAAGATAATTGCTAATTGTCGGCACTAAACTAAAACTGGAAGATATTCCAGTGTTAATGGTTAAGCTCAGTGTAGAAAGATTGGTGAGATTTGATATGGTTCCTGTTAGGAGGAGAGTTGGGGAGAGGAAAGCTCTCCATTGCCTTAGAATTGTTAAAATCACAGTAATACAAACGAAATGGGATTTTGTGGAAATTTATGAGCTAGTAGGAATGGGTCAAAAAACATGTTTTAGGAAGAAATCGCTGGGCTGATGTTGTTATGGGAGGTATTATAGATGTTAAGAGGGTATTTCAATCCTATAACATTATCAGAGTGATAGGTTTGGCATGTCAATTAGAGCTTTCTATCTCCTAAAATGTCATAAATACACTTATCCTCGAAGTTGTGCTTTTATAAATCACGGACACCTTTCGCGGCTATCCCGAGGTCGTAACGAAGGGCCCTTTAGCAATATCTCTTTCACTAAGAAGGGCATAACTCCATCATGCAAACTCAAAATGCAACGATTCGTTTTTCAATGGTTCTGAAATCGTGGTATAAATATAATGGTTCAATCAAAAGACCATTTAGAGCACATTTGCTTCTGGTGAAACCATTAAACCACAACATCCAAACACCGTACTTCAAATGAACACCCAAAATTCATCCAAGACCCTCTAAACGTAAATCAATGGTGCAAATCGATTATAAAATACGTTCTGTACCTATTGAAATCATCAAACCATATGAAATTTTCTTGACCAAAAGTTGATTGTCAAATTTAACTTTCTTCAATCAAACGCTCAAATCATTCTCGGAAATCTCACGGTCCATATCAATCGTTCAACCAAGTCAAAAATCACCTTCGAAACCTAACAAAATTGTCAGATTAGGAAACCAACTTCATTAATCCAAAATGTTGACTTGGTCAAATTTGTCAATATTTTTGAAGACAGCAAACTTGTCAAATTTCAAACCTTCAACTTTGGAAAATCTCAACCAATCCTCATCCGATCACCTCAATAATCATGCCACTCATTCTCCCAAGTCAAAAACAACATAATGAAGCTACGAGAAGGTTCAAACAGGGGAAATGGGTCCAAAAGAACAAAATGACCATACGGGTCGTTAGACTCGTTGTAGGTACAAATTGTTAAGTGAAAGGAGTGTAGAAACACAATAGACAACTTAAGTGTAAAAGTATTTCCAGCCTTTAAATACTCTCTAATCAGTTCCAAAAAAATAGACTCTACTCTTTGCTTTCGAGTATTTTAAGAATGATAAATATGACGACTTCATGTAGGCCAAGATGTCTTTCTCCATTTTCAGTCATAAGTAGTTACTTTCCTTTTGATAACCAAGAATTTCTGGAAGGCGAATGGAACTCTATTTGGAACTCAATGGATAATAGAATTGCTATTGTACCCTCCTCTATTTAAATACCATGCTTCATTACTAACCCACACTTCATGAGCGCTCTTACTACTAGAGTAAACCCTGGGGGCAACCAGAAGCAGTAATTTAATTTCACTTTTTCCCTTTGACCTTTAACTGAAATGCATTTCTTTTATAAACAATAAACTTATAGCTAGCAATGTCTAGTACTTTTAATCCTAAAATAGTTCAGAAATAAAATGTTATAAAAAGGTGATAGTCTGATACAAAACTACAAGTATGATAACTATGTAAGACAATTTGTTAAAAAAATGAAGGCTAGACCCTTGAAGTTTATTAAATACAAGCAGTAAAATTGTTATTTTGGTTGGCCAATTTTTGTTTCTTTCTACATTGATCCAATCACTGAATAGAACAGGAATCTCTAAGCTATCCTCGTTGATGAATGTATGTGCTCTTCATATTGATATCTTATCACGCTAAAAGCTCTCTTTAAAGCTACTGATGTTGCTTGAATACCAATAACTCTCTAGCCATTCTTGAAAGACTAGAAATGCCTTTCCACTCCCCCGACACCATGCTTAATGCTGCTCATTACGTACATCTATACTAGATTCCAATCCCTGTTTAAGATAAGTATTGCATTCATTTTCAGAATCTGTAATTTGAGTCAATACCAATAATCTCATTCATATCTCCCAAAAGTTCATTTGTTCTAGCCTCAGAAATTGGAGTAGGTGCACTATCAGATTTTGCCATATGTTTATACTTGACAAAAATCAGTTAAGAAAAAAGCTTATGGTACAAGGTGAATTAATTGAGGAGTCTACAAGAATAGAAAGTGCCATTATCGACTTCTACCCGAAAGTTGTATTCAGAGACCACTCACTAGAGACCTACCGGCATGCTCAATAATTGTCCAACTCTTTCAGTGGAAGACAATGTGAGATTGCAAGAGAACTTCACTGAGGAGGAAGTCTTAAGTTTTCGGAAATTGTGTGCAAGAGATAAAGCTCCCGATGGTTTCTCCATGGTTTTCTTTATCAAGTGCTAGGAGATTGTGATATAGTACACTATGAATGCCTTTCAGAACTTCTATGAGTAGGATGTTTTTGAAAGAAGCTTCAATGCAACATTCAGAACTCTTATCCCTAAGAAGAAAGATGCTGACCAGTTAAGAGATTATAGTCCTATTAGCTTGATAGGAAGCATCTACAAATTATTCTCTGAAGTGTTGACAGGGAGGCTGAAAGGAGTGATCTCCAATCTAGTGGATGTTAAACAAATGGATTTCTTTAAAGGAAGGCATCATGGATGCAGATTTAGTGGCAAATGAAATAATAGACTCAAAAGTTCAACAAAGGAAGCTTGATATCCTTTGCAAACTTGATATAGAAAAAACATATGATCATGTAAACTGGAGTACTTGCTATGTATGCTCAAGAAGTTGGGCTTTGGCAAAAACGGAAATACTGGATCAGATTTTTTATATCCATTGTTAGTTACTCTGTGTTGATTGATAGATCACATGTTGGCTTTGTTAAGGCTTAGATGGGTCTCGGGCAAGGAGATCCTATCTTTTTACTTGTTAATCATTGCCATGGAAAGTCTAAACAATATTTTCAAAACAACTAATTTCTATGGATGGAGAAAGGGTTTTGAGGTAGCTAGGGTAGGGAGTGATAGCCTAGAGGTGACTCATTTACAATATGTTGATGACACTCTCATATTTTGTGATGCTGATAGAAACCAATCGAGACATCTCAGAATAATCCTACTGCTCTTTGAAGGCATCTCAGGCCTTCACATAAATTGGGGTAAGAACTTCCTTTACCCCATCAATGATATTCCTTGCATGAACATGTTGTCATCTATTCTAGGAGGAGCTGTAGGGTCTTTGCCAACCATTTATCTGGGAATGCCTTTGGGGGCAAGTCAAAGTCGATTGAGATTTGGGATACTGTTAGTGAGAAATGTGAAAAGAATTGATAAAGATGGAAGACCCAATACTCGTCAAGAGGAGGTAGACCGACTTTGATCAACTCAGTCATTGATACACTTTCAACATACATGATGTCCTTGTTTCCCATCCCAACAGGGGTCATTAAGAGATTGGACAGAATCAGGAGGAACTTCCTATGTCATGGTGACAGAGAGGAAAGGCTACCATTTGGTCTAGTGGAACTCGGTCATTTGTGAAAAAAAAGGGGCGTCTTGGGTATCAAGAACCTAGAAATTCAAAGTAAAGCTCTAATGATGAAGTGGTTGTAGAAGTTCACCAAAAAAACCCACCTATTGTAGGGAAGAGTGATTAAAGAGAAATATAAACAAGAGGATAGCTGGATGACCAAGGAGGTCAATATTCCATATGGGGTCAGACTATGGAGGTCTATCAGATCCCTCTGGAGTGAGTTGAAAACTGGATCAAGAATCAATGTGGCAAATGGAATCAAAACCAAATTTCGGAAGGATAATTGGCATGAGGTTAGTACCATGGAACTGGTCTTTCGAGATATCTTCAACCTGCAAAGGCATTTTTGGGTCAATGCTGAATGATGAGCTAGTCCAACCACTAAATAGCAAACTGACCGTGGAAGCAGATTTGGAGGATAAAAGTTCCCGAGAAGGTATCATTTTTTGTATGGTTACTAGCAAAGGAGGCTACTCTTACAGTGGACAACTTGATAAGCACAGAGGTACGCCACTGTGCTCAAGATGCACAAGATGCTTCCTGTGTAAAGAAATAGTTGAGACAGTTAACCATCTATTTATGCCCATACACAACTCATTTGTGAAAAATAATCCAAAACCTTAAGGGGGTATAACATGGACAATGTTAGCAAAGATAACAGAGGCTCTTAGCATTTGGGAGGGAACATGTTAACATGCTAAGGATAGGAGTAGATGGAGAATTGTCCCAGCTTATTTCTGGTGGACAATTTGGAAGGAGAGGAATTCCTAATGTTTTGAGAGCTTAGAGAATGATATGTAGAAGACCAAGTTGAACTTCCATCTTACTGCTATGTTTTTGGTGTAATAAGATTTACTCTATTGATACTGTGTCTATCATAGATGTTCTCGATTCTTTATAGCTAGAGAGGGAAGCACTAGAGCTCTATTGTAAATATGGTTTCGTAGTACTGTTTTGATCCCTGACATGACACAAAGTTACTGATTTCAAATATGAAATGCTAGTTCATAATCTTCAAGAAGTGGCCGATCAATTTCAAAATTTTATAAATTTTTAAGGTAAGTATTTTTGCACCTCGTCATTTTAAAGATGAGTCAAGTACAGTAGAAACTAAATATATGTGGGGAATAGGAAGAAAACATTTTTATATTTTAAAATCATTTCTTCAACGGCGGGTGTATATTCATCCATTGCTTTATATACTTAGAAAATACAATTGAAATTCCACATATACCATTTGTATAATAGTAGGATAACATATACCAAATAATTTTTGGAAAATTTTGCAAGCTCATTAATTTATTTTCTTATGTCTTTGGCTTAACCTTAGTAGGAAGTACAAGAGGAGGTCGAGCTCCCGACCAAGATTGACTCTAAGGGTGTGTTTGGAATGAAGGAAAATGTTCTCCATGGAAAATGTTTTCCTAGAAAATGTTTTCCTGGAAAACAAGTAGATTTTGGACTTATTTTCTCATGTTTGGTTGGAGAGTAGAAAATATTTTCCGGAAATAATTTTGTGTTTGATTAATGAATGAAAATTTTTGCTGAGAGACATCTTTTATTTTTACTAGAATAGAAAATAATTTATGAAATTAAAAATATTTTAAAAAAATAATTTTTATTTGGGGTGGGGGAGGGGGGAGGGGGGAGGGGGGAGGAGGGAGGGGATAGGAGTGAATAAAATTTGAACTTTATGTTATTTTTAAAAAACAAAATTAATTTTTTGGGGGGTTGGGGGTGGGTGGGGGGATGGCCGGGGGAGGGGGGAGGGGTTTAAAAATAAAAATTTGAAGTTGAAAATATTTTTAAAAAGCAAAATTATTTTTTTGGGGAGGGGGGGGGGGCTGGGCCGTGGTTGGGGAGGTGGGGTTAGGGATCGGGTAAAAAAAATAAAATTTTAAAATTGACATTTTCTTTTTAAAATTGTTGTTTTTCCCAAAAAAAATTGTAATTTAAAATTGGAAGAGAGTTTTGGAAAATGTTTTATTTTTTATTTTTGAAGGGAAGTCATTTTCCTTAATTTTGAGGAAAATGAGTTGATTTGAAAAACATTTTCCAAAACTTTTGTCCCAACCAAACATGAGAAATTGGAATACATTTTCTGGAAAAATGTTTTCCTTCATACCAAACACACTCTAAGTTGGAGCTTTTGTAACTGGACTAGTGGGTGTTTCATCCATTTTATCTTCTTTCTTTCGCATTTCATACTACCATAATCAGTAGATTGTTTATCCTATCATTTGCTGTCTAGTTGCAACTCCAAATTAATATCAAAACTGATGTGTTTTGGCAAAAATAGGTTTCATCCACAGGACATTATCCTCTATACTTTTTCTAGTTTTAGCAGGAAAAAGATTATTAGAAGCCTAGAACTAGCACCTTTTGTCACTCTTTTTAGAAAAAGGTATGGTTATGCCTAATACCTATTTAGGAGACATAATATAACAACATTATAACTAGTGAAAATGCGTAATCTCATAAGTGGGGTTTGGGCAGGGTGGTGCGTACGCAGCCTTACCCCTATCTTGTGAAGGTATAGAGATTGTTTCATATAGAGGCATAATATAACATAAAATAAAATTTAATACAAATAATAGTTGAAATATCATAAATTAAATACAAAAATTAGAGAAAGTAATAGATGGAATGAGTGTACCAAACGTCTGCACGAAAGCAAAAAATTATAATCATAAGCCATAAATGAATGTTGAAAGTTAAAGCTTGAAAATTTCTCCAAATATTTTCCCAATTCAGACAAAGAAATTGATAGCACTAGTTGAATAACAAATTTAGAGAGAATGCGAGAATTGAGAATATTAGAAAAAATGAAGAAGGATGGAGGATATTTATAGTTTAGAATCAGGGCCAAAGTGTAATTTAACAAATTTGGGGGTTTAAAATAAAAACTTGAAGGGGTTTGGGGCTGTTTTGGCCATTCCCTACGACTATTTTTGCAAATCAGTTGTCCCCCGCCTTCCCCCTCAAAAATCACGTGTGCTACTAGGACGGTAATGGGTTTGGACCGGTCTGAGATACTGGGCCCAAACCCCAACACTGTTCCACTCCCACCTTAACCCTAAACCCATCCCACATCCTGAACCGGTACTGCGTTGGACAAGCATTAGACCGGGCCGGTTCAGGATGTCCTGTCCCATTAATCACCCTTAGTTGGTTCATATTAATTTACACTTTGAAATGTTTGACAGTTATATTTCTATATAGAGAAAAGACATAAAGTGACACCTGAAGTTGTCACACATTTTTAAAAAGACACTCTAACTATGCGGAAGTCCTATTACCCCATAAAAGTATTGAATACCCTTATAAATACATCATTTTAACTCATTTTCTGCCTATGTTTGTATTCACATGGATGACGCGCGTGGTTGAAAAAAAATTCTTCCAAAAACGAATTAAGAAATGCCATGTGTCATTTCTTTCTTTATTATTTGATTACTTTCTCTCAAAATACACCATCTTCCCCAATTCATTCAAAACACTAGTTGGTTAAAAATTAAAGTTGAAAATAAAATCTTCTCTTTCCAATAAAAAAACCCAAAAATGGAAGAACTTTCTAACTTGTTAAATTTTAGTCATCTCTTTAAAATTTGAGAAATCAATTTAGCTTTTGTAATTAGATTTTGAGGAAAAATATTTTTTAAAATAGCAAATGCAAATCTTGATTCGTATTTGTAATGACGAGAATAATCGATGTCGTATATTACTTCATTCTGCAAAAGTGCCGCAAACTTACCCAAACCTATAGAACTCAACGAAGCTCAACTTTTAACAACAATGGCGGCAATGGCGACAAAAACGGTTGAATCCCAAAAGTGAAAGCGTGCTCCAAAAAACGGGAGATAAATTAGCTCACAAGAAACTAAAATCATCAACCCAAGAGGTACTAAGGAAATCCCATGAATCATCAAAGCAAGCTCGGAGATAAGAAACAACCCAAGCCCTTATGTCGTCGTTTTCCGGAAAAGGACATCCACATAGCAACAACCTGTGCTTTATTAATAATTAAATTAAATTAACTAATTTAATGGAGTGTGAGGGTCACTCGCCTATTACAATTCTTGGATTGATGAGAAAACGTGTCGAAATGGTCCCTTTACAAATGTAATGAATACTTTTGTGGGGTAATAGGACGTCCGGATAGTTAGAGTGTCTTTTCGAAAATTCGGGACAACTTCAGGTGTCACTTTATGTCTTTTCTCTTCTATATAACATTCCAGAATTCAGATTCATAAAATTGTTTGTACTTCTTACTTTGTAGTGATATTTCATCTGTCAAATCGACTTTTCAATATTGCTTTTGTTACAAATGAACTTAGACTCATTCTTAAGCAATGTACATAACTCATATATAGATAGCAAATTTGTAAGGGTCGCTTCTATTTCTTTCTTTAGTTAGCTCATGATGTGCATGTAGTTTTATTGCTTACCAATCTGATACCAACAGTTATTCTCTCTATTTGTGAACATGAGAGTCAATCCGTTTGGCCTCCCGGTTCACCCTGTAGTTGGGCCTGGGCGTGAAGAGAGTTTTAGAGTCTCAGACTGGTTGGAACATCGGCCGATGGTTTGCTTATTTCGACGTGGACAATCCTCGCTTCATTAGGTATCTTTTGAGATTGAGTTAGGCCAAAGTGTCATATCTTACAACTTTAATATTTTTCTTTGGCGGAATGGTCTGATGGACCCTTATACTTGTATGCGTTTGTGTTGTGAACCCTCTACTTACCCTTTTGTCATCTAAACTCCTGAACTCGATAAAAAAATAATTGTTACCACTCTAACCATGTGTGTACCTCACTCTCCCTTGCGTAGATGACATGTCAAATCAATGTCATTCACATTAATACCACGTCATAATTATGTATCATCTATTTTAAAATAAAATATTAATTTATTCCAAAATAGTGAAACCAGCATCTTCTCAAAGTTGCCACCGTCAACCTTCTTCAAGACCACCCAAACTCCATTTCCAGTCAGCTTCAACCAACAATACAGAACCCCATTGTTCCGACCTCCATGGATCCACCAGTAACCTCGAGGTTCACCACGAGCAACAGTGAACCAGCGCATTGCTCTTTCATTTTCTCCATTTCTAGCGAATTCTTGAGCTCCAAATCACCGGAAACCAACCACAAAGTCACCAAGGATCCATTTCTCAACCATTTCCAGTTAAAACAACCACCAAAAAATGGATCTCGCTAAAAAAAGCATAAAAATCTGTATCCAATTGCATTTTGCCGAACTGAATCGCCGGTGATGCTAAATATTTAGTTTCCGATCATCTGAAAAAGTACCTAATCGAAAAACCAGAGGTTTTTATTGCTAAAAACCCTGTTCCCGATTAGAATTTGTATGAACAATTGATTTTTTTTGTGTGGGTATAATTAATATCAGAAAAAGATTGAATTTGGATATTTGGGTATTGATAAATAATTGATTTTGCGATCTGGGTTGATTTTTTTTTGCCCTGAATCATCAGTTATGGCGAAGAGTAGGGAGACTTTGGATATATAGAGGGATCATCAGATGAATGTGTATGCAATCGGATACAGATTTAGTGAACAGCCGCATAACCCAACATTTTCAGACTCGATCCAGCCGTGAAATGACAAAAATCCACCGGAGAAAGCTGCCACATCCACCATTTCTTTAAGAAATAAGTACACCACCACCGCTTCTTCTAGCAGCTGATTCCATTTTTTGAGCTTAAAATCTCTTTTGGGTTTTGCTTAGATCTGCTAATTTGAAGAGAAAACAGATGAATCTTGAGAAAATGCGATTATCAATGACATGCCAAGATCTCTTAAAGATGATGACAAGAGTACGGAAAGAAAAAAAAAGGTTGGGCATGAAGATGGTTGCAATGGTGGAGTGAGCAAGAAGATGGAGACTTTTTAATTTTTGTATTATTTTATTCTTTTATTAATATTTTTGAAATTGATATATAACACTCACTCGCTTTAAGGAGAGTGAAGTCACACACTTTCGCCAACTCAGCCATTTTAAAGACATATAAGCGTGGTCAACGGTCAGAGGGGTTCGATAAATTGTGTTTTATTGAGTTTAAGGGTCTAGATGACAACAGAGTAAGTACAAGGGCTCAAAATACAAACTGAAACAAGTACAAGGGTCCATCAGACCATTTCGCTTTTTTCTTTAGCTATCACTAATACACTCTTGTTTCATTTTGTGTATTAGTTTGACTACTCCTAGAGTTTAAGAAGGTATGGAAGACTGTTGAATCTTGCAGTCTTAGATTGTTTATATTGTGACAAAATATCCCTTGATTATTGTGGTCTGAAACATGTCATGTGGATAGTTTTAATTAAGGAGTTATTATCAATACAGAAAGTAATATCCTTTTTAGACATACTAAAAGAAAATAAGACAAAGTGAAACAGAAGGGGTGATGTATAAGTAACATCATACCCAGTGAATAGGTTGGGTCTGGTAAGGGTGGAGTGTATGCAAAACTTACCACTACATCGTGAAGGTAGAGAGTGTTTTCGAAAGGGCAATGTATGAGTGAAAGTAACATTTTAAATTGTTTTCATTCAGAATACCTTGGTATAAAATTAATGCGGAGGGAGTAACTCTTTGGGTACATAACTTACTTGCTGTGATGATTTTGTGCTCCATAGACTACTTTGAGCAGATTTTTTCTGGGTCTCAAGGTCGGGGGCTGTAGGACTCAACCTCAAAAGTAGACCTAAACTGTGATCATACAAGGTTGCATGCCTTGTGTTTCATAAAAAAACATAATGATGGTAATGTAATGCTCACAAAGTAAGAGAGGAGGACTAGATTACAATTGCAATGGGTTGTCAGATGCTTGAATGGCAACTGTTCTGGCTCTAAAGTCATTTGTGAGTACAAGTACCAGACTAAATTGGACAAACAGGAAGACCAAACACAAATTATTTGGTTTATACACAAGAACTGCTATGGCTGACTCACATGCCTTACTACACTTACCTTTACCCTATTCTTCCCTATTCTCTGTTTTAGACTCAATTAACTGAGTCTAATTTTTAATCCGTCTAATATAATGTTGCTTTTGTAGGTGTTAGGGCTAGTGCAGAGAAATTCATTGAAGAAACATGTGCTATGAATATAAATCGACTTATGTCAAATAAGTCTCGAGTGATTAATAGGAGTTCTCTGTCTGAGCTTTTCATCTCATTCATTGCAAAGGTAGTAATTGGTTTAGGACTCTATTGTCTGTTGTGTTTGTCATATGATATTGAACCTATTGACTGTTCTGATATTTTCTGTCTATGAATATTTAGTACAATCTTGAAGATGATTATTTTTATAACAATGTTGTACGAAAATTAACTTCATTACTCCTATGTAGTTCTGCAACATCAGTTCAAGAGCCTCTGCTCAGGGAATTAGCCCATTTACTGGCCAGTGGGAAGACATCGTGAGCAACATGAGATGGCTGCCTAAAACATATACAATATTTGTAAATCTCTCTCCCTCTCTCTTATGCGGCACATACATCCCAAATACCCACACCCTTTTTCCCATCAAAGCTGCTGCAGGTCTATACCACCTCTTTTTTTAAAAATTATTATTATTTATTTTGACTTTCAACTTACTGTGTCCAGGTTGAGGATCCCTTTGAGCAGCCACTTAATTCAGCAAGGGGTGTAAGCACTAAACAACTAACAAGAATAGAAGAAGCATTCAGGAGTACCCACTTTATGCTTTGTTCATCGAATCTAAACGAGAATGAAGTTATTTCTACTCTTGTTAAGCCACATGTATCAAAGTTCGTGGCAAGAATATCTGGAAACCAAAATAACTACAGTAGAAATGGCCTTCGGCCACAATTGCAAGGACAGAGAGCTATACATCCACCATTACAAGCACATCATCAGCGTCAGGCCCAGAGAGCTATACATCCACCATTACGAGCACAACATCAGCCTCAGGCACAGAGACCCATCAATCCCCCATTACAAGCTCATCAGCTTCAGGACAAAAGGATGAATAGGAATCAGAATTCAACGGTGCAGGGACCCACACAAGCTATTCGTGTTCAAACACAGACAGTATGGAGACCAAAATCAGGGGTGTGAATTTGAACTTGTGCTGCTGAAACTAAGCATCCATTCAAATGCTTCTACTTTTTTTTCTGGTGGTTATGGGGAGGTAATGATAGCTTTGGTCCACAGAGACTATTGAGTCTATTTGCCAATTTTCAGAAAAAGACGCATGTCCTTGAGGACATCCTATAAAATTGGAACGATATATAAAAGAAAACACTTGATAATACATATTGATATGTGCTGATGCAACACATATATTCTCTTATAGGCACCTCCCCTCTTGGCATGCTTGAAATATTATGGTAGTAGTCTGTTATACAATGATCAAATAGAAATGTATCATCAAGTATGATTAAATCCAGCCATAGAATTATAGCAGGATGTTTCACGACTTGTCCTAGACTCTAGGTAAATGGAGTCTAATTCAGTACCTTGTTCGCATTGCAACTAAGATCAATTTATTTGAACTTTAGCCTTGGGTTGAATAGCGATAGAGAAAGGAGATGAAAGTTTAGATTTGTGGATCTTACGGTATGTTAGAAACACCACTGAAAAAAGAGTTTTCATTGCAATTCAATATTTTTCCTATGACCTCTAAAATGGATGCCTCAGGATCCCTAAATTTATCAAAAATTTGTGGATCATATGATTTGTGGTTATACACAACCAACTTCTTCTAATTAACAAATTACGAGACAAGTTCCTGTGGCTTTTTTCATGAATTGAGATGTGCATTATCCTAATGTTCAACACAAACATGATAAATACTGTCCCTACAGATAAATCTAACTTCAGTACATCGTCTACAAGTGAACTTAGTAAGAGATGGTGTCATTATAAACGTAATGATGAAGTAGCTTTTGTGCCGATTTATCTGTATTGGTATTATATTCTTAACGGAAAAGGGCTAAAAATACCCCTTAACTACAAGAAAAGGTCTAAAAATATCCTCCATTCATCTTTTGATCTAAAAATACCCTTTCTACTCATCTTTTTGGTCTAAAATTACCCTTTCATCCACTTTTTTGTTCACTCAATCCCAAAAACTAACCCATGAGAGAAGGATTGCCCAAGTCTATACAAGAAATTGGACGTCTTTCCATTCCTCAATCAATGAAGGACTAGAGCCACTCTAACACCCCCTCATGCCCAAACCCAACGGAAGCGTGGGCGGAAAGTCCATACTGGATGACTTGGTTCTAATAGTATGTAAAGATATGGTACCTAGGCCTAACTTAACTTCATAATTTAGAATTTCCCAACTCCGTATAAGTAGACCACCAATCCATTCCCCAACCATAATGAAAATCTAACCCACTCTAACTAGTCTAGTAAAAAGTGTTGTGTTACTAGAGTGAAGTTGTTTTTAATAAACAAAACAATGCAATTACCTTATCGCTTTTTTGATTTATCCTTGTCTACAAAGAAAATAATTTCTCTATTGAACATATCAAAAACCTATTAAAATTCAAATAAAATTAACTAATAATAGATCAAGTTGAATCTAACCGTATCGAATTCACACTCCAATCATATTTCATGCATGTCAGTGCAACATGTAGCTAAAGCACCGTTATCTTGAAATCTAGGGCCTATCTTTGAGCAGCTAATTACAATTTTATAATCGGAAAAAAGGGCCTAAAGTACCCTTTAACTATGAGAATTGGAACAAAACTACCATTCTTTTTACTTTCGGACCTAAAATGCCATTGACATTAATCTTTTGGCTCCATTTTTCCCTTATCTTTAATAGACTAAATCATAACTTCAATTACCAAATTCATTAATGATGTGTCACTATTTTATTGGCTACCCTAATAATTAATTAAAATAATTTTAAAAAAACCCCACCCGTTTCACCCGAAAGCTCCACTTATAAAAAAATACTCAGATCTTTAACTAAACTATTCATCCCCAAACCTTGTAAACTACTTAGAAGGAACTTCTTTTCTTCCTTTCCTTTTGAAGATTGCACAATAATGGCAAGGCCAAGTCAAATCAGAAGAGATAGCTTCCTTCAACAAGTGGGTACATATGTAAAGATGGCAATTTTATGAAACGTGATGAAGTTGGATGCAAAAATTATTCCGTGTCAGGCCAATAGGTTAGAAGAACGAAGTCGGTGGTCTTCCATAATGTTCAATTTCAAAACTCCATAACCTTTATAAGGCTAAAAGCATTAGCTTTACCTGCGTGCATGCATATCAAATTGATATTAATTTGAAACTTTAAATGGTATATTAATTGGGTTTGATGTAGATCCTTGGGTTTCCATATACTTAGGGTGGATTAAATCATCTTCTAATGATAGTTAGTATGACTACATGAGTTTGTCTTCCTTTGAAGCACTTCAATTGTTGACTGATGTCAAGCGTATGTTTAAGGTTTGGAGATGAGGCGTTAGGTTAAAAGATTTGAGCATTTTTATTGGGAGGAGCGGGTGGATTTGATCTTTTTAATTATTTTAAATAATTGTAGGGTAGCCAATAGGATAATGACACACCAACATAAATCTTTTAATTGAGGTTAAAGTTTAGTCCTTATCTTAGAGCCAAAAGGTTGAGTCGAAGGTATTTAAGGCCCGAAAGGTATAAGAAGGGTAATTTTATATCAATTCACATAGTTGAGGGGTATTTTAGGCCTTTTTCTGTTTTATAATTGATGGTGCTACATTCAAATGTTTTAAAGCTAATAATTAGCTCCAAATCAAGCCCCGACAAGAAATAATTCAATTTAAAAGAAAAATCAATTCTAAAATCCAGGCAATGTTGTTTTCCAAAACTTATATTCCAAATCTTTTCTAACGCACAATACCAACTGAATTCAATCAACATTGAACAATGTGGAGATATGACACCTCAACCTAACTCAACTCGAAAAGCCTGCTCATGAGGGCAGAATGTCCAAGTCTATCTAAACAAACATCTTGTCCATTATCCTACCAATTTGAGACTCTAACTAACTCTAAACCCCACATTCTTTGCTGTCCAGGCCAATTGGAGTATGGTCGGGAGCCTAAATGAGGATGAACCTAACTTAGATACCATATGAAGACATGCCACGTGAACCTAACTAAATCCCAAAAGTTGGCTCATGAGCGAAAGATTGTCCAAGTTTATATAACTAAACCTCTTGTTCATTCCCTTACCGACGTGGGACTCCCAACTCTAACAAACAGAAAATATTTTTAGCCCTTACTCTTGAAAAAAAATACTTCAATGCAACCATCAAACATGACGTCTTTTACTCACGTCTTTTAGTCACATCTTCATCCAATTTCTTTTCTCAATGAAATGGGAGGGAGTTCGAAATCAAGCAACTAATATTTACCTCTTTCTCTTTCACTGAAATTGGACGGAGAAGTGTAATGAGAAATTTCTGCTTATTAAGTTTTAGGGATTTTATTTGGAAGTGGGTTAAATTAATTGGTCGCAGGTTATCTAGGATCGAAGAGTTCTATTTTATTTGAGTTGGGCCTTCCATTTTCAAGCCTCCATGATTAGTTGATATTTACCAACTTATGGTCTCAAATTTATAAACTATTGCTATGTTTTAATGTTAATTAAGGAAATTTTAGTCGTAGTTCTCTTATATGCAGGCATTTCTTGGAAAAATCAAGTTTGGTGGATTTTGAAGCTTAAAGTTACTGAAGCACACAAGCGAAGGAACTGGCGTCTTGCCAGTTAAATGTCATCTCGACTAGGGCAAAACATCCTCAATATCAGCGCCTCAATTGGTGTGGTACAATGCTTGATTAGAATCTCGCTAATCCCAATGCAGATGCTTCTAAGAGGACTCAAGGTAGAAGCAGCGAAGCAACTGACACTCTAGATAGGCATTCCGCTAGTCCAACTCAAGCTCAAAGACGAAAGCTGAATGGAAACACCGCAATCAGAGAATTTAGTGCTTCATTTGGGAGGTGCCAAGGATATTTTAGAAATTTGTATAGTTATGTACTTTCATCTTCTTTTCGATCGGGGATAAAGGGGCACTCTTTTGTTGGATATTCATAGAGAATAGTGAAGAACTTCTTTTAGCTAGTAGAGGAAAAAACTTCAAAGTTGTATCACTCTAAGCTTGAGATTCAGATTTTGTGGATCACATTAGCTTTTATGAGCAGCTAAGTCCTTAACTAGGGGTATGCATGCGCTAGACGAGGGTGTAAAACCCAAAATGAGTATTTAATTAATCGAGACTAAGATTGATTGTATGAAATGGATCTACGGTTGTTTTGAATTTTTAATCCGAAAATCAGTAGTTATAAACATTGATTAGCTCTTTAACACCGTTTTGGCTTGAGAAGGCAAAATGGAGTTGGGTAAGACTGAAAAGTGAGGACTTGTTGAGGGATAGTCTATATACTAAAGCAAATTTTGGTGTTTTATTAAAAAGGGTCTTGGAGTTTGAGAGAATCCAAGAAACATACGTTGGATAGTTTGAGAGGATATCGAATGTTGCCTAGACCAAATGCTATCCATGTAACAATCAATTTGGTCATGATTAATCTTTGCCTATTTGAGTTGAAACTCTAATCACTATACACACACCATTAGTCTTTTCCAAACTTCTTGAGAAAGGTAACTTTTATTATAAACAAAAGAATTTACAAGGAGTATTCTAGTAATATTTACATCCAAAAGTTGCTAAAGGAAAAGAACTCCTATGGCGGTCACAAGACTCTAAAATATGAGAAATATCCGCTAGTCTTTTCCAAACTTGGCAGATCAAATTTGCGTTCATTTCTCGTTCATTACTTGATATTGGTGAATTTTAGTTATTACTAGCCCCCCCTCCCTTTTATATATGAGTGTTGAGAATTCAATTTGCTAGTGTGTTCGTGTTGTGAAATCAATTGATGAAAATCCTTGTGGTTCGACCCCAACCTTCAAAGTTGTGAATCGTTCTGCATACAGCCACCTATGCCATGAAAAATTGTACATATTGGATGTTTTATCAATCCACATGTCCAGTCCGTCAAGTCAGGGTTAGATATGAAACTTTGTTTGACAGTAAGGACTCATATAGCCAAATAGTATAATGGGTGACTAGTTTAAACAAAATAAAATAGTTGATACGTATATCTGACCCTTTCTTGCTGAAGCATCATAGCCTAAATGAAGTTAGACTACATTGTTGCTTTATATTTCCTTTTTCTTTGGCAAGGTGTTACATGGAAATTGTCCAGGAAAAAGGAGGGTCACTAAGACGTAGAAAAATGCAACTTGTACCTTCCAATGATAACGTGATATGGACCATGAAGTGGTTAACCTCACAACTTCTCTTGGTTGTTCCTCTTTGGTAGGATCAAATTGAACTACTACGTGGAAATTTCCATCACCAGCATGAGCGACGGTGCTATTACAATAAGAGAGGCAATGAGCTTGATATATTATGTGAATTCGTATTCTTAAGGTTCATAATGCCCAATGCATTGAGTACAATTGTGTGTATACAAGACATGCCACGTTAAAGGAGAAGCATCCAGCTCCTAATTTGATATTGAAATTAGTTCAACAAGACGTGACAAGGGTACACACACCTCCTGCAACAAAACTAAATGTGTTGATTAAAATGAAATAAAATAAAAAATAGAAAATGTTAACAGGTTAAGAAGCATTATAGATATTAAAATCTATGCATAAATGAAAAAATAGCCAATATATCATCTCCTATTGTAATCACCTTATCAATAATGCTTATGAGTTGGAAATTTACTAAAAAAAAATGGTAAGTTTTGGCATCAGAGAGAAATTGTGTGCAAGCAGCTATTTTGTGTTTTGTTGGTCACTATGACCATTAGTGCATGCTGATGGAAATTTTTTTAACCAAATGCAGTGAATTGGAGAATTCACATCTTGAATAGAAGTCCACTTTTGCTCTTCGATATGTAATACCCAAGGAATCTTGGATGAAAGGAAACCGGTAGTAGACAACTTCAAAAATTTTCGGTCCATTGCTTATGCACATGTTTCAGAGGCAAAAACAAATAAGCTTGATGATGGAGGTGAGAAATGTGTTTTTCTTGGTATTCAATGTCACGATCCGAGTCTACACCCTTGACGTGGCCGGCACTTAAGAATCATTGATGGTTTCCAAACGAACCCTCATACTGGATGAGTACAAGAAGAAGACTAACTTAAGCATGAAAAAGCTTAAAAACTGAAACAAAGGTTCATAAAACTTAAATACAAACTTTAATTTAAAAGAAAACTTTGAATAAAAAATATATTCAACTCTCCCCAAAATAGGAAATTTAAGTCTTTAAAACATTTAATAAAATAAATAATACAGATTCTCTTACTATACTGAAAAGTAAATGAAATTCTCAGGAAGCAAGAAGGCTCACCATAGCTAACTAAAACTCTCGGATGTATCAACAAAGTTCTTGTTGATGATTCTAAATACATGTGTCTTCATTATGAGAAGATGCAGGCCAAATGGCTCAGTACGTGGAATGTACGAGCATGTAAGAGAATTTCTAAAGCATAACATAAGCTTGAATCTTGAAAAAAGAAAAGTACTTACCTTTCTCAACTCCCTCAACTCAAGAATACTCAAGGGTACTCAAAGATACTCAAACCTATTAACCACCACATTAAACTGAACCATGTTACCATAGAAAGCACCTAACTTATACAAGTCCAAACTATTCAAGGAAGGGGACTATTGCTCAATCCAAGCTACCAACCAAGTCAAGCTACCATGAAAAGCACTCGATTGTGCTAGTTCAAGCTAACCATTAAAATCAAGTTTGAAAGGAACCCATGACTTTTGAATCAAACCCTAATAATTGGGGATTTATATCTTTTGAAATTGGATTTTGAGAGATGTACTTGGACGAAAGTTATCATACCTTGATTACAAAGCCCACAATTGCTTGAGTAATGGAGACTTAATCTTGACTCTAGCTCCAACTCTTTTTTCTTCTTCTTCAGTTTCCAGAGAGAGAAATATTTGAGAGGATGAACTTTGTGATCCTTTTGGGGTTTTGGAAATAATATCTTGAATGGTGAGTTTAAAGGGTTAAAATCACTTATATAGTGGTCCTACACTTAGGAAAAATGACCTCACTTTAATCTAACTTAAACTGGAATTTCCCAAAAATGACCCTCACTTGTCAGCCTATTGCCCAGGTCTCACGAGAGGCACCACGAGTTGTGAACCTCACCACTGGCCGTGGTCCTTAGACTAGTATTCTAGGCCACCTTTTATTGGCCACCATAAATTGAAGGCATCACCACGAGTCGTGGTCTTCACCACTGGCCTTGAAGTGGCTCGTGAAGGTGAGACACCATTGGGAAGCACATAGGGAACTACTACCTAGACACCACTGACCATGGTCCCCACCACTGGCTGTGGTGGCATTCATGAAGGTGGGGAAAGTGCTTGGGAACTCTTGGTCATCCTTGGTGACTTTTCTTGGACCATTCCCCTTTTCCCTTGGCTCTTTCCCCTAGTTCTTGGCTTTTTTCGTCATACTTAGCCCTAGTTGGCCTACTAGACTATGGGTTGTTACAACTATCTTCTTTTTTTCCTCAAATTTCTAGCCTTCAATAGTTGTTTTCTTCTTCGATATTCATCAATATTATTTTTTATTTTTAATAAAACATACTTACTTTTTCTTCTTCAAACCCTCTCTCTCCCAGAAATCTGCCCCTTGGAGAAACAACAATACCAACATCAATTCTCGTAAAAAGGGGTCAATCAACACAAAACTCAATTCTGGAAAATAAGGTTTGAATCCAAAATTTAATACTTGAAAACATTGCTCAAGGCTTTAGGAACTCATTGGGAAAACTAATTTCGAAAAAGAACTTAAATATAAGTTCAAAATCTCCATTTTAGCTAAGAGCTTGAGTTCTTGCAAAACTTCATCATTCACCAATCAAAATCTCATATTTTGGTGTTAAAATTCATAAATAATCAAATGGAAATGAAGGTTTAGGATCATAGAAGCTTACTCAAATGATTTAGCACAAGAAAATCTTTCCATAATCTACACCAAGGATTCCCAAGCTCAAAATTTAAAAATGGGGCTTAAACCTTGAAAATGACAGGTCAAAACCCCTATCATATATCGCAAAAGCAAACCCTATAAATATCTTGGGCTTTGCAAAAGCGAATGGCCTTAACTGAAGTGAAGTTTGCTTAAGCGACAGGTCCTTCGCTTGAGCCGAGGTGTAACACTTTGGAAGTCTAAGACCTACTCTAGAGCCTTGCATGAAGAACTAAGACTTAGAACACTGTATATAGGCATAAAATAATGTATTCAAACTAGTTAGGAAGTGTTAAAGTCAAAGTGTTAATAAACGACCATGACGTCCGATGAGTTGTGAAATGTGCACTAGTGTGCCTTGGCATGTTTCAATGGGTTTTAGGGGTTGGAATTTAATGAAAAATGGTAAAAATTTGCTAAATATATAGAAGAGGATTTTAAGGATCAAAATGTCCGAGTACAACTCTCCAAGGACCATCGTAACAGTCCTTGGAGAGGACCCTTCCAATTGACCCAAAAAGTTATTTTTGACAGTAACCATCCACGAGCCAAACGACGAGACATCAACGGCTCCGTGGTTCAACACTTAGAAATTTTCCAAAATTTACAGTAAAACTGGTCTCTATCGCAAATGAAGCTTGAACAGTACGGGGCCATCGATGGACCTATGGATCGTAGGTCGGGGTCTCATAGGTGAGGGTTTGTTTTAACTGTTAATTTTTTAGTTAACGACTTAATTATTTAGTTATTTAGATGGTTAATTAAGAGTTAAGTAGCGTTTAATTTAGTTATTTAAAGGAATATATAACACTTAACACTCATTAAACTAACCTAACACCCCACAATTCTCAAACTCAAATTCTCTCCGCTTCCTCTCTATTTTCTCTCTCTTTTTCCAAAGAACACCATTGAAGACCAAGGTTAAAGTTCAATAGGGCTACAAGATTTCAAATTTATCTCCATAAATCTTCAAGGATTGTTAAGGTATAGAAGTTGTTCATTGTTGTGATATATTTCCTCAATAGGCTCTTTCAAATTGATTTCAAAAGATATCAAAAACATGGGTTTCTTTTCAATTTCGTGAATTGTCTTTCAATTGGATTTAATGTTGAATTCCTTTGATTATTAATGATAGATTATTATTTTTTATGAATTAATTATTTTAGTGCTTATTCATTGTCTTAGTTTATGATGAAATCTATGAATTTGTCCTTTTACCCAAACCCTAGTTATGAATTGGACTTGAAGATGATAAGGGTTGTTAGAATTGGTTATGTTATTGATTAATTCACTATATTATGATGATGATGAGTTATTTATTGGATAATTAATGAATTGAGGGTGAGATTCTTGATGAAGGCTACGGAGGCTAATTGGTAAGACATTGTGATCTTGAACTCTTTACTTCAATAATGATGGATTGTATTTAGTGATGATGTTGTGCAATTGTAGAATTACATGTGAGTAGATTTAGGAAGATATGATGTGATGAATATGATTATTATGATATGATATAATTATATTGAATGTGAGATCATTGTGAGGCTATCCTATGCAAGTTTGAAGATGGCTTCTCTTGTGTGCCTTAGATGATAAGATAACGATATGTTGATCTCACTAATATTGGTTTGTGATGATAGGAAGTTCTTATCCTATGCCTAATAAGCTAAATGATATTATAGAAAAGGGGGTTAGTCTCCTATGACCTAAATTAAGCTATGATTGTTAAGAATGACTTAATGGCATTTCAAAAATGGACTTTAGCTTAGCACTGAGTGAACTTGACAATGAGAGTTGTTGACTCCCCATAGAAGGGAAATTCACCAAGGGTTCTCATGACATAGTGAGTATAATGCAATTGTGCATAAAGAGAGTCCAGCATATGTCTCCTAGTTCTTGAACTATTTCCCCCCCCCCCCCCCCATAGGAATACTAGCTAGTGGATCCACCTAGAATGTTATGTTCATATTTTGATCCTACCTTGGCAAGTAGACCACCTTATTTCGGTGTAGAGTTTCATGACACCGAATTCCATGTTTATCTCACATAATCTATTGTCGATTAAGGTGATTATTCTCGAAAGAAAAATGAAAGTAATATAGTGAACTCAAACTAAGAAGACTTAAGGGGTTCTTCTTAGTGTAGGTAGGGGTATGGGACTCTACCTATACATTGCACTAGTTTGCCTTGAGGAAAGTCCTAGGAGGTTGTTCTTATGCTCTTATAAATTAAATGATATGCATATGTTGAGTTTACATGTTGATGATCCTATATGATGTTGATTTCAC
Source organism: Solanum lycopersicum (assembly GCF_036512215.1). Classification (NCBI taxonomy): domain Eukaryota; kingdom Viridiplantae; phylum Streptophyta; class Magnoliopsida; order Solanales; family Solanaceae; genus Solanum; species Solanum lycopersicum. Next base: position 38,010,046 of record NC_090805.1, read on the forward strand.
TTATGAACAAGTTATTGGTGTATATTGTTATATATGATGATGACTACTCATGATGCTATGTTATATGACGCCAGGCAATTACTTATGATCTCTTTCCTTGTTTACTTGATTATGTGGGGTTATTGGACTTCACATGAGCATTGCACTTGTATGTTTGGGATGGGATTGTTACTAAGGGTCTTACAAGCTATGATGATCTGAACTCTTGTACATGTATTGTTGTTATGAAATTATGTTGGAGTTGCTTTGGCTATATGATCTTGATATGTTACTATTCATGTGACATGACCTTATGTAGATAAAATCCATGTGACTTGACTTTATTGATGATGTAGGTCTTGTGTTGCATATGGACTTGTCTTAATAAATATGTGATCATTGGCTTGTATGTGTTCTTATTTGTGCATTAAGGCTTTCAAAAGTGACTTAGCATGACATTGAACAAAATGTCCTTTAAGCATGATTTCAAAGATTATATGTGCATATTGTAACGACCTATTTAGTCGTTTTGAGCAGTAGAGTTTATTTTCTGGTAATAACTGTCTGAGTCGATGGATCCCATGACGGACCGTCATGGACACGACGGACCGTCGAGGGGATCTCGTTCCAAAACACTTAGATTCTGGAAATTTGGGTACTGAGAACAACTCTCTGAACTTCGCGACGACATAGCAAGACGGACCGTCGTAGGCACGACGAACCGTCACAGAGTCATAAATAAAATTGACTCTCTGAACTTTGTGACGGAAGCAGCAGGACGGACCGTCGCAGGCACGACGGGCCGTCACAGGCTGCGTAACCCTGACTAGGTCGGATTTTTGTTAAATGTTTTAAGGGGCGTTTTGGACTATTCCTGCTTATAATTATAAAGTTAGTGGTTGAATGTTAATAATTCAATTACTTGGGGTTAAACCTTGAATTAATTAGTGGGTTACTTTGGTCATCTTTTATACTTAATTATATGGTAATTAGGCTAAAAGAAAAAGAGTTTGAATAAGGAAAAATCAGGAAAAGAGAAAGAGAGGGAGAACGATCGAGAGAAGAGAGAAACGAAGAGGAAAGCAAAGGTTTTGGGGGATAGCTTGCTTGATCACGAATTCTTCGGTGGAGGTAGGTTATGGTTTTTATGCTATTTCATAGTAAACTCCTAATAGCGAATGATATGTATTGGGTAGTATTGTAAAGTCTTCCATATGCTTAATTGTATGCTTGCATGATGTGATTATGTAATTGTAATAAGTTGGAAAGATAAGGTTGTGAAGCTTAAACCTAAAACCCTCTCTGTTAATGACGATGCCTTGGTATAAAAGAAGGCTTGATGAACTAAAAGAATGAGGTTAGGGGGATCGGGTGTCACGAACCGACACGTAGTATTAGGGGGATCGGGTGTCACGAACCGACACGTAGTATTAGGGGGATCGGGTGTCACGAACCGACACGTAGTATTAGGGGATCGGAGTGTCATGTTCCGACACCAGGATAGTAAAAAGAATGAATCTTGAATTATGTTAATGTACTCAATTTAATGAACCTGTTTCCCAAATGAGTATGGTGTGGAGGCTTGATTCCTCATAGATGTGCTTGGGTTGTGCCCAATGGTTATGGTACTTGTTGTTGTCACCTGTTAAGTGTTATGGTTGATTTTATGTTATTATTCGATATATATTGCTTTCTATTTTGAGTTGGCCGATGATATCTACTCAGTACTTGTGCTTGTACTGACCCCTACTTGTATGTTTTTCTCTTTGTTATTTGTGGAGTGTAGCAAACGTACCATCGTCTTCAACTCAACCGCAACTCTAGCCAGTCTTCATCGCGTCAGATTTCAGGGTGAGCTATTATTCCTAGCTCAGACTGGATTCTCTCTCATTCATGTTTTGATGTCCTTGAAGTTCAGACATGGACCATTTGTTTACTTATCTTAGCTTTCTAGATACTCTTAGATTTAGTAATTCGAGGATAGATGTTCTTGTGATGATGACTTCCAGATTTTGGGGATAGTAATTGATAAATTTTAGAAGTTATTTATTGGTTATATTAATGAGTTTTAAGTCTTCCGCATTATATTCTGTTTATTATGTTTGAAATGTTGGGGTTTAGATTGATTGGTTCGCCCACATAGTAGGATAAGTGTGGGTGCCACTCGCGGCTCGTTTTAGGTCGTGAAAAACTTGGTATCAGAGCATTAGGTTCGTTGGTCTCATCACACAAGAACGAGTCTAGTAGAGTCTTGAGGAACGGTAGGGGGACGCCTTTACTTTTCTTTGAGAGGCTACAAGACTTTAGGAAAATTCCATTCTTTCTTTCTTTCGTGCTATTACTTGGATCCAATTGGTATCTAGGTGATACAAATTGGTATATGACCATCTTCACTCTATTTCGCAGATGGTTAGAACTAGAGCAACAACTGCACTGACACCAACACCGGCAAGACAAGATGCGTCTGAACCAGCAACTGAGGCTGTAGCTCGAAGAGGAACAGTGGCAAGAGGCCGCGGTAGAGGTCGCGGGAGGACGTCCTCTAGAGGAAGAGGACAAGCACCTGACCCATCTGGTACTAGGGCGGTGACTCATCCACCGACTGAGGAAGTATTAAGAGAGGGTGAGGAAGGGGGAAATGAACAAGTGCAGAACGAGGAATTACCACCCCAACCTACCCTAGAGATGATTAACCAGGTTCTTGCTTATCTTAGCAGGGTTATCTGATCAGGGCCAGACACCCCCAGTGTTTTCTGCACCAGCACCTCAGGTTCCGGGGGTACAGCATGCAGCTGTTGTGGCTCCCCGCATGGATGCCTCATTGGAAATAGGCACGTTTCCTCGGTTGACTACAGGGCCTATAATGACAAGTGATCAGCATGAACTTTTCAGTAAGTTCTTAAAATTGAAACCTCCAGTCTTCAAGGGTGCTGAATCTGAGGATGCCTATGACTTTCTGGTTGATTGTCATGAGCTGCTACATAAGATGGGCATAGTGGAACGATTTGGCGTTGAGTTTGTGACCTATCAGTTTCAGGGGAACGCCAAAATGTGGTGGCGGTCATATGTCGAGTGTCAACCAGCACAGTCACCACCTATGACTTGGGCATCATTCTCTAGTTTGTTTATGGAGGAGTATATACCCCGAACTTTGAGGGATAGGAGGAGAGATGAGTTCCTGAGCCTAGAGCAAGGCAGGATGTCGGTTACTGCTTATGAGGCTAAGTTTCGTGCACTATCTAGGTATGCCACCCAGCTTTGCTTTAGTCCACAAGAGCGGATTCGCCGTTTCGTGAAAGGGTTGAGGTCAGATTTGTGGATTTCAGCCTTACAGGTAGCTGCTGCAGCAAAATCTTTTCAGGAGGTGGTAGATTTCGTGATAGAAGTGGAAGGAGTAAAGTCAGACGACTTCACCATGGCATCGACATTTAAGAAGTTTCGTAAAGGAGGTGAGTTTAATGGTTCTTACTCTAGAGGGCAGAGTTCAGAAGGTTATCCAGCCTGACCTATTCAGTCTTCACTACAGACCGTAGCTGGGGGTCCACCGCAGACCGGTCAATATTTCTCTGAGTTTGGAGGTTATCCCCAAACTCCGTCGTTCTCACAAAGACCTATGCTTGAATCCATAGATTGTTATGGATGTGGAGAGACTGGACATATTAGGAGAAATTGTCCAAAACCGAGTTACAGACCCCCAATAATCAGAGGTAGAGGTGGTCATGGAAGAGGCCATTATTCGGGAGGACGTGGTGGCCGAGGTAATGGTGGTCATCAAAACGGCCGGGGTGACGGGCAAACTGGAACTTCTGCAGCGCAACATGGTAGGGGCAACGGGCAGACAGGTGATAGGGCCCATTGTTATGCTTTCCCTGGAAGATCTGAAGCGGAGACATCTGATGCTGTCATCACAGGTAATCTTTTGGTTTGTGATTGCATGGCTTTTGTATTGTTTGATCCTGGATCCACATTTTCATATGTATCTTCCTCATTTGCTACTGGTCTTAATTTACCTTGTGAATTGCTTGACATACCTATTCGTGTTTCTACTCCGGTGGGTGAGTCTGTGATAGTTGAAAAGGTATATAGGTCTTGTCTTGTGACTTTTATGGGGAGCAATACTCAGGTAGACTTGGTTATCTTAGAAATGGTTGATTTTGATGTAATTCTGGGTATGACTTGGCTCTCTCCAAACTTTGCAATCTTAGATTGTAATGCCAAAACTGTGACATTGGCCAAGCCTAGGACAGATCCGTTAGTGTGGGAGGGTGACTACACTTCCACTCCATTTCGTATTATCTCATTTCTTCGTGCTAAGAGAATGGTTAGTAAGGGTTTTTAGCTTTCTTGGCACACCTCAGGGATGATACTACCCAAGTGTCGGTTTCGATAGTCCGTGAGTTTCTGGATGTGTTTCCTGCAGACCTTCCTTGTATGCCACCTGATAGGGATATTGACTTTTGCATTGATCTGGAGCCGGGTACTCGCCCCATTTCCATACCCCCTTATAGGATGGCTCCCGCTGAATTAAGAGAGTTAAAGGCCCAACTTCAAGAGTTGTTAAGCAAAGGCTTCATTAGACCAAGTGCATCTCCTTGGGGTGCTCTGATTTTGTTTGTGAAGAAGAAGGATGGAAGTTTTCGGATGTGCATTGACTACAAACAACTGAATAAGGTAACTGTTAAGAACAAGTACCCTCTTCCTCGCATCGATGATTTGTTTGATCAGTTACAAGGTGATTGTACCTTCTCAAAAATTGATTTGAGATCTGGTTATCATCAATTGAAAATACGAGCCACGGATGTGCCCAAGACTGCTTTTCGGACTAGGTATGGACATTATGAGTTCTTAGTAATGTCTTTTGGGCTTACGAATGCCCCTGCTGCTTTCATGAGTTTGATGAACGGGATTTTTAAGCCATATCTTGATCTCTTCGTCATTGTATTCATCGATGATATACTGGTATACTCAAAGAGCAGGAAGGAACATGAGGAGCACTTGAGAATTGTATTGGAAATTTTGAGGGAGAAAAAGCTTTATACCAAATTCTCTAAGTGTGAGTTTTGGCTAGATTCAGTGTTCTTCTTGGGGCACGTAGTTTCTAAGGATGGAGTGATGGTGGATCCTTCTAAGATTGAAGCAGTGAAGAGTTGGGTAAGACCTACTAATGTTACAGAGGTAAGGAACTTCGTTGGTTTAGCTAGCTACTACCATCGATTTGTCAAGGGATTTTCTTCTGTTGCTTCCCAACTGACAAACTTGAATAAGCAGAGTGTTCCATTTGTATGGTCGGACGAGTGTGAAGAAAGCTTTCAGAAGCTCAAGACTTTGTAGACTACTCCACTAATTCTTACCTTGCCAGTGGAAGGTAAGAATTTCATTGTTTATTGTGATGCATCCTGTTCTGGTTTGGGTGCAGTGCTAATGCAAGAGAAGAATGTAATTGCTTATGCTTCGAGGCAATTAAAGGTGCATGAACGTAATTATCCGACCCACGATTTGGATTTGGCTGCAGTAGTGTTTGCATTAAAGCAATGGAGACATTATCTATATGGGGTTAAATGTGAAGTCTATACAGATCATCGTAGTTTACAGTATGTCTTTACTCAGAAAGATTTGAATTTGAGACAGAGGAGGTGGATGGAAATACTGAAGGACTATGATATCACTATCTTGTATTATCCGGGAAAAGCTAATGTTGTGGCAGATGCTTTAAGTAGAAAGGCATGGAGCATGGGAAGTCTTGCCCACTTGCAGGTTTCTAGACGCCCATTGGCTAGAGAGGTTCAGACTCTGGCTAATGACCTTATGAGGCTAGAAGTAAATGAGAAGGGATGATTTTTGGCCTGTGTGGAGGCAAGATTTTCCTTTCTTGATAAGATTAAAGGAAAGCAGTTTACCGATGAGAAACTGATCCGGATCTGAGATAAGGTGTTGCGAGGAGAGGCTAAAGAAGCAAAAATCGATGAGGATGGTGTTTTGAGAATTAAGGGAAGGGTATGTGTACCCCGCGTCGATGACTTGATTCACACTATTCTTACAGAGGCTCATAGTTCAAGGTATTCTATACATCCTGGTGCAACCAAGATGTACCGTGACCTAAAGCAACATTTTTGGTGGAGTAGGATGAAGCGGGACATTGTTGATTTCGTTGCTCAATGCCCGAATTGTCAGCAGGTAAAGTATGAACACCAGAGGCCTGGAGGGACACTTCAGAGAATGCCCATTCCTGAATGGAAGTGGGAGAGAATTGCAATGGACTTCGTGGTTGGTCTTCCAAAGACAATGGGTAAGTATGACTCTATTTGGGTAATTGTTGACAGATTAACTAAGTCTGCTCATTTCATTCCGATCAAGGTGACTTATAATGCAGAGAAGTTAGCCAAAATTTACATCTCAGAAATTGTTCGATTACATGGAGTTCAGCTCTCCATCATATCAGATAGAGGTACGCAGTTTACTTCTAAGTTTTGGAAAACATTGCATGCTAAATTAGGTACTAGATTGGATCTTAGTACTGCATTTCACCCTCAGACCGATGGTCAGTCTGACCGAACGATTCAGGTTTTGGAGGATATGCTCCGTGCATGTGTGATAGAGTTTGGTGGTCATTGGGATAACTTCTTACCCTTAGCAGAGTTCTCATACAACAATAGCTATCACTCAAGTATTGATATGGCCCCATTTGAGGCATTGTATGGGAGAAGATGTAGGTATCCAATTGGGTGGTTTGATGCATTTGAGGTTAGACCTTGGGGTACTGACCTTCTGAGGGAATCGTTAGATAAAGTGAAATGCATTCAAGAAAATCTTTTAGCGGCTCAAAGTAGGCAAAAAGAATATGCAGATTGAAAGGTTAGAGACATGGAGTTTATGGAGGGCGAGCAAGTTTTGCTGAAGGTTTCACCCATGAAAGGGGTGATGCGGTTTGGTAAGCGAGGTAAGCTTAGTCCGAGGTACATTGGTCCATTTGAAGTTCTGAAGCGCGTGGGGGAGGTAGCTTATGAATTAGCCTTGCCCCCAGGACTCTCAGGGGTGCACCCGGTATTTCATGTGTCTATGCTGAAAAGATACCATGGTGATGGAAACTACATCATTCGTTGGGATTCAGTCTTTCTTGATGAGAATTTGTCTTATGAGGAGGAGCCTGTTGCCATTTTAGATAGAGAAGTCCGCAAGTTGAGATCAAGGGAGATTGCATCCATCAAAGTTCAATGGAAGAATCGACCCGTTGAAGAGTCCACTTGGAAGGAGGAGGCCGATATGCAAGAAAGATATCCACACCTTTTTACAGACTCAGGTACTCCTTTTCGTCCTCGTTTTTCTTCTTGTGATTGTTCGAGGACGAACGATGGGTAAATTGGTATCTATTGTAACGACCTGTTTAGTCGTTTTGAGCAATAGAGTTTATTTTCTGGTAATAACTGTCTGAGTCCGACGGATCCCACGACGGACCTTCATGGGCACGACGGACCGTCGAGGGGGTCTCGTTCCAAAATACTTAGATTCTGAAAATTTGGGTACTGAGAACAACTCTCTGAACTTCGCGACGACATAGCAAGACAGACCGTCGTAGGCACGACGGACCGTCACAGAGTCTTAAATAAAATCGACTCTCTGAACTTTGTGACGGAAGCAGCAGGACGGACCGTTGCAGGCATGATGGGCCGTCACAGGCTGCGTAATCCTGACTGGGTCGGATTTCTGTTAAATGTTTTAAGGGGCATTTTGGACTATTCCTGCTTATAATTATAAAGTTAGTGGTTGAATGTTAATAATTCAATTACTTGGGGGTTAAACCTTGAATTAATTAGTGGGTTACTTTGGTCATCTTTTATACTTAATTATATGGTAATTAGGGTAAAAGAAAAAGATTTTGAATAAGGAAAAATCAGGAAAAGAGAAAGAGAGGGAGAACGATCGAGAGAAGAGAGAAACGAAGAGGAAAGCAAAGGTTTTGGGGGATAGCTTGCTTGATCACGAATTCTTCGGTGGAGGTAGGTTATGGTTTTTATGCTATTTCATAGTAAACTCCTAATAGCGAATGATATGTATTGGGTAGTATTGTAAAGTCTTCCATATGCTTAATTGTATGCTTGCATGATGTGATTATATAATTGTAATGGGTTGGAAAGATAAGGTTATGAAGCTTAAACCTAAAACCCTCTCTGTTAATGACGATGCCTTGGTATAAAAGAAGGCTTGATGAACTAAAAGAATGAGGTTAGGGGGATCGGGTGTCACGAACCGACACGTAGTATTAGGGGGATCGGGTGTCACGAACTGACACATAGTATTAGGGGGATCGGGTGTCACGAACCGACACGTAGTATTAGGGGATCGGAGTGTCACGTTCCGACACCAGGATAGTAAAAAGAATGAATCTTGAATTATGTTAATGTACTCAATTTAATGAACCTGTTTCCCAAATGAGTATGGTGTGGAGGCTTGAGTCCTCATAGATGTGCTTGGGTTGTGCCCAATGGTTATGGTACTTGTTGTTGTCACCTGTTAAGTGTTATGGTTGATTTTATGTTATTATTCGATATATATTGCTTTCTATTTTGAGTTGGCCGATGATATCTACTCAGTACTTGTGCTTGTACTGACCCCTACTTGTATGTTTTTCTCTTTGTTATTTGTGGAGTGCAGCAAACCTACCGTCGTCTTCAACTCAACCGCAACTCTAGCCAGTCTTCATCGCGTCAGATTTCAGGGTGAGCTATTGTTCCTAGCTCGGACTGGATTCTCTCTCATTCATGTTTTGATGTCCTTGAAGTTTAGACATGGACCATTTGTTTACTTATCTTAGCTTTCTAGATACTCTTAGATTTAGTAATTTGAGGATAGATGTTCTTGTGATGATGACTTCCAGATTTTGGGGATAGTAATTGATAAATTTTAGAAGTTATTTATTGGTTATATTAATGAGTTTTAAGTCTTCCGCATTATATTCTGTTTATTATGTTTGAAATGTTGGGGTTTAGATTGGTTGGTTCGCCCACATAGTAGGATAAATGTGGGTGCCACTCGCGGCTCGTTTTGGGTCGTGACACATATGTTTCCATACTTAGTACAAGTGGATGTACTAACCCATATCCTTTCCTTTTTCCCAAACAATGTACGTTCGGGCAGTTGAGGTATCAAGATTGATTGCAAGAAGACGTGGATTTTTCCCCAAGTTTTGATAGGTCCTCTAGTTTTGAGGATGGTGCCACGTACTTTGCCTTCTTAGTATTGATATAGTCTAAAGACATCATTTCTCTCCTATTATTGAAGATATTGTTGTAAGTCCTATGTGGCAATTTTGAATTTGTATTAAGGGTTATGTCCGAATGTTCTACTTCGTTTAGATGGGGTATTATTAGACTAAATTGTTATATGTTGGTTACGTTGTCTAAGTGAGAAGTTTATGTAAGCTTCCTATGTGAGGAGTCTAAGTAAACTCCCTACGTAGTATATGAGAGGTCTATGTAAATCTCAATATATAAAAAGTTTTAATTTTTCCGCATTTTAACCTAAGACATCTTATTATGAATACTAAGAGGCTAGTCTTAGTCCTCTCCGAGGACGAAGACGTCGATTACGTCTAGGGGTATTCTCTGATCGTGACACGAGGTCACTTAAGCGACATGACCTTCACAAAAGCAAGGTTTGCAGCACCAAAAATACTGTCAACTCTCCAAACATTGAAAGGATCCTCGACGTTCAAAATCCCGTGAACATAAACTACATATGTAAATCAATTGTACTTGATGTACCGAACTCAATGGAACCGTCAAAAAACGAATTTGGGGTCTCCTTAACCCGACACCCATAAAAACCACAACAAACTAACTCAAACCTAAAAAGGTTAAAACAAGCTCGGGACCCGTTAAAAAATAATCAACCAAGACCTCACATAGGCCTAAAATCATCGTCCAAATGCAACGAAACTCATGTAAATCTTATCCGAGCATCTGAATCCTGAAAGTTGACCAAAGTCAAGCCAAAGGTTAATATTCCACAATTTCACAACTTAGGACCTAAAATCCTCAAAAAAAAAAAAACTCAAAATCTGAAAATGACAACTCTTACCACAAAGATTTCACATTCAAGAAGTGTTGAAATCGATGGAATTTCATTCCGACACTCGAAACTCCAAATGACACCAAAAATCACTTTCTTAACAACTTAGCATTTCAAATGCAAAACTTGTCAAATTCTCAACTTTTAACTCAAAGTTCAAAAATCAAAATTTTAAAACTCAATCATAAAAGACTCATGATCAATAACAGGAGGGGAAAATGGTAAATTTATGAAACTTTCGAAAAATTAGTGATCGAGTCCGGACATACTATCCTAATTTATTTCGTTTACCCTATTACACACATGTATATGCACACGTACATGCAAATACACATGCACACGCATATATATCATATCACATAATAAAAAATAATTTCTTGATATAATTAGACTAGTTATCTCCGTCATAATTTACAAGACAATTATAAAATAAATGCATACACAATTATATCGTTCATCCGACCCTTTTTACCATTTTGGCAACGCCGCTTCTACAACGTTGGATTCAATACTACACACTACACGCCATGCGCGTGTATACCAACATGTGCATATATTTGGTTAATGAAAAAAGATTAACGTTTAAGGGCTACAAAGTACCAAAAATAAAAGGTTTAGGGGAGTAATAGGACTTCTATAAAATATTAGTGTGTAGTTAAGAAATGGCTAATAGATTAGGGGGTCGTTTGGTAATTTTCTCGAGTTTACGGGGATCCAACTAGTTATTAGATAACTTTATTGCTTTCGTCGTTTGCCTTAGTATCTTTGCTCTCTTTCTCTCCCTCTATCTTTGCTCTCTCTCCCTCCCTCCCTCTCTTATTTCTTCCGCTTCCTAGGCCCAATATCGTTGGTTCTGTTAGCTGTCATCACGAAATAAGTTTTTTGGATCTCAACATATTCTTATTTTATCACAAGTGTAAAATAGATTTTGAAAATGAAGTTGCAATTGATCTTGAAATTTTAAAATACTAAATATTAGAAGTTCTTGTGTCTTACAAAGAAGTAAAAATATAATAGATATAGTTTTAATTAATTTTGAAGACATATATATATAAAATAATAATTAAACCATGATTATTCGAGAAAATAATAAATCACAATTTTGTTCAATTGACTTCGAAGTAATTAGAGTTATAGTAGTTTACTTATTTGTAATAATAAGATGTAAGAACTAATTCAACTAATATTCTTTAATATCTGATTTGAAGTCTTAATTATTAAAAAATTTATTTAATAATAACAACATAATTGAGTACAATATTTATTTTAATTATTAATATAAATACAATATTTATTTTAACGTCAATTATAGTTATTTAATAAATATCATTCTTATATTTATATATAATTTTATTAATTGTTGCAACACACCTACAAAACAGGTATGATAAACTAGTAAAAGGAAATAAGGTAAAAAAGATTGAACAGAATGACAATGCATTTATAAAAACTTGTGATGTATATTGTAAAAAAAAAAAAACAGCTGCGGGCTGCATGATTTTGCAGCCACTTCAACCTTTCTCTCCATTTAACCATACTTAGGTTAAAATGTTGATACACACTCAAAAATATCGAAAAATTTTAGTAATTTAATTAATTATCTATCTGAATTTTCAGTGAGGACTCGATTTCTTTTCCTAAGGTGAACAACACTCTGAAATATCCTAGTTTTCCCACAAATTAAAAATAACAATACCCTTACTAATTTTATATTTTGAAATTCTTTCCGATGAAAGTTTGGCCAAATTGCCAATGAGAAGGAACCATATTCCATGAGGTAGAAGATCGATGGTCACTAGCTTTAACTCTGAAAGAGAGTGATTGACCAGTTAAAACCGCATTTGATTGCCAATTTTGTCCCCAATTACGGCTCAATGGAATCCAATTTGTCTTTGTTCCTTTTACCCAAACCTTAATAATATCCCCTGCACCTGCTACATTCGTGATCAACACTAAGTTGAAGTAACGGAATCCATTGATGGTAAATCTGATTCCTCCTTGCTTTCGGCATGGGATCCTGAACATTTCACAAATACACGTTACTATTGAAATTATTTCCAAAAGTTAGCTCAAACGGAGGAAGATTGCCCAAGCCTTGTAAGAAGTCTACCCATCTCATTAATCATCGATGTGAACTTTTGTCATTTTTTAATACCCTACCTCACGACCAGTGGTTAGCATCTGGTGCGTGGGCAATTTTAATTTTGGGAACGTCAGCATCGGGTGAGACGATACCACGTGAAATTAGATCTTAGACCTAATTCACACCCTAAAAGCTAGCTCAAAGAGAGAAGGATTGTCCAACTATTATAAGAATTTTTGTCATTTTTTAACAATATTTAATTAATTGATTTATTACCTGCGATAAGTTACAGGAACAATGCCAGCGCGGTACTGAGCAAGTTTGAGAAACATAGGCATAGCGAGGTCAAAGTGAGGGCGAGGAGGGTTACACCAGCCACCATTGTCATTTGGCAACGCGTAATTTGGTGGGCAGAAATTGGTAGCTGTGATTAAAATGGAAGGGTTTCCAGGAAGACACCATTTCCAATTAGGAGTATTTGTACATTTAAGTTCAAAACAGGCTCCACAACTTAATCCATTGTTAAACAAAGCAGTACTCAGTGCTGCTGTGTTAACTCCGTATCCTTGGCTGTATAAATTTCCATAACCACACGCACCGCCCATTGTTCCAGAAGCATCACTTCCGCCGTAAAATGTAGCATGTGCAGTTTCCCATGAACCACCAGAGTAAACACCAGGGATTCTTCCTTCAACAATGTTGAAACATGAGTCTACAAAAAGAAGAACAAGGATGAAAATTATGATACCCATTCTTAAGATTTAATGGAGTTGAGGTTGTTGAAGAAAATGATGCAACGAGAAGCACTACTTATAACAGAGAAATTATGTGTGTATACCTAAGTTTGGTCCTCCTTAATCAAAGGACATATTGGCGGGAACAAAAACATAAAAAGAAATAATATTTATTTTGTTTTTTGTTTTGTCTTATTTTTAGGTGTCCAATCGTCGGAAAAAAATATTGAATATACAAAGTGATTAAATAACATATTTTGAACACTATTGACATAATAGGTTGGTACAGTCTATTGATTTTAGATGTCTTAAATGTGTGTTTAGATGCGTTGTGTTTGTATTTTCAAATTTCACTCGCATTTGAGGTTCAACTAAATATGAATCGCATACTGCAATGCTCATTCGAAAGTAGAACTTTCAAAAACAAAATTCAAAACTCAAATATAAAATCTCTGATTATGAATGAAGCAATCATAATACTGAATCTTTTGGTTTTGTTTTAATTTGATTTGATTGGAATGGAATGGGATTAAAAAAAGAAAGAAAAAAAAAAGTTCCAAATCACATTAAAGGTTTCCCATGGAACACTTGCAGCCGCTTTTTATCTTTAATTCCGTCAATCTACTGACACTTTTTAACACATTTTCATTAATTACTCCCGAATTTTCCGCTCCCACTATTTAACTAAATTTGAAATACAAATGTTTTATAATTAATAAACTTATTTAACACCCTTTCAATTTTTCCATTATGTCTACATTCAATCATACAAAATTGAATACGTGTTAAAATTAGCTAAAATTTCAGTAATATGTATTTGAATGCAGAAGAGAAAAAAAAAATTCATTTGAAAGTTATCTAAAATACTCATGTGAAAAAAAATATATAATATAAATATTAAGACTGTAAAATTATTACAATTAGGTGGTACAGAGAGATCATATTATGAGCCTAAAATGAACCATATTTACCTAAGTTGCTTGTGTTTGAAAATTGTTGTTACGTTGCATAATTAATTGAAAGTAGGTACGAAAATAATAATAACAGTCTCATCTCATTATGCTACAAAATTCTCTTTGTCTTAAAGCATATCATGTTTTTGCCCAAAACTTTGAGCATAATAATAGTACTAGTTTTTATTTTATTTTATTTTTGTCTATTAGTTGATTAGTGGTTTCACTTTTTGCCAACTTAGCTGCTGGAATTGTGAAGTTTTGAAAAATAAATTAATAATATAGTGTGTTTGACAATATGGAAAGTGGCCAAATTTGAGGTAAACTATCCACCGCAATCATCGGCCCATATATTACGCCCTACATATCTCACTTTGGTCAAACTCCCTTTTTTCTTTATTTTCTTTAAATTGAAGCATCAGTGCAGTTGAATGTCTCACAAATCATGGATGTGGCCCCCTTTTACATTGTTTATATTTATTTACAAGTAGTTTTCAAAAATATTATTTTAGAAAAACGTTTTTTTAAAAAAAAAAAAAAATATATATATATATATATATATATATATATATTATGATTTGTATGCTGGCTAATTTATTTGACAAGTATTTTTTATAAGGTTTAACTAATCTTTTTCAAAAAGAACTTTTGTGAGTCATCAGTGGACTTTTAATATCAGAATTATTTTATACAGATAAATTATTTTAAATATTTATAATAAAATTTTAATTAAACTAAAATGTACATATTCAATTTTTCGATCAGTATTAGCTTTTCTTGTTCTAGATCTTGCAAAATAATACGTCAAATAAAATACAAAATGTAAAAATAATAACATATAAATGTAAAATAAATTTGTTATATAAAAATAAAATATAAATTGGTAAATCAAATTTAACCGAACTTATGAAATACACTAATTAATTAATAAGAGATATATTGATAAATATGTATATAGGAAAATGATATTTTGTTTTGAAAAATATAATTTTCTACTCTCTTATATTTTTGGATACATCACTTTACGTGATGTATCGATCGAATATATCATTTTATGCCATACATAAGGACGTACGTAATGTATCAGGACGTTGATTGATGTATTGAACATTGAGTGATTTATCCGAAATTGAGATGTCATATATCGAATAACTAAGCAATGCATCCGATACCAGAATGCGATGTATCGAAACATTTTGGTGTGTATCCGGCTTCCACCAAATTTAAGTGAATTTTATAATTTGAAAAGAAGTATGGATAAAATGTAATTAACTCTAACATTATCAGATTTCTTAAAATTCTCAAAAATTAGTCTAAAGGACTTCCTACCCTATCAACTTTGATCCTGTATTTCCTTTTTCATTCACAATTTATTTACAAATTACATCTCAAATATGAAATTTAAGAAAAATAAAATTTAATTTTGTAATTTTAAATTAAGAATATATAGAATGTATTAAAATATTTTTAATTTGTTTTCTTAAATACGTAATTAAGAAACTGATATTAAAGAAGAGCAAGAGTGACTAAAAAATATATATAAAAATTATAACGGACTAAAAGGTTAAATTTTAAAAAAAAATATTTACAACTATGTGGAAGAAACTTAGGTTAAAAATTTATGAAGGGTCCATATTTGTAAATGTTTTTTTCTTTATTGTGGGGATTTCTTTCCGGAAAAAGATTGTGAAGTACCGAATTAGATTTTTAAACAAAACTTTACATATTCAAAAGATAAATACAAAATATATTACAAGTTATAATTTTTCTCATATATGATGTGATGAAAACATACATATTAAATATCAGTAAAAGTTCATATAATTTGTATTTTTTTAAAAAAAATATAACAACTATGTGGTGAAGAGAATATATGATTCTGACGAGTTTGGGAGTTGGAGGTGGAAGTTTATCAATTTCTGGAGACCTTAGTTGAACAATGAATGGTTTTTTTTTTGCCCTTTTTAATGTTTGTGTAACACGGCCTGAACACTTGTACTGAACAAAACAATGGTATTTAATAGTACTTAAAAAAAATGAAGTTGAATGACTAAAGCTGAAACAATTTGTGGGGTTGTGTTATCATATTGCCTCCTTAAAAGAGGTTGACAGAAAGTGTAGAGAATACATCAACAGAAGAGCATGAGCATCCAAAAGAAGTAGGGGGCTTGAATGTTAAACATTCAAGAATCTGAAACATATCTTCAGTTGGGTAGCTATTATGGCAAGTGATCGTGAAAAAGGGAGTCCGGAGTCTAAAGCGTATAAAATATTAACAAAAATTTTAA
The DNA here is from genome assembly GCF_036512215.1 of Solanum lycopersicum. Taxonomy (NCBI): domain Eukaryota; kingdom Viridiplantae; phylum Streptophyta; class Magnoliopsida; order Solanales; family Solanaceae; genus Solanum; species Solanum lycopersicum. The sequence continues at coordinate 38,026,148 of NC_090805.1, forward strand.
AACGGTATATAAAATTTTATATTAACTAAAACGGCAGAATCGCTGGAACAACAGCGATTTTCTCCGCCGGGAAAAACAAAATCGCTGTTACTGCAGCGATTTTGCAAAATGTGATTTTTTCAAAAAATTTAAAAATTAAAATCGCTGCCTATGGAGCAATTTTCTTGAAAAAAAATTTAAATCACTGCCTTTTGCAGCAATTTTCTTGAAAAAAAAAGATTTTGTTAAAATAAAATCGCTGCGTAAGCAGCGATTTTCTTTGAACTTTTTTTAAAAGAAAATCACTGGCAGCGATTTTAATGAAAAAAAATGAAACACTCCTATGGGAGCGATTTTTGTGAGTTTTCAAAAAAAAATTAAAAAGATAAATATTTTTAAAAGAAAACGAAAATCACAATGCAATTTTAATTTTTTAAAAAAAAATCACATTTTATAAAATCACTGTTATTTTACTTTTTTCGACGCAAGAAATCGCTGTTGTTCCAGCAGTTTTGCCGTTTTGATTAATATAAAATTATATATACCATTTTGAAAATTTTGATAATATTTTATACTCTTTAGGCTCCGGACTCGTGAAAAAGATGGATCCATGAATTATTATATGAAGATACTTGTACACAAAGTGGATGAAAATATATTCCTTGAAAACTGAATGGTAGGTACATCTCACCATCACACAAAGCTATATGAAGTTAATAGGAGAACAGAGATGGTTGTGTTTACACTGATTGCAGGGAAGATGAGACGAGTATTAAAGGAAGAGACGCAACAAGAAGAAGATATTGGCAGCAATATACAATACTCGGAGAGACATGAACATTAGATTAGAGTTATTCAGTGCATCTACATACATAGTTGTAGGGATTTCACTGAGTTGTTATAGTTTACTTTATTAGACTCCATTACCTGACTTGGAAGATGACAGTGCTCTTGCAAGAATTGACATACCTGCATCTCACACTACATATCTCACCAACTAAATGGCATTGAAAACCTTATCCTTATGATTAAGTCACAGGAGGAGGAAGCTCAACCCCCCAAATAAAATAAACGACAGGGTAATCGGAACACAGAGTGCATCTTATTCACACAAGAATTCATGGTTCTAATAGTTATTACGAGTTTGAAGTTGTTGTCACATGTTATCACACCCACCCCATTCTTGGGGCTGCCTAAACGGCTAAGGAAAGCACATAGAAGCCTCAATCAGATCCTCTCTTCTTTTTCCACATGTTTAGTAACACAGTAACTCCCTCCTCCAAAGTAGCTTTCTTATTCACCGCATAATTCCACAGCTCTGAGATGATGTATCTTCCACTCGGGTTGTAATCGTTTACCTCCATCAAAGCTGCTGTCACAGCTTTGCAAACTTCTTCACCATAATTTCTTTTCAAGTCTTTCAGCTTTTCATCTTCTTCGTCTATAACATTCTGAAAAGGAGTAACACCAGCATTTTACATAATTGATGTTACCTCTATGCAAATACAAGTAACCAAAGAAAAAGAACCTACATACATAACCAGTTTTTTCAACATATCCAACACTAAGACCAAACCAACAGATCCCAGAACTCACAATAAAATGAATCTACTATTTCCTACCATCATTTCACACAGGAAAAACAAAACAAAAAGGGACTAAAAACACACACATCAAAGATAATTGTTAATTGCATTTACAGGAAGGTTCTCAAATGTATGTAACTAAGGTGAAGTTGATATTTCAGTTTGTTTCAATCTTTTTATTTTTGTAAAATATATCTTTGTTAAGAATTTAAATTTCAATTACACAACTACTTGATACTGTTTAAGAATGCTTTAATGTTTAAAATTGTCTACATATAAGTCGGAAATTTCCTGCAGTTGGTTTTTACAAATTCAAATGTTCATAAAACAGATCCCTTTGTTTTAAATTAGTAAATTATGTGGTTCACTTTCCTACTTGACACCTTCAAATTGGCCTCATATCACCATCAGAACCTTCTAAATTATTATTTTTCGCACTGCAACTTATGGAAATGTTTTGAGATTTACTGTTACGCCAATCACATAGAACATAGAAATACATCCATGGGTGTGTCAATTATATCAAGTAGAAGCAGTAAGCTCCAGCATTATAATATCTACCAAGTACCAACATAGGCAAATCCAGCTATCCCAAAAATGCACTCAGTGACAGATAAAATGCATACTTAAAGCCGTGATTTTTGCTATGTTGTTCGTATCCTACCAACTTTGCCCTCACTTGTTTCATTGGGATTTTGTGGTAGATAGTAGTACTATTTCCTAAAGAACCTTGTCTCTAGTTGTATTTTTCTGTCTCCGTAAAAACATAATCAACGATTAAACTACTACTACATCAAACTAGTAGCTGCATAGGAAACATAACCCCCTCTTCCATTTTTATTTTTTCTCATAACCTTTTCCTAAAAACAACTCTAATTTCTTTTTTTTATTCTGAAAAACAATTGTTATCAATTAGTCCTCAGAATAGCATACTTGAAGGCTTTCAGCAGTTGTACTTAAAAGTGAACTTCTTGACATTTTTTAGCATTATTTTCCTGTAAACAATTGTCAACTTGCTATAAAATTTGTTGGTTTTTAGCAAAGACATTAGGGAAGTAACAGAGAAAGGCTTAGAGAAAAAAAGTACTGCAGAGTTGCCAAGGAAATTATTTTATTAATAACCCAGAGACATACATTTGTAGCTATAATTTCTAACCAGAAAATAGAAAATATGCTACTAAACTTATCTGCAAGTTCAAATAACAAACAAAAGGAACCTAACTCCTAAATTCAAGCCACACAGGACTCTAATAATATATGTATATCAAAATTCCTAAAAGTTAGCTACTCATAAACTAAATTTCTGCAAAAGAAATCTTTATTGAAAATGTAGCCAGCTGTTTTATTTCTGCAAATTCCTGAGACATATTTTCAACAAAATGTCATTGATTCGCCAGGACCTTCGATAGTTTTTAGACCAAGAAATAAATGTATTTAGGAGCACGTGATATACTAGGACTTGTTCCATTTTTCTAGTCCGAAAATAGGATGTATTATGGAATAACAAAAATGATTGAAATTCATGTGTTGTACGAAAAAGAGACTTGCAAATTCTCATTGCATGAGCAATGAGATGGTATAATATTAAATAAGCTATACCTGCCAGTAAAAATTCCTAAACATGTAAACATACTGAAAATATATCCCACGACAACAGTGAATCCAACTAATAAAAACTTGATAAACACCCTATCAACCTACATGACATCTTTGTAGTAGAAAACTAGAAATTAAAAAAAATGGAAGTCAAAGTACTGTTGATTCCCTCCTGTTTTTATTTCGGAGTTGAAAAATATAGAATCCATTGTCCTAATAAAAAGGACAGAAAAGAACTAGAGATTCCACTGTGAATGAAAAGCATACCTCAGGTTTCCCGTTAATCATAACGACTTTAATGGGATGCCATCCAGGGTCTCTAAGGTATTCCTCCCACAATGAGCATAACTCTGTAGCTCTTTCATCTGCTTCTGACTCATTATAGTTCCTCTTCATTGCTTCATGGAATGGTCTGTTGTCAAGCTCCCCCATCCTCTTAACACCAATTGGACCAACTCTCGGTAGTTCCTTCAAACCCTATAAGAGCAATTCAGTTACTAGATTACCCAGAGCTACACAACACCGCCACAAAAGCGAGGAGGACATAAAAATAATGGAAAGCAAGAAAGATAACAAAGTAGTATTATCCCCTCGTAGAAACCTAAATAATGGCATCCTAGATAAACATTTCAAAGCTAAAAACGATTGGGAAACCATGGTCAATCAGAAATACATGAATGTAAATAAGTAAATGTAACCAACCATCAAGAGATAGTATAAAACCAAATGTTCAGTAGAAACTAAATTCTAAAAACAATATGTTAAATAGCGCCATCTCAAGCAGGAATTTATTGTACAATAATTATAAATAGGCTATGACTAGTATAGAATTAATTTACTTCACTTACATTAACCAATTCTTTGCGAGCGTCTTGCAGCTCATCATTACTGTTTCTTTCCTTCACTATCAGAGTTTGATTTAATGCTTCCAAACCATCATATTCCTCTTCCTTCTCTCTTAAACTTTTAAGGAGTGTGTCCACCTTTTTCAAAACTTCTTGATCACCTTCATCTTCAATATGTTTCATCACGTTCAATGACCCTCTCAACTGCTCAATTTCAAGCTCTACCGCTTGTTTCGCATCAAGTTGTTTTTCCAGCTGAATTATTCTCTTATGGAGATCTTCCTTTTGCCTCTGCAATCAGCAAGATGACATCTAAGTGATTAGTTATTTGTTATATGAACTAGACATAAGAGACGAAGAGAGTTACAATACTAAGAGCAAAACCAGAAATACACGCACCTTCTGCTCTTCAGCCAATTTCAGTACTTTCTCGTCAACCTTTCTTTGCTCTTCAGCTGCGGCACTAAGTGAGGTATTTAGAGTAGCATTCTGGAATAACAATGACAGGTGTTCAAGTTAACCATCTTCAAAATGGACAAAAGCAGCAAATGTTCTTCCTAGTTTCATGAAAGGATTCCAACATCCACCCAACAACTTTTAGAAAGAAAAAGAATTGATGCACATAACTAAAGTATAAAATGGAAGTAAACCTGAAAGTGGAGTCATCAAATCGTATATAATGGATCAACCACTGTCTATGAATGCACATTAAGTGATCTAAGGGTTTCATTCGGATATATTTGTATAATTACTAAAATATTTATGAGTAAGTTTAGTGTTGTTATTATTAATAAGAACTCATTCTTCTGTTTTATGGAGTGCATTGGAAGTTGTGAGCTTTCATTACAAGAAAATAATGAAAAGCCCCAAAATATACAGAAGATATTAAAAGAGAGTTTTTGACTATTGAAGATAATGTTTTTGAATTCAGTGATACATAATGAATAGTCAAGGAAGAAATGATGGCATTTAGAGATTGGAGCAACAATTTCAATCAAGATACACATGACTCAACTTCAACAGAGTAATGTGTTCATGTTAACAATCTTCTAAATTGATAATTGAAGCAGATGCTATTCCTTATTTGTTGAAAGGATTCCAACATCCACCCAAAGAAACTACTTTCAGAAAACTACTTTGATGCACCCGATACAAGTATAAAATGAAAGTAAGCCTGAAAGTGGAGTCGCAAATGGTACATAATGGATCGACCACTGTCTAATGAGTGCACATCAAGTTATCAAGGGGGTTTAATTCGGTTATATCTAAAAAAAAAAAGAATTATGACAAGGCAAACCAACAGCCGCTACCTTTTGGGTGCGCACAAAGTAAAAACTCCACTCCTATGCAATAGCTCACAAACCACATAGGAGAGGTAACCCGCACTAGACAAGCCCATTGCGACGAGCTCGATGCAGAAGGCAAACCCCTTGCTTTCACTGACAAGGGGTTTTGAACTTGAACCCTCCAACATGAAAGTCCCAAGCCCAAACCATTCGGCTATTTATATAACATTAAAACATATATGAGTAAGTCTATTGTTGTTGTTATTATTATTATTATTATTATTATTATTATTATTAGAAAACTACTCTTGTGTTTTATAATGTGCATTGCAAAGTTGTGAGCTAACATTAGAAGAAAATTATGAAAAAAGCCCAAAAATATAGATATGAAAGAAGAGAGTTTGATAATTAAAGGTGAGATTTTGAAGTTAAAAGGCGATATATATAATGAAGATGATGGTGATTATAGAATGGAACAACAATTTCTATTAGGAACGAGAGGAGTAAGGTATCCAGGCTAATGATCTTCGAAATGGATAAAACTAGCAGATGAGATTCCTTATTTCATGAAAGGATTTCATAGGAGCTTTGTAAGTAGTCCTGTTTTTTGTTGGTTTTTCTATGCAACTAACACTTTTGGAGGTGGCCAGCATAGCTCGTAATGCTGAGGAGTACAATGTTACCAGTTTCAAAAAAAAAAAACGACTTTTAGAAAACTTCTTTGATGCACATAATGATAAGTAGTAAACGAAAGTAAACCTGAAAGTGCGGTCATAAAATGGTATATAATAGATCAACCACTGTCTCATGATTGTTATGGATTAAACTTATTCTTTGAATTAATTTACATTCTTGAATAATATATTCAAGATTATGAGCTTAATCATTCATAGCCTAATCAACTCTCAGATACTAGCTGTGAACCCTAGGTTTGATGGCAACCCTAGTACACAAGTCTGAAGACCCTTCACAAGATCACATGATAAGGAGTTAATACACTTACAAGCTTATGCAATGAAGATAGACGCCCAGAAGAGCCTTGGTGGAACCCTTGGAGGATCCTTGGTAGAATCCTATGACGATGCACGTCTTGCAATTTTATAGAAGATGGGGGAGCTTAAGTACCCAGGGATGGAACCTCCAAAAAGGACCAAACCTGAGTTTACAGGCTGCAGCAACTGTGCAGAATACAGTTGTCAGCAATATCGATCGGGATCGCGAAGGAGCCAGCAACTTCCACAATAGGAGTGTTGTCAAAGGCACGCTTAAGCCCTGAAGTGAGGCTCAGAGTATGTCGAGCGCTTCGCCTCGCTTAATGTGTGCTTAAGTGTAGTCATCAAGGCTCTCATGAGTGTTTCTGATGAGGCTTACACTAAACAATTGATATACTACTTTATCATAAATTTAAAAAATCAAATTCGTTCTCCATATATTTGTTATTTGTGCTTATAATTATTACTCTTGGACTCCAACATATATATTTGTATTTTTTTCTCCATTTGTGCCTTTCTTCATTAAAGCACACTCTTTATTTATGCTTTGTGCTTAAGCCCCAACATACCTTATAACTTGTTTGAGCTTTTTTCTGTTGATAAGAACACTACACAAAAGTGGAATCAAGGGACGCAATTGCGGAGATGGTTTACTAGGAGTCAACCCTGAAGAGAAGTAAATGTGGCTATGACAAATTACCTAAGACAATCATACATTCAGCTCAATTCGTTTAATGGACTAATTAGGGGTTGTTATGTTTTTTTATATGTATTAATTAGACCTAGTAAAGAGTGACTTTCAAAGAATGGCAGGGTTAGCTTATTTTGAATTTGAATGGTATTTTCTGTGGATGGATCAATGTATTGGAGAGCAAGAGGAGACATAAACCAATGAGGGGCTGCTTAACTGAGGCGACGCGAAGTGTTTGCCTTCTTGAAGTGACACCAGAAACAGCTGGAAAAAAGAGTTGCTACCAGAAAAAGAGAGAAAGGAAAGAAGACGAAGAAGAAAGGAGAAGCAAGGCACCTCAAGACCCTAGTTTTGGACTGAAAATCATTGAAAGAACCCAAAAAGAAGAAGAAGCTGCGAGCGGTCTAACTTAAGAAAATGCCCTCACCTCAGCAAAAGGGCACAAGATCTCTGATTCGCCTAAAGCGTGAGGCAAGCATCTTCTGAAACACTGGGATGGATGGTATTCATGGTTGCTTTGAAACTTGTAAAGGGGGTTTTCAAGTTGAATCATCCAACTTGTGGATTTCCTATTGAATAAATACTTACTTTTGCATAATTCAAGTTCATAATTACCCGTTCTAGTTATTGCTACTGAGTTGTGTTTTTTTCAAAAAATTTCTTGCTTTCTTAATTTTCTTGTTTTGCCTAGTTATTTGATTCATCTTGTTTTTGAAAGGCTAGCATATGTTCATGAGCATTAGGGAATTGCTGCGTGGGTGAATAGGCATATACCTGATCATCTTACATAGACAGATTCTTATAAATTCTATTCTCATACACATGTCGTGAAGGTTAATTTGAATGAGCGAGTAGGAATTGAAACTCTTGCAGATTAATTTATTAGAATAAACATTTGGTCCTAACAAGATTGTCAAGGGAATAACCTTAGGCTTCTTCAGCACCCAAGTGTGTGCCTAGTGTTTAATGAGCAAACACTAGGTTAGCAACTCTTGCAGATTAATTTATTAGAATAAACATTTGGTCCTAACAAGATTGTCAAGGGAATAACCTTAGGCTTCTTCAGCACCCAAGTGTGTGCCTAGTGTTCAATGAAGTGAGTTGAGAATCATGAGATCGCACGTTCAAATCCCAATGGATGCAAAAATACTAGATGATTTCTTCGCACCTAACTAAGCTTTAGTCGACAAAGTTACCCGGTACCCATGCTAGTGAGAGGTAGTAGGTACCCCGTACAATTTAGTCGCGCACAAGCTAACATGGACACCACGGTTATCAAAAAAGTAATATACCCTAGGATTTTTATTTTGTGAATTTCTTAAAAGTTAGCAAGTTTGTTTTTCTTGCTATTTGTCAATTTATTTCTTGATTTTAGTTATAAGTTAGATTTAATTATTTAAATCACCTAAAATTATATTGAGTTTTAATTTTCCCGTACTAACTAGAAAATCTTGTGTGTCTATAGTTTAATTAGTTAATATCAAGTCCTCAGCGGAACGATACTCTAATCACATTTCATTAATTGAGCATAACTATGTATACTTGTGTGTGCATACTCTACTCACACTTCATTACTTGAGCGACCACATATACATGCTTTAGCATTTTGGAGCAACACTGCCCACCTAGTGTTTCAGAGCATTAGAAACTGTAAAGAACAAGGTGAAGAGGAAGATAAAGAAGAAAAGAGAGGAAATAAACTGATTAAGTTAGAATCTGACTAAACACAGAGGCTCCATCATAGAAACACTGGCAAAGAAGAGTCTGGATACAGAAAACTGGAATGTCCAAACCACTGTCATAACTACATGCAGTAGTTCTCATATCATGCTTTGATCATAGACTAGACTAGGTCATCATAACATCAGCAAATGTTGTGAGCCACTACACAAAATTTAACCCTTACGGAAGGAGAAGCATCCTGCAGCTAGTAGACCCTCAATTTCGGATGAATAAATAAAAAGGATGGTACAATTTCAGATTCAGACATGTAACAGCCAAGGACGAAAAGTTATACCTGTTCAAGATCCTCAGACAGTTTCTTCCTATCACTTTCATTTTTCGCCTCGCGTTTCTCCAGTTCTCTACCTCGTAGCTCAAGCTCTTTCTTTTGCGATTCCAATTGCAATTTCAACTTTTCATGATCATTAAATATCTTCTGGAAATGATCACGTGCACTTGACTGGATTTTTCTTATCTCTGCTCATAAAACAAATGCAAGGACATGAAGCATTATAGATAACAAGAGTTTGTAACAGCATATACAGACTCCTAACCTTCATTGTACGCTTGATGCAGTTTATCTTTCTCTTCAACCAATTGTTTCAAAGACTGTGAAGTCTCCTTAAATTTGTCTGCCATCTCCTTTAGGTGTAACTTCTTGACTTCAATAACATTTGTCAAATTAGAAACGAGCTTGTTCGTCTTCCGAGCTTCTTCTTCCATGATATCGGAAATGGTTCTAAGGTCTCCAACCTTGCGGAGATTTTCACCGATGATATTAATAGCTTTATAGTCATCGGCACGAGCAATCCAAGCATACAGATCAGAGTTTTTACTATGGTTGACTTTCCAGTCCTTCTTGCCATGATGGTCAGCCTCATAAGCCTTCTCATACGCCATTGCATTACCAAATCCTGACCAGTCTTTGTTGAATTCAACAAGAGCTGTACCAGAATGGCCTTGGTAATTCCACAGAGGACGTACCCTTGTAGGGTTGAAACCTCTCCTTGTCAACTGATCCCTCAGCTTAGAACCACTTTCTCCCACATTGCGTCCATCCTTGTATTCAGTAGGAATGTTCACAACAACCCCGATCCAAGGCCAGACAAACATCTCATCACGGTCATGATCCGCAAGAGGGTCAGTTTGAGTATCTGGCTCGGCATCAGGTTTAGATGAATCAGCAGCAACTGCAGCATCAGTTTCCAAGTACTTTGCCAACCCAAGATGATTCGCCTTTTCTCTTGCAGTTCTTTTATTGGAGCTACAGCTTCCCACCCCACTTGCATGCTGTACGAGTTCCTTGTACAAAAAGTCACGCTTTCTTTTCTTTGGACAATATGGGCAAGTATATGCCACATCTGATATCTTAAGAGAACGGCTTCCGCTCTTCAAATCTTCGTAAGATTTTTCTCCATATTCTTCAATCTCTGATTCACTTATATCAGTGTCTTCCCCGGAGCTATAATCCATAGAACTCCCCCTTCTTGCAAGATTTAAGTGTTCAAGAATGACACCTGGAAAATAAAAAAACGAATAACCTCATCAGTTGTAGGTGGAAGTGAGCATCCTAAATTATACTAGCTCAGGGGTATTTTAACCACATTAGTTCAGCTTACTTTACCCTTCAAACCCAGCCCCTGTCAAAGGAGATACAGAGAGGCTAAAGGCATGAATAGTAGTTATCAAATCAAGCATGTAGAAGCAAAATGTTATATGGAAATTTCTCACATGAAGTGTTTGTTATCAAAGGTTTTGATATTCCCATTAAAGAAATGTTTATTAAATTTTGATACACTTAATTTCATTCACAACAATTCATGGAAAAATGAACCAATCAAAAGACTATAACAAGAACTCATGACAGTCAATAAGCACCAATTGCTTGGAAGAAGAAGAAAATGTAAAACTCATCCCAATAATTTACCTTTCATGATAAAGTTCATGCCCTGCCCTCTTGTCAGAAACATAATTATGTGCTAAATAGAAGTAAGATACACAGACATTCTACCTTACAAATACAAACCACTTGCACAATAAAAAGAACTAATATTACTTTGAAGTTCTCCCCAATAGCTACCCATACAAAGACCTAGAAATCAACACTAGCATAGGGACTTTTTGACAGGCCACAGCATTGCAATATTTTGAAAAGATATTACATATATTATACATTCACAATAAAAAGAAGCAGGTTTACTTTGACGGTTCTCCACAGTAAAATTCACAGTTTTCTAGACAACAGAATTACAAATATTATTAAAATAGGGTATTTTGTGCTTCCTATTTTTCCTTTTTCACCCCAACATTCTTTGGTCACGAACAAAAAATTGCAAGTTGAAGGAGAATAATCAGGATGATAATGCATGGAGGTCAATCGCAATAATTACACCCTAAACGGACTCAAAAGATAAGTGATTATCCAGAAATAGCTCCCATACATGTCCAATTATAGCTTCAAATTCATAAATGAAGACATTTTGATAATAACCTAAGCCATATGGAAGCTACATTTTACTAAAATAAAATACAGAGCTACTTGAATTGTTCATTTCCTTGGCTTTCTTCATATTCTTGAGCAGCCAAACTACTAATCAACCAAAAAAACAGACACAAACAGCAATCAAATGTATACAGAGACATGCATCCAAGGCAGACAAAGCAGAGTCAAAAATTACAAATTAGAACTCTGTTAAACAACACAAAACAAGCAGAGAGGCAAATAATCGTAAATCAGTCTCAGATCTACTTGCCTGAATTTTCCAGAAGGAGCTTCAAGCGGCAAAAGAAGGCATTTGGCAGCAGATTCTCTTGAAGAGTGAGTAGGGTTTTCTGGTAGGTAGTGAGCGAGCTTTAGTAAATTGGGTTTTGCTGAGCACAGACAAAATCACACATTTGTAGTCACTTGTTCCTATTTATATGAGAAAAAAAAACAATATATTTCTATATTTAATTTAATTAATATAATAATAATAATAATAACGGAAAATACACAACTCATTTCAGAGATATACATTATCTAAACTAAGGTTATATTACCCCTAACCTTTTTTTTTGTAATTTTATGTACCTTTTGTCTTATATGACACATTCCGTGACTCCATGCAATTGAGGCGCGTGAGAGATATTTAGATGTTATTTAAGTCCAAAAAGTGCACAAAATTACAAAAAAAATAAGTTCAAAGGAGTAAAAGTTCCTTAGTTTAGTTTAGACGTGTCTCTGAGATTTTGGTCATAGTCTAGGGAGTTACTTATGCATTTTCCATAATAATAATAATAATAATATAAGTTATTTTACACTCATATTAAGATAATTTGTAATCATCAATATATCTTTTATTAATTAATTAATTATCATATCTCATAAGTTTGGTTAAGTTTCATTTATGAAATTTTTTTATATAATAGATTGTTACTTTATTTTACGTGTTAATATATATTATTATTTTACCTAACTAGAAAAAAAGATAACAACAATTTTATATAATAATAATAATAATATAAGTCTAAAATGTTAATGTTATACTTATATTAAGATAATTTACAATCACACAAATATTTATGAAAAAAAAAATTTGAACAATTAAGTGTTTGATAAATCAGTAAAATTGTTTTTAAACGAAAGCACAAGCATTCTTCTATTGTTGGGAATAAGGGTGTACATGTCAAATCGTAAAGTCAAAACGTACCGACTAGCCAAATAGAATCGAAAAAAAACTATTTGTGATTTGATTTTGTTGCTTTAAATTTGGGCTTGTAAAATTTGTAAATATTTTATTTTACATTAAGTTCCAAATTTACAATTATATTGTTATAGTTTTTCCAAATTCAAAGTTAACGTTGATATTTCAAAAAAAAACATTTTGTACTTATGAGAAAATTTACCACCTTTTCAAAAATTTCTATTCATTTAACATTTTTTTAAGTTTAGCTTATCACACAGGTAAGTGAAAGTATATGTAATCACTTCTTCAAGTACCACATAGTTGTAAAAAAACGAAAAAATTTAACAATAAAAAAAATTCAAAAGAATCGGCTAAAGCCAAAATCGAAAAAACTATTTTTTATGTGATTTTATTTGTTTTTTAGATTTAATAAATCAACATAATTGGTTAAAAAAATGCTAAAAAAATATGTTTCTTAAAAAGGGAGAAGCAGAAATCGTAAAAATCATATTTTTCAAGACTAAAATATTTCTTCCATATATACATATTATCAATATACCCTTTACCAATTAATTATCATATCTCATAAGTTTGGGTAATTTTCATTTATGAATTTTATTTTATTTTTATATAATAGATTTTTATTTTATTTTATGTCTTTATATTATTATTTAGAATTAGAAAAAAATATAATAACAATTTAATATAATAATAATAATATAAGTTTAGAATGTCTATTTTATACACAAATATTTATGAGAATTTTTTTTTAAAAAAATTAAGCATTTGAAAAGTCAGTAAAATTGTTTTTAAATGGAAGTACAAACAAATTTTCTTTTGCTGAAAAGAAGCTAAAAAATTTTGTTTCTTCAAAAAGGAGAAGCGAATATCAGAAATCATATTTTTCAAGACTAATATATTTCTTCCACATATACATACTATCAATATATCCTTTATTAATTAATTAGCACATCTCATAAGTTTGGTTAAGTTTTATTTATGAATTTTATTTTATTTTTCTATAATAGATTTTTATTTTATTTCTCTTTACATTATTATCTTATATATTATTTACAAAATTAGAAAAAAAAGATATAAAAAATTAATGTAATAATAATAATAATAACAATAATAATAATAATAATATAAGTTCAAAATGTCTATTTTATACTCATATTAAGATAATTTATAATCATACAAATATTTATGAGAATTTTCTTTTTTGAAAAATGATCGTTTGATAAATAAGTAAAATTGTTTTAAATGGAAGCACAAGCAGTTTTTCTAATATTGGGATGAAGCTAAAAAAAATTAGTTCTTTAAAAAAGGAGAAGCAGAAATCGAAAATCATATTTTTCAAAGCAAATATTTCTTCCATATATACAATTTATCAATATATCTTTTATTAATTTAGGATATTCCATAAGTTTGGTTTTATTTTATTTATGAATTTTATTGTTATTTTTATATAATAAATTTTTATTTTATGTCTAATATTATTATGTTGTATATTATTTTACAGAATTAGAAAAAAAAAAGAAGATAACTACTACATTTTAGCAACACTAAAAAAATACAACATGTAAAGATTTCATCCCTCCCAAAAAAGGAATAATATTGATCAGAAATTTAAATATGTAAATTTTCATTTAATACAATTTTTTAATGATATGTATTTAAATTGTTTTACTAACAGACTGGAATATATTCGAAATTGTTGTAGCAATATCAAACTTTGGAAATGACTTTACCCCTTGTGCTATTGCAACATCATAAATAGAGCTGTCAATATGGGCTAGGCCCGTTGGGCTGGCCTGATCTAACTCGAGATTTAATAGGGTTGGACTAAGATTTTTTTTGAAGCACATTTAAGAAAAGTGCTTTTTAGATCGGCCTGGATAAGTCTATTGACTTGTGGGGCTTGAGAAATATAGATAGGACCGGTCCTGGACCAATAAAAATTAACTAAAAATATAATATAATATTAAAATTTAAAATTAAAGAGTGTCCAAACTCAAAACAATTAGGTTAATATTTATATTTTAGACATTTATACTTTTACTTGAAAAAAAACTTAATAAATATTATAAAGATAATTTTACTTGTGAATTTGATTAACAAGTAATGACATTAACATCATATAATATTGTTTTATCAATATATATGCTAATATTTTAAAATTATAATCTATAATTTAATTTATTAATTATAAAAAACATATAATTTTTTAAAAAATGGGTTGGCCCTTCAAGCCTGCAGCCCACATACTTATGGGTTGGGCCGACCATTTTCTAACCCACACCGAAAATGGGTTAGCCCTGTCTGACCCGTAAAATGTCAAAACTTGTATGGATTAACTGGGATAGGGTGAGCTAGCTATATTTACAACTCTAACCATAAATAGTTTTGTGTGGACACATATATACCTTTAAAATACACTACTAAATCATGTAGGGGGTAAAAGATCCTCCATAAAGTTTGATATCGTAACAACAATTTCGGCCGAAGTTGAAATAGTTTAAAGACCTTTTTCTTGATTAAATAATATTAATATTAAAAGTACACTGATACTAATAATAAGGAAGACATGCTCACCTCGTCTCGACTATATATGACTCAAGAATACGCAACTCAACTCATGGGTACTTAATCAAACTCAATATACTCATCTCAAACCCAATATAATCAACTCAAACTCAAGATACTCAACTCAAACTCAAGATATCCAACTCAAATGCAAGATACTCCACTCAAACTCAACTCAAGATACTCAAAGATAAAGCAACAATAAAAGATGCAATATATGGAAAGCTTTTATAATATGTAAAAATACAATTATATCTCGATTGTATGTAAAAGTACAATAATAACTCTTATTTGGGAGATTCTCTAACCGATATCCTGTTGAGGCACTTATGTGCTTTTTCTGAAACTGCTTTTGCTGATACATCCTCTCTAGGTATTCGGATTACAGTGTGTTATGCCATAAAGAAACTAATGTTCTTTGTTACCTGTACAGAAAAGCTGATTTGTTAGTGTTTTCTTTAATTGAATGTAGGCATCCTCTGGAGATCCTGTTATGAACAAATACATTGCATTCGGTCTCAACAGAGAGATCGTGCCTCTTGCAGTAGCTAATTATGGAGACAATCCAAACAAGGTATTCTTTGTCATCTTACATGATTCTTGTAGCCTGAAAATCTAGAATTTTATTTTAATGAAGCTATGGGTAATAGATATGTGTCTATGATACTCAAAAAGTATATCATGTAATTTATTTGGGACGGAAAGAGAGGGTAAGAAACTAAACAATACCACTAATTGTTCCAAACACTATTGCAAATTTTAGATTGAGGGAAGATGGTTCACTAACTTTTTTCAGGTGACGGAATTTGCTGACGGTTATACTTACTTGAAAGAAATGGGATTCTCATCAAATAGTTCTGCAGATGCGTTGCTAATGAATGACAACGACAGAAACAAGGCAATCCAACACTTGCTAAACAATCCATCTTGTTGTGGTGCTATTATAAGCCACATCAATAGTGCTATTGTAAATGTGTTTATAATTGTTTTGATTTTGCTATATTCAAACTTATACAAGTAGAGACCATGTTCTGATATCCCAGTTTGTAGTAAAATAACTTAGGAAACGTGTTTTAAAAAGTTACCTGAATACTTGTTATTGCTTCCCCTCTGCATCATCTTTGCCTCCGCCATTCTTGGCAACTTAAATTTCTCTGCTCTATCGACAAAGTTATCTGCCAGTACCCTTCCCATCAGAAGAAGAAAAAATGTTGTCTTGCATAATTGAGAAAGAATCAAGTGTCCATTTCCATGACATTGTAATATGTGAAAGACATAATGAAAGAATGGAGGACACAATAAACAGACGAAATGAAAGGAACCTATTATCTGAAGTCATGTGACGATGGGGCTCAAACATTCAATAGACTATATATTAATATTTTGTACAAGTTAAATTGCAGTTACACACAAAGGAATAAAAGAAGAGCTTGGAAATTTACATGATGGCAACGAGCCATGCAAATGAATAGGCCCGCATAACAAGAGAAAACATAACCAGTTGAACGTGATGAAAAAATCAATTTAATCGGTTCAATTCTCAATAGAAAGATAATCACCTTTATACATGAATTATATACCGAGTGATTCCTCCTTGGAATGTCAAGGCGGTATGCTAGCAGTTCATGTTGTCGCACTGCTACACTAAAGGTGCAACTCCCTTCCGCACAATTCTTGTTCTCGCACCCTCTGGGATTAAAAGATATCTCCCAACTTTAGAATCATGAAAAAATACTTAGCTGAAGGCATAAGAAATAATGATACAAACAAAACCTAGAACTGATTTTAGTAAAAGTAAGGGTACAGGAAGAACACAGAGAGAATGTCGTAAAGCATAAACTAACACTGACCTTCAGTTTCCTCAAAGTCAATTTCTTTTACTAGTTCGGAAGTTGCATTGTACTCAAATCTGCACGATGAGAGTATAAATGTATGAACAATGACACAAGACATATTTCCCAAGATAAAACTTCTAGGGAGATGAAAACAGGCAAACTTAGAGAGGTATAGGGGGGAGAAAAACAAGCAGATAGTTGTATCATAGGAATTAAAAAAAAAACAAAAGAGCAAACATCTACTCAGATGCTCCAAACACCCTCTCTCTTTTTCTGTTTCCGATCCATCTTATCATCTACATACATGTCCCAAGATTAAGATTTTCTGGTCATCCACAGCTTGCATAGAGCTGTTCATCGAGAACTCATTATTCTAGCTAGGCATAGAGATTAATTTGCTTCATTGTAACACAACTGACATAAAGGAACAAATCAATGTTTTCTCTACAACAATAATTGAATCCTTAGTATGAAAGCAAGACATAGTATTCACTAGTGTATATGCTGGCCTGAAATCAAGCCAAAAACTTTCTGTCTTGGCCCTTGATCATTCTCTCATACACCGTTCTTCAATAATACACACTAAGCTACTTCAAAAATATCTGCAGATGCATCCATTTTCAGCTGAAAACTTTTTAAAATACTGATAAGCCAGATGAAAGAACAATTGAGAGTTCAAAGTCAATAAGAAAATTGCACTGCACTTGCCTATTAGAGAGTAGCACCTCAAGTTCGTAGTCGGATTGACTCCTGGTAGCATCTACTAAGACAGATACAATTTCCGTCTTCCGAGTACTGGCTATCAGTAGATCATATTCAGTTGGTATAATAATTGCTAAGAAATTATCACTTAGTTCACTCAAACAGAGCTTTTCAACAGCTGCCAGGGAAATCCGCCTTTTAAGTGCATCAATGTTTGGATCCACAATGTAAACGGCAAAGTCAGTTACAAGAAAAATGCGCCTCTTCATCTTTCCTGTACTTGTGAACTTCAAAACTTTGTCTGCAAAGAGGACTTTCTTGTCACCTGAAAAGAATATACAGATCAGCACAGGTTTATATCTTTGTTATGAGAGATAAATCATAAACCAGCCAAGTGGAAGTCCTAAAAGAAAAGAACTACCACAAAAACAACAATAACAACAAACCTAGTGTAATCATCACAACCACAACTCCAGATGTGAGGTCCGGGGAGAGCAGTGTTTATGCAAACCTTACCCCTAACTTAGAAAGTTAAGATGTTGTTTCCAAAAGACCCTCGACTCAAGTAAGCATATCAGAGAAGGTTCGGAAAAGAAATACAGTACTGAAGGAGCCCTAAAAAATGGTACATGAATAGTATCAACAACAAATAATATAATAACTGAAGTAGAGGAAACAACACGTAATGATAAAATAAAAGAATAAGATAGTGAAATAGTACTCCCTCCATCCCATTTTATGTAGCAATATCTGATCGGGCATGGAGTTTAAGAATTAATTAAGACTTTGAAATGTTTACCAAATCGCCCTTCAAAAAAGTGAACTCATTTTTCTCTCTCCTCATAAATGTATTAGAATACTATCTTTAAAATTAAGTGGGACCAACAAGGGTAAAAAAGGAATTGTACCTTTAAATACTTGCCATATAAGAAAATATGACATTCATTTTGGGACTGAACAAAAAGAAAATGGTGCCACATAAAATGGGATGGATGTAGTAATAATAAATAGTAGTAAGGAAGCTAGACAAAGCTTGATTGCCTACTAATCGGTCATGTCTTCGATAAATTCAAGAAGTGCCATGTATTCTCTATTCACCTCTCCCCAATATTTCTTCGGTCTATCTCTACCTCATCCCATACCCACCATAGTCAACCTCTCACACCTCCTCGCTAAGGCATCCATGTATCTCCTTTTCATATACAATGACATGGTAGCAGAAGAATCCTTCATGTGCTTTGTCTTTACCTATACAAGTTCAGGTGTATAATAACTCTTCCAATGAGTTATTGTGTCGGCTAAGGATATATGACCAAGGATAGTATTCTATCCAGGTTGAGAGTGTCTATCACCCCCCCCCCCAGCTAGTGCGGGGATTTCGGACAACACCTAGCTTGGTGTGCAATACATGAAATTGATGCTTAGGCAACTGGTTTGTGAGAATATCTACAATTTGAAGCTTGAAAGGAATGAACTTGGTTTCCATTGCAAAATCGTAATCAAGTTCAACATGTAATACTGGATTTGGCGTGAGATGGAGAGCACTGATATTATCCGTGAACAACAATGGTGGACGATATGGAATTGCCAATATCCTTTAAGAGATAGGTGACCCATGTCAATTATGTAGCTAGACAAGTCAATGATCAATACTCAACTTCGGTGGTAGACCTAGTTCTTGGACGACTAACTGATGCAATTAACACCAAGAAGGACAAATAGGCATGTGGTAGACCTTCGAGTAAAGGGACATCCAACCCAATTTGCATCCGAAAAGCAGACAAGGATAAGAGACAAACCAGGTTAGATACGCAGATCCAAGTCAGGAGTGCCTGCGAGATAACGAAGGACTCCTTTAACACCTTACAATGTACAACAGTTGGACTTTGCATAAGTTGTCGGTAAGGATATATGACTAAGGATAAGATTCTATCCAGGTTGGGAGCGTCTATCATATGTCACTCCTAATTTGTCCTGCATATCGCTCTTCCTAATCTTATCTCAACACCCTCATTTACACAACTTTCATCTTTAGGACGTGTGGATTCTTAACCGGCCAACACTCCACCCCATATAACATGGTAAGTTAATCAACCACTTTATAAAACTTAGCTTACTTTAGTTACATTTGTTTTCTTGATCAAAATCAAACTTACTTTTTAAGTTTTGGTGGCAGCTTTCTATCACACAAGACACTAGATGTGAGCCTCCATTTCATCTGCCCGCTCCAATACAATGTGTAACATCATCGCCAATCTTCCCATTTCTATGGATTATAGAACAAATATACTTGAAACTTCCTTTCTTAAAGATAACCTCACTTAAGTATCAATCCTCATTTCCACATATGCCTCGTGGGTTACGTCACTGAACTTGCGACTCAAGGTTATGTCGCCAAACCTCTAGCTTATCATGAACTCCCTCGTAAGTCTTGTCAATCAATACTATGTCATCAAAAAAAGCATACGCCATGTCAAATCCCCTTGTATGTGCCGCGTCAATTCATCCATCACCAAGGAAAGCAATATTATCAGCTATTACTATAGTCTGCCTTGCAGCTGAAAATAACTGCTAAAGCAATTGCTCATTTATCTAGACACACCAAGAAAATTCTCTGAAGCCATGCATTACTTGCTGCAGAAAGAGCAGAGGGATAGTTTTCAGTTTCTCTTTGTCTGGGATGAGAATTGTAAGATGGTTCTTACTGAAAAGTGTGAGGATTACTTAATGTGCATTGTACAACTGGATATATGTATACATATCTCCAGCTTATAGTAGATATATTATGAACTCATCTCCTCTGAAAATTCTTCTATAAATACAACTTCCACCAAGACCAACTTTGAGAACCTTTCTAAAGCAAATAAGGCTCTACCTCAAGGTGCAAATAGCGGTGAACGATGTTAAAGCCACTAAAGGTTGTAAAAACTTCTATGAAGTCTGTTTATACTTTAGTTTCACTCTGTACTACTTAAAATCATGCAAACAACTTGAAATGCCATTTTACAATAAGAGATGACTCGACTCTAATGTGGACATACAAGAAAATCAAGCATGGAAAATGCAGGCAAGAAACACAGTTGAAGACTCATAAATCTGGAGAATGGAAATCAATTGTGAAACACATAACAATTAATTGCCGAAAAATAGGTTTTAAAACTCAATGACAAAGAAAAAAAGAGCAATAAACACTGAACGAAACCAAGAATATCCCCAACTTTTTTTTGGGATAAGAACAAAGAAATCCTCAACCTAACTACAATGCCAAGTAAAACAAGGACTATTGGATTGAACTGCAAGCTACAAATAAAGATTTTCATTTTGACATGAATAACGTGAGCTCCAAAGTTCTTAAAGTTTCATTTAAAGAAAAAGGTTACTTCCAAACAGCTACACAGGTTCAATCCAGCCCATGGTGCAAATAAATACTAACATTTCATTTCTTACATTTTAGAAAAGATGGAAAACGAGAAAAAACACAACGTCCAACTGAATATCACTAGAGGGATGATCCAACTACATATTTATTCAACAAAATACAACTTACAGCTACTACAACTTTCCTTATTTCGCAACCTCAAACTATATTTCACCCATAAAAGCTTTTGAAAGCTGTCCAGAAACAATAATCATGCTGTTTAACTTAAAGTAAAGTGTTTTAACAGAATTAAAGAATTCAAATTCACAAAAAGAATAAACTACCAAATGTGTCGTTTCAAATCAAACAGAACTTTTTCCGTAATAAGTGAAAAACCTTTAAATATTATCATGCTAAGTCTTTTTTTAAACAAACATTTTTCCCATTAACTTCTTACCTGTTCTTCTTCAGTTTTATTTTTAACAAAAATTTATTTATAAAGCACTTCGGCTTGTGGTACTTTTTCAAGCATGAAATTCATTATTTACTTTTGTTAATTTTACATTATTTTATTTACAAGCTTACTATTGGTCTAGTACATGTTGGTTTAGAAATAATTCAGTGTTTATAAAAGAGAAGCCAAAAGAAGCGATAAGGTCCTTGGAACTTGAAGTGAAAAGAAGAAAATGAAGTGCACATTTCTTTGAAATAAAATGCACTATAAGAGAAAACAAGAAGTACTACTAAATACAAAATAAATATGGACTAGTGCAGTAATAATGAATTTGCAATTAAAATAACCAATTTCAACATTCAAATACAATAACGCCATCTGCCAACACTAAACAAGCTCCACAAAGTTCAAGATTCAAAAAATCGATTGATTTTCATTGGGATCATCTTGCAGGTCATTGTTTGAAGCATACATTTCTATGAACCGCATGGCTTCGCCAATGACGATTGCCCCGCACTAAGCATCATTCCACAAAGGATTTCAATAACATCCAAAAATACCATTGTAACGTTTAAATAACATTGATGAAGACATTATTCTAACCAACTCATAAAACAACTAAAGT
Source organism: Solanum lycopersicum (assembly GCF_036512215.1). NCBI lineage: Eukaryota > Viridiplantae > Streptophyta > Magnoliopsida > Solanales > Solanaceae > Solanum > Solanum lycopersicum. Next base: position 38,048,070 of record NC_090805.1, read on the forward strand.
TATTGTAGTACCTTTACAATCACAATGCAAGAGGTTTTTCTCTTTTGATAAGGTAAAGGTTTATTGACTAAAAAAGAACCAAGAAGGTACCAAAACCAAAAGTTACAAAAAACTGCAGCGAATACTAGAGGTTAAAAATAAGTTTTTTCCTTTGTTCTATTTTATAAATTACTTGTTCTTAAAGAGCACACATTATATTTGGAGATTCTTTAACTTTGAACTAGTAATTATATAACAAATACCATAGCCCTATAGCCATATTAATGTCATGACATGTTTAAGTCAACAGGTTGAAACAGTACTTTCAACAGATACTATATGAGCTAATTTTACATTTCGCAAATGTGTCATTGTTCCAATGCTATTACATTAAGGCGTCTGCATATTCAGTTTTAACCACAAAGCATCAAATCAAAAGTAAAACATAAATTTCAAACGTTACGATTATGTAATCAAACCAATGATCAAGTAATTGTGCAAAGGAAAATCACCTTTACAGGAGAAAACAAATAAGTTCTGAAAATTTTAGGATGTGGCTTTGACCACAGAATTACCTTGTTTTTCTAGAATCTTCATGAGATAGGGTCGAGAAGGCACGTCAAGGTAATCGCCGATGTAATTTCTATGAAACGAAGCTTTTCTCCGTACCTTTACTCCCATGAAAGGATCTCGATTTTGATCTTCCGTGACATTGCTATCAGTGGGCGCCCGCTTCAAACTTTCAGCATCTGCATCGTCCTTAGCGATCCGTTCGTCTTTGTCAAGGACAGGCGGGGTTTGGGCTTGGGCCGGTAACTGGACTTTCCTATTTGATGATTGAAACCATGCCATCGCCGGCGACGAAAGGAAGGAAGAGGGTGACGAAAAGTGCCGATGTGTAGAGATTGTTAGGTTGGTGGAAGCAAACGTGTCGTGTGTGACAGTTACCTCACTCGGATTCCCACAGCAGGACCCAATTGTCCCCACTTCATCATTTGAACACAACAATATTCCTCATAATTTGTTTCTATCTTGTATTTTAAGTAATTTCTACGAAATTACCTATTATTCCCGGTGCATGTAACTTAAAATTTTAAATTGTCATAAATATTTTATTATAATATTTATATTAATTTGACATTTAGTAGTAGGTTCTGAAAATAATTTGAAGAATATGTAAACCGTATTAAATAAAATGCATAAGCATATTTAATCTGTTCAAAATTTTAAAGATATTTTAAATTATATTAATGTCTTATTATTTTTGAAGTTATTTTATAAATAATATTTTATACCTTTTCGATCTACGTAACACTATCGTCTGGCTTAACGTATTTGACATTTTTAAGCTAATGTAACATAAATAAAAAAAATAAAAAATTATTTATAAAATAATTCCAAATAATAAAACTTTAGTATAATGAGATTTTAAATATATATATCATTATGCATTTTCCTTAAATTTAAGAATAAAATATGAAAAATTATATTCTCTTAATTCATTTTTATTGTCTATTATTTCAAAATAAATTTCATTTTTATTTAATAGTAGTATTTTTTATGGTAAATAGTGCACAGATAGAATCAGAGGTGGCTTGACAGTGTCAAGAAAAAGATACATACTTTAGGCTTCTAAATTTAGAGGGCCTCATTTTTTTTTTTTTTATGATAATAGGTTATAAGTTATTATTTTTAACAAATATTGAATATTATTTATAGAAAAATTAAATATTTCATGAAAAATGAAAGAATTATTAGAACAAATTTGATATAATTTGAGTATTATATCTTTTAAAAGATAATTTATAATAAGAATAATTATATTATGAGTGAAAATTAGAAAAAATAAATTATATAAAAATTATTAAAAATTTAAATTTAAGATGCCGCCATTAAATCATGCTTGAAGTAGAATTGAACGGATAGAGCCTTTTTTTTTTGGAGCAATGGAAAAGTGGACATGCCATATCAGAAGCATATCTACTTTGGATCATTGCTTGGTGCGACTGATTTTGAAGAAGTGATTCAAAAAGAAGGAAGAAAACGAGTGCAGCATGTGAATGAAATCAGCACCTCGGTTGATGATCCTTTGGTCCCAGATATTGCACAGAGACAGCAAGGAACTGGACCACAAGTATGCGATGGACAAGCATCCTTGGGTATGTCATATGTGTAAGGGGATATTCTTACAAGTATGTTCATATTTGCATTTTATGTGTCATTAATAGAGTTTTTTTTTTTGCCTTTGAGTTGACAAATTCATATATACTGTTCCGGAATGCTAGTATGTGAAACTTGAGATTTGAGGTAAACTAACTGGCCTTCTTCTTGTTATCCAGTTATATTTGCTTTGTTGGTTTGTTTCATGAACTGCTTTTGGGCTGCTAAACAATTTTTTCTTTTCAGAATTCAACAGGTTAGTAAAATAGAGGTGATAGGTCTAGAGACTGGAAACAAATGCTCTTATATTTTGTGGTCTATCAGATTTTTCTGGTTGTCCAAATATCCCCGAATTCCTTAAAATCAGACCATGGTTCGCAGAATGCAAGATGTAATCTTTGTACTTGCATATGGCTTCTATATACAGAATTGCATAATCATAGAAAGATTGTGCTTGGAGGATCAAAGATACACCCTAAAAAGGGAAGTTAAATTGCACATGAATCTGTTGATAATATGAAATGGGTCTTTTTCCTGAATTGGTATATGGTCTTATGTTGAACGTGTTACGCATATATTACCCTTTCATGCTACAGTAACAACATATCCAGTGAAATCCCACTAGGTGGGGTCTGGGAAAGATAGGGTGGTGAAGGTAGAGAGGTTGTTTCTGAAATATTCTCGGTTCAAGTGCGTCAACTAATAAGAAGATAATGAGGAAACATAACATTTAAATAAGAAAAGCATTGTACAGTCAACAAAAGAAGCAATAATTGTTGGGCTTTAAAGGTTTAAATAGGAAGTGAAGGGTTTTGAATTTTACGAATGGTAGTGACCTTTACGAAAGGGTGTGTCTTATCTAAAGGATTGTGACCATCCGAATGGTTGTGCCTTTTTCCAAAGGGTTTTGACTTTTCTGAAAGGTTGTCTCTTTTCCAAAGAGTGATGAGTCATTAACAATTTTTCTAGCTACCCTTTGTTGCCTATAAATAGAGAGACTTTCTCTCATTTTTTCTTTTTTCTGCATACATTTCTTATAAACAAAATGATTCATCATGTTTATGTGTGTGATCTCGTTGTTGTCTTTTTGAATTCATTGAGATTATCATACTGCTACTTCTTAAGTGGTTAATCCATTTTATTTGGGGATTAAATTTCGCAAGGACATAGTGAGTTCTATGGACTCAAATAGTTCTTTTCTTTTTCTTTACATCTTTATTATTTCTGGTTTGCTAATGTACATATTTGAGATAACAATAACAACAACAAAATAGTGAGGTCATGTACCCTGTCATGCTACATGAGGAAAAATACATTGAACTGCATTTTATTTCATTAGAATCATTGCATATTCTTGCTATTATTGTGAAAAAGACTGAGTAGTCATGATAGGTTACACGAAAAATACTAATTTGTCCTTCTGGGATGCGCTACTTAAGAATATTTTCGTGTTTCTGAGGCCAGTTTAAGCTGCAAATACACCTTTTTAGATTTCATAAAGCATACCAACTTGAAGTGTTCTATCTGGTGGAATTTGAAGTGCAGAAATAGCTGCCCTGCTATTCTTCTGAAGAAACCTGTACAAGTACTCTATAGTGAAGCGAGCAAACCAACCTTTATTTGCTTTGAGAATGGTTCTTCCTAACACAAAAACAGGTTCTCTTTCAGCAGCTGCATCTATTTTTCGTATTTCATTAGTAAACTCAGCTTGGTCTTTGAGTTTTGTGATTATTAAAGTAACAAAGTCATCTCCTTCCATGCTTTGAGAATCCTTATATCCAAACTGAATCAAACACCGATAAACTCCTTCAACTCCCATCTTCCCCACATTGTAACGTTCCTCCACCAGGACGGTTTTGGTAGGAAGAGTTCTTACAGTGACAATTACCAGGATTTCTCTAACAGAATTTGTGTGCTGAATGTAATGATGGATTATGGGTGGAATGCCATTTCCAAGATCAGTGAAAAAGAAGCAAATTCCTGGAGCTCGGTATGTACTATATCTTGATAGCATTTGGTCTAGATCAGGTAAACTCATCTTTCTATCTGCTTCATATTCTTTTTTCTTACTTCTTCCATATGTCCAAGATAGCATGATAGTCAAGAAGAAAGCAGAAATAGCAAATGGCACCCATCCTCCTTGTGGTATTTTATTGAGCAAAGATGTCATGAAACAACCTTCAATTATTATGTAAGGCAAGAAAAATGCCAGAATAAGAATGATATTTGTCTTCCATATGATTAGCATCACTAATGCTGTCAAGAATGTTGTTATGATCATGACCCAGATGACCACCACCCCTGTAGTTGAAAAATAAAAGTTAGTTCTATTTCTCAGCGAAGTACGCTTTATTTGGACTGCCAGTTGTGGTTTAACTTAACAACAACAACAACATACCTAGTGTGATCGTACGCTAACTGTACCCTACCTTTGCGAGGTAGAGAGGTTGCTTACGATAAGACCCCCTCGGCTCAAGAAAAGCGTTTTTCAAACATTTTTATACTATTAGTTTTACTGGTTCCGAAACATCCTCTCTACCTCCACGAGCTAGCGTAAGGTCTTTGTACACTCTAGCCTTCCTAGACCTCACCTATGTGATTACACTGGGTATGTTGTTGTTGTTGATGTATTAATTTTACTGATTATAACAGGCTGTTTACCATTGTTACAGATAATCAACCCATCCTTGCTTTAAAAAGTTGCATATAATTGGTTATTTTAAGTGTCTTGATTGTATTAGATTTTTTTTTAAGTTGTCGGTGTACAAAAAGAAATCTGAGTGATGCTTACCGTAGGCATTTGCTAGTTCAACACCTCCTTTGAATCCAAGAACGAGAGTGACACAAAGAATCATGAGGATGCAGTTTACCTCTGGGGAATAGATTTGTCCTTCATGCTTGGATGTATGTATAATGTTTACTCGAGGGAAGCATCCAAGAGCAAGTGATTGCTTTACAATGGAAAAAGTTGCTGATATCATGGACTGGCTAGCAACCACGGCAGCTAGAGTTGAGATTACAAACATTGGCCAGTAAACAGACTTTGGTAGGGAACTGTAATAGGCGTTGTTGATATTCTCTGGATACCTCACTAGATAAGCCGTTTCTCCGGCATAGCTGAGAACTAGGGATGGATAAACTACAAAAGAAAAGGCCAACTGCAAGACTCATTGTACAGAAAAATGCCATCAATCTGATTAACTTTTCTAATGGTAGATTAGAGTTCTTTGTTCCTTACCTGAATTGCTCTTTTATTGAAATGACCTAAATCAGCAAACATGGCTTCCGCTCCTGCATGACAGTTTAAAACATGTCGGAAGTGAACTACTTTTCTCCTATTTCATATGCTTTTCTTTTATTTATTTTTTTTGTTTTCCCTCAAAGATAGTTGTAAAGTTAAACCTGTAATGCTTAGAAATACTGCACCGAGAAGATTCCAAGCAGTCTTTCCATTTCTTGAAACAAATTTCACTATGTAGTGTGGAGAAATGGCTTTAAGAACGGATGGATAGTACTCCAAAATATTGTAGATACCGACTGAAACATTGGTAACAAACCACAATAACATTACGGGTGTGAAGCAGAAGCTAACTTTGCTTGTTCCACAGCGTTGAAAAGTGAAAAGTGCGATCAACATAATCACAGACATGAGAACCACATGATCTGCAGCCAATAGAACTTTCATTAAACCTTACATTTTGGTGAGTAAATGGAAGCAAATCTGAACTTGCAATAGAACTGTCTTTTGAAAATTATTTTGACTTTACCTTGACTTATCTTGGAAGAGAGAGATTGAATTCCTTGCAGGGCTGAGAGAACTGATGTAACGAGTGTATGGACATGAGGCAATGTCTAAAGGAAATATAACTTGGAGAAAACAAAGGAAGAATATTACCGCAAGTAGCAGGAGTGAGAGCTCCATCACCAATGACCATACAAGTTCCAAGTAAAACAACAAAAGTAAGAACATTTTGAGCTGCGGAATTTCTCTCCAGGAACTTCTTAGTTTTTGAACGCAGAGAACTTCCACTCTCATGGCTGTAAAAAGCCATTCTCTCATCAGATTCCATCCTAACGTTGTGGATACTAAGTTTGCTTTGGAAATTGATATGGCGACAGAGATATGAATAGAGAGCAAAAGTACCGCCTTCTCCATGATCATTAGCATGGAGGACGATGAAGACATATTTGACTAACACAAGCAACGTTAGAGTCCAAAAGATTAGGCTGAATGTCCCAAGTAAATCATCTTCAGTGAGATTTGTCAAGCGAGTAGAGGAAAAGACATTGACAGGAGAAGTGGCAAGGTCCCCATATACAACTCCAAGAGATTGGTAAGCCAACAACAAGGTCTGCATGGGTGGATATTCCTGAGAAAATTACTCAAAATCTAAATATCCTATGAAGTGACTTAAAAGTTTCAAGACACTAACAAAAAAAAGTGTGAAGTTATTAGATTTTAGCGGAACTGGTAGTAGCACAAGCACACATCAAGGATAAAATGAGAACAGGTTGCTTGTGATGGTTTCATCATGTCCTATGTCAACTTCCAGACGCACCGGTCTGCAGGAACCATGATGACTTTTAAGGTGTTCAAAAGGAAGAGGTAGTTATAACTTAATCACATGAAGGAAGTTATCCCGAAAAACCTATACTCTCTTAAAATCTATGCAAACCTAGCAAAAGATCGGGCACAATGAAAGAAAAGGATCTATATGGATGATACCAGTTAGTTGGTTTAAGCTTTAATTACGCTGATATGTTTACTTTCGATCTCAATGTTTGCTAGGAGTCTTTCAGTCTTGTTTGAGACTTCATGTGTGGGCAATGCAGACAGCTTCTAGTGCTACAAAAGCTAATTTTTTTATTATATTTGAACTTAGACAAAGCTTAATGGAGTGACATGGACAATGAGAATTCATATAGCCGATGATTCAAATAGATGGTCTTAAATAGAGAGACAATGGATATCTCTTGGAATATTGAAGATGAGAAAAGTAAAGCTTACCTTAGCTTTCTTTAAGGGAGAGTGGTATGCCTGGATAGCTGTCCTGTATGTTTCCATAGCAGGTACTGATCCTGGAACAACTCTCCTGCTGTTATTACAAAGGTCAATACGTTACTATCTTTAAGATTGCTTCTATTTTCGATATCATAGTTCTTTATGCTGGAATTGTTGCTTTTAATATCTTCCATGTTTTAAATGCAGGACACTTCTAATATTCTAGTTAAGAAGTTGCCGTACATTGTGTCATGCTTATATATAGCTTCAAAAAACCCTCAAGGACTATCAATTTGCAAACAGGGATATCGATTTGGTTGATCCTCAGAATAAAATAAAAGATATAAACTAGTGCTTCAAATTCTAAAAGCCACAAGTTGCTGGAGAGGGAGCAGGTAAAGAAAGAAACACATCATCATATATATTTTAGCAGTAGTTCCACCAATTTGCATACAAATTTGTTTCATCATCCTGTTGGAGCACTTAATATGAAGATAAATTATTTGGTGCATTATCTTGTTGACATATAACATTTCCATTGGATTATCTTTTATACAAAGGAGTGACTAGTCACTCTCACAAGTGACATATAACATTTCCATTGGATTATCTTTTATACAAAGGAGTAACTAGTCACTCTCACAAGTGACATATAACCAGAAATCTTTAGAAATCTACCACTGTTGCTTTGTTGGGTGAACCTTATTCTAGTCTAGTTAAATAAATCAGGCTTAAAATTCTTCCAGTAAGTTGATGACCAGTGAAAACTAGTAAATCCTCTGATTAAGAAGGTAAGCTTCATTAATGAACAAAAGATCATATGAAATTTTGCTGGCTTATGATTCGTTTGACTATTAAATTTGCAAAACACTTGAGAGCCTAGTACAACATGTATATATATGTATATATATCACTGTCTGTGTGTGTACAGGGGGCGGAGCTACTTTGCTCGAGGCGTGTCTAGCACACTCCTTCATTGGAAACTATATTGTATAGATAAGTCAAATTTTAGTTTTATAGTAGATATCAGTGTTGACACCTCTTGACCTAAGCTGGAGGTTAGTGTAATGGTTAAGGTATTGCACAACTATCTTAAGCTCGTGTGTTTGGTCCTAGCTAGCGATATCATTATATTTTATTTTATACTTTTAATGAAATTTTTGACTCCACCACTATCGGTACATATATACCTGGATGACGTAGGTATTGCCGAAAGTGTTAAGTGAGAAAGGATGCAAGTTATTCTAAAAGGGCTAACTGACATACAAATATGTTTACTACTTTGGAGTCACACTTCTTATTAAATTTAGTAAAAAATGTCGACCTATCTGTCTAAAATACACTTATGATGTAGAGTATTTAACTTTTAATTTTATTAGGTTTACATGTGAGTAAACCAATTTGATTTCGATTTGGACACTATTATATTGTTCTTATCTTTTCTCTATCGTATATTCTATTCATATTTACCTCTAAATGATTAAACGTTCATTGGAGATCAAACTGTCAAATAATAATAACACATCAAGTATAATTTCAGATCTTACTTCTACTTCAAGGTGGAGAGACTCTTCTGATATATCCTCGATTCAAGAAAAAAAAAAACAGTTGAAAGCAATTCAGAAAGGAAGTAACAGAAGTACAAAAAATATCATATAGTAACAAAAACAACATATAGTTGAACAACTCTTTTTTAGGGTTTTTTTAATTGAAGTGACAATACTGAGAAGAGATTATTTTTATTTATTTAGAGTCATTGCTTGAAATTGAATAATGATATTTCAAGTCACTTTTTTAAATCTTTAATTAAAAGAAAATACTCTTTTATTTTTTGTTCATCAAAAAGAAAATACACCATATATGAAATTGTAATTATTGAGGGGAAGGCCCTTCAAGTCACGTTATAGCTTTTATTAACTTATACTAAGCTAAAATAAAATTTTCTTTTGGATATATTGTTATGTTATAATCCGTCTAGGTGTGATTTGAATTAATGAAAATTAATTATTAGAACAATTTGGATGACCTTCTTTAAAATATTTTTTAAGAAAAAAGAAAATGTGTAATCACATTCTTAATTGAAATCAAATTATTTTTAAAAATATGTATCTAAATTTGCCTCCAAAATTAATTTTTTTTAAGTGCGAATCATGTGGGGTCAAACTATAACCGTTGTCATCTATTGTTATTTCCAAAACAGTTCTTTTTTTTCTTTTCATTTTTGATTTCCTACTCGATATTCGATATCCATATTAGTGCTCGACTAAATTCGAACTCACGTTTGGATATCTCACACTAGACAATAAAGCACTCCTTAAAAAAGGCAACTTTGTACTTGAAAGGACTCGAACCCAAAACATTTGATTAAGGATAAAAAAATACTTACCACTCCACTACACGTATCATCGAACTTTCATTACTTTAACAATAATAATAATAATTATTATTATTCATCATAAACATGTACACAGTAGTTAGTAAACTTGTTGAAATTTCTTTATCATATTCTTTTTTGAAAAAAACAAACAAAAGTTATGTTAGCGTCCAAAAGATCAAAGCAACACATAAAAACAACTTTATCACTTAATTAAGCACACTTGAACAGAAAACTTATCCAAATTAGTAACACCAAAAAATTGATAACTAGTTTTAAAAAAGTGAGAAATACATAATCACATGTCACATCAATTTTTATTCTAAATTTAATGATATAACAAGTTCAAATATATTTCAACATTATAATGTCAAAGTTATACACACATGAGCAACTTTGTAATACTGAAATAAAGTCTTATATAATTATAAAATTGAATCATACGATAAAATTAAATGCTACCTTTTTTAGAATATTTATTCAGAAGAAGAAAAACAACCACAAAGAGAAAACACGAACTCAAAATCGCAAAAGTATACCTCAAAATCCTCCTTATTTTTTCTTTCCCTTTATGTGCGAGTTTTGGTGTGTTAAAATATCTTGGTTGTGTAGTAACAGTGCTACAGATGTAAGATGAATGGCTGTGTGTAAAAGGTTCAAATGTGAGAGTGATGTGTGTGTTTTTTTGGATTGTTGTGCATGTCTGTGTGTACTGTGTAGTTAGGTTTGTGTTTGGAATTAGAGGTAAGATTGGTCAACGGAACGGGACTACCGATACCGTTTCGGTACTGTTCCGGTAGTCTACGGGACAGGACGGGATAGTCTGAACCGGTACACGGAACGGGACGGAATCATGATTTCGTACCAGTGTACCGGTACCGGTTCATTCCGGTTTCGTTCCGGTTCGGTCCGATTCCGGTCCGGTTCCGGTCCGATTCCGGTCCGGTTTCGGTCCGATTTATTTAATATATATTAATTTTTTTATATTTTATATTTTATATAATTTATATTTAATTTAATTTTTTTAAAATTACAAATTTTATTTATTTAATATTTGCAAGATACAAGTTATAAATATAACTTATAAAATAAATATTAACGAATATAAGTAATAACTTATAAAGTATAAACTTCAAAAGATTTAAATTTTGAAAACTTTATTAGACTTTACTTGCAAACTTAACAACAAAAAAATTAATAAAATATCTTTAAAATAAACTTAAGTAAAAATTATAGTATAATTTTGAAAACTATTAATTTATACTTAAAAAATAAAAAAAATATATTTTCGTAATTCCAAAAAATATCGTCCCGTTAATTTCGTCCTGTTCCATCCCGGTATATTGTAGAATGGGACGGAACCGATGAATCATTCCGGTAATTCCGGTCCGGTTCATCCCTGTATCGGTCAACATACCGGTCAACGGGTGCCGGTCCGGTTCCGATACCGATTCATTCCGGTCCGATGAACCGGTTCCGATCCGTTGACCAGTCTTAATTAGAGGGAGAGAATGGGGATCATATTAGTGGCTAGTTTTCTTTTAGGTCTTTTTTGTGTAATTAAAAAAAATTCCACGTACCTTAGTTCACTTTTAATCGCTACGGCTTTCCATTTTAGAGTCAAACTATAGATACTACGACTAACATTTTACAATGTAATTTTTCATCATATTTATATTAAAAAATATTGCAATTTACAGTATTTTTTGCATAGTTTTTGAATACCTAAATTTTTTGTCTAAAATATCGAATTAACGTAATTTAATTTAACTTCAAAAATTAATCAATTGACTTTCGAAAAGAATAACATGACAAAGTAGACAAGGGGAGTATAAAGATAAAAATGTAAGCTAACTATTTTGAACTAATAAAATAAAAGTTAAATAACTAATCTAAAAATATAATTAAAAAATACTAATTTATTTATTAAAACATAAATAAAAGACAAACATATATTTTTTGGCTTCTTTGAAGATATTGAAAATGAAATTTTAGTCTAAAATATGACTAAACTTTTGTGGTTTTATAATTTTTTTTAAAAAATAAATTTAATGTAATAAGATAAAAAAAAATTAAGTTAGATCTAAATTTTTTTTAAGTATTATAAATGGTAGTATAAAACTTGAAGTTCGGCAAAATATATATATCTATAGTAATAAAACTATAGTAACAAAAATAAAAGAAAATGATAGTCAAAACAAAAAAATAAATAATAGAAAAATAATAATAGTAATAAAGGACAAGCCACTACAAGAGAAATACTAGAAATACTACTATGGATGGATAACAAGGCAAAGCATTACTACCTATTTCCTCTGTCCGTATTTATTTATTTGTCACGTTGTGTTTTTAAAAAATTAATTTAGCTATTTCTTAAAGTTAAGTTAGATTATATTGATTCGATATTTTAAATAAAAAAATTAAATATTCAAAAAAATATATGAAAAGTATTATAAAATGCAATTTTTTGCATATCAATATGATGAAAAAATACATCTTAAAATGTTGGTCAAAGTTCTTATAGTTTGACTCAAAAAATTAAAATCATGACAAACAATAATGGACAAATGAAGTATTAACTTTTTAGCAAAAATTACTAAATTATACTACATATGTTTACATATCATCATTTAATCCCTACTCTTTCATAAAAATTCAAAAATCCCTACTTTTCCCCAATTCCTCCATTTCGGATACTTAATTCTGAAAGAAATCAAACCCATCTTTCTCATCCTCAAAATATATTGAAATCTTGAGTTTCTTCCCAAAAATATTGATATTTTATCAAATGTTGGTATTAAAGTTCCATTGTCCTTCATAAGTATTTATTTTACATTTGTAGATGAAAGACTAGTTTAAGGTAAATTTTGTGCATTCAGAATTGTATCTAAGATAGGCATTCAGTTCGCAGTATGATATAGAGGTTATTTTATGTACAATGTATCATATTTGTAGATATGCACATGAATGATGCGAATACAGAATATAACATATTTGATAGTTAACATTTTGTATCATATTAAAATAAAAGCCAATGTATATACATAAGTAATATGATATTGTGTATCAGTCATGCATTGTTGGTATACTAGTAAAATGATCTGAAACATTATATTTTGAATCAAATTCTGATATTTTTCTTTTAGTTATGTATGCATAATTTATCGATTTAGTGATTGATCAACATCATTTATCTTTATGGAATTACAGAATATGAAATATATAATTTAACATATTCCAAAGCAACCTCTATTAGAATAGTATAGTACTCTATTTACCGACTTACATGTGGAATTTGCTCGAGGCATTTTGCAACAAGAGACCGATAGCCTATCAATATTGTATCCACCCAACTTTTCTTACACATTTCATTCAATTTATAATGTTTATTCTTTGTCTTTGTAATGACTGCAGACTGTATGTAGCTGTTTTTGTTGAATTTATGAGTAACGAATTCAAGATCCCGAAGGGTGTTTCTGTTCCATTAACAGATGATAAACTGATTAATGTAGGATGATAGTGTATTTACTGACTTATAGTGAAGATATGAAGTTTTATTGTTTTGAAGATATATTAGTGTTTTGTAGTATTCCTCCCCAGGTCAACATTATATTTCTACGTAATTAATTCTTCTACATTTGAAAAGTTTTTATGTCCACTGTTTTTATGTCGCTTTTAAATTAGTTTTCAATGCATTTAATACCTTATTAATTTTTGTATATTACTAGGTATTATACATATCCCTGCAGCTTTTACTACAGTGAATTCGATACAAAATTTCATCAAAATTATTAAGTATATGATACAAAATTTGTGTTCATCAAATGACAAAATTTTATTGTTCACACATCGTGGTACAAATTATACTTATAAGGTGATACCAAATAATTTTCACTTAAATAATATTATGTATATGATACATAATATTATCTATATGATACACGGGTAGAAATTTCAAATTGATACAATTTTATTATTTCATGCCAAAATTACAAAAATATTAAGTATCACATACACAAATTTTATACTAAAATTACTCTAACTTTTTTTTAAGCAGATATTAAATTTTCAGTAAACTATTATTTGCAGAAATTCAATTGCATTCACATATGTAAAAAATTACTTTTTCGATACTTTATTATTAGTAGATACAATATTTAGAAGATCATATAATATATATGATATATAATTGATTCAAATGATACATGTTTTGCATGTTATCTCTTTTAACTTTTGCACATATCGCTACAAAGATAACAAGTATCAAATAAACAAAAATTATACTAAAATTATTCTAGCCTTTTCTAAATTAAATTTTCAGAAAGTTATTATGTATATAAAACACAATTGCGTCCATAAATATCAAAGTTATATGTATATGTTATATAATATTGATAAAAAATATAATTTTCGATACTCTATTATTAGTAGATACAAAATTTAGAAGAAGATATTATGTATATGATATATAATTGATTCAAATGATAACTTTTTTTTATATGTTGTCTGTATTAACTAGGGCACACATCACACCTATTTGGCATTGTTAATCTATCACATATTAGAAATAATAAATAATCAGACACTGCAATGTATATCAAACCAATTTTATCATAAATCAACAATCAAAAAATGTTATTAGATTTCAAAACATAACATTATTTATTTATTGCATCATAAAATAGTAACCTAAAATTACTTCTTAAAGTATCAAATTTGAGAATTATTAGACATGAAGCATAAAAGTACTTCTAAGAAGCAAGCAAGCAAGAATCTTTTGAGAAGAAAGTATATGTTCTTCTATTGTGATCTTCCTATTCACATTGTCCACAACAGTTCATTTGTGGTAATCATTTCATCTCGATTTTTCTTCCTCCTTTTTCTTGGCCTTTTAGGAATTTTTTTTGAATCTTGGTGGCAAGACGACTTCTTCCAAAACATATTTTAAAGCTATTCAATCGCTTTTTTCTGGCATTGATCCTATTGAAACTGCATGAGTGTTTGTTTGTCACGACCCAACCAATCTAACCTTAACATTTCAATATAATATAAATATAAAGTAATGCGGAAGACTTAAACTCATTAATAAAAACCAATTCAATAACTATCAATATTCAACATCTATTATTCCCAAAACCTGGAAGTCATCATCACAAGAACATCTACTTTAAACTACTAATTCTAAGAGTTTCTAAGAAGCTAAAAATACATAAGAAGCTAGTCCATGCCGGGAGTTCAAGGCATCAAGACACGAAGGAGAAGATCCAGTCCAAGCTAGAAGCGTTAGCTCACCCTGAAGATCCGGTGTGACGAAGACTGGCTAGAATTACTGTTGAGTTGAGGACGACGGCACGTTTGCTGCACTCCACAAATAACAAGAAGAAAAACATAAAAGAAGGGGTCAGTACAAAACACGGGTACTGAGTAGAAATCATCGGCCAACTCAAAATAGAAAACAGTATATACCAAGTAATATCATAAACTCAACTATGATACTCAACATGTAGCAACAACAAGCACTATATCATTAACAATTATCGTCAAGTTCACACATGAGGACTCAAGCCCCAATACCATACTCATTTGGGAATCATGTTCATTAGATTGAGTATATTAACATCTTTCAGGATTCATTATCTTTATTTCTCTTGTGTCAGTACGTGACACTCCGATCCCCTAAATTTACGTGTCGGTTCGTGACACCCGATCCCCTAAATCTACGTGTCGGTTCGTGACACCCGATCCCCTAATTCTACGTGTCGGTTTGTGACACCCGATCCCCTAATTCTACGTGTCGGTTCGTGACACCCGATCCCCTAATTCTACGTGTCGGTTCGTGACACCCGATCCCCTACATGTGTCGGTACGTGACACTCCGATCCACTAAATCTACGTGTCGGTTCGTGACACCCGATCCCCTAATATCATTCTGTAAATCATCAAGCCTTCTCTATACCAAGGCATCCTCAATCCCATTACTTTAATTCATCAAGCCTTCTTCTATACCAAGGCATCATCATCAATAATGTATATTAAAGTTTCTTTTCAAGATTTGGGATTCAATATTTTCATCATGCTTATCTTATCACAATCACATAATCATATTCATGCAAGCATACAATTAAGCATATAGCAGGGTTTACAATATTATCAATACATATCATTCTCTATTAAGAGTTTACTACGAATATCGTAAGGGAAACCATAACCTACCTCCACCGAAGAATTGGAATCAACAAGCAATCTCCCAAGCTTTGATATTCTTCTTCCTCGTTCGACTCTCTCTCTCAATCGATCAATCTATCTCTCTCTTTTCTTTTCTCTTTTCTTATTCAAACCCTCCTTATTTTACCCTAATTAACATATAACTAAGTGTAAAAGATGACAATAATACCCCACCAATTAACCCAAAATTACCTCTTTTATCCCTCAAGAATTTTGAGTTATTAATGTATACCCACGAAATCTATAATTAAGGAAAGAATAGTCCAAAACGTCCCTTAAAACGTGTAAAGAAATTCGATTCTAACTGGGATTGCGTAACCTGTGATGGGCCGTCGTGACTGCGACGGTCCGTCACTCAGGTCGTCGTGAGGGCCAGGACTTTATTTTCACCAAGGACACTGTGACGGTCCGTCACACCTGTGACGGTCCGTCCTGCAAGTCCGTTACGAAGTTCAGAGAGTCGATTTTCAGTACCCAATTTCAGAATTCCTAAGTATATTGAAACGAGACATCTGTGACGGACCGTCGTGCCTGTGACGGTCCGTCGTGGGTTCCGTGGTTTCAGCCAATTTTCCAGAAATAAAATCTGCTGCTCAAAACGACTAAACAGGTCGTTACAATAGATACCAATTTACCCATCGTTCGTCCCCGAACGATCACAAGAAGGAAAACAAGGGAGAAAAGGAGTACCTGAATCTGTAAACAGATGTGGGTATCTTTCTTGCATATCTGCCTCCTTCTCCCAAGTGGCTTCTTCAACCGGTCGATTCTTCCATTGCACCTTGATGGATGCAATCTCTCTTGACCTCAACTTGCGAACTTTTCTATCTAAGATAGCAATAGGCTCCTCCTCATAAGATAAGTTCTCATCAAGTAAAACTGAGTCCCAACGGATAATGTAGTTTCCATCTCCGTGGTATCTTTTCAACATCGACACATGGAATACCGGATGTACTCCGGACAGCCCTGGGGGCAAGGCTAACTCATAAGCCACTTCCCCTACTCGCTTGAGTACTTCAAATGGTCCAATGTACCTTGGACTTAGTTTACCCCTTTTTCCAAACCGCATCACCCCTTTCATGGGCGAAACTTTCAACAAGACTTGTTCACCTTCCATGAACTCTAAGTCTCTAACCTTTCGATCTGCATATTCTTTTTGTTTACTTTGCGCCGCTAGAAGCTTTTCTTGAATAGACTTCACTTTTTCCATCGAATCCCTCAAAAGGTCAGTACCCCAAGGCCTAACCTCAAATGCATCAAACCAACCAATGGGAGACCTACATCTCCTACCATATAATGCTTCGAATGGAGCCATATCAATACTTGAGTGATAGCTATTATTGTATGAAAACTCCGCTAAGGGTAGGAAGCTATCCCAATGACCACCAAACTCTATCACACACGCACGAAGCATATCCTCCAACACTTGAATCGTCCTTTCAGACTGACCATCGGTCTGAGGATGGAACGCAGTACTAAGGTCCAACCTAGTACCCAATTCCGCATGCAATGTTTTCCAAAATTTAGAAGTAAACTGCGTACCTCTATCTGATATGATGGATAGTGGAACCCCATGCAACCGCACCACTTCCGAGATGTAAAGTTTGGCTAACTTTTCTGCATTGTAAGTCACCTTGACCGGAATGAAATGAGCAGATTTAGTTAACCTATCAACAATCACCCAAATGGAGTCATACTTACCCATTGTCTTCGGAAGACCAACCACAAAATCCATTGCAATTCTTTCCCACTTCCATTCCGGAATGGGCATTCTCTGAAGTGTTCCTCCGGGCCTTTGGTGTTCATACTTTACTTGTTGACAGTTTGGACATTTGGCAATAAAATCCACAATGTCACGCTTCATTCTACTCCACCAAAAGTGTTGTTTTAGGTCACGATACATCTTGGTTGCACCCGGATGTATAGAATACCTTGAACTATGAGCCTCTGTCAGAATAGTGTTGATCAAATCATCGACGCGGGGTACACATACCCTTCCCTTGATCCTCAAAACACCTTCCTCATCAATTTGTGCCTCCTTAGCCTCTCCTCGCAATACCTTATCTTGAATTCTGTGCAGTTTCTCATCATCAGACTGTCTTCTCTTAATCTTGTCAAGAAAAGAAGATCTTGACTCCACACTAGCCAACAATCCTCCCCTCTCATTTACTTCTAATCTCATCAAGTCATTAGCTAGAGTTTGAACCTCTCTAGCCAATGGGCGTCTAGAAGCTTGCAAGTGAGCTAGACTTCCCATGCTTCCCGTCTTCCTACTTAAAGCATCCGCTACAACATTCGCCTTCCCCGGATGATACAAGATAGTGATATCGTAGTCCTTTAGTAACTCCATTCATCTCCTCTATCTTAAGTTCAAATCTTTCTGAGTAAAGACATACTGAAGGCTACGATGATCCGTATAGATCTCACACTTAACCCCATATAAATAGTGTCTCCATTGTTTTAATGCAAACACTACCGCAGCCAATTCCAAATCATGAGTGGGATAGTTACGTTCATGCACTTTTAATTGTCTTGAAGCATAAGCAATCACACTCTTCTCTTGCATTAGTACTGCACCCAAACCAGAATAGGATGCATCACAATAAACAATGAAGTTCTTACCCTCTACTGGCAAGGTAAGGATAGGTGCGGTAGTCAACAAAGTCTTGAGCTTCTGAAAGCTTTCCTCACATTCATCCGACCATACAAATGGGACATTCTGCTTAGTCAAGTTCGTCAATTGGGAAGCGATAGAAGAGAATCCCTTGACGAATCGGCGGTAGTAGCTAGCTAACCCAACAAAGCTCCTTATTTCTGACACATTAGTAGGTCTTACCCAATTCTTCACTGTCTCAATCTTAGAAGGATCCACCATCACTCCATACTTAGAAACCACGTGCCCCAAAAAGGACACCGCATCTATCCAAAACTCACACTTAGAGAACTTGGCATAAAGCTTTTTCTCCCTCAACATTTCCAATACCATTCTCAAATGCTCTTCATGTTCCTTCTTGCTCTTTGAGTATACCAATATATCATCAATAAATACGATAACGAAGAGGTCCAAATATGGCTTAAAAATCCCGTTCATCAAGCTCATGAACGCAGCAGGGGCATTCGTAAGACCAAAAGACATCACTACAAATTAGTAATGCCCATACCTCATTCGAAAAGCAGTCTTTGGCACATCCGTTGCCCGTATTTTCAATTGATGATAACCGGATCTCAAGTCAATCTTAGAGAAGACACAAGCACCTTGTAACTGATCGAACAAGTCATCAATGCGGGGAAGAGGATACTTGTTCTTTATGGTTACCTTGTTTAGTTGTCTGTAGTCTATACACATTCGAAAACTCCCATCCTTCTTCTTTACAAACAAAATCGGAGCACCCCAAGGAGATGCACTTGGTCTAATGAAGCCTTTGTTCAATAACTCTTGAAGTTGTGCTTTTAACTCTCTTAACTCCGCGGGAGCCATTCTATAAGGGGGTATAGAAATGGGGCGAGTACCGGGTTCAAGATCAATACAAAAGTCAATATCCCTATCCGGTGGCATACCAGGAAGATCTGCAGGGAACACATCCAGAAACTCACGAACTACTGAAACCGACTCAATCGAAGGTACTTGGGTAGTGTCATCCTTGAGATGTGCCAAGAAAGCTAAACACCCTTTACTAATCATTTTCCTAGCACAAAGAAAGGAGACGATGCGGACCGGATTGGGAGTGTAGTCACCCTCCCACACTAACGGGTCTGTCCCAGGCTTGGCTAACGTCACCGTTTTAGCATTACAATCCAAGATTGCAAATTGCGGAGAAAGCCAAGTCATACCCAGAATCACATCAAAATCGTCCATTTCTAAGATAACCAAATCTACATAGGTGTTGCTCCCCACAAAGTTCACCAAACAAGACCTATACACCTTTTCAACTACCACAGACTCACCCACCGGAGTAGAAACACGAATAGGCATATCAAGTAATTCACAATGTAAATTTAGACTATTAGCAAATGAGGAAGATACATAAGAAAACGTGGATCCAGGATCAAACAATACAGAAGCCATGCAATCACAAACCAGAAGATTACCTGTGAGGACAACATCAGATGCCTCCGCTTCAGACCGCCCAGGGAAAGCGTAACAATGGGCCCTATCGTTCGTCTGTCCGTTGCCCCTACCATGTTGTGATGTAGTGGCCCCAGTTTGCCCATTACCTCTGCCGTTTTGGTGACCACTATTACCTCGACCACCACGCCCTCCAGAAAAACGGCCTCTACCTTGACCACCTCTACCTCTAGCTATTAGGGGTCTGTAACTTGGTCTGGGACAATTTCTCCTAATATGTCCAATCTCCCCACATCCATAACATTCTTTGGAGTCGATCATATGCCCCTCGGAGAAGTGTTGACCGGTCTGAGGTGGTCCCCCAACTACAGTCTGTAGTGAAGATTGAATTGGTCGGACTGAGTAACTTCCCAAACCCTGTCCTCTAGTGTAAGAACCATTAAACTCACCTCCCTTTCAAAGCCTTTTTGATGTCGATGTTGTGGTGAAGTCGTCTGGCTTCACTCCTTCCACTTCTATCACAAAGTCTACCACCTCTTGGAAGGATTTTGCCGTTGCCGCTATCTGTAAGGCCGAAATCCGCAATTCTGACCTCAACCCCTTCACAAACCGGCAAATTCGCTCTTGGGGACTGAAACATAATTGAGTGGCATATCTGGATAGTGCACGGAACTTAGCCTCATAAGCATTAACCGACATCCTACCTTGCTCTAGGCTCAGGAACTCATCCCTTTTCCTATCCCTCAAAGTCCGGGGGATATACTTCTCCATGAACAAGCTAGAGAATGAGTCCCAAGTCATAGGTGGTGCCTCTATTAGTTGACACTCGATATGTGACTGCCACCACATTTTGGCGTTCCCTTGAAACTGATAAGTCACGAACTCAACACCAAACCGTTCTACTATACCCATCTTGTGTAGTAGCTCATGACAGTCAACCAGAAAATCGTAAGCATCCTCAGATTCCACACCCTTGAAGACTGGAGGTTTCAATTTCAAGAACTTACTGAAAAGTTCATGCTGATCATTTGTCATTATAAGCCCAGTAGTCAGACGTGGAAACGTGCCTATTTCCAATGGAACATCCATGCGGGGAGCCATAGTAGCCGTATGTTGTACCTCCGGAGCCTGAGGTGCTGGTGCAGAAAACACTGGGGGTGTCTGGCCCTGATTAGACAACCCGCTAAGATAAGCCAGAACCTGATTGATCATCTCTGGGGTAGGTTAGGGTGGCATTTCCTCATTTTGCACTTGTTCAGTTTCCCCATCCTCCCCTTCTCTTATTACCTCCTCAGTCGGTGGAGGAGTCACTACCCTAGTATCAGATGGGCTAGGTGCTCGTCCTCTTCCCCTAGAGGACGTCCTCCCACGACCTCTACCACGGCCCCTTGCCGCTGTTCTTCCTCGAGCTACAGCCCCAGTGGATGGCTCAGACGCACCCTGTCTCGCCGGTGCTGGTGTTGGTGTTGGCGTAGTCGTTGCTCTAGTTCTAACCATCTGCGAAAGAGAGTGAAGATGGTCAGATACCAATTCGTATCGCCTAGATACCAATTGGACTCAAGTAGTAGCACGAAAGAAAGAATGAAAGAGTGAAATTTTTCCTAAAGTCTCATAGCCTCTCAAGGAAAAGTAAAGGCGTCCCCCTACCGTTCCTTAAGACTCTACTAGACCTGTTCTTGTGTGATGAGACCAACGAACCTAATGCTCTGATACCAAGTTTGTCACGACCCAAATCCGGGCCGCGACTGGCACCCACACTTACCCTCCTATGTGAGCGAACCAACCAATCTAACCTTAACATTTCAATATAATATAAATATAAAGTAATGCGGAAGACTTAAACTCATTAATAAAAACCAATTCAATAACTATCAATATTCAACATCTATTATTCCCAAAACCTGGAAGTCATCATCACAAGAACATCTACTTTAAACTACTAATTCTAAGAGTTTCTAAGAAGCTAAAAATACATAAGAAGCTAGTCCATGCCGGGAGTTCAAGGCATCAAGACACGAAGGAGAAGATCCAGTCCAAGCTAGAAGCGTTAGCTCACCCTGAAGATCCGGTGTGACGAAGACTGGCTAGAATTACTGTTGAGTTGAGGACGACGGCACGTTTGCTGCACTCCACAAATAACAAGAAGAAAAACATAAAAGTAGGGGTCAGTACAAAACACGGGTACTGAGTAGATATCATCGGCCAACTCAAAATAGAAAACAGTATATACCAAGTAATATCATAAACTCAACTATGATACTCAACATGTAGCAACAACAAGCACTATATCATTAACAATTACCGTCAAGTTCACACATGAGGACTCAAGCCCCAATACCATACTCATTTGGGAATCATGTTCATTAGATTGAGTATATTAACATCTTTCAGGATTCATTATCTTTATTTCTCTTGTGTCAGTACGTGACACTCCGATCCCCTAAATTTACGTGTCGGTTCGTGACACCCGATCCCCTAAATCTACGTGTCGGTTCGTGACATCCGATCCCCTAATTCTACGTGTCGGTTCGTGACACCCGATCCCCTAATTCTACGTGTCGGTTCGTGACACCCGATCCCCTAATTCTACGTGTCGGTTCATGACACCCGATCCCCTACATGTGTCGGTACGTGACACTCCGATCCACTAAATCTACGTGTCGGTTCGTGACACCCGATCCCCTAATATCATTCTGTAAATCATCAAGCCTTCTTTATACCAAGGCATCCTCAATCCCATTACTTTAATTCATCAAGCCTTCTTCTATACCAAGGCATCATCATCAATAATGTATATTAAAGTTTCTTTTCAAGATTTGGGATTCAATATTTTCATCATGCTTATCTTATCACAATCACATAATCATATTCATGCAAGCATACAATTAAGCATATAGCAGGGTTTACAATATTATCAATACATATCATTCTCTATTAAGAGTTTACTACGAATATCGTAAGGGAAACCATAACCTACCTCCACCGAAGAATTGGAATCAACAAGCAATCTCCCAAGCTTTGATATTCTTCTTCCTCGTTCGACTCTCTCTCTCAATCGATCAATCTATCTCTCTCTTTTCTTTTCTCTTTTCTTATTCAAACCCTCCTTATTTTACCCTAATTAACATATAACTAAGTGTAAAAGATGACAATAATACCCCACCAATTAACCCAAAATTACCTCTTTTATCCCTCAAGAATTTTGAGTTATTAATGTATACCCACGAAATCTATAATTAAGGAAAGAATAGTCCAAAACGTCCCTTAAAACGTGTAAAGAAATTCGATTCTAACTGGAATTGCGTAACCTGTGATGGGCCGTCGTGACTGCGACGGTCCGTCACTCAGGTCGTCGTGAGGGCCAGGACTTTATTTTCACCAAGGACACTGTGACGGTCCGTCACACCTGTGACGGTCCGTCCTGCAAGTCCGTTACGAAGTTCAGAGAGTCGATTTTCAGTACCCAATTTCAGAATTCCTAAGTATATTGAAACGAGACATCTGTGACGGACCGTCGTGCCTGTGACGGTCCGTCGTGGGTTCCGTGGTTTCAGCCAATTTTCCAGAAATAAAATCTGCTGCTCAAAACGACTAAACAGGTCGTTACATTGTTAATGCATCATGTTTATAGTAATCTGAGCAGTAGGAGTGTACATCTTTAATATTCTTCTTCTTCAAAACAGTCATTGCGTGCACACAAAGTATCTCGTCATGTTGAAATCTACCACATGAACAAGTTTTTCTCTCAAGACAAACAATGTATCTTGTCGCACCTTCATACACTACAAATATATATACATCAAACAGATTTTCAATTTGTATACTTAACAATATAATGAGAAGTAAAGGTAGAAACATAATACTTGTAATACAAATATGTACCTTTATTTTCGCACACTTGGACACGTTTATAATCAATATTTCTTTAAATGTTCTCTCTAATGTATCCTCTGTATAAGATGCTATTTCTCAATTTTTGCAATTCCAATTACCAAATAGAATTCTAGCTTCTTCCAGAAAGTCTATAATAGGTAATTGTCATCACTTTTGTATCACTCGTACCTAACATTACTTTCCCATATACCTGAATGTCTTAACAAGATCGAAATATTCATTACAAATCTTCACGAAAAATGCATTGAATTTTTTTAGAATCAACCTAAGAGTTTTTCATAAAACATCAATGGAGATTTAAGTACAATAGTATTTTATGAATGAATGATTTGAAGATGAAAGAAACATATGCGTGAATTGTGGCAGTTGATTTGTATTTCTGTTTTAAATTATTTTTTAATGCATTAAATTGATAAAAATCCCTTTTTTAACTCACTGACTTGATAATTATAACTTCTACATTAAAGTATCTGTCCGCTTAATAAAGTCTCCGCAACACAAAAAGAAGGGAATTTTGTAATTTATAAAAGAGTAGGGATATAAAGTAATTTGTTTACTATACTATGTGCTTTCTATAATTTTTACTTTTTTTTTATACTACTCAATATCCTTCACAACCTCCTGATATAAATTGAAGACGATGTGTCACGGATAGCAAGGCAAAACACTAAGAGGGTGTTTGAATTGGTTTAGAAGTTGGTAAAATCTACTTTTAAGTAAATTTTTTATTTCTAAAAGTGTTTGTCAAATAAAAAAAATTAAAATACTCACTATGTCCCAATTAATTGTCATGATTTTCATTTTTAGAATCAAATTATAAGAACTTTGACCAACATTTTACGATCTATATTTTTATCATATTGATATACAAAAAACTGTAATTTATAGTACTTTTCGTATAGTTTATTAGTGTAATCTAATTTAACTTTAAAGATTAGTCAAATTGACTTTCGAAAAGCGCAACATGACAAATAAAAGTGGATTAAGCCAAAATGACTTAAAATAAGTTAAGAAGTGTTTGACAAAGTAAAAGATGACTTAACATAAGTCAAAAATCAAAAGTAGGTCTTCTCCTACTTTTTATTTTTTGACTTAAAAGTCATTTCAATTTGACTTCAAAGTCATTTTCAATTTGACTTTTTATTTTTTAATTAAAAGTTACTCCTCTCGACCACTTTTATTTGTCATGTTGCACTTTTCGAAAGTTAATTTGACTAATTTTTAAAGTTAAGTTGGATTACATTAATTCGATATTTAAACAAAAAATTTAGATATGCAAAATTATATGAAAGTATTATAAATTGCAATTTTTTTGCATATCAATATGATGAAAAAATACATCTTAAAATGTTAGTCAAAGTTCTTATAATTTGACTCTAGAAATAGAAACCATGACAAACAATAGTGGATGGAGGGAATATTTTTTTAAATTAATCCAAACGAGCTCTAAGTATTAAGTCTTGTTCCTACTCAATCTAGGGGTGGACATTCGGTATTTCGGTTCGCTTTCGGTTATTTTTCCGGTTTTTTTGATTTTTGGTTTTTGTAAATTATGTAACGAATACCGAACCGAAATATTTCGGTTCGGTTTGGTTTTTATTAATTCGGTTTGATTTTTTATTTCGGTTTTTAATGGGCCTACTTAGTGGGCTTTTAAAAATTTTAAACTTTACAATTTTTTCAATTTTTTGTTTGATTTTTCAACTTAATGGGCTAAAAAGTAAAAATAGATAATAAATCAAAGAAGTGCATTACTAATTTACTACCAAATTTCAATATATCAATGATTCAAATCTTCAATATGTCAATTTTAAATTCACAATATCACTAAAACACACAATTTGAAATTCACAATGACACTAAAACAAAAGTTGCATTGTAGATTTGTAGTTAATGTCTTCACAAATACAACATAATAACAATCTAACAAGTAACAATAATAAGCAACAATCAATGTATTTTAAACTTCTTGTCTTTTTCCATGAGATTACTTTAAACAATAACAAACAACAATATTGAGTTTCTTGACTTTCTTCCATGAGATCACTTTCAACTTTCAAGTGTCACGTGCCAACAAAATTATTTCTTCATTGTCTTGACCCTTAGACCTTTTAAGATAAAATAAAATATTAGAAACTTAGAATACTACTTTTAAGATTAAAAAATGATATGATTAAATAAATGATGTATTAAACTCACCGCTTGCAAGTCAATCATAGATCAACAATGGAAGAGTTTCTTCCACTATTTGCCATTTCTATAATTAATAAAAGGAAACATGTCATACAAGATACAACACAATAAGTATTTTATTTTTTCCATAAATAAATAAAAAATAAAAAGTCTTACCAAGTTCACTTTTTTCAAGAAACTCCAAACTTTCTTCAACACAAATAGGCTTGGTTTCTTGTCAAAGCCAATCTTTGACACAAATAAGACATTGCACACATTTGGGAGTCAATAAACTTCTAAAGGAATCTAGAATTCGACCACCGGTGCTAAATGCACATTCCGATGCCACACTCGACATAGGAATAGTCAATACATCTCGAGCCAACTGTGAAAGTACTGGAAATCTAGGAGAATTAACTTTCCACCAACTCAAAATATCAAAATCTTCAGATTCAGGTTCTTGGTCTTTAAGAAGATATTTATCCAACTCAGATTTAACACCTAAACTTCCAGAATCATTCTTTTGTTTCTTCATGTGCAACTTAGTTCTCAAAGAATTTTTGGACATATTTTGAGAAATACCACTAGTAGAAGAATTAGATGAGTCAGATGAAGATGGTTGACTTTTGGAACCTTTTTCATACTTATATATATCGCAAACAAATCCCTCAAGTAAGCCTCTACTTTCGTATTCACTACGTTTTCTGTTTCTTCCCCAAGTTATTCTTCAAGAGCAAAACTAACATAGACAAATTTATTGCGAGGATTCAAAACAGAAGCAATAAAAATCATTTTGTTCATTTTTTCAGGAGTCCCCCAATGTTTCTTGAATTTTTCTTTCATTTCCGAAGCCATTTTACTCAAATCAAGGTCATCACTTGCTATACATAATTTCAAATAAGCATCAAGTTTACATATATCTTCAAAATGAACATTACAAGTAACATACCGTGAACCTGAAACTTTCAAAGTGAGTTCATAAAATTTTTCAAGAAACTTTGTGACATTCCTCACATTAGCCCAATCTTCATATTGAATTGACCCTGCGATACTTCCATCTTCACAAACATCAGTAGCAAGAAAAGAATTAAAATTACCATCATAAAGATAAAACCTCTCAAAAGCCTTCTCAAACTTTTCTGCTGTGTCTAACATCAAATAGGTGGAATTCCACCTAATAGGCACATCTAAAGACAACATCTTATCACATTCTATCTTTTGCATTTCAACACATTTCAAGAAATTTCTTGTCCTTGAAAAAGATGATCTAACATATTTCACCATATGTCTCACCTTTTTGATAGAAGGACCAATTTCTTTCAAACCATCTTGCATAATTAGATTAAGTATGTGAGCCATACATCTCACATGGAGATGATTACCTTCCATCAAATTAGTTCCCCACATATCTAATTTTTTGGACAACTCTAAAACTGCCACATCATTTGAAGAGGCATTATCAACCGTAACAGTAAAGACGTTATCCAACTTCCAATCAAGTAAACAATTACTAATAGACTCAAGCAAATGCTCACCTTTATGACTAGTGATAGGACAAAAATTCAATATTCTTTTATGAAGCACCCAATCCCTATCAATAAAGTGAGCAGTCAAACACATATAATTGATTCTTTGCACTGAAGTCCATGTGTCTGTTGTGAGACAAATTCTTGGTTGTATTTCTCTTAAAGATTGTTTCAAAGTTATTCTCAATTCACCATAAACTTCATAACAATCCCTTGTTATGGTTCTACGAGAAGGAATATGAAACAAAGGCTGGACTTTACTCATAAACTTCTTAAAGCCTTCTTTTTCAACAAAACTAAAAGGTAGTTCATCCAAAATAATCATCTCAACTAAAGCTCTCCTACATACCTCTTGCTCAAATTTCCAAGTCTCTAAATTGTTATTTTGAATATTTAATAATTTTTGAATACCGGGTGCGACAGTCGGAGGTTTATACACTTTACACCGATAAGTCAAATGTTATTTTAGTCGACTTGTTCCATTTCTTGTTGTATTGGGAGCATAATATTGTTTACAATGTAAGCACTTTGCTTTAACTAATACACCATTTTCAAAAACCTTTTCATAGTGTTGCCAAACAAGAGATCTAGGATCCATTTCTTTTTTTTTTGTTATTTCTGTGCCAATCGACAAATCATGCTATTACTAGGTGTATTATCAATAGAATCAGCCATACTTATTCGACTTTGATCAGCTACACCCATATTTATTCTGTTTGTTCAGCCACCTATATATATATATATAAAATCACAATAAATTCCCAATAACCAGTAACAAAAAAATCAGAAAGAAAAAAATGAAAAAAGTCAAGAAAAAAATAAAAAAACTGAAAACATACCTGCACCTGCTGACTGTTGTCGCGGCTGGCGGCTGGCTGCTGCTGTCCTGCTGTCGCGGCTGGCGGCTGCTGCTGGTGGATGGCGGCTGGCGGCGCTACTGCCTCCTGGTGGACGGCGGCACTGCTGCTTCTCTGGTGAACGGCGGCGCTGCTGAAGAGTGGCTGCCGGTTGGAGCCTGGAGTAGAAGAGAAAGAGGAGAAAAGAAGAGGAAGAAGAGTTGAAGAGGAGAGGATGAGGAGTGAGGATTGAGGAGTGAGAAAAAATCTGTAGAAGAAAGAGTCAAAGAGATAGGGTTTGTTACTTTTTTTAAAAAAAAATTATTTAATATTAATA
The DNA here is from genome assembly GCF_036512215.1 of Solanum lycopersicum. Lineage (NCBI taxonomy): Eukaryota > Viridiplantae > Streptophyta > Magnoliopsida > Solanales > Solanaceae > Solanum > Solanum lycopersicum. The sequence continues at coordinate 38,076,641 of NC_090805.1, forward strand.
ATTATTAATTAATATAATTTAATTTATAAATTATAGTATAATATTTCGGTTTAAATCGAAATACCGAATTTCAAAGTAATATGTATCGAAAACCGAATCGAAATACCAAAAAATACAAAAAATTAAACCAAATATCGAAACGAAAACCGAAATACCAAAACCGAAATTCTGAAAAATTTCTATTCGGTTCGGTGTTTCGGTTTTCCAGTATTTATGCCCACCCCTAACTCAATCTGAATCTTTTAGATTCTATAATGTGGCTTCAAACCTCCAACCTAGTGTTAACTTTATCGCTAGTCTCATTGAATCTATATGATCAACAAATAACATGCACCATGACACCTAATCTTGAATTTATCGTGGCAATATATATATATATATATATATATATATATATATATATATATCCATCTTCAATGCTAATAAAAACAAGCTAATGATTGATCCTTAATGCAATTTTATAAAAATTGAGAAGTGCTATGAGTCTCCTCTCACAGTTTTTTATCCTGGTCTCAGCTCCATCGCAAATTTCCTTGATTTTCTTAATTAGTATACTCCCTAGGTATACTCCAAATGTCTTCATGGAACCTCTATTGGTTCTTTCTCATATGTCTTTATAAGTCGATGAACATTGTATGTAAATCTCTGTTCTTTTTTATGTACTTTATCAGTCTTCTTACAAGATGAATATATTTTGTAATTTGAGTGTATCAATATGAATCTAAACTGGTTCACAAAAGTATATACAACCGTAATCACCTTTTTTTCACCACCCTCTCCCAAATCTATCACGGTATGACTTAACAACTTAATATTTCTATATAGATGTTGCAATTTGAATGTCATTCTTGTTTTTGTATAATAAAATCATTGTACTCGACCTTCATTCTTTGCACATTTCTATCCTTTTAGAAACAACATTAAACAACATATATATGTAGTTATTCCATAATTGCTCTGCCTTTTCTTTTTTCAAAATTACACATGAATCTTGTATGGTGCAGTTATTATTCTTTTATTACCTCCATGCACGTCATTATTACAACTGGTTAAATAGTATTACTACTTCGTCCATACTTCTCAAAGTATTTAACGTCTTAATACTCCTTCAGTTTTCCTTATATTTTAGTTAACATTTTAAATTATTCTAAAACATAAACATAAACAAAAATTGTGGAATTTTTGGATTCTTTAACTGATTTCGTATTGTCCATAACTTGATAGAAGTATACAAGAACTAAATTTCATCTCTATGGAGGAAAAAAAAAAGAAGAGAAACATGTGCAATGTCGAGACAAATAAAAGAGATCTTTGAAGAATTAGTGACATAACAATTCATGTCTTTATTGGTTACAAATAATTTATCTTAGATTTTAAAAATATTATTTAGCGTAAGAATAAATTAACAAATAAAAAAATATTTGTGGAAATATTAAGAAAAATAATCTTGACCTTTCATATTCATTTTATACACTTCGCCTACCTCTATTGGAAGAGTAATAGAGAAAATAGTAACAGATGGATTCTTTCCGAAAATGATATATAGTATATGTATATTAGCATAATGTTACACATTGATATACATTAAGATGTATACGTATTATTTCAGCAAGAGATGAGTATTACCAACCGAATGTGAATTCCGTACTTAAAGATATTTTATTTCATTTAATAAGCTAATATATCCTACGATGGCGAATTTTCTTATATATTGATTTGGCCTATGGACGAATATACAAACATACGACTGAAGTAATAGCAACATCCTGTATTGGGCCTTGGCCCTGGTCCAACAAGTCATTTTCGGATGAGTTCTTGGGCCGTAATAGCAACTCGAAGAATTCTTTTACATTGGTTTTAAGACTTCATCAACATTTTTATAGTAATTTATTTATTATTAAAATATAACAATATTAATTATAGCAAAGGTAAGAGATTAAACTTCAATCTTTCCTATTCTAGACTCTAATCTTTCTTGTTTTTTCTCTCTTTCTTTCTCATTAAACACACCTAAGATGAGAAAAGTTCCATTAACATTCATTAAAAAGAGATTTAAGGCTTTCAATTCAAAAATTAAATTTTGTAAGAATGTTATTTATTTAAATTGCGTTGGGAATTATCATTTAGAGTTCATATGTTGACTTTGGGGGAGTCTGATGATGAATCGAGTTGATTTTTATTAGAATTTTTATATTTAAACTCGAAGTGCAAGTTGCAGATTTTTCAATGTATAAAGTGATATACACACGACATACAAACACTTTTAGAAACAAAGATTTTTTCTAGTACGAATCAATAATGAAAATTTTTACTATAAAGTATATGTTTTTCATTAATTTCCCATAGAAACTCACTAGAAAAATATAAAATGGAAATAGATAGTAAAATACTTTCATAAGAAAAATAAAATATAATTTCGTTAGTCAAACTTAATAAATAAGTTGCATTCCCTTTTTTAATTGTTTTTATACCATTACTAATATAGCTATTCAACAGCTATGGGGTCACTTCTAATATACCATATCTGACAATTATAGAAAGATTAGTAGGAGTATTATTAATTAATGACACAGATCTACTACTAATTATGCTCATCAGGGGTCACCTACAAGTTGATCCCTTACCTCCAAGTCAAATCCCAAATAGTATCACTAATATAATTAGTAATATCTCAATTATTGACACTTAATTCATGGTTAAATTAATTGCTAAACTAATTCCTTCAACTTTCTACAAGAAAGATACCATGTGATATTTATTACTTTGATTTTCTCAACAAAATGCACTTACCTTATTTTTATTTTCTATATATGCATGAAACATGCAACTATATATATACATGAAGAGCTAGCTATTAGGACCACTTTGTTAATTTAATTAGATTAGATTAGATTAGTGATTATCATTATCCTTAAGCTCAGTTGCATTAATGACACGAATCTACGTACGTATCCCCACTAGCTAGTTGTAGCTATTCAACATCACAGAGGTCGATCTGACTCCCAAATTAAAATGCATGTATCAATTAATCCCTTATCAATAAACTAAAATTAATTACACTAAAGAATGATTAGTGATACCGTTTAAGCATGTTCAACGAACAGAATTAATTCCCTTATTTTTGTTTTTTGCACCTTATTTACCAGTACTGCATGATCCAGGAGGTCAGCTTACACTAATTTTGCGTGAACAGTCATGAATTTATTCGTCATACTTAATTACATGCATCTATATAATTAGACATGCTTCACTACTATATATACTAATACTACCTATACTTTCAAAATATTACTCCCCCCGTTTAAAAAAGAATGTTCATATTTCCTTTTTAGTTTGTTTCAAGAAGAATGATTCTTTTTCTTTTTTGGCAACACTTTAACTTTAACTTTTTCACGTAGCATGTTTAAGACCACAAAATTAAAGGGCATTTCGGTACATTTGACATAACTTTAATTTAGAACCACAAGATTAAAAAGTCTTCTTTCTTTTCTTAAACCTCGTTCCAAGTCAAACTAGGTCAATCTTTTTTAAACGGAGGGAGTACGTATTTTACTAAATACACTTAGATACATGTACTTTTGCTACCAGATATACAAAAATAGGGAGAGAGGTGAGCGAGATTCGTATGTATCGCAGATACATGTTAATCATTACTAGATACATGTATATGTATATGTCAGGTGTGATTCACATGTATATGGGATATAAGATACATGAGAGAGTGGCGAGCGAGAACGGAGAGAATCGGACGAGATTTGTTTGGTAATATCTCAAATACATGTGAATCTACTTCGAAACAATGTATCTCGAACAAGTTGCACTTAATTTTGACTTAATGTATCTGAACACAGTAAAATCTGGTAAGATGCGTAATATTGCAAAGTAAAGTGCATAAGTAATTAGCTCCTAAACTAAAGAAAATTAAGTAAGACTTTTTCTCTCTATATATACATGGTATAAATTAGTAGAGATTGAGTATCATTGCATAGAATTGCTTAAGTCGCCAAGAACGATATTTACATAGAGCATTGAATATAGATATTTATATTTATTATTACTGCTAAATATGATATAGTAACAATTATATTATTATCATTAAATTTTTTGTTTGTTATAGTGAAAGCGACTTTGCCCTTTTATTTTCGAGAATCATCCCTTAATAAGTAATATATGAGAAGCTTTGTTGGACTTTTGTGATGGTATCTTACTTTTTTCTTTTTAAACTTTCCAAGTGACTACTATTATTTTCATGGAAACTACCTTGAAGGTTCTTTTAGCTATAAATGCCAAGCTTTCTCCCAGTCCCAGCAACAGTAAAACAAGAAATTTCCACCAAATGTTCCCTTTTTAGAATATTTGTTGAATTATATTATTATTTTTAATTTCTCTTGATTATTATTTTTAATTTCGCTTTCAATTTATAGATGCTTTAGACCATAGTCTAAAATTTCATTTTGCATAGACTAACAAACTTTACACATTATATCTGAACTAAATTTTATCCAATGTTAGATGATAATTTAATATATTGTTTGAAAATTTGAGAAATATAACAACAAATATCAAAAACAAATATAACCAGGGGCATAGCTACGTGCTCAATTGGATACGTTTTGTCAGAAAATTATACCGTATATATAATTATAATAATATACAAAATGGTTAAATTTGGACAGCTTTAACACAAGATGTTTTAGCCTAGTTATCTAAGATGCCTTGAAAGTTAATCCTTTTAAGTGTTTATGAGTTCAAATCTTGCTAACAAGTAACAACAGCTTTAAGCCTCCTTTTTTATCAAAAAATTTTCTCTTTTTTCAAATTTTTTCATATATATAGGTACTTTTTTTCAAAAATTTCACGTATATTATGTAGTTAATTTTTTAAAATTTTTAGTGCACCTGTCAACGTTTCTCTCTTTTTCAAAATTTTTTCATATATATTTAATAGTTTAATTTTTAAATTACTCACTCATCCAAATGAAAAAGTGTACTCGTATTTAATTCTTGAACACCCTTTTGAAAAATTTCTAGCTAAGCTACTAAATCTAACATTTTTCGAATGAATAGTTTACGTATTTGCATAATTTTTAAAAATAGAAACAAACTATGTAGAAGGCCTATAAAGGGGGAACTTTTGCCGACTTTCATAAATGAGCCACAAAATTATCGAACTATCAATTGATTATGAACATTTACGACTAACCGTATTTTGAGCAAAATTGATGAATGATAGTCAAAGTTTTTCATTAATAATTATATAAATGTATAAATCCAATTATTAGAAGCAAGTAGTGCATGATGCTGATAGTGGAAGTAAAATTAGGAAAACATAATATCAAAAGGAGTGATTTAATAGTCAATAAATAATTACTTAAAGTAAATCAAATTAAATTATGAGAAGGTTCAGACTTTTTATATTTCAACCAAAAAAAAAAGAGAAAAGAATTATTTTTTTTATATTTATCTATCTAAATCTTAGTGTTCAAAGTTATCTTATAATTATAGAAGGAAAATAATAAATTTCCGGTAATACTATAGTCTAAGTGAGGGGGGAAAAGATAATACTATTATACAATTGAAAAGAGAAAATTTATTAAAGAGAATGATCGTAGGAAATATACATAAATTCCAATTAAACGTGAGAATGAAGCAAAATAAAATAAAATGTAGAGAGTCATCATTACTTAATATCTTTGAAAAGGACTCAAAAAGTGAGTTCAAAGTACCAATTAATTAATGAATGAATTAATTAATCACTACATATTATGTGTCTTTAAGATGTTTCCACAAAGCAATCACCAGCTTTGTAACCTCTCCTTTTAAAATTAAATTAAAAACAAAAAAAAGATTAATTATTTGTTAATTGTAATAGGACATGGTGACCCATGTCTCGTGCACTGTCTGTCTACTTTATTTTACTTAATGAAAAAATATTTTAATTTTTCCTTAATGAATTACACGTGTCAAGTGGAGATCTGCAGAAGCATCTGAATAAGAAACTCTTTTAATTAAATAATAATAATAATACTAAACTAATAATAATATCTTTGATATTAAATAAAAATTAATTAAGACATAAAAGAGTCGTGCCCACGAGTGGGAAGAGGAAAGGCAATAAGGCATGGACCCTCAATATCCGCTTCATTTAATTTTAAACCTAACCCTCAATAATAAATATTAATAATAATGATAATAATAATAATAATAATAATAATAATAATAATATAAAATAATACTATACTAATCATAATTAAGAATAATAATAATAATTACTTAATAATTGAGTTGCACGTACTTGGAATCGAAGTTTTTGTCTTTAATTGAAGACAAGTTTGAGAGGAACAAGTTGATCCCCACTTAAATTTGAAGACATATCTAAGTGGAAAATTAAGCTGGCTTGACTATGCTTGACCTTATTACCAAAAAATAATAATAATGAGATTAGGTGCATTTTTACTATTTATTTCTTTCAAAAATCATATTAGTTAGTTATGATTTATGAATTATTATTTTCAACCCTTTATGCTCTCTTCAATAGTAAATAAATTATTTTAGGAGTTATATATAAGAAAAGTGAATCTGCTCCCATAGATTAATCATAAAATATTATTATCACGTCAAATGATTGAATATTATAGTTAGTTAAATAAAAAAATTTTATCGAAATTAATCGAAAGTCAATTAGAATAAAAGAAATGGAGACCGAAAAACGGGAAATGCATTATTTAGGGATGATTAACAACATGATAGGGAACCTATATACCAAATCCACTATTTTAGTGAAAAACTTTATTTCCACATTTTAAGGCATTTAAAAAAAACTGCTTTTTAATAGTCTATTATCTCCAGCTTTTTTTTATGATTAAATATTATGAAAACATTGGACCAAAACAATATTATATTTGTGAGGAAATTAAATGTCTCACGAAACTCCAAAACAGTCCACTTCTATCAAACAGAAAAAAAAAGATACTTTCAATTAAAATAATGAAATATTTACAAACTATTCACATCCTTTACGGTCTCCAATTCCACCTTTAACTTAAAAACCTTTAATTATTAGCCGTAATTATACTACTCTCTTAATTTTAAAAGGAAGATTTTAACTTGATATCGAATTTAAAAAATACTCTCTCTAGCTTTTCATTTTTTTTATTTGTTTGTTTTAAAATAAAGTAAATTATTTTTTATTTGTCACACGCTAAATTAATTACTTTAAAAAGGTAAAACTTTTTTAAAATTCTTAAATTTTGAATTGATACACTTCATAATTAATAGAGATAAAATGCTAAATTCATTATGTCAATCATTATTTTTAAAAGTAGACAAGTAATTAGGGATAACAAGAGTAAAAGAAAAATTGAATTCTGTAATTTTAAATAAATTGTGATTTCACGCTAACGAAAATCATTATGAAAAAAATAAATAATTCTAGAATTATCTTTTTATATATGAAGTGAATAATGATTAAGGGCAAAAATGTAATTTCACACTAAAAAGATCTACCAAGAATGATAACAAAAAAATTAAATAGTTCTACAAACATCTTAAGTTATTGTTATTACTATTAACTTATTTTGTTATTACTTCACTTTCTTTTCTCTTGGGAGTTATTGTAATATCTATTTTATTATTACTCTATTTTACTATTACTTTAATTTAATTCTTAATATTTTTTTAATTGATTATGCTGATAGAAAATGTTCAATTTTTATATAAAAAATTATCATGAATTAATTATTTTCATCTTTATTTTGATTCTAATTAATATATTGAAAATAAATAAGTGTGATAAAATTAATAATATATATTAGATTGAAATTAAAGAAAAAAAATGTCAAAAAGTAACTTTACAAATAAAAATGAATAGGATGATATATTTGTATTAAAGACGACCAAGAATAAAAATGAAATTTCATTCTAATAAAAATCTATCAAGAATGAATAATTCTAGAAACATCTTTCTATATATGAAGTGAATGATTATCAAAGGTAAAAATGTAACTTTATGCAAACAAAAAATCTATCCAAGAATGATAACAAGAAAATTAAATAATTCTAAAAACATCTTTAATCATTTTTGTTTGTATTACCTCATTTTTGTTTTTTCTTCATTTTTTTATGAGTTATTGTGATATCTATTTATTAAATAAAAGTAAATAATTTATGATTTTGCTTAGCTCTTAATAATTATATATCAAGTGTAATATTAGGTAACATCAATCAAAATTAAAATTAAAATATATATGTATATTTAAATTTTGTGTATTGAAATATTTTTTAATTTTGCGATCTTAAATATGCTATATAAAAAAATTAAAATTCAGAAGTTATTTTCTTTTTGAAATGAAATTAAAAAAAATTCATATAAATCGAAAAGGAGGGAGTCATATATTAAAAATGAAATATAATGATTTGAAAACTTAAATTCTTCTTTGTTATTTCTAATTTGTTACATATTTGAAAAATATATAAAAAAGAAACTTAAAACACAAATGTAACAATTTAAGATATTTTAAGAAAAATATAGTTAAAAAATAATGAATTTGGTTAATTCCCTTATTTTTATAAAAGGAAAAAGTTAAATATATTATTTGAAAATAGCGTAAGAAATAAAAAGTAATATGAATCATAGTAAAATGACAATTAAAAATATGTGAGAACCATATAAGGAACTTCATTGATTTTCCTAAAATTACTTGTATAACATAAAATGAAACAAATAGAGTAACATATATTATTCGAAAATGACATAAAAAGTATATAAATTAACAATTAAAAATAATTTTATTTTAAAAACTCATATAAAAAATTTAGTTCGCTTTTTCAAATTTCATTTGTCTCATATAAATTGAAAGTAAAAAAATAACATAGATTAAATCTGCACAGGCACAAACACCTGATATTTAATATTTAAAATATTACTAGCAAAAAAGAAAAGGGTGCCCGCCTTTTGAAACAAAAAAAATCATTTTTTTTTAAACGAAACAAATATTAAATAAAGTTGACCCAAAAATCTCAGTAAAAGTGAACATAATATTAATAATAATGAAAAAAGGACCACGTCAACCCACGTGCAGTTAGCTGGTAGGCCGTGAACGGCGCCGGTGACCGGCGGTCCGACACAGGTCGGGGAATAGTTAAAATCAGCAGGTGGAACCCTAAATGTCGTCAAGTCCCAAGACAAATCTACCGTCGTGAACGACGGCCTACGTGGCTACCACAGTCGTCGCTTTCCCTTTTCCGGCTTATTACTAGTCCCTTTCTGCCTCCGATCAACTCATTTTCAAATTGTTAATGTGTATTTAAAAAAGAGAAAACTATATAAACTAAATTTATTAGCCAAAATATTTATTATAATTGAACTCAATTTTAATATACTTATTCTGCTTTAATCCACGACTCCAGCTATTTATCAGACTTATTTTATTGATGATTGAACCATCGTTGATATATATATATATATATATATATTTATATTTTGATAGTATCAATTTGTAATTGAAAGAGTAGTGTTTGTAGTGATATACTATCCTTCTTAGTTGATATAGTAGCATTTTAAAGTTGAATTACTAGTTAAAAATTAGGGGACGAGAGTAAGAGGTAGTCGCTTTTTGGGTATAAGTGTTCTTTTTCTTTAAAAAAGTTTAATAAGAAATGCTACTTTCTGAATGATTTTTATAGAGAGAAAATTCAAATTTGATCAGGTCTTCTAAAAGCTAACAACTAGGGGTCGTTTGATAGTTGGATAGAGTCATGTATGTATCAATAATGTAGGTATTACACATATTTATTAATTATACATCATTTAGTTATACATTTATTAATTATACGAAATTAGTTATGCGTGTGTAAAATGAAAATGTCTAAAAATGCAGTAAATGTGATACTTTCTGATCAAGTCACAGAGATTATCAATGGAATACTCCTACCTCATCATGTCTGACACTTCATCTTACTTATGAAAGAAAGATGAGACAATGAAGAAATGTACGATATAACATATAATCTCAAGAAATATCGGTAATCGTGACACTAAGCTGGCGTTTGGTCATAGATTTTTAAATATTCATGGCAAATATTATTTGAGTGAAAATTTGGGTGAAATTTCACCATGTGTTTGGTCATAAAATTTGGGAAATATATTTCACATTTTTAGAAAAATATGATTTATACACACAAGTTTTAAAAACTATCAAAACTAACTAAAAGTTTGTATTACAAGTCAATTGAATGTTAGTTACAACAATAACAAATAATGTCCATGACACTGAAGCAATGTGGTAATTTGGAGTGAGTGCAACAAGAATTATTCCATTCATCAACAATCATATCATTATTTAATATTCACTAAATATTTCATCACTATTTTGGTGTTCAAGTAAAAAATGATGTAATTCAACGCAAGCAAATACTAGAAAGGGTGTTTTTGTAAAAGATAAAAGATTGGGGTAAAATTTTAATTTTAAAATATCCCAAATAATAATATTTGGCCCAAATACTAGAAAAAACTAGTATTTGGAAATTTGGGATATTTACCAAAAATATTTGCCAAATAATGACAAATTGTATGAACAAACATTATTTGCCAAATTTTTTTCAAATATTATTTGAAAAATTTATGGTCAAACGGGCCCTAAAACCAATCATGATGATACTAATGTACATTATATTTGTCCACTCGAGTTCAATGTTAAGTTTTCAGTTACACACTAATGCTGGCCTAAAAAAAAAAAACTCAATATTTCTCTATGCAATTTATTTAAAGTGTGAAGTTTAGTAAGCAAGATTTTGGACTATTCGTAGTAGAGAGACTCAATATTTTTCTTACTATAAAGTTAGAGTCGATGTGAATTAGTTTAAAAAAGAAATTTTTAATTAAAAATAAAAAATTTAAATTTAAATAACTTTAAATCAAAAACTGGAAAGTAGAGAGAAATCTACTTTTGATTTTTAACTTATTTTTTTTACTTGCTTTAAGTTACTTTTATATTAGTCAATACTTTCAGAAATCAAAAGCTCAATTTATAGGTAGGTTTGACCAAAATATTAAGTCAATCCAAATACCCTCTTACTCAATTATGTAAAGTGCAATATCAAGAACAACAAATCTTTGACTAAATTTAAAATTGGAGTTTTAAATTTGTCCAAATAATTTTTTTTTTTGCAACTGTGACTGGTTTCTTAGTATTGCGAGATTGGTCCAACTCAATCCATAACGGTCATGACCTATCACTCGAAAATACAAAAAATAAAGTTGATCAGACTCTCGAACACTCTACTTAATCACAAACACATGATTGGAATGCCCAACTCAGCTCAATCCCCTTTGCAAATGCAACACGCCCAGTTGCAATAGCGAAGAATAGATTTACGGTGCACCAGCAACGATTGAAGTCTTAAAATTATAGAATGAGCCCTCGGTGAAAACAAATCAAATATTCACGTTTACTAAAAATTTTCAATATTGTTATTATTTTTTTCTTCGGTCTTATTCTTTGATTTTAGTAATATATAATGTTTTATTTGCTTCAATTATCGTATTATTTTATTATTACTATTAATTCTTTTTTTTATTATTTTTAATAGGGATGTGAAAAAATCGAATCGATCAATAAATAAATAAAAAAATGTTATTGGGTTATTGCATTTTAATGGATTTATAAAAAAAATTATTAGGTTATTAGTTCGATATATCAATTTTTATATGGGGAGTTTATCGATAACCAATAAGACAATAATAATTTATAACTTTACCCTTCCTGATAGTAGATATTAATAATTTAATATATAACTATATCAAATTATTAGTACACCACCCACAGACCCATTTCACACTAGGTTTGCACTGTTTGATTTTAGTTTTTAGTTTTAGTCTTGTTAGACTATTTAATTTTAGTTTTAGTTTGTAATTGTAGGTTGTAGCTTTTGGGTTATTGAATGTAATGTGTATAAATTTATAATACATTCTACTCCATTAGATCACCTAATGATGAAAATTGTATTGGCTTGATGTAAACACCCAATACAGATAAGTTTTTTTTCCTTTTAAACTATATTTTCTCTTTAGCTTATTAATGCAATTTATCATTATCTTTCTTGTTTCACTATATCAAAGTATTTAGAGAAGTGAGAAGTCATATAATATTTTACAGTCATTTAGGTGAATCAAAAATTGAATCGATAAACCAAAAATCGATAAAAGATATCTTATTGATTTGTTATTGAGTTAGCATATTTAAAAAGAAAAGATCGATAAACCAAACTGATAATACATAAAACCAAACCGAATCAATTGATGCATACCCCTAATTTCTAACATGATTTATTCTCGATTGTATTTGCATTATGTACTTGTTTCTGATATACTTTACTTAAGACAGAATCTATTAAAAACAATTTATTTATCTTCACAAAATAAAATAAGACTGCATACACATCACTCTTCTCAAGCTTTACGAGATTACATTAGCCACTAGGCATATATGGTATTGTAGGATAAATAATTTGAGACATATGAAATATATTTTCCAACTTTGAAAGTTACTAATTTAGAAATGTAGCATTAAGTAAGAAGATTACCGCCCAATAATTAAGTTAATTTTTCTTAATTAAATTCAAGTTGCTAGTTGTGGGATGATACCGTTAACGTATCCTTTCTTGGTAAAAGAGATGTAAAAAAAATTAAAGTTAGCTGCCGGAAAGAAAGGAGCTAAACCCGTGGGTTGCCTACAGAATCCTGCCCTTACTGCTTTCTCCCCCCACCCAATATTGTCTTTTGGTGTTTGGGTTTATTCGGAGGGTTTACGGTATTGATAAAATCAGAAATTTTATATAATATGTTTAAGATTTAATTTAATATATACGTATATAAAATATTGACATATATATTATATAATTTTTTTTATGTATAATATAATTTTTTGATCAAACGTGTTTTACTGATCACTCTGAGCTATACGTGGTAGTGCGGGAGGGAGGAGGGAGGGTTAAAGGAAGTGTGAGACAAACATCTCTTGCTTGTGAGAAACTCTTGCTAGTATTGAATCTTTTACATAATAATAAAGTTAGCATTTTACTCACAGTATTAATTTATGTGGTTACTTTATTAGTTTAAGAAAAAAAAATATATAGAATCGTCTAACAAATTATAAATATGATTTGGCATTGTTTTCTTATGAGCATTTTAGATATTTATCAAACGCATATATTGATTAAATTTTTTTTATAAAAATTAGGATGATTTACCCAAATACAAGTCGAACTATTGAAATACTCCTTCCTATCAATTCAGCTTAAGAATATTATCTCGAAATAATTATCACTTTAAAATTTAAATATCAAAGTTGATAATTATTTCTAACTATATCCTTCCCATTAAAAAGTAGTTCCTTTTAAAGTAATATTCATTTCTCAAAGAATACCTCACGAGGATCAATAGTGATGTTCCAGTAATTAACTCGAACCGTCGATTATAGCTTATATTTATTATTTTTCTTAATGAACAACAAAATTACTAAAATAAATAGATACATTGTAACTAGCTAGTTTTTAAGGATATGCATGAACACAAGATGTTTTCTTAGGAAAGAACTAAAAGATACGGATAGTAGGGCGTCGAAAATATTAATAGCTTAGTTAATTTGCTATTTGAATTTTTACTTTGTTGATGAGAGTTCGATTATTTACCTTAGAATTTTCTGTCCCTCATTTAACCTTCTAACTATACAACATCTAGGGTCTGACGAACATTTGTAAGTTAGTATTTAATTTGATGATTAAGGGACAAATTTATAAGTTAGATGACTTAAAAAAGAAATACATTGGAGTTGATGAGTAGTATTGACTTATAATAACATAACGCCATCTACGTAGTTACAACAAAATCAAAACAGTGTATTTTCTTTAATTAAGAAGAAAATAATATAATTAATGTGTACAAACAAAGTTGTATAATCTCGAAGGAAGATCCGAGGTCTGGGGGTGTCCAATATTTATGTATTTTTCATGTTAATCTGAGCTTGTTATTTGGGGTTTTCACTTGGCTCAATGAGGGCCAAACTCCAAGATACCCAAATCATATACACAATGGCGTATGTAGGAATTTTGCACCAACAACCTCGACTTATAATTATCAAACTCTTATGACTGTTGAGTAGTTCGAAATATCGTGTTGAATGATCAATTAATTTATAGTGATCGATTATTATTAGGCCATGTTTGGAAAATTACTCCGGTAATTGTATTTTGTCTAATTGGGTGTAATTATAGTGTCCGTTCTGTTTGGTGATCATATAATTTGTCTTTTTTTGTCAACAGGTAATTTGATGTAGTTGGCAGAGTCTGATTACGCTCTCTAATTCATAGGGAAACGTTGTGAATTATTGGTAATTACATGATGTAATTACAAGCTGATTACTTTTTAATTTCTTCCTTTTATTTCATTTTTTTAATTTAATGTATTTTTTATTTTTATTATTTTAAATTCTTTTTTATTTTTATTATTCTAATATTTTCTATATTTCGTTTCCTTCTTATTCTCAACTTTTACTTCATGTGATTCCATGCAATTTTTCATATTATTTTTTTAAATAAAATCATTAGTATAATGTTGTTAGTTTGGAGTTTTTGAATAAAAGTTTGTTGAGTAAAGTTTGGACTTATGTTTTTCTTTTCTTTTGAATCATATTTATGTATTATGTTAAATTTTTTGTTTTATTTTAGAGTTTATGCTATAGTTTATCTTTTTGTCAAATGTTTTATAATTTTATGACATTCTATTTATAATATTTTTCTTTTTGTCACACATTTCATGATGTTTATAAAAATTTTATACTTTTTTTTTGTTATGATTAATTTAATTAAAATATACTAATTTGAAAAATATAAATTAATTATTTTTATTGTTATAAAGTCAAGTTCATAAGACTAAAATCACAAAGAGAAGAATATAAGACAAATAGATAGAAGAAGAGAACTTTTCTTTTTATTCAAGTGCATGTAAGTCTCATCTGTATATCATACAATAGTGAATGAACAACCCTATTTATAGAGTGAGAAATTACTCCAAAAGTCACCATATTAAGTATCATAATAAATAGATACATTCTTATCCAAAAAGGTTCATAAACCTAGTGAATATGGATGGTTGTTCATGTACTAACTTTATGGACTATCCACTCATTCAATGGATTTATAACACTCACCCTTGGATGTCCATAGATAATGTGCATCGTTAAAACCTTACTAAGAAAAATCTTGTGGAAAAAAATTCTAGTGAAGGAAAAAGATTACACATATCTTTTGATACGCACTATTTGTTGCCTCATTAAAAACCTTGCCAGGAAAACCCAGTGGAAGAAAACCTCGGTCAAGGGAAAAAGAGTTCAACGCGTATTATACTCTCCCTGATTAAAACATCACTTAATTTCTTGTGATGATGTCTCCAATCTTCGTACATAGTTGCTGGTATATTCTTTTTCAAAGAAAAACCACACATTTCTTGAATATGGTGTGTCATTTATCTCAACCAGATGCACTTTCGACTTGCTTCATGGAGGCTTTTATTTCTGCATAGCAACATTTGCTTCACTGATCGCCAGGATATTATTGTGCCTCCACATGCAAACACATAGCGTGCTTGAGATAGAGTTTTATGCGGATCATATAAATATTCTGCATCTGCGTAACCAATCAATTTTGTGTTGGATTCCTCGGAATAGAATAAACTCATAATTATGGTCCTTCGAGGATATTCAGTCATGTGCTCAACACCATTTCAATGTCCTTTTATCGGTGAGAAACTGAATCTTACCAGCAAATTTACTGCAAAACAAATATCTGGTAATATTGTTAGCAAAATGCACTAGTGCACTGATTGCACCAAGATATGGAGTTTCATCACCAAGAAGCTCTTCATATTTCTTTTGAGATCAAACTGAATCATCATTTATGTCAAGCGATCTCATAATCATTTGGGTACTCAATGAATGTGATTTATCTTATACAAAAACATATATGTGTATATGTACTGATAGACAAATTTTTCATTTGTTAAATTATCAATCAGTAGGTCAAGAAAAAATTCTGTCTTACCAAGACCTTTTCATAAAAATACAAAGACAATTAGGGTCATTCTTTGTATCATTTTCTTCCTTGACTTTTTCAATCCATATAAGGATTCTTGAAGCTTTATTGAAAAAGTTTCTTTCAAACTTTTATATGCTTCAGACACCTCGATTGCTTCGAGGATTTTCATATAACCTTCATTGTCTAGCTAGACATGACAATTATTCATTATAGGCATTCAAGTTTTCATATGTTGTCAGATCAAAACAAACCTCATTGAATCCACCATAGGAGAAAACATCCCCAATAATGTCAGGAATTTTACGAAAAACTTTATGCCCCAAGGCACAAATTGTACTTGATATATTACGATTATGCCATCGCACAAGAATTTATCGTACCCCACTGACATTATACCTTGATTTATGGACTACTAGTCTAAAACGTCACTTTTCTAAGTGAAACAATATACTTGAATTATGCATTTTACTTGGCCAACCATTCATCTATCCACACACTATGACAGATTTGAATTCAACATTCTCGTCACAATTTATATCATTGAATGATACCTCATATCAAAGATAACATTGATAGTATTTGATATCGATTCCAACAAAACATAACTTATCGAGATCTCTTCATTTTCATTATTTTTCAGGTACCTGAACCTTTTCGAGGTTTTATGAAGTGTTATGTCAACGTGCTCTTTTATAGCACTTGTCTCATTATCATGATCATACTGATCATTTGCTCATCTCCTTCTTCAAGGAATTTTATATTTGGAATCGATTGGTCTATTACGCTTCCGGCGTATCATAGACTCTGTCCTTCAAGGATTTCACATTGAAGTATTTGCAGCTGAATTATATCATAGGGCCAGTACATTCATCTGACAACTGATTTGCAACATCTTGCAAATGAATTATCTCTTGAACTTTAAGTTCACATATTTATTTAACGAGGATCTTATTAATTCATAATTTACCTCACATAATTTTCAGCTGTCAAAATCATCTCTCCCCTAATGTTAGAAAATCTAACATTCATCCCCTAATGCTTATATTAGTAATACACTCTATTGTGTATTAAAGAGTGTATTACTAGTACCATCTATTTCAATGCATTAGTAATGCAATGGGTTCTAATGCATGCATTAATATTTTAAAGACACAATTGCCCTCAAAAACCTTTTTTTACATCCTTTCCATTATATTTTTGAAGGATACTTTTGTGAACAAATACTTTTTCCAAAAGAAATATGTAATGCATAATATTTTTAGTACATTAAACCAAACATTGCATTAAAAGAATCTCATTATAACTGATACAAACATTACTAGTACATTATATTTTGCATTATTCTTATATACTTTACCACACAATCCCTTATACTGTTAAAAAGAAGTTAATTATAAAAATACATATATTTAGTTCATTCTATTTTGATTTTGGTAATTTACCAAGATAACTAATATCCAAGTTATTGTATTATGTATCTATTCTATGTGTTGGCAATGAATATTTTTGAAAATTTAGCAACGGTTGAATGGTGATTAAGAAAGAAGATGGCATGTGTAGCGCCACAATTCCATAAATGTGTGCAGAGAAGTAGAACATGTGAGCACTCTCACATAATGAAAGTTCAGCTTTTTATTGATTTTACGTGCCAGCATCCCAAGACGGACACAAAGTACCATCTCCCACTTGCCTATTTTTCCACTTCCACTTCTTCTGTAGCTAATGTAATCCAACTGCAAAACATTTGTATTATAGTAAGTAAATTAACACAATGTATTCACCAATATTGTACGAATTTTGCATTCAATCTAAAAGTTATAACCCCATAACTAACCGCAATCTTCGATTCTTCTCGAAAACCATACTCCGTTTATGTGTTTGATACAAAGAAAAATATTTTTATATTTTTAGTTTTTATCATTTTTTTTGGCAAATATTTTATTTATGAAAAAAATAATTTTTTTAAAGATAAAAAAATGACTTAATTTATAAAAGTAAGAAAATATTGTTTCATGAGCGATAGTCTCTTAGGCTCCATCCCCACATCTCTACCCGACCCATCTATAATATACTAAAGATATTATTTTATGTTGCATATCAAACACGGAAAAAAATAAGTAATTATTTATCGAATCAATCTTTAGGTGGAACTTTTTTTTCTTCGTACCAAAACACACCCTTAAAATGTAATTTGTATTATTTCAATGCTGATGTTACTCCAGCAACCAATAATGTTGTTATAGTCATTGATAGGTTGGGCTGTATTTCTTTTCATTATTAATCTCCTCACATTACTTTTTTTTTGAATTTAGATTTTGTATACTCAAATGTTTTAAAATATTTTTACACAAAAAATGTTTCTAATGAGGTGTTGCTCACTACTATTATTTTCGACTAATCAACTGATATATAAGTAAAGTTTTAGTAATGGCTAAGATTAGTGTTTGAATAGTTTAAATAACTAAAGTCGGATCCTTAAAAAAAGTACAATTAATTAGGGGTTAAAAATTTAAAATTCTAATATAAAACAGTACGATTAATGAAACAGAGTTCCAAGGGGATAATCATATTTTATTCCGGGTGGAGCTAGCCCGATGCTAGAAGTTCATTTAGATCTCTTCTGCGAAAATGATATTGTTTATATATGATTAAAATTATTTTTTAAGTATATCTAAATATAATAGATCATGAACTCTTGGCGGAGCCAACTTAGACTTGAAGGGATTCATCAAAAATCCTAATAAAAAATTACACTAGCTATAAATAGTTAAAATTATTTTTATGAATCCTTTTATTAATTCATATGATTACCTATTATTTTTATGAATCCTTTTATTAATTCATATGATTACCTATTTATATTTAGATACTTAGTAATAATCCTATGTATCGTTAATTCTAACTCAATCTTATATTTACTTTTTTATATTTTAAAATTGTCTACATAAAATTTTTGAAACCATCACGATTATTTATTTGTATCATACGTACTATTTCACTTGTCCATGTGCCACTTTGTGGGGTGAAAGATTGTTATTGCCAACATTTTTACTGAAAATAGCGTCGACAATTGGGACACTTGCTTCTGGTAAAAAAAAGAGAGGCTCCAGCCATACATACCCAACACGCATCAATGCGCGTCTGTACCACACGCTCTAAAAGAAAGGGTATTAGTGCTGTACGTCTCCACCACGAAGACGAGAATCGCGTGGGTTCAGTTAGAATCCTCGATGAAAGTAAATATAAAGAAGGTAAAACCCAGAGCCGTACAAAACCAAATTATTAATGGCGGCTAATTCTAGGTTGTCCACCACGTTATTCCTAGCTGTAAAAGTAAAAAAAAAAAAAATCATTTAAACTTCAAAATTCATCTTTGTCCAAAGGAAAGTCCAAGAATCAGAAATTTTGATCATAATGTATTTGTCATACACAATTAATGCACATAAACTTTTCCTCCTACTCAGTGTCAATGAATTTGTTTGGGAGGATCAAATACTAGATTATATAAAAAAAGAATAAAAATTATTTTTATTTTTTCATCCAAATTAAAAAAATATGATGCAATAAATAAGACTATTTTCTTCTTTTATCTAGGTCATCAAACATAGTCTGTATTCTAACAACGTAGAGCAAAACAAAAAGAAAAATTGAACGTCACTTGACTATATGGAGAAAATAACTAAGCTGATTATTATTACATCGTTTCACTTGAAAATCCTTAATAAGCAGTATTTTTTCAGGTATTCAAAATAATCGAACCCCAAAATTTATTTCATTGACTTGATTGATAAGCATGTTTTAAATAGAAAAAAATCTCATTCCATAAAATTACCAAAATAAAGGAGCAGTAATAATTATAAAAGTTACTACTTATTTATATGTATTTAATGGTCAAAGAAATGAGTTGTTAGCCAATTGCATAAGTATTTGACCGACATAATATTTTTAACAGAGCGGGCATCCTGGGCCTCACGTGACCGGTCACACGGGCTTCGAGATTTTAAAAATAAAATGCTGACTCATCTGTAATTTGAAGTTCATACATTGGACCAACCATATTACTGGGGCCCACTATACTTACGTGTCAAATCTTTCGTGGTTTTTTTTCAAACTTACATATATGCGGCGAGTAGTTTTCTCTCACCGTCGACGGAATCTTTGGGTCCCATAACACCGACGGCCGGTGACTACCCCTTTCACAAAACAACTACTCCGATCAGCTAGTATTTCCTATGTTTCTTTTTAATTTAAAACATCGATGTTATGCCACACAACATATATAAAATTTTGCATAATTCAAAAGGCATTTTGATACGTCATATATATTTTTAGTTAGATCAGTATAGTGGTGTAGCTATTTGGTTGTCGAGGTGTCCAATTATTTCGAAAGAAAATATCGTATATACAAGAAATGATTAAATAACATCTTTTGATATCCTTAACACAACAAGCCAGTGGCGGAGCCACACTGTCATTAGGGGTTCATCCGAACTCCTTTCAGTGGAAAATTATAGTTTTTTACATGATTAAAATAATTTTTTATGTATATATAGTAGGTGTCAAACCCCCTTCGACTATTTCGTATGTCTATTTCTTCAATTTTTGAACCCCTTACTAATAATTTTGGCTCTGACACTGCAACAAGCTATTGTAGGGTAGTAATTTCATATGCTTGAAATGAAATAGTGCTTGCGTGTTTGAATCTCACGAGCATCAAATGTTTTCTCCACTTTTATTGTGTTATTTCTAAATATTTTTTTAATGAAATTTTTAACTTTGCTATTAGATTACAAGATTCAGAAGTTATATTTCATAAATTTCGTTTGTTCGGAGGAGGGAAGATATTTTTAGAATGTGATAGTGTATGGTACTACTACTGCCTTTGTTTTGTTTTTGGGTACATGTATGGTACTACTGCCATATTTATGTAACATTTAATAATAGTGCAATTTATTATAAAAATAAAAGTAATAGTAATGTACATATATTGGAATTTCGGCTTGTATCCTATAAAAGAGGTTGTAGTCTCACGGACTTGAAGAAACACAACTCTGTCTCTCCAAAACTTTTCTCTTTCATTCATATTTCATCACACAACAACAATACTAGCAAGTATTTGTTTGAGAAACATAGGATTACGAGTTTTTGATTCCTTACCTTTTTTTTGTTTTTTAGACCATATGGTATTTCCCTTTATTGTCCACAAACCTTTTTAACCCTCACGCTTACACTAAATCCTTTTTAGCTCTTCTTTCTTTCTTAGAGGTTTCACTTTGTTAAAAGGGTTTTGCTTTGTTATCACCTTCAAAGCTTTGTGCTCCGTTTCTGTGAAGCTTGTGGTGCTCCTTCTACTTTCTTCTTTTCTTTTTGCCCCCTTTAACTCTATATATTCCATCTTTTAACGAACCTTGCTCCTCTTTTTGTCAGATGTCTTTGGTTCTCTCCTTCTCTTTCAAGCTTCCCTTTGACTATTCCTTTCCTTTTTAATACCTTGGCGCAGTGCCACTCTCAAAACATTGTCATCCTTTTTCTGAATTTTTACTATGGATCATCACAGTTCGCTTTGTCCGATCAAATATACCGAACACAAGAGAACAATCAGAAAAGTTACTAAGCCTTCCGTTATTAAGCCTAAGAAGGTATCAGATGTTCGGAAATCCTCGGAGTATAATCCGAGGACTGTACGGATATGTGTTACTGATCCAGATGCAACTGACTCTTCAAGTGATGAAGATGAGCTTTTTGGGCGTAAGCGTGTGAAAAGATACATTAGTGAAATCAGTATTGAGAGTCCATCAGTTAATGATGTGAAAACTTTGAGTAGTGGTAATGGGAAGAAGCGAGTAGCTGAAGGTTCGCAGGCGAAGCAGAAGGCGTTGAAAGGGAAGGAAGTGGCTGATAAAACGGTTCGGAAGTTCAGGGGAGTGCGTCAACGGCCGTGGGGTAAATGGGCTGCTGAAATCAGAGACCCAGCGCGTCGCGTTAGGCTCTGGTTAGGTACTTATGATACTGCTGAAGAAGCTGCTATGGTTTATGATAATGCAGCTATTAAGCTCCGTGGACCAGATGCTTTAACTAATTTCATCACTCCTCCAATAAAAGAGAAGCCGGAAGTGAATGTGGCTTCGAATTCGGGGTACGAATCTGGTGATGAATCACACAATCTTTCTTCTCCTACCTCTGTTTTGCGGTTCAGAAGTAGCGAATCCAGTGAAGAAGCAGAACCCGGTCTCGAAGACATAAAAGAAAATTGCACAGTATTGGTGGAAGAAGAACCAAACAGTGAGCACCTTGAGTGCCAAGGCGAGACACTTACAGTCATACCAGACTATTCAAATGACTACTTACCCACAGACGTTTCCTTCTTAGACGATTATTTCAACTTTGCAGATGCAGAACAGTCACTGTTTAATGACACAACAAGTTTCACCAATGATGATTTGTTTTCGTCTTGGGATTTCACAAATGACTCTGTGTTAGACCCAGAGATCTGCAAATTTGATGATTCATTTCTAGACTTGGGTGCATTAGAAGTGGATAATTATTTCAAAGACATTGGAGATTTTTCCAGTGTTGATGTACTAATGGCGTTATAGTTTTCCAATCTACCATTCATTGTCAATTTTGTCTACCGGCGACAATGAGAAATCATCGACTAGTATAAAGTTGTTTGTTTTTTATTCTCCGTTTTAAAGTTAACGGAGTGAAATAGTAGATTGTTATTTTGATAATAAGTAGTGAGGCCCCTTTTCAATGTAGTAGTAGTAATGCTTTTACATGAACTAAATAGGAGATGCTTAATGTTCGCTGAAATTTGTGTATCTATCTATGCCTTCAGAATCTAGTCTTCTTTTTTCTCCCACTTGTTTTCTTCCTTCTCCACCGAAACATTATTTTTTAACATTAACTATTCATTCCAATACTAACTTAAATTTGTTCATTTTTCCCTTCATGCAGAAATCATAAGTAAGATGATTAGTTTTACTAATTTATCCCCTATTCATTAAGGAAAAATTCCAACTAGTATTGTAGCAAAGAAAGGTAAACAACTAGTATGAAACTGAAGGAATCTTCCTTTCTTCAAACGGAACGAAAAGAGATAGAATCAGGCCGATTCCCGAAATGCCTTTGGTTACCAGAAGTTTGAAGCTTACTAACATGAGCAACACTTCCTCGTAGGGTCACCAAAGCAGGCTCCTTTAGCCGCTTCGATTGTTAGAGCTCACTTCACGCTTTTTATGAATGTCAACTAAGTATCGTAAGTAAATTGCTTTTTGAATGTGAACAAACAAAAATGATCTGGTTCACTTCTCTAAAATTAGGTCTTACGCCCAAAACTAGCTCAAAGTGAGGAGAATTGCTCATGCCTTGAAAAGAGTCCACCTATCTAATTAATCACCGATGTGAGACTTTTGTCATTCTTTAACACCCCATCTCACGCCCAGTGCTTAGCATTTGGTACATGAGCAATTTTAATTTCGGAGATCAGGCTTAACTCAAACCCCAAAAGCTAACTCAAAGGGAGCAGGATTGCCCATGCCTTCTAAAGATTCCACCTATCTCATTAATGGGACTTTTGTCATTCTTTAACAACTTTACTATCACAAGATTTTCCAATTCCAACTTTATTAACAGCGAAGAAATCTCACGATCACATCATTGTGCTAAAGTGTGATTATGATAATTAAATCATGTGTAATACTATGGTAATATTAGTGTAAAAGTGGCATTCTCTTTGCCCAACGCGAGCAGGCGGGATTTGCGGTTGTTCACTTGGCCAAGTCGGTGCGTTTCTGCTGAGTGTGAATGACTTTAAGCTATACTATTGAGTAGTCACTTTGTGGTAGTTGAACATTTATAAGCATAGGAATTTCATCAGAAAAAAATATTTTATAAATATTATGATATATTTGAATACTTGTGACATAATAAATTATTATAATTCAGTGAATTCTTTTTAACAAAAAAAAAAAATGATTGTGCAATTTATGGACTACTCGTCACGAATACGAAACGTGATGTTATTATGCATTTGTGTACATGCTGAAAATGCAGCGGGCATCGAAGGACAATCATTCTATATTTGGCTATACAAATAATACCACTAGTAGGCGGGCGATGCACTGATGAGCTAATATAGCGAGCCGTTTATAATAATCATAACATAGCATTTGTTACCTTGCTCTACTTTGTTGCCTCTATTTATTTATTTCTTTCATTTATTTATATTTATTTATTCCGTACATAAATTATATTCAAAGTTTTAATTATAGGTAAAGAGTACCATTGCAACTTGGTATAAAATTGAAACTGATTCATTCAATTTTTATTTTTCAAATATTTTTTAATTTGATTTTTCTTTGAATTTGTCCTTTTTAAACTTGTTTATGTGGACACATATTATCTTTAAAATACACTAGTATTAAATAGTGTAGGAGAAAAAAATTCTATATAAAGTTTGGTATATAGTATCGGCAATTTCGGCCAGAGTTAAAATTTTTTCCGAATCATTTTCACATTTCCCCCCCTATTTTTACCCTCAGTTTATTTGCATTGAGTCAATGATTTTGAAACATGTACTAATAAATACGTTTGGACCCTATCAATTAAAATGGATAAAATGATAAATTGACTATGTCAATCATTGTTTTTCTTAATATACATGTATCATGTCAAAATTTGACAAGTAAATTCAAACGGAGGGAGAAATACTGAATCATCATAAACATGTTAAAAAGCGTTCGTAAATAAGGAAAAATCAGAACCAACCGGGTTAATATTATAGTATTACAATTATTATTTAATGAGAGATGAAAGTTAATTTGATTACACATTTCGAGTCACCTAGCTCAACTAAGTTATAGAAAAAAAATCTAAGGGCTTGTTTGGTTGCGAAATTGCTATATCAAAATTGTTGTTTAAATTCATTATATGAGATAAAAGTAGCATTACAGTCTCTCGAGATAACAATTTATTGAATGGACAAAAATAATAGGGGATATAGATGGAATCGTGCAAAATATTTCCCTTATTCGTTTAATTCTTTTCCTCTAAAATAGACTAAACTCGATTGCTTTTTTTAAATAAAAATAATAATAATTCTGCTTGTAATATTTTGCTTAATTTAGAGATATGCTGGAATTAAAGGGGCAAGTAATTGGTCGAAAGGTGAGAAAAAGATAGAATCTAAAATGACATATAGTGAGTACCACGTTGGCTGTTTTCTTTTTATATTTTTTTTTTTCAAACAAAGAGAATAAAATGTAAGCAATTATTTGAAATCGACACTTACCCAATTATAGTGAATTCTCATTTCTATTAGCAAAAACCCTGAATTTCTGGAAGATAATTGGCTCGAATTATTGAACAACTCCAAAGTTTTTATTAGCCAAACAGTTCACAATTCCACTATACTGAATCATTTGGTCACAAATTAGTGTCAACCCTGTCATATTTTGCTTTCTTATTAGTCTAATATAAAAAAAAATCATACTAATAACAATTAAGATTTATCTAAATATTCATATTACTGATATGTTCTAAGCTTTCGATCATACATTGAAAATTAAGCATAAGGTGATAAGTCGAGGGTAAAGTATTTCAAACAAAAAATAACACATGCATTTTAAGAATTTAAACTCAAAAGTACTTGCGATTGGATAGGAAAAATAATTAAAAGAGCTAATTATTGCAAATAGGTTGAGTTACATTGATGTGATCAGAGATAGTTCACATGTAGTCATTAGTCATAATTTAGCAGCCAAGCCAATAATTAGTAGACCAACTCATTAATTCAAGCTTATTATTATTTTCATAGGATCCAAGTTGCAAATATAATTTTACGTGGAGAAAGAGCTTTTTTTTTTTTGTTTAGTCCACACTCAATATTGAATATGATCACTAATAAAACTTTACTTTACCAACAATAAAACATGTCAGTGTTCGAAACATTGAGTTGGAAATTATTTTTAACTTTATGTGCAAAAAGTCCAATATATGATTTTTTGAAATAATATAATAATACTATACGTTGCATCTTATAATGTTATAATATATGATGAAAATAAATTTTAAAGTGTTTAGCTAAAATTTACATATAATTTAAATTTTGAGAAGTGAAACATTATATATAGATGATTTCAATTGGAAGAAATAATATATTTAATTAGGTAATACAAATGTGTATAAGAAATACACATGGTATTCATTGGTTTATTGTAAGTATAGGATGCGAGTAAATATTTTTATTTCCACTACTTACTCCATATTCATTACTCCTTTTGAATTTTTCAATCTAACATGTGGTTATTATAAGGAGTTAAAATAGGCTAATAATATTTTAATATGATATGATATTATTTACTTTGACCTAAGTCAATGCGATTTTCTTCAAAAAAATTCATATGTTAAAGTATATATAAAATCTTACAAGAATCATTATTTTTCAACTATCAATATGAGACTTTTCTCGCACTAGCCTCCTTAAACTAAGTTCCACATGGGTCGTTACGTTATCATGAAGCAGGGTCAGAGATCCAATCGTGTCTATGTGCCACAGCCAACATCATTATAGTATTTACGGTTACCAAAACTCAATGCTTGTATGTGCGTCTCTAAAGCCATTGGGTAAAATGTCATAGACCTATCCATAGTTGGGCAAAGGCACTAAGTCATACCCCACACCACACTCTTATACTAGCCATTAGGTTGAAACAATCTAAGAATAATTTTGATACAATATGATATTACATTATTTATCAAGTGAAACTTTATTCGCGCATCTAATATGTTGAAACAGTTTAAGAATAATCTTGATATAATATGATAGTACTATATTATCTATCAAGTAAAACTTTATTCGCACATCCAACAACAACAATATTTTCTCAAATTGAGAGGGAGGCTGGCTGGCTAGCTAGCTGGCTAGGTGCAATCAAACAAAATATTTAACTATCCTAATTTGAATTACCTTTGAATAAAGAAAGTTACTCTCCCCTAGTTAGTCTTCATTTTTCACGTATGAGAAGCGTGTATAACGGTATTGTTGTCCTCTTCTCAAATTATTTCTCCATTTTAGTGAAAGAAATGTGACAAGTCAAATCCCCTTTCTGACCATTCATTTCTTCACAAGCCAACATAATGATGGTACCTAATATTAATTTAGTCGTCTTACTCCCTATTCATTCGTGGAATTGGGACAACTTGTGGCTCCTACTCCGTATCTCCAGTTTTACGATCAGTCAGTTTAAATAATTAAAAGAAAACATACCCTTTCCATAGTTTGATTTTTTATTTATTTTGATATTCGACTATTTGTATATGATAGATATTATATTTTTTTATTTATTTAATTATATTTTCAAATATTTATATTTTCATATTTCTTCTTAACATTTTACAATAGAATATTAGTCAAGATTGACAGACAAAAGAGAAGAATACAATGCTAAAAAAGGAGAAAATTTTCTACTAATTCTTCTAAGTGAGACTAATTAGCTCAAAACAAACTAGATTTTACTCTTAGCGGAAATAAATATGTATATTAATAAATAATGCTTATGTACTCTTACCGGCATTAGTTAATGTCGTTGAATCCTTTGCCGTTATAAGTTTTAGAAAAATTTACAAAAAGTGTTAATTACCGCTAAAAGAATATATATACTAACAATTTAGCTATTGTCATTAATTAATTGCCGCTAAAAATTATTTCTCCGCATTATATAAGTCTATTTATTCTTAGTTTTAAAAGTGAAAAGCTACATAAATACTTTCAGAAAGTTCAAAATTAAGATTTCAAACATTCCCGCAAATTACTTTCTAAAGGGAACAATATAATTATGATTATAACATGTAGATGCATGTTACACTGTTATTGAGATTTGAGACTGAAGGAAAACGTTGAATTTGATAAAAAAGAGCATATATGAGAAGTTTTCACACTTACAATAATAACAATAATAATAATAATAATAATTAAAAAAAAAACTGTCCATATCATCTTGACACTTATTAGCTGGCAATTAGACATATGAAACAAAAAGAAAATTATTTTAGGTAGTTTTTATCAATAAGTTGCACAATTTTTTCAGGTTCAACATAACCAATAAAACTTTTTTACTGTTTTTAATTTGATTAATTTTGGATTTTCATTTAGTGTAACCAATTAATTCAGCATTGCTTAGACAACAATCTAGTTACTAATTGACTCCTTAAATGATCATATGTGAATGTTCTTTAACGTTCTATGCTTTAAATGTAAGTAAAGTTTTAAGTTTTATATTAGTACTATGTTGTTCTACTTTTGTAGTGTTAAATCAATATAATTGTGTGCACGCTCAAGAGGAGAAGATAATTTATAAAATGAATAAACACGTGCGCATGCATCTTCATGCACAGAATTACTACTTATACACTCTAGTGACACAATTAATTACTAAAACTTCATAAATGTTACTTAATCTCTTTGTTAGTGAATATAATTCAACATTTTAATGTTTGGGTTACTTAAGTCCAAAGATTGCCCTTTCAGCCGGCCTAGACATTGAGATTTTATTGAATAAACTTAATATTAAATTTTGAATCGAATCTTAAGTATGTGAAATTATTTTGAGTTATCAATCAAGTTAAATTATTGGTTAATAAAATAGAATTGACGCTTTAGTTAAAATTATTTGACTTAAATGAAGTCTAATCATATTAAAGTCTGTTTTTAAAATTGACAGGACGATCGTCCAACCCATGCTTTTTTGGCCCAAAGTTCTACTAAAATTACTTGGAGACCAAAATAACTCCAAGTCTTAGCTCGTGCTTATATTACGTGGTCTTTATAAAACCAAAGAAAAAGAGGAAAGTGCATTAGTAACTCTTTTTTTTTTTTTTATAGTGAAACGCAAGTCTTTCGCGTACAAAAAAGTCTTCGTCTTCAAAAAGTGAGCCACAAGTTTGCATACCTCCACGATTGTGATCAAAGCTCGAAATCCTGAATCTTGTTTTTTTTTTTGGAGAATTGGGGATTTAAAATCTTGATCCTGAATATCATATCTAGATGTTAGATTAAATGACATTATTCATATTAGGTGTTCAAACATAAACAAATTATTAGCCTCTACCAGCATCACATAATAAGACTTATTTGGCATGTCAATTTACAAAATTAATAGAAAAACAGAAGAAAATTTGAGTTTATTTATCTTTATTACTTAGCTAACAACATTTCAATTAGCAATTTTTCATTTCTTTCAAGATTTTACAAACACAAAGAAAGTAATAAAGTAAGAAAAAAATGTCTACAAACATCGAAAAACTTTAGGACCACAAGTAACAGCTATATATGTGTAGAGTTATTTCCCAAAGTAGCTAGGTTGAAATCTATCATCAAAAATCTTCAGAAAATCCAAATGTACAGAACATTTTCTTTTCACTATATATATGGGCAACTACAACTAAAGACAAACCAACAAAAGCATTACAGGAAAATTTGTCAATATTCTTCAATACCACAGTTTATTTACATCTTTAGCAAATATACTTAAAATAGACAGGAGGCATGGTGGTCATGTTTTTTTCTTTTTCTAATTCATCAGTATGCCACTTTCTGGAGTAATATTTTTGTTTATCTTGGTATATATTCTGAAAAAGGAAAAGAAATATGATTATATTGCATCAATTTCAAGAAGCCAAAAATAATTCATTTGCAATAGTTTGAGAAATGTAAAAATGTAAGAGTTCAATTGGTGGTACCAATCGGCATAAAGAGAATATAATACACATTATCAGTGAGTCATTCATCAATTTTATTAAGACTATCATATATTATATTTATATTTAACTTTTTTTATATAAATATAAAATTTTTAAAAAATAATATTCAATTAAATCTATAAAACCCATCTAGCTCCGCTCCGTGTGAAAAGTAGAACACATCCTAGAAGTACACCTGTTAGTTAGTGAGGCACTGCTTATTTGCGTTGGGGCAATAAAAAAAAGTTGTTGAATTGCTGCGCATGACAAGACAATTGGATGGCTTACAATCATCCAACAATTATGATTCCAAGTTACAAAGTACTCCTTCTTAGCCTGACCTTTTTTTTATAGTTTAAAATAAGTAATTTTTTTAAAAAAAAATTCAAAACAAGAATTTTTTCTAAAGAAATGATAAGAGATATATAAATCAAACGTTCCTTATGCTTAACTTTTTGTTGAGTTTTATTTGTTTTGATTTCTTATCATAAATATGTTTTTTTAAGAAAATTTTTTGAATTATGTTTTTTTAAGAAATTTTTTTGAATTGACTAATCTTATTCTGGTAGAAAAAAGTTTTGAACTCTATAAATAGAGACACATTTCTTCTAACTTAATCAGCATTCACAATGTAGTCTTAAAGACTTTGAGAGTTTTGGTTAGAGAGAGAATTTATGAGTCACAAGCTTGATACGTTATCACTTGTGTGAACCTCCCATGTATTCTGAGTGAATTGGTTGAGGTTGTTTCTCTCTGTATTTTGTACTCTCATATTTATAGTGGATTGCTCATCTCCTTTGTGGATGTAGGTCGATTGACCGAACCACGTTAAATTTTTGTGTCTTTTGATATATTTCTCGTTGTCTTCTTACTCGTGGTCTTTTGAGATTTGCTTTGCTATTTTCCGCATTTACACCTGCTTATTTCCGATCCTAACACTTTTTATATTTCAAAATTAATATTGGACTTCTTATGTATCCCTTTGCGGTATTGGAATTTCCTTTTGATAGAAAATTATTATACATTTTATATACAATTAAAATGCAAGTTGGGAGTAAATAATAATAAGTAATGTGTGTGTACGTATACTGAGTACTGACTAGTTTTGGTAATTTTAAGGGATATAGTAAGGCTAGTGAGACATATACTTACACCTACAACCTCTTTGGCCTCTTTCATAATTCACTTTCCTAAGACACGTACCTCTCTGGTCCATACACCTGCACTATTTAATTCTCTATTTTGTGTCATAAAAATATTAAAGGCTAGGGTCACTCTCTATCAAATATTTATTAGAGTCCCTTCTTAGACATGTAGTAGAGTATATAAAAATAGAATGGTTTAGAATTAGTAATGTTAAGATTAGTTATATTAAAATTATTCTTTACTTGGTGTTTGGTTAATATAAATATATTATTTTTTTATAAATTAAAGTTTCGTTTTACGAGAGTTAATTTTATTATTTTTTTAAAGTTGAATTAATTTAAGATTTGATTTTTAATTAGATTTAGAGGTTCAAAAACTATATAAGAAAGATACTATAATTAAGTTGTAATTCTACTCACATTAATACGAGACGAAAAAATACATGTAAAAGTATTGGTTAAACTCTATTTGATATGAGCCCGAGAAAAATGAAACGTGACAGGTAAAAACGAATTGAGGAAGCTATATCAAAAATTATACATTTGCATGCTACATTTTTTATATTGTTTTATCCTTTGACTTTATTTAATTTACTGCTTTGAAAATTTTGTAGATGAAAAATAATATTTAATTGCAACGATAAAATATATATAAAAGGTAATTATCTTTTGATTTTCTAAACTTGAAGAAGTATTATTAAACAATTATTTTTAATGAACAACTATTATTAGACAGATGATTATAAAGTACTCTCTCTGTCTCTAATTACTTGTCTACATTTCCTTTTTTAGTTGTCTCTATTTATTTGTCTATTCTGACAAATCAATAAAGGATATTTATTTTCACTTATTATACTCTCAATTAATTACTTCGAAAAAAATAGAACTTCTTGAAAATATTAAATATTTAATTCATACATTTCATAATTAATAGAAACAAAATGATAAAATCACTATGTCAACTATTAATTTTTTAATAAGTGTATTAATTTAAAAATAAATAAATAAATTGGAACTGACTACTACTCTCTCTGTTTGGAATGTTTGTCATGTTGCGCTTATCGAAAGTTAAATTGACTAATTTTCAAAGGTTAATTGGATCACATTAATTTGATGTTTTAAACAGAAAAACTATATATTTTAAAATTATATAAATTATAATTTTTTACATATTAATATGATAAAAAGTATATTTTAAAATATAAGTTAAAGTTTTTATACTTTAAATTTAAAAATAAAAATTATGATAAATAATATCGGACGAAAAAAAGTAATAAATTAGCTCAAATAAATTGGCACACATTTCCCGGCAAGCCTCCCTAGGAAGATGACCACTAGTGATGTGGTGGCTAGAGAAGTTTAAAGTTTTATTGGACGATAGAATGATAGAATATTGTAAGTCGTTGATTGATTTAAAAATTGATCAAATTTATTTTTAAATTTATTTTTTATTTTTGAAAGTGTTTAACAAATTATATTTAAAATAACTTAGAAAGTATGAGATTAAAAATAAATTTAAAATAAGTTTAACATAAAAAATAAATTTGCTCCTACTTTTATTTTTAATTTAAAAATCATTTCAGTTAATTTTTTTATTTGAAATTTATTATTTTTAAATCAATTCAAACGGATCGCAAGTTACATTAGAAAGAGTATAAGTGAAGACTGATGCTCAACCTACAGGCTTTACACAAAAGAAAGAGCTTCATCTATGATGTACGTACGTGTGACACAATCTGACTCCACTTCTTGTAGATCACACTAAACCAAAATGAAAGTACTTTTTATCCCCTCAGTATTTGAAACTAATTACTGTAGTCTGACTTATTTGAATTCTTAGATAATAAGTAATGATAAAAAAAATTAAAATGACTACACTTATACGTGCATGATTCATTCCCATGTACTTATGAGCTCAATAGATCTTTTAGTAGCTATGTTTATACATTATACATGATTCAAAAATTATATTTTTAAACTAAAAATCCTGAATTTGTTATTCTAATACCTAATATATATGAGGTTTAATGGACGATACCTTCAAATTAAAGTTATAAGCCTCATTGGTTTTGCTAACTTTTAATAAGGGATTGCATACGTAACTCTAGGTCCCCCACAACTTTTAATTGCAGCAACAATATTCACCCTGGTTGGTTAATCTAACGGTATTGCATAACAACTTGTGCCCTTGTATTATTCCTCGTTACAATGTGTGGTATTTTGTAGTTGTATATGAGCAAAATATTGAGAATTATACTTTTTATTTTAAGAATTTTGATCATCGAAAAGATTCATCCTAAGTTATAACAACAGATAGTAAAATCATAGCTAAGGAACTATACTAGCGACCTATATATTCAATTTATGTAGAAATTTTCGTGAATAATTATTGGACTATGCAAATTAGAAATGTTTTTTGTTGGCTAAAGAAATAGATTACTCAATCAATTTATATATACACACATTTATTCAGACATTCGTTTGAAGTGCATATCCCAATTTTTGCATAAAAGGGCCCTAAAAATTCACGAAAAGCAACTCGGTATATTGTATGTGCTAATTGCCATTTAGCCTACAAATGTTTAGTTTTCACTCTTATACTATATTTGAAATAATTATTTAATTTTTTTTATGATATTCAAATGAGACAAAATTTATGTGTGATAAATTTTTATTTATCCGCTAAGTAGCTTTCTTAATAGTACGGTGGATAACATTTGTAAGACAGATATGAAATATACAAGTAAAATTGAAGAGTTTAAATTTATTGAACTTAAAGCTTAATTTGTGTAAATTTCGAATTGAATTATTCAGAAAATGACAAGAAGCTGATGTTATGAGGTACCAAATTAAATTAGGCAAAAACACTTTTCAAGCAGCAGAAAAGTCAAAGTTTCACCAAATTTAGTAAGCACAGTATCAATTAAGACATGATAAGGTCAAACTTGTATCTTTCTATATATGGTTTGAAAATGAAGACTAATCATTGACTTGATTGGGCAACTGCTGCGTCCTTTTGAATGTTTACACATAGCATCAAATTGCTTACAGATTTAGAAAACAAAAACAATATTTCAACAAATACAATCATAGTAATTATAAGTAGTGATTGAATTGACGATGGATTTGTCCTTGTTTGAATTAAAATTGTAAACATGAACAGATAAAAATGTCTATGCAGGCTTTATACGATACTATTAGTGTAATTTAACTTGTTGTACTGAGGTCATTCATAGTGTTAAAGCTCTTATTCATAGAGGTAATTGAAGATAGAAAGCACAAGGCGTAGTGATGTATTAGAATGAAATTTTGAACTTGTATCATTCCCATCCGTCGTCTTGATGGCCAGAGACAGGTTTGCTAGTCTTCATCTGTGTCTCATTCTGCCCGCCATCCTCCCCTGTAATTTCTTCGAGTGATCTCCCTTTTGTCTCGGTCACCAAGAACGTGCAGCAAAATCCAGCCATATTTGTAACAGCCAACAGTATCATAGCTGTCTTGATTTTATGAACATTCCCATCTTGTGTGTATTGTTGTATCCCAAATGCACTGATCATTGCCCCTGCCTTACCAGAAGCTGCGCTCAACGCGTGGCAAGTGGATCTCACCCTTGTAGGGAACAGCTCCGCGGGGAGCACAAATGTGGTTGAATTGGGGCCAAAATTGGCAAAGAAGAAAGTCAAACCATACAGAGTAGCGAATGTCCATTTGTGTTCTTTACTCTTTAGGTAATCGTATTTGACTCCAATGATCGCCATGAAAACAGACATCATGAAGAACCCCATCAATTGTATTCTAAACCTTCCGATTTTTTCAATGAAGAATACTGTGAACCAGTAACCAGGAAAAGTACCAAACAAGGCAATCACAAACATGGCACGCGATGTCTCAAACATCTCCCTCAAGGCGGATATTGTGTTAGCGTTGCTAGTGAGTCCCATGACTGGAAATATATCCTTTTGTGTGAGGTTTTGGCTATAGAAAGCTATGTCTAACAAGAACCAAGTACTCATTGTACCAATCAAATGAAGCCCGTGGCGTTGGAAAAACTCATTGGAGAGTAAAGAATACTCATTAGCTGCTTTAAATTGAGCCAATTTATCACTTTCTGCTTGAATTTCAATATCAAGTACCTTCCCCATGTTAATCGCGGCTTGTTTAGCATTTCCTTCAATAATCGCAGTGTAACGCCCTGTTTCAGGCATCTTCATTCGCCAATAATAGGTAAGAAGAGCTGGAAGAGCTCCAAGCATCAACACGATCCGCCAAACATAATCTGCCTGGGGCTCCGTGGACAAAATTTCATCCACATTAAATGGCTCCCCTTCATACCTCATCAAGAACAATTTTGAAATGATCATCGAAACCAGCCCTGCAAAAATGATCCCAACTCCTTGCATAGCAAAAACAGCAGCAATGAACGCCCCACGAGTTGCCTTGTTAGCGTATTCAGACATGATGGTAGCAGAAAGAGGATAATCACCTCCAATTCCAAATCCAAGCCAGAATCTGAAGAAACAAAGTGTCCCTATTACACCTTTCGCGCTATACCCAAGGGACAACCCCGAGCAAAGTGCACAAAGGACCATGAGAATTAACGTAAGTCCATAGACTTTCTTTCGACCAAGTTTGTCTCCGAGCCAACCAAAAACAAGCTGGCCAGATAGAGTACCAACTAGAGCAACTCCAATCACCCAGTTGTTTGCGACATGAGGCAATTTTCCAGGGGCATGCGTAGTTGGGTCGTAGTAGTACAAACGGCCTAAAAGTTTTGAGATAGTAGTGATACAGAACAGATCATATGCATCAGTGAAAAATCCCATTCCAGCAATGATAACAGCAGTGACATGGTACCATTGGGTACGCGCTGTGTCAAGTGCATTGAGCACTACAAGATTGTCTGAGGCCATGTTATTTGATTTTCTCGTGTTTGATGAGATTGGTTGATGTATGATCATCTCTAAATTGCTCAATTTACGTATATATAGACAGTTATGTGATTAATTAATTGACATTTAAGCCTAGTTTCTGTATCTAGAACAAGAAATTCCCTGATAAACCATTGAAGAATATCCTTCTTCCATCTTTGCTTAAATCAATAATATGCCTCCAACTCAACGCCGCCACAAGAAATTGAAACAACAATGTGATTGTGATGCTTATGCTTTACAATAGATTTTGCATCTTAGGCAATCATTTTGAGATGCAGAATGCGCCAATAGTTGTTAATGGACCACTTTTAGGCTAAGTTATCAACATAATATGTCACTATAGAATCATGACAATGTAAAAGAGGCGGAAATGAGATCTCTTGCTCTGTTACAATTTGAATAGAAGAAAATAGTCGTTAAATGGAAGTCTCAATTTCTTTCTATTAATACTTGGGAAAGAAATCTAGAACACCATCATTAAACCATTCATTGATCTGTATCGGTATCAATCAAATGAATTTGTTTGCCTGCATGGTTTTAATCCAAACAAAAGTAATGGTGATTCCGATTTTCAGCACAGAAATTGCAACTTTGTTCTTGTAGGTATGAATGATGGCTGAAGCTTTTGAAATATATTCTTCTTATAAAATATGCTTCTAAGAAAATAAGGATATGACCGTTTGTACAAAGAAAAAAAATCAATACACCATTGATTTGCAAAAATTTGAAACAATAAACTCAAAACATGATAAAGTATTATGCAGATTAAAGCAGGACATGAGAAATGGAGTTTCAGGTTGGTGATTGGATTTCAATGAAGCTCCAATTTGTTTTTAAGTTTAGTCCCATTGTTTTTTAGAGTACATATTTTAACTTTATCATGTCCTAGCCCTTCTTCACTCACACGATATTGCTGGATCGCTCTTATGCCTTCTTTTTTTTTAATCAACTTATGTAAGTTAGCACCATAGTAAGGGTTGATATCAAAATTCTCAGAAATCAGGCTCTATTTTGTTTATGCTAGATCTATGCGTTCCGAAGGAGCATTGAGAAAATCCTCCTTATTCTCTCTCTATCACTTATCCTTTCTTCTCGTTCATTCTTTTTCCTTCTCTTCTTTATTGCTGCAGATTTCTTCTTTGCTATTTCATTAGCCTGTGTAATTCGTTACCAGGAACTTGGGAACCACTTCTAAATATTGTTACCTATGCTTTAGTCCCATGACTACCAAATCAAATTAGCCAATATCTAAAGGTTCTGTATTGTCTTTTAAATTTTTAAGTCGATAGGAGGTAAATTCATTCATGCATAAGACATGTAGTCTTTTTTATAGGTCAAGTGATTATGGAACAAAAGACCAACCATTTTTTTCACAAAATGTAAATACTTTTTAACCCATATATCACTTTTCATTTGATAGGCAAAAGGAAATAAAACACTTTGGGAAGGAGTAGGACAGGAGATAAGACAATACAAAATTAATCCTCCGCCAACTACAACGCGAAGTGGTGAAGGTAAACTACTATACGAATTTCCTTGCTTCATGAAGCCCTTATTCTGGAGGTGACATCTCACTTATTAGCAATATACTTATCCTATATATGCATCTATGTATAGTACTGCTGAATTTGATAAACTTGCCAATATTATATGTCCTGGTTTCAATCCCATCCATCGTCTTGACGGCCAGAGTCAGTCCTATTACTCTTCATCTGCGTCTCGTTCTGCTTCTCATCCTCCCCTGAAATTTCCTCCAGTGACCTGCCTTTTGTCTCCGTCACTAAGAAGGTACAGCAAAATCCAATCATATTTGTGAATGCCAAAAACAACATGGCTTTCTTGATTTTGTGAACATTTCCGTCTTGCGTGTATTCCTGCACCCCAAATGCACTAACCATTGCCCCTGCCTTTCCAGACGCAGCACTCAGGGCGTGGCAAGTGGATCTCACCCTGGTAGGGAATAGCTCCGCGGGGAGCACGAATGTGGTTGAATTGGGACCAAAGTTGGCAAAGAAGAAAGTTAAACCATAAAGAGCTGCAAATGTCCATTTGTGTTCTTTAGTCTTTAGGTAATCATATTTGATTCCAATGATCGCCATGAAAACAGACATCATGAAGAACCCCATTAATTGTATCTTAAACCTCCCCATTTTCTCGATGAAGAATACTGTGAACCAGTAGCCAGGGAATGTACCGAGCAAGGCAATCACAAACATAGCTCGCGATGTCTCAAACATTTCCCTCAAAGCAGAGATGTTCTTTGCGTTGCTAACAAGTCCCATGGTCGGAAATATATCCTTCTGTGTGAGATTTTGGCTGTAGAAAGCAATGTCCAACAAGAACCAAGTAGTCATTGTACCAATTAAGTGATGTCCGTGGCGCATGAAGAACTCATTGGAGAGTAAAGAGTACTCATTAGCTGCTTTAAATTTAGCTAATTTTTCTCCTTCCGCTTGAATTTCAATATCAAGTACCTTCCCCATATCAATGGCCGCCTGTTTAGCATTTCCTTCAATAATGGCAGTGTAACGCCCTGTTTCAGGCATCTTCATTCGCCAATAATAGGTAAGAAGAGCCGGAAGAGCTCCAAGCATCAAGACGATCCGCCAGACATAATCCGCCTCAGGCTCCGTGGAGAAAACTTCATCAGTAGAAAACGCTTTACCCCCAAAATTCATAAGGAAAACTTTAGATACAATCATTGAAACAAGGCCGGCAAATATGATCCCAACCCCTTGCATAGCGAAAACAGCAGCAATAAACGCTCCACGCGTTCTCTTATTAGCGTACTCAGACATGATGGTAGCAGAAAGAGGATAATCTCCCCCAATGCCAAATCCAAGCCAGAACCTGAAGAAACAGAGTGTCCCTATTACAACTTTTCGACTATAACCAAAAGATAACCCCGAGCAAAGTGCACAAATGACCATCAGAATCAATGTAAGTCCATAAACTTTCTTTCGACCAAGTTTATCCCCGAGCCATCCAAACACAAGTTGACCAGTGAGAGTACCAACAAGAGCAACTCCGATCACCCAGTTGTTAACACTATGAGGCAATTTGCCCGGGGCATGGGTAGCCGGGTCGTAGTAATACAAACGGCCTAAAAGTTTAGAGACAGTGGTGATGCAGAAGAGATCGTATGCATCGGTGAAAAATCCCATTCCAGCAATCACAACAGCAGTGACATGGTACCATTGGGTTCGAGCTGTGTCAAGTGCATTCAGTACTGTAAGATTATCTGAAGCCATGTATAATTGGATTTTACTGCAATCGTGATTTGATGGAATTATTTTGGTTGACTATATATTAACTAAATGACGTTGTTAACTAAGTTTATGTGGTTGGAACAAGAAATTGAAGTATAATTACCTACAGAATATCCTTCTTCTTTGCTTAAATCAAGCATATGCTTTAATCAACCATAATTTTGGGAGCTGAATTACTAGTGTTTCCATAAAATATACGAGTAAAAAATAAAATTCTATCTTGATTACAAGGGTCAAGTAAAAAATGACATGGAGAGAGTGTACTAGTTTGAACATAATAAGCGAACTTCAAACACAAATATGGAGTTTGGATCAAAACTAATAGGTTTTGTTGGCATCGATTTTCATTTACGGCTTTATTCATTTTAGACACCTCATATTGAATTCTGTTGTGTCATTTTGACACTTTTTTCTGACTTGACATATTGTGTGTGTTGCATCCATTTTGAGCGCATGAGAGGTTTTTTTTGGATTTTTTTTAAAAAAATCCTTCGCTCTTCTTCACTTTTTAGCCCTATCACTTATTCAGCTCTTCCTATGAAAATTCATGATAAAAAATCTTACAAAATATGGAAAAATAAAGTAAAAAATTATCACACTAATTTTAAAAACATTTATAAGAAGAAAAATTTTAAAAATTATCACACTAATTTTGAAAAGATTTTTTAGAACAATGCATATTTTTTTTTTCAAAAAAGTTAGAGGAATGTCATATATAATTTTCAATCAATTCACACACACAAAAAGAAAAACTAAAATCTTATGATTTTTTTAAAAGAGAAATTGGAAGAAAAATCAAGAAAATGATTGTAGAGTTGGGGAGGCAAAAGAGAAGTAAGACAAATGGCATAGGGGTGGGGTAATATAAGATGGGGTAGTATTTGTTTATTTTTGCTGAAAATTAGTTGCTTTTTAATAATTTATTTTGAAATTATTATTTTTACATTCAAATGTCACATGTCAGTTTTTAATTAGTCATGACATGTCATCCGCAAGTGTATTGCACACATTTTGCAATTTTAGCTGATTGTCAAAAGGTGTCAAAATAACATAGCGGACCCTACTTGAGATGTTAAAAATGAACAAAACCTATTTGAGGTGTCTAAGTGAAAATTAGTGTCAATTTTAAGGGGTTGTCGATGAGTTCAACCTTAATTTTATTGAAACCATAAGTGGTTGAGAACAATAACTATGATAATATTTGCTTTAATATAGACTTAATACATAAATGCGTTTTTTAATTTGGTTTCATTTCACATTTATGTCCACCAACTTTACCTATGTAGTCGACACTTAAATTTGTAGAAAGTTGAATAAGTAGACGCCTTATATGACATCCTACATTAGCAATTCATGTCCTACATGTATTATGTCACATCAGACTCATGTGTCTACTTACTCAACTTTATGCGAGGGCCTACTTGTTTAGACCCAAAATTGGAGGGCACAAATATAGCTATAGTATATAAACATGACCCTTAACTTGGCTTCAACGAGCAACTATGTACTCCAATTTTGAATGTGCATAAGTAGACACTTAAACTTGTATAAAATTGAACAAGAGATACAGGTGTCCTACATGACATAATACACATAGAATGCCATGTAAGTTACAAAATTGTCATGTAGGGTGCCATGCAGGACGTGTCAATTTGCTCAATTTTATACATTTTTAAGTGAATATTTGTGCATATCTAAAGTTAAAGATCATAGTTGTCAATTAACGCCAAGTTAAGAGTGATGTTTATATATTATGTCCATGAAGCTAAATTAAAGGGCACGTATCATGCCTTTAATATATTATGTTTTAGTGGTTAATTCCTTTTTAAATATATATAAAGAATTTCAGTACTCATTTTTTGACCTATTATTGTTGCATATATTAATGTACTTTGCTCAAAATCCACAAACTTAAAATTGTAAATCCATCAATACTTGAAGTATAATATAAACTCCAAACATATTTTTTTTTCTTTATTAAACTTTATATCTAATAAAAAATATTACAATTTTTTGGTGGCAGTATAACTGTTTTGGGGTTCATTAATGCTCACCTGGTAGTGTGTCATCCGTCCAGCTTCTTTAATCATTCCACAATTTCATCTTCCTTTTTGCTACGTCCATCATGAGGTTTACTTGGTAAACTGTTACGGTTGTAAGAACTAATGGAAAAGATTTGCGACTAATGATTAAAAAACTTACTAATGGAAAAGATTTGTGACTAATGATTAAAAAACTTACCTTCATGTCATCGGAAGGTAAACTTTAAGTTTGGGGGTTCTCAGTCATGGAACTATGGTGAGATTTTTTTAGAAAACTAGATGAATGATCGATTGAAAGGAAATTATTTTCTTATTATTCTTATATATCTTCTAAGAAACCTCCACGAAGAACATAAAAAGAAAAAGTAAAAATGGTATTTGAATTTGAAAAAGATTTACTATTGAATATCGATTTTCATGGTCAATCAGTGGAAGAAACTAAAAGAGTCTTCTCGAGGTTCATTTTAGAACGAAAGAAATTTTTTCACCATATGAATTAGCTTCGAATTTCGGAAAATTTTCTTGACGGCCAATGTACAAAACTTTTTCTTTGCTATTTTACAATGAAGAAGATATAATTATTAGAGAATTTTACTAATTAATTAGAAACTAATTAATGTAAAATATAGCTAACAAAAGAAAAATTAATCAATAAGATAAAAATAAAAAAGATATAAAAAAATTATAATTTCTGACATGTCGCTGATGTATCATTGATGTGACAACGAGTGTAATACACTACATAATGTGAAAGTGATATTATATATTGTAAGATGATATTAAATACAATTTTAAATAATAAAAATATATAATGGATCGTCATAATAATTTAAATATTTAACTGACTTTTCTGTATAAATATAAAAGGGAATTCATATCTTTTCCCTGTAATATATGCATTCTATTTAGTTAACTCGCTGGTAGGTAGACACGTGGAGCTCAATAATGCAAAATGGCCAAAAGTTCAAAATGAATCAAAAATAAATTTTGGATATTGTACGTACACATACCAAATTGACACGTAAATGGATGAAAGGGAGGACAATAATGTTGGTCAATTCACTATTAAAAATATGAATTTTCCACATACGTCTTATCGAAAATTGACTCATCGATAGAAATTTTTTTGATAAAAATCTATTTAATAAGTCCTATTTATGAAACTATCGAGAAAGGAAAGAAGGGGTTCAAGAAAGAGAAATGATCGACGGTAAAAGCAATGAAGACAAGTACTATATATTTTGTGTTTATTATGATGTTTTCGTATTTTAATTAATATTACATAAAAAAGTACTACTGTGATGCTTAAAAATTTATATGAAATCAAAGTACAAACACTTCTACTAATAATTAATCCTAGATTCTTATAAATAGTTGTGGTGGGGATTTGGATCTTGAACATTAATTAATATTGAAAGATATATCATCAAACAAAGTCATTGTCTCATCATCATTCAAACCCAACAACTTATAAAATGAAGGACTCTGTGGAATGCTAAATGAGCCATTAAAATATATTGTTTTGCACTGATGTATTTATTGAGGGGATATTCGTCGAACATCAACAAATATATCCTTGAACGAATATCAAAGTCAATAGTGGATAAGTATTGTTGGACAGAAATAAATATTCATTTTTCTATGTTTAGATGAGTTATACTTCCTCCTAGCTTTGCGTATCTGTTAGTTCGATTTGGCTTATTGAGTATCGATTTGTAGATATGATAAACCGTTATAGAATCATTAAGACATTGACTTATTAGTTATTGGTTTATCGATTTTTTTTATCATTATCGGTTCGGTTATCAGTTTAACCGTTATGATTTGACACGAAAAAAAATTAAAAAATCACTTAGAAAAAGGCGACAAACCAGATAAACCATGCACATGAGGTCACAAGTTATATCTTGCTAAAAAACAAACACTTTTACATTATAGAGTAACCAAGTATTCAAGACAATAAAAAATAAGAGTAGGAAATCAAACTCTAAGTCAAGGACTTCATATACAAAATTGTATAAATATAACTATCTAATTTACTTTCAGATTATTGGTTAACCTATTAAGAGAAAATCTCAAACAGATAAGAAGGGATAATCGGATAACCAAAAAAATCAAAACCATTTTTATTAAACTAATAACCCAATACCGGTAAACCAATAAGTTTTTTCATTTCAGGTTATTGGTTTAGATTAGATTTTAAACAGTCCTACTCCCTTCTCCCATTTTATATGTCATCGCTTTTTATAAATAGATGGTCCATGATACTTGTCATTTCATAAAATCAATACATAAATTATCATATGTTCATTTTTTATCGTTTTGAGTTATTAGTCGTAAAAATATACATTTGAACAATTTTAAAAAGCTTAATAAACGATTCATGTTCATTGATTAAATTAATTAATCATGTAACTTAATTTATATTCTTGATTGAAAACTTAGGTTCCAAAAAAAAAAGATAAAATAATTTTTAATACAAATACAAATATAAAATGAGAAGGAGAGAGCACTAAATATAAGAAGGATTTAATATTTATTATCTGGTGATTCTTGATATGTTT
The DNA here is from genome assembly GCF_036512215.1 of Solanum lycopersicum. Taxonomy (NCBI): domain Eukaryota; kingdom Viridiplantae; phylum Streptophyta; class Magnoliopsida; order Solanales; family Solanaceae; genus Solanum; species Solanum lycopersicum. The sequence goes on from NC_090805.1 coordinate 38,120,420, forward strand.
CGAGTAAAACATCAAATATTAATATGAATATGATTTATATATTTTTCGCGTAATTTCTTTATAATGATATTTTGAAGCAATCTCTTAATACTTAAATTATTGAAAGTTTCTTTTTAATATTTAAAATGAGAAAGTTACCTTTTCAATGCAATTTTTAATTCCAAAAAGGAAAATATCGTTTTTAATTGATGCTTCTAGACTCTAGTTTCTTCTATTTTTTCTTTATAATATAATAAAATAAAATCACATCCATTCATGTATATCATTTCCTGCTATAATTGTCCCACTTGCGTACTCAAACAGATAACTTCAATAATTTTCCTTTGCCCCTCGTTGATAATGATTTAAAGCCACATATATTGATAGTACTTAGTTTTAAAACGATTAAAAACCACATAATATTCATTACTTACTTCCTTTGACACTTTTCATTTTTCAAAAATCAAATAATTTAAGTTTGATTCAAAATTTATATATAAATTTTTTTTAATTTTTAAAATAAAATTTATGTACTTATAAACTACCTAGAAAGTAATATGAGTCACAATAAATTAATAATTTAAAATATTTAAAAGATATATAAAAAAATTTACGATTAAAAATAAACTTATTTAAATATCAAAATTCGAAAATGTCAAATTTCAGTGATTCATAGATTTTTCGAAGTATATAATATAAGAAGCTAGAGTAATATTTTTTTGCTCAGAAAAATGGTGACAATTCAAATGATAGTAACAATATGTTGTTGTGCCATAGCGATTAGTCTGTTATGGAAAGTACTGAATTGGGTTTGGTTCAATCCAAAGAAGTTGGAGAATTTGTTGAGGAAACAAGGACTAAAAGGGAATTCACACAGAATATTATATGGGGACATGAAAGATGTTACTAGAATATGTCTGATCATGATTTAGCACCAAGAATGCTGTCTTTCTTTCTTCAAACCATCAACAAATATGGTATGTTTTCAACTAATTAACTTGTTAAAGTAGATTTAAATTTTTACTATATTTTCTGTTGTGTGATAGTGCATATAACTTAAGTTTATAAATTTTGAATTTGATAGGACATGAATTCATAAGTTATTGAGTAATTAGTAAAGTTGATGTCATGTGAACAGAGTTGTGGAAATAGTCTCTTGCAGAAATACAGTATAAGGTTGTTTATAGTATACCTTGATGACGTTGCACCAAGAACGGTGTCATTCTTTGTTGTAATTAGGGTTGTCAAATGAGATGGTTGGGTTGAAATTGAAAATATTAAAATGGATTGAGATAGAAGTTGAATTGGGTCTTGACCCTCCCAATTTGACCCGATGCATCTCACTAATTGAACATATTGATATTTAACTTTTATAATAACAATTTAAATTTTAGCTCGAATTTTTTTTTTTAAAAAAGTAACAAATAGATAAATAAATCCTAAAATATGCTAAATAGATAATAATTTATAACTTAAATATAGAAACATATCTAAATAAAAAGTTTTAAAACGGATTGAAATTGACGCGGATTGGGTTCAATTGAGGATTCTCTTCAAATAGCTCATGTTTGAATAGGTTGAGATTGAACTCAGTTCAAATTATGTTGAGCTCAATCCTTAAAATTTTGAGCGGATTATCTATTTTTGGGTTCACTTTTTGAGACACCTAGTTGAAATCATCAAGAAATATGTTATCTTTTCACCAAAAGGATTTTTTTTACACAGCAAATACATGTATTCTACTAGTTTTTCATATAAGTAGTAGAAGAAATTCAGTAATTTGTTATCCATTCACAAATCTCTCATTCATTTCCACAAATGGAGATAGGATTTGAAGTTTATGTTTTTTGAACTTGAAATTGAACCCATATAGTTCTCTTTAGTTACGAGGTTCGCAGTTAAATATTTGTACATATTTAATGAACTTCCTAAAACAAATAAGCAGTTTAGCTCTTGGTGTATGTAGTTTGTCTCAACTTTCTTCGAATTCGATGAAATTGTAATGAGCCTGTTCTCCTGAATTGTTTTTTTTTTATCTGAAGATCACTCTGTTCTCTTCGGTTGTATAAATGTTTCATATCGAATTTTGTACTAGTTGTAGTTAATCATGAGACATATATATGCTTGCTTTGCAGGGAAAAAATGTTTTACATGGATGGGTCCAAGACCACAAGTATTGATCATGGACCCTGAGCTTATAAAGGAAGTACTCTCGAAAACTTATTCGTATCAAAAGCCTCGTGGAAATCCATTAGGCACCTTATTTGTACAAGGATTAGTTAGCTATGAGAAAGACAAATGGGCCAAACATAGAAAAATCATCAATCCTGCGTTCCATCTAGAGAAGTTAAAGGTCTGTCATTCAACTTTGTGATTGGTCAACCAGAAACTGTAATGTTGAACAATTCTTGCCCTATCGATGGATAAAATGTCTGCTCTTGCTTCTATCTCCTTTGATTTACCTTATCGTAATAATCTAAAATTTAATGTCATATGACTATTTCGAGTAATATCTTCTACCTGATTTGAAGTAGACGAGCATAGTAGTGGTTCTATAGGGACGGATATCGCCTGGATCATGATACAATTGTTCTTCCACCAATTGATAATATGCTCGCTCTTGCTTATCTGGCTAATGTTCTGGTTAAAGATCTCTTTCCGCTTTGATTTTGGTTCTTTATGTTTTCAATTTGATCTTGTATGTATACCACATATGACTATATTGAGTGAATTCTGCTACCTAGCTTGAGTTAGACAACTGGAGAATCATTTTATGGTTCAAACAAGTCGAATCTTGTCTGGATCATTATTTGTCAGGACTATATTTGCGTAAGTTCCTTGGCTTGTACAGGACATTTAGTTCATGTTGCACTTTATGCATTCGGAGAGGACAAATGGATCTTTTTACTCCCGACCTTGCTTCACCTTAATTGTTATATGAGCATGTATCTTTCTTTTGATTTAACCTGCAACTTGTACTAGATGGTGATGGCAATTCCTAAATCTGTTCCAGTGTAAGTGTCATTGACATTAATCCTCGTTCACCATTTTGTCGAACAGCATATGCTTCCAGCTGAAGTGAGATGCTGAGCAAATGGGAAGACATTGTTCCAGTTGAAGGCTCTCATGAGATAGATGTATGGCCTCACCTGCAGCAGTTGACTAGTGATGTGATCTCTCGGACAGCTTTTGGCAGTAGTTATGAAGAAGGTAGAAAGATATTTGAACTTCAAAACGAACAAGCTCAGCATTTCATTGAAGCTATACGCTCAGTTTATATCCCAGGAGGGAGGTAACTTAAATTCTCCTAAGAATTCGGAAAATGTAGCTGTAGTTTTCTATTACAAACTACATTAATTGAATTAGTTCTAATCATTGTGAATGCATTTTTGGTAAAGATTTTTGCCAACAAAGAGGAGCAGAAGAGTGAAGGAAATAAACAAGGATGTTTGGTCCTTAATTAGAGGTATTATTAATAAAAGATTGAAAGCAATGGAAGCTGGGTACGCCGATAATGAGGATCTATTAGGCATATTGCTGGAATCAAATTTCAAGGAAATTGAACAGCAGGACAGAAAGGAGGACTTTGGAATGAGCATCGATGAAATCATTGAAGAATGCAAGTTGTTCTATTTTGCTGGTGCAAGAAACTACATCAGTGTGGCTCCTATGGACACTGGTGCTGTTAAGCAGGTATCAAGATTGGCAGGCACGGGCCAGAGAAGAAGTCTTGCAAGTATTTGGAAGCCGGAAACCAGATTTTAATGGATTAAACCGTCTGAAAGTTGTAAGTATTCTAGGTTTTTTGGTTCAATTTCTGTGTCATGCTTGATATAACTGATAGAGGCGGGAGCATGTATGTTACAGGTAACGATGATCTTGTACGAGTCATTAAGGCTATATTCCCCTGTAACAACACTTACCCGACTAGCTATTGAAGAGATTACGCTAGGAGAAGTATCTCTACCAGCTGGTGTGCTAATTTCGTTGCCAATGGTCATATTGCATCATGATAAAGAGATATGGGGTGAAGATGCAAACAAGTTCGATCCGGAGAGATTTAGAGAAGGAATATCAGGTGCAACAAAGGGTCAAGTTACATATTTTCCATTTGCTTGGGGTCCAAGAATATGCATTGGACAAAACTTTGCCATGTTCGAAGCAAAGATGGCTTTGTCTATGATCCTACAAACCTTCTCTTTTGAATTGCCTCAACCCTCAGTAACTGTTCAGCCTCAGTATGGTGCTCCTCTTATTTTCCACAAACTATAATTTGTTCACATTCCGATGGAGTTACAATTTTAGATACATGAAACAATTTTTCTATGCATAAAGATAACGGTTAGTTTGTGTTTCCCCACCCTTCCCTAACCTGGGGTATGTTTGTTGTTGTGCTCTTGTTCAAATTTTGTATTTGTATTAGGAAATCCATTAAATATATAAATAAAATGCATATCAATAACTGAAATGAGATATGGATTTCAATGACAAATTCATTATTTATGAATTTTAAATCGTGAATCCTAAATATTTTAATAACTAAAATGAGCTATGAATTTAATGACAAGAACATAACCAAAACTTTAAATCCTGAATCGAAAATTAGGATACGAAAACCATTCAAATAACAAGGAACCTATATAACGAATATGTCTAAATTGAAGAATGGCAAACAAACACCGTTTTCATTGAAAACTATTTTTTTATGCATTTGGAGGACACTCTTTAACAAAAAAAGAAAAAGAAAGGTTTTAAAAATATCTCAAAATTATTTTTATCTTTTTTTTAAAATAAAATAAAACCAACTTAACTCGTTTTTTTTTTTCAAAAAAAATAAATTAAAACCAGTAAAAATCTCGATTTTTAAAAAAAAATAAAAATAGTATTATATTTAAATCAAAATTTATTAGTTGGGTGATATTTGAATGAGCAAAATTGACATGCTCCAATATATGAAAGGAACAGAAATGGCCGATTAAGAAGCAATGGTTTCTGCTCTGTAGTGTGAAGAACAAAAAATGAAAAATATTAGCATTCTCTGTCGATTCACTCGTTCAATTCAGAGAAATATGCTCTGCTCAGTTGCTGGACTTGTCCACAATACCCGTCATGCCTTCTCCACTTTACGAGAGGATCCAGAATTAGACGAAATGATGGAGTTTTTGGACAGTCTCAAGAACTTCGAGAAGGCAGGGGTTCCCAAAGGCGCAGGAACAGATTCCGAAGATGGTTTTGATTTAGGAAGAATGAGACGATTGATGGAACTTCTGGGTAATCCCCAATCTAGGTTTAAGGTCAGATTTCATTTCTCCATTTTATTCAGTTCAATTGTAGTCTCTGTTAAGTTTCCGGCTAATTCTGCATCACATTGTTGTAGTTCACTCCTTGGTTCTAAAGTGAAATTATTGTAGACTGTTCATATTGCTGGAACAAAAGGAAAAGGATCAACAGCTGCATTTCTCTCAAGTATACTGCGGGCAGAAGGTTATTCTGTTGGTTGCTATACTAGGTATTGTTAAAGATGTTTTATCAGTAACATTTTTAAGCTGTGTTGCTCGAACTCTTCAAAAATGTAGACGGGTACTTATTGGGTCCTCCAAAAGTATGCATTTTTGGAGGATATTACAGGGGTGCGACAACAATTTTGGAGAGTTTGAGCAACTTAAGTTGTTAGTACTTATTTATAGCTGAGCGCTTTGGTACAATCGATGTAGTTTGTATGACTAGTTGATTTCCTGCATATGAGCAGTCCACATATACAGACTATCAGGGAACGCATAACCTTGGGAAAATGGGGTGAGCCAGTATCAGCCAAGGTATTGAATCATCATTTCAACACAAGGAGGGAGGTTATTGAGAGGGCAGTGAAACTTGAGAATGGATATCTCAGTCATTTTGAGGTTCTTTTCCTTTCTTTTAGCTAGCAATGCATAACTTATTGAAAGATGGTTTGCGATGAATCATCACTCATCAGTGAAAACTCCTTGATGCTTTCCTCCCCTGGAATTATCTTTAACAGTTTCCGTTTCTGGCTTTGATTTCTATACTTCCAAGAATGTGCTTTCTCCAAAGTACTCTTTAGTTCTCATTTTTGGTCTGCTTCTGTATATGGTCTTGTCTAATTTGTTTCTTCTTTTTCTTAAAATGTCAGGTTTTTACTGCTGTTGCGTTCAGCCTATTTGCTGAAGAAAATACTGAAATTGCAGTTGTGGAGGTTAAACACATTAACTTGACTCTTTTCTCTACAATAGCTATACTCTTTTTTCCCCAGTTCATTTGTTCTTTCCACCGCAGTTGGTGTTTAAACATAATCTTTTAGACTATATTAGGTGTTTGGTCTCCCTTCTTCTTTTTCTTTTCCTTTTCCTCCAAAATCAAGATTTTCTTTCCACTCGTGCTCACATTAACATTTTGTATTTTCTTCCTACCATATAGGCTGGATTGGGTGGAGCACGAGATGCCACTAATGTTATTTCGGGTTCTGATCTTGCTATATCAATCATAACCACTGTTGGCGAGGAACATCTGGATGCACTTGGGGGCTCTTTGGAAAGTATAGCGGTGGCAAAATCAGGAATAGTTAAAAATGGGCGTCCAGTTAGGTGGTCTTTCCTTCACCTATCCGTTGGATATATTCGAAGATGAATATTTCTTCTTGAAATTGTGTTTTGATCTGATGTTTTCTGTTTAGGGTTTTCTAGACATGTGTGATTTCACACAGTGGGCAAACAGCTCATGCCCTACATTGGTTGTATCTATTTTTGTACTAGTCTGCTAGTTCTAACCTCAAACTTTGATGAGATAGTAAAGATGATTAACGTCTTAATGTTGTCTGTGTAGCATGTTATGTTAAAAATGATTATTAATAATTTTATTTTCTATTAGATTGACTTGCTTCAAATGATTCAATATTTCAGCTAGTTATAGGAGGTCCATTCGTTCCATCTATTGAGTGCATTCTTCGTAGGAAAGCATCTTCTATGTCTTCACCAGTGGTATCAGCATCTGATCCTGGAAATCGAAGTGCTTTGAGAGGCTTCTGTGAAGTGAGTGGCATACCACGCCAATTATGTGATATAGTGCTCCAGATTGAGAAGGACTATGATCTGGTATAAACTAATCTTCATTTATGGTTCATAAATGACACATTGGACTTTTTGAAACTTGTTCAATTTCTAGTACATAACAAGCTATTAATTTCTTTTTCATAAATAGTGCAGTCTATTGAACTTCTAGGTGTGAAGTTACGCATGCTTGGAGCTCACCAACTTCAGAACGCTGTAACTGCTACATGTGCAGCATTATGCCTTAATAAGCAAGGTAAGGACTCAAATTTTTCTTTGTTCTTACTTCAAAAATAGTTCTTGCAAGCTAATAAATCTTCGACTATGATGGGAATTCAAATCGTATAACCTTGTTTTCTTGTCATTAGAAACATTAACGGAGTTGGGTTAGGTGCTCAGTTAGTATATGCTATGGATTGGCTTTCTAATGTCACTTCCTGAAACCTGTATCTGTGTGCCTACTCACAAGGAAAAGTAGATACAGCTTTGTTGCCAGTTTAGTTACGATGTTTGTCTAACAGTACGGATTAGCTAATGAATTATGGGGATTATATAGCCTTGTATTATTCTTTTTGATAGGTATTCAACCTTGTAGTTGATATGCGCTACAGATTTGACATACTTTTACAGGGTTCAGGACACTAAAATTGCATGAATCATTGGGCAGTTTGCTCTGTGAAATGGAACCCATTAATTTGGTATTTCCTCTTTTCAGTTGTGGGTTAATTTCTGATTGGGATGATTTCTCCTGATTGACGCTAGTAGTTTTGGATAAGGATAGACGTGGAGTTAATCTTAAAGCTTCTTAAGAAGCAGATTGTAATGTCTTCTGATAATGGATATAAGTTATTTTAACTACAAAGTTTACATTGACAATGTGAGGTACTTGCTTGAATTATTTTGATACATTGCTTGTATAATGTGATCAGCCATCAACTTTCTTTCTTAACTTCATTCTTGTAATGTGTCTAAATACCAGGATGGAGTTTGTCCAGTGGGGCTATTCGTGCTGGTCTGGAGAGTGCATTTTTGCAAGGCAGAACCCAAATATTGTCTTCAGAAGAAGCTAAGTTACTTGGAGTATCTGGAGCAACTGTACTACTTGATGGAGGTTGAATCTTGATGTTCTTATTGTTAGTGCATGTGTCTATGTATGTTTTACATAGCCATGGATAAAACAGTGTTTTACATCTGTTTTCAAGAGTTGTAATTGTCAGTCTTTTTGTAAGTGGATAGTATGATAACGATAAACATTTTCAGCACATACGAAGGAATCTGCCAGGGCTTTGGCAAAAACGTTGCAGATGACATTTCCGAAGGCAAAAATGGTTCTTGTGGTTGCTATGGCGAATGACAAGGATCATCTAGGTTTTGCAAGCGAGTTACTTTCAGGTTTGACCAAACTTTTTTAGTTGATGAGTTCTTAGATCATTTACACAATTAATTTTTCAATTATTGCTAAGCTGTAACCTAAAGATTGTGGAATAGTTTTGTTGTCAATTTGACCCCCTTTGCGTGTTTGCTTCTGTTACTTAGCAACTAAATACTCGTCCTAAAACTTTTACTCTTTGGAGGCTCAATGAAAACTTGAAACTATAGAGAAGTACACTAGAGAGCAATGTCTTAGGACAATAGAAGTAAGACATGATATACTGCAAGTTTAAACCCTATAAGAAGAATGAAGGTGGAGCATGATTAGACAGAATTGTGATGGCCAATAAATACAATATGGACATCTGGACTTCATCTTTAAGTAGAATGGCATGATAGATGAATGCCAAAAATAGAGTTTAAAAATAATGACTTAAACAGAGGAGTCTTACGAGAATGTTATGTGATAAACAGATACTTGAAACTATCACGAGACAAGGATGTCATATGGCTATGAATGGTTGGGTCTCCAAACCTAATGTATCCACAAGATATATGTTTATGGAATGCAGATGTTAAAAGTTAGATTTGCCTTCATTCAAGATGAGTCAAGACTGAAGAAGATTAGAAATGGTAGCATCCGATAGAGGGTTCAAATGAATCACTTAGAGGATTTTAAGAGTAGGTTGCCTGAGATGGTTTTGTTATGTGCCACATAGACCTCATATGCACCAAATTTCGGTATGACGATATGATAATTGGAGGTGCTAAAAAGGGATGGGGTAAATAAATTTTGGATGTATGAAATGAATGAGTCCTGCGACAGCAAGAATGTTTACAATGATTAAACCTAAATATACGTAAAATGAATGTCATTAAAATGTGGATACTAAAGATGATTGTGTGGTCATAAAGACTGAACAGTATTAGAAATGATGATGTATGATAAAGGGTTCAAGTGGCAGACACAAGAATATATGAGAGAAGTTTGTCAAAGATGATTTTGTTATGTCCTACATAAACTTCAAATAGTTACCAACCATCCAAGCAAGACTACTCCAGATGATTTTGTTATGTTTTACGTAGAGTTATAACTCCATATTGAGACTTAGAGAGTACTAAAAGTAGCAAACTTTTCCAAATATGTAACGTTGTTCACTCTCTTCTGGCCATTTACATGTTTTTAGTTATTAATACAAACAAGGTGAGTTCTAAATGAAATGTGAATCATCAGCTTTCTAACATTAGTGTTTGTCTCTAACATTATACTTGCATTTCACATGTTTTTTGATATTTGATTGTTGTATTATAAATGACTCCACTAAGACAATCATTCTTTTGGAAGTTGGGGATTTGGATGCTGTATTTTCTACAGAAGTTGACATCGCTGGTGCTAAATCAAGAATGGCTTCAGCATCTTTATTGAAATGTGCTTGGGTCAATGCTTCCAGAGAGATGAATATGAAGGTTCTTGACCTCAAAGTTGCAGAAAGTGAGGATCAATCTCTTCAAGCTGCAGGGATAGTGAAATCTCAAGGCATTTTACTTGCGGAGGGATCACTATTGGCTTGTATAAGGGCTGGTGTTAAGATCCTCAATGAAAGAACTGGAGAACAACCTGGAATTGTAGTAGTCACTGGTTCTTTGCATCTTGTTTCCGCTGTTTTAGGTTACTTGCACAGCTGACTCCTATTTGGTAAGAGAACTTCCATTTTGGTTACTATTTAGAAAACATTTGATACAGAATTACTTATTAAGGGGAATGAAGTTATCAACTAATTGTCAAATGTCAAATGAGCTAGGGTCGAGATCAGATGCATTTTCTGTATCGATTATACTCTATTAAGGTCTTTTAATTGTTGAATTACTTGTAAAAAGAATGATCATTTCTCCTTCTAACATGCACGCACATATCTTCAGTACTTATGATTATAGCAATGCTTGTTCTTTCTATACACAAAGAATTTCCCAGTTTACATGCTTGCTACTATAAAATGGCATTATCTTGGTATATTGTCAGCTAGTTCTACAGACGGACTATATGTTTAAGGTCTTACCAGAGCCCTTTGATGAGTTGAGTTCTAAACTGAACTTAGGAGGTTCAGAGTCCTGAAATTGTTCGTGCAAAAGTTGAATAGCTGAACTGTGGATGACTGGATGATTTCTTGGCTCTCAATTTGGTCCTATGAATGAACAATTTTTTACGATAATGACACATGGTTTTTGAATATGCATCTCCTTGCAGCCCAGTTGTTGACGCCAATTTAACTTATTACATGGATCTCTCTGGCTTTTGGAGCAGGAAGAAAAGCATACTTCTCTTCTCACACTCTTATAAGGTATTAGGGAACTTTATGCAACTTAGGATCAGTGGAACAGGTTTGCCATACTGTTTTAGGGGACATGCATTTACCTTGTGACAAAATCGGAGCTAACCTGCAGAAGTCTAAAGCTAACGTCAACTTAGCCCTACCTAATTTCCATTGCTAATATGATCTCAGTTCAAATTCATCAGCTACAGTAGCATGCATTCCTAGCAACTATTTGCTACGGCTATTTTTACTAGTATCAGACACAGTTTATTTAGTGCAAACGCTTTAAGTTGAAGAAAAGTTTGTTGTGTAGTCTTGCTTGGATGGTTGTTGCCTGTTTTACTTTAATGTTTGTTTTTATTGTATTATTGTGTTGTTAAATTCATTTTTATGTGACGACGAAAAGTTCATTATAATTGATTTGGTGTGATGACTTCGTTGTTTATTTATTTTTCTTATCATTTTATCTTTTAAAAGAAATTATTTAACAATTTCATTTTATCGTTTATTCTAATTTATTTATAAATCTTTTACCTTGTATCCAACTTTTTATCTAACAATGAGAATTGATAAAATTTATTCAAATATATCGTATTAATCAAAAGGTACAACCATCTAAACAAGTTGTTAGGGGACTGCAGTACAAGTTAAAAGGAAATAGAGTACAGCTAAAACAGTGTTTTTTTTTAAAAAAAAAAATTATAATTAATTGGCGGATTAAATTGAAATTGAATAAACAAAATGAGCTGAATTATAATTGAGTCGGTGATGATCCGTGCAAATTTACTTTGGGTTATAATCAAGATTTGGGAGCTTGATTTTTTAAATCAACCTTTGGTTATATAATCTGCATGAATTATCTCAATTTCAACTTCAAATCATAGTCTCAAACAAACATTTCAGAAAATAGGATTTGCAATTCTAAATTTGTTTTTTTTTTGAAATATAAAAATTAATGTTTAAAAAAAACTCATAAATTTAAATTATGAAAAAAAAAACTCATAATCAACGTGAAGAGATAGTATGTACCATGTGGAAGGATTTTTATCAATAGTTAGTTACTGTTATTGTTAATTTATTGAACTAGTTAGTCTTTTGTAAAATTATGTGTATTTGAAAATTTGAAATAATATGTCATCATGAATATTTATTTATGAAACATGAAGATATGTCATTTATAAATGTGACATCCTAATGTATTTTAATATCTTGTATTTTAAATATGATTTATAAAAAAATAAAATCATATCATATATATATATATATAAAAGAAAATCTTACGCCCGCCTATGTGGCGCCACCAAAAACCAGAATTTCCTTTTAAACTTATTTATTTTCAAAACTAGTCTTCCCCTTTGATGAAAAATTGTAACTTTTATAAAAAGTTCATTAAAGAGTTACGACTTTCATGAAGAGTTGCGACTTTAATGAAAAATTATAACTTTTATAAAGAGTTGCAACTATATCAAAAGATGTGATTTTTATGAAAGGTGTCGAAGGGTTGCAACTTTTTCAAATAGTTGTACCTTAAACATTTGTGCAAACTATCCTTTGCATCATAACATTTAAGATGTTTTCAGATTTGTATCTTGATTTTTCCTTCAATTGTTTTTTTCTACTTATAATCTAATTTTTTTCCAGGTGTTGTCAGCTTTTGGATTTGTCCATAAGATTACGACATTTGAGAAAACTGCTGGATTCCAGGTCAGTATGTTACTGAAGTTGGATTTGGTTTTGTAATGTTACTGACCATTGATTCAGCTGATAAATCCACCACTCTCCCTTGGAACCTTTTCAGGCTCTAGTGTAATTTTCTGATGCAGAAACTGCCACTTCTGCAAAGGATGCCCTTGATGGAAGAAGCATTCTTCCCAGGTGATTGTGGATTTATATTTCAGATTGGGGAGTAGCCCAGCTATTATGGATCATTTACTGTGCACATAACATCTTTGAAGAACTTTTCTAAGAATCTATCAAAGGGGTACACGCATGTTCCTTGACCATTCCATATCTCATTATATATTCACATTTAATGCTCCTCAGGTTCGTTGTAATTAAGCAATGTGGCCTGTTTACTGCTAAAATGTGCTACTGAACCTATTCGCAAGTCACGAATGGTGATTTTGCAACTTCTAGTTTAAGAAATATTTGCTGATCCCAGTTTAAAGGTGCTTGTCCAGAAGAGACTTTTTCTTAGACTTGCTATTAGATAGCTATTCCGAAACACTTCCTTTTCTTTTCCTTTCTGAGACAAGGGTAACTATATATTCACACCAAAAAATTCATTATTCAAAAAATGATGAATGGAAACTTACATCCCACAAAGATGTGTTGTAAAGCAAAAAAAAATAAATACTGCTATGTCTTTATACCCATCATCAGTTGTTCAATCTCAGTCCTACTTAGTGTGAGACAGAATAGCCATTCACGGTGATTGACCTATATTGTCATTCTGTTCTGTGTTAGGTATTTGATTCCAGAACTGGGACCTTGCTCCCTCAAAATAACATATTCTGCACATACTGATCTGAGTGGACAGTATGTTGTGACCTTAATCCCGAGTTATTCATTGATTTATCTGTTTTAATGCATGGGGTTCAGGCTTTCGGCCCTGTGCTAAAGATTGCAATGTTTGATAAGAATGGTGGGGTTCAGGCTCTGATACAATATCCAGGTGAGATGAAAATTTCCTTCCCTTTTTCAGAAGTGTGTTTTTCCGCTAAAAAGTCATTTGTTGCTTGTTTTGTTGTTGGTTCAAAAGTATTTCTAGCAAAGAGGCCAATGATGGTTCTCAGCTTTATTTCATATCGAATTCAGCAATGAAGTTGTCCTTTGTTTTAGGTATAGATATATTGACTGGAGAAGCTTTAGTGATTATTGTACTTGTATCTGACCTTAACTGTGGATTGTTACCTTCCTAACAATTAGTCCCCCTTGTACTGGTTTTGCATTACTGGAACTGATCAAGTTACCCAGTATTAGGAGTGCTTGTATGTTAAAGTAAGCAATAAATGTGATGTGTTTGTAGATGTGCAGACAGCCGTTGTTGCAAAGGAAGCTTTAGAATGACATTCCATATATGAAGGAGGATTTTGTAAGCTTCATATCTCCTACTCTTGCCACACTGATCTCAGTATGAAGGTAAAAAGGATCATAGAGATTTATTTGCTAGAGATCCTAGGAGTAGTTTATAGGAGCCACTGCAGAGTTTAGCGTCAGCCATCTCCTCACTTGATGTTTTTCCCCTATTTTGAAAGAGTCGTCCACTAAATTGCATGCTTTCTGGTCTAACGCTAGGTGAATAATGATCGCAGCAGAGATTATACAATCCCGAATGTCCCTATGATGAACTCTCAACCCTCAGTCATGGGGCAGCAACCACCTCCGGTAGGAGGTCCAGTTGTTCATCCATACAATGGGCCTACACAATATGCCCCAGCCACTCAAGGTTTTGGTGCACCTCAGCATTCAGCAGCAGGCTGGAACTCACCTGTTGGTTCTGCACCTCCACAAATGCCAATGCAGAAGCACAATCACCATTACTCTATGCCAGCAAGTGGACCTCCTCAAATGGGTCATGAGATGATGCCAATGCATGGACAGAACGGCCTACCGCATTCCGGTGGAATGCCTCCTTATCATCCACAATAGCACTAGTGACAACCCCAAATTTCTAGACCAGGATTACCTTTTATTGCAGCAAGATCTAAGCCAAAATGTTTACTAATATTTTTGTCCAGATTGCATATCTTAGTTCTTGTTATCTGTCTCATTCCTTATTCCCTTCTCTTTGGGTGTCTTCATTGACCTATAGGACCAATCATACTTCATTGCCTTTTGATTGGTGCTAAATATGAATTATATTATATTGTCATAGCATTTTTATCATGGCGTGTTTTGAGATATATATATATATACTGATACAACTATTTAAAAAATAATTATTGATAAATTGAGTATCATTTTACCTCAATTAGTTATAAAATGCGTTAAATTTTTCAAAAAGTTTTATCTTTTTTCAAATTAATTAATTAAAGGTATAATAAGTAAAAAAATTTATCCTTTTTTAATTTGTGAAAATAAATAAGTAATCAAGGATACTTATAAAAGAAAAAAATAGATAAGTAATTAGGGTAGGAGGAATACTAGTTTTCATGGTTTTGTGTTGGCTAATTTATACGATTATAAAATTTGCCATTATATTTTGGCATAAACAAGCATTAATTAACAACTGTCCCTAAAGAAAGGGTCATCTTTGATGAAAATTGTGTCTTTATAATCACAACAAATTAGTAGTATCAATTCTGCCTCAAAGTCGTAGTTAGTTGACATAAATAAATGGTAAAAATAGTGCAAAAAAACTATATTTTGTGAAACTCAGGAATCATGAGGATGAGGTGTCGTGATGAACAACAAAATGGTTTACCCAACTAACTACGTTGACTATGCTACGAATAGGATGAATACACAATTTAACTCAACCAATGTCTTTACAACTACTACATTTATTTATTTATGATAATAAACACCCACACACGTCGGTGATTTGGCTCACGGGGGAGCAAATCAAACTTACTGTGCAAGTCAAACAGGTCAAATGCCTTGATTTTTTGTGAACTTGTGCAAATTGTCTTTGCGTTGAGTGATATCTTTTAGTCCCTTAAATTTAATTATATCGTATCATTAAATTCATTGTTACACAAACATACAATTTATCATTTGAAATTAGAAGTTGAATAGAAAGAAGAAACTAGGAAGAATCGAAGCAAGCGCCGGCGTGCTGTATGATTTTGAAGAGACAGCTGACAGTCACCGGCCGGTTAGAAAAGTGGGTCCCGGTAAAGCTAATAAGTAGGACCCACAAAAGACACTCTGTTATGGATCTTCCACTTCCCACAAAGGAAATCTGGGTGAAAAAACCTCCAAATCTTCTTCTTCTTCTTCTCTAAACTTATTATTACTTGATTCATATAATACCACTTCTTTTTTTTTGGCTTTCATGAGTTGCAATTCTCTTCACTCCCACTACACACAGATATTGTCCTTTTCCCAGGTGAATAACTGAACATTACCATTCCATTCTGCTTTTGGATCGATGTGCGACGATCTAAAATCAAATCTGCCCCACTTTGAGTTTTTTCCAAAGAGGTTAGGTAAGTTGATATTTGAAATTTCTAAATTTTAACCTATATAGTCGACTCTAATTGATTTCGGATTGTATATTGGTTATTATAACGATGTATCCGTTTAAACAAATTCTCATGATTCATATTTATCTTCCTGCAAAAAATTTATGATTGCAACTATGGTTTTATGTTACAACTTCGAAAATTAGCAACTGTTTGATGTTTTTGAATTTTATAGCTGATCAAGGTGTTGCAATTTTTTATCTTTTTTTTTTTTGGTTGCAGTAAGTACTCTGATATAGAAATTTGCCAATTTTTTTGTCTCTGTCTCCAATACACTTTGTTGAATATTCTAGAGGATTCAATGCATCCAACTATTTTTATCTATATAGAAGTCATGTTTGTCGGTGTATTGTTTAATTACTTATGGACTCCTTTCATGAAAAGAACAAGTTGGTTTGTTTAACTCTTGTGACAAAAGTTTTACACATTTTAACAATCTTTGACTTTGTTGAAAACATTCAATTCCTGTCTGTTTAGCTGTCTTCAAAAGGAAATTTTTTGTGGCTGTTTGTAGTTATACTTGAATCAAGATATAGAATACTAACCTGATGAGCTATACTAAAATCTCAGGGAATGGTATTAGTTCTCGGCTGAGCTACTCGAGACAGTTTTCACCAAAAAACTTGTTGCCTCTAGAATGATTTTGGAAGTTGACTTTCTGTATTGAGCACATTGATGCATTGGCTCAAGTTATGAATCACCGACAAGAGGAGTTCTCGAGGTCAGATTTCTGAGAACCTCAGGAAGCCCCAGTTTTTTTTTACTTTCTCAATCCAGGTTACACCTTTTAAGTAGTTTCTGTTTGATGTATGCTATGGGAATAGAGGAGTAAATAAAACTAACTGCGATTAAAGAGAATCATGAGTGGAAAGTAAACTAATTCTGGACCTGAAGGGAAAAAATTGAAAGCCTGGATGGCCTTCTCTATATGAAATTGGAAGACAAGAGAAAATTAATAGGAAAGTTCAAGCACATTCATGTTTTGTTACTTTATTGGTAACTTTGATATTTATGAAAATGATCAACCAAGTTAATCTGAATAGTTTTTTCAAGTATAAGCATAGATTTTGTATAACTGTGTGTACTAATTTGCTGACATACTGCCAACTTGTTTTCCTAGTACTCAAATTGGCTGCCTTGCAGATTTCACGGTTGGAAATCAGAGAAAAACTCTGAAGGAAATTTTCATGATAAGGATGGAGTGCACCGAACTAAAGTTGTAATAGCTTCCAACGAATTACATAAAGGCTTGGAACCTGGTAAATGGAAGGCCAAAAGCATAATTCAAGCCGTAAAATCCAGTTTAAGTGGTTTTGTGGAAGAAAGCTTGGGATCCAACAAGAACATACTTGATCCTCAAGGACCTTTTCTTCAGAAGTGGAACAAAATATTTGTATTATCTTGTGTAATTGCCATCTCCTTGGATCCTTTGTTCCTTTACATTCCATTGATTGATAATGACAACAAATGCCTGGGGATAGACAGAACATTGGAGGTTACAGCTAGTGTTTTGCGTTCTTTTACTGATATATTTTACTTTCTTCATATTGCCCTTCAATTTCGAACTGGTTTTATTGCTCCTTCTTCACGTGTATTTGGAAGAGGCGTTTTAGTTGAAGATGCTTGGGAGATAGCAAAGAGATACTTGTCCACGTACTTCTTGATTGATATTCTCGCAGTTCTACCACTACCACAGGTGCAACTTACTTCCCTCAAATTGTTTCTTTGTTTGATTGAATAAAGTCTTATTCCATTGCAATAACACATGGTTGGTAGATCTTGTGAGAAGATTATTCTTGTTCAATCACGGATATTAGATTTACATGATATGGAGCATTCTTGCATTGCATTTTGGCTTTTACCTACTTCCTATTTGTAAATAGAAGTGTATGTTCAGTTGTTTACTCTTATCCTTCTATGTATTTTCAGGTTGTAATTTTAATTATAATCCCTAAGTTGCGGGGTGCAAGATCCCTGAATACCAAGAATTTGCTGAAGTCTGTTGTCTTTTTCCAATATATTCCAAGGGTCCTTCGAGTTTATCCTTTATATAAGGAAGTCACAAGAACATCTGGCATACTCACTGAAACAGCATGGGCTGGAGCTGCTTTCAATCTATTCCTTTATATGCTTGCCAGCCACGTAAGTTTGCAACAAGCTAGAGTTACCATTCTGATGGATATGCTACATACTCTTTTCTTCAATTTTGTGCTACCCGAAGTTACCTATGGATGATTCTATTTGAAAGGCGTCATTTAAAATTGACCAATTGGTATCCTAGAAATAAAATTTGTAGATTTTCAGCCATATTAAAGTTTTTCCTGGCATACAAGCTTATGCTATACCAGCAGATATCACTAGTATGCTGAAATAGTTACATCATTCTCTATTCTATACTTCTGTGGACTCATTAGACTGAGATTTGAATGACTTTCTGCTCTTTAGGTACTTGGAGCCTTTTGGTATCTGTTTTCTATAGAACGTGAAACTACTTGCTGGAAACAAGCTTGTGCAAATTCCTCTGCCTGTCGTCATGCCTCGTTGTATTGTGATGATAATCATACAGGATTTAAAACGTTGCTGAATATTTCCTGCCCTATAGAGACACCAAACACAACGCTCTTTGATTTTGGGATGTTCCTTGACGCTCTCCAATCAGATGTTGTAGGATCTATGAATTTTCCACAGAAGTTCTTTTATTGTTTCTGGTGGGGTTTACAGAACTTAAGGTATGCTTGCACTCTGTGCTTATTCTTTTTTTTTTTTTTGCATATTCAAAAGAATGTTTATTAGATCTTTATAAAAAGTGTCATTCTGCTTAACCACATTTGCATGTATATGTAGTGGTCATTAACCATCTTTTTAAAGATCAAGAAGGAACGGATAGAAACTCAATTTTAGAATAGCTTGTGTCTTACATATGGTATGCATAGCTTGAGCACAGACTTAGAGATGCTGGAACACTGGTTTTTTTATTGATTTTATAATGTTTGAAATTTGTGACCATCTCATCTAATTGCTCAAACAGTTTGCAAGAGTATACTGTTATCTATTACTTAGCTTTGCAATGCGTCATGTCAAGTGTAACCTAATTCATTGTGTTTTTTTGGAGTTAGCTAGTGAAAGAATTTAGGTTATCATTACGTCATGTCCGTTGATAATTTTGGTTCGGTTTTCCTGCTTGAATCTAATTTTTAAGCGTAGGAAACTGATGAATTCTTTCCTCTCAAAGAAATTGGGTTAAAAAAGGGAATTGGGCCAAATCAACAAATAATTTTATAGAAATGTTTACAACATTAAACAAATAAGAGCACCAACGACTCTTATTCCAACATAGACAAAAAATACTAGGTGACTTCTTCTCATCTAGCCAAGCATGTAAGCTGTTCTGGTGGGAGGTAACAAATACCTTGTACGCTATAGATAGTCTAGGCATGCACCTGTGAACTCCTGTTAGAATTCCGAGTTGTGTCTTAAAACGTTTTGTTTGAGTTTTCTGTCTCTAGTTTTTCTAACCTAACTTTGATCCTTCATGTTGCAGTTCCCTTGGTCAAAATCTCCAAACAAGTACCTACGTATGGGAAATTTGCTTTGCAGTTTTCATTTCCATCTCCGGCCTGGTGCTATTTGCCTTTCTCATTGGAAATATGCAGGTAGCATTGTGGCTTTCATTTTTATATTCACTGTTCTGGAAGTTCTTAAGTGGCGTTGCCACGCTTGACAGTATATGATCGAGCCATGAAAATAAAATCTATCAAAGATTCTACCAAGAAAGTAAAACTTGTATTGCAGAGTTCTCATTCTGGTGTGTGACACCTACTTTCCCTGTGATGTTGCAACCTGTTTAATTTAGTCCACTTAAAACATCAACTTATTTGCTGTAAAATTTTGTTACATCATATGTGAGTAAAACAATCCCAGGCTCTAATAAGCTATGTACTTGTTTGTGATAGACATGTCTGCAGTCCTCAACAATGAGACTAGAGGAGATGAGGGTGAAAAGGCGAGATGCAGAACAGTGGATGTCACATCGGTTACTCCCTGAGAACCTCAGAGAGCGAATTAGGCGCTATGAGCAATATAAGTGGCAAGAAACAAGGGGTGTTGAGGAAGAAAATCTGATTCACAACCTTCCCAAAGATCTCAGAAGAGATATAAAGCGCCATCTTTGTTTAGCTTTACTCATGAGAGTAAGTTTTGTTACTGTTGCTCTTTGACTGTGTTTCACCCTTATTTTGCGAATACAGATGTGATTTATCCCTCTCTCTAATGGTTGGCATCATAACTAAGATGAACCTTTTGCTTAATACACAAGTGAGATTTTCCGAGAGTAATATAGTGTAAGATCTCTTTATCAGTTCCTGATTTTGATTATGCATGAATATTTTAAGGTGCCAATGTTTGAAAAAATGGATGAACAACTCTTGGATGCACTATGTGACCGACTCAAGCCAGTTCTCTACACCGAGAACAGCTACATCGTTCGTGAAGGTGACCCAGTTAATGAGATGCTGTTTGTAATGAGGGGCAAACTACAGTCTGTAACCACTAATGGAGGGAGGACAGGTTTTTTCAACTCAGAGTATCTAAAAGCTGGTGATTTTTGTGGAGAGGAGCTACTTACTTGGGCTCTTGACCCTCATTCATCAACTAACTTACCTACCTCAACCCGAACTGCACAAGCACTCTCAGAAGTTGAAGCATTTGCTTTAGTGGCTGATGATTTAAAGTTTGTGGCCTCTCAGTTTCGAAGACTTCACAGTAAGCAGCTCCGCCATACTTTCAGGTTTTATTCAGGTCATTGGAGAACTTGGGCAGCTTGCTTTTTACAAGCAGCATGGCGCAATTATTGCAGGAAGAAGGTAGAAGAGTCTCTTCGTGTAGAAGAAAGCAGATTGCAAGATGCATTAGCAAAGGAAGGTTCCAGTTCACCAAGTTTTGGTGCTACCATCTATGCATCAAGATTTGCTGCTAATGCACTTCGCGCTCTGCGACGAAATAAAGCAAATAAAGCAAGAGTGCCAGACAGGATATCACCCATTCTGCTTCAGAAACCAACAGAGCCAGATTTCACTGCTGAAGATAAGTAACTGCCAGTAGTCAATGTAATGTGCGATAAATGATTTTGAGTTGTATTTTTGGCCATGTTTGTTGTGCATAATAATACACTTATAGGAGATTTCTTCATGCCTAAAGGCTTGTTGGAATAAAAGCAATGGTATTTGTACAAAAGAAATGATGATTCTACTCTTTTACCAATTTTTTACAGAATCCATAACAATGACTACACCTCAAATCCAACCAATTGAGGTCAAACCACAACCTCAAGATGACCTAATTTATTCTTGTGCATGTATTCACTGTTGTAAGATTTCCTTAACATTGATTAATTTCACGTTGATCGTTATCATCAACTTACTGCGATCCCCTCCTTTATCATCCATTGTGACTGTGCTAGTGCTAGTACACTTGATTTCAGCCTAATGCTTCTGTCCTCGGGCTTCAACTGGGTTACCAATGCTACGACTTGGAATAAGCCATTTAACTTGAGCCCCAGATCATCAGAGTGCACCAGATCTGTAAATTCTTTATTGGTATGGATTTGTCTCTTCATAAATGAGCAACTGGTTGTGGTTGTTTCTCTTGCATAACGCCAATGTTAAGCTAGCTTTCATGCGCCTAGACTATTTCACTAGGTATCAAGTAACTCATATGGTAGCCCATCAAAATTAAGGCTGATAGGAAGAGATCACCTAGAATCTTATTCTCTTCTAAGATGTGAACCATGGTCTCATATTGTTCTTCTACTGTTAAAACGATACAGTTGCGAAATACTAGTTGATTCACTGAACATTGATGTATGTACATAGCAGAAGAAACGGTCATGGTGAAGCAGAATATGTACACGAGTAGGGTAAACATATAAGCAGCTGCTCATACGGTCGAACCAACTAAAAGTCGTGGCTGGATAAAGCAAGAGGCTTAAATTCTGCATTTGACTTCGTGGAGTGATTGCTCAATATTCTGTGTAAGAAAGATACAGCTTCCACAATGCATTTACCCTTGTTCAACATGATACAATTTGTCCTGCAATAAAAAAACAGATTAAACATAGTCGTGCTGTTAAAGAAAATTGTCAGGTAAAAGGGGGAAAAGGTCGAGTTACTAGCACAGTTCTAATGCGAGTTTAAAACAGAACGTATTTGAGATTGTTCGGAAGGGTTAGGCGGGAAAGAATAGTTTGAGGATAAATGGTTAGACAAGGGATTTATTTCTTTGCCAACACTGGATGAAGTTCATCTTTTTAGAAGATATTTAAAATGATTGGGAGGTGGATGAATTATTTAATTATTGAAGCCCATTAAACTGGATGATAACAGCAAGTTTAGGATGATTTGGTTCGCTGATAAAAGTGTACTCTCTGAGAGAATTAGTTGTTACATGAAGTTACAGGAGCAAGCTGGAAATTGGGAGGTCGATTGACCACGGAAAATAAAGCCCCTCCAAAGGTTTCTTGTTTTAGGTGGTTGACTGCCAAGAGTGCTTGTTTAACACAAGACACCATACAGAGGAGGGGTACTTCAATGTATAACAGATGTTTTTTATCTGAGAAAAGCAGGAAACACCACTACTATCATCTACTGCTGTCTTGTGATCCAACCTGGCAGGTTTAGACATAATTTCTGTGTGTTTTTGGTGTGCAGTGGGTGATGCCAAAGGATGTTAAGAGCATCATGCCAAGTCGGCAGGGAGAGAGAATTCAGAACCAGTTGAAGCATATATGGAGGAATGTCCCATAGTGTATCATGTGGAATATTTGGCTGGAAAGAAATAAGAGATGTTTTGAAGAGAAGAAACAACATCGGTACTGGAATCTAATTGCATCAGCCGTCTGTTTTGTGGTGCAGGAAACACAGGATAGAGAATACGGAACATCGTTTTGAGCTTTGAACTCCATGATGTAATGCAGTCATTGTAATGCCTTTTTTATACTCTTCCGCAGTTACCTTCTTGGTACTAGCTTTTAGTGAAACTATCTTTACCTTGTAAAAAATACCACTCTGACTGATCTAAAGGAAAGATATCTTCTTGATTGTATATGAGCTAGTAAGTCCTACTCAACGCCAGTCCCATACCTCATGCCACAAACTAAAATGGGCAGTCCTTCCAAGTACCAGTTAAAGCAAACAAATACCAAGTTCAACAGAAATGGAAGAGTTACTCTTACAAAGTTGGGCATAATACCTCCATAATTATTTCCAACGTCCAATTAATTTGACAATTAACTTTTAATTGTCAAATTATTCATGGTTCCTCAAATGGAAAAGGGCCGCCTTGTTACATCATCCAGTTCTCTTTGTACTTGGTTTTCTTTAGAGCTTTATCCATTATTGACAAATGAGAAGTATAATGATATGTCCAGGCATTAACACGTTTCTACACCTCAAAACTAGTTAAACTTATGCGTGTGTGCTGAGAGAATTTCAGTTTTTTCAGAAATAACTGATCCAGAAAAAGAGCATTCAAGTGTTTGACTTGATAAGTTATGTCATGTTTTAATGTTAGAAGTTGCAACACATTGTAATTTAAGTATATTTAGCATTTGGTACAAACAAACTAATGAATAATATATTCCTCACTGTTAGTTCTTAACCTTGTTCTTACTCAGGGAAGTGCAACAAAATATCACGGAAATAAAGAAGCAGACAGACTATAACCTCCTCTACTCCCTACTCAATTCCTAAAACCTCGAAAGGAAAGATAGAAATCAAAATCCCCCCCACCCCCACAGATATAGACACAAACGCATACTGGGAACGAAATTACTGACCTCATTCCTTCTGCCACATCAGTAAGCTCAGCTCTAGTAGGCACTCCAGACCTGACGAGCGACTCCAGGACCTGTGTTGCCCAAATGACAGGAACATGAGCAGCTGCACAGACAGAGATTATCTCCTTCTGGATATATGCCATATTTTCCCATCCACACTCTACAGCAAGATCTCCTCTGGCAATCATAATGCCTAAAGGATTTGGCATTTTCATTGCCTCCAGTAGTAAGAGCGGCAATTTCTCAAATCCTTCTTTCGTCTCGATCTTTAAAGAAATCCCCAAGTCCCTTCTTTTCCGCTTCTCAAGTTCTTGGCGCAACAGTAGAATGTCACGGACATCTCGGACAAATGATACACCCACTATGTCTGCATGGTTGGCCACAAAGTCAAGATCTATAAGGTCTTTTGAAGTGAGGCCTTCATACCGAATATTGCTCCGCGGAATATTTATGGACTTCTCTGATCCAAGTTTACTACCCCTAGGACCTGCATGGGTGATTGACACAAGAATTTCCGAAGTGCTAGTTGCTTTAATGATACCCCATATCTTCCCATCATCAAAAGCAATAGGTTCCCCAGGCTTCACTGAATCAAAAACATATTCAGATGAGCAGGCTATCCTGTGCACACCAGTGGAAGAAGTCAAATTGTTTTCTTCATTTTGACCATCTCGTGATATACTCAGCAAGTCATCAACCCTTAATTTGATAAACTGCTTGAGAGGAGGAATATCTACTACATGTCCAGCTGATGATTTCCTTCTCTTGTCCTTGATATATAATTTTGCACCTGACTTGACATAAGCAGCCTTACTGCACTCAGCCATATATCCGACGCCTGAGAAAATAGGATGCCTGCTTATGATCTTAAGTGTCCTTTGTTTTCCACGAGCATCTAATAATGTCACAACATCATCAACCTCGAGCTTACTAAGAAGTTCTTCACCATCCACATGTAGAATGGCATCAGGGGATACATGGGCAGGTGGAGAACCAGCTCCTGGGCTTGAGAGCCAAACTAGGGCAGGGTATATCACTTGCCCATAAGCATTCTTCTTGGGAGATATTTTCAACACACATGGACCAGGCTGCAGTTTTCCAGTTCGAAGCTTGGGCCCAGCTAAGTCCATGAGAATTCGACAAGGCTTTTCCAGAATTTGAGAGCTTCTTTTCACCTTTCTGATAATCTCACTCCAAGTTTCAGGGCTTCCATGAGCACAATTGATACGAACAATGGTAGTTCCAGCATTTAGAAGATCTTTTATTAATGTTTCACTTTCTATAGCTTCTTCACCCACTGTTACCATGATATGAGTGTTTCTCTTCTCTGGCAATCTGCCCAATAACAGGTCCGCAGTATGGGATGCCCTCCTCCTTAGTGTATTGATAGAAAATTCCCCCTTCATTTGTTTGTCCAGACTTTTTGTTGAAGAGATTCCTTCACTATAAGAGATACTATGACTTGAAGAATCATATTTTACATTATCTAACAGCCGGATGCCTGCAGAAAGACTTGCTAGAACATGTTGATTTATTGTGTCTAAATTCAGGAAACAAATGGAAGAAAGTTCTTCTTTAAGCTGCTCTATGTTGACGCTTTTCAAGGCCAAATAATGAATCAGGTTTGTCGCACTGACCAAGTATTTTCTGTCATTCATGGAACCACAAGTTAGTTGCAGGAAAGATGATCAAGCAGGAAGAAAATAGCAGTAGTGTTGCTGATGGAAAAGCTGAATATATAGTAGGTACTTTAATCACATTATGCGTAATGCTTCAAGTTTATTTTAAAACACTCAAGATATAATAAATAAGTACCTAAAGAAACCAAACAACCTCAATGATAAAAGGAAAAGACAAGATTGATTGTCCGTGTTATACTGGCTAAATTTTGCATGCTGGCAATGTTCTCATTTTTATAACAATAACCCTCCCATTAGACACATCCTTTCTACACGTTTCAATTTACATTGTTATTTCTTTGTCTTACCATAACTTCATCTGCTGGTATTTCTCCTTTGGCGGTCTGAGAGACGAAAAATAGTGAGGATAAACAGGACTTTATCATGTTGCAATATAAATGTACATACATTTTATCACCTTCGCAGAAAAGAAAAATATTGAAGAAAACATACTTGTGGGACATTTTAAGTTTGGAAGCGTTCCATTGTTCCATTGCCAGTACATGCAAATGAACCGCCATCAGCTTAGCAAGTAGGCCGTCTTCTTTACCATTGATCTCATAACTTCTAAGTATACCTTCACCACATGGCAACAAGGAAAAAGTTGTTTCCATCTCTGGTGCACAAGAACTCCCATCTTCTTTCTGACCGACGATGACCGGATAATCAATATAGTAATCTGAGCCTTCTTTTTCAGCATCATCCTTTTCATTTGGAATAGCAAAGACAATGTTCTTTCTGGCAAGGTTTCCATTATTACTGGCTACATAATG
Source organism: Solanum lycopersicum (assembly GCF_036512215.1). Classification (NCBI taxonomy): domain Eukaryota; kingdom Viridiplantae; phylum Streptophyta; class Magnoliopsida; order Solanales; family Solanaceae; genus Solanum; species Solanum lycopersicum. The sequence goes on from NC_090805.1 coordinate 38,146,618, forward strand.
GGCAATATGTTCCCTAAAGCCAGGAATTTTGAAAAAAGGTTGTGGAATTGAGTACTTCCTGGAAAGGTTGGAAGAGCTAACAACCAAGAATGAAGCAACTTGAAATCCCTGCAGAAAGGAATGTCCCACAATGTAACAAAAGAGTGAAACTATGATATAGCAACGAATAATTAGGGACTGTGAAAAGCATAGCGTCAAAGATACCAAAGGAGAGTGATAACCTTTAGCTAGCAGAGGTTAGCACAAGGTATACGCAAACTCCAACACAAGTTCATTTTCTGATACTTAATTGAACTAAACATTTGTGCTATATGAGTATCCTTGTCAAAAGAGGATATCACTTACATTATTTGACAATGCAGAATGATTGGTGAATATGGCAACAGAAGCTACACCACCCAACATCTAGAGACAGAGGACAATTGAAAATCTGCAAAGTACAAGCAAAGCATTTCAGACTTGAAGTCATGTTTAACAATTGATTTTGCTATAGAGGAACCAGCAAATAACACAATATCTAAGTTTTAATGGTCCATAACTCCATATGAATGCAAATGATTTGAAGCCATCTATCTACACACACAAATTGTACAAGTAAACACAACTAGAAACTCTCCTTGTTAACACCAAATCATTTTGTGACCATTTTCAATTAGAACTCATTAGATATCTTGTATAGTTAGCCAATCAGCTGCTATAGATGCATTCTAAAAAAAGGATAACAACACTCTATTTGATTCGATCCAAGTCTTAACACATAAGTTCGCATACACGTTAAAGGAAAAAGCAACAAAAACACTTTCAAATGAAATCTTTGTAGAAAAGGATACAGAAAGATTAAAGAATTGCAGAAAGAAATTACCTTAGAAAGGATTGGGTATAACTGGAAAAATGAATGGGAAAGTAAGGAGAGAGAAGGGTAATAAGGAGTGTGGAGGGCGCGTGCCAGATTCAGTGTAGGAGATGAAGATTCTTCAGCCTATCATCATTTCCTATACGGCATTAACATGTACCACTAATCTATCTTCTCACATTTTCATACTACAAAAAACAAATAAATAGGGCCAATTATTTTGACCAAAAACAACCAAAGAATTATTTGGGAAGTCTTTTTTTAAAATTTTAATTTCACTAATTTGCAAACCTATATCAAAAAATAATTACTGAAAAAATTCTCGAATATACCGAGAAAAAGTCCATCGGTCAAAAATATATCCAATTTTGACATACAACTTTGTATACGTGGCCAAACCAAATATGATAGGAGCACTAATTAAATTAAGAAGAAAACAAAACTAAACCTACATCCTTTTTTTTACCCAAAACCAACCATTATCTTCTTCTTTTTTACACCCACATTTATTTGAATAAGGGTATACGTGCATCCATTAACTTGGAAAAAATGAACTAAAACCTGTAAGTAAGTGTATTGGTCAACACAGATCACTGCGCTTCTTTGCAAGAAAATATTTGCTTTTGTTCATGAACAAGAAATTAAAAGACTGGAATATATATACAAAGAGAATTCAAGGGTAAGTGCAACATGAAATTGATAGACTTTAGGACTTCATGTCCAGGTACATTATTATACAAAGTACAAACAATCCATAATGGACACAAAGCAAGAAACTTATAAAGGGAAAAAAGAGAAGTGTTAACTATTAATACTATTTCCATCTCCGCTGACTAAAGATTTCTTCAACTCAACTATAATGATGCTTATGTTATCTGTACTGCCCCGTGAAATCGCTAATTCTGCGAGTAAGGATGCTGCCTTTGCTGCAACATTGTCTTTCATGACCTTATTTTGAGATGGCTCAATCCCATTTTTACACCTTCTAATCTGACCATTTAAGCATCTCCTTGTAAAATCACAAGCAACGTCGTTGGGAATAACATCCCACAGACCATCACTGGCAAGTATTAAGAACTCATCTCCATCACTTCTTTTGCTCACTGTGACTTCTGGCTCTGGTATTACATACGGTTTTAGGTAGTTATCCCCTGCATTATCAACTCTTTTTGTCAAATTGAATAATCAAGAAAGAAAATCAATTACGTCTTCGTTTTTATTGTGTCCTAGACAGACAGATATTAGAATACATGATCATTTAATTTTGTTTTGATTCTGGACGTACCTATGGATCTTGAAGTAGCCAGTACTCCCAACACTCGATGCCCATTCCAATTGATGACCTTCCCGCCTGATTTCTCAATTCTCTCAAGTTCATCAGGTCTGTCCGGCTGTGTACAGGAACGTCAGTTTACAAAATTAACAACCAAATAAAGCATTACTCCATTCATTTCATATAAATGCACCTATAGACGGACAAAAGTTCAGGTTTTAGTTGATCTCTTCCATTCAATTTGTTTGTATTACTTTAATTTTTAATTCGCTCAAGAAGTATGTTTCTCAACGCTTTTATAGTAACTCTAAATGTTTTTAACATCACAAGATCAAAGAACATAAAAATTACTATCTAAGTTGTTATAACCGTATTAAAAAGCAAGATTCCAAATTTTCTAAATACCTTATGATCATTAGACAAGGCTAATGCAACTCCACCTCGTGAAAGCACAGCTCTAGAATCTCCACAATTGGCAACTATTACCTCTTCCTCCCCCACAATCGCCACGACTGCTGTTGATCCAATTGTCGCCACTTCCGCCCCATGAATCCTGTTCACCTCTTCATCCATCTTACAGAAACTCATCGTCATCACTTTCCCCCAATTTATGTCTTCTAATTTCCCATCTTCTTCAACAACTACGTCCATCAGTAACTTGTGCAACAAGTCACGGCAGGCATGAGCTACACATGACCCTCCATGTCCATCATAAACACCGAAAAAATCATAATTCGTCAATAAATTCAGCTTCACTGACAGAGCATCCTCCATTTCTCTTCTTCCACCGATCAAAGAGATAGATCCATGTGAATATCTCGTAATGGATTGTAAATCCTCTGTTTCCTTGCTCGCTTCATCGACATTACTAGAAGTTCTGGTCAAAACGACACCGTTTCCTGAATGCTGCTGATGATGATCGGGATGATCAGAAGTTGTCGTACTCATAGTGAATAACAGAGACACTACAACCTCCTTTTCCTCTCTGTATTCATCTCCATTTCTGTTTTTCTCATCAACACCATTCGTTACTCCAATATTCTGATTCCGTTTCTTTTTGTAGCATTTGTAGTTGGTTATGGCAACATTGGCGGTACTGCTAGAGATGTCAGGCATTAATGTCCTGCACAATCGCTTCAATTGCTGACTACCGTTAAGGCGAGAGCACTTTTGCTGTTTTGCATTGAGATTAAAATCTTCCATTGCACCTGATTCCGACAATGTGGTTTGCCGGAAAACATTTTCCGGCGATGCACTGTAAAATTTATCATTAGTCATTGTTTGAAGGCTGAGAATATGACAAACACATTGCAGCCAGTAGGTGACTGATGGGAGGATATATAGCACCTTATTTGTATAGGTGCTCTCTATGGTATTGTTAATTTAAATATTATATTATTCATAAAGTAGAATATTTATCACATTTAAATTCATTGCTAAGTAATAATACTAAAAGAAATGTGTGATAGGTGTTGTTATTTTAATATTTTCTCTTATTTTTACTTATTATTATGTATTTTCTTCGTTTAAATAAGGATAGTCTAATTTAACTTGGAATGGTTATGTCAAATGTATCAAAATGCTCTTTAATCTTGAGGTCTTAAATATGCTAAACTTAAAGTGTTGGAAAGAAAAAGTCATTCTTTTTTAAACAAACTAAAAAAAAACACGAACAATCTTTTTTAAACGAAGGAATTAATAATTTTATTTTTGTTCTTTATTTGCAATAGAGGCTTAATACATACTCAATTTTTTTTTCATACATTCATCTTTCAAATTGTTAATATACAATAAAGAATAATATAATCTCTTTAAATATTTTTATTACTACAATATAATATAATAAAATCGATGGTCCAAAAATGGAAAGAGAACAAAAGACCATGTGAAAGTTGAAAAAACATGGGAATGGGGTGGGGGAGGGGAGAGGGGCGGCGATGGTGGGACAGAGCTTACACGAATTAACTTCATACACGTGTACGGTGGTGATGGAATAAGAGATAACAGGTGGCAAAAAGATGTTGGATTAACTGATACGTTTTTTTTGGGGGAAACTCGGGGAGGACCACTGTATACGTGTCATTAAATTGAGTGGAGAGTATGTTTTCTTTTGTGGGACCATACTATGGATTTGTCAAAATCAGAGGATGGAGATTTTATGAGACACGTGTTTGTTGGCAAATGATTTTCTTAAAATTGGACTTGTTTTTACGTGTCTCATTTTCAATTAAATAATGTGATATGTTCCGTAAATCTCACTCTACTTCTTTTTTTATACTATAAGGTAATATGTAGGTGTTAAGATATTTATTGAAGTAGAAAGAACTTCATCTCGATAGGTCACTCTATTTAACTAACGTTTTTTTACCATATAAATAAAATTTGTCGAAAAATAACTTGAAATTTCTTATATGTCTAATAGACTTCTCTAACTCAATAAGTTATTGAATTAGAGATTTGCTTCATACCGCCCATGAAGGAATAAAATATAAGGTGGGCTGTTTCTGTCACAAACATGCACTCCATGCTTAAATAAGTGACTGGAAAAGTGATAGATGACCTTTCAAGACAAATATCAAATGGAAGAGACTATATTGCTAATAAGTTAATACTAGATCAAAATTTATATATTATTGTCAAACCAAAAGCAGCCACACTGCTTTGCTATGTTGAGTGTGGACTGATCACTTGCTAAAACATGAACAGAATCGTATCGTATAGAAATATCTAACAGAAAATCAGGTAAAACAATTAACCGCGGTATAGGACACCACATTCCAATAACAGTGTAGGGAAAACTCAACATGAACTACAAAAGAGAATAAAAGTTCAACAAGCATAGAGAAGAGGAAGGGCATGGATTAGAATATGAACATGTTCAGATTACTAACTGTTTAGATCAATTACTCCGATAGCAGTACATAAGTATCTTCCTTGGCCTACACAAAAGTCACTATACAATATAAGTTTCTCATATGCACAAAATCATCTTGAAGTCCAGCCGGAGTAAAGAAGAGATGTCTATTCAGAAATATTTTCGCTTATCAAAACACCCTGTGAATCACGATTTCTTCGCCCTAGAGAAGTCCATCCATGGATACTGCAGAACATCATGAACAAAATCAGTTAATATGAATACGCTTCGAGGGAGGGGGCAGGAGAGAAGAACACATTATCATGAAGTACCTTTTCCATAATAAACTTTTCCATCTCCTGGTTTTGCATCTCGTCTAGTGTTGGAAGACCCATTGCTTCCTATCGCTGATCAAACTGCAGAAACATTATCCGTCACATATTTAGAAGGCATCAATATCCATAAATACAACAAGAAAGTCAGTTCTTGTGAAAAAGAATTTCACCTGAAGATGAACCAGTAAACAAGTAAATTAAACATCACCAGACTTGTCCCTTCTACAAAATGAAGATAACAGCAATACCACTCCCAAGGTAACAGCATGTTCAAGTCCAGTAATTAAGTATGGCTAGTGGGCAGATGAAGCTGGTAAACACAACTTAGCATCATCAACAATAGCTATAGGAAAAGTAAACCTTCTAGGCAAACAATCACCCGTCATAGCATTGTGGCCCTTTAGAGTTTAGTTTCTTTCTTGTGCCATACAAAAGATTCTTACTAAAAAAATTGTATAACCAAGTATTTATGTTTTTCTGTAAAACACCTTCAATACTAAACTTTCACAACTAACCTCAAATCCAAATGTACATTTTGATTTCATAATTATGAACCGAAATATCCTAGAAGAATTTTAGGCTCAAAAGTAGCTTGCTAAACTTCAAATCTGAAGTTTTTTCTTATAAACACATTTCTATGCTAAGTTTCTACAAACTAAACCAGAAGTACTTTTTTGGGCATTTACTAAGCATGTCAAGTAAAGGGGTCAACAAGTTACCCATTTTCACAAATGCAAAAGGAAATTTTGGGGGATACTAGTACAGCACAGGGTAATGGTAAATTTGTACAAATATAGGATAACAAATGACTCATAAGATATAGGATAAACACAAATTATGCAGTACTGATGCTAGAAACTTCCATATGAATACCATAAATGAGGGTTTACTTGGTAGATATAAGTAAAAATGAAGTGACTCCAGAATCCCGACATAAAAAGGTGTTACCGTAGCAGAACAATTTCAACTAATGATAAAACCGTACCATAACAGTTTCAACACTAGATCGAGTCTCCGGGTCCAATTCTGATAGGCTTGTAATTTGTTCAACTTTCTCGGTATCGAGTTCAGGTTCACCTTTAACTACCCATTTCCACCAGTTCATCTGGTCTATCTTGGTAAGGAGTAGAGAGATGGATTTCTGATCCTCTGCAAAGATATTGGCAATAGTTAGTTATTGATCTTATGTTCCTCAAACTAAAGCTGTGTCAGCTATTCTCGCACAGATTATAGTAAGATCAACTAGCAAACTATTGGATTAATAGAGACATGCCCATACTCTGAAACTATGTATCATGGTGAAGATCAACTGCAGGGTACTAATAACAGCAGATGTAAAAAGAACAAAAATTCAAGCAACCATGCATCAATACATGACAGCAACTTACCTAAGGTCCAGAAACAAGCCTCAACTTTGACAGGTCCATAGAGTTCTCCCTGCCACCACAAAGAGGCTGAATGTTAATGTACAGGCTCAGAAGGAAATCATACAAATCTTACACATTTTGAAATGGAAAAACAGGAAATGATATCTCTGAATGACAAGAAACAGGAGAACACACTAACATCAACTATTGGAGGCTGACCCTTTAGTCCAACTGTAAGATGGTTCCTTTTTATATCGCAAACAATAAACCGTGATTTTGTTCCCTGAGGTACAAGAATATTGACATAAACCTCCTGTAATGATTGACCCCAACAGTAGTTGTCCAGATCAAGGCCATTGTCTATGTTGGGAGCTGTGTACATATCAGCAGAAAGAGCAATAAGCTACTGGTAATGCAAAAGAAACAAGGTTGTTTGGTAACACCAATTAACATATAAAGTTGGAATATGATGAGAACAAAGAATAACCAAGTGTAATATGGAGTTCGGAATTTCAAGAAAATAGACAATGAACAATGTATAGCAGAGAATTGGAGTTAAAGGACCTTCTGCAAAAAATATAAACAGTATACCACAAACGTACACACCTACACAGCTTAGAAAAAGAATACTAGTTCAAACTGAATACGGTCAACCTTCTGATGACATAAAAGGTAAGAAAACCAAGTCCAGCGACAGATTGGCACAATGCAAATATAAACCACATAAGTCCTCTGCTATCAAATTCTGAATTCCAAGAGAGCAAGAAGCAGGGCTTCAATCATGTGCAAATGATCTGAAACCACTTAGCCATTAACTTACACTAAAATGTTGTACGAATATAACTTTAAAGATCACGGATGAAAGCTTCAACTGGGCTATTTGATACACTTATTTGTTTTCAGAACATTAGGCTCTAAACACACTTGATAAGTGCAAACATTTGAAACGACTTAGCCATCAACTATTATTGCTTTACAAATCGAACTCAAATAAACTTATGACTAATAACCATAAAAATATATATCAGATGATATTCAAGATCAAGATTCAAATCAATAATCATTATATCTTTTTCACTAAGTGGTAATCTCGAAACCCAAGGGTTCAAGGGAGTGGAATTGAAGCACGAGTTAGGATAATCATCATGTAACCATTGTGTTAACAAATTTCCCAAAATTCGTACCCAAAAGCTACACGCCTCTAAAACACCAGGGGAGAAAAGTAAAACACAGATGACAATTTGTTTAAGAAAATACCTAGAGGCCCCTTCTTGTTCTCTTCAAGGACCTCAGTAGCATTATTGGCCTCCTTAACCTCCTGTACAGATTGACCGCAAGAGTAGTTGTCCAGATCAAGGCCATTGCCTATGGTGGGAGCTGTGTACATATCAGCAGAAAGAGCAATAAGCTACTGGTGATGCAAAACAAACAAGGTTGTTTATAAAGTTAGAATATGATGAGAACAGAGAATAACCAAGTGTAATATGGAGTTTGAAAGTCAAGAAAATACACAACAAATAATGCTATAGCAGACAATTAGTGTTAAAAGACCACCTGCGAAAAATATAAACAGTATGCCACAATCATACACACCTACAAAGCTTAGAAAAAGCAATACTAGTTCAAACTGAATACAGTCAACCTTCTGATGACATAGAAGGTAAGAAGACCAAGTCCTGCAACAAATAAGGAGACAACAAAAGAAAGCCACAACATGAACCCTCCCTCAGCAGATTGGCACAATGCAAATGAAAACCACACAACTCTTCTGGGATCAAATTCCGAATTCCAAGAGAGCAAGAGTAGGGCTTCAATCATGTGCTAGTGATCTGAAACCACTTAGCCATTAACTTTCACTAAAATGTTGTACGAATATAACTCTAAAGATCATGAATGAAGCTTCAACTGGGCTCTCAAATTAACTTTACTTATGACTTATAAACCATAAAATATATATTAGATGATATTCAAGATCAAGATTCAAATCAATAATTATTATATCTTTTTCCTAAGTGGTAATCTCGAAACCCAAGGGTTCAAGGGAGTAGAATTGAAGCACGAGTTAGGAAAATCAGTATGTAACCATTGTGTTAACTCGTTTCCCAAAATTCGTACCCAGAAGCTACACGCCTCTAACTAAATACACCTCTAAAACACCAGGGGAGAAAAGTAAAACACAGATGAGACATTTGTTTTAAAAAATACCTAGATGCCCCTTCTTGTTCTCTTCAATTGCCTCAGTAGCATTATTGGCCACCTTAACCTCCTGTACGGATTGACCGCAAGAGTAGTTGTCCAGATCAAGGACATTGCCTATGTTGGGAGCTGTGTACATATCAGCAGAATAAGCTACTGGTGATGCGAAACAAACAAGGTTGCTCTGTAACACTATTAACATATATAAAGTTGGAATATGATGAGAACAAAGAATAACCAAGTGTAATATGGAGTTTGAAATTCAAGAAAATACACAACAAATAATGCTATAGCAGAGAATTGGTGTTAAAGAACCTTCTGCAAAAAATATAAACAGTATGCCACAATCATACACAGCTATACAGCTTAGAAAAAGCAATACTAGTTCAAACTGAATACAGTCAACCTTCTGATGAAATAAAAGGTAAGAAGACAAAGTCCTGCGACAAACAAGGAGAAAACGAAAGAGAGCCACAACATCAACCATCCCTCAGTAGATTGGTAAAATGCAAATGAAAACCACATGAGTCCTCTCCTATCAAATTCCAAATTCCCAGAGAGCAAGAGTAAGGCTTCAATCATGGGCTAATGGATATTCTTAATTTTTTTTTTCTATAATCAAACTATGTATGTTCTTTTTATCAGAAAATTAGAATCAAAACATACTTGACAAATGATAAAATCTGGAAACACATAGCCATTAACTTTCACTAAAATGTTGTACAAATATAATTCTAAAGATCACGAATGAAGCTTCAAATGATCATAAAAATATATATCAGATGATATTCAAGATCAAGATTCAAATCAATAACTATTATATCTTTTCTCTGAGTAGTAATAATCTCGAAACCCAAGGGTTCAAGGGGGTGGAATTGAAGCACAAATTAGGAAAATCAGAATGTAACTGTAGTGTCCATTCATAACTCATTTCCTAGAATTCCTATAGGGAAGAAAAGTAAAACACAGATGAGACATTTTGTTAAAAGAAGAAAATACCTTGAAGCCCCTTCTTGTTCTCTTCAATGGCCTTAGTAGCGTTCTTGTCCTTAACCTCCTCTACAGGTGAGGACGATGGTGGTATGTCATCTTGCTCATTGTATTCGGTAATGATCACCATTGATAAACTCAAGAGTCAGTTCAGAGCTTCAGGGTTTTGGCGGTGGATTTTTGAATCATGTAGAATTGAGGCTGATTATATATATATATATGTATAGAGGGAAATGAAAAGTGAAGAGCCAACTGTAACCAACAGGCAGCCTATAGAATATTCTAGAACATTCTAGAAGATCTTGTGGGATGAGTTCAAAATGCAATATAAAATGGGCAAAACACAAAGCATAATTTTATTGGTGGAATACACTCTATATTGTTCATCTCCTTCTCGTAAATGTATTTTTCACAATATTATTTATATGTGTATTTCGTATCAATTTTTTCTGTAAATACATCTATCATTAAAGTAAATAAAAATGAACGTATATACATGATGCAATTCCATTATAACGATTTCAAATCTTATTTTAGTATTCATATTTTAAGTTTTGTATCCATCGTATATGTCATTAACAGTCTTAATAAACACTATATTCCTCTAGCCTCCAAGAATCTCCAAAGAACACTCTTGAGACTTTATGTATGTTAAACCTACAGAACCTTAAACCCGCCCCGCCCCATCGCCACCCCCTACTCTTCTCGTATGCTCTTTAGTATTACAAAAGAGAAAAGAGCATGTAAATACCAATTGGTACAGTTAATGACGACAATAGCCTAAGTTTTATTTAGGGCATGTTTAGGAGATCATCCTAAGAACTATATTTGGCGTATTTAGATGTAATTACATTGTTTTGTTCTCATAAATTACCTGGTCATTAGGTAATTGAATGTAATTGGCAATAGCTAATTACACACTTCAATTCACAGAGGGCTGTGAATTGCTGGTAATTACGTGTTGACCACTTTTTAATTTCTTTCTTTTATTTTTATTTTTATTTTTATTTTTTGATTTAAATGTACTTTATATTTTTATATTCTTTTTAATTTTTATTATTCTAATGTTTTCTAAAAATATTTTATTTATTTAATATTATTTATATTTTATTTCCTATGATTTTATGCAATTTTTCATAGTATCTAACAAAAAAATTCATTAGTATAATTTTACTAGTATTCTAATTTAAAGTATGATTCATTATTGAAAAAAGTAATGGACTTACGTTTTTCTTTTCTTTTAAAATCATATTTATGTATGTTATGTTGAAATTTGACATAAGACTATTATATTAAATTTTTGTTTTGAATTTAGGACTTCTATTGTATTTTCAATTTCATTTTGTTTTAGGAGTATTGACTCGATATTTTACATTGCAAACTATTTTTTAAAGTTAGACTTGATAGATTATATTTTTTCAAATGTTTTATAATTTTATAACATGATATTTATAAATATTAATCTTTTTGTCAAACATGCATTTCATAATGTTCATTGAAACCTTTTACTTTTTCTTTTTATGATTAGTTTAATTAAGTATACCAAATTGGAAAAATATAAATCAATTATTTTTTATAATGTTAGTTAAGAACATATGTTTATCAATTAATATATTTTTCAAAGACAATATATATCTTAAATATTTAATTTAATACCATATAAATGACATTGTTGGTCTAATAAAAATGTTTAATTTTAAATAATTATTTTTATTTTAAAATTCAATATAACCTTATGATTACACTTGTGCAATCAAACAGTACACTTATAATTATATTGTAATTACATTGTGGCAAACAAATAAATTATCATAATTACTAGGCTAGTATGTACTATCATAATAATTACACCAACTCCAAACATGCCCTTATTAGCACGATTTATCAATTTAGGCAAAAACACGGCAAATTAGGGGTCGTGGGACTTTGGACCCTCGACTTATATTACCAAAAGTTAGGACTATACATCTAAAGCTAAAGAAAATTTCCTTCATATCTCGAGATTTATCGTATTTATATAACACACTTCAATATCACTTTTGAAAGGTCAATTGCACGACCACTTTTGAAAATCATAATTCGAAAGGTTTTTTTTTAAATCAATTCGATGTTTGTATGATAGCTTGGATATATCTTTGGGAATCTAAATAAAAATTCTGATATATGTTTTCTTGTATATCAATGGAGTCCGGAGCTAAAGGGTGAAAAATGTTAACAAAAATTTCAAAACGGTATATGAAATTTTTTTTGAACCAAAACGACAAAATTGCTCAAGAAGTAGCGATTTTGTCTGCTGGAAAAAGTAAAATTGCTGCAATAGCAGTGATTTGTTAGATTTGATTTTTTTTTTAAAAAAATTAAATAAAATCGGAGCGATTTCCAAAATAATTTTTTTTTTTATATGTCGCTGATGAGGCAGCGACTTAAGTTTAATTATTTTTTGCTTCTTTTTTTTTAAAAAAAAATTAAAACAATTTTTTTTAAATCAAATCGCTGCCAAAACAATTATTTTTTATTAAATTTTTTCTTGATGAATGAGGAAATTGAGGGATTGAGGGAGAATTAGATTTAGGGTGAAGTTGAGGAAAAATGTTAAGAAAGAGGAAAATGAAATCTTAAGAGTTATTTGTTGTCAAATTATTTAGTTAATAGTTGCTAATACTAATTGTTGGCTTATTTGATATATTTGGTAGCTTATTGAAATCATACTAATTTAGGAGCTAATTATTTATAATATTGGTAATATATGAATATTATCAGATTTTGGACTTCGTTATATGTATCTAGCACATCCTATCTCGAATATTTGGAATAAAAATTAGGTATAATTTTTTTAGATACAGTATATCTAAGTGGATTTGCATGTATTTAGGATACACAAACAACTTTCACTCGTCTCCCTCCTATCTTGCTCACAATCTGGTATCCTAGATAGTATCTAATGTTATATTTTTGATAGTTAGTGTGATTCACATGTATCTCAGATACATAGATAAATCTCGCTCGCCGCCTTCCCATTTTTGCTCGCCTTTCTTCCTATATATATTTCAACTTATGAGGTTGCAAAGAACATGTATCTAACTTGAAATCTAGTATGAAATCATGCATTAGTCAAATAATATGCGACTATTCCAAATAATAGGGAGGAGAATTAATAAATATGAATGAAATGTTTGCGCAATTACGTAGCTTTCATGTCTTTTATATTTATGTGTTATATACGGTGTCAAATTCTCTTCACTGAACTAACAGTATTGCTTGCAGTCACTATTGAAAGCCCACAAGGCCCATCCAATATATAGCTCATGCAAATCTCTAATGATGTTTGCATTTAGATGGAACAAATTCTTCTAGTTCTCACGAATGATTAGATAATTAACCTAAATAATTGCTCACTCAATCACTTCAATTAAAAACAACTAATAGCTAAACTGTGTAAAGATCCGTCCATGCAATAACTTAGGCAGGATTTTATTTGGGCAACTTTCACGTATAGCAAATAAAAAATTCACACTTGTATGCTATTACAAAATTTGCATAACTGCGCTCCATAGCAAACATAGAAACTGTATAATTCGCTATACATATACAGTTGAAGCAAATTGTATAAAACGAAGTGTATAAAACAATAAAGAGAAAGACACTTGGGTAGAGAACTGTATAAAAACGAATTGTATTAGTATAAGTGTATAGAACAATTATATACAATTTAAATTTGAATAAAATGAGAAAGAGAGAAAGACAAAAGCGACTTGACAAAGAATATACAATTGAATCGAATTGTATAAAACGAGAAAGAGAGAAATTAGATACAATTTGAAAATTGTATAAAACGAGAAAGAGAGAAAGGCAAAAGAAACTGGGCATGGGAGTATTTTTATTGTATAATTATAAGTGTATAGGACGAAAATATATGTACTTGCATGTGTATATACAATTTTCTCACGCTTTATACAAACAGAAACGCAATTTATACATTTCGCTTCTGTTTGTATAAGTGAGAAAGGCGAGGATGGCGAGCGAGATTTGGGAGAGTGACGAGCGAGATCTGGAAGAGGGGAGAGAGAGGAACAAAAACATATGTATTTATACAATTTTCTCTGCTTTATACAATTAGAAAGAATTTTTATACACTTGTGTTTGTATAAGAAGTGAGAGAGATTGGAGGAGAGTGGCGAGCGAGATATTTGGGAGAGAGACGCCTGACATTTTTTTGCAAACATTTGCTATGGAGCATAATTAAATCAAACCCTAACTGCTTCATTTATTTTAGGTTATTAGTTTGCTATTATATACAATTTTTTCATATTATTTTGCAAGAGATGTCACATTTAAAATAAGTACAAATAAATGGCATACTACGAAATCATATTTAAAAGAACACAATATAAACAAACAAAACAAGACAAAAACTCACGTATATAGCTAAATTCTTCCCAATTAGTTTAGTTTTTTCAAAAATATATTCAAAATAATCTCATTAAAAGTAAATACTTTTTCTATATAAAACATCAAACTATTATTTAAAAACTCATTATTATTTTGATTCCACAAATTAATCTAAATCAATTTCATAAGGGAGAAAATAAGATGAGAGGAAGAAAACTAAAAGCACATGTATAATATTATCATTTTGTTGGTGAGGCACAAAAAAAAAATCAATGTTGTTCAAAAGATATTAATTTATCATTGTTTCTAACAGATTTACAGGCAGTAGTAATAACAATCACTACAAATATATATATATATATATATATATATATATATATATATATATATATCATGGGAATTTTTATTGGAATTAGTATGAAAATTCATAAGAAATTTTTTTTCATACAAATTTCATGAAAATTTCCATGTAATTCACAGTTTTCTTACGATGAATGTTGTTCAAGAAATATTAGTAGAGTAATGAATAATCATTAGTTATCACTAATTTGTATTTATCAATTACTTATAATATACTCCATTTGTCTGGTATTGTTTGTCATGTTGCGTCTTTCGAAAGTCAATTTGACTAATTTTCAAAGTTAAATTAGATCACATTAATTCGATATTTTAAACAAAAAAATTTAGATAATCTAAAACTATATGAAAAGTACTATAAACTGCAATTTTTTGCATATTAATATGATGAAAAAATACATCTTAGAATGTTAGCCAAAGTTTTTATAGTTTAACTCTAAAAATGGAAACCATGACAAATAATACGCGACGGAGAAAGTAAGAAATACAATCCGACTATGGACAATAAAACTGAAAAACAACATTTTACTTAAATTTACAAAAATATAAAGAAAAAAAAATCTCAATTTTTTGCGGATTAACTTACTTCTGAACAATCTAAAATTATTAGCTTTTATGAATTATGAATACATTAGATACACTCTCGGAACACATCCTTTTAATTTAAATTTCAGTATCTAATCTTGAGCTTATTTTTATTATTATTTTTTGGATAAGATGAAATATAAATTTAGCTATATTCAAGCCACTTCTCACGTGAGTACCTTGATAAATTTGTCATCCATGAACATGTTACTCATAGTTCGACTGTATAGATGAGTGGGATATAACATAAGTATTTTTAGATTATGATCAAAATTTTAGAGATATATCTTAATTAAATTAAGGTCCTATCAACTTTCTCCCCTCTCCCCCCCAACCCTCCACCCACAAAAAAAAGATATATTTATTTTGTAATTTTGTATACCATTTGGTTTACGTAGAATCCAAACACCTCTCACGCGTCTCAACTACGTGAAGTCACATAGTCTGTCATAGAGAATGAAATGCATAAAAAAAATAGGGGAAGGAAGTCAGAGACTCCCTTTTTTTTGTAAGTCAAAAGGTGTAGAAAGTTTTTTAAAAATGAATTCAGGAGTTAATATATAGGACCTTTATTTAGTTAAGATATGTTTATGAGATTTTGATTGTAATCTAAGAGGTACTTGTGTCTTATTTCAAAATGAGTCTTAGGGTGTGTTTTTTAGTATGAAGGAAAATTATTTTCTTAGAACATGTTTTTCTTTGTAAGTGGTTCTCATACTTATTTTATATTGTTTAGTCAGTAATTAAAAAAAAATATATTATCTCAAAAGCATTTGGATATAACTTGAACAAATACTATGGCACTGAACCTGAATCTCCACCCTTTAACACATATAAGTAT
Source organism: Solanum lycopersicum (assembly GCF_036512215.1). Lineage (NCBI taxonomy): Eukaryota > Viridiplantae > Streptophyta > Magnoliopsida > Solanales > Solanaceae > Solanum > Solanum lycopersicum. The sequence continues at coordinate 38,162,658 of NC_090805.1, forward strand.
GAAATCTTTACTGTTTAACTATGTAATTTTATCCATCACTAATTAGAACACTAAAAAGGAGTTGTTGCCATTAGTATTAATAGGTCAAAAGAAATGTAATGCAACATTATGTTTGGTCCCTTAAGTCTCTATCATCCCATGTATATTGCACATGGATTATGAATGGGATTATTATAAGACATAGACTAATTGATAGCAAAGTATATGTAGTGGTACTAGCTACCTAGCTAGCTACTATGTTGTTGTTGTAGACATCCACTTATCTTCATGTCTATGATACCAACAGGAGCTAAAACTAAAACCCAATTTGAGAATGTCATTTTCTTGAATAATGATATAATTTAATTAATGTCACATGCAAGTAGCCTATTTCAAACTTTATGAACCAAAAAAAAAAAAAATATCCAAACTCCAAATGATCCTTGTCTTGTCAGTCCCTTTTATGTTAAGGCAGTAAAATTGGGTGTACTTAAGATGCCTTAGGTCTCTGTTTTTATATTACGATAAATATTTTTCGTTTTAATTTATGTGATTTGAATTCTCTTTAAAGTATAAAAAATTTTAGAAATAAGTTGAATAATTTTTTGGATGATAAATTTTTATAGCTTATAATCACACAATATTATAGCATATTTAATATTATTAAGAATGTTGTGCTTAAATACATGAATTAACATCAAAGAAGAATAGCTGTTGTGGATTTCATATAACAAATTGCTCGTATTTTTCTTTTATTTTGTCTAACAAAGAATGATCTCTTTTTAAATTTTTTTTTTTTTTTTCTAAGTATATAAACAATAAAATTTCTTAAATTGTGAAAGCACATTAAAGTAATAATTATAATTACTTCAAAATAGGATTATTGTAATTGTATAAATTTTTTTTATCAACAAATGATTGTGCAAGTACAAAATTGCTAAATTGAGTGTGTACAGTGTACCAAAGCAAATAAAAGATAGCCAACTACAAGAAGGGTAAGTCTGGCCCATAAGTTAGAGAAAGATAATTTCACAATTTTAAAACGTGTATGAAGAATAATGCAAGTGAACCCACAAGTTCTCAAACCTCTTTTATATTTTATTTATTTTTCACTCGATATTTAAAGCACATATTAGAGTCCCGATTAAATTTTCAATCTCATATGATAGGACCCATCCGGCATGATGATCCTGAATTCTACCATGACTTAAATCTAAGACTTTTGATTGTTATCACAATTTATGTTGCTCGGAGTCATTCACATTTGATTGGGGCTCATTATAAAAAGATTTTTTCGATTCCATTTATAGTCATACCTTCTTCGGTTATTTTTATGAGATCACTTTGAATTCCGCACCTCCCTTAAATTAATGATTAATATGAGTATTTTATCATAATATTCATATTAATTGATATATAATCTTAGATCTTGAAAAATAATTTGGTAAATAATTAATTGATATTGAGGGGAAAAATGAAAAAGAAAACATTTTTTATTATGATATGCTAAAAGTGAGAAGAAAATTATATAGAATAAGGTAATATTCTTCAATGGAAAATCTTGTCGAAAAATTCAAATGACAAGAGAAAAATTGTTGTAGCAACTAGTGTTCTTTTCATTGACATGGAAAAGATGAAATAAAAAAAAAAAGAGCTTGTGTGGTTATTCATTTTCTTTCACCTCATTGACATGGAAAAGATGAAATAAAAAAAAAAAAATTGAGCTTGTGTGGTTATTCATTTTCTTTCACCTCTTAATTTATCTACTGACTTCTCAGAAATTTTATTAAAGGTGTTCAAAAATTTATAGCTAGTAAAAATAATTTAATGAATGGATATAAACTATGTAACAATAATGATTAATTGTTTTAAGTAGAAAATATAGCAAAAATTTACAATCAAGTTACATAATATTTTACTTTAATGTTCATGTTTATTTGATAGGAAGTGAACAAACAAAGAAAACATAAAAAATCCTGTTTAGAGTAAAATCACTTTTATGCTTTAAGATTTCACTAGTCTTTGATGACTAATAATGAGAAATGAAGAATAAAAAATAAAATCAAACGAGGTAACTTTATATTGAATAATTACTTTTAAATTTTATACAATTTTCTAATGAAAAGAAAAAAAAATCAAAGTCAAATAACGAATTTATTATTTTTAAATTACTTTTAAATAACATATGTATTAACTATGATTCAGAAAATAATTAGAAGTTCTTTTGAAAATTATATAATAATGATTAAATTACGATTTTACCCTTAGATATATAAAGTCACTAGACCTTAGGATCTAAACGCTTGTGCTACGTATATTTTCTCTGTTTCTGTTTTTTTTAGCCTTTGAATATTTTAAAACGATTGATAATAGATATTTTAACGATTCTATGTTAGTGTAACATATTTATAAATCGAAGTTAAAACAATTATATTCAAAACCGTATAAGGTGGAGTGGCATTAATGATGGTATTTATTAATGAGCGTTTTGTGCACGGCATGAAATCGTCGTTTGTGATTGACATGTTACTCTTTTAAAGATTCTCAAATACATACATTTCAGTCTCAGTTATCAAAAGGAAAGAGGAAATATTACTACTTATGATCTATTGGGTCTACCCTTTGATTTTATGGGGAATTACCATTCTCATACCCAAATCGTGGGGCCATGAGATAACTATTGTCATTACTTGGATCGATCTCCCCTCAATATCTTTTGAATCAAGTCTGTCATATAGGGCATTTCTGTATGATTTGTAGACTATTACACAGTGGGATGGAGGTCGGGGTACGGGGGTTAATCTAGTCTGCACAAAGTGTTCACCCCAAAGCAAAGCCTGTGACAGATGTTATAGCGATTGCGAGTTATCCTTAAATTAAAAAAAAAACATATTTTATGGCACAAAGTTTTCATTTTCTCATGGTGTCCCTTCGTTGGAAGAAGTAAAATATACACAAGTCAAATTTTACTTTATATGGTATATATTTGATATTTTGAACGTTCTTAAAATCAATGAAAACTTACAAGGCAATACTCAAAACTTACATGAACTCTATAGTAAACAACTTTTAGAGAATATATCCTGACAGTCCAGTTAATTTGATCTTAATGGACAGTCAAACATTCCAACTTATTTCCATATTGTCTAGTGGACATTTGATAGTTGCCTGACATATAAATTTTGTATGGATCTTGATGACATTTTATAAGTTGTAGTATTTAACTAATTGATACAAAAAATACGAGTTGAGGTATCTAGTTAAAATATTAATTGGGATCAAATTTAAATATTTATGAAAAACTCCTATTGAGTATTGACATTAATATGAGTGCACTAGTCATGATCAATTTGTTGAATATTGGGACTTTTTCCTATATGGTCGTACTGAAGAACCAAAACAAAAGCAAAATAAATTATTAATGAAAAGGATATGACACATGCATCTGTTTTATTATTGGAATAGAACAGTTTTACTTTTTTATTTTTAAACTTTGGATATGTTGTATTTGTTAGCAAATGATGAAAGGAAGGATAAGAATCTTATATGGTAAAAACAGCATCAGTAGTTGCAAAATACATCGAATAAAAATGAAATAGAAAATGACAAAAAAAAATGTAGAATAATAGAGCATATATAAGACATATAATAACGCGTCTTTTTGTTACTTTTCAACTACCAATAGTCTCTTTTCCTTCTTTTTTTAGCTTTTGGGAGGCTGTCCTGTCTCTTTTGCTGTGTGTTTGGATGGATATAACTCACATCACATAGTATGTGTCGTAATTTTTAGGCATAATACATATATTAGACTCTAAATTTGATTTCAAATTTTAATTTTGGTCTCTAATTTTCATAATGTGAAAAATAGACACTCTAACTATTCAATTTTTAAATAAATAAACACATGAGTCCTACATGGAACAATACATGTAGGACACCACATAGAAGAAAAAATGATATGTAGGATGACACGTAGAACACGTGTATTTATTTGTTCAACTTTATAGAAGTTTAAGTGTCTACTTATGCACACACAAAGTTAAAGGGCATAAATGTGATTCGAAGCAAAGTTAAAGGGCTCAATTATGTATTATACCTAGTTTTTACGTAGCATAAACACAAATCAATTTAAATATATTTCACAAATGTGTGTAAAATATCGACTTAATTCACACTTAAAATTAACAGATATAGTAACAATTGAATCTAAGTTTTTAAGGAAAACATGTTTATGTTGATATATATTCAAACTATGCATACATACCAAAAAAAATAATTAAATACATAAATAATATGAATACGTAAATAATAAAATCATATCGGTTCTGAATTCAAAGGTGATCCACATTATAATTTCCTCTATAGATTTTTTAATAATACAAATATTAAATTACCTTGTTAAATTTAAATAGTTAATTTCTCATAAAATTTAGGATAAAATAAAATGATTAGTTTTAATAATTAGACCAGACATTACTTAATTCCAGTTTATTGAATACATAATTTTAAATAAAAAGGAACAAAATGTTTGTCAGTTTCGTTCGTTTTGTATATATCTTCCAATTTTGCTGTCATATTTTTCTGCTTTTGAAATTAAGTGTCAATCATTAATACTTTTCTAAGCGCTCCACAAACTTTGAAGTAAAATATATTTATAAGATTATGTTAATTATGTTATTATTATTTTAAATTTAAAAATATATTATATTATTTTTCAATTTTAAGAATGAATATAAAAAGTATTATTATTCTCTTTGGAAGGGAGAAAAATTAAAATTTTCCTGTTTTTTTCTAATGAAAATATTTTTTAAATATAGTAACAATTTCGTAGAGCATAGAGTAAGATCAGAGGCTTTTTGAATATCACGTGCCTTTATTTCATATTTTAATGAAAATAAAGTTTTTAAAATGGGTCTATTTCATTTATCACCCCAATTTTAACTTCTTCAAATAGGTGTAAAATAGGTTAACATACTTTTTGTTTTAAAATATCTCAAGTACATCTCGAATTCAAACATCAAATTTGGTGTCAGCACTATTTTTTAAACGTAATTAATTTCAACCTGTATCAAATTTTACATCAAAAAGAATATTTTTCTCTCTTTTTTTTTATTATTATATTATTTATAATTTTATTTATATTTTCTTATTTCATAAAACAAATTCTTTCTAAAACATTCACCATATATAATTCATACGATTTTCTTTTATAATCATTTAATATAAATTTATTTTGTACTATATTTTAAAAAAATATATAAATTGCTAACAAATATTATACATTATGCAAAATAATGGATAATACAAATAAAAGTGATATCATTAATTAAATACAATTAAATAAAAATGACATAATTGAAAAAATTATTTTAAATTCTACACAAATATTCAACTTTCAAGATCACTACGGTGATCCAATAAATGTTCTATTAATGCATTACATAGTTCAAAATGATCTTTTTTGTCTTTTATTTTTTTTAATCGAGCTAGAAATTTATAATTTTCGTCTATTGTCATTTCTATGGTCGGAGTTTACTTATACACTTTAAGGAGTCGTCAGGGGCGGTCAACTTACCTGGGGGCCTAAAGCGAAATTTTAATTGGAGGCTTAAAATATAAACAAACTTCATATACATATTTATTCAAAATTTATTTTTCTTACACTATCTAGAAGAAAAATATTAGTATCTAATATTGTTTTTCAATTATTGATTTTAGGTAAGATTTTATCAACTCAATATTGAAAAATATCCTTTTCGTGAGGCATTATTAATTATATGAATTGTTAACATAATTTTATAAGTAATAAATTAAAAAATAATATTAAATAAAAATAAGAGTTAGAACAATAGAATCCGATGTAAGAAGTTGATAACTTCGTACGCACCATTTTAATATTCTCTTTGTAATTTTTGAAACTAAAATTTAAAAAGAAATAAAGACGAATTAGTAATTCACTTTATTCAATACACTATTAATTCTTTAACAAAATATAAACAATATTAAAGTGAATAAAATAGTATGTATGTTTATCATAATTATTCAATTTTTTTCTACAAAAATTTAACACATAATTTGTTCTTAATGATAATTCGGGGCCCTCAAAATTTGGGGACTAAGGCATAAACCTTATTTTATAAAGGCAAGAGCCGCCCCTGGAGTCGTTTGATAGAGTGTATTGAAAATATAATGCATTATTAGTAGTACCTTGTTTGGTATACTTTTTCATGCTATGTATAACTAATGCATTAGCTATATAGTCTATTGTGTATTACTAATATCAAGGGATACTAGGTATTAGTAATAGACAACATTTTAATACTTGCATTGGATTAAATAATTACAAAACTATCCCTAAAGCCTTTTCATTTTCTTTGTTGTCATAAGTTTTTTTTTTTTGATTTGATTTTCGAGTATCTCTTTTTAATTAAAAAAATAATCTAATTTTTGTATAAAAATTTACTATTGTGACGATAAATTTGATAAAAAAATTATTTGTCAACTTTTCACAAAAATATTTTGACGCAATATTACAACTATTTAATATTATTTTTGAAAAAAAAGAGGAAGAAGAAGTGTTAATGATGTTTTAGCAAAGAGAACTTTTTTTTTCTGTTTTAGCAAAGAGAATTTTTTTTGATGTTTTAGCAAAGAACATTGTTGTAAAAGAAGTGTACAAATAAATAAAGTGTGAAGGGTATATTTGTAAACATATATTTTTTAATAAAAATTATGTAAGATTTGTTATTTCTAATACATCAAATCAAACAATGCTTTAAAAAAAAATGCTTGCATAACTAATGAAAACATTATTAATGCAAGCATAACTAACACATCATATTTTATATTATTCTTATATACTCTACCAACGACCCTTTAGCATATTCATGAAAATAATATTTTGTATACGTTGTTTTTAACATCACTTATTCATTCCTAAAGCATGTGAATATGATATTTATATAATTAGAGTAATTTGTGATATCATTAAAATTATAAATCACTTAATATAAATATTAAAATAAAATTCATATTTGATTTATTTTTATTTTTAAACCATAAATTTTATTGCAGACACAAGTGATCATAGATATGGAATAGTTACCTTCGTGCAAGGGCAGTACTTTCCATTAATTTTTTTTCACGTGGCGTTCGTAGCTCACATTAGAGCCCTGTTACGTCCCTTTTTTTTCTCTATAATTTATTTTTGATTTTTTGTTGTTTCGAAAGAAAAAAAAGTTTTTCCAATTAAAGTGACGTTTTGAAAAGGGATAATTATTATTCAGAGTCGCCACTTGGAATTGAGTTTTGGTGTTCCAAGTCACCTTATTTAATTCCCTAATCAAAAGGAAATTTGACTCTATTTTATTGGTCTGCGAACTAGAAATTCGGGTAAGGAATTCTGTTGACCGAGGGGAAGGTGTTAGGCACCCCTCGAATCCCGTGATTCTAGCATGGTCGCTTTATTGACTTATAATATGACTTAACTTAATTTTTGGACACTGTATTATTTAACTTAATAATAAAATTGTTATTTATTTTCAGATTTATTTTAAACTTATTCTAAATTGGTTTATTTATTTTAAATGGTCTTTCTTCATTTTTTTTAAAAAAAAATTATATTTGTATTTTTCATTTTTTAATTTTCCTTTTTTTTAATTAAATTTTTTTTATGCTTTTATATCTTTTTATTTTTTTACATTTTTCTGTTTGTTTTTTTTTGTTTTTTTCACGTTTTTTTTTCTGCACGTTTTTGTTAAAAAAAATTCTGTTTCTGTTTTTTTTTGGAAAAATCTGCTTTTTTTTTGTTTCTTATTTTATTTTAGATTTTATATATATATATATATATATATATATATTTTCCTTCTGTAAGTCTGCTTCTTTTTCTTTTGTTTTTATTATTTTATTTTATCATTATTTTTATTATATTATTACTTTTATAATTTTTGTCTTCTTCTCCTTCTTTTTTTAAAAATAATTTTTGTTATTTTTTTTCTTCATTCATTTTTTTTTGTTTTATATACATTTTTTTTCTTATTCTGCTTCTCTTCTGTTTTTTTTTTTTTTTTATATTTTTTTTTCACGTTTCTTTTCTTTCTTTCTTTTTTTTTTAATTTTCTGTTTTCCTTTTTAAAAAATCTGATATTTTTTCTTTTCTTTTTTTTTTCGTTGTTTTTTTTTCTTTTTATGTTTTAGGCTTTCTTGTTATTTTTTATTTATTTATTCATTTATTTATTTTGTTCTTTTGTTTTCTTTATACAATTTCTCTTAAAATTTTTTATTATAATTATTAATAGTAATTATCACTAATTTATCATGAATCTCTAGATGAAATTTACAATTCTACTTAGATAAAAAAAATTACTAATTATTTATATATCCTAATCTAACAAGTCTATAATAAATCCAATAAAATCTATGGTTAAATTCAACAATTCAATATGCGACATAATATTGCAAAATTGATCTAAAAAAAACATAATAATAATAACAACGTAGCAATAATCAATATGATACATGTGATTTGAAGTATTTCATGCTATTGAAATCAACTTTTCATAGAAATAATATTATTTAGATCATGCGAGAATTTATAGTTACCTCGCTGCGAAAATTGATACGAAAAAAAGCGAGCTGTTATCCACGAATTCAGAATCACGATCAAATCTCTAACTCTAACGTAATTCTCAAAAGAAATAACTCGTTTTTTCCCTATATTTCTCTCTGTATTTTTTCTCTATATCTCTCTTTTCCTCTCTGTATTTCTTTGTATATGTGTATCTGTCTCTGTGTATTCTGTGTATTTTTACATCTCTCTGTATCTTTTTTTTTTCTCAACTGAACGTGTTTTTTTATAATTTGGCTTAGAGTTTGATGCTAATTAAAAGGATAGTAATAGAGTTGGATTAGGATTTAGCTTGAAATATTGTTGAGGGAATTGGGGTTGAGATAAGGATTTAAAATAAATAAATAATAATAATAGAAAATTAACAAAAAAAAAATGTTTAAAAAAATCAAAAGGAACGTCCAAAAGAAGAAAAAAAATCAAAATTAATGGAATGATACTTTTTAGTAAAATAAGTTAAAGTTCGAAATAATTAGGATAAGGTAAACAAATTTGAAATCTTTAGGACTCCTCTTTTCTTTTTTTTTTTCTATACATTTTCATAATATTTTCTATATTATTATTATTTTTAAACTAGATAATTAACAAATAACTTAAATTTCCAACTTCTATTTATCAATTTTTTTTATTATTAAACTATAATTGATCTTATTAGTTTTATTAATTTACAATTTATTATTATTATTTTATTTTATTTTAAATATAACCTTTTTAAAAAAAATTGGTGTTTGACTCTTTATATTTTGGTAAAAAATTAGGTGTTCACAGGCCCCGATTAAATTTTTATCGCATATTACATGACCCATTTCGAAATGACTCTCTCAGCATGATTTTCTGCATACTCAAAATTCAAATCTGATACCTCTAATTAAGGGTGAAATATTGAATTTGTGTCGATTAAATTCCTTTATCCACATCATCCCAAAGGATCTAGTTGTTTACTTTTTTGGTGTGAGTTGAACTTTGAACTACTAATACTTAGAAAAGTAGAGATGTCTAACCAATTGAACCACTTGCTGGCCAATGTTTCCAACTCTTTTTTATTACTTCTTTTTACGATTGCTTTACAAATTCATCGAGGTGGGGGGGCGCATAAATTTCTAAACCATATATTAGATAAAATATCAGAGTATTGTGTTTAGGATTTGAAATTCAAATAAATACTTTAACAACCTTTTAATCTTAATTACCATCGGAAATTTAGCACAATTTTTCGATGAAGAAGATTCATTTGAATCGTCTTGCTTCTCTTTAGCTATCCATCATTGCTCTCTTAGTTTGAATTAAATGTAAATATAAATATAGGTGGCTATCAGAATGCCCCACAGCCACAGGCCAAAGCAGACCCCATTTTCACCCCACCATTACAGTTGGTGTTGGGTGATGCAAAATCATATATAGGCGGTTCGTCACCTTCCAGACCCATTCAAATAATTACCATTTTGAGGAAAAATGACATAAATAGGTAATCTTATTTTATCATATATAATTTTAAAGATTTTTATTATTAACTTTTTTTTTTTACAAAAATCTCCTTTTCATACATTTTTATTCACTCTGGAGTTGAGTGAGGGTTCGTGGGTTCGATCATATCTTAGTCTTTGTGCAGATCTTGTATTTTTATACTAGAAAATTAAATAAATAAATAAATATATATGTATTAATTAATTAATTTGCTCAATGGTAAGTAATATATTAATTAATTTGCTCAATGGTAAGTACAAAGCTGTGGAAATGCTTACCACATTAGTGTTGTGGCTTTGAATCGCACTATCAACAAACATTTGTCTCTTTTTTAAAAAATGCATAAATAAGAGAATATGTTTTGCAGTATTTTTCTTTACTATCCTAAAATTTAGAATTCCTAATATTTGTTTCGTCTCTACGATCTCTCGTATACCTCCCTATCCTCTTGAATACTTTCCTCCCCTCTCGTATACATCCCTATCCTCCCGAATACTTTCATCCCCTCTCATATACATCCCTCCCCTCTCGTATACATCCCTATCCTCCCGAATACTTTCATCCCCTCTCATATACATCCCTCCCCTCTCGTATACATCCCTCTCCTCTCAAATACTTTTCTCCCCTCTCGTATACATCCCTCTCCTCTCAAATACTTTCCTCTCCTCTCGTATACATCCCTCCCATTAAATAATGTTTCATTCGCAAACATGAGCTATGTATCCTTAGGTTTTCTTATGTATCCGAGATCCTTTTAAGAGATTTTTATATAATTTGGGAAACGGTATGAATACAATTAGCTCTTAACGCCATGAGATTTATGTAGGTATATATATGTGTGTGTGTGAATTGCAGTGAAGTGATAAGTATTAAGTAGTCATTCATCTTCACCAGAGGTCACGAGTTTTAGTCCTCCCCCTGAATTGAAAATCACCTTTGTTAGGGAGTACTTTACCCCCAATGTAGGACTTCTTGCATGAATTCAGATTTAATAGAATTCTAATATAGATATCAAACACTCGATAGAAAATAAAAAAAAAATCGTATATATGCCAATATAATTTCTTATTTTCTTCAAGTAGAGAAGAAAATGAAATTTGCGGTAGAAACGTCAGCTCACTAGATGTTCCATCAAGGGCAAGTTAAGTCTTATTCCACTTTATGCCTTTTTATCTTTCTTTCTTAACGTTCCATTTAAAAATAATTTCCAATATATAACGATGATAATGAAAGTGATAATAATAATAATAATAATAACAAGAATGGTATTATTAATAATAAAATGATCATGACAAAGCCTTTAAAGTTAAGACCTACCATTGGCTATCAAATTATACATATCCAGACATATATATCTTAGCTGTGTCTAAAAATTAAACTTCAAGAATATCATTTTCTCACTTGTCTGGACTCTGGACTATATGTCATGCTGACAATTGAGTGATTCCTAATTTAACTGTGCTACTGCATTATAAAGAACACAAAAGGGAAATGTACATAAATATAAAAAGAACATACTTAGTCTCAATATAATTTTATAAGTCGGGTAGAGAGGGTGGTGTATCATAAGTACACAATCTTATTATTATTTTGTAAAGATGGAGACACTATTTTCGATAGATCATCTGATCAAATAAAATATTATTTTACGGGCCCTCGCAGCAGCAAAGTATGATATACGATTGACGACCACTCGAGCCGACTTTAGGCATCATCTGCCGAAGTGCTACGGAGGTTACGAACCTAGACTATGAGTCTTATTGATCGCTTATTAACCCTATCCAGGTCTATTATACTCATATCTCAATAATGTATAGAACAATTTAAAATAAAAAATATGGAAAGAATTATTGATATCATCAACATCACAGTTAGTAACTAACGTAGACATGCACTTAATAGATATATAATCAAACATCAATTAGCTAATAATGAATATTATCCAATATACTTGAAAAGCCAGCAATGATAAACTGATTGAGCAACTAACAACCCAAGCATGTGGTTAGCATCCCCCACCACTGGTTAATCACTTGACCCATTTAATTAATTGATTTATTATTGGTTAGGCTCAACATCATCACCCTAGTTTATATTTTAAATTTTAATTTATCAATTGAATTGTATCCAGTGGGGTGACATGATATTATGATATGAAAATATAAATTTATGTGAAAAAATATCTAGAAAAACAAAAATTAGAGATGAACACAAAATGGAGCAAAAATGCAAATGATCTTTAAAATATGATTAATAAACAAAATTAAAATAATATTCTCTGCGAAAAGAATTTAGTTTACACCGTAGGAAATCACAATTTCTGAAAAAACAAAAAAACAAACATTTTATTAAAAATTAACTGGAAAACTATTGTAAAATCTATTTTAGGAGTAGAAAACAAATTAAAAATAACATTCCCAAAAGAAGATCTTGAAAAATGCAAGGTAGTTAGATACTTAAATATACTCCATAATGATATAATCAATATCTTTTCATCAATTAAAAATATAAGCCTTTTATGATTGTTATCTTTTATATTGGATAGTTAATCCTACAATTTTAGTGCATCCCATGAAATTATTATCTAATTTTTTTTAATCTTTTATACCTTTAATTAATTATTTTGAAAAAAATAAATATTTTTTAAAATTTTAAATTTTTAATTCATTTACTTCATAATTAATAAATATAAAATAGACAATGCATAACTATAAGTAGTAATGTGTCTAGGATAAAACGTCTTTTTCAAAATTTGATATCGTAACAACAATTTCAATCAAACTTTAGATATATTTCAAACATTTTACCCCGTGATATCAAATTTTGAAAAAGACGTTTTATCCTATGCACTATTTAATAATATATTTTAAAGATATACACGTGCCCGCATTGACATAAAAGACAATGCATAACTATAAGTAGTAATGTGTCTATGTGAGCACATATATACCTTTAAAATACACTAATTAAATAATTCAGAATAAAAAGTTCTTCGTAAAATTTAATATCGTAACAATATTTTCGATCAAAATTAAAATATTTTTTAGCTCATTTTCATTTTATTGGCATACTAAATCAGCCCTACGAATATGTCTGGGGACCTTTTACGATAAGAAATTAATATTGCTAATGAAAAAGTTAGGTTGGTGTTTCAGCATGTCCCGTTGAGAAAATTTAAAAGGATAACACAATATTAATGGTTTTGGAGAATTTTTTTGGCCAGAAAATTTAGTTAGAATTTGATCATATTTTATCTATATTATTTTACTTTTTAATATATTTATCCTTTCAAGTTTAATATATTTCAACTAAAAAACGAAAAAAAATATTTTAAAATAAAAAAATATATTACAGATTTTTTAATTTTTTAATTAAATTCTGATCAAATTTTCGGATCGTTTAACAATAAAGGCAACGACCTAAGAGTGGGCATGATACTATATGGTGTATTAATAAATTGTACAACCAAAAACGCGATATAGAAATTATCAATTTATCTTACTACATGCACATTAAAGTTTTGAAAGAGATTAATAATATTTGTCTTGCAATCTAACAATCAACAACAAATATATTTTAGTCAACTTTATAATAAATAATGAATACATTTTTAAGATTAATTAACTACTCAAGTATATAATAGATAAAATATAGTAATTTACGCATAAATTTTATAAAATAACAAGTATTGTGGTCTAACTATTAATGAAAAAAATAACATATAAAACGAAACGAAGAAAGTAATTGTAAGTCTAATATGAATGAGAACGTTTTAAAAAATTAAAGTTATAATTCTTTATTATATAAATAAACGTAAGTCAAAATCAAGTAAATTATGATTATTGAACAATCATATCGTAATTAAAATTGATAATATTGAACCATATCATATAATACTCTTAGATACTGAAAATCAAAATTATTGTTAGCAAAATTTAAAATATTTTACGATAGCATATCATGCACACTCCTATGCTAATGGGTCATTGGCCTTTTGACTCTATTTTGTGAAGGCCTAAAATTTTGTTTTCTAGTAAAAAAAACCTTTTTGCAAGGTATGAAATTAATTTTTTGTCTTGTAATATTTTATAAATTATACCTTACATTCTTAAAAATTAAGAATAAAAATTAAAGATCAAACTCATTTTGCATAGTCGCGGAATTCCTTACCTACATAGGTATATAATTTACTTGGGTTATTTTGATAACAACATTCATCTGTTTCAATTTGTCTATCTCAAAAAATTGTTTAATAAAGAATATTTTTTTAAAAAAATTTTTACTTGCTTATTTAAGACGAAAGACTAAAAATAATTTAATATATGCTAAGTCTTTAATATAAAATCACAAATTTTATTAAAAAATTAATATTTTTTAAACTCCATACTAAATAAAATCAAATAAACAAATTATAATTAATAGGAGCCATAATTACATATGGTGCTTAAACTGAATCAATAAACACAAAATATATATCTCAGATATACATATTCGTAAGTCAACTACAATTTTGAGTGAAATGTTGGAGGAAAAAAATACCCTTATGGAAATATTTTCCTCGTGTCAGACCGACGCAGTCAAATATAAATTTCATGGCAAGTAGTTTAACTTTAAAAGGCAAAACAATATATATCGATTTTTAAAAATGTTATCATATTTGTGTTAGTTTCTTTAAAAATATACTATTTTTAAAGAATTCGATATGCATCAATCAATATATTTATCAGAATAATATAGTTTTTTTTATAATAATTCTTCATATTTTTCTATTAACAAAATGACAATATATAAATATCATTTTTATTTATAAATTTCTTTGACTAACTGATGTGTATTTATATTTTAATTTCTCATTAATCCTCTTTCACTTTTACAAACTCAAGATGAAAATTTTATTTCAAAGCTAAATAAGAAAACAATTTTATTTTTAAATACATACGATATCATCATGAGATTGCACATACAAAAAATAGTTAAGCTAAATAAGATGATTTTTTTTTGTTTTTAAAAATAAATAATTACGTTTACAAAGAAAATATAAAAAATTAAATAAAGTAAAGAGTAATTTTATAAACAAACAACTTGTATAATTTCAATTTAACTTATCTTATCATAACTAATTTTAACATAAATTTATTCTATTATAATTAATTTCATCATAACTTATTTTCAAACGAGTCGAGCATTTATTTCCGTAAGCTATCTGCCTCCAAATTCACATGAAACCTTTTTCTGTGTTCTTTTTATGTTTAGTTGGCTGTAAATTGTACAACTAAAGAATTAAATGTTGTTAGAATCTTTTTTGCCAAAAGAAGTAATGTGCTTTTTAAATTGTTTAAACTCTGAGTACATCAGTAGATCACAAAGATAGGTGCTTCAACATTAATTTTCTCCTTTTTATTTTTCCATAAAAGAATGGCAGAATTTGCATTAAAAAAAGTTAGGTAGCATTATAATAAATTAATAATATTACTCCCCAACATTTTTAATGAAAATGTTTTGTTTGGTATTTCATTGAGAAAATTTAAAGAAGGATAACACCATAAATTGTTTTGTATTCAATTCATTTGCTGCCTCCAACTCATATCAAACCTTTTTCTCGTTTCTTTAATTCTTTAGCAGTAAATACAGAGACAAAGTATTAAAAATACTTCATCGATAATTTTAAAAAATATTTTTTTATTTGATAAATTAAATTTACCAAATTTTCATAGGAGCGTGAGACTCTTAATAAAAAAAATTAGAAAAATATTGAAAATATTTCTAAACTTGATGAGAATAATCAGTTTTGTTCAAAAATGACTGACGATCTTAAAATACTTTTGAATATTAAGAATAAAGTCTAAAAATATCTTTCAATCAAATATTTTGTTAAGAGTTTAAGTTTGGTATACCGTACTCGTCTACAAAAATTTCTATACCATCAATTACTTTTAATGAGATTTAATTAACCATAATAACTTAATTTAGTAAAATAACCATAATTCATAAAAAAGAAAATACGAACTTCAAGATAAAACATGAGCTTAATATCTTTGAAATTGATGAGTACGTTGTTGAACAAATGAACAATATACTCTTCGGAGGTGACTTTAGTTTAAAATTTGAAATTTGATCATTGGTAGAATGATAGGTTCCAAAATGAGTAAAACTTGCATTACCAAATAATATGAATTAATATTTTAAAGATGACATTTTTATTAACGAAAGGAGTTCAAAATAATAATAATATGTCATACACGAAGACGTTAACGGACAAGTTGAAAAAGATGTAAGAATAAATTGGAGTCATCCAAATTATTAAAGCAGGCGTAATACACACCATTTTTTTTAATTTCTAAATATTAATGATCACTAAACAAAGTTGTTTACCCAAAATATACGATAAGTAGCCTCTGATTGTCGATTAAACAATTTTAACTGTATATATAAAAGAGGAAGTATAAGCACCGACTTATTTATTTTGCTTAACAACTATTAAAATAATAATAATAATAACAATAATGTAGTGGACAAAAGTGTTAAAAATTGTCAAAAGAACATTCTGGCACTCCTTTCAGGTGGGACATTGTGTTTTATCTTAGTGTCAATACAATCAAACTTTATCATAGAATAAGTCGTTTTTTTTTTTTTATAAAAGAACGTTACGTAATATAAATATATAATTTATATTTACGATATATAATTTTAAAATAATTACAATGCTTAGCATCAGATAGTATTTTATTGTAAATTTATCTCGCTTTGCATTCTGCCCTCTTTCTAGGGAGCATGGTACGGTACGGCATATATGGTATATGGTATTTTAAAGTTTTGATATGATAATTTTGGTATTTGATTTTTAAAATATTATATTATTTTTATTTTTATTTAATTTAATATGATTTGACATTTTAAAGTTTGATTTCGATATTTTATTTTATGGTAAATTTATAACTATAGTTTGTTCGACGTCAACTAATATATATTCACATAATAGAGTATTATGACTTCTACAATTAAAAAAAAGAGAGATTTCAATTGTAGTATTCTAACACATTATACATAGAAATATATATTCAAAATAAAGTACAAACAACTCCTTTGTTAATCAATTAAATTTCAATCAAAACAGACAATCAAAATTTCAACTTCTAAGCATTTAGTTTATATGACTATTAGGTTTCATATTTGTTAATATTTTAATAATAATAATAATATATGTTATTTATGTAACTATATATATACTCAATATGGTATTCGATATTTCGACACATTATTTCGAAATGTCAAATATCGTACGGAATATAAAAAAATATATACCATATATCACACCAAATACTATAATACCAAATTTACGATATTAAAAATTTTAATATGAAATGATAATTCGTTATATATCTACCACATTGTATCAAATGCGTAATCTTTTTAAAATATAAATATAGATACAAAACAAATACTAACATACATGGTAAGTGGTAACATATAAATACAAATACTGCGACAAATTAATACACAAATTAATACAAATATAAATTTTCATGAAATACATAATAAATACGTATTTAACCTCTTTCTTCGTTTCAAAATTTGCTCACCTCTCTCCTTTCTTCCCAAATTCGATTGCCTATTTTGTTTATATAATTGTATTTATTGATTTGAAAACACTTATGTTAATTATATTGGCGCAGCTAGAATTTGATTTAAGGGGTGTCAAAATATAAAGAAATAAAATCATGTAGAAGCCAAAGAGTATCAATATGTAATATAGATATACATAAAAAAATATTTTTATTCTAACTACACAAGGTACTTTTTCGACGAAAGAATGTCGATCCACACCCCTTCACTACATGTGATTCCGCCACCACATATAACCTAACACAATAAACCTTTGATTTCTTACCTCTCTCAAATCTAACTCGCCTCGATCCAAAAAAACATGATTATGGAAGGTTCGCAATAAAATAAAGAAAAATGATTAGATGCATTCGGTCATGAATGTCTTATGGGCGTATTTACAGCATTCCAATTTTCCATAAGCAGAGCAACTTAATTAGCATTTTTTAAAGGAAATTTCACACAAATTTTATAGTTTTAAAAATTAATTACATTATATATATATTTTTTTTAAATTATAAAAAAATTCTTAAATTTGATAGAATTCAGATGCATCCCAAAAAGTTCCTATACATTGCCTCCTGATTTTTGATATATAGCTCAGCTATTCGATATATCACATCTCAATTTTGAATACATCACTCAATGTCTTGATGCATCGTATATGTCCCGATACATCACGTAAGAAATTGTACCCGAAAATCGGAAAAATAGGATTCTATATTTTTTCAAATGAAAGAAATTGTTAAAAGATATTATAAAATAAGTTATATATTTTAGTTATTTTTTCCCCTCTTTTAAAAGCGTGAATGTGTAGTAATTTCAAATATAACGTTCAAATAGTAGTTAACAGATTGGTTAGCTCAACTCAACACTTTTGTCTTTCTTTGCTGTTACGGTAATTTTTTCTGTTAGCAGATCCTAATTTCAACTAATTAGTTGCATTATTGTAGGTACATAAGTATATGATTTGCTTGTGTCACTTTGACAATGACATTTATATCTGTTTTATTTTTATTGTTAATCTATTTTTAAAATTTTTTGGACAACTTTTTAGTTCTAATTTTCTAGGTACAATTTTTTTGTTTAAAAATAAAAAATATTTTAATACATTTTATATATCGTTAATTTATAACTACAAACTTAAAATCTTTTATTGTTTTCGTAAATTTCTTATCAAATTAAAAATAGATAAACAAATTATAATTGGGGTAGTTGGGTAGTGGGTTGGGTGGCTTATAATTTTATTTGGTGCTTAAATTAAATCAATAAATAAAATATATATCTTAGATATACACATTCTTTGGTCCGGAGGGGTAAAACAAATAATCTTAAGAGTTTTTTTTATTTTTCTAATTTAGCAAAATATAAGTATGTTAATGAAAATAGTAAATATACATTTATTATATATATTCTATTTTAAATCATATATTCTTTCTATTGTTTGACCACAACCTGACGTATCTATCCATAAAATAGTAAGTAATATTTAATATATGCTCTAAATTATTGATGATATGCCCTTACTATCTTTTAGAAAAAAACAAATTAAGCCATGTTCAAGCACATTCTAACAATTGCATCACCAAATTATAATCACCAAATCCCCTTTAACTTCATTTGATAACACTTTGTTAAATCAAATCATAAACGTCATTACCAAAATTTAAATGAAGTAATCCAAAAGTTGATTGTTTCTCACTAGTGAGGCACTAAACACCATTTCTTGCTTCAAAATGAATACTACGTACTAACAAATTAATAAATTAAAAGTAATTACCAGTATTAGTGCTACCCACTTGTTGTACCATTTAATATTCTGCAAACTAAATTGATGAATGAATACAACAAAAAGAAGTCAATATATAGATAAATCTTTTCCCTAAGTCTACCACTATCTTCCATGGAGGACAGCTAATAATCTCCTCTTGATATTGACCTCACACCAAACCTTACCCTTACTCACAACGTTGCCACTTCCATAGGCACTTGGAAACACATCTTTTCTTACTCGAACCCACGTTTACGTCTTACGAATTTAATTGAACTCATTATTTTACAATATGATATACTAATTATTTGAATTTACTACTAAAGATCATGAATTCGCTTTAGCCATATGTCCACAAATACAAAAAAAAAAAAAGTACGTTGGATCATAAAATATTGAAATTTAACGTGAAATTGAATTTCAGAATTTTCAAAAATTTGATAAATAACTTTCACTTTTTCACTTCAAAGCAACTCCAATTTGTTTTAATAGCCAAACACAAATTCAATTTTCAAATAGAAAGAATTATTAAAAATACTTTTGAACTTAACGTGAATTATTAATTTCAATTTTAAATTATTGACAATATTAAAAATATCTATTTACTTGAATAACTCAACTTAAATACACCTGTGATCTTCCACATGACATAACAAATTGTAGGATTGTGGAACTTTTAATAAAACCCAAGAGAAGTTTAAAAATACCCCTAAAATTGATGAGAATTAGGATTCACGTGTATTTAAGATCAGTTAGTCAGATATAAATGTATTTTTAAGACCGTCAATAATTTGAAAAAATAAAACTAATAATTTAAAAATTATTTTCAATACTTATTACTTTTCAAATATTATTTTTCATTTTTTTTAAAAAAAAACTTTCTTTTTTCTTTAAAATCCGATCTTAATTCCTAATCACCCCTGCCCTTGCATAGTTTCCACCGGCTAATATATATGCATGATTTTCCTCGGTCTATCCAACACTCACAACAGCAACAAAAAAAAAACAGTATTCTTGCCTCCCCGAGGCTCCATTTGCTCACTCTACTTATTGTCGGCAACTGCATTTTTCTCTTACTACTGTATTTTCCAAAATTTAAAACCCAAAAATGGACTACGCCAGGCTTGGAAAACCCAAGCCTAAAGATCTCTCACGCCGAGAAATACTCCCAAAATTTGAAGAGAATGTGCCAAATCAAAGGTCAAAACTCAAAATTGTGCTCATTTTCTTTAGCATTCTTATAATTGCTGCTGCAATTTCTGCAGCAGTTGTAGTAACTGTGCGGAGTACTACTAAAACAGGTGCCACAGTGACTCATATAAAGCCCAGTCAGGCAATTTCACGAACATGTAGTCGAACTCGCTTCAAAACACTCTGTTTAAACTCTTTGCATGAATTCCCAGGCGCACTCACCGCTTCCGACGCGGAACTCGTCCACATTTCCGTCAATGCGACGCTTCAGCGTTTCGGCAGGGCGTTTTACATGGCCTCCGATATTAACAGCCTTGTTATGGATAAACATACAAGGTCCGCTTACGAGAGTTGTATTGAGCTGTTAGAAGATTCTGTTTACCTTCTATCTCGATCCTTAACCTCTGTTGCTCCCGGCGCCGGAGAATCACCGCCGGGAAACAATAACGACGTGCAGACGTGGCTGAGCGCTGCGCTCACCAACCAGGACACGTGTACGGAAGGTTTCGCTGATGTTCGCGGGAACGTGAAGGATCAGATGGCGACGAATTTGAAGGATTTGTCTCAATTAGTGAGCAATTGCTTAGCCATTTTCGCTGCCGTGAACGGAAACGATGATTTCGCCGGAGTTCCGATTCACAACCGTCGGCGGAGACTAATGAGTACTGTTTCGTCGGCGAAAAATGAGAATTTCCCGAAATGGTTATCACGGAAGGATCGTAAGTTACTTAATGCGCCAGTTTCGACAATTCAAGCAGATATGATCGTTTCAAAAGACGGTAACGGAACGTTCAAGACAATTGCAGAGGCAATTAAGAAGCTCCCTGATTACAGTTCTCGCAGAATAATAATTTACGTCAAAGCAGGAAGGTAATTTTTTTTTTTTTGCTTTTTTTACTTTTTCACATATCAATGGTACTTTATCTTTGTCTTTGTTCACATCCCACGTGATAGACTCAGTATTCAGTAGTTAATTATAGCATTGATCTTCTCATTTCCTTGTCGTCGATATTTTAGTAGCCTGAAAGCATTTATCAAATTGTTGTTTACTTTGTGTGTTCAAGTGATCAAATAAATACAATTTTAAATTTTTAATCGTTTTTTTTTTTGCATGTAAAATAACAGGTATGAAGAAGATATCCTGAAAGTAGGGAGGAAAAAGACGAACGTAATGTTCATAGGTGACGGTAAAGGCCAGACGGTAATATCAGGTGGCAAAAGTGTATCACAGAATCTGACGACATTCCATACCGCGTCTTTCGGTATCTTTACTCACTTTGACTACATTTTTAAAAATACAAATGGTTTAAAATCAAACATCAGCGTCACATTGCTAGGCCGGTGCCTTGATTTAGCTCCAGTTATATGGTTTCAGCGTCATACTGATATAACTCTATATATATTTATCGTAATGTGTGGTGGAAAATTGAAAACAGTGGGCATGGGG
This sequence comes from Solanum lycopersicum, assembly GCF_036512215.1. NCBI lineage: Eukaryota > Viridiplantae > Streptophyta > Magnoliopsida > Solanales > Solanaceae > Solanum > Solanum lycopersicum. The sequence goes on from NC_090805.1 coordinate 38,184,738, forward strand.
CGGCCCTCTTCATTTTGGCAATTTTAGTACTAACATATCAGTAGTAGAAATAAGAAAGCACATGGCCTTGTCATTGAATTCTTAGCTACTTTGTAATTAAGTCTCAGTCGTCAATTGTATGCTACATACCCTCCAAATATCTTACTATTTTTTATTTTGGTGTTGGAGAAAATAAATAATGCAATTGTCAGGAATAAATATGAATTCAAATGACCAATACCATTATCCCAATTGGTTAATTATTTTGTCAACACATAAGTTAAAATGTGGAAGCACTATATTGTGGTGTTTTTACCTATTTTGGGAAGCGTGGATAGTAACATTAGTTCAGGTAATATAAAGGACGTTAGCCCCACAATTGTGTTTCTCAGTAAAAAATTATGAAAAAATATAGTAGAAATCACAAATAGTTGATCCTTATCCATGGCCTGATTGGCTTTTGTAAAATCTATAATATGAAGACAAGTAGTACAAGGGACCAGTATTTTGGTAGGCTTATTATATTTTAAAGAAATAATCACATGTTGTTGGGAGGTGAAGTAATTAATATTCATGCCCCTTCTAACTGTTAATGTCCTTTTGACTCACTTTCTCTAACCACTTGAGTAGATTTATTACTCCGTGCGTCCCGTGGGTCACTTTCTTTTGGTTCGTTTTTAATAATTCATTTGATTAATTTTTAAATTAAATTAAATATTTAATGATTATGTAAAACGTATTATAAGTTGCATTTTTTGTATGTCACTGTCATAAGAATATATATATCTAAGTTTACATAATTTGAATGTTTAAAAAAAGGAAAAGTAAGTACCCTGTTATCATCTCTGTAACATTGGATCATGGCTTGACAGTGCGATTTCTTAATGTACAGCGGCAACTGGAGCTGGATTCATTGCAAGAGACATTACATTTCAGAACTGGGCTGGACCAGGCAAGCATCAAGCGGTAGCTCTTCGTATTGGTGCTGATCATGCTGTGATCTATCGATGCAACATCATCGGATACCAAGACACGCTCTACGTGCACTCCCAGCGCCAATTCTATCGTGAGTGTGATATCTATGGGACGGTTGATTTCATCTTTGGTAATGCAGCAGTGGTCATCCAAAACTGCAGCATTTACGCTCGAAAGCCAATGGACTTTCAAAAGAACACCATCACAGCTCAAAACAGGAAAGATCCCAATCAAAACACTGGCATTTCAATCCATGCTTGCAAAATCATAGCCACATCTGACCTCCAGGCATCTAAAGGGAGCTTCCCCACATATCTAGGCCGACCATGGAAGCTGTACTCACGAACTGTTGTCATGTTATCTTACTTGGGCGATCACATACACCCGCACGGTTGGTTAGAGTGGAATGCTACTTTCGCTCTTGATACATTGTATTATGGTGAATATATGAACTATGGGCCGGGAGCAGCCGTGGGACAACGGGTGAATTGGCCGGGATATCGTGTGATCAATTCCACGGACGAGGCCAGCAAGTTCACTGTAGGTCAATTCATTTTCGGATCGTCGTGGTTGCCTTCAACAGGGGTGGCGTTCTTGGCAGGTTTGAGTACCTGAATAAGTTAATGGTATAAATGAACATATTTCCAAGATGGAATTTTATGTTTTGTGCAGTAATATATGATGAATAACATGATATGTCCCCATTAATAGTATTTTCATAAGATAGGTGGCTAAATTGAATTTGCTCCAGTATTGGTGATCTGACCGAAGAAACATATTCCAGATTACAGCTTTCATTGTTTAGTAAGTGCATGTAATTTGTTTTTCTTTCTTGATTTTATTAGATCATATATATACACCAGATTACAGCTTTCATTTTTATCATCTTTCACACTTTATGATCATATTTAAAATAATAGTTGTTTCCATCTGGGAGACCCACAATTGAGCATCATTTGACATAGTGGAAGTTGACAACTTCCAGAATAAGTATATGAATAGTAAATGATGTTAAATCAAATTGATATATCATTGGATCAAAGAAGAAATCAGCAACCACTGTCAAAAGTCTAGCCTACAAGCTGGAATACAAAAGGAAGAAAGAAGGGTCTGGAATTACTTATACCAACTACAATATGGACAATCCCCTGTTATTTTTTTTTTAAAAAAAGCAGCCTAGCCTGATCATGAAAAAGTCTAACCAGATGGGAACATTCCGAGAAGCCATGATTTGCCCCTTAAATACTGTAATTTTTATCACATTGGATAGCTCTTGCTTTAGGAACTCAGTCTTGTTTGGTGAATCTCAAATAATCAATATAAAACCTGATATTCTTCTGATTATGGCACTCCTTTGCACTGTATTGAATTGGATCATCCAAACACCGGTGTGGAAGAGGCTATTTAACATAACCTTCAAAGACTTGTATTTACGCGCACAAGTCTAAATTTCTGAATCATCAACCTCAGAGCTTACCACAAAGTTGGGGAATGCTAAAGTTATATCCCTGAATACAACAAGGCTACCATATCATCAGTATCAGGTAATAGCAATTTATGTTTCGTTTTTCAACTATCCAAACAGCTTATAGTCATTTCAAGAGGAGCGAAAAAAATTGTAAAAGAACACCTTCGAGATAATCACAATTAAAAAGCACAATGCCTATCTAAAGTTACATTGATGCCACACTTACATCAGATAGGGAAGTGTCATATTCTTTAGAAGAGACGGATTTCTTGAAACAAATTCCTTCCACTCTTCTGAATCTATCCTCCCATCACCCTTTGTATCGGCATCGCTAAACGTCTGGCACACAAGATATAGAGAGAGTGTAAATAAACAGCAAAGAACAAAGAAAGTGACAATTGGCGTGAAAGATAGTTTAAACTTTAAAGTAGTCTTCACCTCATCTACAATAATCTCAACTACGTCATCTGAAAGAACCAAGTCTGACTCATGCAGCAGCGCCAATACCATCTCTTTCAACTGCAAATTATACACATCCAGAGTAGAGAATATAACCTTTAGTTAACATGCTTTTTCTAATCAAAGTAATATCACCATTTTTTTTCTTTTTCAGGAAAAGGAAAATATTTTAAAGCAAAAGACTGGAGTGTTTAAATTGGGCCCTAACAATAATTGTCAAGATGAGGAGAGCGTAGAGTAGCATAATGCATATATAGTTGCGATACCAACCTCTTCTCTCTCGATATAACCAGTGTGCCTAAGATCATATAATCTGAATGCAACTGCAAAGATATTAAGCTAGAGACATCAATGTCAACGAGTAGGCACACATAATGTGTGTCATTTGAAGAGTGAAAGTGAGAAATCAGAACTATGTGATAGGCACCATTATCAATTGTATAACAGCTAAGAAAGATCATTTCATACATGACATTTTATCAGCTACTGGCGCATTTGGGTGGAAGATACCCAGTGATCGGACAAATTCCCCGAACTCAATCACTCCATTGCGCTTAATATCAAAAAGATCAAATATCTGCATAATAAGAAACTCAGTGAAGCAATATCCAGAACTTCAGATGAGCACGAAACAGGGAAATTGACAAAAGAAGTATTAAAATTATCCAATTAAATTGAAGAGAAGCAGTAGACTTCCAGCATAAGAGTTGATGCGTCAAAACTGTTTAATCAACAATGCACAGGATTCATCTACAGAGACCATTGCAATGAAAAATTGTCCAAGAAACATACCCTATCTGCAAATAGATTTTCCATTTTTTGGTTCCTGAAGAGTGCTAGCTGAAACTCTTCCTGATGAAGGCAATGCCAGAATTAGAATAGGTAGCCACAACACATTATAGACTTGTTGACTAGCTAAGTACTATATCAAATTAGTACATTTAAGAAACCAAAACATGGAAAAATATATCCGTTTCTATTTGCAAGCAACAGAGATATACCTTATGAATGAGCCCATCATCAATAATGCAGCTGCTTATTCTTTTGAACAACTCATATAATGCTTCGACTTCACTCACTGTAACTGCAATATTTTTTAACACAGTTTCTAAATGATTAGCAATTGTAGCAAGAGGTTACTGATAATCAAACCTAATACACGTTTCTATATGTTATTTACATCCATGCTATCAAATTTAGTGATGAGGACGCAATAAAATTGCTAGTAAATCAACCAAATTGACAAACCAGATCATACCTCTCGTTCTCAGAAGACATCATATTATAGTTTTCATAGTAAAAGATTTGTGGTTTCTTTCTATTGTCATTGAAGTCTCATGGATGAAATGCTATCAGAAGTCTTTTAATTATAAAATTAAATGAAACTTTCTAAGAACTGGAGGGCTTTGGGATGTGATCCTTATCCTGAGGTCTAGTTTTTTTTTTTCCTCTCACACCTTAAAGTTCTTCTTTTCAACTATCTGATAAAGGAGGGGAATTTTCATAGGCATAGAATAATCTATATTGGCCAAGATTCATACTACATCTTCCGGAATACCAATGGTGCTTGACTGCTTCTTTAAGGACATATAATGTGCGATCTAACTAAACTTGTAGAACTTGACAGCTGGGAAACAAGTACATTTTTCTTTCAACTAGAATGACAAAACATGACTTAGATTCTTAAATGATTCATACTCACAAGGTGTCTCAGCAGCAAGCACAGTGGGCTCCTCATATCCGGGTGTGTAATGAAGTGTTGATTTTGAGTGAAAGCAGCCCATCAGAACATAGTAATAGTAATAGCGAAAGATTGTATAATATCGACCCTGATAGACTACATCTAACAACCTGCCACAATTAAGATTAGGTCACTAACACACTTTAACAGAAACAAGATAGATAGTGAGTTAGAAGCTGCAGCCTAACAATCAGCCCCGCGTAGTTAGAGAGGCTTAACAATTTAACTATCAATGATCATCATAAATTTAGATGAGCAAACTTAGTTCATCAATGACATTTCAATAGTTAGCAAATATTAATAATACTTCTTATGTCTAATTATTAATCACATTCAGAGGGGTATAATACAGAGTTTTAATTGTCAAACTATAGAAGCCATAGATATAGCAAAATTTCTACAGAAGTACAAAACCATGATAAGCATAACAAAAGAGAAAAAAGAAAAAACAATCACTCTGTTACTACATCATATAATTACCTATAGAGAAACAGTATTGAGTCTAAAAGCAGAACCACACCCAAAATTTTCAATCTTAGGGCTTAGTTTTGGATTTAAATTTTGAGAGAAGATTTCAAATTGGAGAAAACAATAGGTATTGTCCATAAAAATTCCTAACCCACAAATTTCAATGAAGAATGCACCTTATATCCAGGAAAAAGATTACAGAAATCTGACCGACATCTGTGACAAATTATGGAGAAAAAACAAGAAAAGGCCAACTACACAAGAAAACAAAAAAATTGAATTCAAGAATCACAATAACCCGCATTGCTCATCACAAACTGAATCTATGGACAAATGCAGAAATCAAACAACATTTTTAGTTCAACAAAAAGAAAATAAGTCACCTGAAAATGCGATTTTTGAGGAGACCTGAAAATATTTGTGTGGGTATATATATACACAAATTTTTTGAATCAATTTGATACTCAAGTAGGACAGCCCAATTAATTGAGTAAAATATTGTTAAGTAAAAGTATCGAAGTTGCTAATTGCAACTTGAAATACACCAAATATTTCTAGTTTTAACTTAAAATGGAGTTTAAAAAAAAATAAAAAATTTTGTGGTTTAAAATTAAATGTCAAATATATTAAAATATTTTTTATCTTGTGGTTTTACGTGCTATGTGAAAAATTAAAATTAAAATATTGTAAAAGAAAAAGAAAATTATTATTTTTAAAATAAATTTAAAAAACAATAAAAATATTTTTTTATGAAACGGAAAAATTGTTGCTTTTTTTTATTGGTCAAAGTTGATGAGCTTTCAAAAACTTCGCTTTCTGCCTAAAAAAAGATAATGACAATACGTGACATATTCAAAAGTTTTTTTTGTTGACAATAAGGTTGGTGATCGCTTTTTGTTAGGTATAACAATTTATAAATCACATAAAATAAAATGTTAATATTTCAAATTTAATACCTGATTACATGTTTAATTAATTCGGTATAATTAAAAATGTGTCTCCACTATAGCATAACCATTACATTTTGAATTGAAAAAAAAAGAAATGTTTTTATATTAATTAATATTTTAAATAATGTACGTTGATTTTTTATTTTTTTGACCTAAATTTTTAAGATTTGTAATGGACTCTTATAATAATTAATCCCCTTAAAATATACTACTTGATCTGTGAGGGATAGTTGATTAGATATGAAAATCGTGAAACTTAAACATGTGATATATATATTAATAATAATAAAACAAAAAATATAAATATATTAACAGATGTTATTCTTTTAGTCTCAGATTACATGGAGATGCTTGATAATCTTTAATAAATATAATGAGCGTTAGATTTGTCAGCAAAATGTTTTAATTCAAAAAAATTATTTTAAAAGAAATGTATTTGGAAAAGCCAAAAAATTATTAAGAAATATATTGTTAAAAAAAATGATAAATCTTGTCATCCTTTGAAATGATTCACTTGTCTTATGTTATTAGTGGCATTTGAACAAGTGTTAAGAGGCTTGTCAAGTGCATGTGAGTGTATTTCTACTATGAATAGTCCCTCAATTCTTTGCATTTGATAACAATAAAAATATTAATACTCTCTTTTTTTGGTTTCACTCACTGTTTCCACTCTCCCTTTTTAGTTATATTTATTTAAAAAAATTAACGATTAAGTATAATTAGTTAAAATAATAACACTTTAAAATATTTATCTAAAATGTTAAAATAGCAATATTTTAAAAAATATTTTATATCTAAATTTTATTGTTTAAATCTTTATTCGTCAAAACGCTCTTAAATTAGACCAAAATTTTAAAACCAATGAACTTTTAAAAAGAAAAAAAATAATTAAACCACAATCCATTAATCTTCTTTCTCCGTATTTCACATTCTCTTCCCCATCGTTCATGTTTCTTAACTCCTCTATTTTCAAGGGTTTTCCAAATTGTTCAACAAAATCCATCGATTATGGTGTAGATCCGATTGTGAAGAGGGAAAGTCTGAATTTCAACATGATCCTACCCGACTAATGAAATCAACAGTTAAAAAAAAATTATGGATGCCAAAGAAGTTGATGAAATTGTTGAAGATCATAATGATGAAGAATAACTTTATGGCATGTTGCATTTTGTATTTAAATTGTCATATTGTATTCCTTATTGTTTTGATGGTCTATTGCATTTTGTATTTATTATAAAATTCATGTGGTATTTTTCTAAATTTGATTTTTTCTAAATAGAACTTGTATCTATATTGTAGGTGATATTCATTTCAAATTAGTTATATGTTTAATTTTGTATTATATTATAGGATAGTAGATAAATAGTTTTACATAATTTGTATACTATTCTAAATTAGGATTCACACAATTTTATATTTCTTTTTTTCTTTGTATTCGTTCTAACTATATACCAAAAAAATTTGTATTTTTTTTTGTGCCACTCTCTATTTCAATCTCACTTTGTATTTCATTCTCACTTTCTATGCCAACAAGTTTTTGTATTTCTTTTTGTGCTCACTTTGTATTTTAATATCATTTTGTATTTCATTTTCACTTTCTATGCAAACAAGTTTTGGTATTTCTTTAGTTATTTTATAACAATTTTAAATGTACGCCAACAAGTTTTAGATTTTTTGTGTTCAATTTGTATTCAATCTCACTTTGTTTATCAACAAATTTTGTAATTCTTTTTTATTTTTCATTCTAAAATCTTTTTCACTACCCGCAAAAATCTTGAATCAATCGACTTCAATTCTACATAGATTCAGTATTTTCAATGAAGTGTTAAAAATTAATATTGTAAATTTGAGGAATAAGGGAGAAGAAAGTCATGTCGATTATGGAACCAAACACGTATATAGGAAAGAAATTTTGCAAATTATAATCCCAAAAATAAAAGATGAAAAGGCTTAAGAGTAATGGAGAAAAAATTATGTTTACTTAAAGTTGTACTAAAATTATGATTAGTAATTATGGTAACGTAACTTTGTTGGTTTAAATTCAAAAATTAATATTATTTTTCTTAATTTTCTCCGTTTTGTTATTAATTAATTGTATTTTATCAAATTAAAAAAATAATATTTTTGTTCCATGATTTTCTCTATTTTGTTATTAATTATTTATATTTTTGCAAAATAATAATAAATACATAACTAATTCCGTAACAAACTAAAATAATGACATTTTTAATAAATAATGTAATTGTTGCTAAGGAGCTCCACTAAAAAACTAAAATATTGCTATTTTGAAAATTTTCCCTACTTATTTTAATTAGCAGTTATTTTATACTTTCTTTATTCGCTATTTTTTTTGTCATAATTCTATTTTTAGAGTCAACTATAAGAACTTTGACTAAAGATATATTTTTTCATCATATTGATATGCAAAAAAATTGCAATTTGTACTACTTTTCATATAGTTTATGAATATCTAAATTTTTTATTTAAAATATCGAATTAATGTAATCTAATTTAACTTTGAAAATCAGTCAAATTGACTTTAAAAAAATGCAACATGACAAATAAAAGTGGACGGATGGAGTATCCCCTAATAACTTGCTGATGTAATTTATTTGTTGAGTCTTGTAAGTTGTAACCTCTATTTAAGAAAGAGAAGTGTTTGTTTAATCTGGGGAAATATTTCACAATGTTGAAAATAGTTTCTTAGGACAGTGTCTAGCAGCACTCAAGTATTAAAGTTATGCACTCAGGATTTTCATTCAGGGGGTTTGAAAATAAAAGTATAAACGTGTACACAATCCAACAAATCTTTTTTTAAGGAATGTGACTTTTGAATTCTTTTGAATTTAAGACCACACTTTAAACATGTTTTATTAAAAAAAAAATACGTCAAAACAAAACTGGAACTTAAACAAAATTGAAACTAAAAAGGTAAAAAAATGCTAGCCAGGGGATTCAAACCCCAAACGACACGCATGGTTTAAAAAAAACTTACCACTGGATTATCTTACTTTACTTGTCATTGGGAGCTCAAAATATATATATATTCACGTAAATACAAAAATGTTATCTTATATATATGGTGAACCTCCTGATTTACCTGTGTATTCGCCCCTGTATGCACTAATATGTATATATTATTGTAATAATATTCATCTCATTTTTGAAATTACTAGTTTACTAAATAATAAAACTATTTATTATTATTATTATTATTATTATTATTGGGAATTTATTTTATTTCCCAACAAGATTATCTTCTTTGTGAAATTTTTTAAAAATAAAATTGTTTTAATGTATCTAATTACAATTCTCACTATCAGTATGATTCCCCCTTATCAATCACATATTCCAAGAAAGCTAAAAAAGATTGCTCTTTTTAAAAAAATTGTAATGGCACAATAATTCATAAATATTTATTTATATAATTACAAACAACCCATTAATAATAAACGAAAGGCTACCGTAAATTTCTGTAATGAAAAAAATCTATATTTTAGTTTATAAGCAATACAATAAATACATATTATCATATTTTAAATATAAATTGTATTCGAGGAAAATAATTAATTTAAAAGAAGAAGTACATCACTTTTGGCTGTATGTATTGTCTCGTAGATGACACTTGTAATCCCTATCCTTCCAACTCGTTTTCAAATAGGGATTGTGAAATACTATTTATTTATCCTACTAATAACTAACAAATAAATGTAATATTTTTTTTCCAGCTTTGGAAGATAAAGAAATAATTTATTATTATTATCTATATATAGTTAGTTATTTTCAATTCATTGATTTTTGCATCGAGTAAGATGATTTATAATAATTAAAAATAATATAAAAATTATTTTTCCATCTTTTACTAAGTATTAAGTTAAACATGAACTAATAAGGATAATAATAAAACATTTGCCATGTTTTCTTCGAATCAATTTGACTTTTCGTCTTCCATAAAATATACGTACTACTTATCAAAATGTGGTCACATCTCTAATTAGAAATTAAATTAAAAGGCAGGTAACAAAATAGTACTAGTATTAAATTTGCTCGTTGACATTTGTTATTACGTCATATATTGGTTTTATTTAATCATTATTTATTTGCTTCTATAATAAGTTTACGGTTGCCAATAACTGGGATACATTATTATATTATAAGCTCACAAGTTGGCAACAAGTTGTGATAAAGTCTATTGAAATTTGTAGCAAAATAATATTTATTAGTTTAATGTCACTATTAGATCAAAATCTTATATGACGTAAGAGTTTAAGACCAAGATTTGATGTTTTTAGATAGCTTAATTCATTTGTAATGTTGGAACATCACCCCACATCAATACTTAAAACTTTGATATTACAAATCATAATATACTTTTTATTATTTACCAAACTAAATACGTAACATATCTCTGGAGAATAAGTCAAAGAAACAGAAGGAAAAATACGAGGCACGTTATTGCTTAGTCATACTTTTATGAATATAACTCAGCGATAAAATATCATGTTGGTGCAATAAACACAAGAGTAAAGATGGTTATTAACAATTGATAGAACTAAAAAAAGGTATATGTAACCTCCTAGTACATGGTCAGACAACAAGGTTCTTCTTAGATACAAACATAGTGCCTGTCTTACACACCAACTACATGCACATATTACATACAAGAAAAGAAAAAGGGCAAGAAATTAAATCACCCAAAAAAAAATACAAACTAGCTACCTAGATTTGGTATGCACACACCACCATCTTGATTTTGTTGTTCCTTCCATATCCTTCCAGTAACTCGAAGTTTGAGTTCTTTCCGGTCACCACCAGAAAAGAAGAGTGCCATGTTACGCTGGATAATAAGACCGTCATGACTGTCCCTGACTTTGCGATGACTATCTCGGATACTTCTTGGGGTACCCTCCCATATGAGTTTTCTACCATTTCCTCCTACCTCTAGACTGTAGCTGTAATTACGTGCATCCGTTTCATCACCCATGAATCGTAAAAATGCCATATAAACAGGGGCCACGCCGAGCTGGAAGGCCTCAAAATGGAGGCAGAAATATTGCCCAAAACAATGGAAGACCTGAGGAAGGAGCAACAAAAGTCTGTCGGTTAAAACATACTACGTCAATGAAGTTGCATTGAGAACATACATCAACAAAAGCATGAATGAGATACAAGTATTTCGTAATCCTACAGTCTTGGAAGGAGGGGGAGTGAGCGCGCACATACATACATTGTACAGAATGCATGCTGCAAGTAGATGCCGAGGGACTCGTCAAAAACTCATCACGACATTTCTCATATTAGAATCGGTCAAAGCAAATTGTTCTAGCATCCTTTGACATTATAAGAGGAATTCTTGTTTATAATTTGGAAACAGAAGCTTTTCCAAAACAGATTGAAAATGACAGGACAGAATACAATGGCCATAAGGTGAACTTCACTTTCTTCATTACAATAATCTCTGTATATCTATATTATGCTCAAATGGATGCCATCAAAAATATAGATTGATTAAAAAAATGTAGCAAGATTGACCTACTCAGAAAAAAGACATGAACAGAGGACGTGTTTTTTTTTCTAATCCAGGATGTATTATGACAAAACAAAAGGAAATAGAGAGAACATTTGGACTATGAAATAAAGCAGTTATTTCAAGAACAGAAGGGACGACATAGGATATGTTGGCATCCAACTGTTCCCTTGTCAATAATTCATCCATATACTTGTTGCAAGTTTATTTTATGGCACTGGGGTGGTTACTGTGAACTTAAACAGCAATCACATTAGTCATTAGACAGCAACAAACAAAAAAATTACTTGATGCCAGCTATCATTTAGATCCAATAATATAAGAAGATGCTGGAGTTACCGTCAACATCCATGTTGCATTTTCTACTTCACGAGGATTAGACTTCACATAACGATGGTTGAACGTGCATCCCGTGTGCATATCCACTTTGTGGTCATCTCTTAAATGTGTAACCAAATAAGGGATGTCCCCGGTCACTGAGCACTCTGACCCAGCATATGGGCAACTGTAAGGTCTAAAATTGCACAATGTTTCATGCTTAAGTTTGCTGTAATATGGGAATATTTCTGGGCACCCCAAAGAAAAATATTTGCAAGGCAGTTCAAGTGACTCCGCAACCTTCTCTAACGCTAAACACCTTATATCACCAAGCTCTTGTCTGCATGTCGGACATCTATTGTGCACCCTTGTTTTGCAGGTAGAACAAAGTGTGTGCCCATTGTGACACTGCAAAAACAAACAAATTTTCAACTGACTAATTTAAGCCCATTTAGATGGAGTTAAAATGCAAAGACTACATGAACAATATGAATTAAAGTTTATACATATCGAAGTTTATCAGTTGAACTAGCCAGTTCCACAAAGTATTTTCAACACATCTACAACGAGTTCATGCATCAAGGAAAACAATATGGAAGACATGCATAGATGACTGGAAACTTGGCAAAAGGAGAAAGCAAATATCACCCCTCAGTAGTTATACAACACTGCCTTCTCTTGGCACATACACCTCCTTTCTATCTGATGTAGCTCTAAGTGGCAATATTCTAAGCCTTCATATGGCAATCATATAAATATCAAAGCGAAAAGGTAGCACTTAGTATTAGAAGAACAGACAGCTCTCAAATTTAGGCACAGAATATTTCGGGCAAGAAAAGATCCATTATTATTATTATTTTGCTTTTATCTTTGTATTTGGAAGGCCAACCATCTGGTTTTTACAGGAGAATAAATTTACTAGTATTATGTAGAACGCCATGTTCCAAAACAATCACTAGCACATAGATAAGAATGATGATATGAAATTGTGCTCATCCATTTGCTTGTAATGTGTGGTGGAGAATGATGCAGTCAAAAGGAGTCACCTGAAATATATCCCCATGAATGTATCAAATTGACTTAAGTGCTACTCACTAAAATGAAAAGAAAAGGAATTGTCCATTTTCTGTTAAGAAGTTCCTAGCTTCTAACGACATAAGGCATTATCCATTTTTCTCCTTTTTGATAGAAAGGTATTAACCAATTCTAAAGAGGACATATCGGATGATTTACCCAAATAAGAAATGTCTACGACTCCCTCTGTTCACTTTCACTTGTCTACTATAGTCTATACTAATTTATTTATTTTTACTTTTACTTGTCAACTTTAGCATATCAAGAGAAAGACAATCTTTTTTTCCTGATTAACCTTACCATTAACCACTAATTTTCCAAATCCTTTTCAAGATACTATAGTAAAATATGCACTCCATTTATTATTATCTAAAAAGAAGTGCAAAATTCATTGTGGACAAGTGGGGTATCTGATTAAATAATCCCTGGTGATATCGACTATTTCCTGGAAGGCCATATTGGATTATCTACCCTCACACGGGGACAAGTCCTACACCTTGTCCAGCAATGTACGACCACTAAGTAACTTCAATCGTTTTTACAAGATTTTAATTATTACATATGCATCAAGGATTTTCAAAAATGTTCGTTTTGCCTCCTTCCTATGCTTTTTTTTTTCTTTTGGATAAATGCAGAGTCTAGGCCAATTAGCACACACCTCGACTAATTCTACAGAGTACCTGCGACCTTCTACAAACACAGGTACCACTAACTCTGTTTACCAAGGCCAGGACAAATAGGAAGAACTAGTCTTATTGCCTCCTCTAGGGTTGGAACCTAATTAAGACCTAACCCACTTCATTGACCGGCCACACTCTTGGGTGCTCTCCTGCTTCAGGATTCACTTCATAGCCTTTAAAGGGCTCGATTAAAGTAGGAAAAAAATTAGCCCGTTTCTGTGATAAAACTTTAACTTGGAACTAAATTTAGATAAGCAATTCCTCCAATGTAGGATTACTATCCAAAGCTGAGGATAATTTCTTATAATTTCTGCACTTACTTGTCTCGAGGCCAAATTTAATCGAATATTATTTCAAAAGGCTGGACAAAATCAGGATATGTTGTTATTAATTCAGAATACTAGTAATTATGGGACATCAACTAACAACCCAATGAACAGTGTCCCTCACTATGGTGCTATCTTTCAGATATCCTCCTTTCATCCAAATCACCACACTATTTTATACTGACTATCCTAGTCAATATGTAGACACTATCGAATGTGGCTACACCAATTTAATCTACTCCAAGAACTACAGGCAGCCCAAGCTAAATCAACAACAAAATGAACTCCAAAATATGTTTCAAGAACAGGACTCAGTAAGTGATCTACAAAACCAAATTCTAGACCGGTGTTATATTTTCTTTCTATGCTCAACTTGTTCAACGTACCTTCATGGAGGGGTCCTTTTAAATAACCTTACCTTCTTCCTTGATATACAATAAGGTATTTATGATAGTATCATATAATCGGATGCCAACTGCAGGACCTAGGAAGGACCATTCAAGATCAAGACGTTGCCCAATGAAATTGTATAATCCAATCAATTGTTCTAATAAGTCCTTCTATAACCTGAAGTAGGAAAGCTCATAGAATGTTAAGTGCATATCCCCATAGTGTTTCTATATTAAGTCTCATTACTTAGAGCGAACATTGTCTTTCAAGTTACTAAATTCATCGCCTCATAAAGATTTGAATCACAGCCGAAACATAATAAGGACAATCTGTGGATTCCACAAGCAGCAAATTGTTCTTCTATTTGTCAAATTTTAAGGTAACCAATCACAAAACTCTCAGAATTAGTTTCTGTAATTCACCAAAACAGTAACAATGTATTTCAATAAGAAAAGCACAACATTGTCTGCACTCATCTTCAACAACTTTTCTGCCTTGTGCAATTGATGAAAAAGTCAAACAAATAATAGCAGATGATTCCGTTAGCCTTGCTACACCATAATCATATTATAATGCTTCAGTTTGCATCAAAAACTTTCCGAGCACCCCCTCAAGAGAACCAAAACAAGCCCATGTAAGTCCCAAAGCAGCCAGCTTTGAAGTGATTAAGTCATAAAAGCACAAATCAACCTACTCAATCCAACTCTTTTTCATCATTAACCACCTTCATGATAGAAAATTGATAGATTTTTCACAAATGAAGTTCGCATTCTAACAACAAGAGACCATTCCTTCATACTGTACCATTGGCATCCAATTCGTCAATAGTGTTGAAAACCAGAGTCTTACACTGACAAAATCGGACCAGCCTATATAAACGGAGAACTAGAATTCAATGTCATACGATGTTCCTTGTCATCTCTAAATTAACAAGTCCTTTCCAATTAAGTTAACACCCAACACAATAAAATTACACAAAAGACTTCATTTTTTCCCTCAAAGACCTCTAAACCCAGGAACCAAAAATGATAACAACCACACCAATACTCAAAAATCTTCTAATCAAACAAAACAAAAGCAATCCATCAAATCAATCAAAAACCCAATAAAATTTTCAAAAAAAGTAAAGAGAACAAACAAACAAACCTGGTGAATTGGTGGGTACATAGAATTTGTACAAACAGGGCATTCAAGCAATTCATGTACACTAGTAGGGACATTTCCGGCAGAAAGAATGTTATTAGGCTTTCCTAAAGGGTATTGATGAGATGCAATAGAAGATTGGATCTCTTCATCTTCAACACCATCCATTAATGATACACACTCAACGCTATCCATTTCCATTTCTTCCATTCAAAAATCTGAACCCCACACTTTCAAAGATTCAAACTTTCTCTCCAAATAACTTACAAATCCTTCAAAAAAAAAAAACTTTCTTCTTAATCTGAGTTGAATTTGAAAGGAATTTGGAGAAAATTGAGAGAAGGGTTCGGATCAAGAATCAAAAAGAAACGAACCCCTTTTTTGCCAGACGAGGATCTTCCTTTTTCTTGTTTTTTTCTCTCTCTCTCTGCGCTACCAAGGTTGTCTGAGGAGAAGAGAGAGAAGTTTAAGGATCGCCGTCAAATTCCCAACATAACTGTACATGATCTTCATCGTACGGCCAATTATTTTTTCTAAATACAAAAGTACTAGTCGAACTACCTCTTGTGATGGATGTAATTATTAGCCAACCTATTTGATGTGATTTTTTTGTTTACATGACACGTGGAATTTCAAGGTAAAAAACATATAAATTTGACTTATTACAGTTTGTTAAGCCTCGTTTGTTTCCAAAGATTAAGAGACCTGAATTTGAATATACATTTGAATATTAAGAGTTGTATTAAGATTGTGGTGTTTTAATCTGAATTCATATTTGAATATTAAGAAATGACCTTTAAATCTGAATACTAAATAATTAATGTTGTTTGATTTCTATATCTAAATGTGGAAGTGAAACTGAATATTATATTAATAAATATTATAAAATTTTCATTTCAACAAAATATATCACTTTTGATTAAAAAAAAGTTTTAATAATCACAATTTGAAGTTCTATCTTTTCATTCAAAAACCTTGAAATAAACAACAATACACCAAAAATATTATTGCAATCAGTGTTCTTGACACACATCAATACAAGAAAATTATAAATATAAGAAAAATACTTTGAAATGATTTATGAATACTTATCAATTAGAAAAAAATGGTGGTTGATTGAGAAAAATAAAAAAAAATGTTTTTAGTTATGAGATAAAAAGGCATGTCAAAAGCAGAGAAACTTTGATTTATTATTTGATAATTTATCAAATGAGTCTGAATGTTGTTGAGAGTCTCCTACAGATCTGATTCCTTCAGACCTATTAAGAGTTTTTTATAAAAATAAAACAAATGAACTTAATGGACTGAATTTGAATGATCCAGATTCAGACCTAAAAGTGAAACGTACTTAATGGACTGAATCTGAATGATTAAGATTTAGATCTCCGTTAAATGCAAACAAATAAGGTCTTAGACTTACACTCTAAGCGTCCGACTGTACGTCTTAAGCACGTTCAATGTTTAATGCTCGAGGCTCGCCTTATAGATCTTACATAAATTATGTGTAGAAATTTTAGTTAACATTATTGACCCTCATAATTATTGAATAAATGAATAATACTTAATAACTTTTTAATCTAAAGAGATAAGAAGATCGAGAGTAGCTCAAATAACAAGTCGTAGTGTAGTATCTTCAATATTTGGTAACACTACAAAGGTGATGAATTTGTACGTAACATTTCTTTTAAAAACAGAAATTTTGCTTTTCCACTTATCATTGGTCTTCATAGTTTTGTCATGTCTCAAAATTATTATATTTTATTTAGTTATTTGAAAATAATTTTATTTTTTTATTCATGATAGAGTGATGTTTTTATTATAATCGTAGTAAATTTTATTGATTATTTGTTATAACCATGTTAGAAGTTTTATTTTCTATGAGTTTTCTTAATTATCTTTGAAATTATTTTCAATCTTTTGATTTTTTTATATTTAATTTTGTGTTATCATATTTTATACTATATTATATTAAAGCTCACATCTCGAGGCTTACACATCCTCCTAACTATACTAATGTCTTGTCTCAAGCCCCCACCTTTTAAAACAGTACTATTGTTGTGTTTTCAAATGAAATACGTATATACAAATGAAATGATATACAAATTAAAGTAATTAAATAAAATATTTTCTACACATTTAATTACACAAATTATTATAGCCTAGCGATTTAAAATTGCATTGAACGAGTCAATGATCACATTTTGTAAACTTACAAACAACTTTCAGGTGAGGACGTTGATGTCTTGATTTTAGTTAATTATAAACTCAGATTACTTGTTATTTTTTTGAAGTAATAATTTCATTGATAGCAAATATGTTAGAGCTTGATGCATTGATTATTGACCTTCTTTATTCGTTATACAAAACTTATAATGCTCATACACTTTCGAATATACCGTTAGCGAGCACTTCGCTAGCATACATCAATAAGCTTATTATCTTCTTTTTCTTTTAAAAAAAAATCAAATTCACCCCATTTTTATTGGAAATGATGCATATATTAGTTATCATCATCTAGCAAATTATATTACATGATGCATATAATATTTTTCGTACTAATTTATAACTAATTGCTTGGGTCAAAATAACATTGATCTCGTACGTGTCAACAAAGAGTAAAATGGTTGATGGTTAATTTACGTCCGTTAGATCATAAAGTATCTAATGTCTATATTTTCCATTTTTGTAAATCTCGACGTACTCCATCATAGTACTTAGACATTCATCCTAGTATTATAGTAAACAATGATCTTGTACTAAGAATTGGAAATACATTTTCTTGTTCCTTTACTTCTCTTTCATTTTTGCTAATATTTATAAAGGTTTATTGTGTGCAATTGAGCACCAAATGGTTCCATGGTCTAGTGGTCAGGACATTGGACTCTGAATCCAGTAACCCGAGTTCAAACCTCGGTGGAACCTACATATTCCATATTTTTAGTGAATTGGGGTTTTTACACGTGTGTTCAAAGCTTGTTACTTGTATTTTGATAATTATAATTATTGAAGTCATAGCGACAATGAATTTCATATACTATTAATATTTTTTAATAATTATATGGAATTTCTTATTAATTGGCTTACTAGGACTTCTTTTACGGCTTATCTTCATAGTTATTATTCGTCACCCTCTTCTTCTACATCATTAAAGCAATATATATGTACCATTGAAGCAACTTCAGACAATTTCCAACACACGAAATAATTTTGATTTTTCATTATCATTGATTATAAGAATTTGACTTTCGAAATTCAATCCTTTTATTTCTTCGTACATTCATTCATAATTGGCCCAATTGACAAAGTTAAATATCTATTTTAGACTACTCAGACAAAAGAAATTTCGTGATTTTAACATCCATTTCCAGCTTTACTATAGTAACTGGAATTTGCAATACTACCAAAAGACGTTCTATAACCTTGGTACATGTGCCTAAGTTTGTTACATGCATGAAACTGAGCTAGACGATGATCACGAATTCAGAAGACTATTCTATTAATACTGAAAGACAATGTTTTCAGACTGAGTAGGTGCAGGATTGATTACTGATAGAGCTTCTTCTTTCTTGTTCAATACCCAAAATGCTCTCAGATTTCCGTCAATCATGCTACGTGCTCCCCCTCCTGCTTTAAGCTCTACTGCGTTCATGGAAACAACACAAATGGGAATGTTTATCAAAAGGACTACTCCTGTGAAAAATGTCATAGAAATGTCTTTATAATTCAACATCTTTAAACTTCATATAAAATCTTTCGCAGTTAACAATAGCAGCAAGGCTCTTAACACTATAATGTATTAACAATGAATCTCTTTTATTTCCCAATTCCTGTCCAGCAAAAGGGAAGAGGACATTGCACGATCATAGAACATATATGGGATAATCAACGTCTTCTACAACCATTTTCTTTTTTCTTATAGGTATGACAGACTGCCTGCTGTTTCATCTGAGAAACCTTTAACCTTTGTTCATGTAATATCCTGATTACCCTTCTACATATGGGGAAGATAGATATATAACAGAACAGAACTTCAGAATACTTATACAGCTTCAAGACAAGAGGTACTCAATCACCTTCCAGTCACAATCCTACACCACTACATTCTCCCTTCAAGGCATGATAAACGTGCTTTCAGACTGAAACTTGAAAAAAGCACTTGGCAGATCCAGATTTCCATTTTGTACTTTCCAAGGGAACCATTCTTGCTCTATTTGCAGTATTGCACCATTGGACAGGTTAAATATTCGGTTGGTAGATCAGAAATTTTATTTCTACTACTTGCAAGAGATTCTCCCCAAATTGCACAGAACTCTTGCCTATGATAGTCATCCTCTCTAATATTGCTACTTGAGAACTCTAAATATGAAAACTAACTATATTCCAAAGCTTAATAGATATTAGAAGCCCTCTTTTATTTGTTATCTAATATTCCCAACAAATTTAGAACAGAGCCTACAGCCTTTTCTTGAATAGCTTCAATATAAACATGTGTTTGAAAGTGCTATGGAACTCTACAAACACTTCAGTACCTGAGGCTTCAGATGATATGAAGACAACATTAAGTCGTAGATATTACCTGCTCAATATAAGACACTGAAAGAAAAGCGAACAGCAGAAACTGATCTCAGCAAAGACTACTTCGAAAGTATCTTTACTTCGTCCTGCCAAAAACCATTTCTGCACATTTCCCATGAAACCATTAACCATCCAAGTCAAACCATCAGGATTTTAGAATTCCAATTTCTAGCTCTTTAGATCGATTAATGAAAAGCACCATTACTCACATAACATGGAAGGTACAACTGCGTAGTTTCCAGGTAAACAAACAACTCTCATGTTGTCTCCATGCAGAATCCTCAGCTAAGCATAATAGTAGTAAATGTTTGCATTTATCAAAAGTTGCTTCCAATCAAAAAAAGCTGAATCTTTCACGGACAATATTAATGATAATCAAGTCAAGAATGTCCATGCCTTTAGTAGAACCGACTCAGAGATAACTGAAATTCATTGTCTACTTACTATCAGCAGCACAAACTGCTCAGAATTAACCAATGACCAGCATATTGCAAGCCGAGAAAGCAACTGTTTCATTACCTGTGTAGCATAAGTTGAGCTTTGTGCCAGAAACATCATATACCCTTGCTTCTTCAAATCAAAATTGAACCTTGCACGTTCTAGCAAAACCTGTTCCCTCTGCATATCTTCAACAGTTCTTTCTTTTTTCCACTTCATCTCCTTTATCTCTCTTCCAATTTCGAAATAGTTTTGCGGCAGATTTGACCCTCTAGAGCTCTTTGGGAATTTCACGTTTATTTCCCTTTACCCAAGAATACAAAAGAAAAGAAAAGACAAATCACCAACTTAAATTCAGAATATATAATTTTACGACAACTTAGTTATGCCATAATCTATATCAATATAAACCTAGGAGGAGACATTCTGCCTAAGAGAGCTTAAGAGAAGATAATTGGCCGAAAAGTATATGGAATTAACCTTAGGTCCAATCCCTGAAAATTGCATGAACTATTCTCTCAAATATAGATATTCTATGATAGGGTTATCTATCTTGATTATACTATATGATTTAGTGTGGTCTCTTGTTGATCTTTGGATGAAGAAATTCACTGATAAATAGTGTTTCAACCATAATTGAAATAACGTACAATAAACACATTGGTAAAAACGGTTTGTAGCATCCTTGCTGAGTATGCATAAACGACAGAAGGCTAAAGGCTGTACAATAAACACATTGTTGGAGACCATCAGAGACAGATGTTAGCAAGTTCACGAAGCCTGTACTACTGAACTCGCAAACTTAAAGCTCCATAACATAAGTATAAACAATAAACATATCTGCTTCAGAACTAATGCACAAAGTTAAGACAAGGTATTATAATGGTATATCACTCAGAAAGAATCAAGTTATTTGGAGATTAACAAATTTAGGGTATCACCACCCATACAACCTGAAAAAGT
Source organism: Solanum lycopersicum (assembly GCF_036512215.1). Lineage (NCBI taxonomy): Eukaryota > Viridiplantae > Streptophyta > Magnoliopsida > Solanales > Solanaceae > Solanum > Solanum lycopersicum. The sequence goes on from NC_090805.1 coordinate 38,206,212, forward strand.
ACGCACCGCCATGTCATCCATGATTGAGTTCTAAACAGATGAAAATAGAAAAGAATTGTTTCTGTAGTTCCCAAAATACAGAGAAATAACTTTCTTAAGACAAGCTTCTTTACCTCTTACCCAGGGAGAACACACCACTATGCTTTATCATCCCACCATCCAGGGATATGGCCCCATGTCTAATACAAGGGAGAGACTGTAGCATATCTTCTCTAGTCTTGTATACGTGCAAGCGGGAAAACAGGTTATAGAAGAGAGTCTCTCTTAGACCATAACCGGTGCTTGTAGCACAATATAAGTCCACACTGTCTATGTTGACCATATTCACAGCAAAACCAAGAAAACCAGGTGGAGAGTCCCCATTGGGTAATCTTGGCTTCAGAATATCAAGCCTCCTTTGAGGGTCATCAGCTATGAAATCTTCAGCATACGGTCTAAAATGAACCGAAAGAAGGAAAGGGGTCATGTATATGTAAAAGAGATGCATCAGTTTTTACAAGAAACATACTTTTGACCTCAAACCTTAATTTTTCAAGACAGATAACAAGGAAGCGGCCATCCAAAGGCTTTCCAATAGAAGCTCCAAGGCCATGAAGACCCAAACTTTTGTTTATGTGACCTTTCTCGTCGTATGTCTCCAGCGCTTTCATACCATCAAACGTCTTGCAAACAATTGCTAGCATAGTCTCAAGTCCCAAATAATCTGAGAGGAGCCTGGATTTAAGAGATCAAATATACATGTCAACCATCATACAGAAAAAACTGTCATTATTTCCCCTACTTGAAACAGCATGCTTCCCAAGTTCCCGTATCATCATAACTAATTTAAACAGAAAGAGATTCTCATGTTTTTCTGAATGTTGTTCGAGCCTACAGAGATGTGAAACAAAAACATGGAGGCAGGTAAGAGAAAATGTGAGGAACTGATCTTAACGCATTGCATAATATCAGTTTGTATGCTTTATGCGACTTCTTACTTGTTGACTGATCTTACTTGTGATAGTAAACTATTGGTAGACTCTGAGTTCATCTGATATGGTATGGTAAGACCAACTCTCGTCATTGCTTTACATAGGGTCGATTATAAATAATAATAATTCTTAATGATAAATTTGTTTATCAATTACAATTCTCACTCGAAATATATATGTATATTTTTTACATACATTATGTAACGACCCGCATGGTCCTTTTGTGCTTTTGAACTCTGTTTCCCAATTTGGCCTTCCTTGTAACCTTATTATGCTATTTGACTTGCAGGAATGGATAGTGTGGTTTTTGAGGTGATCGGGTGTGTTACAGAGAGAAAATTAGAAGCTTTGTACTCATGTCACCAAATTGTGGGGGTTGTAGCTCATAGGTTTTGCACTCTTTCATTCTATACACTTTCTTAATGGATAAATTCCATTTTTTGCTTTCACTTCCTCTTTTCGATAAATGAAATGGACTTGGAATGATAAATGCTTCGGGTATGGCATTCGGGCAGGTGCCATCATGGCTTAGGATTTCGGGTCATGACATTAATCCTTAACACTTCCCATGAGATGCAAACTTCAGTATCCACAATAAGAAACTAACACTAACACCACAATATATTTACTAATTGCTGAAGTGAAAACCATTATACAAACAACTCCATTTTTGCACACAATTGTTTTTAAGCACATCTCTAATCAATATGAATATCATTACGTAGCTAAATCTTTACTTCTTAATCTTACGCCGGCCACATGTCATCATCCTAATTGAGACAGAAATGAAAGATTCTATAGTTTCAACTTTCAAGGACATGGCTGAAGAAAACTGGGAAGAACTGTAATGTAGCTAAGCAAAAAGTGTAATGCGGATATTTTATGGCTAAAAAGATAATAAAATACAGAAATTGCCATAAAATTAACCTACAGAAATTGCCATAAAATTAACCTGCTAAGATTATCGTCATCAACGCTCCCAAGCATAGCAACAATTCCCACAACATCCTTCATCAAAGGAAGATGAGAAGCTTGAGTTCCATGATGACATTTTAGCTCGTACCAGATGCCGGCTGCAGATTTCTCATGTAGAAAGATGTTTCCGAGTGTCTCCTCCTCACTCTGTACATGGGAAAGTTCCTCATTTTCAGAACCAGATTCGCTTGCTGTCTGATACTTGCCAAGAGCAACTACAGTAACCACAAACACAAAATGTGAAAAAGAGATCTTGATATTGTAGTTCTCTCACGTGAATACTTCATAATATAAAGAGTAAATTCATAGATTAAAGGAAACCCACCGATGCAACAAAAATAGGTACTAGAATGACCCTATAAGATTTACACATGCACTACTTCACACTACTCACTGAACTTAAGGAAAAGGAAGGTACCTTGCATATCTAAGATTGAATTATCCAATCTGTTCTTGTGAGCTTTTAGGAAAATGATATTCTCTTCATGATGTTTAAGTTGCAGACCCATCTCATGCACAGCATCCTCAAGTTTCTGCAGTATACAGCTGGTACTTTTGACTGATTGATTTTGCAAAATATTAAAAATGTGGTAAATCTCAAGTAACAGCTGAGAATGGATAATCCATTAATCACAAGAAAGCACTAATTTACAGATTACATTTCCAGCAAGATGAAATGATACAACTGGTGCAAACTTCTTGCATAATGTTAACAACCTTTGTATTGTAGACAGCTGCCTCAGCAGCTTCATTTTGCATTGTGTCCCTTGCAAAAGAATAGGGATCAGCCTGACCACCTTGATTGAACCTCAACGGATCATGCACATCTACTGGATTAGCATTAATTGGCAACTAAAACAAAATAATAACAAAAAACTGTGATCAAATTTTTCTGCCAAAGACATCTAATCAGTAGCCTGCAAAGTTTCCTATCACAACAAGTGTTTGAAGTACTATTAAGTGTAAATCATAGCAAACCTTCATACATAATTTTTTCTTTTCCATTTAGAATTGAAGACCACTGGAGTTACCTTCTGGATAAAGGTCATATGCAGATTAGCCTATATGCTAAAGAAAAAGGAGAATCTAATCTGAGATTGTAGATGTAAAAGTTCCACATTTTTAGGAATTTCAGACCACTTAACCAGAGTTAGGCAACTGAAAAGAAATTCATTTTAGTTTGCTGATTAGTTTATATATTTGATGTCGAGCATACATAAGTTAAAGTCTTGAAAGGTAGGTCCTGTTGTAGATTTGAAATTTTAACAGAGTAAGGGAGTCCAAAAGACGCATCATTTTAGAAAATGGCTACACATCATTGCGATCGCAACTGTTTCAAACAATGCAGAAAAAATAAAAGAAAAAGGAAGTAGTGCCAGGACCATGAGGTTTTCGGAATAATCAATCAAGTGACTTTACAGTCAACTTCATACTGACAGACCAACATACTACCAGCAAGTCCTGCCTTATAACATCCACAGTAAAGATTGTCTAGACCAAACCCTGCCCCCCACCCCCCAAAAAAAAGATTGTCTAGACAGAACCCTGCCCCCCACCCCCCCAAAAAAAGATTGTCTAGACCAAACCCAACCAGTATAATTGAAAAAGTAAAAGAATAAGTAGGAAATAATCGAGGTAGGAACAAAAAGTAATTTGAAAGATCCAATTAAAGAGCCCTCAAGTATAATTTGACCATAATTTTTTAGTGCAAAACCTTCGAATTCCAAGCTCATCTTTTGCTGGCACAATCCAGAAAACGTAAATAACTTAATAGGATATATAGGATGACCTTCACATCCTCAGATCCCATGACTAGATGAATCAGGAAAGTACAAATGTTCCCTGAATGCATTTAGCTTTATCATTGAGACAGTTTTCCTTCTTTATCATAGATATCTTGCTCTCATCCTACGCAATTCATTTAGGTAAAGCCACCTAAGCTTGGAATCGAATGTAGTTGTTATTTTCTACACTAATTGCACTTTCACCCCTACTTTCTGAATAATAAATTTTGTTTCAACTTTCTTAAAAATTAAAGTCTGAATTTACACAGGAATTTAGATTTGTTGAGCAGCTTTCTCCGCCATTCTTTCTAGGAAGAAGGAGATAGCTAGCATCTTCCTAAAAAATGTGGTTGTGGAAACAATCAAACACAGAACTATGCAATTTTCCAGGATAAACAATTGCTATTATAAATTTGGAAAAAAAAAACACTACTTGAGCCTTAGATTTTCTTAATTATACTACATTTATGTAATGCCTCAAGAAAGGCACTAAAAACACTCAAATTCAAAGGAGAAATATCTCAGATTACATGCATGAGATCATTTCCTGTGTCTATTAGTATAATTAACTGTTTCTCGTAGTTTTGAAGCTTGAGCGTGAGTTTCTATAAGAGAAATAGTAGTTAAAAAGACACTTCATTCAACGAGCAGGAGATGAACAGTAGCAATATGAAAAAGAGAAGCAATAGAACCTTCATTCTGTCGTCGTTCATCGGCATTTGCCCCGTCGTTGTTCCTGGACAGGGGTCGATAAAATTTATGCAGAGGAAACAGGCAATCGCGCGGTGCCTGACAGCAAAATGAATTATAGGGCTTTGCTGAATAAATGTGGATATATGTGAAGTTAAACAATCAAAATATATATATATATATATATATATATATAATATATATATATATATATATATATATATATATATATATATGAGGACCACAAACGAGGTAACGCCACACCTCTCTATGCCTCCATTCTTTTTTCTCTCTTTTTGATATCTTTTCATCTTTTTTTTTAAAAAAGGTGTTCATCATGGTCGCGGTAAAGATTTGTTGGAGCCTGGTCGAGAAGTTCAGATGTTCATCCTGCATGATGAGGGACAAGCGGTGGAAGAGGAAAGTTTCGTCATGGATATAGGTTTCCTAATCCTAAGGGAAATTTATTTATTAATTAAAAAGTTCAAGTATATTTATTATTATAATTATATATAATGAGTTACAAAAATAAACTTCCATCTATTGATATTTTCACTTAAATAACATATTTTTTCAATTTCCTTCTAACTATTTTTATGGCTTATCCGATCTATAAATACCTATTATCTATAGAGATGTTGAATATTCATTTTTATTTTTTCATTCTTTCTTTTTAGTAGTATAGATTTTTAATTTTCTTTTCTTCGTCTTTTTATTCATCAATCATGTACATAATAAAAAGAAGACATATCAAAGATGATGTCACAATATGAACTTCACTTTGATGAAGATCATAGATATATTCTTCAAAAATTCATCACATTATTTGGTATAAATTCAACAAAATGAAGAAGGAAACATAATTATCTTGGAGATTCCGAAAGATAGAGTCATAGTAGTATAAAAGTTTGAATGATTTTGAAAATTCATTGTTGTATTATTTTGATTCCAATTAATATTATTCTATTCTCTTTTATTTTATTTCTTTGATTTGAACAAAAAAATGAATATTTTATTCATTGTTGTTGTTGTTGAAGATGAAAAGATGCACATTTTTTTATTATTTATATATAGGTTAATTTATAGCTAATTAATATTTTAAATTTTGTCATGATTGAATTAAAAGTATAGTACCTATGGTACATTTCTTTTTATATCTACGGGATATTGTTGCCCCTTAAAATATATGATGTGGTCTATCATATTAGTAATCAATCACAAAATAAATGAATAAATCTTATTTTTAGTATTAAATTTTTCCATTTGTTTCTTGTTCTTTTTTGTCTTTTTTTTTTCTTTTCATAAAATATTTTTTTTATTAATTATAAAATTCAATCATATTTAATATTGTAATCATATGAAATGAGTTTAAAAAAATCTCAAATATTGACATTCTCTACTTAAATAGCATGTCTTTTCGATTCCCTTTTAATCATTTATGACTTATTTTATCTATAAATACCAATCATCTATGGAGATGTTTGCATGTTCATTTCCATTTTTTCATTCTTTTCTTAGTAGTATATAATCTTTTAATTTTATTTTCTTCATCAATTATGTAGTTAATAAATCAAAAAAGAAAACATAGATCACGATATGATCTTCACTTTGATGAAGATCATTGGTATATTCTTAAAAGATTCATCACATTTTTTGATACAAGTTCAACAAAATGAAGAAAGAAACTTAATTATCTTGGAGATTCATGCATAGAGAGTTGTAGTAGTATAAAAGTTTGATTGATTTTCAAACATTTTGAAGATTCATTGTTATACTGTTTTGATTTCAACTAATATTATTTTTTCTCTTTTATTTTATTTCTTCGTTTTGAACAAAAAAATGATTATTCTATTCATTGTTGTTGTTGCTTATCCCTATGGACAAATTCAAATCTTTTACAAAATTCATGTTGTAGGTCGAACCAAACCTCAAAGAGTGGGTAGGAATTTGTTTTATCTTGTATTTCGCAGAATATAATGAAACAAACGAACAATAGTTAAATACACAAAATATATAAACATGATATATGCTGAATAATGAACAATTGATTTTCCAATGACCATTATATTTGAATCTAATACATGAACTAATATTTGTATATGAAACACACCAGACCTTAATAAATGTATAAATCATACATATTAATTTAAAAATTGATTATAAATTGAGATTTGATAAAATCAATGATGTTATTTTTGTATCATGTAGATGATAAGTTGATAAGCAAATTATTAGTTGGAATTGATACATAATTTAGCCCATATTGATACCATCATTGGCATTTGCAGTAGTATTCCTATTTGTTGTGGAGTTGTACTCAATCTAACCAAGAGGGCTCCCAACTGCCATATCCTAATAGTCCTATCTTTAGATCCCAAGGCATAGGATTCACCTTGGAGAGAACCACAAACAATGCACAAGACCATGGTGTCCCTTGTTGCATCCAATTTCCTCTCCAATGTGAAAATCAAAGACATGAATCAACATATCTTCTCCTCCGGCAATGAATCTATTACCGAACTTTGGTTCCAGGGAAGCAGATTCAACTTTGCAAGGCAGGTCCTGACTCTTCACCAATCGAAAGTGGTTAACATCTCAAAACTTGACAGAGGAACCATCAACAGTTGTTATGTAACGACCATCCTGACTTACTTCAGCACTAGTTATAGGAAACTTAGTTTCAAGGATCTGAACAACTATGCCGCTCCTCACGTCCCATATCCTCAATCCACTAAGAACTCAAAATAATTTGATCATCCTGCAGTCGAGCAACTGTCGTTACTGAACAAGGAGAGATGTTAATTTCCCATTAGGTCGGTATAAAAATCAAAAATCCAAAGAATTTTTTCAAAACCAGCAGATTTTGTATCCTCCGGAAGGGCACATACCCGAACTATGTGCTTGTGGCCAAATTAGTGTAATACAATGCATCTTTCAATTTCGGGCTGAAATCAGCAGATGCAGATGCAGCATGAAGAGTATGTTTATCCAGATAACAACTCCACACGGATCCTTTATGCCCTTCAAATGTTCCAATCCAATCTTTCAGGTAATAAACTACCTTCTGATCTCTACTGCGTATTCTTTCGCCATGATCTTTACAATTTTTTATTAAGAGTGCTTTTCATATTCTTGTTTCCACAAATATCACAAGCATATCTATAAGTAAATCCTCTAAGACATTAGTATGGAAAATGATATATTGCAGAAAATACTGTGCACCTCAAGTAGAAGAGTCAGACGACATTTATTTCAAAGAGGAGATATCTTTTCTTAATTCACAGGACCTGCAGTTGTTAAACATTGCAATGACATTAACAACATCTCCAATCCAACACCAAATTTTACACCAAATCCTATATTTGGTGTATTGAACTCCAACCCGCACCATTTTTCACACCAAATTTGATGTGTCAATAGCGCCACACCAAATTTGGTGTGACACTATTCATCACACCAAATAACTATTTGAATATTATAATATTATTTTATTATACCAACCCTTAATTAAACATTATATAAATTGTATGTTTTAATTAAATTTCTTATATATTTAAAAAAATTAAAATTTATGTTAATTCTACTATGAATTATATAAACTACAATTAACCTTCACAATAATTAAAAATGCAAAAATATAAATTTTTAAACAAATAATACAATTGAGGATGAGCATGAACTTAATGCACCAATTCAAGATGCGTTGGAAAGTCCAACCCCGACCGTTAAAACGACAATTAATTTCAATCATTTTAGCTTGATATAAAAAAATAAAGGACAAAAACTCATTTTGAACTACGTAATGCATTAATAGAACATTTATGGGAGCACCATAGTGAATATTTATGTATAACTCAAATTATGTTTTTCAATTATGTAATGTTTATTTAATTTATTGTATTAGTGATTTCACTTTTATTTGTATTATCCATTATTATGTATAATGTATAATATTTGCTAGCAATTTATAATATTTAGAAAATTATAGTACAAAACACTTTTATATCAAACGACTATAAAAGGAAATAATATGAATCATAGATGGTGAATGTTTTGGAAGGAATTTGTTTTATGAAATAAGAAAATATAAATGAAATAAGAAATAATAATATAATAATGAAGAGAGAAAAAAAAATTCTTTTGAGATGTGAGTGGATTGAAGTTGATTACACCAATATTGGTGTTGACACTAAATTTGGTGAAAATTTTGGTGTTTGTGTTGGAGACGCCCTAAGCCTTAAAGTACTATGCACATGTTGCAAAATGGGTAGATGCCTTTGAAGCACGGTGCCTCAAGGCGAGTAGGGGGATTAGGGGCTTGGTGTTTCGGGGCGGGTCTTCGGGGATGACACCTCGGAGCCTCGAGGGGTGGGGCTGGGTGGGGGGCTCCAAGGCATGGTGCCTTAGATCCTGGGGGTGGGGTGGGGGGCCTCCGGGGTAGGGTTCTTGAAGAGTCACAATTAATGATGGAGAAACTAGGGAGTGAGCAACACGTGCACTACCTAGACGAGGGAATGCGTAAAAATGACCCATTTACAACGATATATAGTTGTTTAGTGAGGTGATAAGACACTTTGAAAGTTTAGGTGTCTTTATATAAATATGGGACAATTCGATGGTGTCTTTATGTCTTTTCTCTATCAAATAAGCATGCAAGACTACTAATTTTATATATAAAATCTAAAATTGGAAGCAAAATTTTAGAGTTCATGAGAAGCAAACAGTAATATAAAAAGTATTTCGAAAATACTATTTAATAACAAAGTTTGTGCAAAAAGTTTTTTTGAAAACATACATGTTCAAGAGAAAGAAAATTCAACACCGAGCTGAAAGAGTAATAATGGAGAGAGAGAACAACGCATATAAGAGAAAAAATAACAATGTGTGGTGATAATGGAGAGAGTGGAAGAGACGACAACGTATATAGGGAGAAAAAATAAGGATGTTTGAGTTTTGCAAGGAAATAAATTATCGTTAAAAAGAGTCTGAATAGAAATAAGTCTCCCTCATAGATCTGAGTGAATCATATGTTTTCAGATCATTAAGTGATGATTTTTCTTTTTAAAAAAGAGTAACAAACACACTTAATTACCCAAAGTATGAATCATTCAGATTTAGACCTCCATTAAGTGCAAATAAATAAGGCCTTCGTTGAATTTATAGTATTGTATTAGTATGGCGTAGCTAAAAGTTAGTGGCCTATCGATGGAAATAATGAGTTTGCGCATTGGACAAAAATTTAGTATTTGAAGATTATAGTCTTTTAATTATTTGGTTGAGAACAAGCTATCTATGATTAAATTGTGGGATAAGTTATCTCAAACACAACAACCAACAAAATATCAAATTTTTATCCCAAAACTATTTTTTAATCTTAAATTTTTTTCCCTCACACCAAACTAAACGAATAAAATTATAACTAATATACTCTAAAAAGTAAGTATAGAGTCAAATAAATAATTCATAATTTACTATCTTAATTCATATTCTACATTTCGTGAGAATGAGGGCAGTGCACATGCATACTCGTTACTAGAAGCCAATTTGTTGAAAGTCAAACTTTGTGTAGAATTGTCAGCTTAAGTCTTTGTAACTAACACAAAGAACAAAGAGTAGAGGAAAGCTACTACACCTTTTATCCTTTCTTTTTTAGTTACATAAAAGTTACTACACATATACACCTTGTGAGAGTGATAAATACCAACGGCAAGCATAGTTCTAGCATGTCGTAAAATATCGATTCAGAATTTAGAATTTGAAGTTCATAAAATTTTATAGTAATCATAAAAATTATTAATATTATATTAATAAATATATTTATATTTAAATATTTGTAAAATTCAATCGACTAATAAATCAATAGATATATAATAAGAGAGAAAAGAAAGTTATTGATTCCGTAAACTCTTGTACATGGTTCTAAATCCTCTCTGGTCTATTGTTCCCCAAAGTCAATTAATTTATAACCCTTTATAAATTACAAAATTAAAACTCATTATGATACATTGTACATATTTTTATTTTAGAAAATCAAATTAAAATATTTTCTTAAATTTTATATCAAAATTAAATATACGTAGTTTTTAGTTTGGAAAAAAAGGGTCTGATATACCCCTCAACTTTGTCATTTGGAGCTGATATACCCTCGTTATAAAAGTGGCTCACATATGCCCTTACCGTAATACAAACGGCTCACATATACCCCTGCCGTTACAAAATGACTCACATATACCCTTCATTCAATGGAAGTTTAAAAGTTAGTTTTAAATTTATATTTATTACTTCTAATTTTTTTTAAAAATTATTTAGGGGTATATATGATTCTTCTATCAAAGTTCAAGGTATATTTTAATTTTTTTCATACATAAATTATTTTTTGACTTATTTTATTATAATTATTTGAATTTCTTATTCTTATTCTTATTTTATTCTTTCATTCCTTAGTTTAAAGGAAAAAATTAAACTATTTTTTTTGTGTATTGTAATTTAATTTCGTATTCGAAGAAAAAATTTGGTCATCTACAATATGTTTTACAAGAATATTAGTAAAACATAAATAAATTTGATTATCAAAATAATAATTATAAATTAGTCATTGAAACAAAAAAAAGTCAAAAAAATTATGTTTGACGAGGATTAAATTTAATCATATGGGATTATATTTTTAGAAAAATAAAATAAAAATTTAGATTAAAATAATATTTTTTCATTTCCGTTAAAGGAAAAGGGTATATGTGAGCCATTTATTTACAAATAGGGGTATATATGAGTCACTTTTGTAACAAGGGGTATATCAGCTCTAAATGACAAAGTTAAGGGGTATATAAGACCCTTTTCCCTTTTAGTTTTACATTAATTTTAAACGTAATAGAATAAAGAATAAAATTTTTACAAGGTCATTTTTTTTTCTTTTTATATTTATACATATCATGGCTATATATACTCACCCATTTTCCAATCTAACCACTTAAACCATATTCTACTAGTGATCTCATTATTAGCATCTGGTACATTCTTTCTGCATAATACCCCACTTATTAATTCTTCATTTTTCTCATTCATAATATATTGTGGTACACACAGATCATACTCCCAGGTTTTTTTCCTTTTTATTTTTTTTCTTTTTCCAATATTCTGAATTCAATGTTTTCAGGCAGAAAATAAATTTATTTGGCTGAAAATGGGGAAGAAAGGAAGTGGTAATTGGTTTTCCACAGTGAAGAAAGTCTTTATTAAACCTTCTTGTAAGGATTATTTGCCAACAGATCATAAAAAGGTTAGTTATTCATTCTTCTCATCGATAAATATTGCATAGAATTAAAACGAAATTATCAATAAATTTTACTTTAGTACATGTAATTTGCTTCTATTCCTTCCAAAAGGATAGATTGGCATTGTTAGTATCAGATTATACAAATGCAAGCAATACAACTCAGATCTAAGTTATACACATTGACTCAGTATAATAGCAATCGTTTACTATAGTTTTGCAATTACTTTTTAAGTGATCTAATTATAGAAATATTGTATATAGTTTTGCAATTACTTTTTAAGTGATCTAATTATAGAAATATTGTATACATGATCGGCATGGCGGAGTCACCTTTGTATGAAGGGGTTCATCAGAACCCCTTTCCACGGATAATTATACTCCATCCGTTTAAAAAAGAATGATCTCCTTTACTTTTTAGTCTGTTTAAAAAAGAACGATCTCTTTCTTTTTTTGGTAATAGTTTAATTTCAGCTTTCCACGTGGCATGTGGACAATTTTATACACTTGACCTAACTTTAATTTAAGACCACAAGATTCCAAAATCTTCTATATACTCTTAAACTCCGTGTCAAATCAAACCAGTTCATTCTTTGTTAAACGGATGGAGTATTATTTATACATGGTCAAACTAATTTTATATGTATATATAGTAGATATCGAACTCTCTTCGACTACTTCATGTGTCTATTTTGAACCCCTTATTAAAAATTCTGACTCTGCCTCCGATTATCAAGATATTAAAATTTAGATTGGTATATGATTAAAAAAAATTGCAACATATTTTTGTATGTGGTCGTCTCTTTTTCTGGATCTCTGGTAAATCTACCAGCTTAGTTGCTACTGGTTTAGCCACCAAACGGCATTAACTTATAATCTTGAACACATATTGGTCCCCTCTAAAATAGGGCCCCTGTCTCAAGGCAACAACCTTGAATTTATGACTTGTTGCTTTCATCCACCTCTTCTATCAGTATCAGGTTTATGGTTCGATTTGGATAAATTTTTAATTTAAACGAAATCAATTTAATTGATTTTTAAGTTATTAAAATTAAATTAAATTAAATTAATATTTATTGATTTGATAATAACACACATTTTCGGTTGTTAGTTTTTTAACCATACAAAACTATGCACTTTCCTTCCTTTTCTACTACTAGTGCTCCACATTTTATTAAAGGAAAAATGTATAAGTATTTTCAACATATGTTCGAAATTTCAGAGATACACTTATTCTATACTAAGGTCTTATTACCTTTGAACTTATTTTATAAATAATTGTTTATCTTTTTCCAGTCTACGTGACACTAGCTTGAAAAAAATAGTCAACACGCGCTGAGCCCACAAGATAGTGCCACATAGGCCGAAAAGGGATAAAAAATTATTTATAAAACAAATTCAGATGGTAATAAAACCTTAGTATATTATAAGTGTGTCTTTAAGATTTCGAACAACATTAGGGGATACTTATGTATTTTCTCTTTACTAAACAAATAGATGAAGTGACAATTTTTATTAGGCAATACAACATCATCTCATTAAAATATACTCATAATTCATAAGAAGTCAAGTATATCTCTATTTAATATCTTATGGCTTCCAATGTGATTGCGTTGATAATATATGATGTTTTTGTGTATATAGTAGCATTATAACACATCATAAAAATAATAATTAGACACTCCTAGCTTATATTTTGCGTGTATCCTCAAACAACTTTAAGATCTCCTTTAATTATATATATATCAACATCAATTGAAACATGTATGTAAGGTTTATTGAGACTATTGCATATGATTAAGAAAGATGACATACTTTAATGGTTGACTTGCTTAATTATATAATGGATGTTTAAGAACCCGGTCCAAAATCTTCCCAAAATTTTGAGTCCAAAAATATATTACTCTCATGTCTTTAATTATTCATTAAATTAATCACCAGTTCAAGTGTCTAAATATAATTTACTCGACAAGTTTAAGGGCTCGTTTGGCCATAAATTTTTCAAATAATATTTGGGAAAAATTTGGCAAATAATGTTTGTCCATACAATTTGTTATTATTTGGCAAATATTTTTGGCAAATATCCCAAATTTTCAAATACTAGTTTTTTCTAGTATTTGGGCCAAATATCATTATTTGGGATATTTTAAAAATAAAAATTTTACCCCAATCTTTTATCTCTTACAAAAACACTCTCTCTAGTAGTTGCTCGCGTTGTATTACATCATTTTTTACGTGAACACCAAAATAGTGATGAAATATGTAGTGAATATTAAATAATGATATGATTGTTGATGAAAATTATTAAAAATTGACTTTAGGTAACAAAGTCATGTACTTTGTCTACTTCACGATGTATGGAATAATTCTTGTTGCACTTGCTCCAAATTACCACATTGCTTTAGTGTCATGGACATTATTTGTTAACGTTGTAACGAACATTCATTGACTTATAATACAAACTTTTAGTTAATTTTGATAGTTTTTAAAACTTGTGTGTATAAATCATATTTTTCTAAAAAGGTGAAATATATTTCCCAAATTTTATGGCCAAACACATGGTGAAATTTCACCCAAATTTTCACTCAAATAATATTTGCCAAAAATATTTGAAAATATATGGCCAAACGCTAGCTTAAATGGTTGAGTTGCTTAATTATATAAAGGATGTTTGAGAACCCGGTCCAAAATCTTCCCAAAATTTTGAGTCCAAAAATATATTACTCTCATGTCTTTAATTATTCATTAAATTAATCACCAGTTCAAGTGTCTGAATATAATTTACTCGACAAGTTTAAGAATCCAGAGCGTTCAATTGAAGTGATTTGTTTGGTTATGAGAAGGAAAAATTAGAGAACCAATGGCAACATGAAGCTCGAGAAGTTGTCTCAGTTGAAAAAATTCCAGCAGAGAGTTGTTCAGATCTAACAATTAATCGAGAGAGCAATGAAAATTCATCAATTTCATCGGCTGAAGATCGAAATCATGATATTCATGTCATTGAAGCCACTGTTGCAGCCGCTGAAGCAGCAACTTATACAGCCCCGAAAACCATCAAATTAGATGGACACAACCATAAGTCTAAAGAGGAAATTGCTGCCACACTAATTCAATCCTATTACAGGGGATATCTGGTAAATTAAAACCCAATTATTATCATTCTAATTATACAAGTATTGTTCAAATATACATATTAATTTTGTAGGCAAGACGCGCTTTGCGTGCTCTGAGGGGATTGGTGAAGCTGCAAGCGCTAGTGAGGGGGCACAGCGTACGCAAACAAGCGCAAATGAAAATGAGATGTATGCAAGCGTTAGTACGGGTGCAGTCAAAAGTACGTGCACGAAGACTCCAGTTGCGGCAGAGCAAGGTGGTGGAAGAAGTGAAATCGCGTTCGAGTATTAGAGAAGAGAGCCTGTTATTAAACAAACAAGAGACACACAGCATTGAAAACACTAGAAGAAAACAACAGGTCTATAATGCTTATCAGGTTAGCCATTATATTCCTTTACCTAACAAAAGTTACATCCCAGAGCTTGTTTGATTCGACACACAATTTTTAAAAAAAAAAAAAAAATTAAAATTTTTAGTCTAAAATAAATGATAGACGATTTATTTGGTTATAAAATGAGTTGTATAAATTGAAAGAGAGTACTGATGTAGTGTAAGTACGTACGTACGTTCACATTAGATGCACTAATCACTTAGGGTCGTTTGGTTCACGCAAGACTAATTACGTATGACGCAAATATTGTTATACGAAGATCATGAATAATATTGATGTATAGCTAATTAATGGTGTAAATAAGAAATAATAATCCGTGGCACTTCCCATTTAATCCTTGACATAAACCTTTTATAATCACATAAATGTAGTTTAATAATCACATAAGTATTATGATGTATAATAAAACAGTTTTTAGTGAGAATAATGACAAAGAGTAGTGTTATCGTTTATCAATATTAATTAAATTTAATGTCATTATATTCTTTTACAATATTTACAAAGAGTTTTTAAGTGTAATTGTCACTGGTAATCGAATACATATCATCTCATATTCCCCCTTAAATAAACTCCATGGTCTTAATTTGTATTGGCTAATGATATGTTAGCAACAACAGAAATGGTTGCACTCTGATCTAGATGATGAAGAATGTTTTGGGAATGAGCATGAAAATCCACAACAAAGTTGGAATTGGCTTGATAAATGGATGGCTTCTCAACATGTTGTACGACAAGAAGACTCCTCTTATGTGTCATTATCCATCACAGATGACATATCAGAGAAGACATTCGAATTGGGCCCTGAAGATGTCAACTTAGCCCATCAAAATGAAAAAAGCCCATATTCATCCACTCAATCCAACAAAGATTCTGTCCCTAGCTACATGGCTCCAACTAAATCTGCAAAAGCAAAAATAAGAAGCCCAGGCCCAATAAAACCTAAAAGCCCACCAGGAGTGGCCCAATGGAATTCAACGCCCAAGAAGGTGACAGCCCGTAGGTGGAGCTATGATTCATCCGCAAGAAGCCCAAACCCGAAAATTTCTGCTAAATGGATGGCAACCTATAGTCCTCAAACACGTGTACACGACCGGACCTCACTAGTGGGACCCCCTGCTCACAGATATAATTATAATTAGATTTTTTTTTTTTTTGCAGTAAATGAGAAGTTCAAATAAATGGTTGTTTTAAATATGTAAATGTTGTGAAATAATTATATTGAATTGTTCAGTACATGCACTGGAAATAAATCTTCATTTTCTTCTTGATTTCAAAGGCTTTTAACTCACTTTCCCAGTGATCAACCTTCATAGTTAATGCAATGTTTACGACTATTTGTATGTAATGTGGTATAGAGTTTATATAATATTTTTTCAAGTAAAGGTGGTTTGTCAGTTGTCCCACATCGGTTAAGTGAAGAGGAAGCATAGAGAAACGAGCCTTATAAAATGGAAAGCAGGTGGGAGATCGAACGGTATCTTTGCGCTTGGGGCAATGACGCAGCTAGTGAGGTTCTAACCGAGGCGCGTCTATTGCTGGTTGAAAACTATTTCCAAACCCCCTCGTCGGCCTAGGTTCTGCCTTGGCCGTCGAGAATTTTTGGAAGGGCATCCCCTCGGGGATAAGCCCTACAATACTAGTTATAAAGAATTGCTTTTGGTCTTTTCTGAGCTAGAACTTGAGTGAATATTAACTACTTCAAGAGAGAGTTACTTAATTCACAATATTTTTGTGCAGTTTGAAAACAACCTGGTGATTTCCCTGTCACTTATTGAATTCACCACATGCCAAGGGCAAAGATGTTACAACAATATATCTAACATAAAAGAAATTCATATGAAGCTCCTATCTCTCCACCATAGTTTTTTGATCAAAATCTCCTCAGCCTTGAGTAGCCTACATTCTTGTTTGATTATCCGAAAAGCATACAAATCACGGGTGATTGCCACTGCTACCGCCTTTCTTTCCTCTTGGATCATGCTTGGTGTTAGGTCCTGCATTGTCATAATCTAACACAGTATCCAGCTGCAGCAACTTTCTTGGATTTTCTCCGATAACATGCTTCACACAATTTGAAACAAAGATCAATCAGTGACATCTAACTTTTCAATTGGTATAGACTTGGTATGCTGTATGCAAAAAAATGGATGAGTTAGTTATAAGTTGTATGTTGTAGTATATCTTATTGCACATAATGTATTAACTGTTAGAATAGGTTAGGGTCTCAGGTAGATTGGAGAATGGACCAGTGGTCTGCTTATATGAACGACTTAGCTAATCCTTACCTTGTGAGCTAACTTTTAGAATTGAGTACAATCATATTTTTTACATGGTATTGTAGTTAAGTCGGTGGCGAGAAAAAAACCTGGGAGGTAAGTTTCGGCTACTGAATGGGTTTGCAACAGCTCTAGCTACCTCCACTATAGGTTACTTTGTTATTTTAGGGTGTCCAAAACACTATAGATACCAATATAAGTCAAAATTTTACGTGTATATATCATATAATTTTTCGACAAATGATGTCCACCCGGGGACAAGGTGGGGGGTGTTAGAGTCCAACATCGGTTGAGAATGGACTGGAGGTCTGCTTATGTGGACTTGGACAATCCTCCCTCATGAGCTAGCTTTAGGAAATTGAGCTAGGCACAAATGTCAATATCTTTTTCACCAATAAAAGATGAAGTTGCACTTTGTCTAGTAATGAGAACTGGTTGCATTTCGTTAGTTGAAGCATGATATGATATGATGAATCAATCAAATAAATTTACTTCCCTATGACTACCTTATGAAGCTTGTAAGCACGGTTCACGCCTTCAACATGACCTAGATGACACAAAGAAGAATAAGAAACAACAGTGTTAACATTATTATGTCATTTTGCTAGTGTAAACCAGGCTAGTTGAAATGTTGTTTTCATATTATAGTGAAAGTAGCTTCTTACCAGAGGAAAAAAAGATGAGAAACAAAAGGAGTAGAATGAGAGCTTTGATCCTCCTAGGCCTCATAGTAAGTAGAGTAGATTGATTCTTGAGATGTGAAGGGGAAGAAAGGAAGAAGTACCCCTTTTATTATGTCTGCGAAGAGGTAGTGGACGTAGAGCAAATCTAGGATTTAAATATTATGGGATCGAGTTCAAGATTTACCAGGTTCGAAATCTATTATACTTATATACATGATTTTTAGTAGGTTTGGATGTCATTGTAACTAAAGCACTATATTGGCCTCTGGTAGTGGTAATGGTGCACCCACTCATTTACTGTATGTATAGGCAGAACTAGCAAGTCAAACCAGCACTGAAATGAATATAGTGCACATATATCTACATGTTACATCAAAGTAGAATAGAAAGAACAAAAAAGTAGGTATGATTGTAGACTAATATTTTGATCAATGCATATTGTGTTTGATGGAGTCCTTTTACGACTTGATTAAGTAAATATAGTGTGATTTCTCAAATAGTTTTACGTTTTTATATGAGATGGTTGACAATTTAGCAGTTTTGAGCGATTATATATGTTAATTGTGCACCCACCCAATATTTGTAGAATGATAAGTTGCAATAATCAACAAGTCAAACTAACATCTATATGAATTCAATGTATTAAAAACAGAAGTAACAGTATAAATGCTGTATGCATTTGGACTACTTTCTTTCATATCTATTTTATCCTTATCACCAAGCTCTGCCATTATAATTTCAGCTATTTTTTTTCCCTGTTTTCTCTGTGTGTACATGTACATCAACTTTTTGAGAACTAAATTTGATTTCCACTTCCTTGGCCTATAATGAGATCAGTGACAATAGCTCATATGGTGGATTCATCCATCTAGAAAAGGACGGTTATCCGACATAGGTATAACAACATTATTGAAGAGTTCGATCAATATAATCCAAAAGTTTGGATATATGCTTACTCTACAACTTGAGAAAGAAATCTTCATGTTTGTTGTCAGTGTAGAGGAAACTGAAGAGGAAAAAACAAAGAGTTAATATTACAAAGCAAAGCAACTACTTTCTACAAAACCAATCACATTTGGTCTTTCTTCCTTCAATAGTAAAGAAAAATACTCACTCCTAATTTAACGTGACACGGTTAAATTTCGATATTCAAATTTTTAATCTAATCATAAATTTGAATATAAAAACTTGAGTGTTTTTTGAAATAAAAATCATATATTTAAAAACTACGTAAAAAGTAATGTAAATCACAAGAAATAACAATTTAACAAACATAAAAGATTTCGATTAACAAAAACCTAAAGTTGATCTGACTTTTAAAATTTGTTTTTATATAAATTGTAACGGGAGTATATTTCATGTGTTCATTACGAAGTGATAAGGGCCCTTGCTTGTGACAGGAGATGGGCAGTGACCTAAAAATGAAATAAATAAATAAATAATTAAACTTGTTCTTTTCCTTTTGGGAGGGTTGAAATTAGGTAAGAACACAAGTGAAGAGAAAGTCCACTATGAAACTATGGGGAGACAAACGACGTAGAACACCATTATAAAACTCAAAATTTGAATTAAGAGGAATTGAAATATATTTTTCTTTGAACCAGACACTCCCTTGATGTTGGATTACTAATTAAACAGAATTAATCACACTCATCATAATGACAAATGGGAAATTGATACGTTAAACAACTTGTTTGACCATCTTTTTTCAACTATATCTTATCAAAAGATTTTGTCATAAAATCTTAGTCAACTTCTTTAAGTTCAAAATCCAGCCGCAACAAAGTAAGAAAACAGGTAAGACACCATTATATATTTGACATGTTTTTCTCATTTCACAAGTATAGTAGTTGTTAGTACTCGACTAATATTTCAACACTAACACACTACTCATTGTTCAAGAGGTAACCATCCGCTAGTCCTTGTAGGTTCAACTACCACCATAGAAGTAAATAAAAAAGGCTTAATAAATTTCTACAAATGTTTACCCCAAGTAAAATCTAAAGATTTGGAATGATAAGTTGGTTTTTGATTGATTATTTACACCATGGTTGACAGGTATTTCTCCATTACTAGCTTTTCAAAAATGCAAAATTCTTTAAGAGATTCAAAAGAACATATGAAGGAAATCTTATGGAATGCCAATGAGCTAAACCCACAATAAGTCATTCAAAAGAAATGAATGAGATGCAATGCAATTCAACTATAAAACAGATCCAGTTGATATGACAAAGACACGGACTGACCGACCAAAAATATATATGTCTATATATATATTTGTGAAAAAAATAATCAAAAGTAGCTATGGCTAAGTATCAAGACTACCAAAACTTGGGACATGTACATGCTGACCATGAAAACCCTTGAAGCAGAGACAGGATACATCAGGCCCTCGGTATTTCTTGTTAGAGTACCAAGGTAAGATCCACAAGCAAAACCAGGAGCCTTGCTTTCTTCAGCTAGTTACAAAGAAAATTCCCTTCCAATCCCAATATACACCACAGTAACATCGCGTCCACTACTGGCAATCACCATGACCCATCCCCTCCACGGCAAAATAAAATAACCCCCTCCAATGGTGCTGGCACATGTATCTGACAACTTGGATGAAACATTCTTCCATTGTCAGAAAATGGCAATGACTTGACACATGAATGCAATCTTGGATTCCGACTCAACACAACTACATGCATGCAGGGACATGAAAAAAAAAAGAAGTATGTACCAAGTACCCACAACTTTAAACTGAAATGGCACGGCTAATAGCCATCTGGGCCCACTCAGCAGATTCCTTAATCAAATGGTCATCTGACGACAAGCATTCAATCAAAAAGTCTTTGCTTGATACTGATTGTTGAATCAATGAACCAGCATTACTGCCCAGAGTATCTGCTAAATCTCCCAGAACTCCAATAGCAGTCTTCATTACCACATCATCCCTGTAATTGGAGAGAAGGGGGTAAATCTCAAAAATCAGAACATCGATGGCCTTCATAAATAGAGCAAAAGAGAAAAGTAGAAGCAACCAAGCAATACTTACATGTCTTTCTCCATATAAATACTGTCCAGGAATTGGAGGATATGAGGCGCATAAGGTATCAGCAGCTGAGTCTTAGGTGAGTTCTTGAATCCCTGAAATATGCCGGAATAAGCCTCCAGGATTCCATTTCTCAGAAGATTTGTGTAATCTAATATCTCATCATCAGCACCAGTTGCACGTGCTGACAGTTCCGCAGCACTCTGGAGCATAGGCATGGCATACATCAAGTACTTCTCGAAATTCTCTCCTATCGCCAAGGCTATGTCACCAAAGCATGAAAATATTGGTGGCTTTACAGAACGATGTAGCTGATTACTTGATAGATCCTTGAGAAGCTGTGTCATTATACCATCACAATAAGGTAAGATCTTATCCTCCAAAGCTCTGCATAAATCACCCACAACACCTACGGTGACAGCACAGACTTGGTACTCCTCAAAATTCTGAAGACCCATCTCCAGGTACTTGTAAAATTCATGCATGTACTTGGCAAAGTCAGGAGCAGTTGCATAGGCAAGTGCTCCAATGGAAAGCATGGCTTCCTCATGCACAGTAGCACTTCTACATGCAAAAACCCTGAGGAAAAGGCTCATGATCTGATCAGCATACTGCGAAAAAGCATACTTTGTTTGCTCTGAGGACCCTAACTTCTGAATAATAACCTGTAAGCATCCACACAAAAGACCTTGCAACTCACTCTGCTTCTCACGTTCATCAGACGAAAGCTTCTGAGCCTCAAGAGTCTGGTGGAGCTCCATCATAATGACAGGAACTAGTTGCAAAACCATGGGAGTTGTTTCATCAGTCGAACACCTCACAACTTCATTGAGTGCCTCGTATGCAGCAGTCCTAAGCCGTGACTCACCAGCATCTTCTCTGTGGGTTGCTGTGAGAAGCGATTGCACCATTTCCTGGAAAAAAGGGGTCAAGGGAGATGATGCAGCCACATCCCCATACCCTTGGGCAAGAAAATAAAGAGCACCACATGCTTTTTCAGCAACATTTGGAGCATCCTTCATGCTCTGAAGTAGAACTGTAATGATCTGTTGGCAGTTTGTTGGAGTAATAATGGGTATCTCCACAGTTGAACCATGAAGAAATTCAAATATTCTTCCAAGGGTCCATGCAGTAGTGTCCTTCACATGGCTATTTGCATCCTTTGTCAATGCAGTAAGCATGAAGTTTAGAGCACTATTAACAATGGGCATTAGCTTATCAGGTGAAGGACCTTCCAAAATGGATCCAAAGGCATATGTGGCGGCCTCTCTTTGCCTCCAATCAGGCTTTGTAATGTTCTCTTCAATGAATGGCATAACAAGAGGTACAATGTCATCTCCTACAGTCCTTGCAACCAAACCAAGGCAAGTGCCACCGGCCATAGCAAGATTCCAAGCAACTTCATCCTGATCCTGATCTTCTTCTTGCTTGAGAAGTGTCTCCAGTAGCATAGGAACAAGTGCAGGAAGAGCCTGCTTGATGAAATTATAGCAAGGAACATCAGAATCTGCAGTAAAATCACCCCCATAATCTTCTAAAATATCAATCTCCTCATCACAGATTGAGCTCCAAAATTCAATGGCTTGAAGAGCAACAGGCTCCTCATCCTCTCTAACAGCCTTTGCTGTAATGTTAAAGATGTCTTGAATATAAGGAGCTAATTTCTCATAGTATGTTGACGAAATCGACACTAAACATTCAAAAGCAGCCTGTCGAATTTTAACTTCAGGAGACAGAGTGGCCTGGCAGACAACTCTCATAATAAAGTCACGCTCCATATCATTGGTGAAATTTGCCTGAGCAAAACCAAGTGCATTGTATAATGCTCGGGTAGCAGCAAGCCTCACATCATTGTTCCTTTCTTCAGCATTCATACCCTGAATTACAGCTGTAAGGATTTTATTTACTTGATCCTGCTCCATGACATCAGGAGAAACTTCTTCACATAAATATCCCAATGTCTCTAAAGTAGCTTGCTTGACGTGGGCAGGGAGCTGTTGATTTGACAAGAGTGACCCAATCAACTCAGGCCACTGCTTCTGTGGCAGCTCAATGCCAGCAACCTTGGCAATGACTTGTGAAGCAGTTGATCGAGCATCAAGTGCTTGAGAAGAGAGGGTTTGTAACAAGCATGCTTTAATCTGGGTCTTCACAGCCACATCAAGTGACAGCCATCTTTGGACGAGTTCATATTTCCTGTGTTGTTCCTTGGCATCCAAAGCATTTTTTAGTATTAGACCTGCCAACTTACGACTATCCACTGGCTTGTCCTCACTAGCCAACTCTCCTGACAGAGACAATAGGAAACCAGGAAGATTTTGCTCCTGAAACTGTTTCAATGTTTCTTCTGCATGTTTTCGCACTGTTGAATCAACTGATTGTGCATTTAGAAGGACCTGAGTGACTTCCATTGCAATGTGATTCCTGCCACACATGAGATATCCCGTAAGTAAGAATCACAGGATTATCATAAGATGATAAGAATGAACTTGAAGTAATGCTAATATTAAGAGATTGCTTGGTTTAAAGTGCTAAAAAGTAAACACGAGACCCGAAGCTGTAGCCTAGTAGTGAATGCAGTTGTTTGAGAACCATGAGCTATCAAGTTAAGATCCCAGAGGAGACAAAATATGAGGTAATTTTTTCTCATGCATTCAAGACTAGGTCAAAAAGTTATCCAGTATAAGTGTTGGTGGGAGGTAGCAGCTACCCGTGGAAATAATTGAGGTACCCACAAGCTGGCCCGGACTCCAAAAGAAAAAACATGGTATAAAAACCCTATTCCACATTTGGTTGTCATTTTCATGTCTTACATAGATAAGACTGTATAACTTATATGGTTTGGGAATAGTTCTCAACAAGCAATAGAAGCACCTTGGTTAGATCCTCACTACCTGCGTAGACCACATAAATTGTATGGTAAGTTATGTATAATTTATACCTACATAAGCACCCAAAAAATAACACCATTGATACTAACTTGGTGGTTGTTCTTATCCCCAAGTCCTCGACAAACCTGTTGATGCTTTAGGCATTTTTTATATTGGTAGAAAATGGCAACTCACTTTAAGGAACATCACAGTTAGGGTAATTAACTCTTCTAGATAAAGATACAAGCATCGGTCTAGGGATGTGCCATAGAACTAACAGACTTCAGACTCTTTCTTGGAAAATACCACAGAAAGCCACTACCTCTTGTCATAATATGTTGGAAAAATAACATTGACAATATCCTGTGTGCTTATCCATCTTAAATGAAAAACCATTTCTGCGTTTCACCAGTCTACGATTTGCAAGGAACGTTCATGGTTTCTATGCTTAAATAGATCAGTGCATAGTGATATAGAGAATAGAGTCTTCTCTTCCCCTTTTTTTTGGTAAGCAAATGTTGTTTTTTGAGAAGTAGATTATTATCAGAAGAAAGCCCCTTACTAAGTAAATAAAAATACAAAAAAATCTTAATTAGAAGAAAAATATCTACCATTATATAGTTAAAAATGATCACATTCGACAAAAGGTGCAAGTAGCACACAAAATAAAAATAAACTATGGTGAGTTGGAAGTGTTAGCAAGGAGATGAGGTAGTCCTAAAATCACATGGGAGAAAGTTGACTCAAAAACCTACCATCTCTCTTGAAATCCTTGAAGACCTAGTGATTAATAGGGAACAACAAAAGAAATGTAGGCAAAAACAATTGGTACGATTAATTTTTAGTCATGTTAGTAAATTAAATTTAGGACCAATATTTTCTAGAGATCTTTATGTCAAAAATATATATTTCAGTAGAAAATATGAAGAACCTGTAGTACTTTTATTTTTATTTGTTTTAACTTCATGAAATATGGACTAAAGATGATCTTTATCCGCTGGGTCCGGGGAAGAGCATACCACAATGGTCTATTGTACACAACCTTAACCTATATTTCTGCAAAAGCATGTTCTCATAGCTCAAGGCAACCTTACCAGTTACACCAAGACCCCTTCAATGTGAACTACAGTACCCCATAAATCTAAAGCACAATGTAAAAAGGGATGAGGTCCACTATAAGCAAGAGAAAAAGGAACATAAAAGTTGAAGCAGCATCAATAGAGGCCTTACATATCAAATTAAGAAATATTGCATCAATTGAAAAACGGCACCAAGCATTAGGGAATAGATTCATGATTAAAATAGAAATATATTAATCGTCTTGTTTAATTATTTTAAAGGAATTATTACTGCATTCTTGTTAATTATAATTCCATCAAAATATGAACATTACCTTAATTGAATAGGCAAGTAGAAGTTGAAATTTGCTATGAGGAAAGTTAACCTTGTTAATGAATAACACAGATAAATTAGTATGTCAAATTATTTGAAGAATGCAACATGATTGCTAGAATAAACCATAAATCCAGAATATTTTTCTCATTATTATCCAACCGTTACAAGTGTGTTGATTATCTGTTTTAGCTTGCCTGTGCATAGAAGGCAACAACCACCAAAAAAAGTCCTCAGATACAAGTAATTAATAAAATTCATGCACCCTGTTCAGTAAAAACAATCCTTTTCTGACTTTAAAAAGCACTCCAGAGCTCAATCAAACAGCAAAAGTAATGACTGCACACAAACCCCTCATATATTAAGGTTCACAAATAACAGCTTCAGAAGCCGCAATTACTGAAATTATGCATAGGATCACCAAACGGGTCTACTACAAAACCTAGTTCATGTAAAGTGCATCACCATATCACTTGGAGAAGTTTCAATTTCAATAAAATAACAGAGCATATCATTGATCATATAGATCTCAGTCCTCAAAACAGAGTCACTAACAAGGATAGATGCAATTAAGTGAATCAAAAGATTGGAACCACAAACAAATCTGTTGAAGTTCAAACATTGAACATTAGATAAAGCTTAAATCAGTTGTCCACAAAACTAATCAATTTTTATGATATGAAGAATTGTTGTTGAAAACAATGACTGAAGTACCTGAAAATTGTAGATGCGGCAAATGAGATGGTAACCAGCAAATTACACTGAGGGATCGAATATACCAGAAACGGCGCCCAATTGAAACCCTAGAGAGAGAGAGATGGAGTGAAATTATGTTTTGTTATTTTGTTCCTTAAATAGAATACTTACATTTTTTGCCTTTGTATAATGTAGTTGATTTAATTTCGGGTCAAATGGCCCACTTTTATATAAGGCCTTATGGGTCTTTCTAGAAAGACATTGCGTCATTTTGTGTAGTTTCAGATTTTAATACACTGAAATTATAAATTAAGCGGATCCAATATAAACCTAGTTCATGTAAAGTGCATCACTATATCAATTGGAGAAGTTCCAATTTCAATAAAATAGCAGAGCATACCGTTGGTCATACTAGATCTCAGTCAACTCAAATATCAGAAATTAAAAAAAAAAATATAATATATATATATATATAAGCTTCCAAACCAAAACTCAGTCAATAACAAGGATAGATGCAAATAAGTGAATCAAAAGATCGGAAGCACAAACGAATCAATCGAAGTTCAAGTATTGAACATTAGATGAAGCTTTAGTAATAGTGTCTTTTTTTAAATTCGTTACTTGTTTGTATAGCAAGGATTTCCAATAAGTTTTAATCCAACTTTTTGAATGCTTTTTTTTTTACATCTATCAAGGGCACAAATTAGTTTGATTAGTATTAAAAATGGCAAAAATGTTTGCTAAAACATCACTAGTTAAATGGCATTTTAGCCCAAACCTCAGTTCTTCAAAATGACAAAGGAATGAAGCATATGTCAACACTCAACAGCATTATTTGAAATTATCTCTTTTCCAGATAAATTTCTATTTCAGTTTATGAACCAAATGTTAACAAGAATGTATGTGCATCAACTAATTATTATAATCATAATATTACAACCCTTGCATAATTATATGTGAACCACAAAAAAAGGCATCCACGCCCTTAGATACTAACTATTGGCAGGGTCAAGGCCATACAACAAGGGTCTATTATACGCAGTCTTAACCTATATTTTTGCAAGAGCTTGTTTCCGGAGCTCGATGCAACTTTACCAGTTACACTAAGACTCCCTTCAATGTGACCCACACTACCCCATAAATCTAAAGCACAATGTAAAATAGATAACGTCTACTATAAGCAAGAGAAAAGAGACACATGAAAGTTGAAGCAGCAACAACAGAGGCCTTACATATCAACTTAAGAAATATAGCACCAATTGAAAAACAACACCAACCACTAGGGAGTAGACTCATCGTTAAAATGGAAGTATATTAATCCTCTTGTTTAATTATTTTAAAGGAATTATTAATGCATTCTTGTTAATTATAGTTCCATAAAAACATAAAAATGACCTTAATTGGATATGTTAGTAGAAGTTTGAAAGTTTGCTATGAGGAAAGTTAACCTTGTTAATTAATAACTCAAATGTATTAATAAATCATATTATTTGAAGAATGCAACATGATTGTTAGAATAAGTCTAGGATATTTCTCTCATTGATATCCAATCTGATCGGCTTTTCACAAAAAAAAAAAAACAAAAAAAAATCCTCGGCTGCAAGTAAATTGATGAAGTTCATGAACACTGTTCAAGGAAAACAAGCCTTTTGCTTCGTTAAAAAGCACTCCAGTGCTCAATCAAACAGCAGAAGTAATGACTAAACGCAAACCTCTCACTGATGTTCACAAATAGCAGCTTAAGAAGCTGCAATTACTGAACTTATGCATATGAACATAGGATCATTATATCGATCCACAACAAAACCAACTTCATGTACAGTGCATCACTATATCAATTGGAGAAGTTCCAATTTCAATAAAACAAACAGAGCATATCATTTGGTCATACTAGATCTAAGTCCTTGAAAAGCAGTCCATAAGATGCAAATAAATGAATCAAAAGACCGGAACCACAATCGGATCAATCAAAGTTTCAAGTATTGAACATCAGATGAAGCTTAAAATCAGTTCTACAGAAAAATAACCAATTTTTCTAAACAGTTGAAAAAAAAAGAGTGAGTTACCTAAAATTGCAGATGCGTTGAATGAGATTGAAACCAGCAGATTACACTGTGGGATTGAGTGAATCAAAACGGCGCCCAACTGAAACCCTAGAGAGAGATGGAGTGAGAGTAGAGAGAGAAAGATCACGCGAATTTAAAGGGAACTTGAATTACTTTTATTGCAAATCTATTATACTCATTTTGTGCTTACTTCCATTGTTTTTTCTGTTTCTATTTTAATTGGGTAATTATCTGCTACTATGCGACTGGTGGAGTAATTAATATGTAGGAAAAATTATCTCATATACTCCTCAATTTTGTATTTAAAGCTGATATATTTATTATAAAAGTGACTCATATATATTCCTACTTATAAACATATGATTTATATATACTCTTTTTCTCGAAAAATAATTTTAATCTAACTTTTTATTATTTATTTAATAAAAATATAATCTCATATGAATAAATTTAATTCTCGTTAAACATATTTTTTTTTGTTTCAATGACTAATTTAAAATTATTATTTTGATTATCAAATTTATTTATGTTTCACTAATATTCTTGTAAAACTTATTGTAGATGCCCAAATTTTTTTCTTCGAAACAAAAATTAAATCACAATATAGAAAAAAAATAGTTTGAATTTTTTTCTTTAAAAATAAGGAATGAAAGAAAAAAAATAAGAATCAAAAACTCAAATAATTATAATATAAGAAGTCAAAAATAATTTATGTATGAAAAAAATTAAAATATACCTTGAACTTTGATAGAAGAGTCATATATACACCTAAATAATTTTTTAAAAAAAATTAAAAATAATAAATATAAACTTAAAATTAATTTTTTAACTTCCGTTAAATGAAGGTATATGTGAGTCATTTTGTAATGGCAGGGGTATATGTGAGCCGTTTGTATAACGGTAAAGACATGTATGAACCACTTTCATAACAAGGGATATATCAACTCCAAATGACAAAGTTGAGGGGTATATCAGACCATTTTTCCTAATATCTATTTTGAATTTTTCTCAGCTTATTACTCTTATGAAGTACTACTAATATAACTATTTTACTTTGATCGATTTAATGAAATTAGTCAACCTAAATTACCATTGTTAAGACTTAGAAGTACAAAAAATAGTAATGTAAAGTAAAGACCATTCTATGATTCAGTGGCGAATCCAGAATTTTATCAAAGATGTTCGAGAATATATATATTTTTTATAAATGAGTTGAATTATATTTGTTTAACTTACCATATCATGAGCGATCTATATATTTGTTACTATCAAATATAAACAATCGAGTTTTTTCTCTCGGTGCATTAATTTTATATGATAAAGAATATATGAATTATTGTGTATAAGGTGAAATAGTAATTGAATAAATATGTCTAGCTTTATAGGAAACACAAATTACACCATCAAATAATTCTTTTTTTCTATTAAAAAAGAAGAAGATAAAACAAATGTATTGATTTTAGCTTTGAATTTAAAGTTATAAACATATATAAGCACAATTTTTTAATGTAAAATGTTTGCCAATTTGTTTTTACACCCATGTTAGATAAAAAAAAAATACATAAAATGTATAATATAACAAATTTCAAAATTAAAACAATTTATTCATAAATGTTACTCTATATTTTTATAATTGTAATATTAAAATTAAGAAAACATTTTAAGAATATCAAGTAAATTAAAATTAATAAATGTATTTTTTATGCAAGAATATATTATCAAAATTGTAATATTAAAAGTTAAAAAATTTCAAAAACATTTAAGGATTTTAGATAAATTGAATTAATGTGTGTGTACAAGTGTAAGTAAGACTTATCTCAAAACAAAATATAATGAAGTTACATAGAATCGAACACAAACAATAAGGAATAAATGAAAACCCTTAACCAATGCAGCAGAGGAAGAGCTTACGCCAAGGTTGTTCAACATTATATATGCATTGTTCAAACACAGATGTAATTTTCCGGTGAATGGTGTTCACCTAACTAACTTTGGATGGCTATAGCTCTGCCATTGCTAAGATATCAAATTAGGGGGAGAGAAGATGTCATAAAATACATTTATAATGATTAGTATACTCATAATACTCTCTTGAATGTAGAGATGTCAATATGATTTGATTTTATTTGGCTAACTTAAACAGATTTTGAAATTTGAAGGTCATATCGAATTGATTCGGTCCGAATCACAAGTATGTGAGTTGTAGGTTGTGCCCCACTTTTTAAAGAAAATATTTTTTATAATATTTTAAATTAAATTATAATTTAAAAATATTATCACAAATATCGACAAGACAACATTACATATGTTAGTATTACTTGTTAATCAAATTCACAAATAAAATTATCTTTATAATATTTGTTAAGTTGGTTTCAAGTAAAAGTATAAATAGCTAAATAGAAATATTAATTTAATTTTATAAACATTTTATTTAAATTGTAAATAGATTTTGAGTTTGGACTCTTATTATTGTTAATACTCTATTTTTTCATATAATTATTTTATTTGGCCCACAAACCGCCCTACCCTTATTATTGTGTCACATCCGGGAATAACTCCTAGACGTAACCGACATCGTCGTCCTCTTTGAAGACTAAGACTAGCCTCTTAGCTTACATCATTACATTCATAGGTCAAATTTAGCAAAAAATTTAAAACTTTTCATTACATCTACTCGGAGGTTTACATAGACCTCTACATACACATAGTATATATATATCGAGTATACATAGACCCTCATATAGGAAGATTACATAGTCTTCTACTCCTATTGCACATAAGTATAATAAGAGTATATCAAATTGGGACTAGTCCATACATTAATGAAACAAGACAACATATAGGTTATACAACGTTTAATATCCAAATGAAAAGGAAAGAAACAAAAGAGTCTTAATACTAAAAATAACATCATGGCTTGATAGTGGCATCGCCCTCGGAAAGTGAGGACCTACCCTACTTGGATGATCAAGAAATCCAAGTATTCTTCAATATCGTCTCCAAAAGCCCTACAACGACCGAAACCTAAAATATTGGGGAAAAGGAAGTAATGGGGTTAATACACCACTTGTACTAAGTATGAGACCATATGCACACATATCACGAAAACATGCTAAAAGGAACATTTCATTAAGTATGCAATATTCTTGAAAACCTTTATGCACATTCAACAAGACTATACCAAATCACTTAGGCATATTCATTAAGTCATAGGCATGTACATCACAAGACCAACAACATCAAACTAGTCAAGTTAACATGCATGTCATGTAATTGAATACATAGTCAAGTAACTTCATTAGCAAGTCATAAATAACCACAAGCATGAAGAAGAGTACATTTCATCATAACCAAAATAAGACAATTACCCATGAACTCCTATCAAGTCAACAAGTGCAATGACCAATCAAAACTCCATAACCTTACTCAGTCAAGTAACTCAACAAGAATCATGACTAACATCCCACTTCACATATCATAACATTTAAGAGTACATAGCATCATACTTTAACAATATAGACCAACACATATTCATAAGTGACACCAATCAACATATAGTATCAACAATGTGCAACTTTACCATATATGTATCATGTAGCATTATGCATAATCATATATAAGATTATCCTCCTAAGACTCCCTTCAAGGCTAATTAGTGCAATGTTTAGGTAGAGTCTCATACCCTACCTAGACTAAGTTAAATCCCTTAGGTCATCTTAGTTAGATCCTTTAGTTCATTTTACCTTTTGGGAACATCTTGCCCTAACCGACATAGACCACATGAGCTAATGTGAAATCTTTCCAATGTCATGGAACCCTACACCGAAAGAAGGTGAACTACTTGCCAAGGTAGCACCAAACATGAACATAGCAACTACATGGATCCACTATTAGTATTTTTATGGGAGAGACATAGTTCAAGAACTAGGAGATATAGTTGGGACCCTCTTTACGAAAAAAGCAACCTCTCAATTTGATATTGATCAATGTGAAGCATACTATCAAGCTGCCGGTGAAAAAAAGAAGAAAATGATATACGGTCTTGGACTTGAAGCAAAAACTTACCACTGGCAGAATTGTTGTGCCTCATCATCTTTGCGCCTCATCAACTATAACACCTTAAGTTTCTCATCATCTGTAGCACCTTCAGTGCCTCATCATCTTTGTGCTATCGACAGATTTTGAACCCTCTAAATATTATTTTATATGAAATATTTGTTATTTTAGAAGTATTTAGTAGTATTTTAGCAACAAATTTGGTGACGATTTGGTCGTTTCTATAAAAAAATATTGGCGACAGATTAGCGAAGAAATATTTTAGTGAAAAATATGTTGACTTAAATAGCAGAATGTTTTGTGACGGATCAATGACAAAAATTATGTCGCAAATTTATTTGAAATGATGAAATCAACTATAAAATTAGCAACGATTATTTTGTGACGAAAATTACGTCAAGAATTTATTTGAAATGACGAAATTAATTATGAAATCAGCAATGAACTATATAATTATAACGACGGATCAGTTCGTCGCAAACAAGTAATGACAGATATCATTCGTCTCTAATACGTCGCTAAAGTTGCAACAGAACTCATATTTCTTCGCTACGAGATTACTAACGAGTGAAATAGAAACAATTAATACCCATCGCAAATCCAGTTTAGCAACAGAAAATCATAAATTAGCGACGAAATTCGTCCGTCGCTAAACACTGTTTTTTTGTAGTGATTCATATCAAGATCATAACCTAGGGTTAAGGGGTAAAAATCATCTACAAACTAGACCAATCCATCAAGATATATTATAATTAAGTTAGAATACATGTTAGTCTATTCATAATATCCTAAATAAAACATAAACAAATCAATTCATAACATAATTTTCGAGATTGGATGAAACCCACTTGAAAATCCAACCTTTGAAATCAATTTGATGGAACCCTTTGAGGGAAGAGGTCTCAAATGTGAAATTAGATCCCATACCTTGTTATTTGATGAAGATTGATGAAGAAATTTGACTCTTTGTATCCCTTAAACCCTCCCCTAGCTTGGTCTTTAATGGAGTTCTTCACTAGAGAGATAAACAAGAGAGGAAGAAGAGAGTTTGGGTTTGTGAGTTATGAGAGTTTGATTAGCCTTAATTAGGTTAGGACTCTATATAGAAGGTTAATTCACTTAATTAGAATTTCCCTAACCCCTAATTAACTTCCTAACTACGTCAACTAATTAAAATAAAAGTCAAAACGTGCAGCAAAACACAGACCCAATCTACGAGACCACGTACGATCAACGGATCGTTGGTCCATCGATGGTCATTCCCCCATTCCGTGCTGCACATCCGTAGGTAAGTTCAGAGACTATGCAAAATGACCCTTCCAAGATTTAGTATAAGTGTTTATCGACGCCCCGTCGATTCATCAACGACCCGTCTATGGCATCTGTTGGTGGCACTGTCTCTTGACATCTTTTGCCAACTTTTGCAAGGGTCCTCCTCAAGGGCCCTTGGTTGGTCCTTGGGGAGTCGCACCCGGACGTTTTGACCATGAATCAATTTAAATACATGTTACACACCCTTGCATCAATTTTTATCATTTTCTGACTCTTAAAAGCTAGTCAAATAGGCTAAGGCACGCTAGTACCTTCTTGAACTAGTTTTCGGACGTCGTGAACGTTCTTGGACATTTTGATTTCTAGACTTCCTAAATGATATATATATTCATTAAAATGAACCTTAAAACAATGTCTAAACCTTATGACACTCATGTTAGGCTCTAGAACACGTCTTGAATTTTCAAAGTGTTACATATTCAAACCTCACAAATCAATAAGTTTATTTGGGTCGGGCTAAATATCATTTTCTTAAATGAGTTTCAAAAAGTTTGGTGCATCCCTACTAAATCATGGGTTAAGTCAGGTCAACCCAGCGTGTCTTAGTCTATATTGACCACTCTACTTGGATATATTATTTAGATAAAGCATCTAAATTTTGTGGGAAAAATGGAATTTATTTTATAAAATATGAATATTTTAACGTTTAATAAGATCCCTAACCACATTTATAATATATATTAAAAATCTCAATATTTGGGTTTGTACGATTACTTAATTTGTTTAATTTAAAAAAAATACAATTATTCAATGATATAATAAAAAATCAGGAGAGAGAATTTTTTTCTGAAAATAAACACATCACTTGAACTTCTCATCAATTATAATTTCAAAGAGAAAACTACAGTGACTCCACCTCTTATTGTTTCTCAAACTTTCAATATCAAATTTTATCTCCGTTTCTCAAATCTCATTTGAATTTTTTCCATTGTGGACAAATATATTGAAAGAATCGAACAGGATTTCTTTTACAAATAACTTTATAACAGAAATTCCGACTTGAACTTTGAGATAATTCGTGCAATATAAAATCGATCAGGTATTTGTTTATTGGTGAATTACTAATTTGTTTGGAAGTTTTTGACATGATTTTTTTAAAAAAAAATTCCTAGGTAATTATAAATTGTTTTGGATGATGAGTCGGAGTTTTACCAATACACAAGTAAATACCGATTCAAATTTGAATTTGGTGAATTTTTTTTTTTTGTAAAATGAACATAGCAAACAGACAAATAAAGGGCTGAATTGAACAGGTCCCATGGGCTAAATCCGTTTTGACGACACTAGAAACTAGAGAAAAATTCTAACTATATTCTTATTCATCTAGATATGTACAGGTAAAATGTGTTATATATACACTAAAAAGACGATTAGCTACCGGTATTGCATGATGATTATGTAGCTACTTGTATATAACTAGCTAGATTAATGGTCTCCCTTTAGCTAGCATTCAACTAATTTCAACGCTATTAATTAATTAACTGCTTCTTGTTGAACCATGATCAGCTGATTTGACCTCATGGCTCGAGTTGAAATAATTAACTGCCTCTTTGAATTAACACACACACATATTATATAATCTCCTGTTGACAATAATAAAAATAAAGATTTAGCTAACATAATCTCCCTCACTCCACCTCATCCCCTCCCACGCAGGATCCATTCTACGTCAATAGTATTTGTCTGAGATTATATACTTATTTTTTTAAGTATTTTTAGAATACGTGCACTTATCAAACACCATCATAAAATAAATAACAAAATAACTTATTTTTTAGGAGAGACGATTTTCAAAAAATATTTTTCATTCATATGTGTCAAACACACCCTATTTATATATTAAGAAAGAAAGAAAATGAAATATGTAGAAAAATAAAGCCTATAAGGAAAAAAGAGAGGTTGATTTTCATATATGTTATATGAGTATCTGAATCAGCCTAGCTTACATTTACATTGAATATACATAACGTACCATAAATCACAGTTCTTCGTGGAAAATTTCTTCATTCCTACTGTTATCATAAACAGTATTATAGAAAATACTTTCATGGTTCAATATCTCATCCAATGTCAATTTACTATCTTTGTCATCATCAGCCTACACACAAAAAAGTAATGCAAATATTAGTTATTATCGACTCAAAAGTCAAACCCCCTAACCTCGTCACTCAAAAATATAGGAAAAATGTACAAGTACCCCCTCAATCTATGTCGAAAAACTTAAAGACACACTTATGTTATACTAAGGTCCTATTACCACCTGAACTTATTTTATAAGTAATTGTCTACCTCTTTTCGGCCTATGTGGCACTAGTTTGAAAAAAAAAATCAACTAGCGTTGGACCCACAAAATAATGCCATGTAGGTCAAAAAGGGGTAGAAAATTATTAATAAAATAAGTTCAGGGGATAATAGGACCTTAGTATAGTATAAGTGTGTCTCTATTTCGATCATAGGTTGAGGAGATACTTGTGCATTATCCCCAAAAATATATAATATATTGTTTCACAAATCGATCGAACTTACCTCTCGAATCAAATAAGTTGTGTACACTTTAGCATAGGAAAGTTCTCCGGGGGATAAATATTGTAGAATTGGTTTCAATTCTTCCACTGTCAAAAATCTAACATACAAAAAATAATAATTAGTTAAACATAATTCACTTAATTATAGTATCTAAGAAATAAAATTAACAATTGACATGAAGTAAGAATAATTACCCGTCACCATCATAGTCAAGATTGGCAAATGCTTGAAATGGTGTAGGAATATTGGTTCCTTGAGATTCATATTCAAGGTAAGTCTTGTAAATATTGTAAGCCCCATTATTAAATTCCAATCGATTTAGCATATTATCCTTGTTTACGTCCATTTGCCTATTAACAAAAATTAATTAAAATACCAATAATATATTTCTGTTGTAAATAAAATTAGTGTACTTCTTATGCCGATAAAAGACATTGCAATCTATATGGAAAATACACTAAAAATAAAGAAATAAAAGTTTCCTATTTTATCTCTCTACTATATTCTTCTCTTCTTAATTGTTATTAGTTTAATTTTAGTACTTGGTCTTTATTTTATAGCACGTTCTCAGCACGAGACTCTATCATCTCAAAGTTTGAAGACTAATTTGAATGCTAAGTACTATTATTTTTCTTATTATTATTATGTCAATCTTACTAAACTTGAGTTCGTTGCCTTCATAATTCGGGCAAGAACTACCTTTCATGGGTACTGGATGCTAAAATTCATTTGGATGCTATGAGTCTTGGAGACACCATTAAAATTGAGAATAAAGCATCAAAACAAGACTGTGCTAAAGCAATGATATTCTTACGTCATCATATTGTCGAAAATATTAAAATTGAATATCTCGCATTCAAGGATCCACTCATTTTGTGGAATAATCTAAAAGTAAAATATGACCATTTAAAGATGGATTCATCCAAAGTCATGATATGATTGGATGCATTTAAGGCTACAAGACTTTAAGTCTATTCAGGAGTATAATTCTGTCATGTTCAGAATTACTTCTCAATTAAAACTATGTAGAGATACAGTTAGTGATGTTGATATGATGAAAAAAAACGTTCTCCATATTTCATGCCTCGAATGTGCTTTTATAACAGCAATATCAAGAAAAGGGTTTCAAAAAGTATTTTTAACTGATTTCTCATCTTCTCGTGGCTGAACAAAATAATAATTTGTTAATGAAAAATCACGAGAATCGTCCCACTGGATCTCCACCATTTCCTGAAGTGAATGAGGTGTACGCCCACCACGCTAGGCGTGGTCGTAATTACGACTAAGAGTGAAATTCTTTTCCCGGTGTTAATCATTCACCAAAGAAAAGTAATTATCAAAGGGGAAAAGAAAAAGATGAGAAACGTGAAATAATTAAAATAAATTATTTTTGATGTGGTGGAAGAGGTCATTATGCACGTGATTGTGTACTCTTAAACACTTGGTTTAGCTTTATCAAGCATCACTAAAAAAGAAGGATAAAAATCCAGAAGCTAATTTTATGACTGATCATGTTGACATCACACACTTGGATGTGAAAAATTTCTTCACACACCCTAAAGGAAAAATAGATCACTTAATTGGTGACGGTTCTACGGATATGGAAGAATAACCATGATTGATATTTGCTAATGTTATTGATATTTATTGTTTTGTATTGATTATAATGTGAAAATTAAATAATTTAAAGTGCTTAAATTTATCCATGCATATTCATTAAGTCCCTTTTTTTAAAAACACCAATGAAAAGTGAGTTGGAATGTCATAATTTGAAAAAGAATTGAGAAATATTAAAGTTATACTTTCATGTTAACTTTTACTGACTATAAAGGAAAATATATATATTATATTTAATGTAAAAGTAATAGCACTACCTAAATTAGTAAGTGGAAATTTTTTTTTTTTTTTTTTGCCACTCAAATGTCCTTTCAAGAGATTAAAGTTGTACTAATGCTTATTTTATACATGCTAAATAGATCAAATTTAGTGTTAAAAGGTTTGAATGATAAAAATCTTGTTCATTATTAGTATATGATTATTATAATTATTCAAATGTCATTTTAACACTTGCATTATTTTTTAAATTATTTAATAGAAGATAATTAATCATTTAATATAAATTTATTTTATTACTTTTGAAGCTATGGATAATTCTCCAAGCAAATTATCAAATTATGAAGACATTTGCTTGATTAATTCTGGTACAACATACACGATATTAAAAAATGAGAAATATTTTTCTCATTTGAGTATGGACAATATGAATGTTACTATGATATTCGGTAGTACTAGTTTGATTAAGGACTCTGAAAGAGCCATTATAATTTGTCCAAGGGAACCAAAGTCATAATAAATAATGTCATGTTTTCTCCTTAATCTGGGAGAAACTTATATAGTTCAAAGATATTCGTGAAAATGATTATTATATCAATAAATTGATGAAATGAACCTTGAATATCTTAGCATAACCAAAAATATCTCCAGGCAGACATATGTTGTAGAAAAATTTACGGTCTTATCTTCTAGATTGTATTGGACAAAAATTAGTGAAATTGCGGCACATCCTATAGTAAAATCAGGGGTTTACTGATTCCAATACCTTCGTACTTTGGCATGATCGTATGAGACATCCTTGGTCTATAATGATGAGACGAATTATAAAAAATTCAAATGGGCATTCATTAAAGAATTTGAAAATTCATTTAAATGGTGAATTTTTCTGTGATGCATATTATCAAGGCAAGTTAATTGAGATACCATTACAAATAAAGGTTAAAATTGAGTCTCATGCGTTATTGAAACGTATATATGGGGACATTTGTGGGCCAATTCACCCACCGAGTGGGCCATTTAGATATTTTATGATCCTGAGATGTTTCTTCTAAATGGTCTCATGTATGCCTATTGTCATCTTTCAATTTGACATTTACAAAATTATTGACACAAATAATACGATTAGGGGCACAATTTTCTGATAATCAGATTAAGTCTATTCGCCTTGATAACTATGTAGAGTTTTCATCTCAAATATTCAATGATTATTGTCTGTCGATTGGAATAAGAGTTGAATATCTTGTAACTTATGTTCACACTCAAAATGGTCTAATTGAGTCATTAATTA
This sequence comes from Solanum lycopersicum, assembly GCF_036512215.1. NCBI lineage: Eukaryota > Viridiplantae > Streptophyta > Magnoliopsida > Solanales > Solanaceae > Solanum > Solanum lycopersicum. The sequence goes on from NC_090805.1 coordinate 38,245,462, forward strand.
AACGACTGCAATTGATTGCAGACCATTACTTATTAAAACTAAGTTACCCACTTTTGTGTGGTGTCATGCATTTTTGCATAGTGCAGTACTTATTCAGGAAGACAAATTATCATAAGTTTTCTCATGTCAAATGATTTTGGGTTAACAATCCAATATATCTCATCTGAGAATTTTTGGATGCGCTGTGTATGTGCTGATAGCACCACCACAACGTACTAAGATGGGTCCACAAAGAAGGTTAGGAATATATATTGGGTTTGAATCGCTCTCTATTATTCTCTATCTTGAACCATTAACTGGAAATATGTTCACAGCCCGATTTGCAAATTGTCGGTTTGATGAGACACTTTTCGCAAAATTAAAGGGAGAAAGTAATGAAATTAAAGGAGAGATTTTGTGAAAAAATTCATCATTATCTCATCTTGATCCTCGTACTTTCATTTGTGAGCAAGAAATACAAAATATCATTTATTTGTAGAAAATTGCAAATCAAATGCAGAAGCATTTACATAATTGAAAAGGATTACTAAATCACATATTCCTGCAAAGAATGTCCCAATTCAAATTGATGTCCCCCTAGAACCATCTACTAATGTCATAGATAATGAGTCAAAAGCACGTCTGAAACATGGTAGATCATTTGGATCAAAAGATCAAAATCCTAGAAAAAAAATGAAAAGATCAAAATGACATTGTGAAAAAACCTCACATAGAAAGTCCAGATGTGAGTAATTCTGGTATGCTTGAAGGGATCAATGAACTTGAGACTCAAGAAAATAATGAACCATCCATAAAATCAAGTGATGATGAAACAAATATGAGTCGCTCAGAAATATCGGTGGATTTTGTTTTTGCATACAATGTTGCATAAAAAATTATGCAAAATTGTGAGGATCTTGAACCTTAATCTGTTGAAGAATGTCGACAAAGAAATGATTGGCCAAAATGGCAAGAATCAATTCAATCAGAATTGAATTCACTTGTCAAGCGCGAAGTTTTTGGGCTTATAGTACAAACATCTAAAGGTGTTAAACTTATTGACTATAAATGAGTTTTTATGCGGAAAAGGAATGAGAAAAATGAAATGCAAAAGTACAAGCACATCTTGTTGCAAAAGGATTTTCTTAATGGCTCGACGTCGATTATGAAGAGATATATTCACCCATTATGAATGCACTAATATTGTATTATCTTATTAGTTTGACGATCCATGATAAACTTGATATGCATTTGATGGATATTGTTAGAGCTTACCTTTATGGATCACTCGATAATGAGATGTACATGAAAATTTCTGAAGGATTCAGATACCCAAATCATATAGTTTGAAGCCTCGGGAAATATACTCAATTAGATTGCAAAGATCATTCTATGGTTTGAAACAGTCTGGACGCATGTGGTATAACCGTCTTAGTGAGTATTTATCTAAGAAAGGTTATACAAATTATGCGATTTGCCATGTGCATTTATAAAAAAAACAATAGCAGATTTTGTTGTACTTGCTATTTATCTCGATGACATAAATCTTATTGGAACTTCACAGGGCAATTTTTTTTTAAAGAATGAATTTCAAACGAAAGATTTCATAAAGAAAAAAATTATGTCTTAGTTTGTAAATAGAGCATTTGACAACGACATGTTTGTTTCATCAATCTATAGAAAAGGTGTTAGAAATAATTTTATATGGATGAAGTACATCCATTAAGTACTCCAATTGTTGTTCGATCACTCGATGTGAATAAAAATCCATTTCGATCTTATGAAAAGGATGAGAATATTCTTGGTACTGAAGTATCATATCTTAGTGCTGCACTAATGTATCTTACTAACACCACAAGGCCTGATATAACATTTTCGATTAATTTGTAGCAAGATATAGTTCTGCTCCTTCTAGAAGACATTGAAATGGGATCAAACACATATTGTGGCTTCTAAAAGTGATTATCGATATGAATTTTCTATTCTAACAATTGTAGTCTAGATCTTGTTGGCTATGCTGATACTAGATATTTGTCTGACCCACATAAAGTTAGATCTCAAACAGATCATGTATTCACATGTGGGGGTACTGTCATATCTTGGAGATCTACGAAACATTCCATCGTGGACACTTCATCAAATCATGTGATAATAGTTATTCATGAGGCAAGTCGAGAATGTGTGTGGTTAAGGTCCATTATACACCTTATTCGAGAAAAATGTGGTTTAAAATGTGACAAAATACCCACAATTTTATATGAAGATCATGCAACATGCATAGCACAACTTAGGGGAGGATTCATAAAAGGAGATAGAACGAAACACATTTCACCAAAGTTTTTCTACACATATGAGCTCTAGAAGAATGGTGATATCTTCGTTCGAGTGATAATGTGGTTGATTTATTCACTAAGTCTTTGTTTACCGCAAATTTCGAGAAGATAGTAAGATTGGAATGAGAAAACTTGGCCAACTAAATCGTGATTTTTATCGGGGGAGTAAAATACGTGTTTGTACTCTTTTTTTCTTAATCAAGGTTTTATCCCACTGGATTTTTAGATAAGGTTTTTAATGAGGCAGCAAATAATGTGTATTAGGAACAACTATTTATATTTGTTACTTTACTAAAGTATTTTATTTTACATGGACATCTAAGAGGGAGTGTTGTAAACAAAACTAGTGAATGTTCATTTTACCCCTCTTATGCTTATAAAAGACATTGTAACCTATATGAAAAAATACACCAAAAATAAGGAAGATAATGTTTCCTATTTTATCTCTCTACTATATTCTTCTCTTCTTAATCGTTATTAATTTAATTTTAGTACTTAATCTTTATTTTATAACAATTTCAAATATAAATGATATATATATATATATATATATATATATATATATATATATATATATATATATAAAATTAATAAAACATTCTAACCTTATTTTTTCTCTCAACAACCACCTCTGTATTTGTTCGTTCCTGCTATCTTCAGGGTGCATAAAACTGCATCAGGAAAGGTTTGAACTTTAAATGACACAACGAAGGTTGATAACATTTTGTTAGTGAAAATTTATGTTACACACGTATACCCTAAAGAATTTTATTTTTTTTTAAAGGGAAAAAAGATAAATATGCCTTTGAATTATTGTAAATGATATGCAAATATTCTCTGTCATATTTCAGGGATATTGGTATTCCTGTCATTCAAAAACTAAAGCATACATATCCTTTATACTAATGGACATACACGTGTCATAATCTTATCCACCGAACCATCATCGGATCGAGGATAATATTGCGCCACGTGTCCCTATTTAGTCTTTCGTTAAAGCTAAGAGCATATACACTCTAATTTTTAGACGACAGGGGTACCAATATACCAAAAGTACGACGGAGATAGTTCGAAAATATATTTGTCCTTTTTCCATTTTTTAAAAAATGAAAGAAAAGAATAGTATTAATTACTCTCTTAATTCATATAAGTTTAGAGTTCCACTTAGATCAGCATCAGCATTTCTGAATTGTGCCATCCACCATCCTGCATCTCCATGGCTTGTCTCATTTTTCTCTGTAAATTAAAGATGACCCAAATTTGGGTTCATTAGCGGAAATTCATAAAAAGGAAAACAACAATCCGATGCACTAAACACTTTTATTATGTGTGTGATTTGAGTAACTAATGGGATATAATCACAAGAGTCTACTATATGTAATCTTTCATATGTTTCTGCGAAAGACTGTTTTCACATCACAAAGACAACTTAACCAATTAGGTACGCTAAGACTCGCATTCTCCTAACTAATTCATAGTTTAGTGAAGATATATCTTTGTGATCTTTTAGTCCAATATGAGTAGTATACTCATAATTAATTTATAAAAAAGAAAAAAAGATATCCTGATGCACTAAATTTTTCACTATTCACGGACTCTGAAGAAGAATCGAAATGAAATGAATTACCTAAGTCTTCATTGGTAAATTGAGGTAGATATTCAAAGAAAGAAATAGCTCCATCTCCATCCTTATCTCTAAACTCCATTTCACTGGAAGTCCTATAATGCAATCGATCGATAGCTTGTTGTGTATTCCAAATTTCAAGCTCTTTATACTCAATAAATCCATCATTAGGTGCAACGTCCAAAATAGGAAACAAAACCATCAATCTCAAACTAGTTTTCAATCTCCCATCATTATCAAAATATCTTTCATCCTCCTTCTTACGCCATCCATCATTTGATTTTCCGCTTCTCTTTTGCTCCAATTCAGCAACAAGAGGATCAAAAATCGGGTCACGAGTTTTGAGCCCTAATCGCCTGCTCAAGCCATTAGGTGTGTAATATCCGTCTTTGTGATTAAATTTGATAGTTAATTGGATGAAGAGTACAACGAGAAAGACGAAGGCGGTGATTATGGTGGAAACCACCACCTTCGACATTTTTTTCCTTCTCGTTCTACTAACAACTTTTTTTTCATCTAAAAAATGGTTGGGGGCAGTTATAAGATAAAGGGCCAACATGTAAGTAAGGAGTGCATGCATCTTTGTGGTTAGTACAATTTTAGTGGTTAAATACATTTTTTCGAATTCATAAGGTTAAGGATCACATATATTTATTTGCCTTAACAAGGGTTTTTTTTTTCTTTTTCAAATAATAATAATTAATTCCAATTCTAACCTACGTTAGTTTGACTTGAAACTGAGTTTATAAAAGAAAAAAAAACTTTTGACATTAAGACTGATAATTTCGCTTAATTGATACCAAATCAGTATATATACATTGTATTGGTATCATTTAAAGTTTCTTGTTTTGAAATTACTTATTAGTCAATGATATTATAAGGGTGTGTGTTATGAAGGGAAATGTTTTCCATGAAAAATGTTTTTCTGAAAAACAAGTAGATTTTGATCTTATTTTTTCTCATGTTTGATTAGTGAGTAGAAAATATTTTCCAGAAATAATTTTTAATGTTTGATCATAATTGGTAGGTTTCCTATTTGATCTCTTTATTGCACTCCCCCTCCTTCAACTTGTTAGGAAGATGTCTAAACATCATATAACCTCTTTTCTTAGTGGTTGCCAATGTGGTCTCGACCGAATGCCAATTCCGACCCTAACCTTCCTCCTTTCAGCTGAAGTAAGATGTCCCGGAATGCTCACATTCCCTCCACCAAGATCTCTATAGCAACTCGGGATTTTGATTTTGGGTTGTCTTTGGATTTGGATATGAACTTGTAATTATTTTAGATTTTATAGCCTACTATCAAAATGGGTTTAACTTATGGGGTCGGTCCAACATAACCTGTTATTGGATCGGGAAGAACTTCAAACCCATTTAAACTTAGGACTTATAAGTCCGCCCAAATAAGTCCTCGATCCTTGAGGCTTGACGGAGGCCAGATCGAGATGAACCATGGATCAAAATTTATTCAAGGGCAACTTATAGAAATTTCTCTAAATTAGGAGCTAATTACTTAGATACACACTAATTTACAATATTGCAAATTGTATTGAATTTCGGTGCATTCAAATATGTTTAGATATATGTATCTCGGGATACATGAGCTCAAAAATAGATGTAATTCATTATAGATGTTGGGTTTTATTTGCCCTAAATTTCTTACCATAAATAGGTTTTCCTTGTAAGGAAAGGTTTTCGATTGACTAATCTTTTTCTTGTAGGAAAAGGTTTAGGACTCTATAAATAGAGGAATGTTCCTTCCAACTTAATCAGCATTCACAATATAGTCTTAAGGGCTTTGAGAGTTTTGGTTAGAGGGAGAATTTGTGGGTCACAAGCTTGATACGTTATCACTTGTGTGAACCTCCCATGTATTCTGAGTGAATTGGTTGAGGTTGTTTCCCTCTGTATTTTGTACTCTCATATTTATAGTGGATTGCTCATCTCCTTTGTGGACGTAGGTCGATTGACCGAATCACGTTAAATCTTTGTGTCTTTTGGTATATTTCTCATTGTCTTCTTACTCGTGGTCTTTCGAGGGCTGCTTTGCTAGCTTTCGCATTTACACCTGCTTATTTTCGGTCCTAACAAGTGGTATCAGAGCCAGATTCAATGACGGAGTCAGGTTCAGTGGTTTGATAATCGATGATTGAACCAGGTTAGAAAGATGTGTTCATCTTGGCGGTGTAGTTCTAGCAGTAACCTTTTTGACAGTAATGAAGATTTTGTTGGAGAAATTGTTTCAGAGAGATTCTTGCTCATTTCCTTTGTGGACGTAGGTCGATTGACCGAACCACGTTAAATCTTTGTGTCTTTTGGTATATTTCTCGTTGTCTTCTTACTCGTGGTCTTTTGAGGTTTGCTTTGCTAGCTTCCGCATTTACACCTGCTTATTTTCGGTCCTAACAAGTGGTATCAGAGCCAGATTCGATGACGGAGTCAGGTTCAGTGGTTTGATAATCGATGATTAAAACCAGATTAGAAAGATGTGTTCATCTTGGCGGTGTAGTTCTAGTTGTAAACTTTTTGACGGTAATGAAGATTTTGTTGGAGAAATTGTTTCAGAGAGATTCTTTGTGTTGAGACATAAATTTTGCAAAGGAGATTATGGAGAAGAGAAGCAAGTTGTTGAAGACTAAGTCAAGAAGGTGGACAAATTTATTTTGTCAGAAATTCAAGCCAAGGGGGAGATTTGTTGGGTTTTATTTGCCCTAAATTTCTTACCATAAATAGGTTTTCCTTGTAGGGAAAGGTTTTGGATTGACTAATCCTTTTCTTGTAGGAAAAGGCTTAGGACTCTATAAATAGAGGAATGTTCCTTCCAACTTAATCAGCATTCACAATGTAGTCTTAAGGGCTTTGAGAGTTTTGGTTAGAGGGAGAATTTGTGGGTCACAAGTTTGATACGTTATCACTTGTGTGAACCTCCCATGTATTCTGAGTGAATTGGTTGAGGTTGTTTCCCTCTGTATTTTGTACTCTCATATTTATAGTGGATTGCTCATCTCCTTTGTGGACGTAGATCGATTGACCGAATCACGTTAAATCTTTGTGTCTTTTGGTATATTTCTCGTTGTCTTCTTACTCGTGGTCTTTTGAGGTTTGCTTTGCTAGCTTCCGCATTTACACCTGCTTATTTTCGGTCCTAACAATAGATGCACTGTATACAAGAGAATTCACATGTACCTAGGATAGATAGACAATTCTCCCTCACCCCCTCACCTCCTTCCCATCTCGCTTGCCCCTCGCTTCCCTCCCATCTTGTTCGCTACTCTTCTATCTTGCTCGCATATATGATATTCTAGATATGCATGTGAACCACACTAGATAAATGTATTTAATGTGTATCCAATGGCTTAACATGTATATGAGATAAATAGACAAATATCGTTCGCCTCCCACCTGTTCTCTCTCGCATCTCTCCCTTTTTCAATGTACATCTGATAGGAAAAACACATGTATCTAGGCGTATATGACTTGAAATCTAATTTAAAATTATTAATTAGTGAGATAAAATGTAATTATTTTAAACTAAAGTGAGAGTTAGTAAATATGATCGGAGTGTTTGTGCAATCAGACAATTTCTCCTTTATTTGATTTGGATTAAAATAACTAAAGTTATAAGGCTTAATTGTTCTTTAATTTACAAATTTATTTTTTCAAAATTATTTATTTATCTATTCGTCAAAAAATGTTATTATCTTTTCTTTTATAGTCTTACTAGAATTATTGAAACGACATCATTGTATATATGCCACATTTAATTTGAAATCGTTTCATTTTCTTGATGTTATTTATTTAGATATGAGATTGTAATGGAAAGCACCACTAATCATATGTATAATATATAATTGTAATTATTATGTATTTTTATATAATTTTGTTAAATGTGTTAAATTAATATATTGACAAAATTTTATGGTTAAAAAAATAAAAAAAGCTAGCCTGTTCCAACCCATCATGACCCTTCTAGGCTTGGGTTGGATTGACCAATTTTCGGGCCCTTTCAAATGAAGGGTCAGTCCACACTAGCCCATTAAATTTCTTAGCCCGCTTGGCTTAGGTCGGGTGGGATTGGACTGATCATTTTGACAACTCTAATAATACTCGTGAGTATCTTCTTTGATGGTCAAAATGTCTCAGTTATGTACTTAAATATTTGATTTATGTCTTTTTTTTATCTTTTGTAATTTCGCACAAAAAAATACGAATATTCCCCCTTCATTTTTTCTATTAATGTAAATTTTCTCCCTCTTTTAGTTTCAACATCTAGGTTTTCTTATTTCACAGTGGCTCAGCGGCGCATCCTCTCCCCTCATTTTTTTCTATTTAAGTAAATTTTCTTTCTCTTTTAGTTTCAAAATTTAGGTTTTGTCATTTTACAGTAGCTAAGCGGCGCATCTCCTCTCGACTTAAGGATTGAAATCGTAAGCTCTTTGCCTTCTCTTCCTCTCTAATCTCATCTAGATTGCCAATTTTAGTTTATAAGGTCTTAAGGTCTCTTTTGTTATTTCACAGTGGCTCAGCGGCACATCCACTTCCCCCTCATTTTTTCTATTTAAGTAAATTTCCTTTCTCTTTTAGTTTCAACATTTAGGTTTCGTCATTTTACAGTGGCTCAACGGCGCATCCTCTCGACCAAAGGATTGAAATGGTAAGTTCTTTGCCTTCTCTTCCTCTCTAATCTTATCTAGATTACCAATTTTAGTTTATAAGGTCTCTTTTGTTATTTCACAGTGGCTTAGCGGCACATCCTCTCCCCCCTCATTTTTTCTATTTAAGTAAATTTCCTTTTTCTTTTAGTTTCAATATTTAGGTTTTGTCATTTTACAGTGGCTCAATGGCACATCTCCTCTCGACCAAATGATTGAAATCGTTAGCTCTTTGCTTTCTTTTCCTCTCTAATCTCATCTAGATTGCCAATTTTAGTTTATAAGGTCTCCTCTCGACCAAATGATTGAAATCGTAAGTTCTTTGCCTTCTCTTCCTCTCTAATATCATCTAGATAGCCAATTTTAGTTTATAAGGTCTGTTTTGACTGTTTAATTATGGTTTCAAATTAGGTTCCGATGAGAATCAATACTTCTTTTCAAAAAAGCATGTCTTGACTTTATTTTGCTTCATTCCGCTTTTAGTTTTATCATCTAGATTTTCTCATTCCACAATGACTCAACAATACATCCTCTCTCGACAAAAGGCTTGAAACTGTAAGTTGTTTGCTTACTCACGACTCAAGAGACTTAAAATTGTAAGTCTTTTACCTTCACTTTCCCTCTACTCTCATTTCATTTAGTTTGTCATTCATTTTTAGTATATAATAACTCTTCCAGTTGTTCGATTATGATTTCGAATTAAATCTTGATGAGAGTAATAACTCTTCCAGTTGCTCAATCACATGACATAGGGCCTTAACATCAGTACAACAATAAAAACAAACATCAACTCAACTCTTTAGTTCAAATGCAACATTTAAATTCTACTACATATATGGACAAGTAGAATTAATTGTTATGTGCCTTATTTGTCCTTTAATCTTCCTTTTTTGTCCCCTTAAAAATCAGGGCGGGAAAAGGTGAACGGAGAGCGAAATATAAGATGGAGAATCGAACTCTTACCAACAAGAAAAATCCAGGTAGCAATTAACTGTGCTTACTAAAATTCTCCTATTTTACTTTACTCAATCATGAGAACTTTAATATATATTTTCTCTTGTCACATATGATAATTTATTTTATAATTAACGACTCGAAAAAAATTATCTTTAAGCTCAAATACGATGTCAACAACTTATTTTAAGGAATTGTGTAATATGCTAGCTTGAAATAGGACCATTTTCTTACTCTGTGTCAAATTTATTTTTGTTATGTATATATTTACAAAGTTATCATGTTTGTTTTATTCATTTTCTTCACTTTATCATTATTGTTCTACTAATTTCTTTTTAAGGAATTTTTTACTTATAATAGTTGGTTGATGTGATATGAGCAGGAAGAGTAAACACTACATATGAGAATGAGTTATGATATCTCTACTGGATCATCTTCTTATAGTGAGTCATTCTTCTTTAGATTTGAAGAGATTAGTTTTATTTATATGCTACTTTAATTTATTTTATTTTTTTTTCATTTCTCACACACCTTTATCCTAAAAGTATGAATAGTCTTGTCAAAATTTCAACTCTACCACTAATTTAATTAGTTGTAGAACATTTTTCTCAATAATTATATTTTATTTACATAGAATTATGAGAACTATAAACTAATAGAAACTGAAAAGATTTTTGACAACAAAATGAACTTATAAAATTATTAACTTAGTCATATTAATTTAACAAGTCCGCAATCAGAAGGGTAAGAAAATGTTGCCAAAATTTCAAAATAGCAAACAAATTTTGGGATGAAATTAAGGGGGCAAAGGCTCCACTGCATTAAAAAGGATTACAAAGAGAGACTTAAACATTTATATTCATTTGTCAATCAAACAATGTCTCATACAAATATGACACAGCGTGCCATCCTTAAATTTCCATCATGAATAAGCTTCAATAAGAATCCAATATTAATAGCTACTGGAAACATCAATCAATAGTGCCCTACTGCAAAAAGCACAACCTTGCCTTTTTTTTTTTTTAACACCAACAACTCTTGAAGTCCCAACAAAGATGTACATAAAAATTAATGCCTTCTAGAGTTGTTTGTGCTAAAGACTAGGTTGTGCTGCTTACTCTTAGGCCACTGATTAGTGTTTTCAATAGTTATTGAGATTGATTTCTGATTAGAGCTTATTCATAATAAAATTAATTTATGTATGGATTGCAGAATGATAAAGAAATTGGAGTTTATCTTTCTTTGATCGCGGCGAAGTAAAAGCCAAAAAATAAAAGAATAAATTCAAAGGTAGAAGCATAAATTTGAGTCAATATGTATTAATATGGACAAGGCTCCTCTCTATTACTTCTCTCTCTATTTTTCCAAGTTTTCACTTGGAAGTCATACGTCATAACTAATTATGACACATGGCTTCAATCCAAATGAAAACTTGAAGAAATGGGAAAGAAAAAATAACGAAAAAAAGCCTCAACCTATTAATTTCACATAATACTCGATCAATTTTTGTACTTTATTATTACTTAAAACATATTTAAAATTCTGAAATTGAATAGAAATATGTATAATTTGATCTAAAAATATCATATTTACATGAGTTTATATTGTTGTGTGAGTGGTTACTACCTTTTTCAATACATAATTGAAGTTGATTGGTCCACTTCATCACTTATGACATGGTCGATTATTTAATTATAGTGTTAGAGTCCTAATACAAAAGTGATATCTTTTTGATTCTCACCTTCATAATGATTGGTCCACGTCATTGAATATGCCGCCTCAACGAACCCCCCACCCTTAAATATATTGATTGCTGTATTTGATATTTTGAAGAGTCCATAGCAAAGAGAAGTAAGAGGAGAATTGTGGAGCTAGTATTTGAAGAAAATTGATAAGCGAGCAATGGCTGGTGGTGCGTGGAAGCTAAGTGCATCCTGGATCATCTTGTTCGGTAAGTTTTTTTTTTTTTACTCTTTGTTCAATTTCAATCTCACATCTGTTTGGGAATTGATTAGTCAATCTCGATATATATTGTTCAATTGAAAATTGCTAGTTAGTTGCACAAGTAGCTGAGAGTTTGGTTTGGTTGGTTCTAACATTAGAATGGGAAAAGTGATAATTATGGTTATAACAATGCTGATTGTTGTGTTTCTCTACACATGCAGGGTGCTTGTTCGCATATTCTGTAGCCAACGAAGAAGCTTCCAAGTTGGGAACAGTTATTGGAATTGATCTTGGAACAACTTACTCATGTGTTGGTGTTTACAAGAATGGTCATGTTGAAATTATAGCAAATGACCAAGGTAATCGCATCACCCCTTCATGGGTTTCATTCACAGATGGTGAGAGGTTGATTGGTGAGGCAGCAAAAAATCTAGCCGCTGTGAACCCAGAAAGGACCATCTTTGATGTCAAGAGGCTTATCGGAAGAAAGTAATATACATTATCTTCCTTTTTTTTCAAAATATAATGTCTGAATGTTTGTGTCATATAATAGCAATGACTCAAAACTAATCTATTTGATAGGTTTGAAGACAGAGAAGTTCAAAGGGACATGAAACTTGTTCCGTACAAGATTGTTAACACGGATGGTAAACCATACATCCAAGTTAAGATTAAAGACGGGGAGAACAAGGTCTTCAGTCCTGAGGAGATCAGTGCCATGATTTTGACCAAGATGAAGGAAACAGCTGAGGCTTTCCTTGGAAAGAAAATCAATGATGCAGTTGTCACTGTTCCCGGTAATGTTGAAAAGTTCCTTCTATATTAAGTTCCAACAATTGTATCACATGATTGCTGATCTTTTTATCTGTTCTCCGCTGCAGCTTACTTTAATGATGCCCAGAGGCAGGCCACTAAGGATGCAGGTGTAATCGCTGGACTAAATGTGGCAAGAATCATTAATGAACCGACTGCAGCAACAATTGCCTATGGATTAGATAAGAAAGGTGGTGAAAAGAACATCCTTGTCTTTGACCTTGGTGGTGGAACATTTGATGTTAGCATCCTCACCATCGATAATGGTGTTTTTGAAGTTCTTGCAACAAATGGAGACACTCACCTGGGAGGTTAGCACCCCTTTGTTAACTGCATCAATTGCTGTATTTGTTTTTGTTAGTTTTCCCATATATATTGATATAATACTAAAAATTTACACCAGTTCAAGTTCGATATCTGATTTAGCTTGACGAAAATAAATGCTAGTTGTAAAAACTATTAGTTTCAAATCAGCCTTGTTCACAAGTCACCCTACACATTGATAGTTTCTTCATTGCAGGAGAGGATTTTGACCAGAGGATCATGGAGTGATTAAGAAGAAGCATGGGAAGGACATCAGCAAGGACAACAGAGCTTTGGGTAAGCTTAGGAGAGAAGCTGAGCGTGCCAAGAGATCTCTGAGCAGCCAGCACCAAGTCAGGGTAGAGATCGAATCTCTCTTTGATGGTGTGGATTTCTCCGAAGCACTAACTCGGGCACGTTTTGAGGAGCTAAACAATGATTTGTTTAGAAAGACAATGGGGCCTGTTAAGAAGGCTATGGAGGACGCCGGGCTAGGGAAGAACCAGATTGATGAAATTGTTCTTGTTGGTGGAAGTACCAGGATTCCTAAAGTTCAACAGCTTTTGAAGGATTATTTTGACGGCAAGGAACCTAGCAAAGGAGTCAACCCTGACGAAGCAGTTGCTTATGGTGCAGCAGTACAAGGAGGAATTTTGAGTGGCGAGGGTGGTGATGAAACTAAAAGTATTTCTTCTTCTGTCTGTCTTTTATCCATTTGATGGAGATTTGATTCTTTTAAAAACCATATATTTGACAATTAATTTTGGAATTTAACCAGATATTCTTCTTCTGGATGTGGCTCCACTTACTCTTGGTATTGAAACTGTTGGCGGAGTGATGACTAAGTTGATCCCAAGAAACACTGTCATTCCTACTAAAAAGTCTCAAGTCTTCACCACTTATAAGGATCAACAGACAACAGTGACAATTCAGGTATCTCCTTGAAACTATATTTTCTTAGAGAGCTCAACGTGTTTCGTTTAAAGTCTCAAGAGAAGGAACATATCTGGACTTGTGGCTCTCTTCTGACATGAAAATTCTTACATTCAGGTCTTTGAAGGTGAACGTAGCCTCACAAAGGACTGCAGACAGCTTGGAAAATTTGATTTAACTGGAGTAGCTCCAGCTCCTAGGTACTTAATTGTCTTCTGCACCTGGTTGATCAGTTTCTTTTTGCCTGCTTGACCAAAATAATATCAGCTTCCTGACTAAATTCTTTCATATTTCAACAGAGGAACTCCACAGATCGAGGTGACATTTGCAGTTGATGCAAATGGTATTCTGGACGTCAAAGCTGAAGACAAAGCCTCTGGAAAATCAGAGAAGATTACAATTACCAATGATAAAGGTCGCTTGAGTCAAGAAGAAATTGAACGTATGGTCAAGGAAGCAGAGGATTTTGCAGAGGAGGATAACATATGTATATAACATGAGGAACCAAATCAACGACCAGGATAAGCTTGCAGACAAGCTAGACTCTGATGAGAAAGAGAAGATTGAAACGGTGACAAAAGAAGCACTTGAATGGTTGGATGACAACCAGAGTGGTGAGAAGGAGGATTACGATGAAAAACTTAAAGAAGTGGAAGCTGTGTGCAACCCAATAATCACTGCGGTATATCAGAGGTCTGGTGGAGCACCGGAAGGAGAATCAGGTGCTGGTGACGATGATGAGCTGTAAATGATTGCTAGTTTTTAGTTTACTTTACAAGTGATAGGATATACGCATGATTGTCAGATATATATTTCTTGTTTGACGGTGACAATCAGAAATAGATTTAGATTAGGCATTGATCAATTTACAGTTCCATTTGGAAGACACGTACGATAGAAACATTCATCAATATAGATTGGAACAAGTTTTGAAGTTAAACTTTGAATATGAGCATTAAACTATGATGTTAGTTGATGTAACTTTGTTACAAGCTAAACCTGAGCCAAATAAATAGAGTTGAGTTCTTTGTTCTGGCATTTTAGTACTTGCTTTACGCAGAAATTGTGGATGTAAAAATGCATCATGAGTCAAAAATAAATAAAATGCTGCGCATCCGGGGAATCGAACCCCGGTCAGTACCGTGGGAGGGTACTATGATACCACTACACCAGATGCGCCTTCTAGTCTTTTAGTATGTGTAGTTTTTATAACACTTCGGTTGATCAAACCTTAGGAGTTACTACTTGTAGGGCTATTCAAAAACCAAACTAAAATTAATAACCTAAATCAAAAATATGTAATTGGTTTATCCATCTTAGTAATGTTTTTAATCTTTTTTATCATCAGGTTTTTGGTTCTTTTAACTGTTTGAGTAATGAGTTAACTGATAACTTGATAGTAAATTAATAAAAATATTTATAATATTCGGTATATAAAGTTCTTGATTTAGGGCTTTGTTTCATATTTTTATTTTTAGATGTCTCAAACTCTCGATTATTCTACAATGTGTCAGTGTTTATTTTTAGGTTATATGCAATATGTCAACTCGTCTGCGTGGTTCATTTGATTTTTCACCTTGTTTTAAGTGATTTTAAATAAAATAATCGTGTCAAATCGTAATAGTTAAAACCAGTGGTGGAACCAGAAATTTTATCAAGAATATCCAAGAATAATGGTGTGTGTCTGTCAAAGTAGAATAAAAATTATAGCTCTATTTGGGGTTCATACTCCAAACTGCTCATGCAAATGGACACACATTACCACTATATCAAAGACATAACTTTAGTTAAGGGTGTCCAACTTTAAATAAACATCCTTTAAATATAGAATTTGACATATATCTACAAATAAACTAATCAGCAAATGCGGCTATAGCTCCGCCCCTAGTTAAATCGATAATTGATAACTAATAATTCGATAGTCGATAAATTAATATCTTAATGATATCTACAAATCAATAACGAATAAATCAAATCGATAAACTTTAAAATTGAACCGAACCGATCGATATGCAACCTGATAGTTAGGGTGGAAATGAGTAAAATGAGTTATACTATTATTTTATACTAAATAAACTATTAATAATAATACAAGAATAAAGTTTTTGCTTTTACAATGCAAATAAAGTTTTAGCAATGAGTATGACAGGGGAAGCCAACATTGAAGGCAAAGTTGTAGGGTATTAGAATAATGAGGAAAAATGTATGTAAGGTTAGAGAGATAATGGGATTATTATTTTGACCATTCTCCTCACTCCTCGCCTATCTCTCCTCCATTTGTTCTTTTTTCCCTGAAACCGGACAAAGAAAGACCCTCTTCTCCTCGCTCGACTGGAGATCGAGCTAGGAGAACGAAAACCAAAAATTAATAAATAAAATCAAAGAAAAATGTCCTGCGAAAAGATTGACGGCCTGGCGAGGTGGTTCGGCACCAGTGTCGCATCGGCATTCTTTGCCTCATTGGAACGATGTGCTTGTGTCAATCTCACAACTTATGCCTCTGATGATGAGGAAGAGGAAGAAGCGAAAGATCGACCTCTTTTTATGAACAATTTGCCTTCTCATGTTGATCCTTGCCCTAGGAACAACAATTCTCATTCCGTTGACAACCTCCCTGTTTAAATCATCTGGTAATTTCATCTCATTTTGCATCACTTGCTTGGCTTTTGCATTCCACAATTTTATTTTATTTTTGTTGTTAGTTCAATGTATGTTGCTGGATCTCTTGCCTTTATGGAGTTAATTCTATATATATTGCTTTGGTAGGTGATTATTTGTGTGTTTGTATGAATACATTGCACAGATGTTATTGAATTTAGTGTTGTTCTTAAACAATTAAACATTGAATTCTACGATTGGTTGGATTCGTGTGTACAAATCCTTTATGTCCATTCTATTATGGTGTTCAAATGATTCATCATAATTGGATTACGAAAAGGTATTACTAAGGAGTTCTCTCTAGTTTGTACTAGACAAGGGAAGGAAGAGAGTGGATGCATATTGTACGCTTACAAATCTGTAGAAGGCTGTTTCAATGCCTCGAAGCGATAATCTACAGGTTATCAGAAAAACCTGGAAACTGATGGCTTTTGCACAACAGTGATTTCAAAGTTAGAGATGCTTTGGTCCTCTTCTGCCAGATGGATGGACTCTTAAGGGTTCCAGGTAGGAAAGAGAGGGAAAAGGTTATTTACTTCATCAACTGAAAACCTATCGTGAATGGAGGTTTTCTTTTGTACTCTTGCAGGAAAAAGGTTTAAGGAACAAAGGAAGAGAATGGAGTTAAAAGGCTAGCAGACTTTTGGTTCTAAGTGGATGGATCTATAAAGGAGCTATCTCTTGTTGTTTTTTCACAGTTTTATCCTACTAATGGAGAACTGTAGAGGTGGAACCAAGTTACTAGCTGCTACTCTTAGTATTGGTACAATATTGACACATGCATTGCCATAGGTTGTCTTACACTACATGGCTATTTGGTGGACATAGGATTTATCAACAAATGGAACGATGAATTTCTTGGAAAACTAACTTGGGCTGGCTGTTAGAGAATTGGCAGGGTTGGCTTGTGTCATTTTTAGTGCCTAATCGCATTTACTTCCAAATGTTTCCTTTAGGAACTCCATTCCCAAGATCGTCGAACAGGATTGTCAATTATGACATCGTAACACATGGAGCTT
Source organism: Solanum lycopersicum (assembly GCF_036512215.1). NCBI lineage: Eukaryota > Viridiplantae > Streptophyta > Magnoliopsida > Solanales > Solanaceae > Solanum > Solanum lycopersicum. Next base: position 38,262,674 of record NC_090805.1, read on the forward strand.
GCACAATGAGTTGTAAAAGAGTTCAAGTCTCATAGATGATAGAGATCTATCTGATTTCTTAGTTTAAGTATAAGATCATTGGCAAATGTATAGCACATGAACTACATCTTTATTATTTTGTTTATCAGAGAACTTGTGCGGCTTCCGGCTACAATTACCCTGGATTTATGATCTCAGAAGAGAAAGAACTGATTTGGACTAGGATTCTGTTTACTCTTGCAAAGAAGGTTGCCACGGGATCTTCTGCAGGGATTATTTTGAAACTTCTATCATTTGGTGAGTTAGATTTATGCCTGTTAAGTGCAAATTTGGAAACCCTTTAGTCTCAAAGTCAGTAAGCTTTTAGACAGTTGGCTTTCTGTTAAGACTCAAGTGCTTAGATGTGTGGCAATCCTTATGGTTGGAATGTCTAAGTACCAAACTTGAAGAAGATTAACAAATCTTTTGTTATTATAAGTGACTCACTGATTTCTATGTAAGTGTTGGGGAAAACCTGGGGCATACGGTTGCTGACATCCAGATATCTTGTCCAAATCGATCACCTAACTACTGTTTGAATGTTCATAGGTTCTAGGAAGAGCTTGTTTGAAAAGATATATGGTTATTATCTGTAAAAGACTTGTTCCAAATGCTAAATTTTCTTGGTCGAGAATCAAACTAATATATTTGACATAGGAACATCTGCCTGATAAACTATATCAAGTGCAAGACTGCTACTTAAGTGGTGTTCTCCATGTTTCTAACATTCAAAAAACAAGTGGTGCTTTCCATGTCTAGAAGTTGTCTTCATTTGGCCCATATTATATTGTGACACCAAAAAAGAAAAAGTTAATATCCTGATCTGATAATGTTTGCTTCTTTGCATTTGGTCATTTTCAATATTTTGCAGCCCGATATCTACTGGACAGCTTACGATGCAACCTTTCTTTCCGTTTTTTTTCATAGAACTGGCATCACCAACTTCGTCATATTAATCCCCTGGCTCCAAACAGAGGAAATGGAAATGTAATTCTGGTATCAACTGTAATATTTTTTTTCCTCTTATAGACTGATTTTTCCCTTGAAGTGTTGTATGATGTGTTTGTCCGTTGGCATTTTTGTTACAAGGTCAAACATTTAAGCACGAAAGACGCCTTTTATTGTTTCTTTACCTTGACATTCTTTACCAAGGGGTCTTGCTTGCTCTAGGAAATAGCAAATGCCAGTGAGGCTGTTGTACTTTATGTTTCTGAAGCTAACAGTGTAAAATTGGCCCTCATAAGCATTGGCAACACAATCTTGTCAAGTTTTCGGGCATTACAACTTTTATGTTCCTGGGGTTATTTTAAAAATAAATTTAGCTTTCATTACTTTATTTAGGAAAACTTCATCATGAACCAGATAAAATAGTATATGTGCTTTTACTCTACTAATTCAGGCATTAAAACTTCTGCGACTGCAAGGGGGTGTTTTTAGCTATGAAAATTGTGAGTGTTTGAAAATTTAAAGAAAAAAGTTTTTCTAATTTCAAAGTGAAAATGGATTTTGGAATTTAGTTACTTCTGTAAGTTTGGTTTTAAAATGTTGATCTATTCTTATATTAGAATGACAAATTCTTAAATTTTTACTAAAGTTATTACAAATTTAGAAGGAACCTTATAAATAGACAGAAACGACATACACAGAGTGAAGAGGTGGAAGTTTTGGTTTGGAAAATTTTTTAAAGATAAAACAATAAAATACTGAAACGAAAAGTTCTGATAAACTGAAAAATTACAAGTTGAAGATGATTATCTAATGACTTTTGGCTGATGACTTATGAACACTTGATTATAAGTACTTTATTGTTTAAAAAAACACATAAATAAGCTAAAACATGACACTATAAAAATGGTTAATTTAGCTGAACGCCCTCTATATATAAGATTTATAGTGTGTATTAGCTCCAACATGCATGCAAATTGGCTCATAGTCACCAAAATTCATCAAGGAATTAACCAATATTTCATAATTCAAAGACTACAATAAGCAAAATCGTTGAATCTCAAAGCAAGGGGGTCAGCTGCTATTAACAATGTTGAAGGAACAACAGTCAGTTCTATACATTTAACATACATTAATAAGTAATAACTACTGAATTTTATACAGAAGAACTAATCAATGAAATCACACTTGTTGTACCAACACTGTGATGCTACTAAATACAATTTTGGAGCCGTAAATTTGAAAATGCCATCTATGTTAGTGTAACTATGTCACCAGCAGCCTTGCCCCCCAAACTTTGATCTAGTATTTAAGTGGAGAAGGGTACAGGAGTGGACTAGTTTAGAACCGTGCACCCAAAAAACCCATGGTACCAGCACCCTCTCTGTAATGAACCTCCCTCTTTTACCAGAAAAGGCGCTGTTCCAACCAGAGGTAGAGAAGAGCACCAGCCCCGAAGCATTTTTACTTTATTTGTAACTGACATCAGCACTGAGATCTCATGCACGTACAGCTGCTACGACACTCCAATGGACTGACTGTATGGCAGACAACAATTCAATCATTTAGAACAGCCAGCATGCCATAAAGATGATGTTCCCCACCATTCCTCCTTGAGAAAATTATAGCCACTAGCTCCTTCCCTGATCTCATTTAGATAACAAGATGAAAGGCCCCGCAGGCAACTCATATGGATAAGCATGTTATGTTGACCTCTCATAAAATATTCATTTCCTTCCATAGTTGGTGGAATGATTGGCCCTAATAAACTAAAATTAGGTGCCAACTAGTGGCAACATCAGGTATATTCAAGCAAACTCTGACATGACTTGTAAGTACCTAAAGGGGCCGGTCAAACATCCTTTCTCATAGGGAGATCTCATTGCAGCAGTGAACTCTGTCGAGTAGTTCCATGACAAAGGATATACACACAGTGGCAGTTTCTGCAATCCAGAGAGGAGGTGCCAAAAGAGGATATAACTTTCACTTCCTTGAAAATCCAGAAATTACTTCTCAAAGTGGTGAAGGCAGTCCATAATTACGATATGACCTTATTCGCCCATCATAGCCTGCAGTAACAATAACTAAACCCCAGGCATGAGAACTGGATGAACTCTGGCAAGAGCTTTTGAGAAACTTGTATTGAGATTTACACATTGCAGAAGGCACAGACCGAGGACTTGACAGTGGAAGCTTCTCTTCAGGCCAGGTCGCAGATCCCTTTGGAATTGCCTCTAAAAACAACCCTTGTCCTAAAGAGAAACAAGGTGAAGCCCCCAAAGGAAAATTGTTTAAGCTTTGACTCAGTACTTGTGAGTGACACTGATTCTCGTGGTTGACATTCTTCAGGCCAGACCAAGGTATAGCAATGGATGCATCACTGTAGAAGAACTCAAATGATCTCACTGCTTCAGGTTGAGATACAGAAGTCTCTTCTGGAATGTGACAGTTCCACAGATAGACATTAGAATCTTCAGATGCAGAGATGATATGCTTCCCATCTGAGGAGAAAGCAGCAGAGAGATGACTTCCTGCATTTCTTAGGCCTAGAGAATAAAGTAGCAGAAAGTTAAAACCTAAGAGAAACAAGAAAAAAGAATTCCACCGGCTATCCAATTAACTAAATATAAAAAAGATTAAGTCGACTGCAGGTCCCATATTTGTAGACAGTTGCAATATCAACTAGTAGGGAAAATAGGTCATCATCTAAAACTCGAGAAGGGAGCATACCTCTGTATTTGCCTATTACATTGATCCCACTAAGGATTCTTACTAGCGAGTCCGCACAAGTAACAATCACTTTACTTGGGTCTTGTGGTAGAAACTGCATTGGAGTAATATGATTGATCAGCATCTTATTACATTGCTATCCAGAACTAATAAAGCAGTAATTAGTATCTGGGTGATGTCTACTAACCTGAAAGCCAGTGATTCTTTTGCAAAGTGACTTCTTCTTACTGACCAAACAAATCTGCTCCTCCAGTTGAATCTCATCATCTGTGATGGTCCAAAAATGTCAAAACACATTTCTAATTTGATATGAAATCAGTATAACAGACTACCCTTTCATTAGCTGCAAAAATATGGACCACAAATTCTATGTCCACTGTAAACTATATATGCATTCTTTCATCAGAAATTGGTATATGACTAACATATGATGCTCATAGAAACTAAAACTACTATCAGGTAATGGAAATACTACTCTGTTAAAGCTTGGAGAAAGAAAAAAACAGAGCATGGGCTAGAACAACTCTGGAAAATCAAAAGACAGAAATGAAAGTGGGAAACCCTCCAACTAGACCTACCCATAACAAAAGAAAGTATAATAAGTTCATGACATTGTGCATAGTTATCTGCCTAAAATCAGCTTGATGGTTAATCAACTGAAAAAAAAGCAACAAATGGGCTAAAAAGCTCTTAAATAAAAATATAAATCCTAACTGCAGGTGATCAATGCTATTTTGGTATATATAAGGAAAAGAGGCAACATTACCAATAAAACTAAAGAAGCAACATGCGCCTTCTATAGAGCCAATAATTCCACCCTGCATGAGAAGTAGATAACTTATTTAATGAACTGCTTGGATTTCTGAATCTATGAGGTAAGTTTGTAAAAAGGAAACAAGATATGAAATAACTACCTTCCCATCAGGACGATAGGATATAGCAGTCACAATGTCTTTTATGTCCGTCCAAGTCACAACTTGACCGCTGTTAATCGCCCAAATACGAACTTTTCCATCAATTGAACCACTGATGAAACAATTATCATTTACTGGGTTGAATTGTACGCAAGTCACTGAAAAACAAAAAGAAAGAAAATAGTGAGTAATGCAGTCTGGAACTAAAATGTCAGAAACTTATAACAGATAGGCTAATCAGCAAAAAAAAAAAATCAGAAAAATATAGAATGATCTAACAAAAGGTTTGGTGCATACCATAATTACTATGCGAAAAGACTTTGAGGCATTTATCACATCCAACTTGCCACAGACGAACAGTTTTGTCCATTGATGACGAAAGCAAATACTGCAAGAATAATAAATTATAAAAGAGAACTTGATTAGATCCAGAAGTGTTCACAAAGCTTTAATCAAGTATAGAGCAGCAATAAACATACATTGTTCTCTGACCAAGAAACATCCAATATATCGCCACTATGTCCTCGGAACACATGTAGTGGTTCTTCCAAAATTCGAAAGACCTTAGGCGGGAAAATGACACAGGAAGACCCTGTTGTTTTCTTTAGACCCCTCAATTTATTGATTCTCTCTTTCTCTGTCACCAAAGGAGCAAGTTGTGAAAGATGGTTCACTGTGAAGTACATGCAAGATGGATCTAAGTCTGGAATATCGACTTCATCGGATCTCTCGTCTTCCACCACTTGCCATACACGCACAATCTTATCTTCACCGGCACTGGCTAGGTATTGCCCATCAAGGCTGAATTTCATAGTTAATATTGAACCTTCATGAGCCTGGATATCTTGCCCCACAAAAAGTCCAGAGAGTTCATTTAATCGCTTCTTTCGGTGGTGAACCTTAGTCCTCTGAACCCTAGACCTTTGGACAGTACTGGAGCTGTCAATCTTTGAATTGTTAGTTCTCCCTCTGTCATTTACAATGCACGTCAGTAATCGCAATCTACTTATTAAACTCCGCTTGACCACATTCAGTTTTCTCCTAGCATCTCCATTGGCCTCAAATTCTTGTTGTCCAAGTTGCTGGCGTTCCAATTTCATAGTTTCGTGATTAGTCTCAGCCTGATCATGTACATCGCACTCACTTCCACCATCTGGATTGCCACTCCGACACACAAATGTCTCATTTGAATCCAACTCTTTATATGAACCCAAAACACCGACAGACAAACCAGGAAGATGAACTTGCTGAGAAGGAAATTCATCTTCAAGAATTGAGGTTCGCACCACAGCCTCACTACTCTCCATAATCCTTTCAATTTCACAACTAGAATCAGAACTTCCGTATACATCCACTAGATCTTCCCCCATCCAACTAAAGAATTCCCTACGACGCTCTCTAACACTGCTGGGACTTCTACTCCACACATCATACTGGTAGCTACTAGTGACACAATTATCAATCCTGGAGCTGGATTTGAGCACCTGGGGTTCATTAGAACCCAAATCAGGTACTTGGCCAATATTCTCAGAGGCATCAAAAAATACACATTCTTCATCATCACTAATGCTACCCATTATACCTTTGAGTTCACCCCATGAAACCCCACCACAACAAATCACCTTTTACAATGTGCTGAATTATTCTCTCCTCGAAAAGCCTAAGAATTTTTTTTTATAAAAAAAAAAAAAACTACTACAAGTTAGTAAAAGAACAAACACAACTACCAAGTAAACAGCAATTTTATCTGTACTTTTAACATTAGAATAAACAAAAAAAACACAAATAGATCCAGCAAGGATCCCAACCAGACACAATATAAATTACACAGTATAATTTCAAGAAAAGAACCTTTTTTTTTTTAACTTATAGTACTCCACTATAGCTATATCCAAACAGAACCCTTAAGCCACCAAACCAAAAGAAACCAACAAACACCCATAAGTTATTTTCACGGAAACATGAAAACCCACATAAGCAAAATTAATAGGGAAGCAATAAATCAGAGAAAGAAGAAGAAGAAGAAAGAAAACGACAAAGATAGAAAAACAAAAATACGAAATTGAAAGGCGTGAAAAGGATAAATTTGCTCACATGGGTCCGGCTTGTTTCTACAGAATTGAATGGATGAGATAGAAGAAAATATTCAAAGGCGATTTCCCTAGACACAAACACACACTTCTCTCTCTGTTGCTTAAACAGGGGGAAGTTTTAAAGAGAAAAAGGGGAAAATTCCTTGATAGACGTGATGATGAATGGAGCGAGAAACGAGTAAAAGAAAGTATGCTGTGTAGTCTTGTTTGCTTCTTCCTTTGTGCGCCACCCTATTTTGCCCACATTGCAGGACTCTCTCTTACAACATTACAACAACTCTCTCTCTCTCCCCTGTTATTATTTAGCTTTTCTCCTATATAATATATAAACATATTTTTTAACTTAGGTTTAATTATTCCACTAAAATTTTGATTCGATTATTTAAGGAGTTAACTATTTAATATTTTCAAGTGAATGACTCTTCTTTTTAACAAAACATTCCTCTCGTGACGTGAAGCTCTAGCTTCACACATGTTTTATATAGCAGAATATGCGTAGTACACTCATCTAAAACAAAACATTTGTTTCGTGACGGTGAGGCTCTAGCTTCACATATGTACTACTTAGAATTGTCATATAAAACGTCACGTAAAATGTATTTTCTATCTATAAATTTATATATCTATGTATATATAGCTAAAGTTATTTAAATATCTATTTATATATAATTAAAATTGAATCAGTTACAGAAAAAAGAAAAACATCTTTATATATATATATTTTTTATTTTATTTTTGCTATGTAACCGACCATACAATGATAAGCATTACTACTCGATGTATTTGAATTTACTTTGACATAATCCGAGCCAATCGTAAACTTCTTTTAAGATATTGATTATTGACCATTGAGGAAATAAGGTTGGTAGTATCTAAGTAGTAAGTTCATTCTATAAAAGTAGATTCATATATTAAATGTATTATAATTCTTTTTACTATTATAAATATATTTAAATATTTACGTGATTATAAAAAAAATTTATTAATAATATATGGTTTTTTTCTAATAAACAGTTTAATAAAGAGATAGCATCCAATAAAGTGAAACCTATGAATTAATTGACTAGGGAGCCATAGTGACAAACTGCAATTAGGAGTATTCACGATTTGATTAAAATCAATTGAAATAAAAAATCAACAAAACTGAATAAATAATATAAATTGGTTATTATTTGGTTTAGATTTGTATTTTTTTTAAAATCATTTGATTTGATTTTACTAAAAATAAGACGAATAAAAACAATATATCGAATTAATAAATGATATACCCAACATATTTTTATATATACTTTTTTCAAGGAAATTTTATTATACAATTTATTGTTATAAATAGTCTTAACTAACATCTATATTTTTTTTCATGAAAAGTTGCTTCCTCTAAGTAGGCTTATGAACTTGCCATCTATTAAGCTCGCTTATTTTTAAAAAATTATACATTCTAACACATTTATTCAAAGAAAATAATTATGAGCTTACCTTCATATAATTTTTGTATTTCTTATTTACTTGATTAAGAGCCTGTTTGAAATTATTGCTAAAAATTATTTACTTTCAAAAATATTTTTTCAAAATAACTTTTTTCAAAAAAGTGTTTTTAGACAAGAAAAGAATAATTTGTATTTGATTAATTTATTTGAAAAGTATTTTTCATAAGTAAATTGTGTTTGACAAATACTTGCTAAATACTTTTGAGAGTCAAATTAAGGAAAATAACAAATATCAATGTACTATCATTAAGATTATTTTTATACAGAGAATTATTTAATATCTATTACAAAAAGATAGTTTTATTTTTCTTTTTATTAAATTAAAATGGAATATTCAAATTTTCGATCAATATTATACCTTGGAGAACTAAAACTTTGAATTATTTTTTTCTTTCTATATCTTGCAAAAATATTGTTGATACTTTTTTCTAATTGTGCAAAACAATACGTAATATAATAAATAAAATAATAATTCATAATTGTAAAATAACATACAAATTTTAATACATAAAAATAACATATAAAACTTTTAAATGAAACTTAACTAAATTTATGAGATATGTTAATTTAATTAAAAAGAGATATATTGATAAATATGTATATACAGAAAAGATATTTTAGCATTATAAAAAAATAATATTCTGCTTCTACTTTTTTGTAAAAAACAGAATTTTTTAGTTTCTTTCCAACGGTAGAAAAATTATTTCTATTTTCATTTAATAGCATTTTTACTAATTTGTCAAACACCTAATTTAAAAAAAAAAAGTGTATCTGAACTCCTATATCAATGTCAAACAGGCCCTAAAACTTATTGATATTAAGATTGCTTTTCTCCATAATCTAAGAAATTATTACAACCACAATAAAAGGTTAATAATGATATTGTAAGTTAAAAAAATTCTTATCCAATTGTAGGAGAAAAATATAATTATATTTCTTAAAACCCGAAAACTCAAACTAAACCAATAATAATAAAATAGTTAAATATAAAGTATATCTAATTTAATTTAATTTAATTTTAATAATTAAAAAATTAATTAAATTAAATTTTATTTTAAAATCAATTCAAATCAAACTACGAGCGCTTTCACCGACTGTCATTCTTAGCTAATACAAAAGAAGTTGGTGCTGATATTTCTTTATTTTAGAAAAAAGAAAGGCATGGCCACTAAACTCATTGAACATAATAATGTGCTAATCATTATTAAGGATTAAATGATTTTTTTTCTTTTATCTTTTTGTTACAACAAAGAAGTCAAGTGTCTTTGTCGAATCAAATCTGAATAAACAAGTAGAGTGTTTAAAAATTGGTCTCAATTTGATCCAAGAAAAAGTCCATAAAAAATTAAAAAATAATAAAAACAGTGCACAGATGTTTTATAATTAAAATAATATTGAAACAATTTGAATTCTCTTAAAGAAATCCACCAATTAACAATTATGGATTATTATTGACTTGATCATTATAAGCACTACAGTTAACCTTAATTTAAAATTAATTATTTTGGTCAGTATTTTAATTGTGTTATGAAATCAAGCTCATAAGACTATAATCATAAAAAGAAGAATGCAAGAGAAGTAGATAGAAGAAGAGGACTTTTCTTGTTATTCAAATGTATATTACAATGGTGAATGTTATCTCTATTTATAGATAGAGAAATCAACCAAAATGTCATCATGTTTAATGTCACATTAGTAGATACATTTTTATTCCAAAAAGGTTCATATCACCTTGAAAATATATATCCATGATAAGAATAAATTTATGATAAGCTTAATGGGCAATCAACTTAATTCAATGTATTTATAACAAACTAAAAATAAAATAATCTTTTTTTCAAAAATAAAATAAAATTTGAAGAGTATAAAAAAAGTTAAAAATTGTAAGCCAACGAGCACCGTCAATAATTCGGAGATAAAAATGGATTTGGAAATCAAATTGATGCATTTTATTTATGTGCTATTTAAAAAGTTAAACATGATGACACTAAAAAAATTTAAATCAAACTACACAATTTTAATAAGATTTGTTTATTTACAAAATTAAATGAGAAAAAAGAAGTTAAAGACACGGTATTCGTGATGATTTTTCTAAAGATTGGATATTCTTTTAGAAATAAAAATACGCCATATAAACTTTAAAAATATTAAAACTGCTCTAAAGTCTAAATGATAGCATAATCTAAAATCAAAACACTATCACAATAGTGTTCGAACCTTTTAGATATTCATATAATCTATAAAAATAGGATTTTACCTATGAAATATAATTTTTTATAAGGGGTGTCTGTTTAATCAATCTCAAAATACAATAACCTTTTCATGGGTAAAATTGATTGACTCATAATTTTTAGCGCTTATTAAATTTTAAACTCTTTCGATAGAATTTCAATTTAAATAAAAATATAATAAAATTAAGTAAAAAATATATAATAATATATAATATGGTAATCAACTAAAAGAAAACAACATGTGATAATTTTTATTGCTAATCGTCAGAAAAATATATATTTAATTTAATTAACAAAGGGGGTTGGTTGCACGGATTTCTTGCAAAGGACAAATCGAAGATCGTAAAGAAATACTAACAAATTCAATATTGGCAGCTATATAAAGGCAATGGGAATCTTCAAAGAAGCATATATAACCTCAAATAACGTATTCATTTGTTTAATTTTATTTGTCATGGTTTATTTTTTAGAATCAAATAATAAAATATTTTACTAACATTTTATATTATTACTTTTCATCATATTATTATGTAAAAAATTGTAATTTATAGTACTCTTTTTTATAGTTTTTGAATATCTATATTTTTTGTTTAAAATGTCAAATTAATATAATATAGTTTAATTTTAAAAATTAGTCAAATTAATTTTCGAAAAGCACGACATGAAAAAAAAAAAGTGGAAAGGAAGTAAGTAGCAAGAACTAACAATGAAATTACGTATTAAAATTTAATTATGAGAACTAAAAAATGCAATATTTCAAATAAGTTATATTTATTCTTTTTATTCAATTTTAGAATCCTATTTATTTTTATATTCTCAAAAAAATCATTTTTATTCTTACGATTTAAATTTTCATGTCCCACTTTAATGTCGGTTCAATCGCATGTACTTTCAGTTAAGTACCAAAATATATAATAAATTATTTCAATTAGTCACTCAAATTAGTGTCTATTATATAGAGATAAACTAATCACTCCAGCCTTCTTTAACATCATATATGTTTCAGTTAAAACTGATATGTAATATAATTAATTAATTAATAAATATGACATCTGTTGTATATGTAAAACTTATTTACGTATATAATATAATTTGAGAACTTATAGAAAAATAATTTAAAATTTAAATAAAAATATCTAATATAAACTTTTGATTTTTATTTCGTGCTTTAATGTCGTTTCAACTATGTATTTCGATTGAGAACTAAAACATATAATAAATTACTTCAATTAGACACTCAACTTAATGTTTATTTTTAAACATCCGCTACACAAAAAAACTAATCATTTAAAATAAATCACCTCCTTTTACCATATACATTAGCCTTAATAAATAACTGTAAAATCTCATATATATTTCAATTACTCAATCAATGCGACATACACATATATATAACTTATCTTTCTATACGATAAACATTGTTTTTTTGATTTTTCACCCGATTTACCCTGTAACCATGGTTAGAAAGTAGTGGAATACCATTATGAGTGATAAAACAAAAAAGAATGAAATGTGAGATAGTATTTATATATTGTCTGATGTTTAGGTAGTTTGCTACAAAATTAGGTGCCAGAAAGTAATGGGCTAAAGATGGCTTCTTGTGTTATCACAACTTTGGGAGTCCCCTCTATTCCGACACCTTTTCATAATAACAGCCAACATTTTATTTGGTCCACACTAAAGTCAAGACCTTCAGTTTTTTCCTGACATTTCTCAATCTCTATGTCTTCCTTTCCTCTATGTATATGAGTGAGTATGGGTTTTGCCCATTGCTTCCCCTCCTACAACATATATATCCTCTTTCAAGTATTGGGATATGATTAAATTTTTATTTGTATGAGTTGTCTCTAATTATTTAATGATAATTTACGGATCACAATATATTTATCTATGACCTAATTTTGTTCGGGATAAGTTAGGTAGGAATCAAGGTATTTGATATAAGTTATGTAGTATCTAATTTGTTTACCATAAATTTGCTTCCCCTAGCATATGTCATGTAGGAATCAAAGTTATGCTTCGCCTATGTAGGAACTTTTAAGATATAGCTTTTGGATTCTGTAGGATTTAAGTGGCATAACTTGTGTTATATATTTTGATACAAAAATATAAACTTATGTCGAATAGAAATTGTTTGTTATTTTGGTGTGAGAGGTATTCTTGATCACTTATTGGTTACTTGTCTTGAAGTGCTAAAGAGCAAAACTTTTAAAAACAATCATATTTGAGGATAAAATTAAAGATTGATCCATAAGAAGGATATTTGTGCAAATGAGACATCACAAACCGTGCATTGCAGGACCTATTTTTTGGGGCGGCGTTCTCAATTAAAAAAAAATTGTTATATCAAAATCTCAAACCCAAAACCACTTATTAAAGGTAGGACAAATCTCAATCATCTCACGATGACTTACGTTGGTTCAACTCTTTTGAAAATTCTAGCGCTTCACGTCCTCTACTATTGTTTGGCAACATTTTAAAATTAAATTTTTGATATACTTTTTGAATGTTGTAATTGATAATTTCTGTATTTGATTATCACTCAAACTCCATTAACAATCGTTGAGAAAACTTAAGCTAAGAAGAGAAAAGAGAGTTTTATTGGAATGAGAGAAAAAACAAAATTAAAGAGTATTGTTACATCACATTGTATTTATAGCTTTCAACAACATTAACTAACTAACTTCACTCGTAACAACTTTTACTAACAATATCTATCATTGCTGACTACTTTACCCCTTAACTCATTATCACGTTATGCCTATTTCATTACTCCTTCTCAAGCTGGCAGGTATGAAAATATTCAGCATGCCCAGCTTGCCTACTAGGAACTCATGTTGTGGTCTTGGCAATCCCTTGGTCAATATATCTGCTACTTGATCCTTGGTATCAACATGTATTGTCTTGATCAAACCCTCCTGTATTTTCTGTTTGATGAAGTGACAGTCTATTTCGATGTGTTTAGTACGCTCATGAAACACTGGATTTGCTGCAATATGTAGTGCAGCCTTGCTATCATTGTGTACAACCGCTAATGCAACCACTTAAACATTTAATTCCTTCAGTAAAGCAGTCAACCATACTACCTCAGAAACTGCACTAGCCATGCTTCTGTATTCAGCTTCTGCAGAACTTGTGGAAACTACACTTTGTTTCTTTGATTTCCAAGAAATCAATAAGCTACCATGTTTAACTTAAAAACCTTAAACTGATTTTCTGATAATAGGGCAGGAGGCCCAATTTGAGTCACAAAAGACTGCTAATGAATTGGAAACTCGGTTGCTCAATAAATCCCCGAAGCTAGCTCTCTTTTGATATATTTCATGATCCTGACTGCTTCATCCAAATGTGATATTTTAGGTTGTTGCAAGAACTGACTAAGTCTATGTACATCATAGGCTATATCATGCCTTGTTAATGTCAAATACAACAGTTTCCCAATCAATCTTTGGTATTTAGTCTTATCTTCCAGCATGTCATCATCTGTTTTCTGCAGTAGCTCATCAAGACCCTGTGTAGTTAGCTTTATATTAACCTCCAAAGGTGTCTAGGTAGGTTTGACAACTCCAATTCCCAGCTCTGAGATAATCTCAAGAGCATACTTCCTCTGATTCACTAGGATTCATTACCTTGGAAGATCATTGAACTCTATTCCAAGAAAGAACTTCAAAGTTCCTAAATCCTTGATCTTGAAGACTTTATGTAGGGATGCTTTAGTTTCCTCAATGACAGATATATTACTGCATGTTACTAGCATATAAATCTACATAGACCAAAATGATGATAGTATCACTCCCTTTTTTGTTTATAAACAGTGAGTGATCCAAACAACTTTGAGTGAATTAAGGCTTCAGATAACTTCAAATTTCATTGTCTGCTAGCTTGTTTTAGTCCATATAAGGATTTGACAAGTCTATAAACAATTGTGCCAGATGTGCTAGACTCCCCTTGACTTGGTAAACCCTGAGGAAGTTGCATATAAACATCCAACTGGTGAACATGCCAATTATGTTGGGCACCTAAAGATAAAACAACTCTCAGTGGCAATTTTGACCGCTAGGGAAAATTGTTTCATGGTAATCATGGACCTCTTGTTGGTTGTATCCTTTTGCCACCAACCTGGACTTGAACCTCTCCACCTCCCCAGAAGCTTGCAACTTCACTTTATAAACCTATCGACAACCAATAGCAACCTTAGCTTGGGGTAAGGAACTTGGTCCCAAGTGTGATTGAGTTCAAGAGCCTGTAACTCAGAATTCATGGCTTCAATCCATCGACTATCCTGAATGGCTTCCTGATAGAACTTAGGTTCATGGATGTTAGAGAGGGAGCTGAGATATACATGATGTGCAGGAGAAATAGCTTCATAAATAAGGTATGCACTGATTGGATATGAAACATTAGTCATAGCCTTTTTAGTAATGTAATAAACATGCCAAAGAGAAGCCTTGGTCACTCTTTGTGATCTGCGTGGCTGTGGAGAAACATCAAGAGGGATAGATGACTGATGAATTGCATCTTGAAGGGGTGCATGAACATGTACATGTACTGGACTGATAGGATCAACTACAAAGGAATTAGGGGGATCTGTAGCAGGAGGCTCATCCAAGGGAGAAATATCACCAGATAATAAAGGTTCAGAAGACTAGGGAAATGAAACATCATAAGGTACAAGTCCATGAGATGATTCAAAAGGATATACATGTTCCCTAAATGTAACATCCCTAGTGATATAAAATTTTCCCTTTGAAAAGTCAAATAATATATAGTCTTATGGTGGTTGTAAATAACCCATGAACACAGAGGGCATTGCTCTTGAAGCAAATTTGTCCACCCTAGGCAATACACTCCTATGACACAAACATCCAAAAGTCCTAATATGACTAAGAGTAGGCTACATTCCAAAAAACAACTCATAATGGGATTTCCAACCAAGGACTGCTGATGGCAATCTGTTATATAAGATGCAGTTTGACTGCAATGACCCTTAAAATTCAAAGGAATATTCCCCAGAAATATGAGGGATCTAGCTACTTCAAGCAGGTGTCTATGTTTCCTCTCAGCTACACCATTTTGCTGAGGTGTGTGGACACAATTTCTTTGGTACAAAATGTCAAGTTTTTGGAGGAAAAGTTGCAGATCAACATTCACAAATTCATTATCATTATTTGATCTAATTGTTTTAACGACAGCCTGAAATTGAGTGTGTATTAACTTGAAAATTTGCCTTAAGACAACTATAACATCACTCTTAAATTTCAGTGAGAAAATCGAGATTATATGGGAGAAATCATCAACAATAGTCAGAAAATGTTTGTTTCCATCAAATGTTTCTACATGGTATGGTTCCCAAATATCTAAGTGCAACAATTCAAACTCCTTATTAGAGATAGTAGTAGAATGCGAAAATGGATGTCTAGTGTGTTCAGCTAGAGGGAAAACATTACAATCAAGTAAAACTGATTTACAGTCATCCAATTTATAACCAAGTAATGTTTTCATGGAAAGACTAGAAGTATGAGCTAGCCTTTTATGCCACATTAATATGTGCCTTTTATGCCACATTAATATGTCCTCATTTGTTTTTGTTTCAACATGAAACATGTGTACTCCTGTAGTTGAACTATCAGTGATGTCATTGTGTGGTTGTGAGGACATTAGGTAAAGAACATCACTCTCCTTGCTAATCCACTTCAAGGTTCCACTAATAAGGTCCTGAAATAGATAGAAATTGGGATGAAAAAAAAGACAAAACAATTGCGCTCTCTAGTGATCTTTTAGACTGATAAAAGGTTGTACTTAAAATCAAAAATGAATAAAACATTTTCAAGGACTGTCATATCCCCTAATCTGCATTTTTCAGGATGAGGCACCCTTGTAACCCTACCATTAGGTAGATAAACCTTCCCATTATGAGTAGTAGTGACCTGTTTTACCATCAAACAACATATCTAAACTAGCTGTCATGTGATTTGTTGCTCCTGTATCTATAATCCATTTTACCTGCTCTACTGTGGGTAAGGTTTTAAAATCAATACCTGTCATATTAGTCATGCATTCTAATTGTTTCTCCTTGTCAAGCATAGTTTGAATTTGTCCATGTTGAGCCTTATTCAAGTGTGGAGCTATTTGGAAGTCTCCCTTTCCAATTGAACAATCAACCTTAAAACCTGTATGCATGTTTGGATGAATGTTTTCAGTCTGAGTATTACAGGAAGTAGGACATGTATACATGTATGGACTCATCTTCTTAAATTGAGAAGTATGTGCAGCAAGAAAAACCTCTTTCTTCCTTTCTTTGTATCCTGGTGGATATCCAACCAATCTGTAGCACACAACCTTTGTATGACCTTTAATTTTGCAGTGAACACATATAATATTTCAATTCTTATGTGGCTTCTGATTGTAGTTCCCTTTTCCTGCCACCGTTGCTCTTAATCAATCCTTTCTCCTGAACTTGATGAACTAGTAATCGATCTCTGACTTTCTCTTTCTATCAACATATAATAAGCCTTATTGATGTTATTAGTGGGACTAGTTATCAATATTTCACTCTTGGCTTGTTCATAATTCTCATTTAATCCCATAAGAAATTGCATCACCTCTAATCTCTGAATGTGCAGCATGAAATCCTTGGATTTGATACAATTGCATGGAGGTGGAGTCCTACTGTCAAACTCTGCCTAGAATGCCTCAATTTCGAGAAGCGTTAACTTTATCAATTTTTTCTTTTTAAGATCTTCCTAGAGCATTTTTGCACTTTCTGCGTAAACAATTTTTGTGTGTAGTTCATTCGTTACTGATCCAATATCCAAACAATTATAATTGCATCACATCTGTCCTAATAATGATCTAGGTCTGTAGAAAAGTCCTCTTTCTTCCAAGTCCCATTTATGATCGCTAGCTTCTTTTTTTCGAGCAATTGGATTCGCATAGACCTACTCCAGATCGAATAGTTTTCAGATTTTGTCAACAGAATAGAAACTATAGGTCCTCCAGTTGTATCATAAGGATGAATAAAGAGTGCATGTGTGTAGTCAATCTTTGTGGTTGTCATTACTACTCTTAGTTAGCAATCACACTGATCCATTCACTACAATGCTACTCTACCTAGATCGATCAATTTAAAATCACAAAAGTGATTGCTGCTCTGATATCATGATAATTTTTATATTTGATTATCAATCAAACTCCATTAACAACCATCGAGAAAACTTAAGCTAAGAAGAGAATAGAGAGTTTTATTGAATGAATAAAAAAACAGAATTAAAGAGTATTGTTACTTCACATTGTATTTTTAGCTTTCAGCAACACTAACTAACTGACTTGACTTGTAGCAACTTTTACTAACAATATCTATCACTGCTAATGACTACTTTACCCCTTAACTCATTATCACGTTATACCTATTCCATTAATAATACAGGTAGAATATTGCGTTCATATGATCATCTCCAAACTTCACTTATCAAATTATACTCTATATATTATTATATAATAAAAGAGGAATTTTCTCATATGACCAAATATGATTAGAATAGAATGATGACAGTACAGAGGTTTCTTGTTTAATAATTTATCAAATCTTTTTGTGTTATATATTTATTTATTTTCAAATAAAAAAAATATTTATCAAGGATCATAAAACTAATCACCAAAATAATAGAAGTCACAAGAAAAGAGAAGTACAATTGTATTTTGAAAGGAGAGAGGAAATATCTCTTTTTAATATCTGAGAATTGAGATGCAAATCATAGTCGTGTCTTATATTGCACAACAATAGCAATAATTTTGATTAGTTTGCATGAATTCTAAGAAATTATTGTTGTTTTTTTTTTTTTTTTTTTTTTGTAATAAATCTCTTTCAATTGATTTTAGAAATTGAATTGAATCATGACTCTCCCAAAGGGCTAAATATCATATTGGGTCATGATATGGTCAATTTGATTTGCTTAATCTTAATAATTTTAAAATATTGTTATTTATTTTTTATAATTATAATTTAAATTTCAACTCAAGCAAATAATAAATATAAGTTACAAATTGATAGATAAATCCAAGAAGATATAAATATATTGTAATTAAAACCTTCAATAGGAGAACATACACTAAACCAATACAAATAAAAGTCATAAAATTGGTTGAAATTAGAGATTGAATTGAATTCGGTTGAAAATTCTTTTAAAATAAGTTAACACTAGAATAAGTTGAGATTGAACCTAATTTAAATTATTTTAAGCTCAACTCATAAACTCTTGAGTAAATTAAATGAGTTATCTATATTTTAGCTCATTTGACACTCTAAATATCACGATTGACGTAAGACATGACAATAACATTTTAAGAGATTTTTTATCATTTTATCTTAATCGTGAGACATGACAATAACATTTTAATTGACTTTTTATCATTTTATCTTAAATGTATGATATTCAAATTTGTTCACAAATGTGATTACTTTTAATTTTGTCTAATTAAATATGATAGTACATTCATCTTAGTACATTCATTTATCTCTGATCATCTTATGAAGGTTTTTGGACTTTAATGGTCCAACATTCATTCTCACATAATTCATTAATTGTATTGTATTATTCAACAAAAAAAAAAATTAGTATTATTTCACCCTATACCCTATATGTTTTGTTTCTTAAAAAGGACATAACAGCAGGGAGTTTATATTATGATAATATGCAAATAAGATAAAAAGATATATAAATTATTGAATTTTATTACGACATGGATGAAATTTCTGATTAAGTGACAAACGTGATTCAATGGAAATATTTTATTTTATTTTTGCATTTTTGGGAATTTCTTTGTCAGAATGATTTTTATTAATCTACCTTAACTTGTTGGTGAAAGTATGATCAAACTGTTATGAGATGAAATATTTTTCACAGATTTGATAGGATTTGAGAAAGTGACACTTCTTTTGAAAGAGCCAACATTAGATGTAATAGTGTTCAGTGGGTGCATGTATGATTATTAATCTCTCTCTCTCTCTCATATATATATATATATATATATATATAAAGAAGAAGGAAGTTGACAATTGGAACAGATCTAACGTAGTGGACTGACGTATTTACAGTAAGTGTTGATGAAGAAGGAAGTTGTTGACGATTAAAATAGGTCCAACGAAACTAACTGACGAGTTTACAACACTGTTATAGAATTAAAAATTCACTATGATTAGATTATTAATATTAATTAGGATTACATTTGACATGTTCCAATTATTAACTTCTTTCTTTTTTCGATTACTTATATTAATTAGGATTATATTTGACATGTTTCAATTATCAACTTTTTATTTATCGACGATACGCACTATTCCTTTTTTTATATTGGTGAAGTAAAAAGACAAAGAGGTTCACCAAGTCAAAAAGAAAAGTCTTGCTTCCATTTTACCATACAACATAACCTACCTCAGTAGTAGTCAGCACGCGAATCGAATGATAAATAGTTCTTTATTTTTTTATTAAATGATAAATAGTTTTTCATTTTTTATAGAGATTTGAGCTTGAGTTTTATGGGAGATAAACTTACTTGTATTTAGGAGCAATTTATTTTTAATATATTCAATCAAATTTCAATATAGATATCAAACATAGAAATACTGATTTATTCACTAGTTATTATTTTACCTTCTACTAATTCACTTGATTACAGACCAAATTATTCTTTGTTTGGAGCATCTAAGTATAGACAATACTACAGTATTTAGAGTTAGTTTTCAGAGTTGGAAACCAAAATAAGCCACAAAAATATAAAAGTTATCAAAATTAGCCATTATTTTAATAAGTAACTAAAATAAGCTTAGTAGAAGAAAAAGTTTCACTATATCCAATAATTTAAACGTTTTCCGTTAGTTTCATAATGTTTATTTTTAATATATAACGGAACTTTTTCTTACACTTTATAAAGTGGAGTTTTTTCTTCCACTTTATAAAGTGGAACTTTTTATTCCATATTATAAAGTGAAACTTTTTATTCTACTTTATAAAGTAGAACTTTTTATTACACTTTACAAGAAACATATTTTTCACGTCTTGAATAAGCTTTTTCAGTGTTGTCATATAAATTATATTGATTTGATATGTCATTAAAACGGAAAAAAATATTTCATTATTTATTTTTATTATTTTATTTTGAAAAATCTATTTAAGGACATTTATACATTGTCGATAGCACCTACAACATAAAGTCTTCTATATTTATTCAATTCCATCTAAAAAAAATATCTTCACAAACACAATGCTAAATATCCAATAAATGTCCGATATCATAAATTTATTTCATCAATTTATAAATGAATGGGTATAAACAGTACGATTATAATTTGATTATAGCCGGAAAATACCCTACTTCATTTTTATTACATGGACAAGTAAATTTTGGAAAGTGAATTATATATAATGACGAATCGTTGACCGACTTTTTAAGGGTTCCAAATTACTATATAGATCAAATCAAGTCAACAATACTTGAAATCTGTGTTAGGAAGGAGCCTAAGATTAGTCAACAACGTTCTCCTTTATCAGTCGATGTTCATCCCTAATTAGACAATCATAATAGCATTGATGAATTTGCGATAACTCAATCTACTGATTTTCCTAAAATGACTCATTACAAAATACTCTTACCAGCCGATATGATTTTGATTTAAACAAAACTATCAATGATAGTGATCGGTAATGCTCAATTATTATATTTCAATTATTGTTTGTTGATTTTGTCAATTATTTATTAATTTATATTGTCTATTATTCTTATTATTGTATATTTTGTAGCGGTTTACCTCAGCAAGATAGGGATATTGCTCCAAGTTATGGACTAAATAATTATTTTCGTTAGTCCTCACACTTTGAAATGACGGAAAATGTTGGGATATCCTCAAATTTTCATGTCTCGCCTACTTTTGACGCAGATGATGATCGCTATGTCTAACACTTATTTTTTTAAATGAATTTTTTATGCAACCATCTTTAAAGTTATTTTTTTTTGGAAGTCATGAAAAGAAAAAGGAGAGAAGGTGAAGGTGAAATGAAAAGGTAACTTTTTAGAAAGTGGAAAATTTTCTTCCACTGTATAAAGTGGAATAAAAAGTTCCACTTTATAAAGTGGAAGAAAAAGTTCCGTTATATATTAAAAATAAAAGTTATGGCAGTAACGGAAAACGTTTAGAAAATTTGATATAGTGAAACTTTTTCTTCCACTAAGCTTATTTTAGTTACTTACTAAAATAATGACTTATTTTAGTTACTTTTATATTCTTGTGGCTTATTTTGGTTCCCAACTCTTGTTTTCACATGTCATGTCACCTGTAATTACTTTAGTTACTTGTCAATCAATTTAAATTCTCTACGTACAATAAAAATAAATGTAAAATATAACCATAAAATTAGTAGTTGAAAGAAAATTAAATATTATTTTCTTTCGACGAATATTTTCGAAGGAGATGACAACAAACTTTTATTTTATATAATTTTTTCACATTTTACGAATTATATCTTTCTGTAAAGTTTTCATTTTTAGATTAGATGAATGAGAAGATGAAATTGTACTGTTACTCGGAGTCGACTGTTCGTCATTTTTATCAATAACCATATCATTATGTTCATGTTTATTAAATATTTTATCACTATTTTGATTTTCAAGTAAAAAGTAATGAATAAATATGATGTGATAAATATTGATTTAATTCGATTATAATTACAATCTATTAAAAAAATTATTCCTTTTTCTCAATTTTATTATTCAAATTAGAATTTAAACTTTTTCAGAAGAGATAGGAACAAACTATTCCTATAGATATATATTAGTAGGAATCAGTAAATGATCGGATATTTTTTATAAAATATAAAAGTTTGAAATAATTTTTAATTTTTTTAAAATTTTCAAATATATCTCAAGTTCTCAAAAACTTAATTTTTTTTCTAGTAACCGGAAACTTGAGATTCTTTGGCAAAAAGATTTGTCAAGTTATGGGGCCAAACACTAATGGCCATTTTTTTTTTTCAAATATTCCCAAAATAAAATTTGGGGCCAAACAGGTCCTAAGAGTTCCCACCCAAAAAGATGGATTCTAGACGTTACTCGAGTTGACAGGATAATTTATTAGTAAAAGAATAAATGGCAGAAATTATTATTATTTAAGAAAAATCGATTGTTATCTTGATTAAAAATAAAATTTATAAAAAGAGACTAATTATTAATTCACTCGTGAAATACTTTGGATCAAAAAATTATTCACCTTCAATATATCAATTTATTAATATATTAATATGTGCTCTGAAAAGCAAAATTCTGAATTTTTTCTTTAGTAATAAACAATTCTCGTGAAATTGAAATTGGACAACACTTATTACTAAAATTTTAGTTGAATTAATCAAAAAAATGTTAGTGAAGTCCCTTTAGAATTTAACATCTCATTATTTAGAATCACTTTATTTGTTAAAGAATGACCAAAGTTCCACATCGATGGTTAATGAGTTGGGTGGACTACTTATAACGCTTGAGCAATACTTCTCCCTTTGAACTAACTTTCGGACGTGAGTTAGACCTAAGAACTATTTCACATGGTATCGGTGGAGTGTTGATGAATGACAAAGGTCTCACATCGATGGTTAATAAAATGAATGGACTCCTTATAAAACTTGGGTGATCCTTTTCGCTTTTGGGGTGTGAGTTAGACCTAATACCTATTTCACATTATTACTTGGAACCATTTATATTTGTGTATGTATTGGGTGACAACAAGTGAATTATCACCCAGTAGATTTGTATGTTGACAGAATTAATCAACGAAGACCGACATACAACTTATATTAGTCTTATATATTTTTGAATCAATCGAATTTATATATTTAATAATAATTTAATTTTAAATATTTTATCTTATTTTAAATGAGATAATTTGTAATTATATATATTTTCGAAACTTGTATTAAATCACAAGTTTTTTTTTAAAAAAAATAAATAAAAATAAATAAAAATAAATAAATCAAAATAGTATAAAGAATAACCTAAACTATTTGAAGTGGCCTGAAAATGTAAATTTTGTTACACCATCAATATAATGAACTAAACCTTATAAAAATATTATCATTTCACATATATAATGTCAAATACCGTTGGTATGTTCTTTAAAATGATAAAACTTGAGATTAATAAAAAGTACAATTGATTAAGTGCATCCCTAAAAATGTGATTAAAATAAACAAGATTTCAAAATCTTAATTAAATGTCTCACATGGGTAAAAAGCCTAAGAATGGATAAAAATTATTTTCCTTTAAATAAAATCGTTATACCATATAAATATAAATTAATCAAATTAATATATTTTGAATATTATATCATTTTTAAAAACAAATACAAAGAAAAAGTAAAAATTGGAATGCAACGTCTACCTAGTGGTTGCACATTTTAATTTTTTATTTTTTTACAAATAGTTCGTTTTAATGAGTGGGGTGGGAGAGGGGGGGGGGGGGTTGTCCATCTTAATGTGTCTCTAATACTACTACTAATAATAATAATTAGAGTGGTGAAAACAAAACACATGTTTCCAACTAGTAATATCTTTAGCTAAGTTAGGTACCTTGTCTTGTCCATTGAAATGTATTTTTTAATCATTTTCTGATTCTTTGTTTTAACGAGACAAAACATAATTATTTAAAGAATCTCAATTTCATCTTTGTTTCCTACGTATTTTGCTTCTACTATACGATTTGATTTATAATTACAAACCCTATATATGTAATCATGCATGTTAACTTTTTTTGGCAAAAACAAATTAGTACTTGGTTAAGTCTAACACAATACGAGATCAGTTAAAGTATTTTCTTAGTACTATATCAATTTGAACGTATGATCTTATGTTAATACTTTAGCTTATTACAGAGTCCGGAGCTTAAAAGATATAAAATATTAATAAAAATTTTAAAACGGTATATAAAATTTTATATTATTCAAAACGGCAAAATCGTTGGAACAACAGCGATTTCCTCTGCCGAAAAAAGCAAAATCGGTGCCTAGAATTTTCATTTTTAAAAATGAAAATTGCTGCCTAGGCAGCGATTTTAATTTTTTTAAAAGAAAAATCACATTCTGCAATATCGCTGCAGTAGCAGCGATTTTGCTTTTTCAGGCGGAGGAAATCGTTGTTATTCCAACGATTTTCTTTAAAAAAAATAGGCAGTGATTTTCATAAAAAAAAAAAACAAAAATCGGGCAGCGATTTTCTTTAAAAAAAAATCACATTCTGTAAAATCGGTGCAGTAGCAGCGATTTTACTTTTTCCGATAGTGAAAATTGCTGTTGTTCCAGCGATTTTACCGTTTTAATTAATATAAAATTTTAAATATTATTTTAAAATTTTTATTAATATTTTATACCTTTGTGTTCGGGACTCACTTATTACTTATGTCCTTATCGTCAAATATTTAGTCTAGATGTTTCTTTATTTTGAATCCAATTAAATTGCGATATTAATTAAATCAATTAGTATTGTCATAAGAGGCCTAGACAGGCTAGCTAGACTTACCCGGCCCCATATAGAGGGCATATATATTTGATCCTACACGTGTAACTTTGAGGGCATATTTGACCTATTAATGTTCTTAAGCTTTTTGTGTTTTGTTTGTTACTTGTTGAATTCATACGAATGTAATAAAGTAGAAATTAAAAATGATTAAATTCCCCTCAATAATTTCTCTCTTTATCTAAAACTTTTTAAAAAATCATATGTAAATTAAGTATTTGATGATCCAAGAGCATAAGTGAGCTAAGATATATTTCTTATAATATATGAGTATATTTACACTTTTTCTCATTTGAAAAATTATTATTTTATATTTAGTATTAATCGCATAAGCAAGAAAAAGAGTAACGTAACATTGCAATAATGAAAAGGAGTGGGAACTCTTATTTGTGGATCTAAATTAGTCATGTCAAATAAACTTTAAATAATTTTGGCCATAAATAGGTTAAAAGGGACTCAAACCAGTAGTTTGGCTTATGGACTTATTGTAAGCAAATTATATTTGAGCTAAAAGCAATTGTCCCATTAAATTATTAAAAAAGGATAAGAAATGAATAGCAATTTGAACTGAAATCCTGTAATGTGGGACTTCAGAGTTTGTGCACTGCTGTATTTTATTTTATTTTATTTTGGGGCCGGGATGGAGATAGGAATTGTAAAATATTTTTTTCATCTTAATTTACGTAGCATATTATTATTTGACAATTATTTAATAACATCATCTTCACTTTATTCTTATTTGATTTCACCTAAAACTTTATTGTGAAGAATATTTAGTTAAAAGTGAGCAATAAAGTAAATTTATTAAGGATAATTTGATAAGCATAATAAATTATTTCCTTATTTATCATATTCTGTATCCAAATTAATTGATGTTACATAAATTGATACAGAAAGAATACTACTTACAGTCAGGGCGGAGCCATTTCATACTGAGGGTTCATCCAAATTTTCTTCGATGGAAAATTATATTATTTAAAATATATACTTTTGTATAATAATAAATGTCGAATCTCCTTCAGTTACTTCATGAGTCTATTTCTACAAATTTTGAACCCTTTATTGAAAATTTTAGCTCCTCCACTATAATTAATATAAGACCTTACTCAAAAATGAAAAAAGAATAAAGAATATAATATTAAGATAATATTCTTGAATTCAATGGAGTTGCCCTCTTGATAACCAACAAATAATTGTCAATGACAAACCCATGCTCCCTCTCAAATATTATTATTATTATTATTATTAGTACTATTAATTTGCATTATTGCATGCATATGCTTGTTTTCTTTCTCTTGTGAAGAAGCAATATCGGATTCTTCCAACTGTTGTATCAGATTTCCATTACTCTTGATAAATAAAATAACGTACGTAACAAATAATTTCAATTTGAATTCCGGAATTGACCATAGTTTTGGAAACTATGTAGCCTGTTCCTATCGATCAAGCCGGGCCTGGTAAAATATCACTTCATGATATTGATGAAGTCAAATTATAATAAGAGGCCGTTCGATGTGATTAAGAAGTTGCAAGCAAAGGTGCAGAAAATTGTACAACTACTCCGTGCGTGTCAAATGTAATAGAATGGCCAAAATGCTAGTTGTTCTAATTTTGTGGAGTATAGTACTAATTATTAGTAGTGAAATAAATTGATTATAAAGCTTTTTGATTTTGGAATTTTCGAAAGTATATAGTAGTAAATCAATGGATGAAGCCAATTTTTTGAAATGAGTGATGTGACACATGCCTTTTGTTTTGATCCTCTACTGATTTTGCATGATATGATAGCCGCCTGCCGCCCCTTTACTGAAGTCAGCCACATGATAATTCATATACTCCACAAATATTACTACTACAATTTTATGACCATAGCCTACAAGTAGTATTTTCATGGAAATATAACCATTAGTATTTACATAATCTATAAAGAATAAATTATATTTTATTTTTATTTTTTTAATTATAATAATTTCTTAAAAATTTATATCTTTCGGATATTATATATTAAATAGTATTTTGGATATATAATATGTAGTTTGAATACAGTAAAAACCTGCTCGAATACATAATATGCAGCTTCATATACATCAAAAACTTGTTCGGATACATTATAAAATAAATCAAAAAATAATATGTAGGTCGAATACATAAATACTGACTCGAATACATTAATATATAGCTCGGATACATTAACTACATTAGGAGAGAAATAACAAATTTTAGAAATTTTTAGAAATAGAAAGAGGTATTAAAAATAAGAGAAACATGAGATATATATTTCATTAATTTTTCCTTATTTGAAATGTGGTATATATATATATATATATATATATATATATATATATATATATATATATATATATATTTTAATTCTTGTGAGCGGATTTGGAAAGGAGATGATATATATATATATATATATATATATATATATATTTTTTTTTTTTTTTTAATTCTTGTGAGCGGATTTGGAAAGGAAATGAGAGAGGCGAGCGGGATTCGAAATAGAGATAGCGAAAATTATGTAAATGTATATCTCAATTTCAATTGCTTTACGATTTGTTGGCCTCTCAATCTCCCCTTTCTCTCTCAATCTTGTCTCTACAAATCACGATTAGACAAATTATAGCTATAATTCATAATTATGATACAAACTATAGTTATTTACTAAAATTCCTCAATTTTTCATTCACCAAATGAGGACTTTTGATGTTAATTAATTGATTTGTTTTGAAGTTTTGGGCATTGATGGGATGTGATAGTGAACAATTAAATTATTTTCATAAACCTTTTTCTTATTATTATTATAAAGAAGTGTCAGAATTACATTATTGACTTTGAATCAGGGTTAGTGGAAATCAAGAATCCTACAAAAGAACAAACAGATACAACTAAATATTGAATGACACAATCGTATATTGTCCGTAGCTTTAGTTCCGAACTTAGACAGGCAAAAAGAAAAATGATATTAAGCTTTATCAAATTGTATGTATACGTTCATTATACAATTTGACTAATTTCAATAGGTTGAAGACATTAGCATCAATAGCAAGTATTGTAGGGGTGGGCATGGTATTACATGTTGTTGGCGTAGGAAAAGGTGACAAATATTTCCAAACAAATTAGTTGAAGTAAACGAAAACTGATCAAGAAATCACGATTATCAAACAGAATTACAACCATGTGATTTCCTTTGCTAACCAATTACACAGAAAAGATATTTGAGCTTGTTTGACCATGCAATATGGTATCATGATATGATATCATAGTATGTAATTATGAAATGAATTTGAAGTTTTGTTTGGATATGCGATATGAAATTTTCGTATTATATATTTTCTCATAAACATAAGAATCTCATAAGTTATAAAAGTATGAAAATAGCCCCAATTGTTTATTCAATCTTACCAAATAAACAAAAATTATAAAATCACATAATAAATTATTACAAAACTATTTGTTCTCCATTTAATAATTGTTTCCTTTAACTTTAATTCAATAAAAAAAGTTGAACATAAATATGTAGGGTACTAATCTTTAATATTACACAACAATCGGTTGGTGTGAGTTAAAGTGACTATATATTGGTGAGAATAATAAATTTTATGTCATTGAGAATAATAAATTTTAAAAAGTAATAATGTCACTATAAATTTGTTTTACATATAAAATAAATAGTTAATAGATATAAATGTGGGGTTGTTTTACCAGAATATAAACTTGTGATCAATTTTTCTATCAAAAATATTTCAAATCATGCTATGAAATTCTCATATCATGATTTTTGAAGAATATGGAATAATATCTCATGATATGAAATCATGAGATAAAATCAACATATAGTCGCATGTTCGAATACTAATTCCATTTTACGATCCAATATCATGATATGGTATTGCAAAAAACACCTACTTAATCAAAATAGAATAGTCAAAATTACAATAGCTAAATGATTAGTTTTGTACTATAATATTGTTATATATATTTTCTATACTAATAATCATATATATAATCATATATATAATAATAATCATATATATATATATATATATATGGATGACCCCTTTGCCCTACCCCTAGGTAGCTACGCCCTTGTCAACAATCCCTTGTAGGTAGTAAATTTTATTTAGACACTTGAGTTACAACTTGTTTCAAATGAGAATTTATGCGGCATTGACATGGTATTTAGCCATTTATGTTAATAAGAAGGGTACTTTTGACTCAATAGTTTGACGGAAAGGATAGTTTTGAATTAAAATATAGTGTAAGGGTAAATATGAGTTATTTCAGATAGTTTAAAGGTATTTTTGATTCTTTTTTGTTTAAACTATGTGACAGTGAAACCCTATTGGTGAGTAATGTGGCATTCACATGACATTTAACTTCTCTAAATAAGAAGAGAATTTTTGACCCAATAGTTTGACGCAAAGAATAGTTTTGAGCCAAAATATAATTTAAGGATAAATATAATCTACTTCAAATAGTTTAAAGTTATTTTTTACCTTTTCTTGTATTTGAAATCACAAAAGAAAATGAACGTTATAAGCTAAGATCAAAGAAAATGTGTCATTATTTTTTAAATATAGATATTTTTGTTGTTTGATAAAGATGGGACTTCCTACACTTATCCTATTCCTATAAAGGAAAAAGGTACGTACCACGGCCTTAATTGTTGTTTGATACAGATACAACTCACCTATGAAAATCTCTCTTTCTGGGCTCCAAAAAAGTGGTGGAAATGTAAGTGGACAGAGAATTAAATTTGAAAGAAAAAAAAATACAACTTCTTTCATATTTAATTTATCGTATGAATTTATCACGATTAAAGAAAAATCAATGTGAAAACACACATCAATTACTATGTTTAAGAAATGAAAATGTACGTAGACCTAGAGTATTTATATTGAATTTTAAATTAATATTTAATATAATTATAAAATATCGAATGTGAATAAATTTTGACGTAAAGCAAACAGAGTGAGTCCACCACGAAACAAGCGAACGTGGGTGGTGGAGCGTTTGAGTGGGGCTTTGTTGATGGCTGCGTTTCTCTGAAAAGATTATAAAATTGGAATGGGTACCCACCCACCATGAACTTTGTCTTCTCTTTTAAGTATTTGCATGGGCCTGGCCCCTTCTTTTACCTTAATTTTCCCTTTTAATTCACCTCTGTGAATTACATTTTCGACTCTCGTTTGGGTGGTTATTACTCGTTATACTGTATTATATTGAAAAGTTTAAATTATTTTGATTTATTAGATTGCATTATTAGCGAGGTTGATTGTAGGAAAGTAAGAAAGAAAGCAAGTTTAAACCCCTCCTGCGTTGTTTGCTAGCTACCTCTCCTTTGAAATTGTTAAATTATCTGTAACACTCGATTTAGTGTGATTGCAACGTTAGGCTACTCTTCTTTACTTATTATTTTATTTTATCTTTACCCTCTATAATATAATTGTTTTACCATGTATCTTGCCCTTTTGTAAATATCTTTCAAATTATTTGATGTATAATATTATATAACGAAAGAGAACGATACAATATTTAATATTTGAACAGTAAAGAGAGCAGAGCAGAGCATAATATCATTGGTTTATGCTAAGACAATGTAAGAAAACAAAGAAGTACTTGGCACAGAAATAAAACAAAAGAGATCACTCACTACTAGCTTATAGTTTCTGACATAGAGAAAACAACAAAATTAAACAATAATAATAATAGTAATGGACCTAAAGATTGTAACACAAAGAAGGAGTGAATTTGAGTTTTTGTGTTTGATGAGTAATGAGTGATGATGACACTTCTTCTTCCTCCTTATGGGGATCTGAGTTTCTGATTACAAAATCTCTGATCTTTTACTCAAGATCTTCTTCCTGGCCAATAGAAAATGAAATGGGAAAAAGCTACCATTACTCACACTATCTACAATCTTCTCCAATTGGGACCACTCCTCAATTTATTTATTTTTACCCTTCTTTCGGAGCTTTCACCTGTTTTGTTT
Organism: Solanum lycopersicum; assembly: GCF_036512215.1. Classification (NCBI taxonomy): domain Eukaryota; kingdom Viridiplantae; phylum Streptophyta; class Magnoliopsida; order Solanales; family Solanaceae; genus Solanum; species Solanum lycopersicum. The sequence continues at coordinate 38,293,633 of NC_090805.1, forward strand.
TCTCGGTAACTCGAATCCACAACTTTAAGATTGGACGAGACAATCCCCTCTTGTCCAACTGAAACAAACCCTAACTTTCTTTCTTTTCCTTCTTTTGGTGTCCGAAACAGTATGAATACAGAGTAACTCTGTATTCATTAGGGGATCATCTTTAGGGATCGATTGATAGAGTGTATTAGGAAAAAGGAATAACGCATGTATTGATAGTATTTGTTTGGTACACCTTTGAACATCCTATTGTGTATTGAGATATACTATATTATTAATATATAAAACTTCATGGTATTAGCAATTAGCGCAAAGAGCTTTAATGCATGCATTAGTAATGATTAAAACATATATGTCCCATAAGATCGTTTCCACATCCTTTCCATAATTGTGGAAGATTATTTTTGTAAACAAATATTTATCTTAAAAACTATGCAATGCATGTTTCAATACACCAAACTAGCATAACTAACACAAACATTACTAACGCAAGTACTACTAACACCATATTCAACGTTACTCTAACTCACCCTACAAAGGACCCCCCTTATAATTTTCTAGAGATAGTACACAAATTTCATTATCATATCGGCAATGTCAAGGAAAACTTGGTACACTTTCGATTATTCAATTCATACTTGTTATCTCTCACCGACACTATAGCATAAAATAATTCAAAACCACCTTTCATGTTTTATACAGATATAACGTGACTTTTATTTTTATATCCATGACTTCCAAAACGATTTCACACACCTCAACTATTTCATTGATACATGTCATATCACACCAACACTGATTGACACTCGTTAATAAAAATTCTAACTCTACGACTGTCTATTAAAGGGGACCACCTTTTTAAGTTTCTAACATGTAGGGATAATAATAATAAGAGAAAAACCTCGTGAAAATCAATGGAAGATCAATTTTGTCATCAAGAACACTAGTACATGAGACAAGAGTGATACCTTATCCTCTCTCTCCACTTCTTTTATATGTGTAAATTCCAGTGGTTACATATTTAAGGTAACCTGTAAAAAATAGGACCATCCTATACCCTATGTTTCTCTTTGTTATAAAAAAAAATTCAAAAATTTATAAAACATTCATAGAGCTTATAGAGTGGTCCTTCAATTCGACTGTATATACAGCTTGTATCATAAAAAATCATATACTCTCCATTAAAGTGATTTTCTGACATTACCTCGACTTACTTCTTATCCATGGTACACATTAACCAGTACGTACTTTACTGCTCGGATCTGATTCCGTTTGCCAAGTCTAATAAAGAGCTCATTTGCAGTTCCGTTTCGATTTTGTGTTGGTCTTTAATTTATGTCTTTCGTAACAAATCATGTTTTTCACGGTGATTAGGTGGGGTGGTTACATAGGAAACGAGAAAAATCGTATGTGTAATGTATCGATATTGTATATATAGGGTATAGTTATGTATATGTGATGTATAACTATGTATGTATATCAAAGTTTAACGAAGAGGTCATTTACAATTTTGTTCCTATTTTTGTGGTGGTATTTAATTTTAGAAATAATTACGTGGCTAAGCAAACTTATACTATTTAATTACTCATCATAGCTATAGTTTGCTATAATTACCACTCGCGACTAACATTATACATTAATTACGTGGGCTGACTTCGAGTTTGTATAACTAGTCACGTTTATATACGTATAATTTGCCATAATATACATACAGACACAAGTATAATATACAATTACTTAACTTATATACATATATAATTCACCTCTCTCGCACTCTCTACTCTCTATCACTCGCCTCTCTCCTCCCTCTCCCAATCTTGCTCGCCCTCTCTCCCCCTCTCCCAATCTCGCTTGTCATATGTACAGATGCATATGTATAATACAATTATATACATATACAATTCACCTCTCTCCACTCTCTACCCTCTCCCGCTCGCCTCTCTCCTTCCTCTCCCAATCTCTCTTGCCTCTCTCCTTCCTCTCCCAATCTCTCTTGCCTCTGTCCTCCCTCTCCCAGTATTGCTCACCGCTCTCCTCCCTCTTCCAATCTCTCTTGCCATATGTACAAATACATATGTATAATATACGATTATCTATACAATTCACCTTTCTCCCACTCTTTCCCCCCTCTCTCTTCCAGTCTTGCTCGCATCTCTCCTCCATATAACATATAGTTACGAATTGTAATTATTAAACTATAGCAATGGAAAGTAATTAGGCTATTTTTAAGTGACTGTATGTGAAAATTTGCCTTTAATTTATGCCTTTTGTAACAAATAATTAAATAAGTTGGACTTATTACATAATTGTATAGGCAGCAGAAAGAGATTCGATTATAAGAGAACTTTCACTTCCATTGCAAAAAAAAATAAAATAAGTGAACAGATAAGTCAACTAGTCATTCCATTTATATTTTTTAATTGCCATATTAATGGATATTTTGTCTAATTTTTTTCAAATAAAATTAAATTATATATTTTTATATCATAATATTAGATCCATTTTATCTTGTCATGATTTTAGTTCCTAAAGTTGCCCCATTAAACATGAGTACATTGTTAAAAGGCCAAAATTTTAGAACATGCCTATTTGCTCCAAATTGTGTCAGTCCAACAAAACTTGTGAACAAAATTTAAAATTAAATTAAATCGAGATTATATTCAACGTCATGCCTCGACTGCCTGACTTATGCTAACTTTATTTTTTATTCTTTTAATATATATAATATATATATATAACGGGTTCTATTTTTGTATTTTTTTTGCACGAAACTTTAATTTAAAACAGAGACAAAAGCTAAACAACTGCTCAAAAATAATCCTAATAGTTTTTGCAAATCATATTAACAGACTTTATGACCATATATGAACTTGAAGGTCATAGAGCACTTAAAGAATTGGGTTTCTTACGTAATTGTATACGTGACAAAATAAATTAACGAAAAGGACACATGTATATATGTATAGAAATATATAAATGGTGTATATATAATGCGTAATTATGTTTCAAAAAATGTATATATACATTGTTTATACAATATTATACATTACAACCGTTCATCTTCCTCAACAAACTATTTTTTTCTTTTTAATACCAATCAACTAAAGGCTTTTTACACGTTGAAATTATATTTACAGCACGTTTAAATTTTAAATTTTGAATTTCGAAACTCTTCCACAATTAATTGCTCCATATTTCTTTCTCATGCACTTTCTTTCTTCTTCTTCATGAAGTAAAATGTTAGTTTAATTATGTAATTTTGTCTTTAAAAGTATATTTTCTTTTATTGATCATTTGTACCAAATAAACAATTAGATCTTAAAAATTATAAATATAAATTACTAAATAATATTATTTTTTTATATAATTTTTTTTAATATATAAGCAGATAATGCACATGCAACGATCTCCTATATATAATTAAAAATTATAAATATAAATTACTGAATAATATTATTTTTTGTTATATAAAAGTTTTTTTTTTATATATATAAGCAGATAATGCACATGCAAAGATCTCCCACATATAAATCAAAAGTAGATGCTGATTGCTGGTGCCCGCGCAAGCACAGGCTTAATTCATTGTATTTTTTTATTTTTATTTATGTGATATTTATCGCAGAATTCAGAAAGTTGAATAAATTTAATATGATTTTAGATATATAAGTGGTTAATTAATTTTTATTTGTGCAAATTTATTGTGAATAGGTCCATTAAGATGTATATAACTAAAGTATTTTTTGTCACTGACAGTTAATTCTTTGTTCAAAGTAGTTACAAGATATAAACAAATATTACTGATATTCAAAATAATAAAGCAATAACTAAAGAATATGAATTAGAACTAAAAGTAATAGCTAAAACAGATTTCATAATTTTGAAAATATTATACACAGATTAAATTATAGTAGAACAAAAAAAGAATTTTAAATTTTTTAAAAAAAAATTATGAATTACGCTGAAGCATGCTCGTCGACGTAGACATACCTGTTTCGACGTGAATTTTTGAATTTCAGTTTGAAAATCATAGCTAAAAAGGATACAATAATTTCGAAAAAATTATACACTAATTAAGTTATAGTAGAACTAAAGAAATATATATATTTTTTTAAAAAATTGAATCACGCTGCAAGAGATACGTCAACTTTAAAAGTCATAGCTAAAAATGATTGCATAATTTTGAAAAAAATTATACACTAATTAAATTAAAGTAAAACAAAAGAAATAAAATTTTAACTTTTTTTCCCCCAAAAACTTGTTGAAGTGGGTACATCGACAGAGAAATTGCAGGTTCACCACTAGTGCACAAGGTTAATAGCTCTTGATTGAAGTTTGAGCTTAGTAAAATAATTTCGATTAAAATTTATATATATATAGAGAGAGAGAATCATTTTCCCTAAAATAATTGTACTTCCATTTCTTTTAACATAATTTGATATATTTAGCTAGCATTTAGCCATAGATTTTCAAATATTCTTGGCAAATATTATTTGAGTGAAAATTTGGGTGAAATTTCACCATGTGTTTGGCCATAAAATTTGGGAAATATATTTCACCTTTTTAGAAAAATATGATTTATACACACAAGTTTTAAAAACTATCAAAATTAACTAAAAGTTTGTATTACAAGTCAATGAATGTTCGTTACAACAATAACAAATAATGTCCATGACACTAAAGCAATGTGGTAATTTGGAGCAAGTGCAACAAGAATTATTCCATACATCGTGAAGTAGACAAAGTACATGACTTTGTTACCTAAAGCCAATTTTTAATAATTTTCATCAACAATCATATCATTATTTAATATTCACTACATATTTCATCACTATTTTGGTGTTCACGTAAAAAATGATGTAATAGAACGCAAACAACTACTAGAGAGGGTGTTTTTGTAAAAGATAAAAGATTGGGGTAAAATTTTAATTTTTAAAATATCCCAAATAATGAGATTTGGCCCAAATACTAGAAAAAACTAGTATTTGGAAATTTGGGATACTTGCCAAAAATATTTGCCAAATAATGACAAATTGTATGAACAAACATTATTTGCCAAATTTTTTCCAAATATTATTTGAAAAATTTATGGCCAAACAGGCCTTTAGAATTAATTTCGGATTGAGGGAGCACAATCTCTCATATATATAAATAAGTTTTCATTTTCAGAAAACTAGAAAAGAAGCCCTAGATCTCCGCGAGTCCAATCATCATTATTTGAAATTTAAAATATTTATTTATGATATTTTTAATTTTTCAAAATTAATGATATTTATTTGTTATAGATATAATATTAACGATCTAACATTAAATTCAAAATAATTTTTTTATACAGATAAAATATACATAGATAAATCAAAAATTAAAATTTGTAAAATCATATATACTGCTACAACCTACACTTAATTAAGTAGTACTTAATTAATATTTTTTAAAGTAAAAATTCATTTATGTACACAGACAGGGTTTTCTTATAATAGTAATAATAATAATAATAATAATAATAATAATAATAATGTTTTTAATCATATAAAACTATTTTCTTTTATAAAATTTAAAACTATTTTATATAAAATAAAAGGTGAAATAATACAAAATATAATAAATTTACTAAAAGTGTCAAACTCTTCAAATGAGTTTGAAACAAAAACAAATATAAAAAATGATGTTGCCTGGTTCGAACCCCAGACCTTGTACTTAAATGTCGGGCTTAGAGTAGTAAATACAAAATTCCTCATTTTGCTTTTCAATTCATCGTCTAGTCTCTCCTTTAAATTATCGGATTTGCAGAAAGTGGGCACTATCTCCCTTCTCTTCTTCGATTCTAGTAGAAATTTTCTATACTTTTCTCTCGGTGGAGTAACATGGCGGATGCTTACTGGAGATACACCAGCGGTGGGCAGCAGCAGGCGGCTCCGGCGGCGTCGGCGGCTCTTGCTCCATTCGTGGCGAAACGTCCTCGCAGCGAATACGGTATCTACATCAACTTTCTACGTGTTTAAATAATTTAAGATTTCGGCACATATTTTGCTCAGTTAGAAAGGTTTGTAGAAACTAGGGTTTCAGTCCAAAACTTAAAAACTTTTTATGGCTCGTAGAAATTAGAGTTTATTCGTTTACTCTTTCACTCAAAAACATATTTTTATGCCTTTTTTTTTGTTGCGGTTGGTGTGATATAGTTATGGTAGGAATTGGGAGGTAACTCACCGGAATGTCTTGTATACTCGTCAAGAATGTATTTGGTATTAGAGAAGTAAGTGGAGGAAATTAAAAAAAGCTGTAGCAAAAACTAAATTTTTATGGCTTGTAGAAAAGGTTCATTCATTTAATTCTTCAGTAAAAAACTTCATTTTATGCCTTTTTTTGTTTTGGTTGGTTTGATATACTTATGGTTGGAATTGGGGGAATATTCACCAAGAATGTCTTTGATATTACTGTAGAAAGTGGAGGAAATAAAAAAAATGGTAGCATATGTTTGTAGTCCCCCTAATAGGGCAATATGTTTTTTTTTTGGCTCGATGCTAGAGCTTTATTTTGGTCTTTATTCATTAGTTGGCTCTTTTTGGTGTATGGGATTATTTAGTAGTGGTGAACCTACAATTTCCCATTGAGCTTGACAGTCGGTGTAAAACTAGCTAAAAAGGAACTAGGATTCCATCACATTGTCACCTGGACATGAGCAAGGATTCCTGCATCATGAACAATTGACACCTCCGGTGTGGTGCAAGATAGGAAATGGTTCGACCATCATGGACAGATGATGATAAAAGGTGATTGTCCAGGTAGGTAGTTCAAATTAGTGTTCAAGGGAGCGTGAAGCGTAAAAAGGCAACAAGGCCTTGCTTCACTCAAGCGAATCGTGAGATAAACCTTCCACGACAATATATATAAGCAGATGTTCAATTTAAAGACCAATGTAGATACCACAAAATTCTTTACAGTACAAGCAAAATCAATACTAAAACATAAACTTTAGCAATTCTTCCTTGACAAGCAGTAATGTTTGGATTAACACTGATGATATATGATACCTGGGACAATAAATTCCTTCTTTTGTGATATTGTTACAAAAAAGACAATGAATATAAGTCTTGTCAGTAATGCTAACCTTAAGCGATGAAGCTGACTCTGCCTAAACACTGATTGAACATTTGGTAGGGTTCCTGTATACCTTAAAAGAAAGGACAAGTGGTATTGCATGCCTACAAGACACTGAATGTAAAGAGGAAAAGGTTGGAGAGATTTGCAGCACGTTTTATAAATTATGGTATTGTGGATAGATAAAAATGGATAACAAGTGATTGTTATTGTAGAAGTAGGAATTAGGCATAAAGTTGTAGAGGTAAGGCATGTTGGAATGTGATTATTTCACTAAGCCTTGTATGGGAAAGGAGATAATTAACTTTAAAAGTACTTGTACAATCAACTCCTTTACAATTAATGAGGGAGAGATTGATCTTCGGCATCTGTTTGCAATTCTAGTCATAAGGGTTATTATGTAATTCAAATGAAATGGAGCAGCTCTATTAGCTGAAATGGTGGTGTACTGTATCTCCCGTTCCCCGTAAAAATGTTTCGATGAATTGAACTATTTTACCCAACAGAACAAACCATCTTTGGAGAATTCAAGTCGTCATGCCACGTGGCACTTTAGTTTAGTCAAAACACCAACAGTCACTCATTCAGATAAAGCAGAGGTCCTATTTCTCATATTCTTAAACTTAAAGGGTAGTGTAACTTAATAAGGAGACAACAAGAGTTGAACCAATGCATATGTTGAGTAGCAAACTCCTACTTATGCTTTTGGACTCATAAATACAACCTCTATGTTCTTAAGTCGGTCAAGATTTCATTTTATTGGGACAAAATAAGTATTGAGAAGCGATTTATTTCAGTTATTATGATTTCACAGTTTTTTTTGTAGGATAAGCTTAAATGCTTCAAAAAAACTGTGTTAAATAAATTAATGATCCGTAATAAGTACTCGTTGCTATGAATAATCTTGAATGTTATCTCAAACAATTTTATGTACTTATCATTACTGATCCATTTTTATCAATTGCCTTTTTGTTCTTGTTCCAATAATATTTGATAATGCAAGTGCATTATTCTGTATCCATATCATTTGTAGAGATGTTTTTCGTGATAATATATAGTTCTCTTTTGCTTATACCTGTCTTATTACTTGCTGCGTCACGGGAAAAACAAAATTCTCCATTGAAAAATGAAAACTTGTGTTACAACCAAGGGTGAATCTAGGGGTTGCCAGGGTGTTCCTTGAACAAATTTAATTCTAGTAATCAATCTGCTTTGAGGGTGTATAAGCTATTTGATGATTTATGCTCAGTTTAGGGTGGAAAGACGAGGTGTGCCTTAAGCACAAGTCCATTTTGCACAAAACCCAAATATAATCCAAGACTATATGTTGCAGGGGTTTTATAGAAGAGTAAGTATATTCAATATGTCAAGATAGACGATAGCAGTCATGCAGGGTGGTATTCAGAAACCAATATAGGTAAGTTGAAATTAGTCCTCAATTCAAAATCATTATAAGGTCTCAAGGGGAAAGGAGGGTTCAAGAAAAATAGTGAACATTCGACATGAGCTAAAATGGGGTGGAACAGCAGTGGCCTGAAATGATAAAAACCCAACTGAGTAATTTTCTGTTCGATGATCACTGATCAGTTCATATATTCAAAAACTAATACTCCTTCCTTTTCAATTTTGCTCGTCTTACTTTCCTTTTAGTTTGTTTCAAGAATAAAGTCTCTTTCCTTTTTCCCGGCATACTCTTTAATTTCAACTTTCCATGTGGCATGTTTAAGACCACAAGATTAAAGAACATTTTAGTGTATTCAACATATCTTTAAATTAACACAAGAAGGTTCAGTCGTTTTCTTTAGCCACCAGGCAATCAAATTGAAATGGACTGAGTAACTAACACACCTAACCGAAGTTTTAAAACAGAACTGAATCGATCAATTACCCACCCCTAATGAACAATAATGATGCGTATAACTGATTCACTAGCTTAGAATTGATGTGTAGTAGTTGACTAGTTGTTGTAAGTATCAGTTTATCAATGAAAAGTATGGAAGTGCAATGATATTATTTGCTAGGATTGTGCTAGTCCACAGCCCACTGGTACTGACGATTTTAAGTTGCAACTCTGCATTACTACAAAGTTTCTTTAACCAAACCCTTAAAAAGTTTATTAGGAAATGAGGGTAAAAATTGTTTCAACTTTCAGGTTTGGTTATCTCATGTTCATGCTGATATTTGTTGCACTTTGTTAGCTTGATTTTACTATTTTTTTCTTGTTTGTTTGTGCTCTCATATTACCAGGAAAAAATATAAGTTGCTGGCAGCCTGACACACAATTTAGTGTTTCCTTCTCTCTTTCTGCAATTAATTTCTTTTGGTGTTTTTCCCTTTTTAGATGCTCCAAGTGGTCCTGAATATCCTGGTTATTATGGCCGTGATGCTGAAAGGGGAATGCCTCGAGTCGGGAGAGACGCAGATCCTATTGAAGCATCCTATGAGCGCTACCTCCGTAGTGGGGTACTTAATTTTTATTTTATTTTGAGATTGGTTTCTTGATGCTGTATAGGTCTAATATAGTCGTAAAATTTCCAGCAAATTTCCTCCCATGTTGCCAGTGAGTCTGCAAGATCCTTACATAGTGGAATTAGTGGCCATCCCCCTATCGATGATCCACGTGTTATGGGCATTGGGGGATCCGACCCGCTAGCTTTTAAAAGCAGGAATGTTGGAATGGTAGCTGGCAGACCAGAAGCTACCCTTCCTCCGGATGCTAGCAGTACATTGTTTGTAGAGGGTTTGCCTGCGGATTGTACAAGAAGAGAGGTGTCACGTATCCTTGTGTGGCAAGAATTTCTTTTCTTATTGTCATATGGCCCAATCTATTTTTTTCCTTAAGTTTTTGCAGATTTATTCCGCCCTTTTTTAGGTTACAAAGAAGTTAGGCTGGTACCAAAAGGATCAAGACATGTAAGAATACCTTCCACATCTTATCGAGTTCTAGTTCTGTATACTGTTATTTTGGGTTCACTGCTCTATCAACTTATGCAGGCTGGAGGCGATCCTTTGATTCTTTGCTTTGTTGATTTCGTTAGTCCCCTTCATGCAGCTACTGCAATGGATGCATTACAAGGTGAGCTTGACAAACCCTTCTGTAGTCACATCTCGTGACTGCTACTAATACAGTTGGCCTTCATATTCTTGCCCCTTTTGGTAACCTGCAGACACAAGTACTCCCTTGATCTCAATTTATTTGGTACTGTTTGACCGGACACAATTGTCTGATTAATGTAAAATTGGAATTTTAAATTTTTGTAAATGTAAAAATGTCACACTTTTTGCTACAGAGAAAGGGAAGTGCGCCATATAAGTTGGGATAGAGGGATATAAGATTGAGGTTTTCAATGTTTAAACAAGAGCAAGAAGAAATATTTTTGCTTCTAAGTTGCAAAATTAGGATTATAACTCTTTCTGGGTGTTTGGGCATAGAAGATGTGATAATAATTCATATGCAATCCTGTCAAATTGTGCGCACTTGCAAAAACCTCTAAAATAGATTACTTTCTCCTACACTGGCACGCTTTATTTACGATTCTATAATTCTAAGTAGGCAATCGGACATAAAAAACTGTGATATTTGAAAAAGGTTATTTGAAAATCGAGTTGCGTTTGGACATGCATTTGACTTCAAAAAAGTTGACAAAATTTCCTCTTGAAAGACTGGTCATCCACTTTTTGAATTTGAAACTCATCTTCAAATTCTTTTTGAAAAAACTCTTCCAAATGTATAACCAACTGTTGTTTTGAAATTTTCATTTGAAAAAAGTGAATTTCGTATGAACAAACGGGAACAATCTTTTATTGGCAAGTCTAAGTGGATTGGTATCTTTCTTTTCCTGAGTTTGGTTACCCGGGACATTCTCTTTGTAATTATCCTGACGATGCTGGTTCCTCACATTTGGTTACATTTTCACCTTGTTCCTTCCAGCCTTGTGAGTGCCATACTAACTTGTCTCCTCTACAACTTCTTCTCTAATATAGTTTGAGGAATGTGTTCGTGGGAAGTGACACCACCTCCTGAATTTATGGAGATTCTTGGGCCATTTTTTCAGCATTTTCTCCAGATCTCCTTTGAACGTAGTTTATCTCATCACTAGTGCAAATTGTGGTTCGACCATTTCTTTTTGTTGTCAGAGCTATTGATAAGAAACTTCTCCACGTGTTCTTTAGAGCTGATGACATGGGTACCTCATTATTCAGTGCTGGTTGTGGAGAATCCTGAATTTATCATCCGAATAGCACTAAACAGGATCGGTGTTTCGTGAATATTCTAAATTTCTTAAGATAAAGCTGTGCTGGGGAGATAGTAGCTCTGTAAATTACCAAACTCTTAGTTATTATGTGGAGTTGTTTATGGACAAATGCCTAGTGCTTAAACACATTGAACAAGATTAGTTTGTCTTGGTAGTCTGTCTCCGAAGCTCAATCTAGAAACTAGGCTTCCTCCTTCCTCCCGTGCACAAGTCTAGTGGTTAATTCTTCTCTTCTTCTTCTGCAGTCCTTTCATCTTATTTAGGGGTGTGAATTGCATTTAAAATTTTGGTCTTCTGGCAATTTTGAGGGGATTAAACTTTTGATAGCAGTTGAAGGACATCTGGAAGCTGTTCTCTTGCACAGCTCTGCATGTGCCTTTGACTCTGCCACAACATGGGGAATACCTCGTCATTTCGTTTGTTGGTTGCATGCTGAACCTTTTCCGCTTGAAAGCAAACCCCAGATCCAATTTTCCGATAATGTATACAATATCACATGTTGCTGGTGTACATTTAGTCATCCCTGAAAGAGAAATTTGTTGCGATGGTGTAGTAAAACTAAATCTTGCAGGTTATAAATTCGATGAGCATGAGCGTGATTCAGTTAGCTTAAAGCTGCAATTTTCTCGCAATCCTGGTGCTAGGTCAGGTGGAGGGCATCGTGGAAAACGTTGAAACTATGCGTATTTACAGGTGACATGCTAGACTTCGCTGCGCTTGACCCATTATTATCGATGGCCTATGTTGCTCGGACCCTTCAAAAATGTCAACTGGTGCGTGTCGGATTCTCCAAAAGTAGTGTATTTTTGGAGAATCCGACACGGGTGCGGCATCGAAAGTGAAGAGTCCGTGCAACTTAGTTGATGGCCATAACATATGGTACGAAGTTCATAACTCAAACTAAACTGTGGAACTATACTTCTGTGTAGGACTTGCCCAAGTTCGGAGATATATAATACTTAGCGACGTTATGCCGGCTTTGCAGTTTCTTGTGCGACGTGTTTTTCTGATCGGGCGCTTTCGTTAGGACCACCTCGAAAATGCTGGGTTTTATTTTATTTTAGGGGGAGGAAGTGGTAGTTGCTAAGAATGCGTTTAGCTTTCGTTTCAACCTCAACTTTACTGGACCCCATGTGTTAAATTTTATATCTGGATGGACGAGAGATGGTTTACCTTGAATCTTGCGCATAGTATATTAACACGTACCTGTAATATTAAGTCGACCTGCTCTTAAGCAGTTTGATAAGTTGCTTGTCTGATCATGACATGAATATTAGAATTCCTTTTTAAATTCGCTACAACTTATGATGAAGTAGGCATTCGATGGTACCACCCATCTACTGGGAGGCTTTTCATTTTCGATTGTCTGATTGCTGTTGTTTAGGTCTGGAGACTTTTAAAGTTGATGGGAACAATCCCTGGTAGAAAGTGCCTTCCCATGGTTCTATTTCTTGACGGTTTTGGACTCTCAGTTACCTTCTCCGCGAGAAACTATTTTGGGAGGCGGGGCTTGGTGCTGGTGGTGTGTTTTTATTTGGAGGCTATGAAACGAAAAATTAGTTGACTCCACCTCCCCCATTCCGGAGATGACACATTCTGAATGACCTCCCTCTTACCGTTAAAAAAGTGGTTAACTATCTTGAAAAAATCCATCTGAAATCCCATTTGTTTATTTTCATTCTTCAGTGGTTATGAGCGTTTTTGAAATTTACAGAGCCTATTCAATATGCTCTGGGGGTTGAATGTTTAAGCAGCTTTGCTCAGTCCATTAGAAGCTCACTGTGAATGAAATTCTTGAGAGTAAAAGAAGCAAATGCAGAGCCTGACTGCTAGATTTTATTTTTTTTGGAAGTCTAAATGGATTATAATTACAATTAAAAGAAAGCTCACCATATATTATTTTCCTTCTAAAAAGAAGCGTCAAATAATTTGTTATTTACATATTCGAACAGTTGTCAAAATGCGTACGCCCACTTTAGCCAATGAAATGAGAATATTTTAGTTTGCCAAATAAACTCAGCAGCTAATTTCGATGGGTTAATATATCCAACTATGAATCTAAATTTAAAAATGAACTTCTATTTGACGCGAATTTAGGATTGGATAGTGTAATTAGAAATAGGCGCGATTTATTCACCCTTATCTTTACAAAGCCTGAGTGAGGTAAAAGCAATTGCTTCAGATGTAATGTGCATCAAGAAGCTGAAATTTGCCTCAACAAAAGTAGCTAACCAACTTGTTGAAGCTGATGCCTGATTTCTGTTTGAAGGTGTACAGTAGAGTTGCTGAATATCATTCATTGACGATTTGGCTATGGATTGGAGACAGCCATTGGCATGGCAAGAACTGTGATCCTACAAATGGTGTGCTTATAGAATGTGGCCTACTGGGATGAATTCTTCTCCCTTGATCTCGTTTTCGTATTGCTTATTTCATCGATAGTTGTTCAAGGTACAGTTGCAGTTACTCACACCTGCCTACAAAGAGCACATTCGGGTAATTAACACACACTTTCTTTTAGTCCTGTATTGTTTGACATGCCTTTACTCAGATAATTTCTTTACTGCTACAAATGAAAAAGTACTCTTGGATACCTTGGTTTTTTTTGTCTTTGTGGAGACCTGTTTATATACTTCGATTTTTATTGGTTTGTTTAGGACTAATTTGAGCTGAGAGAAATCTCAATTCACATTGCTATAATTTTAGTCACATTGTTGTTCTGCAGATTGATAGCCTTTGGGGTGGGATCAACAGCTTGAGCCAACAGTGTTTATGGTTTAGCTTTTTGAATGATTAGTTTTGCAAACTCAAGTTTCAATGGATGAATCTTTTGCTGGCTTTGACTTGTATCATGCTGCAGGCAGATACAGCTTCTATGTGTAAATGGGTTGAAAATAAATGTACATTATATGCACATATATTTAGTATTATATGTTACTTTTACTTATGGTCATTTCTATATATTGAATCTGCTCAATGAGAAGAGACCTAGGTGTAGTAGTGGAGTCAGACATTTTACGAAGGGCGTGCAAAACTTAAAGAAGCAAATAACAATTTTTTTTCAGTGAGTCCACATCTATTTTGCTCAATTTAACGACTTTATCATCGATAATGAATGGCTTCAATAATTAGTTTTCCACCAAATACAATCCATATAATTTTTTTTCTTCGGTTAGGGTTGCTAGTAATTATAAAAAACACGGTAAAATGTATATACTGAAATAATAGATTTGTAATGGATGAGTTGAGATTTTTACTTAACACACTCCTCTATTCCTAATTATTTGTCCACATTTTCTTTTTTAGGTGTCACTAATTACTTGTCTATTGACAAATCAAGAAAAAATAATTTTTTTCTATTCATTATTTTGAAAATGCTAGAACTAGTTTTTAAATCATCCATTCCATAGTTAATAGGGGCAAAATGGTAAATTACGATATTAATTATTTTTTTCTTAATTGGTGTGCCAATTTAAAAGTAGACAAGTAATTAGGAATAGAGAGAGTATCATACATTAAAAAAAATAACATTAATTTATCGATTTTTACTTAAATGTGAAGTCATTGTTATCTTTAGTTTTGCTACTTAATTTTAATCAATGTTAAATTTGTTGTGTATTTGGTAAAGAATGTATGAAAATCCAAATCAAAATGTCACCCATAGACTTATGGAAGAAAAGAAGCTGTTAATTTTTTGTAAAAAATCAGGCCAAACCCCCTACATAGGAGGGAAGACAAAGTACAATGATATATGTGTAATTGCACATAATCTTTTCTTCTATATTTTTTTTTGGGTAGGAACTTGTTGAAATATTATGTTATATTTAATATAAGTAAATATCTAAAATTAAAATTTTAATTAAATTTAGTGATTAGTAAATATTTATTTTATACCAATTTATTGATATACTTTTCTTAATATGTCCCGAAATGTTTTTTTATGTCTCAAAATGAATGCCATCTATAATTACGGGTGTGTATGGTTTGGATAAAAATGGATCTAAATCTAAAAATCAAATCAAACCGATTAAGTAAATTGATTTAATTTGGATTTTGATTTGGTTTGATTTTAGATTATTAAGAACCGATAGTAATTGATTTGATTATGATTTTGTTCGGAAATACCCAAAGAAATAACTGAACCGAACCGAACCAGTTATATACATAAATTTTAATATTATACATACATAATATTTATATTCATAAACAATTTTAAAGATTTTACGTATGTTTCATCAAAATTTATTTATGAAAAAAAATGTCTAAGGTGAGAAGATTTTTTCTTATTGGTTTCATGTATATGAGTGTCTATCAAAATTCTTTGTGGGACTGAAAATGTCATTATCTCTTTTTTCTAATGACAAAATAGTGAATCTTGAAGTTTTATTCAGTAAATTCAATGATCGAAAGTTCTATAAAGACATTCATTCTAACTATTTTTTCGTTTGAATGAATTGTTGTCATTTTTTTCACGTTTTGAACGAATTGTTCCTTTTATTTTTACGTATGGTTAGTGACTGAATAACTGAACCAAACCAAAACCGATAAATGTACATTATATTTGGGTTGGTTTTGTTTTGATAATTTTAATACCGATTAAATTGATTTGATTTTGATTTTGATCAATAACCGACCCAAACCAACCAGTGAACACCCCTATTCATAATTAGAAATAATTTAACTTTAAAAAAGTACACTTATATTTAATTTTATTTTTTTAATAAAATAATTTATAACTAGAAAAATAAATTAAATAATATCATATAATGTGATGGAGGAAATAATATCTAAAAAAGCATTAGGTTTGAGAGAGGTGAAAAAAAAAAAGATTTTGAAGGACCCACAAAAAACTCTTGAAATTTGTATGATATGAGTTTTGACTAATAATGAAGTTAAGAGAAGCAAGGATCAATCTTCCGAACTCGTTGTTTTTCCCACATTCTTTACCATTAAGACAAAGACTCTAACCATGTTAAGGATGTGCAATAAATTTGATCTATTATATATATATATATCATATAAATGTTGTTGTTCATTTGCATATTCTTAATCGTCTATAGCTCCGCTCCTACTATAGTGGCGTAATTTTTGTAGCTAGACTTCAGACTTGTTGTTTGTAATGTTTGCCACATTTCTTGGATTTGGTAATTCTATCTTGATTCAACAAAAAACCCTAAAGAGACCTGGAACAATATTATTATAGAGAAATGTGAGAAGAAACTGAGCCAATGGAACGAGTAATACTTGTCTGTTAGAAGAATAGTAACTCTAATTAACTTAATCCTAAATGCTATACCTACTAGCAGGGGTCGTAGACACATTGGATAGGATCAGAAGGAAGTTTCTATGGCAGAAAAACAAAGACATGAAAGATTACAATCTGATAAAGTCGAAACATTCGATATTAGGATAAATATATGGGGGTTTGAACATTAAAAATTTGCTGAACCATAATAAGACCCTCATAATGAAATGGTTGTGAAAATATATCAATGACAAATGCTCCCTGCGTCTCTAATTACTTGTTCATTTTTCCTTTTATAATTATCCCTAGTTACTTGTTCATTATGATAAATCAAGAAAGGATATTTTTTTGCCTGTTATATATTCAATTAAATGACGAATTACTTTGCAAATGTAGAATTTTTCATCAACTTCATAATTAATAGGGGTAAAATAATAAACTCACTATTTCATTAATTATTTTTTAAATAAATATACCAATTCAAACGTAGACGAGTAAAAAGGAACAAGAAGTGACTATTATCAGGAATAATCATTAAAATCAGTAGAGGAGTGAAGATAAAGTGGATGACAAATGAAGTAATCTCTCCATATAGGGCCTTGTGGGATGGGTTCAAGAACAAAACCAAGGTTAAAGTTAAGATAGAGAAAAACCAAGCTTTTGGGGAAGCTAATTGTCATGATGGATGTTATGAGAAATATTATTTCAGATATTTACAACTCGAGGCTAAATCAACAAAGAACAATTGTAGAAATGTGGACACTTAATGGGTGGGAAATCAGTCTTAGAAGGATAGTAAACTATTGGAAAATTTTAAATTCAAATTCAGTTCTCCATTTTTACTCTTTTACAATTTTTTTCTTCTTCTCAATATTATGTTATTTTTTTTATTCGTTATTTCATAAAATAAATTCATTTTTTTTCAAATTAATATACAATTTTTTCCTTTTTAAAATCTTCATGTTATTCTCTGACCCATATACTATTTTATTTCCAAATATTGATGGATTTAGAAACGACTAACCGAATTATTAAATTATTGTTATAATTATTAAAATTATTATCTTATGTATTGTTATTTATCTTGTATTTAAATTGTTGTGTTATATATAGTATTCCAAAATTAAAATTTTTATTTCATATCCAATTATTGTGTGTACTATTTTACTTTTCCTATTTCAACTATTACGTCAAGTATTTTTATGTTCATTACAAAGTATAGCTTACATATTATAACATTAAGTTGATTCATTGAATCATCATTTAAATCTTTGTGCATTCTTATTGATTGAATCATCATTTAAATTTTGTGCATATTTTATAGTGAAAAATATTATAAATAGTAGATTACACATTTAAAGTGACCATTTTTTTTTGGAAAATAGTTGATTCGTGATGAAAGTTGTATACTTGCCAATGATATATTTTTAGATATTATATTATATTAGAAAATAATTACAAAATTGAAATATAATATCAGTATTTCAAATTTTTTTAGTATATTAATTTCAGTATTTCAATTTTCGGTTCAGTTTCTGATAACATATTTTGTGTTTCAATATTTCGATTCGATTTCCGGTAACATATTTTTTTGTATTTTTGTTATTTCAGTTTAACCGAAATATACATACCAATATACATACTATGTGATCAAATATACTAACTACTAAGCCTTTTAAGCTTTATTTCCCTTTGCAACTAGCAAGTTAGCATTAGGTTTTCTTTTTGATTTCTCGCTGCACCTTCTGTTTTCCAAATTCGACTTCTAGATCCAGTGTCCAATAACCCCTTCAATTTCAAGTGTTCTTTTTCCATATTTTGTATGATTTCATTAAACTAATTAAGTGTAGAAAATCAAGTTTAATAAGTCGGATTTGATTACAAAAAGATGAGTCAAATTAAAGAAATTGAACCGAATTTACTCGGTTCGATGTTCGGTAACAGAAAACCAAAAAAAAACAAAAAAACAAAATAGAAATGAATTACCGAATGCCTAGCCCTATAATTTATAGTATATTAATTGCGAATATTATATAACACAAATAATATTAAAATAACCAAAAAGTGATATAAAGAGAATGAATAACAGTTCTCCAAATTAGGAGAACTACTATTCATCTTTCTATAAATAGAGAATGAAGAGCCTTTTAAAGTGTGGTTGGAGAACGTGTTCTCTATTTTACTCTCAAAATATAGAGAATAGAAAGTAAAATAGGATATGTTGGAGATGGTCTTAGTCTTTTAAGCTTGATGAAATTAGGAATACATAAAATTAACACCTAAGCATGGACGACTCAATATTATTGGTGTTCTAAAACCAAGGTTTAGTTAAAAGCTTTAATTTTTTTCCTCAAGGAAAAAAAGAGAGAAGTATTGAAAAAAACCCTAAACTTCACGCAAATTATTATTTCACCCTCGACCTATTGAAAATCCTTAAAGACATTCAATTTACTTGACTAACATAACTTGAATGCAACAAGAGTTAAATACGCCCCTAAATTCTCTTCAAGTTTATGTGTCTTCTCTCGACTGTTTTTTAAAAACCAAAATATTGGGTTGAGCCCATTAATTGAAAAAGTTAGCCAAAAATTACATGACTTGAGTCCAAAAGTGTCACGCCCAGAGCCTACACCCTGGAAGTGGCAACACCCAATGACTATTGTTGGCCTTGAGCGAACCCTTGGCCTGACTTACTTAACTCAGCGAAAGACTTAACTCAATAGTAAAACAAGAACATTCTCATAATTAACTTGATTAACGTCTTGTCCAAAATGACACTTAAGTCTCAAGTATAATATCTGAAATAAAAGAGACTCAACTGAACTAACTGACTGTCCGTGTAAGAAGCCTCTAAAAATACTATGATGAATGTTGGGACAGACCCCACAACATTTTGAAATTTAAAGATTAGAAAGCATAAAAAGGATCCTCCGTATGCAAGGAGGTTCACCACTGACTCTGAGTGCTCCAACTGGATCAATGGTGCGCTGGATGCTGATCCTGGTTACCTGCGTCTGCATCATAAAACAATGGAGGCCAACTGGTATCAGTACATTGAATATACGAATATGCGAGTTGAAATGCTAAACCACGACTTAAGCTTGATCAGAATAAGATGAACTTACCTTGGCTGTGCTCAACTCAAGAAATACTCTACTCAATGTATGTATATAAAGCAATTTGAAAACATGCAATACACACACACACACACACACACACATATATATAAAGCTTGTAAAATAGGAAATCAATTTAGTTTATCAAAGAAAATGCAATAGCAATACAACTTTACTTATATATGAAAGTAATATAGTTTTGTGGGAGATTCTCTAAATGACAACCACCACTATGAGTCTAAGTGGTGATACAACGTCTTGTCCACGCTGCCAGAATTATCCTATACTTTGCCGTCGCATTGAACATCCTCAACCTAGTGGATCCACTGGCTTAACTTACATGATCATCTAAAAAGTATAACCCGTTAATACCATGGTTTACATGGAGACTTGAGTTAATTTGAACATCATCTCCACATTGGTGCTCAATACTACTCCCCAAATATACTTTAGCTCATGCTTTGACTTCCTTCCTCTGGGTTGAGATAATTTGCTCAACCCTTTGTAGCTTTAAAAAACCCTCTTGGAATCAACGTTCCCTTTTCACCATGAAATCACACTTTGTTGCTAATATCCATTGTTCTAGCACAATAACTCATTACAGACTCTCCTTACTTCATCTACAATGTCTCGAAATCCCTTCTCAAGTCTTGAAGCTGTGCACACTTCACCCTAGCAGTACCTTGATACTTTTTCTTCATCGAATCCCAAATACTTAGAAGTTTCTTTGCAAAGAATAGTTTCTAGGATGTGACGATTGGTAGCTTGAAAGAGATATTCTTTGCCTTCAAATCTTTCAACTTTTTTGCTTCCACTTCTGCCTTTTGAGCATTTGTCAAGTTTCGCCTTCCACTAGACCATAAGAAATTCTCCATTAACATGCTCCAATGGTCTTAATGACCATCAAAGCGTGGAATTGCTGCTTGTACGAAAGTGCTATCTGATGCCATGAGTTAAAACGAAAAGAGGAAAAAAAAGGTTTAGCTGCTGCTATTTTCATTTATCTCTAGAATCGCTGCTTCTTTCAACTTGCTGCAGAATCTCACCTTCGCTCTGATACCATGTAAACAAAAGCAAGATAATGAAACAGATAGTAAACAAAAACAGACACAACTAGTCGACACGTTGAGAAGAAAGGGAAATATTTTGCTGCTTGTTTAGTGCTCTGCAACTGCAAATTTTATATGACAAATACTCAATGTTTTAAGCTAAAAATAGAGGAGTCACTAACTCCTAAAAATAAGAAGTAAAGCCATGATAAACTACTTCCTAAAGACTAGGACAAAACTGAAATAACTTGACATTATTTGCTAATAGTATTCTATGTAACAAACTATTTTTCTAACATTTTTTTACAAAGTGGTATCAAGATACAAAATAAAATAAACAATGTTGAAAGCAAGAATCGAACTCAGATTGGATAGACAAAAAAACCCTCTTCTACGCTAGGCAAACCATCAACATTTGTGCAAAAGAGAGTAAAAACTGTAAATATAACGAAGTGGGTTCACATGAACCTACTTGACCAACTATAAGTGGTGGAGCCAGACATTTTATGAAGGGTGCGCAAAATTTGAAGAAGCAACTAACAAAAAAATTTAGTGAGTTCGTTCACATCTATTTTGCTCAATCTAACGCTCTATCATCGATCAAGAATGGCGTCAATAATTTTTGTTTTCCACTAAATACAATCCATATAATTTTTTATCTTCAGTTTAGATTGCTTTTAGTTATAAAAAAACATGGTAAATTGTATAGACTAAAAAATAGTTATTTAATGGATGAGTCAAGATTTTTATCAACACATATCACACATTAAACAAAAGTAACACTAATTTATCGATTTAATTCTACTTAAATTTGAAGTTATTTATAGTGTTTAATACCTTGATACACATAAAAATTGACCCTATACTGGGAGGCTGCAAGTTTTAATGTCTTTACTTTTCTTTATACTGAATTATTTGTCACAACTGTTTCTGTTGTTCGAAAAAAATCATGACTAAGATATAAGCACATAATGAACGTTCAACAATTTTATAGTTTATTTAGTCAATCATATAAGAAGCTAAGTACTTTGTTATAAAATAAACCTTGCACCATAGGAGTACTATTTTTTTTTGTTTTAAATAATTAGATATTTAGAAGTAAATTTCGATTTAGGTGAACACGATCACTCATTTATAAATAAATTTTCATTTTTAGTGAATTCTTTATTTAGCTTCGCCTATGAGAGAAGACAGAAAGATTTCTAGCTAGTCTCTCCTTAAATTCATCAAATTCATAGAAAGTGAAGTGTATCAATGGTGAACACTCATATATATATTTCTCTCTTTGTTATGTAACATATATATATATATATATATATATATATATATATATATCTTTGTTATGTAACATGGCGGTTGCTTACATATTACATAATTTGCATTGTGAAATAATATAATCTATTGAAAATTGCTATTTAACTAACTATTGACCCATAATTTAAGTATTTTAATAGTTTATAACAAATGAATAATAAGCTTTAGCTAATTTTTGTATATATCATCTATAAGTTCTTCATACAAATTTATCATCTTCCGAAAATAGAAAAACTGTTATTAAACTAGTGTAATAAATTTTTTTTACAAAATTGTGGATAGAATCTATATCGCAGCTAATATATGAATAGTCAACAAAAGAATTATTTTTGCTAGGAATTGACTTATTTAAAAAATTAGGTTTTTTACGTTTACAGACTATTTAATTTGCATAAAGTTCCTTTGCCATATTCAAATATAATGAAAATAGTGAAAAGAATTCATATATTAGAGATGAGTAATAGATGGTTAGTCATTCTAATTTTTCCTGAAATGATTTAGTGTGAAAAGAAATTTATACCTATATTAAAAATAAGTAATGAGGGTTATTCATTCAAACTTTTTCCTAAAATGATTTTGTGAATATATTTTATTTTTAATCTTTGAATCACATGTTAATAACATGAAGCTAAAAGTAATAATATGAAATAAAAAAGTTAAAAAATAAAGAACTTTTTTCTGTTTACAAAGTGTATCTTAATATGCATAATTTTTTAATTAGACAATCATCGCCAATTTTGTTAACATTAGGCTGCCACTTGGCAACATGTGATACTTTTACCCTTACTTAATATAGAAGATTTTCATTTTAAGTAAATTCATCACTTGACGGATCTTTCTTTACAATGCATTATTTTTGTCTTTCCTTAAATAGTGAGCACTCCTTTTCCTTTCTCTTTCAATTTTAGTGGAAAGTCATTTTCTCTCTGGTGGACTAACATATGGCGGCGGATGCTTATCGGAAGGACACCAACACTGTGCAGCTGGAAGTGATGTCGCCGGATCTTACTCCTCTCTCTCCGGAAATCCCTCTCAATGAATATGGTATATAATCAACCCTGTATCTGTTTAAAATCCTATCAAGAAAGAAGAGACAATTAAGATTTCAACATATTTTTTGGTCAATAGGATGGATCTGTAGAAATTAGGGTTTTTACATTAATTTTTTAGTTAAGAATTTAATTTTTACGACTCGTAGAAACTAGGATTTATTCATATATCTTTTCAGTCACAAACTTAATTGTTATGACTTGTAGATACTAGGGTTTATTAAATCAGTCAAAACATAATTTTATGGTTTGTCGAGATTAGAGTTTGTTCATTTGCCTTTTGAATTAAAAACATAATTTTTATGCTTTTTGTTGTGGTTGGTGTAATATAGTTATGATAGGAATTGAGAATACTCACCAAGAATGTCCTGTATACTCATCAAGAAGGTCTTTGGTATTACTGAAGTAAGTGGAGGAAATAAAAAACAAAGTTGTAGTAAATGTTTGAAGTCCGCGTGAATAGGGCAATGCAATTTCTTTGTGCTGAATATTAGAGCTATTTTTATAGCTTTTATACATTAGATGAACCTTTTGGTGTAAGGGATTATTTAATAATGGTGAATCTATAGTATCCATTGAGGTTGATAGTCAGTGTAAAACTAGCTAAAAAGAGAAGAGAATTCCATCACATTGGCACCTGAATACTAGCAAGGTTTCTTGTATGTTAGCAACGATTCCTGCATCTTAAACAATTCACATCAGTCCTGATGTGTTGCAAGATAGCTAGGAAATGATTTCAATCATCATGGGCAGATGATGATAAAAGGTGATAGTCCAAGAGAGTTTAAATTAGAACTAGTGTTGAAGGGAGTATGAAGTGAATAAAATCAACAATGTCTTGCTTCACTTTGAGTGAAGCGAAGTGTTTGCTTCACCAAAGTGGAGCACACTATATAAAGAAAGAAAGACTAGCACACATTTTAAAGAAAGACTAAAATAGACCTTATACAATGACAATACATATAAGGAAATCTTCAATTTTAATTGCTAATATATGTATCACAAAGTTCTTCAAAATACAAGAAAAATCAATATATTATTATCTTTTTTTTGTTGCATTACAGTAATTATAGAATTTGTAATGAAAATATGTTTAAATAAATCAAAAGAAAGAGAGAAAGACAGCGCTCTAAATCATGAAAAGCACTAAAAATATTACTAAGTTCACAATCATATATGTATATGTATATAAATATTTAGGAATTCTTTTTAATACATATATACTAAACCTTATTTGGTTATGTTAGGTTGATGTTGATATTTTGTTGCACTTAATTTTACTATTCTTTTCTTGTTTGGTTTCAGTGCTAAATGATATTTGTTTGTGCTGATTTTCCCCTTTTTAGAAGCTCCAGAAGATATGCTTCCTCCAAATGCTAGCAGTACATTGTATGTAGAGGGTTTGCATGAGGACTGTACGACAAGAGAGGTGGCACGTATCCTTTTCTTGTGTGGAAATTATCTTATTGTTTTATTTATGGCCCATTCTAGTTTTTCCTTTTACTTTAGTTTTTGCAGACATATTCCACCATTTTAAAGGTTACAAAGAAGTTAGGCTCGTACCAGAACCATCAATATATGTAAGAATATATACGTTTCACATCATCATCTACTAATTAAAAATTCTGTCTAGTGATTATCAACTTATATGCAGCCTGGAGTCAATACCTTGATTCATTGCTTTGTTGATTTTGTGAGTCCGCTTCATGCAGCTGCTGCCATGGATGCCTTACAAGGTGAGCTTCACACTCTTTTTTCTACCTCAAAATTATGAATGCTCAATTTATAATTAATCAGAGTACTAAACAAAATCAATGTTGTGTGAATATTCTAAAATTTTCGTACAAGTTGAAGGACATTTCATGAATGCTTGACAGAAAATTGTCGGACAATTTGCTAGTGTACATTGATCTATGAAAGAGAAATTTTTTGGGATAATGTTGTAGTAAAACTAATCAAATCTTGCAGGTTATAAATTCGACCTTGATGAGCATGATTCATGCAACTTAATGCTGCAATTTGCTCGCAATCCTGGTGTGACGTCAGCTGGAGGGGATTGTTGAAACTATGTGTATTTACAGGTACAAACCTTTGGTGCGCTTGACCCTTTTATTATCGATGACCATAACATACGGTTATACAAAGTTACTAAATTGTGGAACTATACTTTTGTGTAGGACTTGCCATGTTTTGAGAGCGAAGTTATGATGCAAGCATGTTTCTCTGATCATGTATATTAACTGTAGCTGGTGCTTAGCAGTTTGAAGACAAAGTTGCTTGTTAGATCAAATTGTTTAAATTTCTTTTTAAATTCGCTACAACTTATGACATTATCAACTTGTGCTCTTTTGTTTAGTGTCTGATTGCTATCATTTGGGTCTCGAGACTTTTTAAGGTTAATCCTTGCTAGAAAGTGTATGTGCTTTAATTCCATGGTGATTGGTGATGGTTTGTGGATTTTTATTTGGAGTCAAAATGAAAGCACTTACTATATATTGTATATGTAGAGTCTCCCAATGTCTATATTATCCATTCTGAATGACCTCCCTCTTACAGTCTCTAAAAATCCTTGTAAAAAACGTAACGACTTTTACGCAGAGGTAGCTATTATCTACCAAATGCTAACAAGGATTGCCTTTCCATTAAAAACAATGGATTGCTGTAAAGGCTGGAGTAGGAAGCTCGCCATGAATGATAACTTGAGAAAAAAAAGTCCTAAACACTAATTCCAAGATGAACCAAAACATCAGAAATAAATCCCAACTCTAGTACTTCTTTCTTCCGCTTTATTGATATTGTTGAATGTTCGGTCTTCACTTGAAAAATTTTCTTGATTTGTGATTTTGCGAAAGACAATTGTTTTCTTCTTTAGCTTTATGCTTGTATAGAGTTTAATTAAACCTTAGTCGCCTTCATTCTTTTTCCAGTTTAACTTGGATTGATGTTTTGAACATGTTTTCCTATTTTATGAGTGATCTCTTCCCGCCTCTTTATTTTATTTTTGGAACATGTATGTGAACCTGGTTCATGTTTTCATCATCAAAAGTTATTTGAGAGTTTTGTCAAATCATCATTGTTGTCTCGGGTACCAAGTTTGTGTGTGGGCTTCATGAGAGTATCGGGTATGCAATGCAAATTAGGATAAAAAAGAGTAGTATTAATTAAAGACTTAAACTAGACTGATGGAGTTTGTGTAAGACTGTAACGAGCATACTTAGCTTGCAACTAATCAATGCAAAATTTTTCCTTTTTGGCGAAATATACGGAGCTACTTAGTATTGAAGAAGTCGGTAAACTTTCTAATCCTAGTTTTAGATATAAAGCAGTTTAAATAACAGTCATATGAAATTCTACAAGCCTTAAATGAACCATAGTTATAGACACGAGTGAAAGTAGTAGTAGTTTGGGAATTGAGAGCACTAATCACGAAGTAATTTTATTTAGTTTATATCTTAAAGTGCGTTTCTCTCTTAATGTTGGCTAAGGCTACAATCGTTGAGATAATTAGCTAAATTTATGTTTTATCTTCTTTTTAATATCTAATCAATTTAATTATGAAAATTTAAATATAGATACAGAAGAATCCAGTTATCCCACATCGGCCAATAGAGAAGATGGAGACGAAATGAGGTATAATAGTGAGCAAGTAGGATGAATAAACATACTTACCTGGATGGGGTCAATGGGTGATCATGAAGATCCATGGACTATGCTTGTGACCTACATTGCACTTTGGAGGGGTGCCTGCCTAAGGTCGGCTCAAGTGGTTGAGCCTACGTCATAATTTGTTGCTGAGGGGGCCTGCGTTTGTGCGGCCTAGGCCAATTCTAGTTTAATCTTTGGTTTTAATGGACTTCTGATATTCTAGCCCAACGTAGTTGAACAGATTTTCTGTTATGCTATATTACTGCTGCTAATATAGTTTAGCTGGATCTATGCTATAACTAACAGTATGTAAGATTATGAACAATCTCATGAATTATTATGTATACTAAAGAGCAACATTAGGATGGAGTTGTTCAAATGACCATTTTTATTTCATACTTAATTGTATTGCCCTTTTAATAGAAATGTTAATCAAATTTGGTTTTTGCAATTTGACTTCAAACTCATAATATAGAAACATTACTTAAAATGTGATAGAAGAAATGTGGGCCTCGCCTGTCTACTACTTGAACTTAAGTAAATACAGTTAGGAGAAGGATATTTGAGGCGATTCGGTCGGTTGATCTATGTGCTAATAAACATGAAAAATTGAAAAATTTATGCGCTTTTTAAAAAATGGCCTCTAGATGTGGAAATTAGCGTGAAAAATAGTACAAGAATACGTAATGGTTCCCAAAATTCAATATGGAGGTACTCATAAAGTTTTTTTTTGAGAAAAACAATTTAGGTACTCCGTAGGCCAAAACCATAGGCTAATTACACAAGAAAACATGACTAACTTGCGTAATTCCTAAAAAGGGCTTGTAGATGCAGAAATTGGTGTAAAAATATTGACGTAAGTATACATGATGGTTCCCTAACTCAATACAGAGATCCTCATAAAGTTTTTAGAAAATAGTATTTAGGGTGCTCCCGCACCTGATAAAATAAAAATGAGGAATTTGCGTAATTTCAAAAAGAATTTAGGGTGCTACAGGCGCCAGATCTATGGGCTAATACATACGAAAAATTGATAAATTTACGCGATTCATAAAACAGGCCTCTGGATGCAGAATTGGACGTAGAAAAAAAAGTATGAGTATATGTGATAGTTCTCCTATTTAATATAGAGGTTCTCATAAATTTTTTTGACCAAAAACTTTTGGGTGCTCTGTGGCGCCTGATCCATGGCCTAATAACAACAAAAATTTGAGGAATTTGTGCGATTTCTAAATAGTGCCTGTGGATGCAGATATGGATGTGAGAAATAATCCGAGTATACGTTATAGTTCCCCAATTCAATATAGAGGCCCTTATAAATTTTATTGAGAAAAATATTTTGGGTTCTCTGAGCACTTGGTCCATGGCTAATAGACACAGAAAAAATTAAGAAATTCGCGCAATTTCTTAAAAAGAGAAAGTTGATTCAAAAGTGGTGAGGGTATATTAGATGGTTCCCCAACTCAATATGTAGGTCCTCATAAATGTTTTTGAGAAACTTTATTTGGGTGATTCGGGCGCCAAATTAATGGGCTAATTAATACATTCTAAAAGTTGACAAATTTGCGTGATTCCTAAAAAAGGGCTTGTAGATGAGAAAATGGACGTGAAAAAATAATTTGAGTATACATGATGATTCCCTAACTCTATACAAAGGTCCTTATAAATTTTTTGAAAGAGAAATTTAGGTGCTCGAGACACCATATCCATGGGCTAATACGTACGAAAAATTAAGAAATTCACGCAATACCTAAAAATTGCATGTAGATGCGAAAATAAGAGTGAAAAAAATGTGTGACTATAGAGGATGGTTCTTAAATTAACGAAAGTCCTCTTAATGTTCTTTGAGAAAAAAGGAGTGTTTCGATCCCCAATTCTTCAGGCTAATACACACAAAAAATTGAGTAATTTGCGTAATTCCTAAAAAAGGGCCTCTAGATGCTGAAATGGATGTTAAAAAAATGGTTTTAATAAGCGTGACGGTTCCCAACTCAATATAGAAGTCCTTAAAGATTTTTTGAGAATTTTTTTGAGTGATTTGGGCACCAGATCAATAGGCTAATACACACGAAAAACATAGGAATTTCTGCGATTCCAAAAAAGGTATGTGAATGCGGAAATGGACGTGAAAATAAGTATGTGAGATTATACGCGATGGTTCCCCAACTCAATATAGACGTTCTTATAAAAATTTTTAGGAAACTAATTGGGTGTTTCGGACGCTAGATCCATGAGCTAATACACATAAAAATTGAGAAATTTGCGCGATTCCAAAAAAAGTCCATCAAATAAAAAAATGGGCGTGAAAGAAATTGTGTGAGTATACCTGATGGTTCCCCAACTCAATACGGAGGTCTTGATAAAATTATTTGAGAAAAAATATTGGAGTTCATGACGCCAGATCCATGGGCTTATACACGCAAAAATTGATGAATTTGCGCAATTTTAAATAAAGGGCTTGTAGATGCAGAAATGGGCATGAAAATTTTAGTGTGATCATATGTTATGGTTCCCCAACTCAATATGGAGGTTGTTATAATGCTTTTTGGGAAAAAAGATTGGGTTCTCCAAAAGCCATATTCATCGGCTAATACAAATAGAAAATTGAGAAATTTATGCAATTACTAAAAAGGGCGAGTAATTGAGGAAATGGATATAAAAAAAATAGTGTGAATATACATGATGGTTACTCAATAAGTATGTCCTCATAAAGTATTTTGGGAAAAATAATTTTGGGTGTTTCGGGATCCAGATCCATGGAGTAATACACATGAAAAATTGATGAACTTATGCGATTCCTAAGAAAAGGCATGTAAATATGCAAATGAGCTTCAAAAAATGGTGTGAGTATACACGAATGTTTCCAACTCAATACAAAGGTCCTCATAATGTTTTTTAAGAAAAAATTGGGGTGTTTTGTGCGCCAGATCCGTGGGCTAATACACACGAAAAATTGAGAAATTTGCATGATTCCAATAAAAGGGCCTCTAGATACGGAAATGTGTGTGAATGAAATAGTGTGAGTATTCGTGATGGTTCCCAAACTCAATAATAAGTTCTTCATAATGCTTTTGATAAAAAGAATTTGGGTGCTTCGGGATCCAGACACACATAGGCTAATACACCTGAAAATTGAGCAATTTGTGAGATTCTAAAAATGGGCCTGTAGATGATGAAATTGACGTGAAAAAATGGTGTGAGTATAAGTTATAGTCCCCCAACTCAATAAGGAGGTACTCATAAATTTTTTTGAGAAAGACAATTTGGGTGACTTAGGCGCCAGATCATTGAGATTATACATAGGAAAATTTAGGAATATTTGCGATTTCTAAAAAGGACTTATAAATTCACAAATGGGCGTGAAATAATTGGTGGGAGTATACGTTATAGCTCCCCAATTCAATACGAAGTCCTCATAATATTTTTGAGAAAAAAATTTAGGGTGCTCTGGCGCCAAATCCATGGTCTTATACGCATGAAAAGTTGAGGAATTTGAGCAAAGGATTAGTAAATACAAAAATGTGCTTGAAAAAAATAATGTGAGTAAACATGATGGTTACCCAACTTAATAAGGAGTTCCTCACAAAATTTTTGACAATATTGTTTGTTGCTCCAGGCCCTTGATCCGTTGGCATCAACACACGAAAAATTAAGGAATTTAGGCGATTTCTAAAAAGGGCTTGAAGATGTGGAAATGGGAGTGAAATAATAAGTGCGAGTATATGTGATTGCTTCCCAACTCAATACGGATGTCCTCATAAAGTTTTTTTGAAATTTTTTTTTGGTGCTCTAGGCTCTAGATCTATAGGTTAATACACACGAAAATTGAGGACTTTGCCCAATTCCTATAAAGGGCCTCTAGTTGCGGAAACATACCTGAAAAATGGTGTGAGTATACGATTTGGTTCCCAACTCAATACGGAGGTACTCGTAATGCTTTTTTTGTTAAAAAATTAGGGTGTTTCGAGCGCCAGATCTGTGGACTAATAGACATGAAAAAATGAAGAATTTGTGTGAATCCGTAAAAAAGCCTATAGCTGCGGAAATGACATGAAAAAAAATTGTTTGAGTATACAAGTTGTTTCTCCATATAAATACGGAGTAGTCCATACTAATCCTGGTACTGTAAGGTCTTTTCCTAATTATCTTAGACCTCATCATTGATGTGTTAGTCTTATTTATAAGTGCAAACTATAAATATACGGGTAATCCATCCATTTACGTATTTTCCCGCGGTACTTATCTAATCTAGTATAACAGGATGAATAAGAAGACGATTTAATACATTTAGGTATAGGGGGTGAATCCGTCAATCGTATAGATAGAATATAATGATAGTAGGCTTGGGAGATCTTTGTAAGCCGCTTATACCATATATCCCTCTTTTTTTATTCTCATAAATTTTATTGAGAAAAAAGTTTCGGTGCTCTAGGTTCTTTATCCATGGGATAATACACACGAAATATTGAGGAATCTGCGTGGTTCCTAAAAAAAGGCCTCTAGATGTGGAAATGAGCATAAAAGAAATTATGTGAGTATACATGATGGTTCTGCAACTCAATACATAGGTTGTCGTAAAGTTTTTTGAGAAAATAAATTTGGGTTCTCCGAGCGCCAGATCCATCGGCTACTACACATGAAAAATTGAGAAACTTGTGTGATTCTTAAAAAAGGGTCGGTAGATGCGGAAATAGAAGTGAAAAAATGGTGTGCGTATGCATAATGATTCTCCAACTCAATAAGGAGATCTTCATAATGTTTTTTGAGAATTTTTTTGGGAGCTACAGGCATCAAATTCATCCATTGGCTAATACACATGAAAAATTGAGATATTTTAGCAATTCCCAGAAACGGCCTGTGGATGCAGCAAATAGGCTTGAAAAAAATAATGTGCGTATGCATGATGGTTCCCTGACTCAATAAGGAGGTCCTCATAAATATTTTTCAGAATAAAAATATGGGTACTATGGGCTATAAAACTGTGGGCTATTACGCCCCAAAAAATTGAGGAATTTGCATGATTCCTAAAATTGGCATGTAGATGCAGAATTGCATGTAAAAAAATGGTGCAAGTATATTTGATTGTTCCCCAACTTAATACGGAGGTCGCATAAAATAATTTGAGAAAAAAATTTGGTGCTCCAGGCACTAGATCCATCGGCTAATACAAATGAAAGATTGAGAAATTTGCGCAATTCCTAAAGAGGGGCCTCTAGATGTAGAAATGAACATGAAAAATGATGTGAGTATACATGACGGTTACTCAATATGAAGGTCCTCATAAAGTTTTTCGAATAAAATTAATTTGGGTGCTGCAGAAGCCAGATCCGTGGTCTAATACACATGAAAAATAGAGAAATTTGCGCAATACTTAAAATGGCCTATAAATGCGAAAGTAAGCTTGAAAAGTAGTATAAGAATACGTGATAGTTTTCCAACTCAATAATGATGTCCTACTGATGTTTCTTGAAAATAAAAATTTTCGGTGCTTCGAACGCCAGATTTATGGGCATAAACACACAAAAAAGTAAGGAATTTGCGTCATTTCTAATAAACGATGTGTAGATGCGGAAATGGGTGCGAAAAAAATAGTACGACTATACGTGATTGTTCCCAAGTCAATAATAGAGGTCCTCGTAAATTTTTTAAGAAAAGTTTTTTTGGTGCTCCAGGCAGAACACACAAAAGATTTTTAAGAGAGCTTGTACATGCGTAAATGGACATAAAAAATTGTGTTAGTATACGTGATGGTTCCCCAACTCAATAAGGAGGTCCTCATAAATTATTTTGAGAAAAAATATTTTGGCTACTCTAGGCACTAGATCCATTGGCTTAATATATAGAAAAATTGAGGGATTTGCACAATTTCCAAAAAAAAGACATGTAAATGGAAAATGAATGTGAAAAAAATGATGCGAGTATATTTTATAATCCCCAACTCAACACAGAGGTCCACATAAAAGTTTTTAAAAATAAATTTTTTGTTGCTTCTGGCGCCAGATCCATGGGCTAATACATGCAAAAAATCAAGAAATTAGTGCAATTCATATATTAAGAGCCTAGAAATGCGGAATCGAACATGAAAAAAATGGTGCGATTATACATGGTATTTCCTAAATCAATATAGAGGTCCTTATAAATTTTTTTGAGAAAAAATATTTTAGGTGTTCTAGCGCCAGATCCTTGGGCTTAATACACACGAAGAATTGAGTAAATTGCGCGATTTCTGAAAAAAGACATGTAAATGCGAAGATAAGCGTGAAAAAATGGTTAAAGTATATGTTATGATTAACCAACTAAATACGGAGGTCCTCATAAAGCTTTTTGAGAGAAAAAAATGTTGGTGCTCTTGGCGCTAGATCCATAGGATATACATGAAAAATAATATAAATTGCACAAATTCTAAAAAAATGTCTGTACATACGAAAATAGGCTACAAAAAATAGTGTGAGTATTGATGATGATTCCCCAAATCAATAAGGAGGTCCTCATACATTTTTTTAGAATAAAATTTTGGGTGCTCCGAGCGCTAGAACCGTGGACTAATACAATAAAAAAAATTGAGAAATTTGTGTAATTCTTAAAATGGGTATGTATATGCGGAATAGGCGTAAAAAAATGAAGTGAGTATACGTGATTGTTCCCCAACTCAACACGGAGTTCCTCATAAAGTTTTTGAAAAATAAAATTGGGTGCTCTGGACACTAGATCCATGGGTCAATACACATGAAATATTGAATGATTTATACGATTCCCAAAAAAGGGCCTGTAGATACGAAACTAGGCATAAAAAAATGGTGTGAGTATACGTGATGTTTCTCCAACTCTATTTGGAGGTATTCATAAAGATTTTTTAGAAATAAAATTTGGGTGCTCCCGACGCCAGATCCATAAGTTAATATATACATGAAAAATTGAGAAATTTGCATGATTCCTAAAAAGGGTCTGTAGATGATGAAATGGACGTGAAAATATAGGTATGAGTATATGTGATGGTTACAAATATAATACAGAGGTCCTCATAAAGTTTTTTAGAATTTTTTTTTTGGTTCTTCTATGCCAGATCAATGGGCTAATAAACACGAAAAATTGAGAAATTTGCGCAATTCATAAAAAAGGGGTTTGTAGATGTGAAAATGATCTTGAAAAAATGGTGTGAGTATATCTGCTGATTCCTGGACTCAATAAGGAGGTCCTCATATTTTTTTTTTTGAATAAAATTGTTGGTGCTCTGGGCGCCAGAATTGTGGGCTAATACACATGAAAAACTGAGGATTTTTGTGTGATTCCTTAAAAGGGCTTGTAGATGCGAAAATGGGCATGAACAAATGGTGCGAGTATATACGTGATTGTTTCCCTACTCAATATAGAGGTCATCATAAAGCTTTTTGAGAAAAAATGGGTGCACTGGGCATCATATCAATGGGCTAATACAAACGAAAAATTGAGGAATTTTTACGTGATTTTTAAAAGAGGGCCCGTAGATGCAAAAATGGACATGAAAAAATTGTGTGAGTATAAGTGATGGTTCCCCCACTCTATACGGAGGTGCTCATAAATTATTTTGAGAAAAAAAGATTTTGGGTGCTCTAGGAGCCAGATACATGAGCTAATTACACACAAAAATTGAGAAATTTACACGATTTCTAGAAAAGACATGTAAATGCAGAAATACGCGTGAAAAAAATGGTGCGAGTATATGTGATGATTTCCTTAACATAAAACATGGAATTAATAGAGATGCTTTAGACACATTGAAAGTTATATAAAGAATATGCAATGCAAATTAGGTTAAAAAGAGTAGTTTTAATTAAAGACTTAAACTATAGAGGTCAAGTTTGTGCAAAACCTTGAAGAACTCATCAGTCTTTCTAATCCTATATATGTTCATATATAAATCAGTTAAAAAATCAGTCAATATGAAATTCGACAAGCTTTAATTGAATCATATTTACAAATATAATTGTTTGGGAGCATGAAACATGAAGTACTTATATTTTGTAATTTGTACTTATAGTAGTTCGTATCTTAAAGTGTGTTTATCTCTTATTGTTGGGTAAGACTACAATTTTATTTTTTTTTAATAACTAATCCATTGAACAATAAAAACTTGAATATGTATACAGAAGAATCCAGATATCCCATATCGGCAAATAAAAAAGATGGAGATGGAAGGAAAAGGTATAATAATGGGCCAACTAGAATGAAGTAACATACTTAACTTGACGGGGTCATTTGGTGATCATTAAGGCATGTCCTAGGCTTGTTGCCTTCATTGCACTTTGGAGTGGTGCTTGCCTAATGTCGGCCCAAGTGGTCGAGTCTACGTTATAATTTGTTGCTGAGGGGGCCTGCTTTCGCGCGGCCCCTACCATTTCTTGTTTATTCTTTGGTGGGCTGTGGATCTAAATAATTTTTGTGTTGCTAAGTGGCCACTCTCTAACCCAATGTAGTTGAATTTATATAACTGCGAAGATAATTTTAATTGAACCTATGCTAAAACTAACAGCAGGTAAGAACATGAGCAATCTCAGGATATATATATTATTTAATACTAATCATACTAAAGATATGTAAATCATATATATTATTATAAATGGGAAGCTCCAACCTTCAAAGTTGGATTATCATTTTGCCCCTCCACTAAATCAAAATAGATTAATTTATTTTTAAATACTAATATTTAATTACATAATGGTATAATATGAAATCAAACAACTACACTTTAGTTTTTAGTTATGACATTATAATTGTAAATAAATAGGTTAAATTAGAGTAGAAAACAATAATGTATGGAACTCTTCGAATTTTGTGATTCTTTGAATTTTGAAATTAACATAAATTTATCTTATCATAAAACAATAATGTATAAAACTCTTCAAAGTTTGTAATTCTTTGAATTTAGAAACTAAAATAAATGTATCTATCATGATTTTATGTGCCCCATTAAAAAATTTTGGTAGATGAAAAGACAATCAAATATCATTATAAATGCCAGTAATTGCTTCCTAGGTCATCACATTCCTTCTTTTTCTATCATCTACTATTCTCTTTTCTTCTTCCTAAACTATGATACGAGTACATGTCGTCAAGAAGCTAACTGGGGAGAAGAACAAATAGCTTTATTCTGAAATTAAAAGACAAGCAAGAGAAGTTTTCTTACAGTATAATTCAACGGTTAAACTTAACAGTATAAGATATGACTTATATATTTCTTTAGATCTTTTTTAGGTTAGATTACGATTTTAAGTTTTTCGTTTTCATTTTGGAGTTAAGGTATGGTTGTCCAAAATGGATTTGGTATGCAACCCATATTTTTATGTAATTATGTATTTGTATTGTTGTGAAAAAAAATTTCTTTGTATTTTGTGTTATTATGCTTTTAGGGGTGTGTTTGGTATGAAGGAAAATGTTTTCTAGAAAATGTTTTCTTGGAAAACAAGTAGATTTTGGACTTATTTTCTCATGTTTGGTTGGTGCGCAGAAAATATTTTCTGAAAATGTTTTTTAATGTTTAATTTATGAATGAAAAATGTTTTTGAGGAACATCTTTTATTTTTACTAGAGTAGAAAATAATTTATGAAATTGAAAATATATTTTAAAAATACTTTTTTTTGGAGTAGTGGTGGTGGGGGTGTGGGGGGATAGTGGGGGTGGGGGAAGGGGGAGGGGGTAGAAGTGAAAAAATAAAAATTTGAAATTGATAGTATTTTTAAAAAGCAAAAATAATTTTTTCGGGGGTTGGGGGTTGAGGGGGCTGGTAGGGGGGGGGGGGGGAGTGGGGGAGGCAGGAGTTTAAAAATAAAAATTTAAAGTTGAAAATATTTTTAAAAAGTAAAATTAATTTTTTGGAGAGGGTTGTTGGGGAGAGGGGAGGTGGTTAGGGATCGGGTGAAAAAATAAAATTTTGAAATTGATAAAATTGATGTTTTTTCCAAAAAAAAAATTATTTTGAAATTGGAGGAGAGCTTTGGAAATTTTTTTTCTTAATTTTTTAAGGGAAGTCATTTTCCTTAATTTTGAGGAAAATGAGTTGATTTGGAAAACATTTTCCAAAACTTTTGCCCCAACCAAACATGCGAAAATTGGAAAACATTTTCCAGAAAATATTTTCCTTCATACCAAACACACTTTAAGTGATATTTAATTGATAAAACTTCTATTAATATAATACATGATGAATTTGATAATATTTGAATAGTTTATACAAAATATGCTTTTGTTTAAATAGAAGTAATTTATATATATATATATATATATATAAAATCAAATATTACTTCGTGGGACTAATGTGCAAGGCACGTGTCAAGAACTAGTATTATGAAATAAAAAAACTTTAAAAAAAACGAATACTAAAACTGTAAGTCAAACCAACCCATATATAGTCGGGTTCTTTTTTCTATACCAAACTAAATCAAACCAAACCACTATCCAAGTTTTTTTCCGATTTGACTCATTTTGTGGTTGTTTCTATTATCGATTCGAATTTGTACACCCCTAAGCGTTGGTGGACAAAACGAACCCTCTTCTCCGCTAAAGCGAAACATCATATTTATGCAAAATGGAGTAAAAATGTAATACATAACGAAGTGGGCTCATATGAACTCACTTGACCAACCGTAGGTCAACCCAAGATGGTGGAGCCAACATTTTTTGAAGGGCGTGCAAAATTTAAAGAAGCAACTAACCAAAAAAATTTAGTGAGTCAATTCACATCTATTTTGCTCAATATAATGACTTTATCATCGTTCAAGAACGTCATCAAGTTCTCTATTCTCCCCTTAAATTCATCAAATTTAGAGAAAGTGAAGGTATATCAGTGGTGGCGCTCATATATTTCTCTCTTTGTCATGTAATTTGGCGGTTGCTTACATGTTACATAATTTGCATTGTGAAATAATATAATCTATTCAAAATTGCTATTTAACTAAATATTGACCCATAATTTAAGTATTTTAATAGTTTATAACAAATGAATAATATGCTTTAGCTAATTTTTGTATATATCATCTACAGGTTCTTCATACAAATTTATCATCTTTGGAAAATAGAAGAACTATTATTAAACTAGTGGAATAAAAAAAAACTTTTAAAAATAATTAAGGATAGAATCTCTATCTTAGCTAATATATGAAAAGTCAACAAAAGAATTATTTTTGCTTGGAATTGACTTATTTAAAAAATTAGGTTTGTTACGTTTACAGACTATTTAATTTACATAAATTTACTTTGCCATATTCAAATATAATGAAAATAGTGAACAAAATTCATATATTAGAGATGAGTAATGGATGGTTAGTCATTCTAATTTTTCCTGAAATGATTTAGTGTGAAAAGAAATTTATACCTATATTAAAAATAAGTAAAGAGAGTTATTCATTCAACCTTTTTCCTAAAATGATTTTGTGAATATATTTTATTTTTAATCTTTGAATCGCATGTTTATAACATGAAGCTAAAAGTAATAATATGAAATAAAAAAGTAAAATAATAAAGATTTTTTTTCTATTTACAAAGTGTATCTTAATACGTATAATTTTTCAATTAGACAATCATCGCCAATTTTGTTAACATTTGGCTGCCACTTGGCAACATGTCATACTTCTACACTTACTTAATATAGAAGATTTTCCTTTTAAGTAAATTCATCATTGTACTTGGGCGGATCTTTCTTTACAATGCATTTTTTGTCTTTCCTTAAATAGTGAGCACTCCTTTTCCTTTCTCTTTCAGTTTTACTGAAAACTCATTTTCTCTCAGGTGGACTAACATATGGCGGCGGGTGCTTACCGGAAGGACACCAACACTATTCAGCTGGAAGTGATGTTGCCGGATCTTACTCCTCTCTTTCCGGAAATCCCTCTCAACGAATATGGTATCAAATCAACTCTGTATCTGTTTAAAATCCTATTGAGAAAGAAGAGACAATTAGGATTTCTACATATTTTTTGCTCAATAGGGTGGATCTGTAGAAATTAGGGTTTTGACATTTATTTTTTAGTTATGAATTTAATTTTTATGACTTTTAGAAACTAGGATTTATTCATATACTTTTTCAGTCAGAAACTTAGTTGTTATGACTTGTAGATACTAGGGTTTATTAAATTAGTCAAAACTTCTTAATTTTATGGCTTGTTGAAAATAGAGTTTGTTCATTTGCCTTTTCAATTAAAAACTTAATTTTTATGCTTTTTGTTGTGGTTGGTGTAATATAGTTATGATAGAAATTAGAATACTCACCAAAAATGTCCTGTATACTCATCGAGAAAGTCTTTGGTATTACTGAAGTAAGTGGAAGAAATAAAAGACAAAGTTGTAGTATATGTTTGTAGTCCGCGTGAATAGAGCAATGCAATTTATTTGGACTGAATATTAGAGCTATTTTAGTAGCTTTTATACATTAGATGAACCTTTGGTGTAAAGGCTTATTTAGTAGTGGTGAATCTATAGTATCCCATTGAGGTTGACAGTCATTGTAAAACTAACTAAAAAGAGGAGAGAACTCAATCACATTGTCACCTTGATACTAGCAAGGATTCGTGTATGTTAGCAATGATTCCTGCATCATAAACAATTCACATCAGTCCCTAATGTGCTTCAAGATAGCTAGGAAATGATTTCAATCGTCATGGGCAGATGATGATAAAAGACGATAGTCCAAGAGAGTTTAAATTAGGGCTAGGTAGTTAGAACTAGTGTTGAAGGGAGCATGAAGCGAATAAAATCAACAATGTCTTGCTTCACTTTGAGTGAAGCAAAGTGTTTGCTTCACCAAAGAAGAGCACATTTTATAAAGAAAGAAAGACTAGCACACATTTTAAAGAAAGGCTAAAATAGACCTTCTACAATGACAGTGCATATAAGCAAATCTTCAATTTTAAATGCTAATATATGTATCACAAAATTCTTCAAAATACAAGAAAAATCAATATTAAAATAGAGACTTTAGCAATCAAAGGGTGGATCTAGGGGTTTTTTCCAGGGTATATATATATAGATAAATTTATTTTGAATCGCCTAAACATAAGATTAGAGGTTGACTCATGATTTAGGGGTTTAAAATTTATCTTGAGCTTTCAAGTTCAAATTTCATGCACTGAATTTTTATTTTTTGAACCCATTTAGTTAAAATTCTGCATCCACCACTAGTTACAGCTCATGTATTTTCATGAGAATGATTCTTGAAGTAGGTTAACAACTTTAATTTATTGCACTAAATTTCAAGTATAATAATTTAATTATTATATAATACGATTTTAGTATATAATTTATGTCAAACTATTATCTTCACTTGTTGATACAACTCAATTTTAACAAAGTTAATTATCTACCTAAGTTAGATGACAAAAATCTATGATTATCTTTTTTTTGTAGCGTTACAGTAATTATAGAAAAAGTAATGAAAAATATGTTTAACAAAATCAAAAGAGAGAGAGAGAGAGAGAGAGGGGTCTAAATCATGAAAAGCACTAAAAAGATTACTAAGTTCACAATCATATATGTATATAAATATTAAGGAATTCTTTTTAATACATATATACTAAACCTTATTTGGTTATGATGCTGATATTTGTTGCACATAATTTTACTATTCTTTTCTTGTTTGGTTTCAGTGCTAAATGATATTTGTTTGTGCTGATTTTCCCCTTTTTAGAAGCTCCAAGTAGTCCTTTCTATTATGACAGTGATGATGAATGGGAAATGATGAGATTGAGAAGCACAGCTTCTATCGAAGCATCCTATGAACACTACCTCCGTACTGGGGTAATTAGTTTTTATTTCCTTTTGAGGTTAGTTTCGTACGTAATACTGTATAAGTATAATATAGTGGTAAAATTTCCAGGAAATTTTGTCCTATGAGTCCATACTTAGTGTAATTATGGGCATTGAGGATGTTGGAATGGTACCAGAAGATATCCTTCCTTCAAATGCTAGCAGTACATTGTATGTAGTGGGTTTGCCTGAGGACTGTACAACAAGAGAGGTGGCACGTATCCTTTTCTTGTGAGGAAATTAGATTCTTGTTTTATTTATGGCCCGTTTTAGTTTTTTCCTTTACTTCAGTTTTTGCAGACATATTCCGCCATTTTGGAGGTTACAAAGAAGTTAGGCTCGTACCAAAACCATCAATATATGTAAGAATATATACGTTTCAAATCATCATTTACTGATTAAAAATTCTGTCTACTGTTATTTTGGATTATCAACTTAATTAATTATATATGCAGCCTGGAGCCAATAACTTGATTCTTTGCTTTGTTGATTTTCTGAGTCCGCTTCATGCAGCTGCTGCAATGGATGCCTTACAAGGTGAGCTTCACATTCTCTTCTTTCTACCTCATAATTATGAATGCTCAATTTATAATTAATCAGAGTACTAAACAAAATTGGTGTTGTGTGAATATTCTAAAATTTTGGTCTTCAAAATTTCATACAAGTGTGGAAGCTGCTCTACATGTGCCTTTTGACTTGTCATTTCATGAATCGATTGCTGCTTGAAAGAAAATTGTCAGACAATTTGCTAGTGTACACCAATCTACGAAAGAAAAATTTGATGGAATGGCGTAGTAAAACTAATTAAATCTTGCAGGTTATAAATTCGACCTTGGTAAGCATGATTCAGGAAACTTATTGCTGCAATTTGCTCGCAATCCTGGTGCGAGGTCAGTCAGGTCAGGTGGAGGGAATCGTTGAAAATGTTGAAACTATGTGTATTTACAGGTACAAACCTTAGGTGCGCTTGACCCTTTTAATATCGATGACCAAAACATACGGTTATACAAAGTTACTAAATTGTGGAACTATACTTTTGTGTAGGACTTGCCATGTTTTGAGAGCGAAGTTATGATGCAAGCGTGTTTATCTGATCATGTATATTAACTGTAGCTGGTGCTTAGCAGTTCGAAGACAAAGTTGCTTGTCAGATCAAATTGTTTAAATTTCTTTTTAAAATTTGCTACAACTAATGTCATTATCAACTTGTGCTCTTTTGTTTAGAGTCTGATTGCAATCATATAGGTCTCGAGACTTTTTAAGGTTAATCCTTGCTAGAAAGTGTATGTGCTTTAATTCCATGGTGATGGTGATGGTTTGTGGATTTTTATTTGGAGTCAATGAAAGCACTTACTATATATTGTATATGTAGAGTCTCCCAATGTCTATATTATCCATTCTGAATGCTCTCCCCCTTACAGTCTCTAAAAATCCTTGTGAAAAACGTAACGACTTTTACGCAGAGGTAGCTATTATCTTACCAAATGCTAACAAGGATTGCCTTTCCCTTAAAAACAATGGATTGCTGTAAAGGCTGGAGTAGGAAGCTCGCCATGAATGATAACTTGAGAAAAAAAAGTCCTAAACACTAATTCCAAGATGAACCAAAACATCAGAAAGAAATCCCAAGTCTAGTACTTCTTTCTTCCGCTTTATTGATATTGTTGAATGTTCGGCCTTCACTTGAAAAATTCTCTTGATTTGTGATTTTGCGAAAGACAATTTTTTTCTTCTTTAGCTTTATGCTTGTATAGAGTTTAATTAAACCTTAGTCGCCTTCATTCTTCTCCCAGTTTAACTTGGATTGATGTTTTGAACATGTTTTCCTATTTTATGAGTGATCTCTTCCCGCCTCTTTATTTATTTTTGGAACATGTGTGTGAACCTGGTTCATAAAATAAACCTTGCACCATAGGAGTACTACTTTTTTTGTTTTAAATAATTAGATATTTAGAAGTAATTTTCGATTTAGGTGAACACAGTCACTCATTTATAAATAAATTTTCATTTTAAGTGAATTCTTTATTTAGCTTCGCCTATGAGAGAAGACAGAAAAATTTCTAACTAGTCTTTCCTTAAATTCATCAAATTCATAAAAAGTAAAGTGTATCAATGGTGAACACTCATATATATATATATATATATATATATATATATATATATATATATATATTTCTCTCTTTGTTATGTAACATGGATATATATATATATATATCTTTGTTATGCAACATGGCGGATGCTTACATGTTACATAATTTGCATTGTGAAATAATATAATCTATTGAAAATTGCTATTTAACTAACTATTGACCCATAATTTAAGTATTTTAATAGTTTATAACAAATGAATAATAAGCTTTAGCTAATTTTGTATATATCATCTATAAGTTCTTCATACAAAATTTATCATCTTCCGAAAATAGAAAAACTATTATATTAAACTAGTGTAATAAAAAAAATTTACAAAAATTGTGGATAGAATATATATCGCAACTAATATATGAATAGTCAACAGAAGAATCATTTTTGCTAAGAATTGACTTATTTAAAAAATTAGATTTTTTACGTTTACAGACTATTTTATTTGCATAAAGTTCCTTTGCCATATTCAAATATAATGAAAATAGTGAAAAGAATTCATATATTAGTGATGAGTAATGGATGGTTAGTCATTCTAATTTTTCCTGAAATGATTTAGTGTGAAAAGAAATTTATACCTATATTAAAAATAAGTAATGAGAGTTATTCATTCAAACTTTTTCCGAAAATGGTTTTGTGAAAATATTTTATTTTTAATCTTTGAATCACATGTTAATAACATGAAGCTAAAAGTAATAATATGAAATAAAAAATTTAAAAAATAAAGAATTTTTTTCTATTTACAAAGTGTATCTTAATATGCATAATTTTTTAATTAGACAATCATCGCCAATTTTGTTAACATTAGGCTGCCACTTGGCAACATGTGATACTTTTACCTTACTTAATATAGAAGATTTTCATTTTAAGTAAATTCATCACTTAACGGATCTTTCTTTACAATGCATTATTTTTGTCTTTCCTTAAATAGTGAGCACTCCTTTTCCTTTCTCTTTCAATCTTAGTGGAAAGTCATTTTCTCTCTGGTGGACTAACATATGGTGGCGGGTGCTTATCGGAAGGACACCATCACTGTGCAGCTGTAAGTGATGTCGCCGGATCTTACTCCTCTCTCTCCGGAAATCCCTCTCAATGAATATGGTATATAATCAACCCTGTATCTGTTTAAAATCCTATCAAGAAAGAAGAGACAATTAAGATTTCAACATATTTTTTGGTCAATAGGATGGATCTGTAGAAATTAGGGTTTTTACATTAATTTTTTTAGTTAAGAATTTAATTTTTATGACTCGTAGAAACTAGGATTTATTCATATACTTTTTCAGTCAGGAACTTAATTGTTAGGACTTGTAGATACTAGGGTTTATTAAATCAGTCAAAACTTAATTTTATGGTCTGTCGAGAATAGAGTTTGTTCATTTTCCTTTTGAATTAAAATTTTTTTTATGCTTTTTGTTGTGGTTGGTGTAATATAGTTATGATAGGAATTGAGAATACTTATTAAGAATGTCCTGTATACTCATCAAGAAAGTCTTTGGTATTACTGAATTAAGTGGAGGAAATAAAAAACAAAGTTG
Organism: Solanum lycopersicum; assembly: GCF_036512215.1. Lineage (NCBI taxonomy): Eukaryota > Viridiplantae > Streptophyta > Magnoliopsida > Solanales > Solanaceae > Solanum > Solanum lycopersicum. The sequence goes on from NC_090805.1 coordinate 38,337,841, forward strand.
TAGTATATGTTTGAAGTCCGCGTGAATAGGGCAATGCAATTTCTTTGTGCTGAATATTAGAGCTATTTTTATAGCTTTTATACATTAGATGAACCTTTTGGTGTAAGGGCTTATTTAGTAATGATGAATCTATAGTATCCCATTGAGGTTGATAGTCAGTGTAAAACTAGCTAAAAAGAGAAGAGAATTCCATCACATTGTCACCTGGATACTAGCAAGGTTTCTTGTATGTTAGCAACGATTCCTTCATCTTAAACAATTCACATCAGTCCTGATGTGTTGCAAGATAACTAGGAAATGATTTCAATCATCATGGGCAGATGATGATAAAAGGTGATAGTCCAAGAGAGTTTAAATTAGAACTAGTGTTGAAGGGAGTATGAAGCGAATAAAATTAACAATGTCTTGCTTCACTTTGAGTGAAGCGAAGTGTTTGCTTCACCAAAGTGGAGCACACGTTATAAAGAAAGAAAGACTAGCACACATTTTAAAGAAAGACTAAAATAGACCTTATACAATGACAATACATATAAGGAAATCTTCAATTTTAATTGCTAATATATGTATCACAAAATTCTTCAAAATACAAGAAAAATCAGTATTAAAATAGAGATTTAAGCAATCCAAGGGTGGATCTAGGGGGTTTTTCCAGGGGGTATATATATATATATATATAGATGATAAAAATATATTATTATCTTTTTTTTGTTGCATTACAGTAATTATAGAAAAAGTAATGAAAATATGTTTAAATAAATCAAAAGAAAGAGAGAGAGACAACGCTCTAAATCATGAAAAGCACTGAAAATATTACTCAGTTCACAATCATATATGTATATGTATATAAATATTTAGGAATTCTTTTTAATACATATATACTAAACCTTATTTGGTTATGTTAGGTTGATGTTGGTATTTTGTTGCACTTTATTTTACTATTCTTTTCTTGTTTTGTTTTAGTGCTAAATGATATTTGTTTGTGCTGATTTTCCCCTTTTTAGAAGCTCCAGAAGATATGCTTCCTCCAAATGCTAGCAGTACATTGTATGTAGAGGGTTTGCCTGAGGACTGTACAACAAGAGAGGTGGCACGTATCCTTTTCTTCTGTGGAAATTAGCTTATTGTTTTATTTATGGCCCATTCTAGTTTTTCCCTTTACTTCAGTTTTTGCAGACATATTCCGCCATTTTGGAGGTTACAAAGAAGTTAGGCTCGTACCAGAACCATCAATATATGTAAGAATATATACGTTTCACATCATCATCTACTAATTAAAATTTCTGTCTACTGATTATCAACTTATATGCAGCCTGGAGTCAATACCTTGATTCATTGCTTTGTTGATTTTGTGAGTCCGCTTCATGCAGCTGCTGCAATGGATGCCTTACAAGGTGTGCTTCACACTCTTTTTTCTACCTCATAATTATGAATGATCAATTTATAATTAATCAGAGTACTAAACAAAATCAATGTTGTGTGAATATTCTAAAATTTTGGTCTTTAAACTTTCGTACAAGTTGAAGGACATTTCATGAATGCTTGACAAAAATTGTCGGACAATTTGCTAGTGTACATCGATCTATGAAAGAGAAATTTGTTGGGATAATGGTGTAGTAAAATTAATCAAATCTTGTAGGTTATAAATTCGACTTTGATGAGCATGATCCAGGCAACTTAATGCTGCAATTTGCTCGCAATCCTGGTGAGACGTCAGCTGGAGGGGATTGTTGAAACTATGTGTATTTACAGGTACAAACCTTTGGTGCGCTTGACCCTTTTATTATCGATGACCATAACATACGGTTATACAAAGTTACTAAATTGTGGAACTATGCTTTTGTGTAGGACTTGCCATGTTTTGAGAGCGAAGTTCTGATGCAAGCGTGTTTCTCTGATCATGTATATTAACTGTAGCTGGTGCTTAGCAGTTTGAAGACAAAGTTGCTTGTCAGATCAAATTGTTTAAATTTCTTTTTAAATTCGCTACAACTTATGACATTATCAACTTGTGCTATGTTGTTTAGTGTGTGATTGCTATCATTTGGGTCTCGAGACTTTTTAAGGTAATCCTTGCTAGAAAGTGTATGTGCTTTAATTCCATGGTGATGGTGATGGTTTGTGGATTTTTATTTGGAGTCAATGAAAGCACTTACTATATATGGTATATGTAGAGTCTCCCAATGTCTATATTATCCATTCTGAATGACCTCCCCCTTACAGTCTCTAAAAATCCTTGTGAAAAACGTAACGACTTTTACGCAGAGGTAGCTATTATCTTACCAAATGCTAATAAGGATCGCCTTTCCATTAAAAACAATGGATTGCAGTAAAGGCTGGAGTCGAAAGCTTGCCATTAATGATAACTTGAGAAAAAAAGTCCTAAACACTAATTCCAAGATGAGCCAAAACAACATAATGAAATCCCAACTCTAGTACTTCTTTCTTCCGCTTTATTGATCTTGTTGAATGTTTGGCCTTCACTAGAAAAATTCTTTTGATTTCTGATTTTGCGAAAGACAATTGTTTTCTTCTTTAGCTTTGTGCTTGTATAGAGTTTGATTAAACCTTAGTCGGCTTCTACAAGAAAAGAAATTAATTTTCCTCAGAAAAATAATCTTTTTTCTTATGGAACTTGTTTGTCTCCTTACTTTTCCACATAGGAGTCGTTCACCTTCATTCTTCTCCCAGTTTAACTTGGATTGATGTTTTGTACATGTTTTCCTATTCTATGAGTGATCTCTTCCCGCCTCTTTATTTTATTTTTGGAACATGCATGTAAACCTGGTTCATGTTTTCATCATCAAAAGTTATTTGAGATTTTTGTCAAATCATCATCGTTGTCTCGAGTACCTAGTTTGTGTGTGGGCTTCGTGAGAGTAACGGTATGCAATGCAAGTTGGGATAAAAAAGAGTAGTATTAATTAAAGACTTAAACTAGACTGATGAAGTTTGTGTAAGACTGTAACGAGCATACTTAGCTTGCAACTAATCAATGCATAATCATTCCTTTTTGGCGAAATATACGGAGCTACTTAGTATTGAAGAAGTCGGTAAACTTTCTAATCCTAGTTTTAGATATAAAGCAATTTAAAAAACAGTCATATGAAACTCTACAAGCCTTAAATGAACCATAGTTATAGACATGAGCGGAAGTAGTAGTAGTTTGGGAATTGAGAGCACTAGTCACGAAGTAATTTTATTTAGTTTGTATCATAAAGTGCGTTCATCTTTTAATGTTGGCTAAGGCTAAAATCGTTGAGACAATTATCTAAATTTATGTTTTATCTTTTTTTTTTAATTACTTACCTGAATGGGGTCAATGGGTGATCGTGAAGATCCATGGCCTAGGCTTGTGACCTCCATTGCACTTTGGAGGGGTGCCTGCCTAAGGTTGGCCCAAGTGGTTTAGCGTACGTCATAATTTGTTGCTGAGGGGGCCTGCGTTCGCGTGGCCCCAACCAAATCTAGTTTAATCTTTGGTTTTAATTTTCCTCTGATATTCTAGCCCATCGTAGTTGAACAGATATTCTGTTATGCTATACTACTGCTGCTAAAATAGTTTAGTTGAACCTATGCAATAACTAACAGTATGTAAGATTATGAACAATCTCATGAATTATTATATATACTAAAGAGCAACATTAGGATGGAGTTGTTCAAATGACAATTTTGATTTTATACTTAATTTTATTGCCCTTTTAATAGAAGTGTTACTCAAATTTGTTTTTTGAAATTTGACGGCAAACTCATAATATATAGACATTACTTAAAATGTGATAGGACAAAAGTGGGCCTCGCCCGTCTTCTACTTGAATTTAAGTAACTACAGTTAGGAGAAAGATATTTAAGGCGATTCGGTCGGTTGATCTATGTGCTAATAAACACGAAAAATTGAAAAAATTACTTTGATTTTGATGGGCTTCTGATATTCTAGCCCAACTTAGTTGAACAGATATTCTGTTATGCTATATTAGTGCCGCTAAGATAGTTTAGCTGAACCTATGCTATAACTAACAGTATGTAAGATTATGAACAATCTCATGAATTATTATGTATACTAAAGAGCAACATTAGGATGGAGTTGTTCAAATGACCATTTTGATTTCATACTTAATTGTATTGCCCTTTTTATAGAAATGTTACTCAAATTTGTTTTTTGCCATTTGACTTCAAACTCATAATATAGAGACATTACTTAAAATATGATAGGAGAGCTGTGGGCCTCGCCCTTCTACTACTTGAACTTGAGTAACTGCAGTTAAGAGAAAGATATTTGAGGCGATTCGGTGGGTTGATCTATCTATGTGCTAATACACACGAAAAATTGCGAAATTTACGCGCTTTTTAAAAAATGGCCTCTAGATGTGAAAATTAGTGTGAAAAATAGTACGAGAATACGTAATAGTTCCCAAAATTCAATATGGAGGTATTCATAATATTTTTTTGAGAAAAACAATTGAGGTACTCCATAGGTCAGAACCATAGGCTAATTACACAAGAAAACTTGACTAACTTGCTTAATTCCTAAAAAGGGCTTGTAGATGCAGAAATGAGAGTAAAAATATTGATGTAAATATACATGACAGTTCCCCAACTCAATACAGAGGTCCTCATAAAGTTTTTAGAAAATAGTATTTAGGGTGCTCCACGCACCTGATCAATGAGATAATACAAACGAAAAAATGAGAAATTTGTGTAATTCCAAAAAACAATTTAGGGTGCTACAGGCGCCAAATCTATGGGCTAATACATACGAAAAATTGATAAATTTACGCAATCCATAAAAAAGGCCTCTGAATGCAGAAATGAGCATGGAAAAAAAGTTATGAGTATATGTGATAGTTCTCTTATTTAATACAGAAGTCCTCATAATTTTTTTTGACCAAAAACTTTTGGGTGCTCTTTGGCGCCAGATCCATGGCCTAAAACCAACAAAAATTTGAGGAATTTGTGCGATTCCTAAATAGTGCCTCTAGATGCGGATATGGATATGAGAAATAATGAGAGTATACGTGATAGTTCCCCAAATCAATACAGAGGTCCTCATAAATTTTATTGATAAAAATATTTTGGGTTCTCCGAGCACTTGATCCATGGCTAATAGTTACAGAAAAAAAATTAAGGAATTTGCGCAATTTCTTAAAATAGGAAAAGTTGATTAAAAAGTGGTGTGAGTATATTTGATGGTTCCCCAACTCAATATGTAGGTCTTCATAAAAGTTTTTGAGAAACTTTATTTGGATGCTTCGGGCGCCAGATTTATGGGCTAATTAATTCATTCTAAAAGTTGAAAAATTTGCGTGATTCTTAGAAAAGGCATGTAGATGACGAAATGGACGTGAAAAAATAATTTGAGTATACATGAGGATTCCCTAACTCTATACAAAGGTCCTTATAAATTTTTTGAAAGAGAAATTTGGGTGCTTGAGGCACCATATCCATGGGCTAATACATACGAAAAATTAAGGAATTTACGCAATTCCTAAAAATGGCATGTAGATGCGAAAATAAAAGTGAAAAAAATGTGTGACTATACAGGATGGTTCCTAACTTAATACGGAAGTCCTCATAATGTTCTTTGAGAAAAAAAGGAGTGTTTCGATCCCTAATTCTTTAGGCTAATACACACAAAAAAATGGAGTAATTCCTAAAAAAAGGCCTCTGGATGCTGAAATGGATGTGAAAAAAATGGTTTGAATATGCGTGACGGTTCCCAAATCAATATGGAAGTCCTTAAAGATTTTTGAGAAAAAAATATTTGAGTGTTTTGGGTACCAAATCTATAGGCTAATACACACGAAAAACGTAGGAATTTCTGCGATTCCTAAAAGGTATGTGAATGCGGAAATGGACATGAAAATAAATATGTGTGATTATATGTGATGGTTCCCCAACTCAATACAGACGGCCTCATAAAAATTTTTGGGAACCAAATTGGGTGCTTCAGACTCTAGATCCATTAGCTAATTACACTCAAAAATTGAGAAATTTGCGCGATTCCAAAAAAAAAGTCCATCAAATAAAATAATGGGCGTGAAAAAAATGGTGTGAGTATACCTGATGGTTTCCCAACTTAATACGGAGGTCCTGATAAATTTATTTGAGAAAAAATATTGGAGTTCCTGACGCCAAATCCATGGGCTTATACACGCAAATATTGATGAATTTGCGCGATTTAAAATAAAGGGCTTGTAGATGCAGAAATGGGCGTGAAAATTTTAGTGTGATTATACGTGATGGTTCCCCAACTCAATATGGAGGTCCTTATAATTCTTTTTGGGAAAAGAAGATTGGGTTCTTCGAAAGCCAGATTCATCGGCTAATATAAACAGAAAATTGAGGAATTTATGCAATTACTAAAAAAGGGCGAGTAATTGAGGAAATGGATATAAAAAAATAGTGTGAATATACATGATGGTTACTCAATAAGTATTTCCTCATAAAGTATTTTGAGAAAAACAATTTTGGGTGCTTCGGGATCCAGATCCATGGAGTAATTGATGAATTTATGCTATTCCTAAAAAAAGGCATGTAAATGCGCAAATGAGCTTCAAAAAATGGTATGAGTATACATGACTGTTTCCAACTCAATACAAAGGTCCTTATAATGTTTTTTAAGAAAAAGTTGGGGTGCTTTGCGCGCCAGATCCGTGGGCTAATGCACACGAAAAATTGAGAAATTTGCATTATTCCAATAAAAGGGCCTGTAGATACGGAAATGTGTGTGAATGAAATAGTGTGAGTATACGCGATGGTTCCCAAACTCAATACTAAGTTCTTCATAATGCTTTTGATATAAAGAATTTGGGTGCTTCGGGATCCAGAAACACACGGGCTAATACACCCGAAAATTGAGCAATTTGTGAGATTCTAAAAAATTGGCCTGTAGATGAAGAAATTGACGTGAAAAAAATGGTGTGAGTATAAGTTATAGTTCCCCAACTCAATACAGAGGTCCTCATAATTTTTTTTTGAGAAAGACAATTTTGGTGATTTAGGCGCCTGATCAATGGACTTATACATAGGAAAATTTAGGAATATTTGTTATTTTTAAAAAGGACTTATACATTCACAAATGGGAGTGAAATAATTGGTGCGATTATACATTATAGCTCCCCAATTCAATACGAAGTCCTCATAATATTTTTGAGAAAAAAATTTAGGGTGCTCTGGCGCCAAATCCATGGTCTTATACACATGAAAAATTGAGGAATCTGAGCAAAGGATTAGTAAATACAAAAATGTGCTTGAAAAAATAATGTGAGTATACATGATTGTTACCCAACTTAATAAGGAGGTCCTCACAAATTTTTTGAGAAAATTGTTTGTTGCTCCAGGCCTTTGCTCCATTGGCATCAACACACGAAAAATTAAGGAATTTAGTCGATTTCTAAAAAGGGCTTGAAGATGTGGAAATGGGAGTGAAATAATTAGTGTGAGTATATGTGATTGCTTCCCAACTCAATACGGATGTCCTCATAAACTTTTTTTGAAAAAAAAAATCGGTGCTCTAGGCTCTAGATCCATAGGTTAATACACACGAAAATTAAGGACTTTGACCAATTCCTATAAAGGGCCTCTAGATGCGGAAACAGACCTGAAAAAATGGTGTGAGTATACGTGTTGGTTCCCAACTCAATACGGAGGTACTCGTAATGCTTTCTTTTTTAAAAATTAGGGTGCTTCGAGCGCTAGATCTATGGACTAATAGACATGAAAAAAGAAGAATTTGTGTGAATCCTTAAAAAAACCTATAGATGCGGAAATGAGATGAAAAAAAATCATTTGAGTATACAAGTTGGTTCTCCATATAAATACGGAGGATCTCATAAAGTTTTTTGAGAAAAATTTTTTGTGCTCTAGATGCGGAAATGAGCATAAAAGAAATTATGTGAGTATATGATGGTTCCCCAACTTAATACAGCGGTCGTCGTAAAGTTTTTTGAGAAAATATAATTTGGGTTCTCCGAGCGCCAGATCCATCGGCTACTACACACGAAAAATTGAGGAACTTGTGTGATTCTTAAAAAAGGGTCTGTAGATGCGGAAATGGACGTGAAAAAATGGTGCGTGTATACGTAATGGTTCTCCAAATCAATAAAGAGATATTATAATGTTTTTTCAGAATTTTTTGGGAGCTAGAGGCGCCAAATCCATGAATCGGCTAATACACATGAAAAAATGAGATATTTTAGCATTTCCCAGAAACGGCTTGTAGATGCGGCAAATGGGCTTGAAAAAAATGATGTGTGTATACATGATGGTTCCCTGACTCAATAAGGAGGTCCTCATAAAGTTTTTTCAGAATAAAAATATGGGTACTATGGGCTTCAAAACAGTGGGCTATTACTCCCCAAAAAATTGAGGAATTTGCATGATTCCTAAAATGGCATGTAGATGCAGAATTGCATGTAAAAAAAATGGTGTGACTGTATTTGATTGTTCCCCAACTTAATACAGAGGTCCTCATAAAATAATTTGAGAAAAAAAATTTGGTTCTCCAGGCACTAGATCCATCGGCTAATACAAATGAAAGATTGAGAAATTTGCGCGATTCCTAAAGAGGGGCCTCTAGATGTAGAAATGAACATGAAAAATGATGTGAGTATACATGACTGTTACTTAATATAAAGGTCCTCATAAAGTTTTACAAATAAAATTAATTTGGGTGCTGCAGAAGCCAAATCCGTGATCTAATACACACGAAAAATAGAGAAATTTGCGCAATACCTAAAAAAGGCCTATAAATGCGAAAGTAAGCTTGAAAAGTAGTATGAAAATACGTGATAGTTTTCCAACTCAATAATGATGTCCTACTGATGTTTTTGGTAAATAAAAGTTTTGGGTGCTTCGGACGCCAGAACAATGGGCATTAACACACAAAAAAATGAGGAATTTGCGTCATTTCTAATAAACAATGTGTAGATGCGGAAATGGGTGCTAAAAAAATAGTACGACTATACGTGATTGTTCCCAAGTCAATAATAGAGGTCCTCGTAAATTTTTTAAGAAAAGTTTTTTAGGTGCTTTAGCCAGAACACACTTAAAAATTAAGTAATTTGCGTGATTTTTAAAAGAGCTTGTACATGCGTAAATGGACATAAAAAATTGTGTTAGTATACGTGATGATTTCCTGACTCAATAAGGAGGTCCTCATAAATTATTTTGAGAAAAAAATATTTTGGCTGCTCTAGGCGTTAAATCAATTGGTTTGGCATATAGAAAAATTGAGGCATTTGCACAATCTCCAAAAAAAAAGACATGTAAATGGAAAATGAGTGCGAAAAAAATGATGCGAGTATATTTCATAATCCCCAACTTAACACGGAGCTCCTCATAAAAGTTTTTAAAAATAAATTTTTGTTTGCTCCTAGCGCCAGATCCATTGGCTAATACATGCAAAAAATCAAGAAATTAGTGCAATTCATATATTAAGAGCCTGGAAATGCGGAATCGAACATGAAAAAATGGTGCGATTATACATGATATTTCCCAACTCAATATAGAGATCTTTATAAATTTTTTTGAGAAAAAAAATTTTAGTTGTTCTAGCGCCAGATCCATGTGCTTAATACACACGAAAAATTGAGTAAATTGCGCAATTTTTGAAAAAAGACATGTAAATGTGAAGATAAGCGTGAAAATGGTGAAAGTATACGTTATGATTACCCAACTAAATACGGAGGTCCTCATAAAACTTTATGAGAGAAAAAATGTAGGTGCTCCTTGCGCTAGATCCATAGGCTAATATACATGAAAAATAATAAAAATTGCACAATTTCTAAAAAATGTATGTACATACGGAAATAGGCTAAAAAAAAGTAGTGTGAGTATATATGATGATTCCCCAAATCAATAAGGAGGTCCTCATACATTTTTTTAGAATGAAATTCTGGGTGCTCCGAGCGCTAGAACCGTGGACTAATACAATAAAAATATTGAGAAATTTGTGTAATTCTTAAAAAGGGCATGTATATGCGGAATAGGCGTGAAAAAATGAAGTGAGTATATGTGATTGTTCCCAACTCAACACGGAGTTCCTCATAAAGTTTTTTGAAAAATTAAATTGGGTGCTCCAGACACTAGATCCATGGGTCAATACACATGAAATATTGAAAGATTTATATGATTTCCAAAAAAGGGCCTGTAGATACGGATCTAGGCATAAAAAATGGTGTGAGTATACGTGATGTTTCTCCAACTATATATGTAGGTTCTCATAAAGATTTTTTAGAAACAAAATTTGGGTGCTCCCGGCGCCAGATCCATAAGTTAATATACATGAAAAATTGAGAATTTTGCATGATTTCTAAAAAGGGTCTGTAGATGATGAAATGACGTGGAAAAATAGGTATGAGTATATGTGATGGTTACAAATATAATACAGAGGTCCTCATAATGTTTTTTAATAAATTTTTTTGGGTTCTTGTATGCCAGATCCATGGTCTAATAAACACGAAAAATTGAGAAATTCGCAATTCCTATAAAAGGGGTTTGAGATGTGAAAATGATCTTGAAAAAATGGTGTGAGTATACCTGCTGATTCCTGGACTCAATAAGGAGGTCCTCATATATTTTTTTGAATAAAATCGTTGGTGCTCTCGGCGCCAGAATTGTGGGCTAATACACATGAAAAAATGAGAATTTTTGTGTGATTCCTTAAAAGGGCTTGTAGATGCGAAAATGGTCATGAACAAATGGTGCGAGTATATACGGGAGTGTTCCCCAACTCAATATAGAGGTCATCATAATGCTTTTTGATAAAAAAAATTGGATGCTTCAGGCGTCAGATCCATGGGCTAATTCACACTAAAAATTGAAGAATTCACGTGATTCCAATAAAAGTTCTTGTAGATACAAAAATGGACATGAAAAATTTGTGTGAGTATAAGTGATAGTTTATCCCTCAATACGGAGGTGCTAATAAATTATTTTGAGAAAAGAAGATTTTAGGTGCTCTAAGTGTCAGATTCAGGGGCTAATACACACGAAAAATTGAGAAATTTATATGATTTCTAAAAGGACATGTAAATACGGAAATATGTGTGAAAAAAAATATGTGATTATATGTGATGATTTTCCAACTCAATCAAAAAAAAATGACCTTATCTAATTCCCTTTATCATCTATGATATTAATATCTTATACTTTCTTTTGGTTATCCAGAAACTATTTACTTTCTCAAATGTGATTTCCTTAAAATAAAACATGGGATTAATAGAGATGCTTTAACACATTGTAATTTAATATAAAGAATATGCAATGCAAATTTGGTTAAAAAGAGTAGTTTTAATTGAAGACTTAAACTATACAGGTCAAGTTTGTGCAAAACCTTGAAGAACTCATTAGACTTTCTAATCCTATGTTCATATATAAATCAGTTAAAAATAAGTCATTATGAAATTCGACAAGCCTTAGTTGAATCAAATTTACAAACATGAGAGGAAATAATAATTTTTTGGGAGCACGAACATGTTAGGATCGAAAATAAGTAGGTGTAAATGCGGAAGCTAGCAAAGCAAACCTCGAAAGACCACGAGTAAGAAGACAACGAGAAATACACCAAAAAGACACAAAGATACATGGGAGGTTCGCACAAGTGATAACATATCAAGCTTGTGACCCATAAATTATCTCCCTAACCAAAACTCTCAAAGCCCTTAGACTACATTGTTTGATTAAGTTAGAAGGAACATGCCTCTATTTATAGAGTCCTAAACTTTTTCCTACCAGAAAAAGGATTAGTCAATCCAAAACCTTTTTCTAAAAGGAAAACCTATTTATGGTAAGAAATCAGGGCAAATAAAATCTAACAGAATCATCAAGTACTTATATTTTGTAATCCATACTTATAGTAGTTCGTATTTTAAAATGTGTTTATATGTTATTGTTGTCTAAGACTACAATTTTGTTTTTTACGTAACTAATTTATTTCAACGATGAAAATTTTGATATATATACAGAAGAATCCAGTTATCCCACATCGACAAATAGGGAAGATGGAGACAGAAGGAGGAGGTATAATATTGGGCCAAGTATGATAAAATAACATACTTACCTGGACGGGGTCAATGGTTGATCATGAAGGCCCATGGCCTAGGCTTATGACCTCTATTGCACTTTGAAGGGGTACTTGCCTAAGGTCGGCCCAAGTGGTCGAGCCTACGTCATAATTTTTTGCTGAAGAGGCTTGCGATCGCGCGGCCCTTGCCAATTCTAGTTTAATCTTTGGTGGGCTGTAGATCTAAATAATACATGTGTTGCCCAGAGGCCACTCTTTAGCCCAGCGTGGTTGAACATATATCATCATCCGCATATGACTACTGCTAAGATACTTTTAGCTGAACCTATGCTAAAACTAACAACAAGTAAGATAGTTTTACTGAACCTTAGTAATTATATGTATGAACGTTCAACAATTTTATAGTTTCTAAGAACCTAAAAGTACTTTTTAATAAATAAACCTTGCACCATAGGAGTATTTTTTTTGTGTTTTTAATAATTAGTTATTTATAAGTAATTTTAGATTGAGTTGAACAAATTAAATCTCTCATATATAAACAAGTTTTCATTTTAAGTGAATTCTTTATTTAGCTTCGCCTATAAGAGAAGACATTAAGTTTTCTATTCTCTCCTTAATTCATTAAATTTATAGAAAGTGAAGGTATATCACTGGTGGGTCCTCGTATATTTTTCTCTTTGTCATGTAACATGGTGGTTCGTTACATAATTTGCATTGTGAAATAATATAATCTATTGAAAATTGCTATTTAACTAACTATTGACCCATAATTTATGTATTTTAATAGTTTGTGGCAAATGAATAATAAGCTTAAGCTAATTTTTATATATCTCATCCATAGGTTCTTCAAATAAGTTTATCATCTTCCAAAAATAGAGGAACTATTATTAAACTAGTGTAATCAAAAACAATTTTTAAAAATATTTGTTCATAGAATCTCTATCGCAACTAATACATGAATAGTCAACAAAAGAATTTTTTTGCTAGGAATTGACTTATTTAAAAATTTAGGTTTGTTACATTTACAGACCATTTAATTTACATAAATTTTCTTTGGCATATTCAAATATAATAAAAATAGTGAAAACAATTCATATATTAGAGATGAGTAATGGATGGTTAGTCATTCTTTTTCCTGAAATGATTAGAGTAAAAAGAAATTTATACGTATATTAAAAATAAGTAATAGAGAGTTATTCATTCAATCTTTTTTGTAAAATTATTTTGTGAAATTATTTTATATTTAATCTTTGAATCGCATGTTAATAACATTAAGCTTAAAGTAATAATATGAAATAAAAAAGTAAACACATAAAGATTTTTTTTTCTATTTACAAAGTGTATCTAAATATGAAATAATTTTTTAATTAGACAATCATCACCAATTTTTTTAACATTAGACTGCCACTTGGCAACATGTGATACTTCTACCCTTACTTAATATAGAAGATTTTCATTTTAAGTAAATTCATCATTGTACTTGGGCGGATCTTTTTTTGCAATGCATTTTTTTTGTCTTTCCTTAAATAATGAGAACTCCTCAATTACATCGATTCTGAACTATGTCCAACCAAATACTCTTGCCCTTTTCCTTTCTCTTTCAATTTTAGTGGAAACTCATTTTCTCTCCGGTAGACTAACATATGGCGGTGGGTGCTTATCTGAAGGACACCAACACTGTGTAGCTGGAAGTGATGTCGCCGGATCTTACTCCCGTCTTCGCGGAAATCCCTCTCAACGAATATGGTATCAAATAAACTCTGTATCTTTTAAAATCCTATCGAAAAAGAAGAGACAATTTAAGATTTCAACATATTTTTTGCTCAATAGGGTGGATCTGTAGAAATTAGGGTTTTTACATTTATTTTTTAGTTAAGAATTTAATTGTTATGACTTGTAGAAATTGGGATTTATTCATATACTTTTTTAGTCAGAAACTTAATTCTTATGAGTTGTAGATACTGGGGTTTATTAAATCAGTCAAAAATTAAATTTTATGGCTTGTCGAAAATAGAGTTTGTTATTTGCCTTTTCAATTTAAACTTAATTTGTATGCTTTTTGCTGTGGTTAGTGTAATATAGTTATGATAGGAATTTAGAATACTCACCAAGAATGTCTTGTATACTCATCAAGAAAGTCTTTAGTATTACTGAAGTAAGTGGAGGAAATAAAAAAAAAGTTGTAGTATATGTTTGTAGTCCGCGTGAATAGGGCAAATCTATTTTTTAGGGCTCAATATTAGAGTTATTTTTGTAGCTTTTATACATTAGGTGAACCTTTTGGTGTAAGGCCTTATTTAGTAGTGGTGAATCTATAGTATCTCATTGAGGCTGACAGTCAGTGTAAAACTAGCTAAGAAGAGGAATTCCTGCTTCATAAACAATTCACATCAGCCCCTGATGTGCTGCAAGATAGCTAGGAAATGATTTCGATCATCATGGGCAGATGATGATAAAAGACGATAGTCCAAGAGAGTTCAAATTAGGGATAGGTAGTTAGAACTAGTGTTGAAGGGAGCGTGAAGCGAAAAAAATCAACAATGTCTTGCTTCACTTAGAGTGAAGCAAAGTGTTTGCTTCCCAAAAGTGGAGCATACTTTATAAAGAAACAAAGACTAACACACACTTTAAAGAAAGACTAAAATAGACCTTGTACAATGACAATACATATAAGCAAATCTTCAATTTAAATGCTAATATATTTATCTCAAAATTCGTCAAAATACAAGAAAAATCAATATTAAAATAGAGACTTTAGCAATCCAAGGGTGGATCTAGGGGTTTTTCCAGGGTGTGTATATATATATATATAGATGATAAAAATATATTATTATCTTTTTTTTGTTGCATTACAGTAATTATAGAAAAAGTAATGAAAATATGTTTAAATAAATCAAAAGAAAGAGAGAGATACAGCGCTCTAAATCATGAAAAGCACTAAAATTATTAATACATATATACTAAACCTTATTTGGTTATGTTAGGTTGATGTTGATATTTTGTTGCACTTAATTTTACTATTCTTTTCTTGTTTGGTTTCAGTGCTAAATGATATTTGTTTGTGCTGATTTTCCCCTTTTTAAAAGCTCCAGAAGATATGCTTCCTCCAAATGCTAGCAGTACATTGTATGTAGAGGGTTTGCCTGAGGACTGTACAACAAGAGAGGTGGCACGTATCCTTTTCTTCTGTGGAAATTAGCTTATTGTTTTATTTATGGCCCATTCTAGTTTTTCCCTTTACTTCAGTTTTTGCAGACATATTCCACCATTTTGGAGGTTACAAAGAAGTTAGGCTCGTACCAGAACCATCAATATATGTAAGAATATATACGTTTCACATCATCATCTACTAATTAAAAATTCTGTCTACTGATTATCAACTTATATGCAGCCTCGAGTCAATACCTTGATTCATTGCTTTGTTGATTTTGTGAGTCCGCTTCATGCAGCTGCTGCAATGGATGCCTTACAAGGTGAGCTTCACACTCTTTTTTCTACCTCATAATTATGAATGTTCAATTTATAATTCATTAGAGTACTAAACAAAATCAATGTTGTGTGAATATTCTAAAATTTTGGTCTTTAAACTTTCGTACAAGTTGAAGGGCATTTCATGAATGCTTGACAGAAAATTGTCGGACAATTTGCTAGTGTACATCGATCTATGAAAGAGAAATTTGTTGGGATAATGTTGTAGTAAAACTAATCAAATCTTGCAGGTTATAAATTCGACCTTGATGAGCATGATTCAGGCAACTTAATGCTGCAATTTGCTCGCAATCCTGGTGAGACGTCAGCTGGAGGGGATTGTTGAAACTATGTGTATTTACACGTACAAACCTTTGGTGTGCTTGACCCTTTTATTATCGATGACCATAACATACGGTTATACAAAGTTACTAAATTGTGGAACTATACATTTGTGTAGGACTTGCCATGTTTTGAGAGCGAAGTTTTGATGCAAGCGTGTTTCTCTGATCATGTATATTAACTGTTGCTGGTGCTTAGCAGTTTGAAGACAAAGTTGCTTGTCAGATCAAATTGTTTAAATTTCTTTTTAAATTCGCTACAACTTATGACATTATCAACTTGTGCTATGTTGTTTAGTGTCTGATTGCTATCATTTGGGTCTCGAGACTGTTTATGGTTAATCCTTGCTAGAAAGTGTATGTGCTTTAATTCCATGGTGATGGTGATGGTTTGTGGATTTTTATTTGGAGTCAATGAAAGCACTTACTATATATATTGTATATGTAGAGTCTCCCAATGTCTATATTATCCATTCTGAATGACCTCCCCCTTACAGTCTCTAAAAATCCTTGTGAAAAACGTAACGACTTTTACGCAGAGGTAGCTATTATCTTACCAAATGCTAACAAGGATTGTCTTTCCATTTAAAACAATGGATTGCTGTAAAGGGTGGAGTAGGAGGCTCGCCATGAATGATAACTTGAGAAAAAAGAAGTCCTACACACTAATTCCAAGATGAACCAAAACATCAGAAAGAAATCCCAACTCTAGTACTTCTTTCTTCCGCTTTATTGATATTGTTGAATGTTCGGCCTTCACTTGAAAAATTCTCTTGATTTGTGATTTTGCGAAAGACAATTGTTTTCTTCTTTAGCTTTATGCTTGTATAGAGTTTAATTAAACCTTAGTCGCCTTCATTCTTCTCCCAGTTTAACTTGGATTGATGTTTTGAACATGTTTTCCTATTTTATGAGTGATCTCTTCCCACCTCTTTATTTTATTTTTGGAACATGTATGTGAACCTGGTTCATAAAATAAACCTTGCACCACAGGAGTACTATTTTTTTTTGTTTTAAATAATTAGATATTTAGAAGTAAATTTCGATTTAGGTGAACACAATCACTCATTTATAAATAAATTTTCATTTTATGTGAATTCTTTATTTAACTTCGCCTATGAGAGAAGACAGAAAGATTTCTAGCTAGTCTCTCCTTAAATTCATCAAATTCATAGAAAGTAAAGTGTATCAATGGTGAACACTCATATATATATTTCTCTCTTTGTTATGTAACATGGATATA
Organism: Solanum lycopersicum; assembly: GCF_036512215.1. NCBI lineage: Eukaryota > Viridiplantae > Streptophyta > Magnoliopsida > Solanales > Solanaceae > Solanum > Solanum lycopersicum. The sequence continues at coordinate 38,354,915 of NC_090805.1, forward strand.
TATATATATATATATATATATATATATATATATATATATATATATATATATCTTTGTTATGTAACATGGTGGTTGCTTACATGTTACATAATTTGCATTGTGAAATAATATAATCTATTGAAAATTGCTATTTAACTAACTATTGACCCATAATTTAAGCATTTTAATAGTTTATAACAAATGAATAATAAGCTTTAGCTAATTTTGTATATATCATCTATAAGTTCTTCATACAAATTTATCATCTTCCGAAAATAGAAAAACTATTACTAAACTAGTGTAATAAAAAAAAATTTACAAAAATTGTGGATAGAATCTATATCGCAGCTAATATATGAATAGTCAACAGAAGAATCATTTTTGCTAAGAATTGACTTATTTAAAAAATTAGATTTTTTACGTTTACAGACTATTTAATTTGCGTAAAGTTCCTTTGCCATATTCAAATATAATGAAAATAGTGAAAAGAATTCATATATTAGAGATGAGTAATAGATGGTAGTCATTCTAATTTTTCTTGAAATGATTTAGTGTGAAAAGAAATTTATACCTATATTAAAAATAAGTAATGAGAGTTATTCATTCAAACTTTTTCCTAAAATGATTTTGTGAAAATATTTTATTTTTAATCTTTGAATCACATGTTAATAACATGAAGCTAAAAGTAATAATATGAAATAAAAAAGTTAAAAAATAAAGAATTTTTTTCTATTTACAATGTGTATCTCAATATGCATAATTTTTTAATTAGACAATCATTGCCAATTTTGTTAACATTAGGCTGCCACTTGGCAAAATGTGATACTTTTACCTTACTTAATATAGAAGATTTTCATTTTAAGTAAATTCATCACTTGACGGATCTTTCTTTACAATGCATTATTTTTGTCTTTCCTTAAATAGTGAGCACTCCTTTTCCTTTCTCTTTCAATCTTAGTGGAAAGTCATTTTCTCTCTGGTGGACTAACATATGGCGGCGGGTGCTTATCGGAAGGACACCATCACTGTGCAGCTGGAAGTGATGTCGCCGGATCTTACTCCTCTCTCTCCGGAAATCCCTCTCAATGAATATGGTATATAATCAACCCCGTATCTGTTTAAAATCCTATCAAGAAAGAAGAGACAATTAAGATTTCAACATATTTTTTGGTCAATAGGATGGATCTGTAGAAATTAGTGTTTTTACATTAATTTTTTTAGTTAAGAATTTAATTTTTATGACTCGTAGAAACTAGCATTTATTCATATACTTTTTCAGTCAGAAACTTAATTGTTATGACTTGTAGATACTAGGGTTTATTAAATCAGTCAAAACTTAATTTTATGGTCTGTCGAGAATAGAGTTTGTTCATTTTCCTTTTGAATTAAAAACATAATTTTTATGCTTTTTGTTGTGGTTGGTGTAATATAGTTATGATAGGAATTGAGAATACTCACCAAGAATGTCCTGTATACTCATCAAGAATGTCTTTGGTATTACTGAAGTAAGTGGAGGAAATAAAAAACAAAGTTGTAGTATATGTTTGAAGTCCGCGTGAATAGGGCAATGCAATTTCTTTGTGCTGAATATTAGAGCTATTTTTATAGCTTTTATACATTAGATGAACCTTTTGGTGTAAGGGCTTATTTAGTAATGGTGAATCTATAGTATCCCATTGAGGTTGATAGTCAGTGTAAAACTAGCTAAAAAGAGAAGAGAATTCCATCACATTGTCACCTGGATACTAGCAAGGTTTCTTGTATGTTAGCAACGATTCCTTCATCTTAAACAATTCACATCAGTCCTGATGTGTTGCAAGATAGCTAGGAAATGATTTCAATCATCATGGGCAGATGATGATAAAAGGTGATAGTCCAAGAGAGTTTAAATTAGAACTAGAGTTGAAGGGAGTATGAAGCGAATAAAATCAACAATGTCTTGCTTCACTTTCAGTGAAGCGAAGTGTTTGCTTCACCAAAGTGGAGCACACTTTATAAAGAAAGAAAAACTAGCACACATTTTAAAGAAAGACTAAAATAGACCTTATACAATGACAATACATATAAGGAAATCTTCAATTTTAATTGCTAATATATGTATCACAAAATTCATCAAAATACAAGAAAAATCAATATTAAAATATAGACTTAAGCAATCCAAGGGTGGATCTAGGGGTTTTTTCCAGGGGGTATATATATATATATATATATATATATATATATATATAGATGATAAAAATATATTATTATCTTTTTTTTGTTGCATTACAGTAATTATAGAAAAAGTAATGAAAATATGTTTAAATAAATCAAAAGAAAGAGAGAGAGAGACACCGCTCTAAATCATGAAAAGCACTAAAATATTACTAAGTTCACAATCATATATGTATATGTATATAAATATTTAGGAATTCTTTTTAATATATATATACTAAACCTTATTTGGTTATGTTAGGTTAATGTTGATATTTTGTTGCTTTTAATTTTACTATTCTTTTCTTGTTTGGTTTCAGTGCTAATTGATATTTGTTTGTGCTGATTTTCCCCTTTTTAGAAGTTCCAGAAGATATGCTTCCTCCAAATGCTAGCAGTACATTGTATGTAGAGGGTTTGCCTGAGGACTGTACAACAAGTGAGGTGGCACGTATCCTTTTCTTGTGTGGAAATTAGCTTATTGTTTTATTTATGGCCCATTCTAGTTTTTCCCTTTACTTCAGTTATTGCAGACATATTCCGCCATTTTGGAGGTTACAAAGAAGTTAGGCTCGTACCAGAACCATCAATATATGTAAGAATATATACGTTTCACATCATCATCTACTAATTAAAAATTCTGTCTACTGATTATCAACTTATATGCAGCCTCGAGTCAATACCTTGATTCATTGCTTTGTTGATTTTGTGAGTCCGCTTCATGCAGCTGCTGCAATGGATGCCTTACAAGGTGAGCTTCACACTCTTTTTTCTACCTCATAATTATGAATGCTCAATTTATAATTAATCAGAGTACTAAACAAAATCAATGTTGTGTGAATATTCTAAAATTTTGGTCTTTAAACTTTCGTACAAGTTGAAGGACATTTCATGAATGCTTGACAGAAAATTGTCGGACAATTTGCTAGTGTACATCGATCTATGAAAGAGAAATTTGTTGGGATAATGGTGTAGTAAAACTAATCAAATCTTGCAGGTTATAAATTCGACCTTGATGAGCATGATTCAGGCAACTTAATGCTGCAATTTGCTTGCAATCCTTGTGAGATGTCAGCTTGAGGGGATTGTTGAAACTATGTGTATTTACAGGTACAAACCTTTGGTGCGCTTGACCCTTTTATTATCGATGACCATAACATACGGTTATACAAAGTTACTAAATTATGGAACTATACTTTTGTGTAGGACTTGCCATGTTTTGAGAGCGAAGTTATGATGCAAGCGTGTTTCTCTGATCATGTATATTAACTGTTGCTGGTGCTTAGCAGTTTGAAGACAAAGTTGCTTGTCAGATCAAATTGTTTAAATTTCTTTTTAAATTCGCTACAACTTATGACATTATCAACTTGTGCTCTGTTGTTTAGTGTCTGATTGCTATCATTTGGGTCTCGAGACTTTTTAAGGTTAATCCTTGCTAGAAAGTGTATGTGCTTTAATTCCATGGTGATGGTGATGGTTTGTGGATTTTTATTTGGAGTCAATGAGAGCACTTACTGTATATTGTATATGTAGAGTCTCCCAATGTCTACATTATCCATTCTGAATGACCTCCCTCTTACAGTCTCTACAAATCCTTGTGAAAAACGTAACGACTTTTACGCTGAGGTAGCTATTATCTTACCAAATGCTTATACGGATTGCCTTTCCATTAAAAACAATGGATTGCTGTAAAGGGTGGAGTAGGAAGCTCGCCATGAATGATAACTTGAGAAAAAAAAGTCCTAAACACTAATTCCAAGATGAACCAAAACATCAGAAAGAAATCCCAACTCTAGTACTTCTTTCTTCCGCTTTATTGATATTGTTGAATGTTCGGCCTTCACTTGAAAAATTCTCTTGATTTGTGATTTTGCGAAAGACAATTGTTTTCTTCTTTAGCTTTATGCTTGTATAGAGTTTAATTAAACCTTAGTCGCCTTCATTCTTTTCCCAGTTTAACTTGGATTGATGTTTTGAACATGTTTTCCTATTTTATGAGTGATCTCTTCCCGCCTCTTTATTTTATTTTTGGAACATGTATGTGAACCTGGTTCATGTTTTCATCATCAAAAGTTATTTGAGAGTTTTGTCAAATCATCATTGTTGTCTCGGGTACCAAGTTTGTGTGTGGGCTTCATGAGAGTATCGCGTATGCAATGCAAATTAGGATAAAAAAGAGTATTATTAATTAAAGACTTAAACTAGACTGATGCATTTTGTGTAAGACTGTAACGAGCATACTTAGCTTGCAACTAATCAATGCATAATTTTTCCTTTTTGGCGAAATATTCCAAGCTACTTAGTATTGAAGAACTCAGTAAACTTTCTAATCCTAGTTTTAGATATAAAGCAGTTTAAATAACAGTGGTATGAAACTCTACAAGCCTTAAATGAACCATAGTTATAGACACGAGTGGAAGTAGTAATAGTTTGGGAATTGAGAGCACTAATCACGAAGTAATTTTATTTAGTTTATATCTTAAAGTGCGTTTCTCTCTTAATGTAGGCTAAGGCTACAATCGTTGAGATAATTAGCTAAATTTATGTTTTATCTTCTTTTTAATATCTAATCGATTTAACCATGAAAATTTAAATATGGATACAAAAGAACCCAATTATCCCACATCGGCCAATAGTGAGCCAAGTAGGATGAATAAACATACTTACCTAGATGGGGTCAATGGGTGATCATGAAGATCCATGGACCATGCTTTTGACCTACATTGCACTTTGGAGGGGTGCCTGTCGGCCCAAGTGGTTGAGCCTACGTCATAATTTGTTGCTGAGGGGGCCTGCGTTTGTGTGGCCCAGGCCAATTCTAGTTTAATCTTTGGTTTTAATGGACTTCTGATATTGTAGCCCAACGTAGTTGAACAGATATTCTGTTATGCTATATTAGTGCTGCTAAGATAGTTTAGCTGACCTATGCTATAACTAACAGTATGTAAGATTATGAACAACCTCATGAATTATTATGTATACTAAAGAGCAACATTAGGATGGAGTTGTTCAAATGACCATTTTTAATTCACACTTAATTGTATTGCCCTTTTAATAGAAATGTTAATCAAATTTGGTTATTGCAATTTGACTTAAAACTCATAATATAGAAACATTACTTAAAATGTGATAGGAGAAATGTGGGCCTCGCCTGTCTACTACTTGAACTTAAGTAACTATAGTTAGGAGAAAGATATTTGAGGCGATTCGGTCGGTTGATCTATGTGCTAATAAACATGAAAAATTGAAAAATTTACGCGCTTTTTAAAAAATGGCCTCTAGATGTGGAAATTAGCGTGAAAATATTATGAGAATACGTAATGGTTCCCAAAATTCAATATGGAATTACTCATAAAGTTTTTTTTTTTTGAGAAAAACAATTTAGGTACTCCGTAGGCCAAAACCATAGGCTAATTACACAAGAAAACTTGACTAACTTGCGTAATTCCTAAAAAAGGCTTGTAGATGCAGAAATTGGTGTAAAAATATTGACGTAAGTATACATGATGGTTCCCCAAACTCAATACAGAGGTCCTCATAAAGTTTTTAGAAAATAGTATTTAGGGTGCTCCCGCACCTGATCAAATAAAAATGAGGAATTTGCGTAATTTCAAAAAAAAAATTAGGGTGCTACAGGCGCCAGATCTATGGGCTAATACATACGAAAAATTGATAAATTTACGCGATTCATAAAAAAGGCCTCTGGATGCAGAATTGGACGTGGAAAAAAGGTATGAGTATATGTGATAGTTCTCCTATTTAATATAGAGGTTCTCATAAATTTTTTTGACCAAAAACTTTTGGGTGCTCTGTGGCGCATGATCCATGGTGTAATAACAACAAAAATTTGAGGAATTTGTGCGATTCCTAAATAGTGCCTGTGGATGCAGATATGGATGTGAGAAATAATCCGAGTATACGTTATAGTTCCCCAATTCAATACAGAGGCCCTTATAAATTTTATTGATAAAAATATTTTGGGTTCTTCGAGCACTTGGTCCATGGCTAATAGACACATAAAAAATTAAGGAATTTGCGCAATTTCTTAAAAAGAGAAAGTTGATTCAAAAGTGGTGTGAGTATATTTGATGGTTCCCCAACTCAATATGTAGGTCCTCATAAATGTTTTTGAGAAACTTTATTTGGGTGCTTCGGGCGCCAAATTTATGGGCTAATTAAATACATTCTAAAAGTTGACAAATTTGCGTGATTTCTAAAAAAGGGTCTGTAGATGAGGAAATGGACGTGAAAAAATAATTTGAGTATACATGATGATTCCCTAACTCTATACAAAGGTCCTTAAAATTTTTTTGAAAGAGAAATTTAGGTGCTCCAGACACCATATCCATGGGCTAATACATACGAAAAATTAAGGATTCACGCAATTCCTAAAAATGGCATGTAGATGCGAAAATAAGAGTGAAAAAAATGTGTAACTATACAGGATGGTTCCCAACTTAATACGAAAGTCCTCTTAATGTTTGAGAAAAAAAAGGAGTGTTTCGATCCCCAATTCTTCAGGCTAATACACACAAAAAATGAGTAATTTGCGTAATTCCTAAAAAAGGGCCTCTAGATGCTGAAATGGATGTGAAAAAAATGGTTTTAATATGCGTGACGGTTCCCAACTCAATATAGAAATCCTTAAATATTTTTTGAGAATTTTTTTGAGTGCTTTGGGCACCAGATCAATAGGCTAATACACACGAAAAACATAGGAATTTCTGCGATTCCAAAAAAGGTATGTGAATGCGGAAATGGACGTGAAAATAAATATGTGTGACTATACGCGATGGTTCCCCAACTCAATATAGACGTTCTTATAAAAAATTTTGGGAAACTAATTGGGTGTTTCGGACGCTAGATCCATGAGCTAATACACAAAAAAATTGAGAAATTTGCACGATTTCAAAAAAAAAAGTCCATCAAATAAAACAATGGGCGTGAAAAAAACTGTGTGAGTATACATGATGGTTCCCCAATTCAATACGGGGGTCCTGATAAAATTATTTGAGAAAAAATATTGGAGTTCCTGACGCCAGATCCATGGGCTTATACACGCAAAAATGGATGAATTTGTGCAATTTTAAATAAAGGGCATGTAGATGCAGAAATGGACGTGAAAATTTTAGTGTGATTATATGTTATGGTTTCCCAACTCAATATGGAGGTTAATGCTTTTTGGGAAAAAAGATTGGGTTCTCCGAAAGCCATATTCATCGGCTAATATAAACAGAAAATTGAGAAATTTATGGAATTACTAAAAAAGGGCGAGTAATTGAGGAAATGGATATAAAAAATGGTGTGAATATACATGATGGTTACTCAATAAGTATGTCCTCATACAGTATTTTGAGAAAAATAATTTTGGGTGCTTCGGGATCCAGATTCATGGAGTAATACACATGAAAAATTGATGAACTTATGCGATTCCTAAAAAAAGGCATGTAAATGCGCAAATGAGCTTCAAAAAATGGTGTGAGTATACATGAATGTTTCCAACTAAATACAAAGGTCCTCATAATGTTTTTTTAAGAAAAAATTGGGGTGTTTTGTGCGCCAGATCCGTGGGCTAATACACACGAAAAATTGAGAAATTTGCATGATTCCAATAAAAGGGCCTCTAGATACGGAAATGTGTGTGAATGAAATAGTGTGAGTATTCGTGATGGTTCCCAAACTCAATAATAAGTTCTTCATAATGCTTTTGATAAAAAGAATTTGGGTGCTTCGGGCTCCAGACACACACGGGCTAATACACCCGAAAAATGAGCAATTTGTGAGATTCTAAAAATGGGCCTGTAGATGATGAAATTGACGTGAAAAAATGGTGTGAGTATAAGTTATAGTTACCCAACTCCATACGGAGGTCCTCATAATTTTTTTTGAGAAAGACAATTTGGGTGACTTAGGGCCATATCAATGAGATTTATACATAGGAAAATTTAGGAATATTTGTGATTTCTAAAAAGGACTTATAAATTCACAAATGGGCGTGAAATAATTGGTACGAGTATACGTTATAGCTCCCCAATTCAATACGAAGTCCTCATAATATTTTTGAGAAAAAAATTTAGGGTGTTCTGGCGCCAAATCCATGGTCTTATACGCATGAAAAGTTGAGGAATTTGAGCAAAGGATTAGTAAATACAAAAATGTGCTTGAAAAAAATAATGTGAGTAAACATGATGGTTACCCAACTTAATAAGAAGTTCCTCACAAAATTTTTGAGAAAATTGTTTGTTGCTCCAAGCCCTTGATCCGTTGGCATCAACACATGAAAAATTAAGGAATTTAGGTGATTTCTAAAAAGGGCTTGAAGATGTGGAAATGGGAGTGAAATAATAAGTGCGAGTATATGTGATTGCTTCCCAACTCAATACGGATGTCCTCATAAAGTATTTTTGAAAATTTTTTTTGGTGCTCTAGGCTCTAGATCAATAGGTTAATACACACGAAAATTGAGGACTTTGCCCAATTCCTATAAAGGGCCTTTAGATGCGGAAACATACCTGAAAAATGTGAGTATACGTGTTGGTTCCCATGCTAAAACTAACAGCAGGTAAGAACACGAGCAATCTCAGGATATATATATTATTTAATACTAATCATACTAAAGATATGTAAATCTTATATATTATTATAAATGGGAAGCTCCAACCTTCAAAGTTGGATTATCATTTTGCCCCTCCACTAAATCAAAATAGATTAATTTATTTTTAAATACTAATATTTAATTACATAATGGTATAATATGAAATCCAACAACTACACTTTAGTTTTTTAGTTATGACATTATAATTGTAAATAAATAGGTTAAATTAGAGTAGAAAACAATAATGTATGGAACTCTTCGAATTTTGTGATTCTTTGAATTTTGAAATTAACATAAATTTATCTTATCATAAAACAATAATGTATAAAACTCTTTAAAGTTTGTGATTCTTTGAATTTAGAAACTAAAATAAATGTATCTATCATGATTTTATGTGCCCCATTAAAAAATTTTGGTATATGAAAAGGCAATCAAATATCATTATAAATGCCAGTTAATTGCTTCCTAGGTCATCACATTCCTTTTTTTTCTATCATCTACTATTCTCTTTTCTTCTTCCTAAATTATGATATGAGTACATGTCGTCAAGAAGCTAACTGGGGAGAAGAACAAATAACTTTAATTTATTCTGAAATTAAAAGACAAGCAAGAGATGTTTTTTACAGTATAATTCAACGGTTAAACTTAACAGTATAAGATATGACTTATATATTTCTTTAGATCTTTTTTATGTTAGATTACGATTTGAAGTTTTTCGTTATCATTTTGGAGTTAAGGTATGGTTGTCCAAAATGGATTTGGTATGCAACCCATATTTTTATGTAATTATGTACTTGTATTCGTGGGACTAATGTGCAAGGCACGTGTCAAGAACTAGTATTATGAAATAAAGAAACTTTTAATTAAACGAGTACTAAAACTATAAGTCAAACCAACCCATATATAGTCGGGTTCTTTTTTCGATACCAAACTAAATCAAACCAAACCACTATACAAGTTTTTTTTCGATTTGACTCATTTTATGGTTGTTTCGGTTATCGATTCGATTTTGTACACCCCTAAGCGTTGGTGGACAAAATGAACCCTCTTCTCCGCTAAAGCAAAACATCACATTAATGCAAAATGGAGTAAAAATGTAATACATAATGAAGTGTGCTCATATGAACTCACTTGACCAACTGTAGGTCCACCCAAGATGGTGGAGCCAACATTTTTTGAAGGGCGTGCAAAATTTAAAGAAGCAACTAACCAAAAAAATTTAGTGAGTCAGTTCACATCTATTTTGCTCAATATAACGACTTTATCATCGTTCAAGAACTTCATCAAGTTTTCTATTCTCCCCTTAAATTCATCAAATTTAGAGAAAGTGAAGGTATATCAGTGGTGGCGCTCATATATTTCTCTCTTTGTCATGTAATTTGGCGGTTGCTTACATGTTACATAATTTGCATTGTGAAATAATATAATCTATTGAAAATTGCTATTTAACTAACTATTGACCCATAATTTAAGTATTTTAATAGTTTATAACAAATGAATAATAAGCTTTAGCTAATTTTTGTATATATCATCTATAGGTTCTTCATACAAATTTATCATCTTTGGAAAATAGAAGAACTATTATTAAACTAGTGTAATAAAAAAAAACATTTAACAATAATTAAGGATAGAATCTCTATCTTAGCTAATATATGAATAGTCAACAAAAGAATTATTTTTGCTTGGAATTGACTTATTTAAAAAATTAGGTTTGTTACGTTTACAGACTATTTAATTTACATAAATTTCCTTTGCCATATTCAAATATAATGAAAATAGTGAACAAAATTCACATATTAGAGATGAGTAATGGATGGTTAGTCATTCTAATTTTTCTTGAAATGATTTAGTGTGAAAAGAAATTTATACCTATACTAAATATAAGTAAAGAGAGTTATTCATTCAACCTTTTTCCTAAAATGATTTTGTGAATATATTTTATTTTTAATCTTTGAATCGCATGTTAATAACATGAAGCTAAAAGTAATAATATGAAATAAAAAAGTAAAATAATAAAGATTTTTTTTCTATTTACAAAGTGTATCTTAATATGTATAATTTTTCAATTAGACAATCATCGCCAATTTTGTTAACATTTGGCTGCCACTTGGCAACATGTCATACTTCTACACTTACTTAATATAGAAGATTTTCCTTTTAAGTAAATTCATCATTGTACTTGAGCGGATCTTTCTTTACAATGCATTTTTTGTCTTTCCTTAAATAGTGAGCATTCCTTTTCCTTTCTCTTTCAATTTTAGTGAAAACTCATTTTCTCTCAGGTGGACTAACATATGGCGGCGGGTGCTTACCGGAAGGACACCAACACTATTCAGCTGGAAGTGATGTCGCCGGATCTTACTCCTCTCTTTCCGGAAATCCCTCTCAACGAATATGGTATCAAATCAACTCTGTATCTGTTTAAAATCCTATTGAGAAAGAAGAGACAATTAGGATTTCTACATATTTTTTGCTCAATAGGGTGGATCTGTAGAAATTAGGGTTTTGACATTTATTTTTAGTTAAGAATTTAATTTTTATGACTTGTAGAAACTAGGATTTATTCATATACTTTTTCAGTCAGAAACTTAATTGTTATGACTTGTAGATACTAGGGTTTATTAAATCAGTCAAAACTTAATTTTATGGCTCGTTGAAAATAGAGTTTGTTCTTTGCCTTTTGAATTAAAAACTTAATTTTTATGCTTTTTGTTGTGGTTGGTGTAATATAGTTATGATAGGAATTTAGAATACTCACCAAGAATGTCCTGTATACTCATCGAGAAAGTCTTTGGTATTACTGAAGTAAGTGGAAGAAATAAAAGACAAAGTTGTAGTATATGTTTGTAGTCCGCGTGAATAGGGCAATGCAATTTCTTTGGACTTAATATTAGAGCTATTTTAGTAGCTTTTATACATCAGATGAACATTTGGTGTAAAGGCTTATTTAGTAGTGGTGAATCTATAGTATCCCATTGAGGTTGACAGTCATTGTAAAACTAACTAAAAAGAGAAGAGAATTCCATTAGATTGTCACCTCGATACTAGAAAGGATTCGTGTATGTTAGCAATGATTCCTGCATCATAAACAATTCACATCAGTCCCTGATGTGCTGCAAGATAGCTAGGAAATGATTTCAATCGTCATGGGCAGATGATGATAAAATACGATAGTCTAAGAGAGTTTAAATTAGGGCTAGGTAGTTAGAACTAGTGTTGAAGGGAGCATGAAGCGAATAAAATCAACAATGTCTTGCTTCACTTTGAGTGAAGCGAAGTGTTTGCTTCACCAAAGAAGAGCACATTTTATAAAAAAAGAAAGACTAGCACACATTTTAAAGAAAGACTAAAATAGACCTTCTACAATGACAATACATATAAGCAAATCTTCAATTTTAAATGCTAATATATGTATCACAAAATTCTTCAAAATATAAGAAAAATCAATATTAAAATAGAGACTTTAGCAATCCAAGGGTGGATCTAGGGGTTTTTTCAAGGGTATATATATATATATATATATATATATATATAGATATATTTATTTTGAATCGCCATAACACAAGATTAGAGGTTGACTCATGATTTAGGGGTTTAAAATTTATCTTGAGCTTTCAAGTTCAAATTTCATGCACTGAATTTTTATTTTTTGAACCCATTTAGTTAAAATTCTGCATCCACCACTGATTACAGCTCATGTATTTTCATGAGAATGATTCTTGAAGTAGGTTAACAACTTTAATTTATTGCACTAAATTTCAAGTATAATAATTCAATTATTATATAATACGATTTTAGTATATAATTTATGTCAAACTATTATTTTCACTTGTTGATACAACTCAATTTTAACAAAGTTAATTATCTACCTAAGTTAGGTGACAAAAATCTATAATTATCTTTTTTTTTTAGCATTACAGTAATTGTAGAAACAGTAATGAAAAATATGTTTAACAAAATCAAAAGAGAGAGAGAGAGGGGTCTAAATCATGAAAAGCACTAAAAAGATTACTAAGTTCACAATCATATATGTATATAAATATTTAGGAATTCTTTTTAATACATATATAGTAAACCTTATTTGGTTATGATGCTGATATTTGTTGCACTTAATTTTACTATTCTTTTCTTGTTTGGTTTCAGTGCTAAATGATATTTGTTTGTGCTGATTTTCCCTTTTTTAGAAGCTCCAAGTAGTCCTTTCTATTATGACAGTGATGATGAATGGGAAATGATGAGATTGAGAAGCACAGCTTCTATCGAAGCATCCTATGAACACTACCTCCGTACTGGGGTAAGTAGTTTTTATTTCCTTTTGAGGTTAGTTCCGCACGTAATACTGTATAGGTATAATATAGTGGTAAAATTTCCAGGAAATTTTGTCCTATGAGTCCATACTTAGTGTAATTATGGGCATTGAGGATGTTGGAATGGTACCAGAAGATATCCTTCCTCCAAATGCTAGCAGTACATTGTATGTAGAGGGTTTGCCTGAGGACTGTACAACAAGAGAGGTGGCACGTATCCTTTTCTTGTGAGGAAATTAGATTCTTGTTTTATTTATGGCCCATTTTAGTTTTTTCCTTTACTTCAGTTTTTGCAGACATATTCCGCCATTTTGGAGGTTACAAAGAAGTTAGGCTCGTACCAAAACCATCAATATATGTAAGAATATATACGTTTCAAATCATCATTTACTGATTAAAAATTCTTTCTACTGTTATTTTTGATTATCAACTTAATTAATTATATATGCAGCCTGGAGCCAATACCTTGATTCTTTGCTTTGTTGATTTTCTGAGTCCGCTTCATGCAGCTGCTGCAATGGATGCCTTACAAGGTGAGCTTCACATTCTCTTCTTTCTACGTCAAAATTATGAATGCTCAATTTATAATTAATCAGAGTTCTAAACAAAATTGGTGTTGTGTGAATATTCTAAAATTTTGGTCTTCAAAATTTCATACAAGTGTGGAAGCTGCTCTACATGTGCCTTTGACTCGTCATTTAATGAATCGATTGCTGCTTGAAAGAAAATTGTCAGACAATTTGTTGGGATGGCGTAGTAAAACTTATTAAATCTTGCAGGTTATAAATTCGACCTTGGTAAGCATGATTCAGGAAACTTATTGTTGCAATTTGCTCGCAATCCTGGCGCGAGGTCAGTCAGGTCAGGTGGAGGGAATCGTTGAAAATGTTGAAACTATGTGTATTTACAGGTACAAACCTTTGGTGCACTTGACCCTTTTAATATCGATGACCATGACATATGGTTATACAAACTTACTAAATTGTGGAACTACACTTTTTTGTAGGACTTTCCATGTTTTGAGAGCGAAGTAATGATGCAAGCGTGTTTCTCTGATCATGTATATTAACTGTAGCTGCTGCTTAGCAGTTTGAAAATAAAGTTGCTTATCAGATCAAATTTTTTAAATTTCTTTTTAAATTTACTACAACTTATGACATTATCAACTTGTGCTCTGTTGTTTATGTCTGATTACTGTCATTTGGGTCTGGAGACTTTTCAAGGTTAATCCTTGCTAGAAAGTGTATGTACTTTAATTCCATGGTGATGGTGATGATAGTGGATTTTTATTTGGAGTCTATGATAGCACTTACTATATAATGTATGTGTAGAGTCTCACTAATATCTATATTATCCATTCAAAATGACCTCCCCCTTACAGACTACAAAAATCCTTGTGAAAAACGTGACGACTTTTACCCAGGGGTAGCTATTATCTTACCAATGCTAACAAAGATTGCCTCTCCATTAAAAACAATGGATTGCAGTAAAGGCTGGAGTCGGAAGCTTGCCATGAATGATAACTTGAGAAAAAAAGTTCTAAACACTAATTCCAAGATGAGCCAAAACATCATAAAGAAATCCCAACTCTAGTACTTCTTTCTTCCGCTTTATTGATCTTGTTGAATTTTTGGCCTTCACTAGAAAAATTCTTTTGATTTCTGATTTTGCGAAAGACAATTGTTTTCTTCTTTAGCTTTTTGCTTGTATAGAGTTTGATTAAACCTTAGTCGGCTTCTACAAGAAAAGAAATTAATTTTCCTCAGAAAAATAATCTTTTTCCTTATGGAACTTGTTTGTCTCCTTACTTTTCAACATAGGAGTCGTTCACCTTCATTCTTCTCCCAGTTTAACTTGGATTGATGTTTTGAACATGTTTTCCTATTCTTTGAGTGATCTCTTCCCGCCTCTTTATTTTATTTTTGGAACATGCATGTAAACCTGGTTCATGTTTTCATCATCAAAAGTTATTTGAGATTTTTGTCAAATCATCATCGTTGTCTCGGGTACCAAGTTTGTGTGTGGGCTTCATGAGAGTATCGGGTATGCAATGCAAGTTAGGATAAAAAAGAGTAGTATTAATTAAAGACTTAAACTAGACTGATGAAGTTTGTGTAAGACTATAACGAGCATACTTAGCTTGCAACTAATCAATGCATAATCATTCCTTTTTGGAGAAATATACTGAGCTACTTAGTATTGAAGAACTCGGTAAACTTTCTAATCCTAGTTTTATATATAAAGCAGTTTAAAAAACAGTCATATGAAACTCTACAAGCCTTAAATGAACCATAGTTATAGACATGAGTGGAAGTAGTAATAGTTTGGGAATTGAGAGCACTAATCACGGAGTTGAACAGATATTCTGTTATGCTATATTACTGCTGCTAAGATAGTTTAGTTGAACCTATGCTATAACTAACTGTATGTAAGATTATGAACAATCTCATGAATTATTATATATACTAAAGAGCAACATTAGGATGGAGTTGTTCAAATGACAATTTTGATTTTATACTTAATTTTATTGCCCTTTTGATAGATTTCTCATCTCAGGTTAATCAATTCAATGATCGGCTTCTTTCTTTAGAAGTGTTACTCAAATTTGTTTTTTGAAATTTGACGGCAAACTCATAATATATAGACATTACTTAAAATGTGATAGGAAAAAAGTGGGCCTCGCCCGTCTACTACTTGAATTTAAGTAACTACAGTTAGGAAAAAAATATTTAAGGCGATTCGGTCGGTTGATTTATGTGCTTATAAACACGAAAAATTGAAAAATTTACTTTGGTTTTGATGGGCTTCTGATATTCTAGCCCAACTTAGTTGAACAGATATTCTGTTATGCTATATTACTGCTGCTAAGATAGTTTAGCTGAACCTATGCTATAACTAACAGTATGTAAGATTATGAACAATCTCATGAATTATTATGTATACTAAAGAGCAAGAGCAACATTAGGATGGAGTTGTTCAAATGACCATTTTGGTTTCATATTTAATTGTATTGCCTTTTTTTATAGAAATGTTACTCAAATTTGTTTTTTGCCATTTGACTTCAAACTCATAATATAGAGACATTACTTAAAATATGATAGGAGAGTTGTGGGCCTCGCCCGTCTACTACTTGAACTTAAGTAACTGCAGTTAAGAGAAAGATATTTGAGGCGATTCGGTCGATTGATCTATCTATGTGCTAATACACACAAAAAATTGCGAAATTTACGCGCTTTTTAAAAAATGGCCTCTAGATGTGAAAATTAGTGTGAAAAATAGTACGAGAATACGTAATAGTTCTCAAAATTCAATATGGAGGTATTCATAATATTTTTTTGAGAAAAACAATTTAGGTACTCCATAGGTCAGAACCATAGGCTAATTACACAAGAAAACTTGACTAACTTGCATAATTTCTAAAAGGGGCTTGTAGATGCAGAAATGGGAGTAAAAATATTGATGTAAATATACATGACAGTTCCCCAACTCAATACAGAGGTCCTCATAAAGTTTTTAGAAAATAGTATTTAGGGTGCTCCACACACCTGATCAATGAGATAATACACACGAAAAAATGAGAAATTTGTGTAATTCCAAAAAACAATTTAGGGTGCTACAGGTGCCAAATCTATGGGCTAATACATACGAAAAATTGATTAATTTACGCAATTCATAAAAAAGGCCTCTGAATGCAGAAATGAGCATGGAAAAAAAGTTATGAGTATATGTGATAGTTCTCTTATTTAATACAGAAGTCCTCATAAATTTTTTTGACCAAAAACTTTTGGGTGCTCTTTGGCGCCAGATCCATGGCCTAAAACCAACAAAAATTTGAGGAATTTGTGCAATTTCTAAATAGTGCCTCTAGATGCGAATATGGATGTGAGAAATAATGAGAGTATACGTGATAGTTCCCCAAATCAATACAGAGGTCCTCATAAATTTTATTGATAAAAATATTTTGGGTTCTCTGAGCACTTGATCCATGGCTAATAGTTACAGAAAAAATTAAGGAATTTGCGCAATTTCTTAAAAAGGAAAAGTTGATTAAAAAGTGGTGTGAGTATATTTGATGGTTCTCCAACTCAATATGTAGGTCTTCATAAAAGTTTTTGAGAAACTTTATTTGGGTGCTTCGGGCGCCAGATTTATGGGCTAATTAATTCATTCTAAAAGTTGACAAATTTGCGTGATTCTTAGAAAAGGCATGTAGATGACGAAATGGACATGAAAAATTAATTTAAGTATACATGAGGATTCCATAACTCTATACAAAGGTCCTTATAAATTTTTTGAAAGAGAAATTTGGGTGCTTGAGGCACCATATCCATGGGCTAATACATACGAAAAATTAAGGAATTTACGCAATTCCTAAAAATGGCATGTAGATGCGAAAATAAGAGTGAAAAAATGCGTGACTATACAGGATGGTTCCCAACTTAATACGGAAGTCCTCATAATGTTCTTTGAGAAAAAAAGGAGTGTTTCGATCCCCAATTCTTTAGGCGAATACACACAAAAAATGGAGTAATTCCTAAAAAAGGGCCTCTAGATGCTGAAATGGATGTGAAAAAAACTGTTTGAATCTGCGTGACGGTTCCCAAATCAATATGGAAGTCCTTAAAGATTTTTGAGAAAAAAATATTTGAGTGTTTTGGGTACCAGATCTATAGGCTAATACACACGAAAAACGTAGGAATTTCTGCGATTCCAAAAAAGGTATGTGAATGCGGAAATGGACATGAAAATAAATATGTGTGATTATACGTGATGGTTCCCCAAATCAATACAAGCGTCCTCATAAAAATTTTTGGGAACCAAATTGGGTGCTTCAGACTCTAGATCCATAAGCTAATTACACTCAAAAATTGAGAAATTTGCGCGAATCCAAAAAAAAAGTCCATCAAATAAAATAATGGGCGTGAAAAAAATGGTGTGAGTATACCTAATGGTTTCCCAACTTAATACAGAGGTCCTGATAAATTTATTTGAGAAAAAATATTGGAGTTCCTGACGCCAAATCCATGGGCTTATACACGCAAATATTGATGAATTTGCGCGATTTAAAATAAAGGGCTTGTAGATGCAGAAATGGGCGTGAAAATTTTAGTGTGATTATACGTGATGGTTCCCCAACTCAACATAGAGGTCCTTAGAATTCTTTTTGGAAAAAGAAGATTGGGTTCTTCGAAAGCCAGATTCACCGGCTAATACAAACAAAAAATTGAGGAATTTATGCAATTACTAAAAAAAGGTGAGTAATTGAGGAAATGGATATAAAAAAATAGTGTGAATATACATGATGGTTACTCAATAAGTATGTCCTCATAAAGTATTTTGAGAAAAACAATTTTGGGTGCTTCGGGATCCAGATCCATGGAGTAATTGATGAATTTATGCTATTCCTAAAAAAAGGCATGTAAATGCACAAATGAGCTTCAAAAATGATGTGAGTATACATGACTGTTCCCAACTCAATACAAAGGTCCTCATAATGTTTTTTAAGAAAAAATTGGGGTGCTTTGCGCGCCAGATCCGTGGGCTAATACACACGAAAAATTGAGAAATTTGCATTATTCCAATAAAAGGGCCTCTAGATACGAAAATGTGTGTGAATGAAATAGTGTGAGTATACGCGATGGTTCCCAAACTCAATACTAAGTTCTTCATAATGCTTTTGATATAAAGAATTTGGGTGCTTCGGGATCCAGACACACACGGGCTAATACACCCGAAAATTGAGCAATTTGTGAGATTCTAAAAAATGGGCCTGTAGATGAAGAAATTGACGTGAAAAAAATGGTGTGACTATAAGTTATAGTTCCCCAACTCAATACGGAGGTCCTCTTAAATTTTTTTTGAGAAAGACAATTTGGGTGATTTATGTGCCTGATCAATGGACTTATACATAGGAAAATTTAGGAATATTTGTGATTTCTAAAAAGGACTTATACATTCACAAATGGGCGTGAAATAATTGGTGCGAGTATACATTATAGCTCCCCAATTCAATACGAAGTCCTCATAATATTTTTGAGAAAAAAATTTAGGGTGCTCTTGCGCCAAATCCATGGTCTTATACACATGAAAAATTGAGGAATTTGAGCAAAGGATTAGTAAATACAAAAATGTGCTTGAAAAAATAATGTGAGTATACATGATTGTTACCCAACTTAATAAGGAGGTCCTCACAAATTTTTTGAGAAAATTGTTTGTTGCTCCAGGCCCTTGCTCCATTGGCATCAACACACAAAAAATTAAGGAATTTAGTCGATTTCTAAAAAGGGCTTGAAGATGTGGAAATGGGAGTGAAATAATTAGTGCGAGTATATGTTATTGCTTCCCAACTCAATACGGATGTCCTCGTAAACTTTTTTTGAAAAAAAAATTGGTGCTCTAGGCTCTAGATCCATAGGTTAATACACACGAAAATTGAGGACTTTGACCAATTCCTATAAAGGGCCTCTAGATGTCGAAACAGACCTGAAAAAATGGTGTGAGTATACGTGTTGTTTCCAAACTCAATACGGAGGTACTCGTAATGCTTTCTTTGTTAAAAATTAGGGTGCTTCGAGCGCTAGATCTATGGACTAATAGACATGAAAAAAGAAGAATTTGTGTGAATCCTTAAAAAAGCCTATAGATGCAGAAATGAGATGAAAAAAAATCATTTGAGTATACAAGTTGGTTCTCCATATAAATACGGAGGATCTCATAAAGTTTTTTGAGAAAATTTTTTTGTGCTCTAGATGCGGAAATGAGCATAAAAGAAATTATGTGAGTATACATGATGGTTCTCCAACTCAATACCGCGGTCGTCGTAAAGTTTTTTGAGAAAATATAATTTGGGTTCTCCGAGCGCCAGATCCATCGGCTACTACACACGAAAAATTGAGGAACTTGTGTGATTCTTAAAAAAGGGTCTGTAGATGCGGAAATGGACGTGAAAAAATGGTGTGTGTATAATTAATGGTTCTCCAAATCAATAAAGAGATATTATAATGTTTTTTCAGAATTTTTTGGGAGCTAGAGGCGCCAAATCCATGAATCGGCTAATACACATGAAAAAATGAGATATTTTAGCATTTCCCAGAAACGGCTTGTAGATGCGGCAAATGGGCTTGAAAAAAATGGTGTGTGTATACATGATGGTTCCCTGACTCAATAAGGAGGTCCTCATAATGTTTTTTCAGAATAAAAATATGGGTACTATGGGCTTCAAAACAGTGGGCTATTACTCTCCAAAAAATTGAGGAATTTGCATGATTCCTAAAATGGCATGTAGATGCAGAATTGCATGTAAAAAAATGGTGTGACTATATTTGATTGTTCCCCAACTTAATACAGATGTCCTCATAAAATAATTTGAGAAAAAAATTTGGTTCTCCAGGCACTAGATCCATCGGCTAATACAAATGAAAGATTGAGAAATTTGCGTGATTCCTAAAGAGGGGCCTCTAGATGTAGAAATGAACATGAAAAATGATGTGAGTATACATGACGGTTACTCAATATAAAGGTCCTCATAAAGTTTTCCAAATAAAATTAATTTGGGTGCTGCAGAAGCCAAATCCGTGGTCTAATACACACGAAAAATAGAGAAATTTGCGCAATACCTAAAAAAGGCCTATAAATGCGAAAGTGAGCTTGAAAAGTAGTATGAAACTACGTGATAGTTTCCCAACTCAATAATGATGTCCTACTGATGTTTTTGGTAAATAAAAGTTTTGGGTGCTTCAGATGCCAGAACAGTGGGCATTAACACACAAAAAAATGAGGAATTTGCGTCATTTCTAATAAACGATGTGTAGATGCGGAAATGGGTGCTAAAAAAATAGTACGACTATACGTGATTGTTCCCAAGTCAATAATAGAGGTCCTTGTAAATTTTTTAAGAAAAGTTTTTTAGGTGCTTTAGCCAGAACACACTTATAAATTAAGTAATTTACGTGATTTTTAAGAGAGCTTGTACATGCGTAAATGGACATAAAAAATTGTGTTAGTATAAGTGATGATTTCCTGACTCAATAAGGAGGTCCTCATAAATTATTTTGAGAAAAAAATATTTTGGCTGCTCTAGGCGTTAAATCAATTGGCTTAGTATATAGAAAAATTGAGGTATTTGCACAATCTCCAAAAAAAAGACATGTAAATGGAAAATGAGTGTGAAAAAAATGATGTGAGTATATTTCATAATCCCCAACTCAACACGGAGGTCCTCATAAAAGTTTTTAAAAATAAATTTTTGTTTGCTCCTAGCGCCAGATCCATTGGCTAATACATGCAAAAAATCAAGAAATTAGTGCAATTCATATATTAAGAGCCTGGAAATGCGGAATCGAACATGAAAAAAATGGTACGATTATACATAATATTTCCCAACTCAATACAGAGATCCTTATAAATTTTTTTAGGAAGACATGTAAATGTGAAGATAAGCGTGAAAAAATGGTGAAAGTATACGTTATGATTACCCAACTAAATACGGAGGTCCTCATAAAACTTTATGAGAGAAAAAATGTAGGTGCTCCTTGCGCTAGATCCATAGGCTAATATACATGAAAAATAATAAAAATTGCACAATTTCTAAAAAATGTATGTACATACGGAAATAGGCTACAAAAAAAATAGTGTGAGTATATATGATGATTCCCCAAATCAATAAGGAGGTCCTCATACATTTTTTTAGAATAAAATTCTGGGTGCTCCGAGCGCTAGAACCGTGGACTAATACAATAAAAAAATTGAGAAATTTGTGTAATTCTTAAAAAGGGCATGTATATGCGGAATAGGCGTGAAAAAATGAAGTGAGTATACGTGATTGTTCCCAACTCAACACGGAGTTCCTCATAAAGTTTTTTGAAAAATTAAATTGGGTGCTCCAGACACTAGATCCATGGGTCAATACACATGAAATATTGAAAGATTTATATGATTCCCAAAAAAGGGCCTGTAGATACGGATCTAGGCATAAAAAATGGTGTGAGTATACGTGATGTTTCTCCAACTATATATGTAGATTCTCATAAAGATTTTTTAGAAATAAAATTTGGGTGCTCCCGGCGCCAGATCCATAAGTTAATATACATTAAAAATTGAGAATTTTGCATGATTCCTAAATAGGGTCTGTAGATGATGAAATGGACGTGAAAAAATAGGTATGAGTATATGTGATGGTTACAAATATAATACAGAGGTCCTCATAATGTTTTTTAATAAATTTTTTTGGGTGCTTGTATGCCAGATCCATGGTCTAATAAACACGAAAAATTGAGAAATTTGCGCAATTCCTATAAAATGGGTTTGAGATGTGAAAATGATCTTGAAAAAATGGTGTGAGTATACCTGCTGATTCCTGGACTCAATAAGGAGGTCCTCATATTTTTTTTTGAATAAAATCGTTGGTGCTCTTGGCACCAGAATTGTGGGCTAATACACATGAAAAAATGAGAATTTTTGTGTGATTCCTTAAAATGGCTTGTAGATGCGAAAATGGTCATTAAATTTATAGAAAGTGAAGGTATATCACTGGTGGGTGCTCGCATATTTTTCTCTTTGTCATGTAACATGGTGGTTGGTCACATAATTTGCATTGTGAAATAATATAATCTATTGAAAATTGCTATTTAACTAACTATTGACCCATAATTTATGTATTTTAATAGTTTGTGACAAATGAATAATAAGCTTAAGCTAATTTTTATATATCTCATCCATAGGTTCTTCAAATAAGATTATCATCTTCCAAAAATAGAGGAACTATTATTAAACTAGTGTAATCAAAAACAATTTTTAAAAATATTTGTTCATAGAATTTCTATCGCAACTAATATATGAATAGTCAACAAAAGAATTTTTTTGCTAGGAATTGACTTATTTAAAAATTTAGGCTTGTTACATTTACAGACCATTTAATTTACATAAATTTTCTTTGGCATATTCAAATATAATAAAAATAGTGAAAACAATTCATATATTAGAGATGAGTAATGGATGGTTAGTCATTCTTTTTCCTGAAATGATTAGTGTAAAAAGAAATTTATACCTATATTAAAAATAAGTAATGAAGAGTTATTCATTCAATCTTTTTTGTAAAATGATTTTGTGAAATTATTTTATATTTAATCTTTGAATCGCATGTTAATAACATTAAGCTTTTAAAGTAATAATATGAAATAAAAAAGTAAACAAATAAAGAATTTTTTTCTATTTACAAAGTGTATCTAAATATGCATAATTTTTTTAATTAGACAATCATCGCCAATTTTTTTAACATTAGGCTGCCACTTGGCAACATGTGATACTTCTACCCTTACTTAATATAGAAGATTTTCATTTTAAGTAAATTCATCATTGTACTTGGGCGGATCTTTCTTTACAATGCATTTTTTTTGTCTTTCCTTAAATAATGAGCACTCCTCAATTACATCGATTCTGAACTACGTCCAACCAAATACTCTTGCCCTTTTCCTTTCTCTTTCAATTTTAGTGGAAACTCATTTTCTCTCCGGTGGACTAACATATGGCGGTGGGTGCTTATCGGAAGGACACCAACACTGTGCAGCTGGAAGTGATGTCGCCGGATCTTACTCCCGTCTTCGCGGAAATCCCTCTCAACGAATATGGTATCAAATAAGCTCTGTATCTTTTAAAATCCTATCGAGAAAGAAGAGACGATTTAAGATTTCAACATATTTTTTGCTCAATAGGGTGGATCTGTAGAAATTAGGGTTTTTACATTTATTCTTTAGTTAAGAATTTAATTTTTATGACTTGTAGAAACTGAGATTTATTCATATACTTTTTTAGTCAGAAACTTAATTCTTATGAGTTGTAGATACTGGGCTTTATTAGATCAGTCAAAAATTAAATTTTATGGCTTGTCGAAAATAGAGTTTGTTATTTGCCTTTTCAATTAAAAACTTAATTTGTATGCTTTTTGCTGTGGTTTGTGTAATATAGTTATGATAGGAATTGAGAATACTCACCAAGAATGTCTTGTATACTCATCAAGAAAGTCTTTGGTATTACTGAATTAAGTGGAGGAAATTAAAAAAAAAAGTTGTAGTATATGTTTGTAGTCCGCGTGAATAGGGAAAATCAATTTTTCGGGGCTCAATATTAGAGCTATTTTTGTAGCTTTTATACATTAGATGAACCTTTTGGTGTAAGGCCTTATTTAGTAGTGGTGAATCTATAGTATCTCATTGAGGATGATAGTCAGTGTAAAACTAGCTAAAAAGAGGAATTCCTGCATCATAAACAATTCACATCAGCCCCTGATGTCCTGCAAGATAGCTAGGAAATGATTTCGATCATAATTGGCAGATAATGATAAAAGACGATAGTCCAAGATAGTTCAAATTAGGGATAGGTAGTTAGAACTAGTGTTGAAGGGAGCATGAAGCGAAAAAAAATCAATAATGTCTTGCTTCACTTAAAGTGAAGCAACGTGTTTGCTTCCCCAAAGTGGAGCATACTTTATAAAGAAAGAAAGACTAGCACACACTTTAAAGAAAGACTAAAATAGACCTTGTACAATGACAATACATATAAGCAAATCTTTAATTTAAATGCTAATATATGTATGACAAAATTCTTCAAAATACAAGAAAAATCAATATTAAAATAGAGACTCTAGCAATCCAAGGGTGGATCTAGGGGTTTTTCCAGGGTGTGTGTATATATATATAATTCAATTATTTTATAATACGATTTTAGTATATAATTTATGTCAAACTATTATCTTCACTTGTGAATACAACTCAAATTTAACAAAGTTAATTAACTGCCTAAGTTAGATAACAAAAATCTATTATTATCTTTTTTTCTTTGTAGCATAACAGTAATTATATTAAAAGTAATGAAAAATATGTTTTAAAAAAATCAAAAGAAAGAGAGAGAGGGGTCTAGATCATGAAAAGCACTAAAAATGATTAATAAGTTTACAATCATAAATTTATATGCATATAAATATTTAGGAATTCTTTTAATACACATACAAAACCTTATTTTGTTATCTTAGGTTGATGCTAATATTTGTTGCACTTAATTTTACTAATTCTTATCTTGTTTGGTTTCAGTGTTAAATGATATTTGTTTGTGCTGATTTTCCCCTTTTTAGAAGCTCTAGGTAGTCCTTTCTATTATGACAGTGATGATGAATGGGGAATGATGAGATTGAGAAGCACAACTTGTATCGAAGCATCCTATGAACACTACCTCCGTACTGGGGTACTTAGTTTTTATATTCCTTTTGAGGTTGGTTCCATACGTAATACTGTATATATAGGTCTAATATATATACTGGTAAAATATCCAGGAAATTTTGTCCCATGAGTCCATACTTAGTGTAATCATGGGCATTGAGGATGTTGGAATGGTACCAGAAGATATGCTTCCTCCAAATGCTAGCAGTACATTGTATATAGAGGATTTGTCTGAGGACTGTACAACAAGAGAGGTGGCACGTATCCTTTTCTTGTGTGGAAATTAGCTTATTGTTTTATTTATGGCCCATTCTAGTTTTTCCCTTTACTTGAGTTTTTGCAGACATATTCCGCCATTTTGGAGGTTACAAAGAAGTTAGGCTCGTACCAGAACCATCAATATATGTAAGAATATATACGTTTCATATCATCATCTACTAATTAAAAATTCTGTCTACTGTTATTTTGGATTATCAACTTAATTAATTATATATGCAGCCTGGAGTCAATACCTTGATTCATTGCTTTGTTGATTTTGTGAGTCTGCTTCATGCAGCTGCTGCAATGGATGCCTTACAAGGTGAGCTTCACACTCTCTTCTTTCTACCTCATAATTATGAATGCTCAATTTATAATTAATCAGAGTACTAAACAAAATCAATGTTGTGTGAATATTCTTAAATTTTGTCTTTAAACTTTCGTACAAGTTGAAGGACATGTGGAAGCTGCTCTACATGCGCTTTTGGCTCGTCATTTCATGAATGCTTGACAGAAAATTGTCGGACAATTTGCTAGTGTACATCGATCTATGAAAGAGAAATTTGTTGGGATAACGGTGTAGTAAAACTAATCAAATCTTGCAGGTTATAAATTCGACCTTGATGAGCATGATTCAGGCAACTTAATGCTGCAATTTGCTGGCAATCCTAGTGTGACGTCAGCTGGAGGGGATTGTTGAAACTATGTGTATTTACAGGTACAAAACTTTGGTGCGCTTGACCCCTTTATTATCGATGACCATAACATACGGTTATACAAAGTTACTAAATTGTGGAACTATACTTTTGTGTAGGACTTGCCATGTTTGGAGAGCGACATCATGCTGCAAGCGTGTTTCTCTGATCATGTATATTAACTGTAGCTGGTGCTTAGCAGTTTGAAGATAATGTTGCTTGTCAGATCAAATATAATTGTTTAAATTTCTTTTTAAAATTCGCTACAACTTATGACATTATCAACTTGTGCTCTGTTGTTTAGTGTGTGATTGTTGTCATTCAGGTCAGGAGACTTTTTAATTGTAGAAATAAAATCCTTGGTGATGGTGATGGTTTGTAGATTTTTATTTGAAGTCTATGAAACCATTCTTAATGACCTCCGTTTACAGTCTCTAGTGAAAAACGTGACGACTTTTACCTCGCCATGAATGAAATACTTGAGGAAAAGAAAAAGAAGAAGAAAATACATAGTCCAAACTATCTATTTTTTCCCGTGCATCCTAATTCTGTATATCTAAATATAAATATTAGAAATAGAGCCGAAAGCAATGGGCTCTGTTGAATCTTCACGCAGCAACAAGCTAAAATTTCCCTCTTAACTCTCTTGTCGATCGATGGATATCAATCCGACTGACTTGAACGAAATAGCTAACTAACTTTTTGAAGAGCTTATGCCTGATTTCTGATTGAAGGTCTACAGCAGAGTTAGTGATTTACATACAAGAACATTTTGGCCTACCTGCAGAGAGCTGTGCTATTCGGATGAATTTTTCTCTCTTGCTCTCTTTTTCTGGTGTTGATTAATTTCGTCAATAGTTTTTCAAAGTACAGTAATAGTTACTTATGCCTACAGGGAGCACATTCTTTTTGAACTACTATAAATCTAGTTTAAGTAAATGTTTTTTTTTTCTTTTAATAATTGTCGATATATAAATCTATATAGTAGTTTATATAAAAATTGCGTGCAAAAGAATTTTTTTTGCTAGAAATTTGGCGTATTTAAAAATTACATTTGTTACGTTAACAAATTATTCTTTTGCATAAATGTTCTTTTAAGTGAGATCCAAATATATCAAAAATCCATACATCGTAGATGAACAATAAATGTAGAGTTAGTTATCCATTGAAACTTTTTCCTAAAATGATTCGTGGACAATATCTAATCTTTAATTTTTGAATCTCGTACAAATAACATGATGCTAAAAGTAATAATATGAAATAAGAAAATAGACAAATAAATAAAAACTTCCTTCTATCACAAGATGGCTTTTGAGAAATATTTTTTGGGTGATCTGGACATCAAATTTCTGTGCTAATACTCCCAAAAATTTGAGGAATTTGTGTGATTCCGAAAAGAGGACCTTTTGATGCAGAAATAGGCGTGAAAAATAGTACGACTATACGTGATGGTTCCCCAACACAATACAGAGGTCCTTACGAAGTTTCTCGAGAAAAGTTTTTTTGAATGCTCTGGAGACCAAATTAATGGGCTAATATACACGAAAATTTGAGGAATTTGCGCGATTCCTAAAAAAGGGACCATATATGTGGAAATGGATATTAAAAATGGTGTTAGCACACATGATGATTCCCCAACTCAATACGAAGGTCCTCATAAATTTTTTTGGTGCTCCAGGCGCCTTTATCCATGGGCTTATACACACAAAAAAAAATAAGAAATTTGCACGATTCCTAAAAAAATGGTATGTATATGCGAAAATGGACGTGAAAAAATAATGTGACTATATGTGATGGTTCCCCATTTCAATACAGAGGTTCTCATTAGGTTTTTTGAGAAAATCTTTTTGAGTGCTCCGAGCGTCACATCCATGTGCTAAATACACACGAAAATTGAAAAATTTGCGCGATTTCTAAAAAAGCCCTGTAGATATGAAAATGTGGATGAAAAAATAGTTTGTGTGTATGTGATGGTTCGACAACATAATACGGAGGTCCTCATAAAGCATTTTGAGAAAAGAATTGGGTTCTTTAGACGCCAGATTCATGGGCTAATATACACGAAAAATTGAGCAATCTACGTGATTTATATAAAAAGGGCATGTAAACAAGGAAATGGCGTGAAAGCTAGTGTACGTATACGTGATGTTTCTCCAACTCAATATGGAG
Source organism: Solanum lycopersicum (assembly GCF_036512215.1). NCBI lineage: Eukaryota > Viridiplantae > Streptophyta > Magnoliopsida > Solanales > Solanaceae > Solanum > Solanum lycopersicum. Next base: position 38,383,320 of record NC_090805.1, read on the forward strand.
GTCCTCATAAATATCTTTAAGAAAAAAGTTTTGGGTACTCCAGGCGCCAGATACATGGACTAATACATACAAAAGCTTGAGGAATTGTATGATTTCTAAAAGAGGGTTGATATATGCCGAAATGGGTGTATAAAATGGTGTGAATATAATGATGTTTCCCCAACTCAAAATATTTTTTGAGAATAAATTTGGGGTGCTCAATTCGGTTGATCCATGGGCTAAAACTCACAAAAAATTGAACAATTTGTCTGATCCTTTAAAAAAGATCTGTAGATGCAAAAATAGGCGTAAAATAAATGGTGTGCGTATACGTGATGATTCCCCAACTTAATACAGAGGTCCTTATAAAGTTTTTGGAGAAAAAAGTTTAGGTCCTTAGAAAGCTAGATCCATGCACTAATAAAAACGAAAGATTAAGGAATTTGCACAATTAAAACAAAAAGGACATGTAAATAATGAAATGTGCGTGAAAAATGGTATGAGTATACATGATAGTTCATTAACTCAATACAAAGGTTCTCATAAAGTTTTGTGAGAAAAATGTTTGGGTGCTCCAATCGCCATATCCATGAGCTAATACATACAAAAAAAAAAATTGCGCAGTTCATAAAAACGGCCTATAGATGTGGAAATGGGCATCAAAAAAATGGTGTGAATATACGTGATGGTTTCCGAACTCAATATAGAGGTTCTCAACTCCTCATAATGGTTATTTATAAGAAAATTAGGGGTGCTCTGGGCGGTTAAATAATAGGCTAATACACACAAAAAAAATTGAGGAATTTGTGCCATTTCTAAAAAAAGCGTCTAGATGCGGAAATAGGCAAAAAAAAATGTGTGAAAATATGTGATGGTTCGCCAACTCAATACAAAGATTCTCATAATTTTTTTGAGAAAAAGAATTAAGTGATAGGGTTGCAAAATCCATAGGCTAATACACACTAAAAGTTGAGGAATTTGTGTGATTCCTAAAATAGGGTCTGTAGATGCGAAAATAGACATTAAAAAATGTTGTGAGTATACACGAAAAATAGAGGGATTTACGCAATTCTTAAAAAAGGGCATATAGATATGAAATTTGGCGTGATAAAAATGATGTGAGTATACGTGATTGTTCCTCAACTCAATATAGAGCTCCTCGTAAGTTTTTTTTTGAAAATAAATTTTGGGTGTTACATGCTCCTTGGGCTAATTAATACATACGAAAAATAAAGGAATTTGCGCGATACTATTGTGAATGTGGAAATGGATGTGAAAATATGGTGTGAGTTTACAATATTGTCACCTACTTCAATACGGAGGTCCTCAAAAAAATTTGAGGATAAAATTTTGGGTGGTCCGAATTCCAGATTTATGAGCTAATACACACAAAAAATTAAAGAATTTGTGCAATTCCAAGAAGAGGTCTAGAAAATGCGAGAATAGGCTTGAAAAAAGGTTATGGATATACGTGATAGTTCCCAAACCCAATATGTAGGTCTTGATAAAGTGTTTTCAGAAACAAATTTGGGTGCTCCAGTCGCCAGATCAATGGCTAGTACACACAAAAACCGAGGAATTTGCGCCATTCCTAAAAAGGGTAGGTAATTGTGGAAATGGATTCGAAAAAAAATGATGTGAGTATATATATGATGGTTTCCCAACTCAATACGGAGTCATCATAAATTATTTTGAGAAAAAAAAATATAGGGTGTGTCGGGAGTCAAACTATGGGCTATTAAACACAAAAAATTTAGGAATTTGTGTGATTCCTTAAAACAACCTCTAGATACGGAAATGAGTATGAGTATATCTGATGGTTTTCCAACTCAATACGGAGGTCCCCATAAAGCTTTTTGAGAAAAATAATTTTGGTGGGCTGTAGATCTAAATAATACATGTTTTGTCCAGAGGCCACTCTTTAGCCCAGCGTGGTTGAACATATATCATCATCCGCATATGACTACTGCTAAGATAGTTTTAACTGAACCTATGCTAAAACTAACAACATTCAATCTTTTTTGTAAAATAATTTTGTGAAATTATTTTATTTTTAATCTTTGAACCGCATGGTAATAACATTAAGCTAAAAGTAATAATATGAAATAAAAAAGTAAAAAAATAGAGAATTTTTTTCTATTTACAATGTGTATCTAAATATGCATAATCTTTTAATTAGACAATCATCGCCAATTTTTTTAACATTAGGCTGCCACTTGGCAACATGTGATACTTCTACCTTTACTTAATATAGAAGATTTTCATTTTAAGTAAATTCATCATTGTACTTGGGCAGATCTTTCTTTACAATGCATATTTTTGTCTTTCCTTAAATAATGAGCACTCCTCAATTACATCGATTCTTAACTAAGCCCAACCAAATACTCTTGCCCTTTTCCTTTCTCTTTCAATTTTAGTGGAAACTCATTTTCTCTCCGGTGGACTAACATATGGCGGTGGGTGCTTACCGGAAGGACACCAACACTGTGCAGCTGGAAGTGATGTCGCCGGATCTTACTCCCGTCTTCGCAGAAATCCCTCTTAACGAATACGGTATCAAATAAACTCTGTATCTTTTAAAATCCTATCGAGAGACAATTTAAGATTTCAACATATTTTTTGCTCAATAGGGTGGATCTGTAGAAATTAGGGTTTTTACATTTATTTTTTAGTTAAGAATTTAATTTTTATGACTTGTAGAAACTGAGATTTATTCATATACTTTTTTAGTCAGAAACTTAATTCTTATGAGTTGTAGATACTGGGGTTTATTAGATCAGTCAAAAATTAAATTTTATGGCTTGTCGAAAATACAGTTTGTTATTTGCCTTTTCAATTAAAAACTTAATTTGTATGCTTTTTGCTGTGGTTTGTGTAATATAGTTATGATAGGAATTGAGAATACTCACCAAGAATGTCTTGTATACTCATCAAGAAAGTCTTTGGTATTACTGAATTAAGTGGAGGAAATTAAAAAAAAAAGTTGTAGTATATGTTTGTAGTCCGCGTGAATAGGGAAAATCAATTTTTCGGGGCTCAATATTAGAGCTATTTTTGTAGCTTTTATACATTAGATGAACCTTTTGGTGTAAGGCCTTATTTAGTAGTGGTGAATCTATAGTATCTCATTGAGGCTGATAGTCAGTGTAAAACTAGCTAAAAAGAGGAATTCCTGCATCATAAACAATTCACATCAGCCCCTGATGTCCTGCAAGATAGCTAGGAAATGATTTCGATCATAATTGGCAGATAATGATAAAAGACGATAGTCCAAGATAGTTCAAATTAGGGATAGGTAGTTAGAACTAGTGTTGAAGGGAGCATGAAGCGAAAAAAAAATCAACAATGTCTTGCTTCACTTTGAGTGAAGCAACGTGTTTGCTTCCCCAAAGTGGAGCATACTTTATAAAGAAAGAAAGACTAGCACACACTTTAAAGAAAGACTAAAATAGACCTTGTACAATGACAATACATATAAGCAAATCTTTAATTTAAATGCTAATATATGTATGACAAAATTCTTCAAAATACAAGAAAAATCAATATTAAAATAGAGACTCTAGCAATCCAAGGGTGGATCTAGGGGTTTTTCCAGGGTGTGTGTGTATATATATAATTCAATTATTTTATAATTCGATTTTAGTATATAATTTATGTCAAACTATTATCTTCACTTGTGAATACAACTCAAATTTAACAAAGTTAATTAACTACCTAAGTTAGATAACAAAAATCTATTATTATCTTTTTTTCTTTGTAGCATAACAGTAATTATATTAAAAGTAATGAAAAATATGTTTTAAAAAAATCAAAAGAAAGAGAGAGAGGGGTCTAGATCATGAAAAGCACTAAAAATGATTAATAAGTTTACAATCATAAATTTATATGCATATAAATATTTAGGAATTCTTTTAATACACATACAAAACCTTATTTGGTTATCTTAGGTTGATGCTAATATTTGTTGCACTTAATTTTACTAATTCTTATCTTGTTTGGTTTCAGTGTTAAATGATATTTGTTTGTGCTGATTTTCCCCTTTTTAGAAGCTCTAGGTAGTCCTTTCTATTATGACAGTGATGATGAATGGGGAATGATGAGATTGAGAAGCACAACTTGTATCGAAGCATCCTATGAACACTACCTCCGTACTGGGGTACTTAGTTTTTATATTCCTTTTGAGGTTGGTTCCATACGTAATACTGTATATATAGGTCTAATATATATACTGGTAAAATATCCAGGAAATTTTGTCCCATGAGTCCATACTTAGTGTAATCATGGGCATTGAGGATGTTGGAATGGTACCAGAAGATATGCTTCCTCCAAATGCTAGCAGTACATTGTATGTAGAGGGTTTGTCTGAGGACTGTACAACAAGAGAGGTGGCACCTATCCTTTTCTTGTGTGGAAATTAGCTTATTGTTTTATTTATGGCCCATTCTAGTTTTTCCCTTTACTTGAGTTTTTGCAGACATATTCCGCCATTTTGGAGGTTACAAAGAAGTTAGGCTCGTACCAGAACCATCAATATATGTAGGAATATATACGTCTCATATCATCATCTACTAATTAAAAATTCTGTCTACTGTTATTTTGGATTATCAACTTAATTAATTATATATGCAGCCTGGAGTCAATACCTTGATTCATTGCTTTGTTGATTTTGTGAGTCCGCTTCATGCAGCTGCTGCAATGGATGCCTTACAAGGTGAGCTTCACACTCTCTTCTTTCTACCTCATAATTATGAATGCTCAATTTATAATTAATCAGAGTACTAAACAAAATCAATGTTGTGTGAATATTCTTAAATTTTGGTCTTTAAACTTTCGTACAAGTTGAAGGACATGTGGAAGCTGCTCTACATGCGCTTTTGGCTCGTCATTTCATGAATGCTTGACAGAAAATTGTCGGGCAATTTGCTTGTGTACATCGATCTATGAAAGAGAAATTTGTTGGGATAACGGTGTAGTAAAACTAATCAAATCTTGCAGGTTATAAATTCGACCTTGATGAGCATGATTCAGGCAACTTAATGCTGCAATTTGCTGGCAATCCTAGTGTGACGTCAGCTGGAGGGGATTGTTGAAACTATGTGTATTTACAGGTACAAAACTTTGGTGCGCTTGACCCCTTTATTATCGATGACCATAACATACGGTTATACAAAGTTACTAAATTGTGGAACTATACTTTTGTGTAGGACTTGCCATGTTTGGAGAGCGACATCATGCTGCAAGCGTGTTTCTCTGATCATGTATATTAACTGTAGCTGGTGCTTAGCAGTTTGAAGATAATGTTGCTTGTCAGATCAAATATAATTGTTTAAATTTCTTTTTAAAATTCGCTACAACTTATGACATTATCAACTTGTGCTCTGTTGTTTAGTGTGTGATTGTTGTCATTCAGGTCAGGAGACTTTTTAATTGTAGAAATAAAATCCTTGGTGATGGTGATGGTTTGTAGATTTTTATTTGAAGTCTATGAAACCATTCTTAATGACCTCCGTTTACAGTCTCTAGTGAAAAACGTGACGACTTTTACCTCGCCATGAATGAAATACTTGAGGAAAAGAAAAAGAAGAAGAAAATACATAGTCCAAACTATCTATTTTTTCCCGTGCATCCTAATTCTGTATATCTAAATATAAATATTAGAAATAGAGCCGAAAGCAATGGGCTCTGTTGAATCTTCACGCAGCAACAAGCTAAAATTTCCCTCTTAACTCTCTTGTCGATCGATGGATATCAATCCGACTGACTTGAACGAAATAGCTAACTAACTTTTTGAAGAGCTTATGCCTGATTTCTGATTGAAGGTCTACAGCAGAGTTAGTGATTTACATACAAGAACATTTTGGCCTACCTGCAGAGAGCTGTGCTATTCGGATGAATTTTTCTCTCTTGCTCTCTTTTTCTGGTGTTGATTAATTTCGTCAATAGTTTTTCAAAGTACAGTAATAGTTACTTATGCCTACAGGGAGCACATTCTTTTTGAACTACTATAAATCTAGTTTAAGTAAATGTTTTTTTTTTCTTTTAATAATTGTCGATATATAAATCTATATAGTAGTTTATATAAAAATTGCGTGCAAAAGAATTTTTTTTGCTAGAAATTTGGCGTATTTAAAAATTACATTTGTTACGTTAACAAATTATTCTTTTGCATAAATGTTCTTTTAAGTGAGATCCAAATATATCAAAAATCCATACATCGTAGATGAACAATAAATGTAGAGTTATCCATTGAAACTTTTTCCTAAAATGATTCGTCGACATTATCTTATCTTTAATTTTTGAATCTCGTACAAATAGCATGATGCTAAAAGTAATAATGAAAATAGACAAATAAATAAAAACTTCCTTCTATCTCATGATGGCTTTTGAGAAATATTTTTTGGGTGATTTGGACATCAAATTCCTGTGCTAATACTCCCAAAAATTTGAGGAATTTGTGTGATTCCGAAAAGAGGACCTTTTGATGCAGAAATAGGCGTGAAAAATAGTACGACTATACGTGATGGTTCCCCAACACAATACAGAGGTCCTTACAAAGTTTCTCGAGAAAAGTTTTTTTGGATGCTCTGGAGACCAAATTAATGGGCTAATATACACGAAAATTTGAGGAATTTGCGCGATTCCTAAAAAAGGGACCATATATGTGGAAATGGATATTAAAAATGGTGTTAGCACACATGATGATTCCCCAACTCAATACGAAGGTCCTCATAAATTTTTTTGGTGCTCCAGGCGCCTTTATCCATGGGCTTATACACACAAAAAAAATAAGAAATTTGCACGATTCCTAAAAAAATGGTATGTATATGCGAAAATGGACGTGCTAAAAATAACGTGTCTATATGTGATGGTTCCCCATATCAATACAGAGGTTCTCATAAAGTTCTTTGAGAAAATCTTTTTGAGTGCTCCGAGCGCCACATCCATGTGCTAAACACGAAAATTGAAAAATTTAGACGATTTCTAAAAAAGCCCTGTAGATACGAAAATGGGCATGAAAAAATAGTTTGTGTGTACGTGATGGTTTGACAACATAACACGGAAGTCCTCATAAAGTAATTTGAGAAAAGAATTGAGTTCTTAATACGCCAGACTTACGGGCTAATACACACGAAAAATTGAGCAATCTACGTGATTTATATAAAAAGGGCATGTGAACAAGGTAATGGCGTGAAAAACTAGTGTGCGTATATGTGATGGTTCTACAACTCAATATGGAGTTCCTCATAAATATCTTTAAGAAAAAAGTTTTGGGTACTCCAGGCGCCAGATTCATGGACTAATACATACAAAAGCTTGAGGAATTGTATGATTTCTATAAAAGGGTTGATATATGCCGAAATGGGTGTATAAAATGGTGTGAACATAATCATGTTTCCCCAACTCAAAATATTTTTTGAGAATAAATTTTAGGGTGCTAGAGTCGGTTGATCCATGGGCTAAAACTCACAAAAAATTGAACAATTTGTCTGATTCTTTAAAAAAGATTTGTAGATGCAAAAATAGGCGTAAAATAAATTGTGTGCGTATACGTGATGATTCCCAACTTAATACAGAGGTCCTTATAAAGTTTTTTTGAGAAAAAAGTTTAGGTCCTTAGAAAGCTAGATCCATTGACTAATAAACACGAAAGATTAAGGAATTTGCACAATTAAAACAAAAAGGACATGTAAATAATGAAATGTGCGTGAAAAATGGTATGAGTATACATGATAGTTCACCAACTCAATACAAAGGTTCTCATGAGCTAATACATATTAAAAAAATATGAATTTGCGCAATTCCTAAAAATGGTCTGTAGATGTGGAAATTGGCATTAAAAATGGTGTGAATATACGTGATGGTTTCCAAACTCAATATAGAGGTCCTCAACTCCACATAATGGCTCTTTATAAGAAAATTAGGGGTGCTCCGGGCGGTTGAATCATAGGCTAATACACACAAAATAATTGAGGAATTTGCGCCATTTCTAAAAAAAAGCGTCTAGATGCGGAAATAGGTAAAAAAAATGTGTGAAAATACGTGATGGTTTGCCAACATAATACAGAGGTTCTCATAATTTTTTTGAGAAAAAGAATTAGGTGATAGGGTCGTCAAATCCATAGGCTAATACGCAATAAAAATTAAGGAATTTGTGTGATTCCTAAAATCGGATCTGTAGATGCGAAAATAGACATTCAAAATGTTGTGAGTATACACGAAAAATTGAGGGATTTGCGCGATTCTTAAAAAGGGCATATAGATATGAAATTTCGCGTGATAAAAATGATGTGAGTATGCGTGATTGTTCCCAACTCAATACAGAGCTCCTCAGAAGTTTTTTTTAAAGTAAATTTTGGGTGTTACATGCTCCTTGGGCTAATTAATACATACGAAAAATTAAGAAATTTGCGCGATACTATTGTGAATGCGGAAATGGATGTGAAAATATGGTGTGAGTTTACAATATTGTTACCTAATTCAATACGGAGGTCCTCAAAAAAATTTGAGGATAAAATTTTGGGTTCTCCGAATTCCAGATTTATGAGCTAATACACACAAAAAAATTAAAAAATTTGTGCAATTCCAAGAAGAAGTCTAGCAAATACGAGAATAGGCTTGAAAAAAAGGTATGAATATACGTAATAGTTCCCAAACTCAATACGTAGGTCTTGATAAAGTGTTTCCAGAAACAAATTTGGGTGCTCAGACACCAGATCAATGGCTAGTACACACAAAAACCGAGGAATTTGCACGATTCCTAAAAAGGGCCTGTAATTGTGGAAATGGATTTGAAAAAAAAAATGTGAGTATATATGATGGTTTCCCAACTCAATACGGAGTCATCGTAAAATATTTTGAGAAAAAAATATAGGTTGTGTAGGGCACCAAATTATGGGCTATTAAACACAAAAAATTCAGGAATTTCTGTGATTCCTTAAAACAGTCTCTAGATACGAAAATGAGCATGAAAGGAATGATATGAGTATATCTGATGGTTTCCCAACTCAATACGGAGGTCACCATAAAGCTTTTTGAGAAAAATATTTTTTGTGCTTCGATTGCACGATCCGTGATCTAATGCACATGAAAAATTGAGGAATTAGAAAGATTCCTACAAAAGGGCAGGTAGATGGAGAAACGATGTGAAAATAATGGTATGAGTATACGTGAAGGTTCCTCAACTCAATACGAAGGTTCTCATAAAGTTTTGTGACAAAAAAGTTTGAGGTGCTTCGAACGCCATATCCATGAGCTCATTAACAAATACAAAAAATTTATGAATTTGTGCGATTCCTAAAAAGGGCATGTATATGTGGAAATTGGCGTGAAATAATGGTGTTAATATATATATATATATATATATATATATATATATATATATATATATATATATATATATATATATTAATATATATAGTTTCAGAATTCAATATAGAGGTCCTCAACTCCTCATAATGTTTATTGAGAAAAAAATTAGGGGTGCTTCGGGCGGTTGGATCATGGGCTACACACAAAAAATTGAGGAATTCGCGTCATTTCTAAAAAAGAGCATCTAGATTTGGAAATAGGCGTGAAAAAATGGTGTGAAAAATATTTTTTTTTGAGAAAAAGAATTAGGTGCTAGGGTCGCCAAATCCATAGGATAATATACACAAAAAATTGAGAAATTTACGCGATCACTATAAATGGTCACGTAAATGTGGAAGTGGGTGTGAAAAAATGGTGTGGTATACAATATTGTTACCTAGTTCAATATGGAGGTCCTAAAAAAATTGAGGAAAAAATTTTGGGTGCTCCGGATGCTAGATCTACGAGCTAATACACACGAAAAATAAGAAATTTGCGCGATTTCAAAAAGAGGTTTAGAAAATACGAAAGTGGGCTTGATAAAATTGTGTGGATAAATGTGATAGTTGTAGTTCCCAAACTCAATACGTAGGTCTTGATAAAGTTTTTTGAGAAATAAATTTGGGTGCTCTGGGCGCTATATCAATGGCTAGTACACACAAAATTGAGGAATTTGCGAGATTCCTAAAAAGGGCGTGTAATTGTGGAAATGGGTTTGAAAAAAATGGTGAGTATATATGATTGTTTCCCAACTCAATACGGAGTCATTATAAAATAATTTAAGAAAAAAATATAGGGTGTGTCGCGCACCAAACCATTGGCTATTACACACGAAAAATTTAGAAGTTTGCGTGATTCCTTAAAACTACCTCTAAATACGGAAATGGGCATGAAAAGAATGGTTTGTGTAAATATACATGATGGTTAATCAATACATATGTCCCCATAAATTATTTTGAAGAAACAATTTTGGGTGCTTCGTGAGTCAGATCCATGGGATAATACACATGAAAAATTGATGAATTTATGCGATTTCAAAAAAAGGCATGTAAATTTGAAAATGAGCTTCAAAATATGGTGTGAGTATACGTGATTGTTTCCCAACTCAATACAGAGGTCCTAATAATGGTTTTTTAAGAATTTTTTTTGATTCTCTAGGCGCCATATCCGTGGGCTAATACGCACGAAAAATAAAAATTTGCATGATTCCAATAAAAGGGCCTCTAGATATGGAAATATGCGTGAAAGAGATGTTGTGGGTATACGTGATTGTTCCCTGAGGTCTTCATAATGTTTTTTGAGAAAAATAATTTGAGTGCTTCGGGCGTCAGATACACGGGCTAATACACACACAAAATTGAGGAATTTTCGCGATTTTAAAAATGGGCCTGTAAATGAAGAAATTGGCGTGAAAAGAATAGGTGAGTATAAGTGATGGTTCCCCAAATCAATATGTAGGTCCTCATAAATTTTCTTGAGAAAGACAATTTGGGTGATTCGGGCTCCAGATCAATGGGATTATACGTAGGAAAATCTAGGAATTTATTCTACTCCTAAAAAAGGACCTATAAATTCATAAATGGGAGTGAAAAAGTTGGTGCGAGTATACGTGATGGTTCCCCAACTCAATAAGAAGGTCCTCATAATGTTTTTTTAGAATAAATTTTGGGTGCTCTGGGCGCTAAACCCATGGGCTTATACACACAAAATATTGAGAAATTTGAGAAATTCCTAAAAAAAGATCTGTAAATACAAAATATTTACACATCTTTTTAAGGAGTTCCTCATAAAATATGAGGAAACTGTTTGGTTCTCCAGGCCCTTGACCCATTGACTAATACACACAAAAAATAAAGGAATTTAGGCGATTCCTAAAGAGGGCCTAAAGATATAGTGAAATAACAAGTGCGAGTATATATGATTGTTTCCCAACTCAATACGGAGGTCCTCATAAAGTTTTTGTGAGAAAAAAATTTGGGTGCTCTAGGCATTAGATCCGTAGGTTAATACACATGAAAAATTGAGGAATTTGCGTGATACCTAAAGAAGGGCTTCTAGATGTAGAATTGGACATGAAAAATGATGTGAGTATACATGATAGTTACTCAATACGAAGGTCCTGATAAAGTTTTTTTTGAATAAAATTAATTTGGATGCTCCAGAAGCTAGATGCGTGGTCTAATACACACGAAAAATAGAGAAATTTGTTCAATTTCTAAAAAAGGCCTATAAATGCGAAGATGAGTTTGAAAAATGGTGTGAGAATACGTGATGGTTCCCCAACTCACTAATGACGTCCTACTAAAGTTTTTTGAAAATAAAAACTCTGGATGCTCTGGGCGCCAGAACTGTGCGCTAATACATATAAAAAATTGAGAAATTTGCGTGATACCTAGTAAATGGTGTGTAGATGCAGAAATGGGTGTTAAAAAAGTAGTGTGACTATATGTGATTGTTCCAAGTCAATAAACGGAGGACCTAATAAAGTTTTTTATTAAAAAAATTTTGGGTGCTCCAAGTGTAATATGCATGAAAAATTAAGTAATTTGCGTGATTCTTAAGAGAGCTTGTGCATGCGTAAATGGACATAAAAAATTTTGTGAGTATACGTGATGATTTTCTAACTTAATAAGGAGGTCCTCTTAAGTTATTTTGAGAAAAAAATATTTTGATGCTTTAGGCACTAGTTCCATGGGCTAATATACATAGAAAAATTGAGTCTTTTGCGCGTTTTCCAAAAAAGTACATGTAAATGCAAAAATGAGTGTAAAAACAATGATGCGAGTATATTTAATAATCCCCAACTCAATACGGAGGTCCTCATAAAATTTTTTGAAAATAAATTTTTGGTTTCTACTGCCGCCAGATTCATGAGCTAATAAACACGAAAAATTAAAAAATTGCACAATTCATATATTAAGGGCCTGTATATGCGAATCTGAACTTGAAAACAATAGTACGAGTATAAATGATTTTTCCAAACTCAATTCAAAGATCCTTATAATCTTTTTGGGGAAAAAACTGGGTGCTCCGGGCACTAGATCAATAGGCTAATACACACAAAATATTGAGGGATTTATATGATTCCCAAATAAGCACCCGTAGATGCGGAATTGGGCATGAAAAAATGGTATGGGTATACATGATGTTTCTCCTACTCCATACGGGGGTCCTCTTAAAGTTTTTTGAGAAAAAAATTTGGGTGCTCTCGACGCCAGATCCATAAGCTAATATAAATGAAAAATTGAGAAATTTGTGTGATTCCTTAAAAGGGTCTATAAATGATGACATGGACGTGAAAAAAATTGGTGTGAATATATGTAATGGTTCCAAACTTAATACGGAGGTCCTCATAATATTTTTTTAGAGAACTTTTTTTGGGTGCATTTGGCGCTAAATCCATGGGCTAATACACACGAAAAATTGAGGAATTTGTGCAATTCCTAAAAAGGGGGTCTGTAGATGCGGAAATGTTCTTAAAAATATGGTTTGAGTATAGCTGTTGGTTCCCCGAATCAATAAGTAGGTCCTCACAATTTTTTTAGAATAAAATCATTGGTGCTCTGGGCGCCAGAACCGTTGGCTAATCCACATGAAAAATTGAGAAATTTGTGTGATTCCTTAAAAGGGCTTGTAGATGCGAAAATGGGCATGAAAAAATGATGCGAGTATATACGTGAGTGGTTCCCCAACTCAATATAGAGGTCATCATAAAGCTTTTTGATAAAAATAATTGGGTGCTTCGGGCGTCAGATCCATGGGCTAATTCACATGAAAAATTGAAGAATTCGCGTGATTCCCAAAAGAGGGCTTGTAGATACAAAAATGGACATGAAAAAATTGTGTGAGTATAAGTGATAGTTTACCCCTCAATACGGAGGTGCTAATAAATTATTTTGAGAAAAGAAGATCTTAGGTGCTTTAAGTGTCAGATCCATGGGCTAATACACACGAAAAATTGAGAAATTTATACGATTTCTAAAAGGACATGTAAATATGGAAATACGTGTGAAAAAAAAGATGTGAGTATATGTGATGATTTTCCAACTCAATCAAAAGAAAATATGACCATATCTAATTTCCTTTATCATCTATGATATTAATATCTTATACTTTCTTTTGGTTATCCAGAAACTATTTACTTTCTCAAATGTGATTTCCTTAAAATAAAACATGGGATTAATAGAGATGCTTTAACAACATTGCAATTTAATATAAAGAATATGCAATGCAAATTTGGTTAAAAAGAGTAGTTTTAATTGAAGACTTAAACTATAAAGGTCAAGTTTGTGCAAAACCTTGAAGAACTCATTAGACTTTCTAATCCTATGTTCATATATAAACCAGTTAAATATAAGTCATTATGAAATTCGACAAGCCTTAATTGAATCAAATTTACAAACACGAGAGGAAATAATGATTGTTTGGGAGCACGAATATGTTAGGATCGAAAATAAGCAGGTGTAAATGCGGAAGCTAGCAAAGCAAACCTCGAAAGACCACGAGTAAGAAGACAACGAGAAATACACCAAAAAGACACAAAGATACATGGGAGGTTCGCACAAGTGATAACATATCAAGCTTGTGACCCATAAATTATCTCCCTAACCAAAACTCTCAAAGCCCTTAGACTACATTGTGAAGGAACATCCTCTATTTATAGAGTCTTAAACCTTTTCCTACCAGAAAAAGGATTAGTCAATCCAAAACTTTTTTCTAAAAGGAAAACCTATTTATGGTAAGAAATCAGGGCAAATAAAATCTAACAGAATCATCAAGTACTTATATTTTGTAATCCGTACTTATAGTAGTTCGTATTTTAAAGTGTGTTTATATCTTATTGTTGTCTAAGACTACAATTTGGTTTTTTAAGTAACTAATCCATTTCAACGATGAAAATTTTGATATATATACAGAAGAATCCAATTATACCACATTGACAAATTGGGAAGATGGAGAAAGAAGGAGGAGGTATAATAGTGGGCCAAGTAGGATAAAATAACATACTTACCTGGACGGGGTCAATGGTTGATCATGAAGGCCCATGGCCTAGGCTTATGGCCTCCATTGCACTTTGGAGGGGTACTTGCCTAAGATCGGCCCAAGTGGTCGAGCCTACGTCATAATTTGTTGTTGAAGAGGTTTGCGTTCGCGCGGCCCCTGTCAATTCTAGTTGAATCTTTAGTGGGCTGTAGATCTAAATAATACATGTGTTGCCCAGAGGCCACTCTTTAGCCCAGCGTGGTTGAACATATATCATCATCTGCATATGACTACTGCTAAGATAGTTTTAATTGAACCTATGCTAAAACTAACAACAGGTAAGAACATGAGCAACCTTAGTAATTATATACATGAACATTCAGCAATTTTATAGTTTCTAAGAACCTAAAAGTACTTTTTAATAAATAAACCTTGCACCATAGGAGTATTTTTTGTGTGTGTTTTTAATAATTAGTTATTTATATGTAATGTTAGATTGAGTTGAACAAATTAAATCTCTCATATATAAATAAGTTTTCATTTTAAGTGAATTCTTTATTTAGCTTCGCCTATAAGAGAAGACATTAAGTTTTCTATTCTCTCCTTAAATTTATAGAAAGTGAAGGTATATCACTGGTGGGTGCTCGTATATTTTTCTCTTTGTCAGGTAACATGGTGGTTGGTTACATAATTTGCATTGTGAAATAATATAATCTAGTGAAAATTTCTATTTAACTAACTATTGACCCATAATTTATGTATTTTAATAGTTTATGACAAATGAATAATTGTTATAAATACATTGAATTAAGTGGATAGTCCATAAGGTTGGTACATGAACAACCATTCATATTCACTAGGTGACATGAACCTTTTTGGATAAGAATGTATCTATTTATTATGATACTTAATATGGTAACCTTTGGAGTGATTTCTCACTCTATAAATAGGGTTGTTCATTCACTATTGTAATATATACATATGAGACTTGAATACACTTGAATAAGAAGAAAATTTCCCTTCTTCTATCTATCTCTCTTGTCTTCTTCTCTTTATGATTATATTCTTATGAGCTTGATTTTATAACACGTTATCAGCACGAGTCTCTAGCCAATTAAGATTGAGTTTTACTTTTTCTTTAACTCATGTTTTGGTTGATCTCGTTATGAGAATCAAGGAACCGAAGATATATACTACTATTGGTTGAATATGACATGCTATACAAAATTTCTTAAATAGAAGAAGGTATAAAATTTTAATAGCATGAATTTGAATGTTATTTTGATTGTTTTGAAAGACTCAAAGGATGAGTCATGTTGTACTTCGATTTATTATACCATTGGTTAAGGGTAAGACATCAGGTAAAAGTCCGGATGCATCATACGATAGATTCAAGTTCTATCGCACCAAAAGGGTAAGACGTCAATTTGAGATTTGATGCACCGTGATTGGGTTCAAGTCCCATAGAATTATGGCGTAAAACGCCTTATATGGATAAGACATTGAGTTTGAGTCAATGCACCATAATGATGATATAATGATGACTAGGCTTTGATGAAAAGTCTTGAAATTCGTTCTATTGAATTTGCTTCATTCCTTGAAAAGAATGTGGTAGCAACATGTAATAACTCTGAAATCCGCCTGTTAACTTGCTCCATTCAATCATATGAATGTGGTAGCAGTGAATGTTAGTCTGAAAGATGACAAATGATTAATGATATGAATAAGGGCGTGGAGGGACATAATTATAATAGTCATCATTGTGGTAATGATAAAAGAACGAACACTATAAGTTCTTCAAATAGTCCTTCAAAATGTGAAGGAAATTTAAATAAATATGTGAACTTAAAGTTCAAGAGATAATTCAGTTGCATAATGTTGCAAATCAGTTGCCAGAGGAATGCACTGACCCTATGATATAATTCAGCTGCAAATGCTTCAATGTGAAGTCCTTGAAGGACAGAGTCTATGATACGCCGAAAGCGTAATAGACCAATTGATTCCAAATATAAAATTCCTTAAAGGAAGGAAGGAGCAAATGATCAATATGGTCATGATAATGAGGCAAGTGCTATAAAAGAGCACATTGACATAACACTTCATAAAATCTTGAAAAAGGTTCAGGTACCTGAAATAATAAAAAATGAAGAGATCTCGATAAGTTATGTCTTGTTGGAATCGATATCAAATAACCGTCGACGGTATCTTTGATATGAGGTAGCGCTCAATGATATAAATTGTGATGAGGATCTTGAATTCAAATCTGTCATATAGTGTGAACAGATAAATGGTTGGCCAAGTAAAATGCACAATTCAAGTATATTTTGTTTACTTAGAAAAGTGACATTTTGGACGGGTATTCCATAAATCAAGGTATAATGTCAGTGGGGTACAAATAAATTATTATGCGATAGTATAACCGTAAGATATCAAATACGGTTTGTGCCTTGGGGCATAAAGGTTTATCGCAAAAATCCTGACATTATTGGAGATGTTTTCTCCTTTGGTGGATGCAATGAGGTTTGTTTTGATCTGGAAACATATGAAAAACTTGAATGTATCTAATGAAAAATTGTAATGAAGGTTATATGAAAATCCTTGAAACAATCCAGGTGTCTGAAGCATATAAAGGTTTGAAAGAAACTTATCCAATAAAGCTTCAAGAATCCTTATATGGATTGAAATAGTCAAGGAAGAAAAAGGGTACAAAAGAATGACCCTAATTGTCCTTGTATTTTTATGAAAAGGTCTTGGTAAGACAAAATTTTGTCTTGACCTACAGATTGTTAATTTGACAAATAAAATATTTGTCTAACAGACAACAGTGCACATACACTGAAAAATTTTGATGCAATTTTATGTGGATATATCGCATTCATTGAGTACCCCAATGATTATGAGATCACTTGACATAAATGATGATTCAGTTTGATCTCAAAAGAAGGATAAGAGTTTCTTGGTGATGAAACTCTATCTTGGTGCAATCAGGGCACTAGTGCATCTTACTAACAATATTTGACTAGATATTTGTTTTGCAGTAAATTTACTGGCAAGATTCAGTTTCTCCCCGATAAAGGACATTGAAATGGTGTTGAACACATGATTGAATATCCTCAAAGGACCATAGTTATGGGCTTATTCTATTCCGAGGAATCCAAAACAAAATTGATTGGTTACGCAGATGCAGAATATTTATCTTATCCGCATAAAGTTCTATCTCAATCACGCTATGTGTTTGCATGTGGAGGCACAATAATATCCCGGGGATCAATGAAGCAAATGTTGCTCTGCAGAAATAAAAGTCCTTTATGAAGCAAGTCAAAAGCGCGTCTGGTTGAGATAAATGACACACCATATTCAAGAAATGTGTGGTTTTTCTTTAAAAAAAGAATATACCAACCACAATGTACAAAGATTGGAGACATCATCACAAGAAATCAAGTGATGTTTTAATCAGGGGGAGTACAATATGCGTTGCACTCTTTTTCCCTTGATCGAGGTTTTTTCCCACTGGATTTTCCTGGCAAGGTTTTTAATGAGGCAACAAATGGTGCGTATCAAAAGATATGTGTACTCTTTTTCCTTCACTAGAATTTTTTTCCACAGGGTTTTTCCTAGTAAGGTTTTAATGAGGCACATTATCTATGGACATCCAAGGGGGAGTGTTATAAATACATTGAATTAAGTGGATAGTCCATAAGGTTGGTACATGAACAACCATTCATATTCACTAGGTGACATGAACCTTTTTGGATAAGAATGTATCTATTTATTATGATACTTAATATGGTAACCTTTGGAGTGATTTCTCACTCTATAAATAGGGTTGTTCATTCACTATTGTAATATATACATATGAGACTTGAATACACTTGAATAAGAAGAAAATTTCCCTTCTTCTATCTATCTCTCTTGTCTTCTTCTCTTTATGATTATATTCTTATGAGCTTGATTTTATAACAATAATAAGCTTTAGCTAATTTTTATATATCTCATCCATAGGTTCTTCAAATAAGTTTATCATCTTCCAAAAATAGAAGAACTATTATTAAACTAGTGTAATCAAAAACATTTCTTAAAAATATTTGTGGATAGAATCTCTATCGCAACTAATATATGAATAGTCAACAAAAGAATTTTTTTGCTAGGAATTGACTTATTTAAAAATATAGGTTTGTTACATTTACAGACCATTTAATTTACATAAATTTTCTTTGGCATATTCAAATATAATAAAAATAGTGAAAACAATTCATATATTAGAGATGAGTAATGCATGGTTAGTCATTTTTTTTCCTGAAATGATTAGTGTAAAAAGAAATTTATACCTATATTAAAAATAAGTAATGGAGAGTTATTCATTAAATCTTTTTTGTAAAATGATTTAGTGAAATTATTTTATTTTTAAACTTTGAATCGCATGTTAATAACATTAAGATAAAAGTAATAATATGAAATAAAAAAGTAAAAAAAGAAAGATTTTTTTTTCTATTTACAAAGTGTATCTAAATATGCATAATCTTTTAATTAGACAATCATCGCCAATTTTTTTAACATTAGGCTACCACTTGGCAACATGTGATACTTCTAGCCTTACTTAATATAGAAGATTTTCATTTTAAGTAAATTCATCATTGTAATTGGGCGGATCTTTCTTTACAATGCATTTTTTTGTCTTTCCTTAAATAATGAGCACTCCTCAATTACATCGATTCTTAACTACGTCCAACCAAACACTTTTGCCCTTTTCCTTTCTCTTTCAATTTTAGTGGAAACTCATTTTCTCTCCGGTGGACTAACATATGGCGGTGGGTGCTTACCGGAAGGACACCAACAATGTGCAGCTGGAAGTGATGTCGCCGGATCTTACTCCCGTCTTCGCGGAAATCCCTCTCAACGAATATGGTATCAACTAAACTCTGTATCTTTTAAAATCCTATCGAGAAGAAGAGACAATTTAAGATTTCAACATATTTTTTGCTCAATAGGGTGGATCTGTAGAAATTAGGGTTTTTACATTTATTTTTTAGTTAAGAATTTAATTTTTACAACCTGTAGAAACTGGGATTTATTCATATACTTTTTTAGTCAGAAACTTAATTCTTTTGAGTTGTAGATACTGGCATTTATTAAATCAGTCAAAAGTTAGATTTTATGGCTTGTCGAAAATAGAGTTTGTTATTTGCCTTTTCAATTAAAAACTTAATTTGTATGCTTTTTGCTGTGGTTAGTGTAATATAGTTTTGATAGGAATTGAGAATACTCACCAAGAATGTCTTGTGTACTCATCAACAAAGTCTTTGGTATTACTGAAGCAAGTGGAGGAAATAAAAAAAAAGTTGTAGTATATGTTTGTAGTCCGCGTGAATAGGGCAAATCTATTTTTTGGGGCTCAATATTAGAGTTATTTTAACTTTTATACATTAGGTGAACCTTTTGGTGTAAGGATTTATTTAGTAGTGGTGAATCTATAGTATCTCATTGAGGCTGACAGTCAGTGTAAAACTAGCTAAGAAGAGGAATTTCTGCATCATAAACAATTCACATCAGCCCCTGATGTGCTGCAAGATAGCTAGGAAATGATTTCGATCATCATGGGCAGATGATGATAAAATACGATAGTCCAAGAGAGTTCAAATTAGGGCTAGGTAGTTAGAACTAGTGTTGAAGGGAGCATGAAGCGAAAAAAATCAACAATGTCTTGCTTCACTTTGAGTGAAGCAAAGTGTTTGCTTCTCAAAAGTGGAGCATACTTTATAAAGAAAGAAAGACTAGCACACACTTTAAAGAAAGACTAAAATAGACCTTGTACAATGACAATACATATAAGCAAATCTTCAATTTAAATGCTAATATATTTATCACAAAATTCTTCAAAATACAAGAAAAATCAATATTAAAATAGAGACTTTAGCAATCCAAGGGTGGATCTAGGGGTTTTTCCAGGGTGTATATATATATATATATATATATATATATATATATATATATATATATATATATATATATTTATTTTGAATCGTCTAAACACAAGATTGGAGATTGACTCATGATTTAGGGGTTTAAAGTTCATGCACTGAATTTTTATTTTCGAACCCATTTAGTTAAAATTCTGCATCCATCACTGATTACCACTCATGTATTTTCATGAGAATTATTCTTGAAGTTGGTTAACAACTTTAATTTATTGCACTAAATTTCAAGTAAAATAATTCAATTATTATATAATACGGTTATAGTATATAATTTATGTCAAACTATTATATCACTTGTGAATACAACTCAAATTTAACAAAGTTAATTAACTACCTAAGTTAGATAACAAAAATCTATTATCATCTCTTCTTTTTTTTGTAGCATAACAGTAATTATATTAAATGTAATGAAAAATATGGTTTAAAAAAATCAAAAGAAAGAGAGAGAAAGAGGGGTCTTAATCATGAAAAGAACTAAAAATGATTAATAAGTTTACAATCATAAATTTATATGTATATAAATATTTAGGAATTCTTTTAATACACATACAAAACCTTATTTGGTTATCTTAGGTTGATGCTAATATTTGTTGCACTTAATTTTACTAATTCTCATCTGTTTGGTTTCATTGTTAAATGATATTTGTTTGTGCTGATTTTCCCCTTTTTAGAAGCTCCAGGTAGTCCCTTTTATTATGAAAGTGATGATGAATGGGGAATGATGAGATTGAGAAGCACAGCTTGTATCGAAGCATCCTATGAACACTACCTCCGTACTGGGGTACTTAGTTTTTATATTCCTTTTGAGGTTGGTTCCTTACGTAATACTGTATATATAGGTCTAATATATATAGTGGTAAAATATCCAGGAAATTTTGTCCCATGAGTCCATACTTAGTGTAATTATGGGCATTGAGGATGTTGGAATGGTACCAGAAGATATCCTTCCTCCAAATGCTAGCAGTACATTGTATGTAGAGGGTTTGCCTGAGGACTGTACAACAAGAGAGGTGGCACGTATCCTTTCTTGTGTGGAAATTAGCTTATTGTTTTATTTATGACCCATTCTAGTTTTTCCCTTTACTTTAGTTTTTGCAGACATATTCCGCCATTTTGGAGGTTACAAAGAAGTTAGGCTCGTACCAGAACCATCAATATATGTATGAATATATACGTTTCATATCATCATCTACTAATTAAAAATTTTGTCTACTGTTATTTTGGATTATCAACTTAATTATTTATATATGCAGCCTGGAGTCAATACCTTGATTCATTGCTTTGTTGATTTTGTGAGTCCGCTTCATGCAGCTGCTGCAATGGATGCCTTACAAGGTGAGCTTCACACTCTCTTCTTTCTACCTCATAATTATGACTGCTCAATTTATAATAAATCAGAATACTAAACAAAATCAATGTTGTGTGAATATCTAAAATTTTGGTCTTTAAACTTTCGTACAAGTTGAAGGACATGTGGAAGCTGCTCTACATGTGCTTTTGGCTCGTCATTTCATGAATGCTTGACAGAAAATTGTCGGACAATTTGCTAGTGTACATCGATTTGTGAAAGAGAAATTTGTTGGGATAACGGTGTAGTAAAACTAATCAAATATTGCAGGTTATAAATTCGACCTTGATGAGCATGATTCAGGCAACTTAATGCTGCAATTTGCTGGCAATCCTGGTGTGACGTCAGCTGGAGGGGATTGTTGAAACTATGTGTATTTACAGGTACAAAACTTTGGTGCGCTTGACCCCTTTATTATCGATGACCATAACATACGGTTATACAAAGTTACTAAATTGTGGAACTATACTTTTGTGTAGGACTTGCCATGTTTGGAGAGCGACATCATGCTGCAAGCGTGTTTCTCTGATCATGTATATTAACTGTAGCTGGTGCTTAGCAGTTTGAAGACAAAGTTGCTTGTCAGATCAAATATAATTGTTTAAATTTCTTTTTAAAATTCGCTACAACTTATGACATTATCAACTTGTGCTCTGTTGTTTAGTGTTTGATTACTGTCATTCAGGTCAAGAGACTTTTTAATTGTCGAAATAAAATCCTAGGTGATGGTGATGGTTTGTAGATTTTTATTTGAAGTCTACGAAACCATTCTTAATGACCTCCGTTTACAGTCTCTACTGAAAAACGTGACGATTTTTACCTCGCCATAAATGAAATACTTGAGGAAAAGAAAAAGAAGAAGAAAATACATAGTCCAAACTATCTATTTTTTCCCGTGCATCCTAATTCTGTATATCTAAATATAAATATTAGAAATAGAGCCGAAAGCAATGGGCTCTGTTGAATCTGCACGCAGCAACAAGCTAAAATTTCCCTCTTAACTCTCTTGTCGATCGATGGATATCATTCCAACTGACTTGAACAAATTAGCTAACTAACTTTTTGAAGAACTTATGCCTGATTTCTGATTGAAGGTCTTCAGCAGAGTTAGTGATTTACATACAAGAACATTTTGGCCTACCTGCAGAGAGCTGTGCTATTCGGATGAATTTTTCTCTCTTGCTCTCTTTTCCTGGTGTTGATTAATTTCATCAACACAATACATAGGTCCTTACGAAGTTTCTCGAGAAAAGTTTTTTTGGATGCTCTGGAGACCAAATTAATGGGCTAATATACACAAAAATTTGAGGAATTGGCGCGATTCCTAAAAAAGGGACCATATATGAGGAAATGGGTATTAAAAATGGTGTTAGCACACATGATGATTCCCCAACTCAATACGAAGGTCCTCATAAATTTTTTTGGTGCTCCAGGCGCCTTTATCCATGGGCTTATACACACGAAAAAATAAGATATTTGCACGATTCCTAAAAAAATGGTATGTATATGCGAAAATGGATGTGAAAAAAATAACGTGACTATATGTGATGGTTCCCCATTTCAATACAGAGGTTCTCGCAAAGTTTTTTGAGAAAATCTTTTTGAGTGCTCCGAGCGCCACATCCATGTGCTAAATACACACGAAAATTGAAAAATTTACACGATTTCTTAAAAAGCCCTGTAGATAGGAAAATGGGCATGAAAAAATAGTTTGTGTGTACGTGATGGTTCGACAACATAATACGGAGGTCCTCATAAAGTATTTTGAGAGAAGAATTGAGTTCTTAAGACACCAGATTCATGGGCTAATACACACGAAAAATTGAGCAATCTACGTGATTTATATAAAAAGGCATGTGAACAAGGAAATGGCGTGAAAAACTAGTGTGTGTATACGTGATGGTTCTCCAACTCAATATGGAGGTCCTCATAAATATCTTTAAGAAAAAAGTTTTGGGTACTCCAGGCGCCAGATACATGTACTAATAAATACAAAAGCTTAAGGAATTGTATGATTTCTAAAAAAGGGTTGATATATGCCGAAATGGGTGTATAAAATGGTGTGAATATAATCATGTTTCCCCAACTCAAAATATTTTTTGAGAATAAATTGTAGGGTGCAAGAGTCGGCTGATCCATGGGCTAAAAGTCACAAAAAATTGAACAATTTGTCTGATTCTTTAAAAAAAATCTGTAGATGCAAAAATAGGCGTAAAATAAATGGTGTGCGTATACGTGATGATTACAAACTTAATACAGAGGTCCTTATAAAGTTTTTTGAGAAAAAAGTTTAGGTCCTTAGAAAGCTAGATCCATGGACTAATAAACACGAAAGATTAAGGAATTTGCACAATTAAAACGAAAAGGACATGTAAATAATGAAATGTGCGTGAAAAATGGTATGAGTATACATGATAGTTCACCAACTCAATACAAAGGTACTCATAAAGTTTTGTGAAAAAAATGTTTGGGTGCTCCAATCGCCATATCCATGAGCTAATACATATAAAAAAAATCTGAATTTGCGCAGTTCCTAAAAATGGCCTGTAGATGTAGAAATTGGCATTAAAACTGGTGTGAATATATGTGATGATTTCCGAACTCAATATAGAGGTACTCAACTCCTCATAATGGTTCGTTATAAGAAAATTAGGGGTTCTCCGGGTGGTTGAATCATAGGCTAATACACACAAAAATTTGAGAAACTTGCGCCATTTCTAAAACAAGCGTCTAGATGCGGAAATAGGCAAAAAAAAATGAGTGAAAATACGTGATGGTTCGCCAACTCAATACAGAGGTTCTCATAATTTTTTTGAGAAAAAGAATTAGGTGATAGGGTCGCCAAATCAATAGGCTAATACACACTAAAAATTGAGAAATTTGTGTGATTCCTAAAATCGGGTCTTTAGATGCGAAAATAGACATTAAAAAGTATTGTGAGTATACACGAAAAATTGAGGGATTTGTGCAATTCTTAAAAAGGGCATATAGATATGAAATTTGGCGTGATAAAAATGATGTGAATATGCGTGATTGTTCCCCAACTCAATATAGAGCTACTCATAAGTTTTTTAAAATAAATTTTGGGTGTTACATGCTCCTTGGGCTAATTAATACATACAAAAAATTAAGGAATTTGCGCGATACTATTGTGAATGCGGAAATGGATGTGAAAATATGGTGTGAGTTTACAATATTGTTACTAATTCAATACGGAGGTCCTCAAAAAAATTTGAGGATAAAATTTTGGGTGCTCCGAATTCCATATTTATGAGCTAATACACACAAAAAAAAATTAAAGAATTTGTGCAATTCCAAGAAGAGGTCTAGCAAATTTGAGAATAGGCTTGAAAAAAGGTATGAATATACGTAATAGTTCCCAAACTCAATATGTAGGTCTTGATAAAGCGTTTCCAGAAACAAATATGGGTGCTCCAGGCGCCAGATCAATGGCTAGTACACATAAAAATCGAGGAATTTGCGCGATTCCTAAAAAGGGCCTGTAATTGTGGAAAAGGATTTGAAAAACAATGATGTGAGTATATATGATGGTTTCCCAACTCAATACGGAGTCATCATAAAATATTTTGTGAAAAAAATTGAGGAATTTGCGTGATTCTGAAAAGAGAACCTTTTGATGCAGAAATAGGCGTGAAAAATAGTACGAGTATACGTGATGGTTCCCCAACAAAATACAGAGGTCCTTACGAAATATCTCGAGAAAAGTTTTTTTGAATGCTGTGGAGACAAAATTAATGACTAATACACACAAAAAATTAAGGAATTTACGCTATTCCTAAAAAAGGGACCATATATGTGGAAATGGATATTAAAAATGGTGTTAGCACACATGATGATTCCCCAACTCAATACGAAGGTCCTCATAAATTTTTTTGGTGCACCAACCGCCTTTATCCATGGGCTAATACACACAAAAAAAAATAAAAAATTTGCACGATTCCTAAAAAATGGTATGTATATGCGAAAATGGACGTGAAAAAATAACGTGACTATATGTGATGGTTCCCCATTTCAATACAGAGATTCTCATTAGGTTTTTTGAGAAAATCTTTTTGAGTGCTCCGAGCGTCACATCCATGTGCTAAATACACACGAAAATTGAAAAATTTACACGATTTCTAAAAAAGCCCTGTAGGTACGAAAATGTGCATGAAAAAATAGTTTGTGTGTACGTGATGGTTCGACAACATAATACGGAGGTCCTCATAAAGCATTTTGAGAAAAGAATTGGGTTCTTTAGACGTCAGATTCATGGGCTAATATACACGAAAAATTGAGCAATCTACGTGATTTATATAAAAAGGGCATGTAAATCAGGAAATGGCGTGAAAGCTAGTGTACGTATACGTGATGGTTCTCCAACTCAATATGGAGGTCCTCATAAATATCTTTAAGAAAAAAGTTTTGGGTACTCCAGGCGCCAGATACATGGACTAATACATACAAAAGCTTGAGGAATTGTATGATTTCTAAAAGAGGGTTGATATATGCCGAAATGGGTGTATACAATGGTGTGAATATAATGATGTTTCCCCAACTCAAAATATTTTTTGAGAATAAATTTGGGGTGCTCGATTCGGTTGATTCATGGGCTAAAACTCACAAAAAATTGAACAATTTGTCTGATCCTTTAAAAAAGATCTGTAGATGCAAAAATAGGCGTAAAATAAATGGTGTGAGTATACGTGATGATTCCCCAACTTAATACAGAGGTCCTTATAAAGTTTTTTGAGAAAAAAGTTTAGGTCCTTAGAAAGCTAGATCCATGCACTAATAAACACGAAAGATTAAGGAATTTGCACAATTAAAACAAAAAGGACATGTAAATAATAAAATGTGCGTGAAAAATGGTATGAGTATACATGATAGTTCACTAACTCAATACAAAGGTTCTCATAATGTTTTGTGAGAAAAATGTTTGGGTGCTCCAATCGCCATATCCATGAACTAATACATACAAAAAAAATTGCGCAGTTCCTAAAAACGGCCTATAAATGTGGAAATGGGCATCAAAAAAATGGTGTGAATATACGTGATGGTTTCCGAACTCAATATAGAGGTCCTCAACTCCTCATAATGGTTATTTATAAGAAAATTAGGGGTGCTCTGGGCGGTTGAATCATAGGCTAATACACACAAAAAAAATTGAGGAATTTGTGCCATTTCTTAAAAAAGCGTCTAGATGCGGAAATAGGCAAAAAAAATGTGTGAAAATACGTGATGGTTCGCCAACTCAATACAAAGATTCTCATAATTTTTTTTTGAGAAAAAGAATTAGGTGATAGGGTTGCAAAATCCATAGGCTAATACACACTAAAAGTTGAGGAATTTGTGTGATTCCTATAATAGGGTCTGTAGATGCGAAAATAGACATTAAAAAATGTTGTGAGTATACACAAAAAATAGAGGGATTTACGCAATTCTTAAAAAGGGCATATAGATATGAAATTTGGCGTGATAAAAATGATGTGAGTATACGTGATTGTTCCCCAACTCAATATAGAGCTCCTCGTAAGTTTATTTTTGAAAATAAATTTTGGGTGTTACATGCTCCTTGGGCTAATTAATACATACGAAAAATAAAGGAATTTGCGCGATACTATTGTGAATGCGTAAATGGATGTGAAAATATGGTGTGAGTTTACAATATTGTCACCTACTTCGATACGGAGGTCCTCAAAAAAATTTGAGGATAAAATTTTGGGTGGTCCGAATTCCAGATTTATGAGCTAATACACACAAAAAATTAAAGAATTTGTGCAATTCCAAGAAGAGGTCTAGCAAATGCGAGAATAGGCTTGAAAAAAGGTTATGGATATACGTGATAGTTCCAAAACCCAATACGTAGGTCTTGATAAAGTGTTTTTAGAAACAAATTTGGGTGCTCCAGTCGCCAAATCAATGGCTAGTACACACAAAAACCGAGGAATTTGCGTCATTCCTAAAAAGGATATGTAATTGTGGAAATGGATTTGAAAAAATGATGTGAGTATATATATGATGGTTTCCCAACTCAACACGGAGTCATCATAAAATATTTTGAGAAAAAAAATATAGGGTGTGTTGGGAATCAAACTATGGGCTATTAAACACAAAAAATTTAGGAATTTGTGTGATTCCTTAAAACAACCTCTAGATACGGAAATGAGCATGAATATATCTGATGGTTTTCCAACTCAATATGGAGGTCCCCATAAAGATTTTTGAGAAAAATAATTTTGGTGGGCTGTAGATCTAAATAATACATGTTTTGCCCAGAGGCCACTCTTTAGCCCAGCGTGGTTGAACATATATCATCATCCGCATATGACTACTGCTAAGATAGTTTTAACTAAACCTATGCTAAAACTAACAACATTCAATCTTTTTTGTAAAATGATTTTGTGAAATTATTTTATTTTTAATCTTTGAACCGCATGTTAATAACATTAAGCTAAAAGTAATAATATGAAATAAAAAAGTAAAAAAATAAAGAATTTTTTTCTATTTACAATGTGTATATAAATATGCATAATTTTTTAATTAGACAATCATCGCCAATTTTTTTAACATTAGGCTGCCACTTGGCAACATGTGATACTTCTACCCTTACTTACTATAGAAGATTTTCATTTTAAGTAAATTCATCATTGTACTTGAGCGGATCTTTCTTTACAATGCATTTTTTTGTCTTTCCTTAAATAATGAGCACTCCTCAATTACATCGATTCTTAACTACGTCCAACCAAATACTCTTGCCCTTTTCCTTTATCTTTCAATTTTAGTGGAAACTCTTTTTCTCTCCGGTGGACTAACATATGGCGGTGGGTGCTTACCGGAAGGACACCAACACTGTGCAGCTGGAAGTGATGTCGCCGGATCTTACTCCCGTCTTCGCGGAAATCCCTCTCAACGAATACGGTATCAAATAAACTCTGTATCTTTTAAAATCCTATCAAGAGACAATTTAAGATTTCAACATATTTTTTGCTCAATAGGGTGGATCTGTAGAAATTAGGGTTTTTACATTTATTTTTTAGTTAAGAATTTAATTTTTATGACTTGTAGAAACTGATATTTATTCATATACTTTTTTAGTCAGAAACTTAATTCTTATGAGTTGTAGATACTGGGTTTTATTAGATCAGTCAAAAATTAAATTTTATGGCTTGTCGAAAATAGAGTTTGTTATTTGCCTTTTCAATTAAAAACTTAATTTGTATGCTTTTTGCTGTGGTTTGTGTAATATAGTTATGATAGGAATTGCGAATACTCACCAAGAATGTCTTGTATACTCATCAAGAAAGTCTTTGGTATTACTGAAGTAAGTGGAGAAAATTAAAAAAAAAAGTCGTAGTATATGTTTGTAGTCCGCGTGAATAGGGAAAATCAATTTTTCGGGACTCAATATTAGAGCTATTTTTGTAGCTTTTATACATTAGATGAACCTTTTGGTGTAAGGCCTTATTTAGTAGTGGTGAATCTATAGTATCTCATTGAGGCTGATAGTCAGTGTAAAACTAGCTAAAAAGAGGAATTCCTGCATCATCAACAATTCACATCAGCCCCTGATGTCCTGCAAGATAGCTAGGAAATGATTTCGATCATAATTGGCAGATGATGATAAAAGACGATAGTCCAAGATAGTTCAAATTAGGGATAGGCAGTTAGAACTAGTGTTGAAGGGAGCATGAAGCGAAAAAAAATCAACAATGCCTTGCTTCACTTTGAGTGAAGCAACGTGTTTGCTTCCCCAAAGTGGAGCATACTTTATAAAGAAAGAAAGACTAGCACACACTTTAAAGAAAGACTAAAATAGACCTTGTACAATGACAATACATATAAGCAAATCTTCAATTTAAATGCTAATATATGCATCACAAAATTCTTCAAAATACAAGAAAAATCAATATTAAAATAGAGACTCTAGCAATCCAAGGGTGGATCTAGGGGTTTTTCCAGGGTGTGTGTATATATATATATAATTCAATTATTATATAATACGATTTTAGTATATAATTTATGTCAAACTATTATCTTCACTTGTGAATACAACTCAAATTTAACAAAGTTAATTAACTGCCTAAGTTAGATAACAAAAATCTATTATTAGCTTTTTTTCTTTGTAGCATAACAGTAATTATATTAAAAGTAATGAAAAATATGTTTTAAAAAAATCAAAAGAGAGAGAGGGGTCTAGATCATGAAAAGCACATGATTAATAAGTTTACAATCATAAATTTATATGCATATAAATATTTAGGAATTCTTTTAATACACATACAAAACCTTATTTGGTTATCTTAGGTTGATGCTAATATTTGTTGCACTTAATTTTACTAATTCTTATCTTGTTTGGTTTCAGTGTTAAATGATATTTGTTTGTGCTGATTTTCCCCTTTTTAGAAGCTCCAGGTAGTCCTTTCTATTATGACAGTGATGATGAATGGGGAATGATGAGATTGAGAAGCACAGCTTGTATCGAAGCATCCTATGAACACTACCTCCGTACTGGGGTACTTAGTTTTTATAT
Organism: Solanum lycopersicum; assembly: GCF_036512215.1. Lineage (NCBI taxonomy): Eukaryota > Viridiplantae > Streptophyta > Magnoliopsida > Solanales > Solanaceae > Solanum > Solanum lycopersicum. The sequence continues at coordinate 38,413,486 of NC_090805.1, forward strand.
TCCTTTTGAGGTTGGTTCCATACGTAATACTGTATATATAGGTCTAATATATATACTGGTAAAATATCCAGGAAATTTTGTCCCATGAGTCCATACTTAGTGTAATCATGGGCATTGAGGATGTTGGAATGGTACCAGAAGATATGCTTCCTCCAAATGCTAGCAGTACATTGTATGTAGAGGGTTTGCCTGAGGACTGTACAACAAGAGAGGTGGCACGTATCCTTTTCTTGTGTGGAAATTAGCTTATTGTTTTATTTATGGCCCGTTCTAGTTTTTCCCTTTACTTCAGTTTTTGCAGACATATTCCGCCATTTTGGAGGTTACAAAGAAGTTAGGCTCGTACCAGAACCATCAATATATGTAAGAATATATACGTTTCATATCATCATCTACTAATTAAAAATTCTGTCTACTGTTATTTTGGATTATCAACTTAATTAATTATATATGCAGCCTGGAGTCAATACCTTGATTCATTGCTTTGTTGATTTTGTGAGTCCGCTTCATGCAGCTGCTGCAATGGATGCCTTACAAGGTGAGCTTCACACTCTCTTCTTTCTACCTCATAATTATGAATGCTCAATTTATAATTAATCAGAGTACTAAACAAAATCAATGTTGTGTGAATATTCTTAAATTTTGGTCTTTAAACTTTCGTACAAGTTGAAGGACATGTGGAAGCTGCTCTACATGCGCTTTTGGCTCGTCATTTCATGAATGCTTGACAGAAAATTGTCGGACAATTTGCTAGTGTACATCGATCTATGAAAGAGAAATTTGTTGGGATAACGGTGTAGTAAAACTAATCAAATCTTGCAGGTTATAAATTCGACCTTGATGAGCATGATTCAGGCAACTTAATGCTGCAGTTTGCTGGCAATCCTAGTGTGACGTCAGCTGGAGGGGATTATTGAAACTATGTGTATTTACAGGTACAAAACTTTGGTGCGCTTGACCCCTTTATTATTGATGACCATAACATACGGTTATACAAAGTTACTAAATTGTGGAACTATACTTTTGTGTAGGACTTGCCATGTTTGGAGAGCGACATCATGCTGCAAGCGTGTTTCTCTGATCATGTATATTAACTGTAGCTGGTGCTTAGCAGTTTGAAGATAATGTTGCTTGTCAGATCAAATATAATTGTTTAAATTTCTTTTTAAAATTCGCTACAACTTATGACATTATCAACTTGTGCTCTGTTGTTTAGTGTGTGATTGTTGTCATTCAGGTCAGGAGACTTTTTCATTGTAGAAATAAAATCCTTGGTGATGGTGATGGTTTGTAGATTTTTATTTGAAGTCTATGAAACCATTCTTAATGACCTCCGTTTACAGTCTCTAGTGAAAAACGTGACGACTTTTACCTCGCCATGAATGAAATACTTGAGGAAAAGAAAAAGAAGAAGAAAATACATAGTCCAAACTATCTATTTTTTCCCGTGCATCCTAATTCTGTATATCTAAATATAAATATTAGAAATAGAGCCGAAAGCAATGGGCTCTGTTGAATCTTCACGCAGCAACAAGCTAAAATTTCCCTCTTAACTCTCTTGTCGATCGATGGATATCAATCCGACTGACTTGAACGAAATAGCTAACTAACTTTTTGAAGAGCTTATGCCTGATTTCTGATTGAAGGTCTACAGCAGAGTTAGTGATTTACATACAAGAACATTTTGGCCTACCTGCAGAGAGCTGTGCTATTCGGATGAATTTTTCTCTCTTGCTCTCTTTTTCTGGTGTTGATTAATTTCGTCAATAGTTTTTCAAAGTACAGTAATAGTTACTTATGCCTACAGGGAGCACATTCTTTTTGAACTACTATAAATCTAGTTTAAGTAAATGTTTTTTTTTTCTTTTAATAATTGTCGATATATAAATCTATATAGTAGTTTATATAAAACTTGCGTGCAAAAGAATTTTTTTTGCTAGAAATTTGGCGTATTTAAAAATTACATTTGTTACGTTAACAAATTATTCTTTTGCATAAATGTTCTTTTAAGTGAGATCCAAATATATCAAAAATCCATACATCGTAGATGAACAATAAATGTAGAGTTATCCATTGAAACTTTTTCCTAAAATGATTCGTCGACATTATCTTATCTTTAATTTTTGAATCTCGTACAAATAGCATGATGCTAAAAGTAATAATGAAAATAGACAAATAAATAAAAACTTCCTTCTATCACATGATGGCTTTTGAGAAATATTTTTTGGGTGATTTGGACATCAAATTCCTGTGCTAATACTCCCAAAAATTTGAGGAATTTGTGTGATTCCGAAAAGAGGACCTTTTGATGCAGAAATAGGCGTGAAAAATAGTACGACTATACGTGATGGTTCCCCAACACAATACAGAGGTCCTTACAAAGTTTCTCGAGAAAAGTTTTTTTGGATGCTCTGGAGACCAAATTAATGGGCTAATATACACGAAAATTTGAGGAATTTGCGCGATTCCTAAAAAAGGGACCATATATGTGGAAATGGATATTAAAAATGGTGTTAGCACACATGATGAATCCCCAACTCAATACGAAGGTCCTCATAATTTTTTTTGGTGCTCCAGGCGCCTTTATCCATGGGCTTATACACACAAAAAATAAGAAATTTGCACGATTCCTAAAAAAATGGTATGTATATGCGAAAATGGACGTGCAAAAAATAACGTGTCTATATGTGATGGTTCCCCATATCAATACAGAGGTTCTCATAAAGTTCTTTGAGAAAATCTTTTTGAGTGCTCCGAGCGCCACATCCATGTGCTACACACGAAAATTGAAAAATTTAGACGATTTCTAAAAAAGCCCTGTAGATACGAAAATGGGCATGAAAAAATAGTTTGTGTGTACGTGATGGTTTGACAACATAACACGGAAGTCCTCATAAAGTAATTTGAGAAAAGAATTGGGTTCTTAATACGCCAGACTTACGGGCTAATACACACGAAAAATTGAGCAATCTACGTGATTTATATAAAAAGGGCATGTGAACAAGGTAATGGCGTGAAAAACTAGTGTGCGTATATGTGATGGTTCTACAACTCAATATGGAGTTCCTCATAAATATCTTTAAGAAAAAAGTTTTGGGTACTCCAGGCGCCAGATTCATGGACTAATACATACAAAAGCTTGAGGAATTGTATGATTTCTATAAAAGGGTTGATATATGCCGAAATGGGTGTATAAAATGGTGTGAACATAATCATGTTTCCCCAACTCAAAATATTTTTTGAGAATAAATTTTAGGGTGCTAGAGTCGGTTGATCCATGGGCTAAAACTCACAAAAAATTGAACAATTTGTCTGATTCTTTAAAAAAGATTTGTAGATGCAAAAATAGGCGTAAAATAAATTGTGTGCGTATACGTGATGATTCCCAACTTAATACAGAGGTCCTTATAAAGTTTTTTTGAGAAAAAAGTTTAGGTCCTTAGAAAGCTAGATCCATTGACTAATAAACACGAAAGATTAAGGAATTTGCACAATTAAAACAAAAAGGACATGTAAATAATGAAATGTGCGTGAAAAATGGTATGAGTATACATGATAGTTCACCAACTCAATACAAAGGTTCTCATGAGCTAATACATATTAAAAAAATATGAATTTGCGCAATTCCTAAAAATGGTCTGTAGATGTGGAAATTGGCATTAAAAATGGTGTGAATATACGTGATGGTTTCCAAACTCAATATAGAGGTCCTCAACTCCACATAATGGCTCTTTATAAGAAAATTAGGGGTGCTCCGGGTGGTTGAATCATAGGCTAATACACACAAAATAATTGAGGAATTTGCGCCATTTCTAAAAAAAAGCGTCTAGATGCGGAAATAGGTAAAAAAAATGTGTGAAAATACGTGATGGTTTGCCAACATAATACAGAGGTTCTCATAATTTTTTTGAGAAAAAGAATTAGGTGATAGGGTCGTCAAATCCATAGGCTAATACGCAGTAAAAATTAAGGAATTTGTGTGATTCCTAAAATCGGATCTGTAGATGCGAAAATAGACATTCAAAATGTTGTGAGTATACACGAAAAATTGAGGGATTTGCGCGATTCTTAAAAAGGGCATATAGATATGAAATTTCGCGTGATAAAAATGATGTGAGTATGCGTGATTGTTCCCAACTCAATACAGAGCTCCTCAGAAGTTTTTTTTAAAGTAAATTTTGGGTGTTACATGCTCCTTGGGCTAATTAATACATACGAAAAATTAAGAAATTTGCGCGATACTATTGTGAATGCGGAAATGGATGTGAAAATATGGTGTGAGTTTACAATATTGTTACCTAATTCAATACGGAGGTCCTCAAAAAAATTTGAGGATAAAATTTTGGGTTCTCCGAATTCCAGATTTATGAGCTAATACACACAAAAAAATTAAAAAATTTGTGCAATTCCAAGAAGAAGTCTAGCAAATACGAGAATAGGCTTGAAAAAAAGGTATGAATATACGTAATAGTTCCCAAACTCAATACGTAGGTCTTGATAAAGTGTTTCCAGAAACAAATTTGGGTGCTCAGACACCAGATCAATGGCTAGTACACACAAAAACCGAGGAATTTGCACGATTCCTAAAAAGGGCCTGTAATTGTGGAAATGGATTTGAAAAAAAAAATGTGAGTATATATGATGGTTTCCCAACTCAATACGGAGTCATCGTAAAATATTTTGAGAAAAAAATATAGGTTGTGTAGGGCACCAAATTATGGGCTATTAAACACAAAAAATTCAGGAATTTCTGTGATTCCTTAAAACAGTCTCTAGATACGAAAATGAGCATGAAAGGAATGATATGAGTATATCTGATGGTTTCCCAACTCAATACGGAGGTCACCATAAAGCTTTTTGAGAAAAATATTTTTTGTGCTTCGATTGCACGATCCGTGATCTAATGCACATGAAAAATTGAGGAATTAGAAAGATTCCTACAAAAGGGCAGGTAGATGGAGAAACGATGTGAAAATAATGGTATGAGTATACGTGAAGGTTCCTCAACTCAATACGAAGGTTCTCATAAAGTTTTGTGACAAAAAAGTTTGAGGTGCTTCGAACACCATATCCATGAGCTCATTAACAAATACAAAAAATTTATGAATTTGTGCGATTCCTAAAAAGGGCATGTATATGTGGAAATTGGCGTGAAATAATGGTGTTAATATATATATATATATATATATATATATATATATATATATATATATATATATTAATATATATAGTTTCAGAATTCAATATAGAGGTCCTCAACTCCTCATAATGTTTATTGAGAAAAAAATTAGGGGTGCTTCGGGCGGTTGGATCATGGGCTACACACAAAAAATTGAGGAATTCGCGTCATTTCTAAAAAAGAGCATCTAGATTTGGAAATAGGCGTGAAAAAATGGTGTGAAAAATATTTTTTTTTGAGAAAAAGAATTAGGTGCTAGGGTCGCCAAATCCATAGGATAATATACACAAAAAATTGAGAAATTTACGCGATCACTATAAATGGTCACGTAAATGTGGAAGTGGGTGTGAAAAAATGGTGTGGTATACAATATTGTTACCTAGTTCAATATGGAGGTCCTAAAAAAATTGAGGAAAAAATTTTGGGTGCTCCGGATGCTAGATCTACGAGCTAATACACACGAAAAATAAGAAATTTGCGCGATTTCAAAAAGAGGTTTAGAAAATACGAAAGTGGGCTTGATAAAATTGTGTGGATAAATGTGATAGTTGTAGTTCCCAAACTCAATACGTAGGTCTTGATAAAGTTTTTTGAGAAATAAATTTGGGTGCTCTGGGCGCTATATCAATGGCTAGTACACACAAAATTGAGGAATTTGCGAGATTCCTAAAAAGGGCGTGTAATTGTGGAAATGGGTTTGAAAAAAATGGTGAGTATATATGATTGTTTCCCAACTCAATACGGAGTCATTATAAAATAATTTAAGAAAAAAATATAGGGTGTGTCGCGCACCAAACCATTGGCTATTACACACGAAAAATTTAGAAGTTTGCGTGATTCCTTAAAACTACCTCTAAATACGGAAATGGGCATGAAAAGAATGGTTTGTGTAAATATACATGATGGTTAATCAATACATATGTCCCCATAAATTATTTTGAAGAAACAATTTTGGGTGCTTCGTGAGTCAGATCCATGGGATAATACACATGAAAAATTGATGAATTTATGCGATTTCAAAAAAAGGCATGTAAATTTGAAAATGAGCTTCAAAATATGGTGTGAGTATACGTGATTGTTTCCCAACTCAATACAGAGGTCCTAATAATGGTTTTTTAAGAATTTTTTTTGATTCTCTAGGCGCCATATCCGTGGGCTAATACGCACGAAAAATAAAAATTTGCATGATTCCAATAAAAGGGCCTCTAGATATGGAAATATGCGTGAAAGAGATGTTGTGGGTATACGTGATTGTTCCCTGAGGTCTTCATAATGTTTTTTGAGAAAAATAATTTGAGTGCTTCGGGCGTCAGATACACGGGCTAATACACACACAAAATTGAGGAATTTTCGCGATTTTAAAAATGGGCCTGTAAATGAAGAAATTGGCGTGAAAAGAATAGGTGAGTATAAGTGATGGTTCCCCAAATCAATATGTAGGTCCTCATAAATTTTCTTGAGAAAGACAATTTGGGTGATTCGGGCTCCAGATCAATGGGATTATACGTAGGAAAATCTAGGAATTTATTCTACTCCTAAAAAAGGACCTATAAATTCATAAATGGGAGTGAAAAAGTTGGTGCGAGTATACGTGATGGTTCCCCAACTCAATAAGAAGGTCCTCATAATGTTTTTTTAGAATAAATTTTGGGTGCTCTGGGCGCTAAACCCATGGGCTTATACACACAAAATATTGAGAAATTTGAGAAATTCCTAAAAAAAGATCTGTAAATACAAAATATTTACACATCTTTTTAAGGAGTTCCTCATAAAATATGAGGAAACTGTTTGGTTCTCCAGGCCCTTGACCCATTGACTAATACACACAAAAAATAAAGGAATTTAGGCGATTCCTAAAGAGGGCCTAAAGATATAGTGAAATAACAAGTGCGAGTATATATGATTGTTTCCCAACTCAATACGGAGGTCCTCATAAAGTTTTTGTGAGAAAAAAATTTGGGTGCTCTAGGCATTAGATCCGTAGGTTAATACACATGAAAAATTGAGGAATTTGCGTGATACCTAAAGAAGGGCTTCTAGATGTAGAATTGGACATGAAAAATGATGTGAGTATACATGATAGTTACTCAATACGAAGGTCCTGATAAAGTTTTTTTTGAATAAAATTAATTTGGATGCTCCAGAAGCTAGATGCGTGGTCTAATACACACGAAAAATAGAGAAATTTGTTCAATTTCTAAAAAAGGCCTATAAATGCGAAGATGAGTTTGAAAAATGGTGTGAGAATACGTGATGGTTCCCCAACTCACTAATGACGTCCTACTAAAGTTTTTTGAAAATAAAAACTCTGGATGCTCTGGGCGCCAGAACTGTGCGCTAATACATATAAAAAATTGAGAAATTTGCGTGATACCTAGTAAATGGTGTGTAGATGCAGAAATGGGTGTTAAAAAAGTAGTGTGACTATATGTGATTGTTCCAAGTCAATAAACGGAGGACCTAATAAAGTTTTTTATTAAAAAAATTTTGGGTGCTCCAAGTGTAATATGAATGAAAAATTAAGTAATTTGCGTGATTCTTAAGAGAGCTTGTGCATGAATAAATGGACATAAAAAATTTTGTGAGTATACGTGATGATTTTCTAACTTAATAAGGAGGTCCTCTTAAGTTATTTTGAGAAAAAAATATTTTGATGCTTTAGGCACTAGTTCCATGGGCTAATATACATAGAAAAATTGAGTCTTTTGCGCTTTTTCCAAAAAAGTACATGTAAATGCAAAAATGAGTGTAAAAACAATGATGCGAGTATATTTAATAATCCCCAACTCAATACGGAGGTCCTCATAAAATTTTTTGAAAATAAATTTTTGGTTTCTACTGCCGCCAGATTCATGAGCTAATAAACACGAAAAATTAAAAAATTGCACAATTCATATATTAAGGGCCTGTATATGCGAATCTGAACTTGAAAACAATAGTACGAGTATAAATGATTTTTCCAAACTCAATTCAAAGATCCTTATAATCTTTTTGGGGAAAAAACTGGGTGCTCCGGACACTAGATCAATAGGCTAATACACACAAAATATTGAGGGATTTATATGATTCCCAAATAAGCACCCGTAGATGCGGAATTGGGCATGAAAAAATGGTATGAGTATACATGATGTTTCTCCTACTCCATACGGGGGTCCTCTTAAAGTTTTTTGAGAAAAAAATTTGGGTGCTCTCGACGCCAGATCCATAAGCTAATATAAATGAAAAATTGAGAAATTTGTGTGATTCCTTAAAAGGGTCTATAAATGATGACATGGACGTGAAAAAAATTGGTGTGAATATATGTAATGGTTCCCAAACTTAATACGGAGGTCCTCATAGTATTTTTTTAGAAAACTTTTTTTGGGTGCATTTGGCGCTAGATCCATGGGCTAATACACACGAAAAATTGAGGAATTTGTGCAATTCCTAAAAAAGGGGTCTGTAGATGCGGAAATGTTCTTAAAAATATGGTTTGAGTATAGCTGTTGGTTCCCCGAATCAATAAGTAGGTCCTCACAACTTTTTTAGAATAAAATCATTGGTGCTCTGGGCGCCAGAACCGTTGGCTAATCCACATGAAAAATTGAGAAATTTGTGTGATTCCTTAAAAGGGCTTGTAGATGCGAAAATGGGCATGAAAAAATGATGCGAGTATATACATGAGTGGTTCCCCAACTCAATATAGAGGTCATCATAAAGCTTTTTGATAAAAATAATTGGGTGCTTCGGGCGTCAGATCCATGGGCTAATTCACATGAAAAATTGAAGAATTCGCGTGATTCCCAAAAGAGGGCTTGTAGATACAAAAATGGACATGAAAAAATTGTGTGAGTATAAGTGATAGTTTACCCCTCAATACGGAGGTGCTAATAAATTATTTTGAGAAAAGAAGATCTTAGGTGCTTTAAGTGTCAGATCCATGGGCTAATACACACGAAAAATTGAGAAATTTATACGATTTCTAAAAGGACATGTAAATATGGAAATACGTGTGAAAAAAAAGATGTGAGTATATGTGATGATTTTCCAACTCAATCAAAAGAAAATATGACCATATCTAATTTCCTTTATCATCTATGATATTAATATCTTATACTTTCTTTTGGTTATCCAGAAACTATTTACTTTCTCAAATGTGATTTCCTTAAAATAAAACATGGGATTAATAGAGATGCTTTAACAACATTGCAATTTAATATAAAGAATATGCAATGCAAATTTGGTTAAAAAGAGTAGTTTTAATTGAAGACTTAAACTATAAAGGTCAAGTTTGTGCAAAACCTTGAAGAACTCATTAGACTTTCTAATCCTATGTTCATATATAAACCAGTTAAATATAAGTCATTATGAAATTCGACAAGCCTTAATTGAATCAAATTTACAAACACGAGAGGAAATAATGATTGTTTGGGAGCACGAATATGTTAGGATCGAAAATAAGCAGGTGTAAATGCGGAAGCTAGCAAAGCAAACCTCGAAAGACCACGAGTAAGAAGACAACGAGAAATACACCAAAAAGACACAAAGATACATGGGAGGTTCGCACAAGTGATAACATATCAAGCTTGTGACCCATAAATTATCTCCCTAACCAAAACTCTCAAAGCCCTTAGACTACATTGTGAAGGAACATCCTCTATTTATAGAGTCTTAAACCTTTTCCTACCAGAAAAAGGATTAGTCAATCCAAAACTTTTTTCTAAAAGGAAAACCTATTTATGGTAAGAAATCAGGGCAAATAAAATCTAACAGAATCATCAAGTACTTATATTTTGTAATCCGTACTTATAGTAGTTCGTATTTTAAAGTGTGTTTATATCTTATTGTTGTCTAAGACTACAATTTGGTTTTTTAAGTAACTAATCCATTTCAACGATGAAAATTTTGATATATATACAGAAGAATCCAATTATACCACATTGACAAATTGGGAAGATGGAGAAAGAAGGAGGAGGTATAATAGTGGGCCAAGTAGGATAAAATAACATACTTACCTGGACGGGGTCAATGGTTGATCATGAAGGCCCATGGCCTAGGCTTATGGCCTCCATTGAATTTTCGAGGGGTACTTGCCTAAGATCGGCCCAAGTGGTCGAGCCTACGTCATAATTTGTTGTTGAAGAGGTTTGCGTTCGCGCGGCCCCTGTCAATTCTAGTTGAATCTTTAGTGGGCTGTAGATCTAAATAATACATGTGTTGCCCAGAGGCCACTCTTTAGCCCAGCGTGGTTGAACATATATCATCATCTGCATATGACTACTGCTAAGATAGTTTTAATTGAACCTATGCTAAAACTAACAACAGGTAAGAACATGAGCAACCTTAGTAATTATATACATGAACATTCAGCAATTTTATAGTTTCTAAGAACCTAAAAGTACTTTTTAATAAATAAACCTTGCACCATAGGAGTATTTTTTGTGTGTGTTTTTAATAATTAGTTATTTATATGTAATGTTAGATTGAGTTGAACAAATTAAATCTCTCATATATAAATAAGTTTTCATTTTAAGTGAATTCTTTATTTAGCTTCGCCTATAAGAGAAGACATTAAGTTTTCTATTCTCTCCTTAAATTTATAGAAAGTGAAGGTATATCACTGGTGGGTGCTCGTATATTTTTCTCTTTGTCAGGTAACATGGTGGTTGGTTACATAATTTGCATTGTGAAATAATATAATCTAGTGAAAATTTCTATTTAACTAACTATTGACCCATAATTTATGTATTTTAATAGTTTATGACAAATGAATAATTGTTATAAATACATTGAATTAAGTGGATAGTCCATAAGGTTGGTACATGAACAACCATTCATATTCACTAGGTGACATGAACCTTTTTGGATAAGAATGTATCTATTTATTATGATACTTAATATGGTAACCTTTGGAGTGATTTCTCACTCTATAAATAGGGTTGTTCATTCACTATTGTAATATATACATATGAGACTTGAATACACTTGAATAAGAAGAAAATTTCCCTTCTTCTATCTATCTCTCTTGTCTTCTTCTCTTTATGATTATATTCTTATGAGCTTGATTTTATAACACGTTATCAGCACGAGTCTCTAGCCAATTAAGATTGAGTTTTACTTTTTCTTTAACTCATGTTTTGGTTGATCTCGTTATGAGAATCAAGGAACCGAAGATATATACTACTATTGGTTGAATATGACATGCTATACAAAATTTCTTAAATAGAAGAAGGTATAAAATTTTAATAGCATGAATTTGAATGTTATTTTGATTGTTTTGAAAGACTCAAAGGATGAGTCATGTTGTACTTCGATTTATTATACCATTGGTTAAGGGTAAGACATCAGGTAAAAGTCCGGATGCATCATACGATAGATTCAAGTTCTATCGCACCAAAAGGGTAAGACGTCAATTTGAGATTTGATGCACCGTGATTGGGTTCAAGTCCCATAGAATTATGGCGTAAAACGCCTTATATGGATAAGACATTGAGTTTGAGTCAATGCACCATAATGATGATATAATGATGACTAGGCTTTGATGAAAAGTCTTGAAATTCGTTCTATTGAATTTGCTTCATTCCTTGAAAAGAATGTGGTAGCAACATGTAATAACTCTGAAATCCGCCTGTTAACTTGCTCCATTCAATCATATGAATGTGGTAGCAGTGAATGTTAGTCTGAAAGATGACAAATGATTAATGATATGAATAAGGGCGTGGAGGGACATAATTATAATAGTCATCATTGTGGTAATGATAAAAGAAAGAACACTATAAGTTCTTCAAATAGTCCTTCAAAATGTGAAGGAAATTTAAATAAATATGTGAACTTAAAGTTCAAGAGATAATTCAGTTGCATAATGTTGCAAATCAGTTGCCAGAGGAATGCACTGACCCTATGATATAATTCAGCTGCAAATGCTTCAATGTGAAGTCCTTGAAGGACAGAGTCTATGATACGCCGAAAGCGTAATAGACCAATTGATTCCAAATATAAAATTCCTTAAAGGAAGGAAGGAGCAAATGATCAATATGGTCATGATAATGAGGCAAGTGCTATAAAAGAGCACATTGACATAACACTTCATAAAATCTTGAAAAAGGTTCAGGTACCTGAAATAATAAAAAATGAAGAGATCTCGATAAGTTATGTCTTGTTGGAATCGATATCAAATAACCGTCGACGGTATCTTTGATATGAGGTAGCGCTCAATGATATAAATTGTGATGAGGATCTTGAATTCAAATCTGTCATATAGTGTGAACAG